>NW_026944358.1:0-1442611 GCF_022695815.1 Exophiala viscosa | reverse complement strand
TAACCCTAACCCTAACCCTAACCCTAACCCTAACCCTAACCCTAACCCTAACCCTAACCCTAACCCTAACCCTAACCCTAACCCTAACCCTAACCCGGAGTAGGGGGAATGTCCCCGAGTTGATTGGTCGTTTCAAACGATTTACCGTCTATCGTTTGCCGCATTCTTGATAGGCACTGTTTTCGCCTGATTCGGCTCGGATATTTCTACGTCTTTTTGGCCCTATAGGCTAATCTCGATACCCCCATCGGTCCTTTCTAAATGCAAGATATTCGGACCCGATTTCGTGCTACTCGAACCTCCTGCACGATACCCCGAGATTTGATATGGTCGTGCCAAGGCGCACGTGATATTCGAAATGAAAGCCTTTACCTGAAGAGGGCTAGCGCGACGTCGAGCCCGCAAAGGGCGCGGCTAGGTGCGTTGCCGCGGGACCGTCAGGATAGGGAGTAGGACATTGTATTCATGACAGTAGGCTACGGAAAATAACAGCCAGAACTCAGGACTTATGTGTCCACGTTGAAGAAACCTACCTGGCCTATCCCGCCAATCAATCTCTAATGAATCATGTGCCGAGAGTTGAGAGTTTTTATGACAAGTTCCTGCCGAGGAATATAACTTCCATGGATTGCGGGGAAGGCGCTTGACGGCACTCCATTTCCAGAACAAGCTAAGCACGAAGAAAGCTACATCCAACGAGTTCTTAAGATCAACTAGTACTCCCGTGTGATACAAGTCTGTTTGCCTTCTCCCTCCATCCTCCCTGTGCTTCCCACCCGTCTCGCATTATGGCTCATTCAGCCATTCCTCTTCCACAATCTGAGAAGACTGATCCAGTCGATGTTGAAAGAATCGATGTCGTGCGTGATGATTCTCTACCTGTCGGACATCCTTCCACTCATGTGCATCATGATACTCGGGTTGCTGATGATGAGCCAGCGGCTGCTGAGAACACCACATTGAGGACGTGGGCTGCAATATTTGTGAGTGCGATGCAAGCACCCTGACGTACAACTCTGACACCTTCTGCAGATTCTTTCATCTTCGGTCGGTATATCTTTTTGGCCGGTACCCACAACGTGTACGCACTCTAGTCCACTTCTCCCCCGTCCCTATTCACAGGATACTTCGACACATCATTTACTGATCAGCAGTGTAGCGCCCATGCTTGCTACTCTAGGAGCGCAGTTTGGTAATCCTGGCTCAAGTGCATGGTTTCTATCTTCATTTACTACAGGTTGGAATCCATGATATCTTTATACTCTAGATGTACTAATTGTTCTGAAGGCTGCGCTCTTGGGTTTTTACTTTCAGGAACAACTAGTGATCTCTTTGGCCGTCGGATCATTATTCTCATCGGGAACGTGCTCTCGGCATTGGGCTCAATTCTCTGCGCTACTTCGCATGGCTACCGCCAGTTTACCGCGGGCATGGCTATTCTTGGTTTCGCATCTGGTCCGAGTCAGCTAGGTCTGATTGGTGTACCCGAACTTTTACCAAACAAATACCGCCATATTGGAATTGTTCTGTCTGACGCCGTACTTTACCCTATCCTGATATGCGCTCCCATTATTGGACGATATGCGATCAAAGACCCTACGAGTCGGGATTGGACCTACATTTACTATGCCAGTTTCATCGCAATGGTCCTTACTTTTGCTGGAGTCTTCTTCCTTTACAAACCACCTAAGCACCCACGAGGTGTCCCTTGGAGGGCCGCTTTTGCCGGTTTGGACTACGTTGGTGGGCTGTTAGTAACAAGTGGTGTGCTTTTGACGCTGATGGGAATCGTCTACACCACTTATTTGCCAGCTAAATCGGCGCTTGTCCTGGGTCCACTCTGCACAGGCATCTTTCTGCTCATCGTGTTTGGCATATGGGAGAACCTTTCCAGTGTGCCATACAAGCTGTGCCCACCAGCCATTTTCTCCTATCACTATGGTCGAGCATTTACAGTACCATTTATGTTCGGCGCGGTCATCACGATGTACTACTATGCTGCGAATATCATATGGCCAGTGAGTTCATCCGAGAATGGTGCGAGAATGATCTGCATTTACTGACTCGTGGCTAGACCATGATTTCCGTCTTCTATACCACAGCGTCATCATCGATCAACGATGCGCTCGTTCTCACGCTTCCCTCCAATCTCGCTTTGGTTGCCGGCGCTATCACCTTCGCATGCTTAGGACACAGAATCGGATACTGGAAGATAACGCTTATAATCTCCTTTGGACTGGCCGTGATCTTCGGCGGACTCATGGCGCTTGTCACACCCCACAACAAAGGACTCATGACTGCTCTGATTTTTCTCATGCAGTGTAAGTGAAAACCATTGAGATTGCTTAGCACGCTAATCCAGGTCTAGTCTTTTTTGGCTGGGCACAGTACGAAGCCGTTGCTTTCGTCCAGTTTGGTGTTGACCAACTTGACCTTGGCGCTTCAGGTGGTCTTGCAGGGGTCGCCCGCTTTGGCGGAGGCTCTCTCGCTGTCGCGGTCTACACATCCGTCTTGACAAACAGTCAAAGCAAGAAAGCTTTAGATATCGTCGTCAAAGCCGGTATGAAAAACGGTCTAACCGAAGCTGCTGCGGTTCAGCTGCTGTCCGCACTTTCCCTCGGCGCAGAGGCCATTTCGAAGGTGCCTGGAATCAACCCATCCGCGATCGCTGCTGCAGGCATAGCATTCCAAGAATCCTATGCATATGGGTGCAAAATGCTTGCGCTCGCAAGTTTGGGCTTTGGTGCATTTGGACTCTGCTTGTGCTTCTTGTGCGAGGACATCGGACCCAAGATGAACAACAAGACGAATGTGTTCTTGGAGAATGATGTGAACGCTACAAAGAACGAGTTTCACTAGCATTCGATGGCAGTATACTGATCTTTAGGGCCGATAAGACAGGGCCGGTCCGAGAGGAGAAAGATCAACACGAGTAAATATCTGCAACCACTTGTTATGTCCAAGCGACGGCGAAGAGGAGGAGTGGGGGACAAAGCGAGGTCCTTGAACGATGCAGGAGAACAAGTTGAGAAAGTGGACGCATCGTGGGAGGTGATGGTTGTGGAATTTGGATCAGTTTCCTGACAAATCTGTGCTGTAGCGAAAACCGCGAATGTCTTGAGTCTTGGCAAGCGTCCTGCTCGATTTAATCCGCGGTGCCAGTAACACATATTTGGGTAGGAACAGTAGATTGAGTCCAGAGCGCCCTGCTTCGTAGCAGGAGAGGCATCACTGTACTTGACTGGACATTGTTTTCGAACTCTTTTTTGCCTTTCGTTGAGAAGACTTCGCGTTCAGCTCCTCACAGGATAGATTGTACATGATCTGTGGCTGGCCTTTCAGATCGAGTGGGAGAATGTGTAAACTCATCATTGGAAAAGTATTACTGTAATCAACGTCCCAGCGTTGTGAAACGCCCTGGACTAAATTGGCGGATACTACCACGTTTCTACTCTGCTCTCACATATGAGTGTCAATATCAGTGGCATAGCTCTTCGAATAGATATATCTAGGGTGGCTCATAGTCGCTTAGGAGGTGAATATATGAAGAACGACAGCCCCAGCCACACTTAAATGGCTTATCACAATCAGTATGCTTGTGGGACACCGTGTCCAGATATTGTTATTGCGTCCATCAAGTGTTCATAGTACTTGACTCAGATATCCATCACAGAAATTGCTTTTAGATAGTTAGCCACCAATGAAGATACCGTCAAATCCATTGCACAGAATAGAGCTAAGCCCCTGCTTCTGGAGCACCATTCGCTGCTGTGAACTTACTCGTGTTACACATGGCGCGTGTAATAAAAGTCGCTGCAGCATGCGAGTTGCGGTTCTCCTCGTCGAGCAGATTTCCTTTTCCCTCTCAAGGGTACTTATGGCAATTTAGCCAGGTCAAATGTATCTCGCGAATCTCGAAATTACTCGCGGAAATCGTTTTCCGTTGGTGCCATGTTGTTGACATCTACGGAGAGTCGTCTGGATGGACGGCGTGACGTGAGATAGAACCCCAGAACCCCAGAACCCCAATTCGAAGGGAACGCACGGGTGCAGGTGCCAGGGAAGGTTCAAGGGTCGAGGCCCGAGGGATTCAAAGCGGCCAGGCAGCGGTGGCTGAAGACTGAGGTGGGTATCGTTTTCCATACGGAGTAAATTAGTTCAGGTCATTCTCTTGGCGCCGGATATCTCTGAGGCCGGTCCTCTTTTCCAGGACTGGGACCTACTATATTGGGAATGGCCCATAACTCGAAACCTCCGATTTACGACTTCTATTCTCTTCTCAAAGCAACACTCAACGTAGCTAGTAACCATAAATACCAAGTTGTGAAGCTTGCAGCCATCGCGAATATGCCTTGCGGAGATCTTGCATTAACCAACAGCGTGGTGCTAATTACTGGTGGAGGTTCTGGGATCAACTTTGCCTTCTCCAAACTAGTATTCGAAGCAGGGGCAAAAATTCTCATAGCAGATCTCACCCTCACCGAGGACGCCAGAAAGTTCGTGGCTTCAGTGCCGTCCGAAAAGGTTACTTTTGTGAAATGTGACGTAACAAGACGGGCGGATCTGGAAAATCTGATCAAAGCTTCTCGAGACACCTTCGGTACAGTTCCTGACGTATACGTAGCTGGTGCTGGTGTGTTTGAGCCCGTGAGTTCGAGATTTCTGCCATCACGGATTTGCTACTGAAGATTAGGCAGGATTGGTCGACATGGTGGGACGACACAGAAGATGATGGATATAAGCAACTCGATATCAACGCAACTCACCCCATGAAGCTTACGCGGATTGCTACCAAAGCATTGCTTTCAGAGCAAAAAAAGGGAGTGATATTGATCCTGGCCTCGCTAGCAGGATTCCTAGGCACCTTTTCGGCTCCGTGTGTTGAATACGTTCCACTTGAGGTTGAAATTGAGGATACTAACGAACCCATAGATTATACTGCGCTTCGAAGCATGCAGTGATTGGCTTCGTCCGTTCGATGGCCGACCTCGACTGTTACGCAAATATCAGGGTTCACGCTATAGCACCGGGGTATATATACAAGTACGGCTTCGAGATGACAAGAGCTGATCAATTCCAGTATGGTGCAGACTCCTTTATGGTTGAACAACCCCGAAAAGATGAGCCGGTTTGGCTATGACCCGAAGACGGCTGTCACCGCAGAGACCGTTGCAAAGGCAATGATAGACACAGTTATCAACGGTAAATACCAGGGAGGCGAATCTGTCGAAATCACAGTCAGCGGAACCCGTGTTTTGGGAACGTGGAATCTGGATCCACCGTCGTCGAGTGGTACTAGTGTGCCCCAAGAGGTCATAGACAAAAATCATGCGCCTCTCATGGCCATTCTTGATAAAGAAAGAGGTCCGCTGAAAAGATAGAGCCAAAATAGTAGGGTGGTGATCCATTGTTGGCAGATCCTCCTTGGTCTATGCATACCAGCGACTGAGAAATCTGGGATTTCAGAGCCAAGTAGATAATCACGATATCCGTCCTTCAAGTGTGTTTTCCGAACAGCGTTCATGCCAAAACTTATGATTTTGGTTGAGCTGCTTACATAACCTGGGGATGTATGCTTTTGTTCGGTGGACTCCTGGCTCTAGTAACGCCGCACAACAGAGGCCTCATAATCGCCTTCAATGTTGTGGAGCAGACCTTCTTTGGATGAACGCAATATGCATCAAACAGCTTCACAATCTCCGGGGTCTACCAGCATGACCTAAGACTTGCAGGTAGGCTGTCTAGAATGGCTCGGTATGCTGGTGGATCTCCGGCCCAAGTCATGTACACAATCATCTTGACCAATGTTCAAGCCAACCGCGCTGCCGCCACTGTGCCTTAGGCTGCGATAGCTGCAGATCGTCCAACAGCCGGTGCGGCCAAAATTCTGGCAACCTTTCTCCTGGGCACAGCGGCACTCGAGAAGCTGTCCGGCATGAGCACAGAGGCTCTTGTGGCCGCAAGCAACGCATTCCAGTGTCCTATAAGCATGCTCTCTCGGCCGTCTCCATGCGTCACTGTCCCCTGGTGGGCTGGGCTTGATCATGTGCTTCCTTTGCCTGGACATTGAGGAGTACCATTCTCAATTCGATCTTTCGAGCTACAAATCCCCCTCAGACACGCCAGCACTTCCTCCAATCTGAGGAATTGAGCCCCCAAAGATCAAGTTGTCATGGCCGACCATTACTTTAATCGGCATAGCCATGAAATGGACAGCATCAGCTAGTAAGACGGGAAGGTCAGCTATTGTGGGAGTGAAATCTTTGTGCTTCGCGTGCCAACTCACGGTTCATTGCTGTAGCATACTCGGGGCTCGTGTAGAATCGCATCCAATCGTCCCATGATTTCACGTAGATGTCAGAGCATCCATCGTATTCGAGCTGAGCAAGGCCCAGTTCCTTCGCTTTTTCTTTTAGCTCTGGCATTTGATGAAACTGGAATAGTGTTTAGATGAGATATGCAACAGCTTTGATTAGAGAATAGTAAAGATACCTGAACATATCTGCCTATATGACAATCCTTGAATGCCTTACTCGCGACCGTGAGGTCCGCATGAACAGTGTCCCAGTGTCGATGAAATTGCTCATAGCTAACGTTGGGAAGTTTGCTGAAATAAAACGAGAGACGAATATACGGCTGATAGTTCGGTTTTGCATCGTAAGAGAGCTGATGGTGTGTGAACGTGTGATCTATCTTTTTCAGCGTCATCATAGGCAAGAATAGATGGTTCTGCAACGACTATCTGGAGGTCGACTTCGATTATTTTTGTATCAGCATCAAGATAGCTGCTAGTCGGAGGCTGCATGGACCAGCATGTTCGTGTTTGAAACACATGTGTCCAGAATCCGAGGAAGAGGAGCCCGACTTGTTCGCACGAGTATGTAAGGGCAGCAGGAAGAGTGCCAGAGCATGTCCGAGCGTTTTTACGTAGCTGTGGGGGCCTCCCTAGCCTGGCTGGTACGTCGCTTTTAAGTCATGCGACCCCGCCTCATCCCAGAATGCGAGTCATGAACAGCGCTGACCCTTGAGGACTTTGCAAGGCGGTTTGACTCCTTGCAGATTGAATAGGGGCAACTATTGAGAGTGCAAGTTCGTTCTGTACAAATGTACAGCATATTCCAGCACCTCAAGAGAGGAAGCACGGCTAGAAGAACGAAGTCAGATCCGGACTGGCTCCCTCGAGCGTCAGAAATCGGGTATAGGGCGGTTGTCGTATGAAAGCCGTATCTGACGATCTAATAGAAGTAGTGGGGACCGATCCAGACCTCTCTTCCTTGTCGTTGCTTCCACTTCCGAGTGCATCGCCCTGGATCGCAAAGGTCAGCAACAAGGTTTTGCAGAGAAGTAATACCTTGACACCTTATCTACTCTGGGCGGCCTGTTTTACGTTGCGTGTGAACGGGACATTGCTGCTGTACTTCACCAAAGTATCAGACCGAGGTTTGTCCACCCCAGGCATACCGAGCCCAGGAGAGCGCCCTCGACTTCGCTTATAGCTGGATATGGTTTGACCCAAAGCCCTCGGCTTTCAACAACTATTGACCCGATTCTCGGGCTTTGCACAAAGATGTCAATGTCAAGCAAGCGTTCACAAAAATGGTTGGAGTGCCGGAGATCACAAGGTTGGTCAGACACCCTCTGTTCCCTGTGTCCTTTTTCCCGATCGGGGTAGGACTTCGGTCGATCAACCTGCCACGATACTACTGCAGGAGCATCTGGAACGGGCGATCCTCGGTCGGACTCGATCCTCGGAAAGGGGCCCCCCTCCCCAACAAGCATGTCCTAATGCTTCCCAAGGGCACACTCGTCTACGTCGTTTTGACATGAACTCGCAATTTGTGAGCTTAAGCATCATAAGAGCACGCGGAGAAATAGGATCGAGAGACCGTGAACGGGTGAAGCTCCCTCTTACTTAGCCATAATATGATTAAATGGTTCATGTTAAGAGCCTAAGTAGTCTACAGCCTATAGATCATTCACTACTATAGCCTAGAACATTTTGTCGTTACTCCACGCTATAGGCGTCCGGAAATGGTAGTCTTTCTGAATCACCTTCACGGCTTTACCTATAATAAAGCCAAACCTTTGTGCAATAATTTCCATTCGAACTAGCTCCAGATGACACCCTGTTCAACCGCCTCCCACAAAACCTTTGCAGCGCATAGTGCCATATCGCTTTTCCTGCTCAGTAGCCATAGCGCTTGAATACAATCATTCAACCGACCCCCTGTCTCTGCCATATTATAGATTTCCACCATGGGCTCGGGACCTCGATACGGTAGCACCAACTTAAGGAGGTGCTCTCCTGCATACGCAAAAGAGCGTATAAGCACCACTATCCATGGTTCCGTAAGTAATGCCGCCTTATTCACGGTATGATAAAAGCATAGGGACTATGAGAAGGACATGCCCTCGTTATTGCGAAAATGAGAACAACGACCAAGGTCGGATACCGTGAATGCTGAACGGAGTCGTAGAGTTACTACAAAATCTATAGTCTACCTAGCTGTTCGATTTACTAGTAAGCTTATATTAAGATCGTTTATCTTCTCTATCGGTAAGTAAGAAGATAGCTAGATACTAGTGGCTTACCAGAAGTATATACCACGATTAAATGCGGGCTAGTAGATTCTTATACTAAGCAATACAATCGGCGATAAAAAGTCCGTAGGTACTCTTCCAATGATTATATACCTCTAGTATAGCGGTAATAGCCGTTTCGATATCCTCGGCGAGCGCCCGCTAATAGAAAAGATCTTGGAGATACCCAAGTCTACGGAATACTAGTACCTCGATAGGGGCTATATTCGCAAGGCATATCGTAGCGTTATTATAAGAGCACGGCTAACGCACCGTCTGCTTACGCATTTCTTTAATTCGAGATTATTAGCGTAGAAAATAGTTACTCTATATCTACGACTTCTTAATAACGTCTATATCGGTTATACTATAAAAGCCTATAAAAGTATCTAAGTTATAGATAGTTACCTAATTATACGGCGAAACCCTTAAGCGAGGCTCGTCGTTATCAATACGGGTCTTACGGTCGTCTAACGTAAAGAAGTAACGATTTATAGCTACTAATATAGTGTCGAATATAATGGCTAACTAAAAGATAAGCTTAAATATTTTTTTGTTCTATTCGGCCAAGATAATAGAAGTATCTTATATCGACGAATTATTAAGATATAAGTATTTAGTATCTTTAAGTCTTCTTCGATAGTTATATAATTTATGGATAGCGATATCGAGAAAGATTAGCCTATTATTATTATTAAGGATCTTTCTTAACGAGACTAAATTATTACTATACTATTTCTTTTAGTTAACTAAGCCTTTTATAGACTTTATTAAATATTAGGTAAGAGAAAATATAATGTTTACGAAAATAACTTTAAAGGATAAATTACTAGAAGCTTACCTTAAAGCTAAGTTAGCTTTATACTATAGTGTCTTCTATATATTACGTCTAAAAGCTCTATATTCGAGTAGTTACGCGCTTAGATTCTTTTATTTACTATATATAGTCTAAGCTTATTATACGGTAAAGACTATAATTATAAGACTAAGAACCTTTAATAACTACTTCTAGTCACTCTTAGAAATAAGCCCTAGACTTAAGTAGATCTTATCTAGAGTATATAATCGAGCTACTATCTTATTAGACTAATATAAACTCTATATATCGCTTTTATTAATAAAAGTACTAGAGGCGTAGAGATAGTTTCTTTTAATTACTTAATAGCTTAATACGCCCTCGAGGGAATTATAGTAAATCTTTAGTAAACTCTTCTTAATATTATACCGATTATAGGCTTTTATTAAGCTACCTAAACTAAGTAACGATATACTTATATTGACCGAATAGTTAAAGTAGCGTATCGGAGATCGTCGTCGTTAGTATATTATTAAGTCGTACTCTTCCTTATCGATAAGTAACTCGAGATTAGTTATTCGTAGATCCTAGCCGCTCGGCTCCTAGAAGTTTACTAATGAGAAGACTATATACTAGTAATATATTCCTAGCCACTAATAGGTAAAAGTCTAGTAGTTGAAAACTCGTTAAGATCAGACGAAGAATAGCGAAAATCCTTTTAACTTATTAACTTATTAGAAAGAGCTTCTTACGACGATTCTAACTATATTATTTTTATTATGACTTCTCTTATTAATTAAAAGATTATTCGTAGTTAAAGTCGATATCTTTTCTCGATTTTAAGGTAAATAATTATTATATATAGAATCTTATAATTTATTCCGTAAGTAGCTTAATACTTTATAATTCTTAACTAAAACAAAATAGCTACCTATACGATATATAATTATTTTCGCTAAGCTCTTTTTAATTTTTCTATAAGTTATATTCCGTTTATATTTATATCGGCTTCTATTCCCTAAATTAAAGTCGATCTAAGTTCGATAATATTGAAGAACGTAGGTATAGGAAATATTCTCTTTATTATCGAACTTAGATCGACTTTAATTTTTACGATAGACTCTATAAAGCGTAGAAGATTACTCTCGTATAATACTAATGATTTTATTAATCGTCGACGCGAGTAAAATCGTAAATACTAGGCCGTATATTAAGCGCGTAAATATATCGAATAGTAACCTTAGAATCGTCCTATTTAGAAATAACTATAATAGGGAGAAAGAATTATTTAATTTAGTGTCGGCGATAAAGAGATCTTATCGACCTTAGTAGTACTTAGACTTCGTATTTAGGACCTTACTATCGATTAAGATATAATCAACGTATAGGCCTAATAAGCTACGACTAAAGTTCCTTATAATAAAGCTATTTACGACGAAGGTACTTATAAGAATATTAATATTATTAATAATATCCTTCCTTTATAGCTTATCGAAGAAGTCTTTACTCGATTACCTTTAACGAGATTATCTTTTATAATAGTATACGTCGTTATACTTATTATAGTAGTACTTATTATAGTAGTACTTATTATAGTAGTATCTATTATAGTAGTACCTATCGTAGTAGTACTTATCGTAGTAGTATTTATCGTAGTAGTACTTATCGTAGTAGTACTTATCGTAATAGTATCTATCGTAGTAGTACTTATCGTAGTAGTCTCGATTATAGCTCTTATTATAGTTCTCTTTATCGTAACTCTATTTATAGTAGTACGCGTAGTACCTTTCACTATAATAGTAGCGATTACCTAGCGAACAATATCTAGTTAATCGAGATCGTCTATATTAAGGCTTAGTAAATTAAGTTCTTTCGCGTTAAAGTTAAGCGTAGTAAGGTTCTTCTCTTAACGATTATCTTTTAACGAAGATATTACTCGATTTTTCTAGCGTTAAATTAGGCGTAACTCGTTTATTTCTTCTCCTCGTAGTCCTTTATTACTATTACCTCTAGATTTCGCGTAGCTATATTAATCTCGTAGTCTCGATCGTTTATTCCTATTCTAACTACTACCTTTTATATCCTTTAATACGTAACTAAGAGACTTCGAGCCGTTAGCTAATGAAACTAAACTTAAGTTTAGCTTAAATAGTTTTCCCCTTATAAATAGTACGAGCTATATTAGCCCTTCGATCTAAAATTCCTCTTCGTAAAGTATATTACTAGAAGAGCTAGAATATTAAGAGTAAGAATATTAAGAGTAGAAATATTAAGAGTCGAAATATTAAGAGCCGAAATATTAAGAGCCGAAATATTAAGAGCCGAAATATTAAGAGTAAGAATATAACTTTAAAATAGTAGATATTTTAAACTATAGAATAAATCTATTTAATCGAGATTAATAGCGCTCTATTAATACTTCTTCTTACGGCTACTATAAGTCTCCCTAGGCGGACGACGAAGCCGAAGAGTTAAGAGAGGAGTTCGAGTTAAAGTATAAAGAATTACCTATAGAGAAGCTTAACTATATATAGTATACGGTAGAAAGACTATTCTAGTAACTTTAGAAGGGCTTCTATAATTACTCGCTTAATACGTATACTACTAAGCTTTAGGAGTATATAAATATAATATACGGTACTTACGATAAACTTAATAATATCTTCCTAGCTAATATTAACTTTCTTAGTATTCTCTCGTAACTTAATATCCTATTATTAATGTAGCTCGCTAATTCGTATATCTCTTCGTCGTCTTAATAGAATTCTAAGTTCTATAGTATACGTTTAGAATATATTACTAAAAGGCGCTATCGGTATCGTACTCGGCCCTAACGCGTTTATTTATATACGAAGGAGACTTAAGAGGTTAGCCTTAATATTACCTTCGATATCGATAGCTTTCTCGATTTCGCGAGCTTTATCTTTATTACTTAATAAGGGCTTTTTTACTAACTCGCCGCGTAAATAAAGCAAAATATTATAACTAATATTTACTTAATAAGTATTATCTTTAATACTCTACTACGAGATAAGGTTACTATACTATAAAATATTCTATACTTTCTTCTAAGTCGAATTTATAGTGCTAATAGTATAACGATATATATCTTATTCTCTTATCTCCCTATAAAGAGCGATAAGTTTATTAATTTTAGTTAAGATTAACTCACTAAATAGCTAGACGATATCTTTTACTTAGTAATCTTTAAGTATACTCTCGCTTATATTACTTAATATCTTACTACTAACTATTAATAGACGCTTACTAATTCTAGGGCTTATTAAATTAAGGGTCGTCGAGCGGAAACTATTAGCTACTAGATATAGTAAATTATCGAATATTATCTTTAGCTAAAGTATTTACTTACTATCTAGAATATAATGCTTTAAAAAACGTAAGGATCGAGTCTATAATAGTTTCGGGAGCCCTAGCTATTCTTCTTCGCGAAAGAAACTAAACTTTAGTTTAAGACTAATACTTAACGATCGATAATATTTAATAGTATAGAGTACTTTTAAATATAGCTAAATCTTAACTTAGATATATAGTTTATCAATATAAATCGCCTTTACGTCGATATCGATAAGAAAATCCCTCTCTTTCTTTTTACTTCTTATTCTTAATCTCCTTATCCTCTCTTAATTCTTACTTTACTCGAGATTCTTTATCTCGTATCTTTCGAATTAAGTTAGGAGCTTAATATATTATATTATTCTTATCGCTACTCGATATTTCTTTTTCGTATTTAAGAGTATCGTTAACGAGAGTATACGCCCCTTATCTAAATTATTCCTAAAGTACTCTTTTCGTAGTTCTCTCTACGTCGAGTACTTTAGTAGAATATACTATATTATTTTTAGTTTCTAGTTACTATAGGACTTATACTAAAGATTCTTAACTCTAGAGATCTTTCTATTAAATAGAAAGGTCTTAAACTCGTTAGGCTTCATTCGTAACTATATAACTAGCGAGAATTATAATCTCTTAAGTTAATAATAAAGAGCTATCGTCTTTAAATTTAGCTTCGACTAGAGATATTAACTATATATCCTTAGACGACTCTTCTCTTATCTCTTTTTTTATTTTCGTTAGTAATTTATATAGATTACTCTTTTAGCTCTCTCTAGGGCCTTCTTTTTTAAGGGGCCCTTTATTTACTTCGCTTCTCGTTCGAGTTTCGATAAGATATTAGTTACTTAAGTCTCGAGCGTTTATAAAGGGCCTTAATACCCTAAAGTTTATTCTCTAATTCTTCGCTCTCGAAGTATAATTACTACTCTTCTCTCGACGCTTCTCTTAACGTTCGAAAGAGTATATCTCGTCGTCGCCCTTAATATAAGCTTTTTAACGTAGAGGTTTAGTAATAAGACCTTTAACTTCGTCTCTAGGGCTTTAGTTAATATTACTCTATATATCTCGACCGCGACTCTTAGGAACTTCCCTTATATCGCTCTAAGCTTCGTTATTAGCTCTTTATTATCGCTTAGAGCTTTAGACTTATTCTAGGCTAGTGATTCGTACGTAATCGCTAGTCTTACTATCCTTAAGTATATCTTTTTACTCGCGACGAGTAATAATCTCTATATCGATCCTTATAAGATCTTTATTATCGCTAGAAGTTTCGGCGCCTTACTTAAAGCTTAAACTACTTAGGTACGACCACTAAGTTTCTTATTAAGAAGAATACTTAGAATCTTAAGAGTCTTTATCGACTTTATTCTTTAGCCTTAAATCTTAAGCGAGACTTTTAAATTCGCTTCTCTCGCCCTCGCTATATATATTATTTAGTATTTTCTCGAGTTAAATTATAAGTTATATTTTTTAGTCTAGCCTTTATAAATTTAATAAACTTACTAAAGCCTTTTATAGTTCGATATACTCGACTTATTATATACTATAATATTATTATTATTTATAAAGACTATTATATTAGATCTTAGTCTTATTATCGCGTAGTTCTTTATTAAGTTAATATTATAAAAGAGATAGAAAGTTAACGAAATTAGCGATCCTTATAGAATTCTAATCTATATCTTTTTTAACTTCGAGATAAAGTCTCTTAAGCGAATTAAGGTCTCTCTTTTCTTAAGGAAGCTCTTTATTTAGCGTATTAAGAATTCTAGAATTCTTCTCTTTCGAAGATTATAAAGTAATCTCTTATATAATACGCGATCGAATATCTTCGCGATATCGAGCGATAAGATAATTACGATCGCCTTACTATTTTATATTTAAATCGCTTTAGTTTATTTATATAAATTAAAAAGTACTAAATTTATTAATCTATTTAGCTTCGCCTCGTATTATATATTCGATAAGAAATTATATCTTTTTACTAACTTACTAATTCTCCTTACAATAATCGACTTTAGTATTTTCTCTATCGTATTAAGTAGCGTAATTAATCTATATACTCTCGAGTTAATATAGTTCTTCTTACTTAACTTTCTTAGTATTATCGTAATAGTCTTTCGAAACTCCTTTAGATAATATCTCTATCTTAAATAGATTAAGAAGAGCCTCCTTATACTATCTCTAGTATAGTATATTATTAGCTTCGCTACTCGATTTATAATACTATTCGAGCTCGAGACTTTATTTAGCTTTATTTTCTTTACTACCTTTATTATCTTCTTCTTCGTAATCTCGTTCCTAAGTAGTAGTTAAGCTCGATAGCGAAAGTTTTCGATATTCGCTAAGTCGGCTTATAGTAGTAGCGAAAAGTATTCTTCTCTAAAGAGCTTCGTCTTCTTCTCTATCTCTATAGCTATACTATTCCTCTTCTTAATAGTTCTAAAGTACTTCGGTTTAATCTAACTTAGTTTTCGACGCTTTATATATCTCGTTATCTTTTAGATCTTCTTTAGATTCTCCTTTATCGCCTATATATTATCGCGAAAATAAGTTCGTTTAGTCTTTCGTAAAATCGAGATCTTAGTATTAATTAGTTTTTATATTTTCTATTTATTCTCGACTCTCTTTATTATTCTTACTCTTCTTCGAGCTCTATTTACCTTTATAATCACCGCTCGATACTTCGGCGTTTAGAATTTCTTATTATATAGACTATATCTTATTATTAATACGATAGCCTTAATAATCTATTAAGCGCCTCGAGTTAATACTTTAACGAATCGATTAATATTCTTTACTTCTTTTAGTTAATAGCCCCTTAACTTCTTCGCTACTTTCTAGAATCTTACCTTAAACTACTCTTCGTTAAGTTACTTCTAAAGTCGTCTCGAAGAGATATTTCTCGTAAGCTATATATTAAGAGTTAATATTATCTCGATTAATAAATAATTCGAGTTTATATAGAGGTTTAGTCTTGTTCGATAAGTTACGAGATAATTCCTTACTCCTATCGTTTTAAAGACTAAGTTAATTATTGATCTCTTCGTTCTTTTCTCCTTTATTTCGAGATTCTTAACGTAGTCTCTCGTAATAGTTTTAATTAGAAGTAGTAAGTCGAGGTCTTTACTCTTCGTCGCCTTTATAAGAGTCTTCGTTAGACGATACTATCTCCTAATACTTTAGCTTCTCTAATATTAATAATAGAAATTAAAGTCGCCTAAGAGTATTTATTTCTCTATCGTATTAATAATTACTATCTTTATCTCCCTTAATTAGCTTAATATTTTATTAATCGCGTAAGACTTTAGTAAGAAGTAGTATACTATATATAGCGTTACTTCTTTTATTTATTCTCTTACCTTTAGCTTTAGGCTTATTAAGATTAGGTTTAATTATACCTAAATAACCCTAACTAGATTAAAGCTAAATCTCTTATTTAAGTATATACTAGTTCTTATAGTTTTCGTTCTCGTATCGATTAACTTAAATAATTCTTTACTCGAGTTATACTCTTTATCGATAAACGAGTTACGCTATAGTTCCTATACTACTACGATATTCGCTTATCTTATCTCTTCCTGAACTATAAACTCTATTATAATCTTATTCCTTAACTTCTAGATATTATATTAAATAATCTTAAGAGTACTCTATAGGCTCGCCCTTATAAGGATATTTTATCGTTTTAGGGTTCTTTAGTTCTAGTTATCTTCGCTTTCTTTAGCTATACCTCGATAATCTAGAACGAGTTTACTCTTATAGCTAGCTCTTGTCTTAGCTTAGACTTATTAAGTAAGTTAATTAGTCTCCCTTACGAGTTTTTCCTTATTACGTATATAATTAAGTTAAGTATTTTCCTTTTCTCTATTTTACTACTCTATATCTTCTTTAAGCTATTACTAAAGACGAGCTCCTTATCGATTATAGATTGATTTATTTAACTTATTAGTAAGGTACGCTCTTCCTCGACTTTCTCGAATAGTACTAAATACTCTCTCCTTAAGTTAAAGTTCTTCTTAAACTTCTTAGCCCTATATATTCTTTTTTTAAACGTAATATCGTTAATAATAAGTTAATCTATATAGTCTATCGACTTAAGTATTATCTTAATAGATAGTTAATTCTTTCTCTTCGAGTTTCCTAACTATATAGCTTTAATAATTCTTAGTCTAAAGTAGAATTTCTTATTCTCGCTCTCGATTCTAGCTACTATTTTCTTCGCTATATCCCTTACTAGAATACGAGTTATTAGGAGATCGAACTCCTTCTTAGGGAGCGTCGTCGACGAAATCTATTTCTTTATCTAAGCGATATCGCTAAGGGCTATTTAACTATATAGCGTTAAGTAAATACTTATATACTCTCCTAGATAAATATTAATCGCTCTAATTCTCTCGAAGATATTCTTTCTTGTCTTCGCGCTAATGTCTCGAATAAGCTTCTCCCTCGTTATCTTTATCTTTAGGGCTTATTTCGATTCCTTATTAATTCTTAGTTAAATTATTAGTATATCCCTCGATATAGATAGAGTTAAAGATAAAATTCGCGATATTCCCTTTATTTACGATAGTATCGCTATTATTACTTAAGATCCCTTAGGGAAGGACCTCTATTACTACTTCTTTCGGTTCGTCGATATATTTATATCTTCTAGAGTTTTCTTATCGCTCTTTCTTATAATCGTACTTTAGCTCTAGTCTTGGTTCGCGAGTCTCGTCTATATATTTACGAGCGATTTTATAAGGGTAGTCTTTATTATTTTATCTTTTCTCGGCTTCGAGTCCCTTATATCTTTACTCTTCTTCTTATTACTTTTCCCCTTTACTAGTAGTGATAGTTCTTAACGCGATGATTTAGACGCGCTATTTTCGTATTTTTTACGCGTTTTTTTACTCTTGACTAATTTACGAACTTTCTATAGGATTTCTTAGGCTACGTACTTATTAATATACTTAATTTAGATATTACTAATATTATTCTCGAGTTATTAAAATAGCTTAGCGAGCTATACTTCCTAATCGTTTTACTACGCTATTATTCTTTTAATATTATAATTAATATTATAATTTAAAAAGAACTTAAGTAATATTAAATAAGATAAAATAAATAAATAAATAAATATATAAATAATTTTTATATTTTTATTTAATAAATAACTTTAACTTAAATATTATATTAAGAAAGTAAAAGTTAATATAATATTTAATTTTAAGTATTTTATAACTTACTTAATTACGAAGAATAAAATTATTAACTAAGCGAAAACTAATATTTATTTTCGTCTTATTATTTTAAGTAATATTATATTAAATTCTTAATATAATTAATATATATTACTATACTTTATACTCTCTCGAACATTAGGAGAGACATCGAGAGAAGAGTAATAGCTATACTCTAAGAGCGGAGAATTAGGGGATAAACTCTAGGGTATTAGGGCCCCCTATAGACGCTCGAGACCTAGGTAACTAGTATCTTACCGAAACCTAAACGAGAGGCGAAGTAAATAGAGGGCCCCTCGAAGAAGAAGGCCCTAAAGAGGGCTAGAAGAGCAATCTATATAGATTACTAACGGAGATAGAGAGAGAGATAGAAGAAGAGTCGTTTAGGGGTATATAGCCAATATCTCTAGTCGAAGCTAAATCTAAAGACGATAGCTCTCTACTATCGGCTTAAGAGACCGCAATTCTCGCTAGTTATATAGTTACGAACGAGGAAGATTAAGTTTAAGGTCTTTTTATTTAATAGAAAGATCCCTAGAGTTAAGGATCTCTAGTGCGAGTCCTATAGCGGCTAGGAACTAGAAATAGTATAGTACGTCCTACTAAAGTACTCGGCGTAGGGAGAACTACGAAGAGAGTACTTTAGGGATAGTCTAGACGAGGGGTATACGCCCTCGTTAGCGGCACTCCTAAATACGGAAAAGAGATATCGAGTAGCGATAAGAATAATATAACGTACTAAGCTCCTAGCCTAGTTCGAAAAGTACGAGGTAGAGGACCCTAAGTAGAGTAAGGATTAAGAGAATATAGGGAGGTCGAGAACGAAAGGAAAGGAGGAAGAGAGGCTTTTAGCGATAGATTAGTGTCTATATAAGACCTAAAAAGGACTTAGGTAACATTAAATAAGATAGAATAAAATATTACTATACTTTATAAATATAACGAATTATTTTAATTAGTAAAAGAATCTAAATTCTAAAGTCTTTATTTCTTTAAAGCTAAATTAATAAAGTAAAAGTAAAAGTAAGTATAATTAATCTTAGATCGAAATAAAATAGTCCTTAATTATTCTCCCCTAAGTCCTAAGATTTTAGATATAGTTCTTTTTACTAAACTTAGCGCTAAGCTTCTATTCGTAACCTTAAATTAATATAACTTCTAGCCTAGAATCTTATAATTAGATAGTTAGGATAACGAACGTCGAAGAAGAGGGCGGATATTACGAAACGATCTTGACTAGGTTATAACTAGCTAGGATACTCTAAGATCTAGGAAGGTCTAGCGAAGTCGCCTAATATTACGTAGTATCGCGTGACTACTCTATTAATCTATATACTCTATGGAATAGAGCAATAAATTATATAGATCCGCTATACTCTATTGCCCTATATACTCTATGAATAGATTAATAGATTATATAGATTATACTAAGATACTATGGCTATATAGGAAGAGTACTTCTTATAGTTATAGTCCGTAGTTAACTTCGTTAACGATTATATCTATACGTTTAAGTATTGATTAGTCTCGCTTATACTATAAGCGTACTCTCTTACCGCTATACCTTGGTACTTCCCCCTACTCAGGAACCCATTGTCTCGTGACACCCTAGTGGAGCGATTCATAATACTTAACTCTCACTTTAGATCTATGTAAACTTGCTTGATGCTTATAACGTATTCGCTACTTGCCATAACCTCGTAGATTTTCTCAATAACAGCAGTTGCCCGTCTCATTTCCTCTAACTCGACTCCGATAAGCAATATTCTCCTACTCCGAGGTATATTAGTGTCATTTTCAGCTTCTTGCCTGTGAAAGGTTATATAGTCCGGGTAAGATTCTTCTATTCATGCAAGCTATGCTCCTCTCTGTCCGGAGATACGGTGCCTTGGTCCGACGGGACTTCTTCAAAAGAACTTGCCATCCCGAAAGCGTTCTCCGCTACGATGGGTCTAAACACTACCAGAACATGAGCATAGCGCGGTTGCAATAATAGAAAATATGACTTACGTTATCCTGGAGTAGTTGACTATTCTTGATCGACCTCCATCATTAAGGCTCGTTCTCGTAACCTTGAAGGAATTCGACTTTCAATGTGTATAGGCCATATGCTTCGAGGGTTTCCCGTCCAACACCACATACACGTTCTATGTCTTGCCTGCAGTCGAAATAACATCCTCGTAGATTTCGACCTTTCCCAGTCGCGAGATAAGCACAAGTAGATCCGCACAACGTGGGATCGTCTTTGAACAGCTTGCCAAAGTCTTTGGCAGTCTCCTCCAGCCAGGGATATCTTTCCAACACGTCGGGATCAAATCTAGCTAGAGAGTATATAACCATTAGAAAAGAAGTGAGACGAAGAGGGACGTGCAACAATGGGAAAACGTTACCACCACCCATAGCTGTCATTACTCCTCCCGGATGCAATGCATACATGGATATTTGTTCGCCCAGTCCGTCCATTTCGAGCTCGGTTTGTATGGTGGATATGGCGCGGACAAGCGCTGCTTTGCCTGCGTCGTAGCCGACACAAAACGGCGCATCAACCGTGGCAGCCCGAGATGCGATGCTGATAATGGACCCAGATCGACGTTCACGCATCTCTGGAAGTACCTGGAAGATGCACTGCATTGCCTAGGCCACTGTCAGGAAGGCTTGTGGAGAGTGATTGGACACCTATCCGCACGCCTTTAAAGTTGACCTCAATTGTGTTCCAGAATTGGTCAAAAGTTTCCATCGACAATGGTCGGGCGGGAGACTTCCCAGCATTGTTCACTAACACACTGCCCACGCTTTAGTGCTACTCAAGCATCCGGTCAGAGAACTCACTCGATCGGACCCAAGTCTTTACGTATGCTTTGAAAGACCTCTTGCACGCGAGGCCCGTCACAAACGTTGCATTCGTAGGCTCCCACTCGACTACCAAGATTCTCACAGGCATTTTTCGTGTCTTCCAAACTCTGAAGATTCAGATCAAGTAATGCCACATTTGCCCCGGACGCTGCCAGAGCTTCAGCGATGGCTCGACCTATTCCTGCACAGCGTTCAGATATTTGGTATGTATAGCCTTACGATTGGTCGGGGCATACCTCTGCCGGCGCCGGTGACGACGGCCAACTTGTTGGCATTCGCGTTCTGGAGCGCTCCGCGGGATATTGCAGGATAGACATTATGGTTGAGTAGCACGGTTGAGGGCTTGAATTTGGAGGGGTCCATGCTGGCACAAGGGTTTGAACTAGGTCAGTGTTGAGCGTTCGTGTGCGAGGAGTGTATCATCGACAGATTGCCCTGCTTTTGAATTCATGTCAAAGAGAATGTGGCGCAAGTGGCAGTCTTATTCCCCGAGACAACGTTGCCGTGATGGAGACTACCATGTTCCAACGGGGCGGGTTCTGTCAGCCCACTTCGTGCCAATTCGATAGTCTTCCCCACGGCACATTCAAAAACTACAGCATTGAACATCTACCGCAGAATGAATATGAGCAGTACCAAAAGCGGGGCAAGACCTAGTCAAAAATCGACTCCCCGACTTCCATGCACTTATATGCGCTTACGTAGAACTCAAAACTCGTCAGAAAGGCTACTCCTTTCTCACATCCATGCTGTTGGTACGGTATCTCTGTATGCTCAACCAGCGTCGCTAGAAGGATACCAGTTTCTAAAGAGCCTGCATTGTAACCTTTGTTTCTCCCTCGTACTTTGAGAGGAAACTCAACGCTTGTTCTGCTTCTTGCAGGATGATGTTACGCACACCAGCAAACCTAGGGACAAACCTGACCTTGAAAGGCTGTGGTCTTATGTTTTCCCCGTTCGTATAGTCAAAAATGTCCAATTTCACTTCGCGGCCCTAGGAAAGATCAGTTCCTTTCCGTCATCTCGATTTCACTTAGGAAAGAACTCACCTCTGCATCTAGACCTGGCTTGATGTCGAATGCCCATAGTAGTCGTGCCAGCGACATTGCAAGACCTTGCTCTGCCAGGGGTTGTCCACTACACTGCCGACGGCCAAACCCGAAAGCATTGTGACCCCTTGTGTTAGGATACGGTTTTTCAAGGCCATTCAAGTATCGCTCTGGTCGGAATTCGTCAGGATCGGGAAAGTCGCGTGGATTTCGGTGGATTGCCCATATATTTGCCGTGATGTTTGTGCCAGCTGGAATACGGAAGCCTTCATATTCGTCATCACGAGTAGGAGCGTGAGGAATACCGGCTAAAACCGTCACTGTGCGCCACCGCAGGGCTTCTTTCACGATTGCTGTGATATAAGGCAGTGACTTCTCATCTTGCCAGTTTGGCATACGATCTTTTCCGACAACATCGTCAATCTCACTTTGCGCTCTCAACTGGACGTGAGGAAAGACACAGAATGCAAGTATCGCAGATATCATGGTGCTGCTTGTAGTGTCGACCCCGCCGCCAATAAGATTAGCTGTCAGACTGGCCACTTCGTCGTTGCTAAGGCCGTGCTCTCCTTGTTCGCGCAGTAGGCGTTTCGCAAAACTCTCCTCTTGTGCCTGAGCCCCTTCCCGGGACAGCGCATAGAAGTACTTCATAAACATTACCCCTGCTGATCGGACCATATTGGGGAACGGATAGACCCAAGCTGGTAAGTGTGCCAGCTCTGGAATAGACTCAACCCAGGAGACACCGGGAACAACCCAGTCAATGGCTTCCATTGCGGCAAGTGATGTTTGTGCAACGGGGTCGTTCTTCCTAGAAATCCTGCGACCCCAGCCAACGATAGAGACGACCGAAATAGAATACCTTTCAATTGACATGACGTAGTCGTCTGCAGTTTCCATAAGATCTCTGAGAAGCACCTTGGCTTCGGCCGACTGAAAATCTCGGTAGTGTACTACAGCCTGTGATCCCACAGCAGTATGCTTGATGCAGACATGATTAGTACAGGTTTGGAAAGCAGTGCAGTTGCGCAAGTCATACCATAATTCTTCGATGAAGCCTCCAGCGGTCTCCATAAGGTAGATTGGTCTGATTGTTTTTGGATGTACCGAGCAGGTCGCCATTGATGATCATTCGCGGACGAGAGGAATAGATATCGGCTCGTTTTTCCATCAATTCGCATGCTGCCCATGCGTCGTTGACAATGATCTTCGGATCTCTGCCGAGCCATATAGTTATAAGGGGGCTGTTGTAATATTGGCTCCATTTCTCAAAAGCTATCCAAGGCTTTGGCAATGGTATCGTAAGATGATTTCCAATGATTGGCAGTGGGAAAGGTCCAGGAGGCAGTCGTTGCCTGAAACGCAGAATGCGGAGATAATCCACCAACAACGCAATGAACAGAGCTGCGCAGAGCACAGGGACTGCCCGACTGGCTAAACGCCAGAATGGCGAGTCCCAAATGGACATGCTTCTGATGACTTGTGACATTGACATTGTGTCGTTCGAGTTGGTTGCGCTGGAATTAGCGTAGACTCATCCGTGGGATGACGGTGTTGATGGTGCCAGTGAGGGGACGCTGCAATGATTGAACGATTATGCAAAAGAGACAAAAAGCGATCGGTGAGACCGAATCTTTGAAGGTTATACCAACTCCAAAATCGTAATTGTAGCCTATTCCATAGAACCTTGACCCATGCCATCTGATGTTTCCACTAAGATCTGAGCGCCAGAAAGACTGTGCACTTGACCTGGCCGACTTATCTAGGACAATCATGGCACACTACGAAAGATCGGTTCCCGTGTGGCAGTCCACACAATACCAGTGCGGCCCAATACTCTGACCCTGTACATGGCGATACCCTCGGTACTCGGGTCAATCAGGACATGAACCTTCTGCTTCCACAGGTTCGAGGTCGCAAAGTGGGAAGACGAAGGGCACTGTCTCATCACGTAAGCGGTTGAACCTTTAAACCTCGGCCATTTTTTTGTCGAATTGGCCCCCCAGAATTAGCCAACACTGCACCGCAAGGGTTCGAGGCCTTGTGATTCCCGAACGCACGGCGACAGATTTACCTCCATGAGCACGGGCGTGATCGTTGCCCTCTTGATCATCCACTCACTAAGAGGGAGGTTCGACCTCCTCGCCCGGGGAAGTCAATCGTGGGATAGGCGAGTGTGGGGAGCTCCCACTTTCCTGATGGGAATAGAAATCTGGACAATCAATCAGAAAACGACCTGTACCCCCACCACCTTCTCCCACTCCCCACCGAAAGACTTTTTCCCAGATGCCATCCCCCGGAATTATTTTCGACTCCCTCC
Organism: Exophiala viscosa; assembly: GCF_022695815.1. NCBI lineage: Eukaryota > Fungi > Ascomycota > Eurotiomycetes > Chaetothyriales > Herpotrichiellaceae > Exophiala > Exophiala viscosa. The sequence goes on along the minus strand of NW_026944358.1, from coordinate 1,418,434 downwards.
ATCTTTCGCGACATGTGGCCTAGTGCACCGGTACAATCCAAAGACATCTCTTCCAGTTTATTCCACTGCCACATCCTTGAGCGGAGAGACTCCGCAGGCCAAAACTCTGGAGCAAGGTCCTTGGTCTTAGTCTCCTAGCCTGTTGCCACACAACGAAATGGCATCAGCAACAAGCCGTATACAATGCGGCGTCTGTGGCCGCAAGTTCAGCAAGAATGAACATCTCAGACGGCATGATCGTTCCCGTAAGGCTGCGCCCCACCGCGTATGTATGTCGTTCCAACACTAATGCGCTTGTGTTAGACACTAAGGAGAAGCCATATGAATGTCCTGTTTGCCACAAGTCATTCGCACGCAGGTGGGCAGATTTACACTTTCCCTAGTTTGGGCGTCGGCTGATATACTCAGCGATGTACTTGTCCGTCATCTAAGGAGCCATCCAGCAACGACTGTTACCCCGGAGCCTCTCAATTTTCCCTCCGGTCAAGAGTCTTCGGGACAGCACGCGACTGTGCCCCCGGCACTTGAACCATCGCCACAGCTGAGGGAGATTGAGTTTCCAAGCCCGTCGGGCCAAAACCGCACATTGCTTTCATCCCTATCCGGAGGGATACCAGCGCAACAGCAAGATGAGACACAAAGTCTTGTCAATGAGGGACCAGGTGACCCGGCAGCATCAGTAGGTCGTGAGGCGCCGGCTATACCACGTGATACTGTAGACCCTCAGACTGCCATGACCTTTATACTCAGAGAACGTAATTTTCACAGCAACAGCTTTGCATCACTACAAGGCCATTTCCAGGATTCAGACATGTCGAATGATATAGACGTTGTGGCCACGCACTCTGCCCAAGATTGGCCTGCTACACGCGAGCGCGTGGACGCTGGCCGCAAGGTGTCTACGACTGCCCTGACTAAAGACATGTTGGCAGCAGAAAGACCTGACACTATTGCCGACATGACGCTTCCAGATTTTGACGCAACGTTTCTCTCTCTGCCAAATTCGTCGATGACACCATGGGACTATGTTATGCAGAATGATCTATTGAACTTCATGGATGATCCGCTACCAGATCTACTACATCAGGGTCCTTTTCCAGACATTGCCCAGACTTGGCTTGGTACCCCAAGCCGAGCAGCCTTTTACATTGATGAGCAGCACAACAACACAACTGTTTCTGGAACCCAGGACGATAGAGCGATCCCAACAGACAGAACGCGTCACGCTTCTGCCGCAAGGGTAGAAACATCGCTCTCAGCAACGCTTTCCTCGAATGAAACCATCCCAGAAGGTTGCATCAAGGGTGTCGAGAAATATTGGCCCTCCAATAGACGAAGAGCACAAACGCTCATGGTATCTTGCTGGCACAAGGTGCAAGACACACACTGCAGAAACATTTATTGCGCAGCAAACGACGATGATGCTTCGGAGGGTCACTATCACCGGCAGACTGGGCCGTGGGGTTACGATGACGACTGTCGGTCAAGGATCAAACAGCTGTTATGTGCGCAGGCGCCCGTATTGTTGGTTGACGAACAGGGGATTGCAGAAAAACCGACCGATGCAAGCTCCAGCTTGGATACACCGATGACGGAGTCTGTCCCCAACCTCGAAATGCCACCGAAAGAACTGTTTACGCTTGTACTTGATTTCTTCTTTTGGCGATTCGGTGCGGCTCACCCCTATATTCACATGCCCACGTTTTCGGCAAAGGCATGCTCGAGTGAGCTCTTGCTTGCAATCACGGCAATAGGGTTTTGCTCGTTGGGCAGTCGAGAAGCGAAATACTTCGTCCATCGCTCATACGAGGTGCGTTCCTTCACGCTTGTGACTAGAGTCCTCTACGTACGAGACCCGACTAACTCCTCAGACTCTGCTGAGCCTTGTACCTTTTCAGTTGAACGTATACGTCAAACCACCCCCTGATCCTACCAAACAATTGACTACCATGCTTACGGCACTCTTGACCCTACACCTGGGTTTTCTCTCCAACGTAGGTCAGATCCGTGGCTTCAAGACACCCATGGAAGAGCTGACCAGGATTGAAGAATCGAGGTCACTTAGACCAGATGGAGAAGCTGCACGCAAATCTGATCTCGGTCGGTTGTCAAGGTACTCAAGCGATGATGTTGTGCTAACCCACTTTACAGTTTGCGCAGTGGCATGGGATGTTTTCCGTGCCTAGGGATCTCTCTTCCCAGCTTGCCCCAGATAGCGACTTGGGAGCAGACTCAGCATGGATTGAGTGGAGCAAGAGAGAGAGTATCAAAAGGTTTGTCTGCCAAAGCTGGACCGAAAGCAATTGATAACATTCATCAGATTGGTCATGGGCCTGGTGGAGATGGATTGCTTAGTGGCCGGCTTTCTTTCCACGCCATTAATCGTGCGGGCAGAGTTCACTCGAATATGGTTGCCATCCAGTACCAACCTCTTTCAAGCGCGGTCGGCCAAAGCGTGGGCAAAAATGGTGACAGGCGGTGCCGTAGCAGAGATGCCAGCTGTCACACCGTTTTCCGTACCAGCTCCAATAGTCGCCACGAACCCGAACAGTCTATATGGCAATATCATGTTGCTTTACTCCGAGGTCTACCAGTCAAATCAGCTCTGCCTGCTACTGGATGAGTCTTCGAACGACCCGCAAGAACTGGCACCCTGGCGAGACTGTATAAATCGTCAACCCGGCAAGTCCATTTTATCTCATCTCCTGCAACTCCAGCGCATGTCGGAAAACTTTCAGTTCTCTGGCAAAGTGGACATAAATTCTGCGGTAATGTGGCATACTTGTTGGCTGCTGCTTAGCACCGATTTCCGAATGCTCGAGCGAGCAGCGGGCCAGGCTGGGCCTACCGCCGCACAAGCATCCCTCGGGCGCCTGCGCCACTGGTCACGCTCCGCGACTGCTCGACGGGCGTGTTTACATGCAGCCGCTATCGGGAGCTTGATTTTCAACCGAAGAGCATCCGATGTGATAAGTATGCACCTCATGAATGCACTTTTCCGAGCAGCTTTGACCATGGGCTTCTACGCACTGACGTCGCCAGCTTCCGAGCAAAGGGAAGACACGGCCATGGACTTTTTTGCAGATGTCGATTGGGACTTGGTCGGAACTTGCGGCGTCAGCGATACCGTCGACTTTGACTTGCCCCTCGGAAATGCATCGCACGAGGACTCTTCGAAAGCTGTCAATTTCATCCGTAATGGGAATGCGTTCGAAGTCAATGGGGCTCTGCTCGAACCTGGCTATGCCTCAGCTCGCCGAACCTTTCTACACTACGCAAACCTGCTCGAAACGGTCGGCAGTAAGCAGTGCAGAGCATTTCTGCAGATATTGCATACCATTAGCGACGATCTTGTCAAAATCAGTCCGGACCTCGACCTCGAATGACCAGGCTCATCAAAAATCGGCCATACTGGAGGATTTGACGACTACCTTCTTCGTGCAATTCGTTCGAGGCTGACAAGAGGAGACCCCGGCAGTGAGTGCTGAGATGAAAAATATTCCGTGCATCTGGAAGGAGTGGGACCCCTTTCTGCTAAAACACCATGCCAGTATCGACCTTCGTGTCGGAATGACAAGCAAGGAAGTCTTACTCTAAGCATACGGGGCATCCATGACGTTGATGTTCACCGAAGCCATGGAATGGGATGTTGCACTTTACCAGTGCCAACGAGACTTTTGAAGTGACGCAAGAGGTCTTCAAACGGCGAGTCGCTGTTGCGGCATACAGCCCGCAATTTTAATCTTCCGGATTTCCCAGCAGGAAGTTGTTTCGTAGAGCTCAATAGAAGAGTGACTAGCCAGCCCGAAAATGCCCTCGATACGCCTTGCTTATCTCGACCCCAATAATCAGGTTTGTGTCAAGCGTTACGATCGAACGAGGTTCTTCGGTCACGGCATTGATGATCTCTTCACCGGAACAACCGGGTTACGATGTTCCTGTCAGCATGCCGCTTCAACACGGCCTTGTCGTGGTAATCGGAAAGTGGGGATGTGGAGTGAACTAAACTCCCCTCAAAGCGCATGGGATTCTCACTGCCCCCTGGATCAGAGGATGTGGAGAGGCGCCCACAGGTGTGATGAATTCTGGGGGAATTATTGAGGCAAATCCTGCTAACTTGGTCCCCTCGGGCAACCTGCTGGGCCCAAGGATTCGCTGAACTAGCGGGGTGCCCGTGGGGTGCCCGGGTGCTCTGTGTGTGTATATTACCTGACGATTCCCCTGTCAACGTTAATGCTTTGCTGCACTTTGTCGCTCTTCATCTCAAAATCTTTGCTCACAAGTCGTCAAGATGGGGTTCGGTATTCTTGAGCCAAAGCGACGAATGGATCATGTCCCAGGCACTACATTCCTGGATGATCATGATGTTCCCTCCATCGTGAATGCTACCCACCTGAAGAAGGGTACGGGAAGGAACTCCCACATTGTCCTCATTCCTCAGCCATCGAATGACCCCAACGATCCATTGAACTGGCCCTTGTGGCAGAGAGATGGAATATTGCTACTAACATCAAGTTGTACGCTCATCGTGATTGGAGGGTGAGCTTATCCTTTCGTGCACGTCATTTACCTCCAGGCTGACCATGTGTAGTTTTGGCCCGATCTTGTCTCCGATTGCCATTCCACTGATTGAGGAATTCAAGATCAACTTCACACAATATGGACTTTTGAGTGGGTACTGTCTCTGCGCAACCGGTGCTATCGGTATTTTTATCGCCTCATTTTGCCGCAAATTCGGTAAACGTCCTGGATTAATCTTCTCGATGGCTTGCGCTTTTGCTGGTTCGCTCTGGGCAGGTGCCGCTAGATCATACGGTTCATTCCTGGGAGCACGGGTTGTACAAGGTTTCGCATGCTCATTCTTTGAGTCCGTCATGTATGCTATCATCGGAGACCTCTACTTTGTGCACGAAAGAGGATTACGCATGGCGGTTTTCGTTACCTCGTTATCCGGAATTTCCAATATCCCAGTCCTGGTGTCTGGAAAGGTGGCCGCGAATCTGGGTTGGCGCTGGATCTTCTGGCTCCTTTCCATCTTTGTTGGAATCCTTTTTCTACTTTGTCTCTTGTTCGGATGGGAGACTGCATACAACCGCAACCCCCTTTACGAGATTGATCAATCTTCGCAGGATGTAAGTCGGACTCGGAAAATTCACGAGTCCTAATTGCTAACCCTTTTCCGTTCTGCAGAACCTACAGATTCTTGAGCAAGTCGAGGCTTCTAAGGCGGAGCATCAGGAAGTTGAAAACAACGGCAACACCATGTCCAGAACCCGGACAGGTGACGATTCGATCATGCGCAGAGAGTCGATCTGGCACAGAATGCTGCCCTTCCACGGAACTTACAGTGAGACCTCACTACTAAAATTGCTTATCCGACCTTTCCTCATCATCATCAACCCCGCCGTCATCTGGGCTGGCATCACGCTCGTGTTCCCGGTGCTCTGGGTCGTGGGTATTTCAGTTGTCCTGGCGGAGATTCTAGCAGGACCACCCTATAACCTGGGCACGACGGATATTGGCTATCTTTCCGCAGGACCAGTTGTCGTTGGCATTCTCGCCAACCTCTTTTGTGGTCTCGTTTCCGATCCACTTGCAAAGTGGATGAGCCGACGCAATGGTGGTATTTACGAGCCTGAATTCCGTCTCTTCCTCATCCTGGGTCTTGCGATATTTGCTACCATCGGCTATTTCTGCTTTGGCAACCTGATCACGCAAGGCACCAGTGTGGTCTGTATCGCGATAATCTATGGCATAATCGTTGGCTCAGGCCAGTTTGCCGCAGTCACCGTGGGTGCCTATATGGTCGATGCATACCGCGATATCAGTATCGAAGTTTTTATTATTACGATGATCGTCAAGAACTTCATGTTCTACGGGTTCACCTGTGAGTTGTTATGATCCTTTGCACTGACGAGCTCGTTGCTAATTGAAAAACAGACTTTGTTAGTGACTGGGTCGTAGCTTGGGGTCCGGCGAAGATGTTCAACGTCATCGGAGGTATTCAACTGGCACTGTGTACTTTGACCATCCCTCTCTATTTCTATGGCAAACGATTGCGAGCCTGGTGGCATGCTCACCCAGCATTTTCCAAGCTCTGAGGAACTAGGTTTGCGATGTTTGCTGATGTAGATTTGGGAAAGGCAAAAGCATATCTAAGAATAGCTGAAGCAGAACATTGAATCGGAGGAAACTACAGTCACAGATCGTCAAGGCAGATTGTCCCTGAGTGAAAGAGACAGTTTTCGGCATCGGATATTTAGCTGAGCTCCTCAGCTTTGCCAGACATTATTACTATAAATATGGCCGCGAGCCTGTTTCCCAGAAAGGCGCACCAAAATATGGTCATTTAACTAAATTGTCTCAATACCAGGTGCTTTTACTGGGTGATTATATATAGTGTATGTTTCAAGGTCTAGGATAGTAAACTGTTCGATTTGCTACCGCACTACGATAATTTCAGTATAGGTTGCCTCTCAAATATTGCGGCTATCTGGATTAAGGATTGGGAGGTGCAATAATCATATAATAATTAAGGTGAACCAGATATGATGCGATAGCTAGAGACATCCACGATGACTCGGGTGACTCTAATAGTAAATCACGTGATCTACTTAGCACTGTCAAAGCCCCTCCGTGTAAGACGTATATACATCTCGTTCTGTGATGCAAACCATGCAGAGCAGACCCGCCAAGGGTGCTCCTTATTGACGATCTCATAGTCAAAGCCTCGGATAAAGCGAGCGATAAGAAGCTGGACTTCCATCTGATTTCCGTAAGTATAGCTTAGATGCATAGAGGTTCACGGAAGCAGACATACCAATGCCAGATTTTTGCCCAGGCAAGCACGGGGACCATTACCGCCGAAGGTCATGGAAAGGAGCTCCATGCGACGGGTCTGGATCTCGTTCTGCAGCCATCTTTCAGGCCTGAACTCTTTCGCATCATCGCCGTAAATGCACGGGTCGCGGTTTGGGCCATGGGACTAATGCTGACGCTGTAGCCTTCCGGAACATAGAATTTGCCGTCAATCGTAAGGCCACCAACGGACTGTCGCGTGGAAGTTGCCAGACAATAGAGGGCCAGAGCCGTGCGGACTCCTTGATGACAGCCTGCAGGTATGGCAAAGTCTGAGTCTCTTTGTACATGATCTGTCTGTCCGGCTCTCGATCCCCGCAAAAATCGTCGATCTCTTTTCGCAGGGTGGCATAGACTTTAGGACTGGTAGCAACATAGAACAAGCAAGCTCGCATTAAGATCGATGTGGTATCCCCACCTCCACCGCTGCACCACTGTCAGTCACATCAACTCAAAAGGCCAGTGGTCTTACATGACAGAAAACATTTCGGCAATGATCTCGTCGTCGTGAGCGGGCGTGTTGTCTGCACGCTTCATGTTGAGCCAATGCTCAAGCAAGTCCGCGCGACGCCACTCCGATCAGCCTTTCGAGCTTGTAATTGGCGCGCTGTATAGTCGGCGAACGTCGTGGCTGGGGGTGGACCGAGAGCTGCGACAAGAGGGTTCAACACGAGGCGCCACTGTCCCCACAGGTAACCGATTCGACTGAAGATCTTGAAGCCTGAGAGAATATCCCCTCTGAGGTTTAGCACGTCGGACTCGGTCGCCATGTGACCAAACATTGCTCCGTAGCCCAGCTCCCCAATCACATCAAAGGCGAGTGCGTTAGTCCAGTTGCCCATCTCCACGGTTTTGCCTTGTGCTTCGAATTGGGACATTTTGGACATAAAAACGTCCATGCAGCTTTGGATGTAGGTTTCCATAGTGACGAGACTTGTGACGGAGAACATATGTGACACTCTTTTGCGCAAAAAGCCATGCAACTTTCGGTCACGGATGGCGAAAAAGCCTCGCGCGGCACCAGGGATAATCCAGACATTGTACCACCAGCTCTTTGGAGTATTTTGGCGGTGAGAGTAGAGGGCTTTCATGGTATCTTCATCCTGCACTGAGATCTCGTTGGGGATATCCTGACCGCCTTGCCATATTTCTCGTGGAGTTGAACAATGTCTTCATGCCAGTCACCTTTCCAATACCGCCATGTTCGCCACAGCCCGTTGATTCGTGCAAAGAATGGCCCTGGCACATTTCGCATAGGATGCAGCCACAGACGGTAGAGGCTCAACAAGATTCAAAATAATGAGACGAGGCCGATAGCTCCATAGAACAATGATCTTGGGTTTCGGACCGCTGTTGAAGCGTGAGATAATTCATTGGCAGATCGTCTCAATGTCTGCTGGAAGAGCGTAATAAGCAGAGCGTCGCTTGCTTCGCCATACATGAGTGCCTGAATTTCAGGTTCGTGGAGCGCTGACATTGTCGTCTGAGAAAAATGGATGGCAGGAAGGGAGGGAGGACCGATGAGGCCGCGATAATTTTGCGTAGGATGGGCTCGGTCAAATATGCTGCACGCATTTGTCTCTGGCGGAGGTGATGTTGACTTTGGCTATTGACGCTCGCTGGGCACCAATAATCGATGCCTCCTGTCTTCGTAGACTTGGGCTGCTCCGGTATGCGTAAAAGCTTTTGACCCCACGTCCTTGTGCGACAGCTCGCACCCACCTTCATTGTCCCACAGCACACAGCTCCCTCCAAAGGGTAATTCGCAAGAAGCCTGGTTGACCTAGTGTACTGGGCCACAGGGACAGAAGTTGGGTGTATCGGGGTGTGGCAGAGCAATTCTGAGAAGGCGTGCAAATTTCCCCGCAGGTCAACCAGCCCCGTCACCCCCGTCAACCCCCGTCAGGCCCCATCATAACCCACGATTTCCCCGGGTCAATCAGCGCCCACTTCTGTCCCAGAACTTGCTTCATCCCAGCATCCCTAGATTTCACCTCGGACGGACCCAAGCGAGCAAGACGTAGCTTGCCTGCTTGCCGTGGTCGTCGAGGGAATATGCGTGCGCGCAGGAGAGACGCCCAGCTGTAGACTCACGTAGTGATCGATCTGATCGTGATCGAGACCGCTCGAGAGCAGAGCAGCCTCGGTGGTATTCTAGGATCCGCTGTAGCCCAAAACTCCTTGCTACCTATCCCAATTACAGTATATGGCACCCAGCGGTAGGGCGCTCACTGCAGATGGAAATACAATCCTTTGCGTCCGCTCCCAGTTAGGCAAAAATGTCAACATCCCCAAGTATATCTTATGTCGAGCCACCTGTCCGGCTTCTTTCGAGTTTTCCAATTGTGAAAGATCCATCCAAAGTTCGCAATAACAAATTCACCGAAGAAACCTCTCTGCCCATACGTAGCCATAGCCCTCGGCAGGCCCTTGCGGGGTATCCGGGCTTGGCAGGCAGTGACTACGTATTGCATCACTGCTGAAGTTGCTGGATCGTCCTGATTGCACCAGACGACGTAGCACGACGACTGATATCCGGCGCATCAACTCAGGCCGTCGTCTTTTGGTTCTAGACCCCTGTTGCCAGCGGTGTCTGGGCTGGCTTGTTCTCCTGAGGTGTCCTGCGATGTCCCTAGACCTCTCGTTTCTAGGTCTGGCGGCCGATGGTAGCGCAAACCAGGCACCACTACAGCACATACCCTCACCCAAGCCTCCAAACGCGGCGAAAAAGAAGCGCAAAGAGCCCGCTGAGCAGCGTTCCTCTTCGCAGGAGGCCAGAATACGGACACCAACAACAGGTACCAGGGTGACTTCTCGACGAGATTTCCGATGCACGATGTGTGATCGTGCCTTCGCCCGGGTCGAACACTTGACCAGGCACGAACGTGCTCGTTAGTACAAGCCATAGCAACTCGCGCTGAACTCCCCGACCACCACGCCGACCAGCAAACTGACCATGCATATCAGATAGCAACGAGAAGCCCTTTGAGTGTCGATTTTGCAACTATCGGTTTTCCCGCAAAGACTCGGCCCGAGTCCACCTCAAGCGATATCATAAGGAACATATTCCGCCTGATGGCGAGTTTCCCGCGTCCGATATCTTGAAGATACAGACAACTGTCGCAGTCATCCCGGAAAGCCAGTCATCTGATATTACTCTGAATGATGTGACCAAAGAGCAGCCTGGACCTGAAACGATCCCTGGTTCTTCTGACAGCCATGCGCCGTTTGGGAGCAAACACATCGACACTTTTACAACGGCGCAGTGGACATTTCCTTTCGAGTTCAATGGATTATACGACAACTTTGATTGGCAACAGAGCCTCACAGTTCAAGATCTTGAATTTACGTTGCCGGCTACCAATTCTGCAGCTATCGATACACTGGGCAGGCCAATTACCAATAGTTCCCACAGGGCGATCGACGAAGCTGCTGCACCCAAAATGCCAAGGCCTGGAATAACAATATTGGATCCATTACCTTTGAACGCCAGCGAGATTCACCTCTCCGGACCTGTACGAAGGGAATGGTTTGAGATTACTGAGGCTAAGAGGATGGATCTGGTGGAAGCGATAAGCAACGCGAAGATGGTGAGTCGGGGAGGAAGGCACAATTTTGCTAGTTTCGAGCCACTAACATCACTTCAACAGGGCGAACTAGGAAACGATATGCCGTCATGTCTGGCATTTGGGCGATATATATTGCGACCTTTCTCGAGGCCGTGCTGCCAAGCATTCCCTGCATCCATGCCCCTACGTGGCACGCAAACCAACAGCCCTGGGCTTTGTTACTTGCTATAGCCACCATAGGCGCGACCTGCTGCGGAAATGTGGACACAGGTTCATCCTATATCAGGCCGCCCGTCAGCTGCTCTTCAATCATGTGAGTCTGCCCATCGTTCTCCTCAACAGGCTTCTCTAACGTTCAAGATTGAGCACTGCGGTTTGCAGCAGGAGGAACAGCCTATATGGGTGACTCAAACCCTGTTGTTTGTCATGATCTTTGGGGCTTGGAGTGGCAAATCCGCTACTCTTCACGAAACGGTGACAAGTCAGTCACTTCTCGCCAGCGTAAGTTTATGATGACCGCTATCCTCTCCAGTCTCGGGTTGCTCAGCTGAAAACAATGACGACAGCTTGTTCGGTCCGTTTCATCCCTTGACGAAGCCCTCGGTCGCCACAACCCAAACCAAGAGCCGTTGTGGGAATCCTGGGTCGCAGCCGAAACCATCATTCGGTAAGGTGTCGCCAGCTTGTTCGTGAGCGTGCCTCGATTGTCACTGACCAACATGGGACGAAACTTTCAGTCTTCATCTTCTTCAGCCAATTGAACCTAGCTTTGAGCATGCCATACGTTCTCCTCAATAGCGAAATGGACATCGACTTGCCCTGTGCGGAAGAACAGTGGAGTGCTCCATCTGAGGACGAATGGACAAAGTGTACAAAGGATGCGTTTCAGTATCCGGCAAGCTTTAGTGAAGTGCTTTCGAACTTGATGGCGGAGGACGATTTGCCTCTTGTCAGATGCAGTCAATTTGGGTGTTTGATCATGCTGCATGCACTCCTGCAGTAAATGTGGCATACAAAAAACACACGAGGTGGGCGCCATATTCGAATGAACAGCTTTGCACCTTCGAGCAGACGCTGAGTCGATGGCAAGCCCTGTGGGTGGCGGATGCTCGCTCAACGAAGTCGCTCAATGTCTATGGAGCACTTTCTCTCGACTCCAATGCCTTGCTCAAATGCGTCTACTTTAGGCTTTATGCAGACCTTGGTCCACCAAAACCTGGCCTTCTCCGGGAGGAACACAACGTTGCCGTGGAAGCCTGCGCAAATTTCGTCAAGCATGTTGCCAGATCCACTCGCAGTACGAAGGCCGCGCTGTACGCCATTCACGCGCTTCTGTTTTCATTCAAAGCAGGATCCACATGGAGCAGTGGACCCGGCAACACGCCCCGCCATAAACTTACCCCGGAGTGTGGGATATTCTAGAGTTTGAAGGACAGGTCCGCCGGGGGAATGTGGGGCGACGAAAATGTTCAAAGAGACGCACAAGTAAAGTAAGATATGGCCTTGAAGGGCAGAAGCTTCAAGTATACATTTGATATATCTCTCTCTTCACCCTTTACATTCTTCCCCTACCAACCGTTGATCATGGCCTCCAATCATCCTGGTCGCCCCAAACAGTCCTGATTCAATCAAGATGGGTGCAGTGAACAACGTCGAAGACGTGCAGAAACTTGAAGACACCCCACTCGAGGGAGACCACGGCAGGCTGGGGACTACCGCTGAAGAGTTGCCTGTGGCGTTCTGGAAAGACTGGAAGATCATGGGCTCCCTTCTTGTATGTGTACCAGTCCCGATCACCGGTGCAAAGGTAATGGCGACGGACTGACTTGTCATACAGGCGTTTGCGCTGGGTTATAACTCCGCCTACTGGGTTTTCGTAATGCCATCCAACGGCCTGCTTGTGATTGTCGCAGACCTCGGTAGGTGTCGTTCTAGTCCCGCGATCGGCCATGGTTGCTAACACTTTACGTGATCTAGGTGGAGGCTCAGACGCAATCTGGATCGCCACCGCGGGCACGCTATGCCAGACCATCGCTATCGCGATCGTCGGACGATTATCCGACGTCTTCGGCCGTCGGTGGTATTTCATCTTCTTTAACGTGCTCACTTTGGCGGGCATGTTATTCGCAAGCCAAGCGAAGACGGTGAGAATGCTGGCGGGTGCGGTAAGTCACATTTTACGAAGCTTCCCACGCCATTCTAATATGACCATATGCATAGGTTGCTCTTACTGGGTTCGGCTCTTCTGCGCAGTTGATTGGGGCCATTGTCGTGGGTGAACTGCTGCCCAACAAGCACAGATTCTTGGTGTATGGGATCATGACTGTCCTGTTTGCACCAGTGACAGCGCTCTTGCCCGTTATAGATACTAGCCCAGCTATCGGCGAATCCAAGTCCACTGGGATATTAACCACGCGCCAGGGCGGAAACTCATCACCTCGACCGGAGCTAGCTGGAGGTCGATCTACTATCTACACGCGGGAATGCCGTTTGCCGTTATAGTGTTGCTGTTTTTCTGCTACCACCCACCCAGATTCGAGAACCTTCATAAGCGCCACTCGCGCCGTGATCTCTTAAAGAACTTGGACTACGTGGGATTCACCATCTTTACGGGCAGTACGGCAGCGTTGTTGGTCGGGCTTTCATGGGGTGGATCGGCACATCGTGAGTGAGAACGAATTATACGTCTAGAAATGAGGTTTGCTGACCGAAGAGACAAGCTTGGAAATCTGCGGCCGTCATTGCGCCCATCGTGCTAGGCGGGGTTGGATGGATAGCCTTCGTTTTCTGGGGTCAGGCGCACACATTCAGTTGACCCGATGTCAGGGCTGACTTCTCGCAGAACTTTCCGGCATCCCCGAAGTACCCCTGATTCCGCTGGCCATGCTGAATAACCGAGACTACTTTTCTCTGTCGATCATATCAGCCGTCGATGTGATGCTCGCTTATTCTCTCAACGTAATCTGGCCTCAACAATTGTCCACTGTCTTTGGATTGGACACAACCTCAATCGGCTGGAATAGCGTAAGCTCTATCATTCCGAAGCAAAGGCACAAATGCAGCCCGAGCTGACCGAGAATCTACTATGTGTAGTGCACCCTTACCGGAGGGCTCCTATTGGGGCAGCTCCTCGCCGGTCTCTTGGTTCAACCGCTCGGCGAGCTGAAATGGCAGCTTGTAGTGAGTGCAGTGTTGATGACCGCATTTGCTGGTGGACTGGCAGCCTTGGACGTGACTCGAGTTCAAGGGCTCGTCCTCACACTACTTGCTACCACAGCCTCGGGCTATCTGGAAATTGTTACACTTGTCGGTAGTCCTATGGTCATCAACCCGGACATCATGGGCATAGCTATTGGTGCCCAATCAACGCTCCGCGGTCTGCTCGCAACAGTTGCAAGTAAGCTGGCTTCCATACGGGCAATGCTTTGGGCTCTTCTAACTTGCAGTAGTTACCATGTATTCAACGATTCTGAGCAACGAAGCCGACAAGGGCATCGTGAAGTATGTGGTTCCGGCTGTTGTCGAAGCTGGACTTCCTCAAACATCCGTCACTAGTCTTTTGCAAGCACTGGCCCTTGGCGATCAAGCCTTGCTTGCAAAGGTGCCCGGTGTTACACAGTCGGTCATTTTGGTCGCAGTTGCCGCAACCCGTGTGGCGTACATGCATGCTTTCCAGATTGTTTACGTGTCCGCGATACCCTTTGGAACTTGAGCTATTGTCGCTTCACTCGTCGTTGGACGTAGAAGCTTGGATGTTACGCTGACCTCAGAGGTCTCACGAAAAATGCACGTCCGCAACAAGGACAGCAGTGATGTGAAGGCGTAGATGGAAGGGTCGGGCTTCAGATGTGGGATGCGGAATCTACACCGGAAGATGCACAAAAAGTCTGGGGGATGCTTCGATGCATGGGACGAGCCCCGGTTGGGTGGGCTGTACGTAGCACAAACACTTTGCACGGAAATCATGAGGGGTGACGGGAGTCACCTTGTCGCAACTATTGCTGCTTGTTGGCAATTGACAGTCCTCGTCGTCCTGCGTTAGATCTTCCAACCAAGAACATCATTCACCGCGAGCTGCCATCCCATTTTTGCCGTAGGTCCAGGTCTCCGAATGCAAAATTGGACGCCGAATTGATGTCACGAAAGTGGAAGGATGAGATTTTATGAAGGGAGTAGCTGCATTCGATATGGAACCTGACGATCCGTACCCCAACCCTCGCGCCTCTCGTGTCTCTTACGCGATCTTAAAGAAAAGATGACATGTGTACTCCAGCAACAATTGGAAGGCGTTTGTCAACACGTTTCTTGGAGTCAAATAACCCCTTCGCTACTGGGTTGCCAGCAAGAGAACGCCACGTGGTGGAACCCCCTAGACTTTGCGAATAATGCGGCGAAGCTACGTGCAAAGTGCCATCAAGCATGGATAGTCAACGCGTCTTGATGCAGTTCCTGGGAAGACAAAGCCGCAAGCACGGCGGGCAGGAACTGACCTCACTAGGTTTTAACCCGGTTTGTGGGCTTGCAAAACGATTAACCTAGCGAGAGTCAAAGTGACCGTCCAAAGCCTGCTATGATCGCTGGACGCCAAATCAGCCCCTGAGTTGAGAGCCTCGTCAAATAAATTCTTGGGTGCGAGGGAACCCACAGTACGGGTGAGCTCAAAGAAATCGAAAGGACAAAACCTGCCAGTTTGTCGAATTGATAGTGGTGGAACGCTAGTCACCGAGTGCACCACGGTTGTGCGTCGAAATCCTAGTGGCTAGCCCTCGTGGAACAGGTTCTAGAATTCGAGACCAGAATTTCTTCCTGGCTTTCTAGGTACGCGGAGACAGACTCTGCTGGCGACTTTTTATCAGTAATTGAATAGGTTGTCAGGTTTGGTATTTACGATAAAGGGTCTTCTTTGGCTATCTTAAACAACCTTTAGGCCGATAGGAAGACTGTTATGTCACAATACCACAACAGACTCGACCCCACACAATTGACCTAGCGCTTTCGGTGTCTTATTGGCAACCTCGAACGCTACCCCGTCACAATCCCACAAGTACCCCGTCATCGAGGATCATTCGCTGAAAGCAAAACTCGGGGTTGGCGAAATAAACGCCAATCCACACAATCCATTAGTATCTGGTCGCTGTATGTGGCTCGTTGTATTTTGCAAACATCAGGGGAAGATGAAGGCAATTCCTGTATTGTTACGGAAGTGTCAAAGTCCCTTTAAAGCCGAAAGCTGCACTTTGATTTTCCAACCCAGATGAGCCTCAATCATACGCCACAGAAAAGTCACACGCAGGGTGATCCTACATCGATCCTTGAAGTGCCCATACCACAGTCAACATGATCCAGAAAGTCAACCCATTGATGCCCGAGGTACCAGACTGTGAGGCTGACATGTCGCGAGCATCACCTACTGGTATCAAAGTGATCGTCATTGGTGCGGGCTTTGGTGGTTTAGCTGCCGCAATCGAATGCATTCGCCAGGGGCATGAAGTCGAAATCTTTGAGCAAGCACCCGAGTTCCTCCCACTAGGTAACGCCAGCATCATTCCAGGTTCTCTGTCTGCCACAGCTAATTGGCGTTGTAGGCGACTTAATTGTCCTCACACCTAATGGAACGCGGATTGTATCGACATGGGATGACGTTCTCCCCAAAATCATGCACCAGTGCTTGTGGGTAGACGCCATGGAGATCCATCGCGCAAGCGGCGAGTTGCTGCACAAGCAAGAGTGGCAGAACTCCTACCAAGGAGCCCCCTTCTGTATGGGACAGAGAAGCTTTTATCAGAAAACACTTGTCGACTTTGCCGAATCTCTGGGAATCAAGATCCATCTCAACACCCGTGTCGAAGAACATTTTGAAACAGAGCACAAAGCTGGCATTATTGTCGACGGAGTCAGACACGAAGCAGACGTGCTGATTGGCGCGGACGGCATCCGGAGCCGCTGCAGAACGTTTGTCACAGGACAGACAGATGATCCTCAGGGTTCCGGATACGCAGTCTTTCGAGCTTGGTTTCCCTTGGACCAGGTTAAAGACCCTATCATTGACGAATGGAAGGATTCGGGAAAAGACGAATACCATCTCTTCATCGGCGAGGATCTTCATGCGTTCATCCTCACTTGTCCCACGCTCAACATGGCTGTTTACGCTTTCACACACAAGGATACATTCGACGCGAAAGAGTCTTACACGCAAATCGATCATGTCTTGCAGGCAAGCGAAGGCTGGGATCCCAGATTTCGAGCGTTCGTCAAAGCAACTCCAGAAGGCCGGCTCGTTGACTGGAAGTTGCTGTGGAGAGATCCTTTCCGGCCGTGGGTGTCCAAGGGCGGTCGGGTGATCATTGCTGGCGATGCTGCACATCCTTTCCTGCCCACTTCTGGAAATGGAGCAGTACAGGCCATCGAGGACGGCGCATCGATTGCATATGTGCTTCGCCGTGGTGGTCGAGAGAACATCCCCCTTGCATTACGTGTCCATGAGGCTTTAAGGTACGTCTTGATAGTTGCAGCTCGGGACAAGTCAACGCGGGCACTAATACTCGGTTTTACTGCAAAGGCTAATTGTGTTGTACAGGTACGAACGAGTTACTCTTAGCCAGAGGATTGGCTTCGAAACTCGTCATCGTTTTCATAAAACCAAGTGGGAAAAGTTGGCGGAAGATCCCAGTGCTGTCAACATGCCTCAACCAGCATGGCAGTATTCGCATGATCCAGTACAATACGCCGCCGAAAAGTTGGATGAAGCAGTAGCCGACGTTTTGGAAGGGAAGCCACTACAATCAACGAACGTCGCGCCGGGACATGTGCACAAGGATTGGACTGTAGCAGAGCTCATGGCCCTGGGAAGTGAGACCATTGATTAGTAGACAGACTGCACCTTGTTAAATAGAAAGTCCACTCTTAGTCTAGACGATGACATTTCTGAGCGGCATGAATAGCTAAAGAGTTTTCTGCCAGAACTGTTCATGATTCAAGTGAGCAAAATTTCAAGAGGAAAGGGGACTGCATTGGAAAATTGAGGTGCAGCGTGTAGGAATTCGGTTCGGCAGGCCCCTGCACGCCCCTTTCACACAGGGTGCGTTACAATAATTGATGCAATTGGCGCTTTGCCTTCTATCAACTTCATGTCTTCGGCCAATCCATTATGCCTCTGCAGTTGTCGCCCGTGCCCGATGTCTTCTTCTTGTCGATCATCAACGTTGCCAGGTCTAGGGTGTCAGAGGTTTTGGTTACCCTCGAGGATGTCCAGCCGAGGAACGATCTATAAGAGCCTTTCGCTTGCTTTCCCATCCCCTATTTGCATTGAATTGGGTGTGGAGGGGGTTTGGCGGGGATGGCCGTTAGTTCGGGAAGGCGTACAGCGATAACTCCGCAAGATATCTAACACCGAGCGTGAGCCCCATCAACAGAGGTCGGTGTGCTCTTTACCCCGTCAGCTCTGCCCCAATCGAGTCTCAGCCTTGCTTTATGGACGTGTTTTGCGGCGGAGTGACCTTCAAGCCATCGCTGGCCTTTAAATTGGCCACGTCAAAGTCATCCTCGCCTCCTGGCGATATCAGCAAGGCCCCAACTCTAGAGTAGAGACGTCGGCAAACTCTTTTTGTCACTGCTTGAGGCACATGAGTCCTTGATCTACTCCATCACTACTCGGCAACATCCTATTAGCCTTGGTGCTAATCGACCCAGCGTCATGGCGAAGCTTCCTTGGGAGCATACGCCCCCTTACCCCCAACTGGATCTCAACAAAGCTCAAGAACAAGGACTCTTGACTCTGCCACATGGCATCCAGATCTGGCATGCCATCTTTGGTGTACCTCTGAAAGAAACACTAGCCGCGGGAACTCTACGCGTGGTTCTTCTGACCGGAGGCATCAGCCATAGTGGCCATTATGGGTATCAAGTGGATCATTTGAGCCCCAAGCATACGGTCATCTGTTTTGATCATCGGGGTCATGGGCGGACTCCTTTGGGGGACGACACGTGGATCACTTATGATAAGTTGACCACGGACTTGCTGGCTCTTCTCGATGTCTACCAGATTCCCAAAGCTGCGCTTGTAGGATGGTCAGATGGCGCGATGGTGGCTTGAAACGCGTTGAGGCTGCAGGTATCCCGAGTTGACCGGATTTTCGCTTTTGGAGGCATCGATGACTGCGACAAAAATGAAGGTGACGCCATCGACGAGCTAGACAGCCTCAAAGAGTATTTCAACATGTCTCAAAAGGAATGGCTGAAGCTGAACCCTGGTCAAGACGACAACAACAACTTTATGCCCTATTACAAACTTTGGAAGCGAGAGCCAAAATGGACTTCGGAAACTTTCAAAGACGTGCCCGTCCGTGGAGAAGACAACGAGCTCCTATAGTCTGGGTAGCTGCGGCTGATCATGACGACTGGATGCCAGACCATGTCACAGCGAGGGTTCGTGGCTTGCTCCGAAATACGAGCTACGTAGAGATCCCAAGCTCGTCACACATCGCATTTGTCCAGGTTCCGGACATCTTTAATCGGATCCTCGACTGCTTTCTGGAGGATAAACGAGGTTGAAACATAGTTCCGCATTTTCTGACGAGAATCCCAATCCTTGCGGTCAAAAGTTGTCTTCATCTTTCCATTGTTCCTTTATTCCAGATCACATGCAACTCTTTAGCGAACGAAGTCCTGGTCCAGACTTGTCGGCTGGGTTCTGAGTTGGAGGAGAGCGATGAATGCCTCAAGACCTTACTATATGATGTCTGTAGCACGGACAGCAGACTAGACCGCAGCGGCGTTGTACTGGGGGCGTAGGATAGAGGGGTATTTTCACGTGGTTCGTTGCCTATACGAGCGAAGGTGGATTGACCAGGGCTTCCCGGCGCTCAGCCGTACTTAAGCCATAGAATCACTTAGGTATCACGTTAGGCGCAACGGGCACCCTAATAGGCATGCTTAATAGAAATCTACTCTGGGGGCGACGGGCGCCTGGAGTAAAATGACACATGAGCTTTATCAAAACGTGATATTACCGGTTCAACCTCCTCTCGGCGACCTTTGAATTGACCCTGTGTCCCAACAATCTGCGTTATTGAGGTCAACTCAGTCATCGTCGCCTTAGCTACGTGCCATTCGCCCCCAAAAACCAAGTCCAGCATCCATTGTCTATATTGCAAACGCATACCAGCACGTGAGTAGGTGACGAGTAAGGCGATGAAGTGGGAGAGCTTTGCAGGACGACTGCGGGGACTATCCGAGGTCTATGCAGACCTTGTCTTCCTTTCAGGACCTCTGCATGCAGGTTCAGCTGGATGTAACCAAGAGGGAATCTTAGCCGTCTCAAACTGAATTCTTGCCTTAATACTTATTGTGCATTGGCCAAGCTCCAAGCCATGCTGTCTCGCATGTGGCATGTGGCATATGTGGTTGTGGCATGTGACCATGTGGCATGTGGCATGTTAGCATTCGAATGAGAACCTTCCTTCCTGCTTGTCGTCATTAGCAAGCACGGGTAATAGATCAAAATTAGCCGAGCACCCAGCCGAGGCTGTGGGCTGCCGACTAATGGAGAGATGGTTGACACGATGAATGGCATGGAATCTGAAGTTTGGATGATCGCCCTCGTGCTTTTTTGGAAACTATCCACGCTATCTCAGTCTGCCCGCCCCAACATTCGCATTCGCTAAACCCGCGAGCAAGGGTTGATCTGGTTACAATCCAAAACCCATCACAGAAAAGACAGCTATCGAGACGAGGTGCTTAACAAGATACTGCGAACACAGGGTTTGGAGATGCAGGTTTATATTCTTGTCCAGCCCCTGGATTTCCCTTTATTCTGCTTCCATGGACGTGACTTCACGGATTGAGCGGTTTTTCCGAAATGTAATCCTCATGTGTTGATCATGTTGGTACGCAAACCAGTAGGTTGTTACCCTCCAAGGCTTCGACTTGTCCACGTATTCGAAGTCAAAGTTGCGCATGAATTGTGCCAGAAATTTGTGTAGCTCAACCTATGCAAAAGTGTTAGACTGGCACGCGGCGTTGGTATGGGTCTAATGTGGGAGTTGACGAACCAGTGCGATATTTCGTCCAATGCACATCCGTGGACCATTACCTCCGAAAGTCATTGAACTGGTGTCGAGGTACTTTGTTCTTGCTTCGCCTTGTAGCCAACGCTCAGGACGGAATTCATTAGCATCAGGACCCCAAATGTCCTTGTCGCGATTTTGTGAAATGGGGCTGATGCCCACTGGAGTTCCAGCTGGGATCGACTTGCCTCGAACCTCAAAGTCTTTTGGTGCATGGCGTAACAGTTGAAACACGATCGAGGGAAATATTCTGGTGGCTTCTTTGATGACAGCCACAAGATAAGGGATCTCTTGAGTTTCGTTGTACTTAATAGGGCGGTCCAGGCTCTTATCCTCGTAATACTTGTCGACAGCTCTCTGCGTCTCCCGATACGCCTCTGGGTTGAGCGCGAGGTAGTGCAAGCATGCTCGCATGCCGATCGACGTGGTGTCTGCACCAGCTCCGCTGCCCATCAATTAGTCTCGTAATGCCTTGAGAGCCCGGGCTGAAAGATCCTGGTCACTTACATCAGATTCATTGCTTCAATAAGAATTGCCTCGAAGGCTGCAGGGCCCCCATCCGCGGCTTTCATTCGGCAAAAGTGAGTAAGAAGGTCATCTCTTTTCGTGGTCTCGATGGTTTGCAATCGCTTTCGAATCTGTTCTGCAGTCCAGTCCCGGAAACGTGAAAATGTGGGCGGCGCCCCCATAAATGTCTGCAGCTTTTCCATGAGTGGGTTTTGAAGAATCCGAGCTTGTCCAGGGAAATGACCCAGATTAGACAAGACAAAGAATGCGTCAAAGATGGTTTTCCGAAGCCCTCCTACGTCCTTTTCCGTCCACAAATGGCCCAACTGGCTTCCGTAGCCCAACTCGCCAACTGTGTCGAAGGCAAAGGCGTTGGTCCAGACGGCCATGTCGACCACTTCACCAGCCTCCGCCTTTGCTTTCAGCCGGTACAGGAGAAGATCCAAGACGACTTGGATATACTTCTCGTACCGAAGGACAGACGACATAGAGTATGCCCCTGCGAGTCGTTTCCTCAAGAAGGCGTGTTGCTTTTTGTCCAGCTCCGAAAACAATTGAGGAGCTGTCCCTGCTGGGTCCCAAACCGAGTACCAGTCTGTCTTTCGGGCATTGTGACCATGTCCGTATAGGTTCTTCATTGCATGTTCGTCGACAATTGAAAGCTCATTTGGAGCAATCCGCACGATTCTCCCATATTTCTCGTGAAGTTCGACGACATCAGCATGCCAATTACCATCAACATACTTCTTGCTTCGCCATAGCCCAGTGACTTTGGCGGGGAGTGGTCCCGGAAATCTTGAGAGCGGATGGAGGAACAGACGATAAACAATAAGAAGCAGGGTACTCGCTCCTATGACCACGAAGCTGGCAAGGACGTAGAACGCGAACGTTCTCCCTACCAAGAGATGCCTTAGCCCTTGAATAGGTGTACTGAGATCCATTCTGTGTCACTTGGGTAATGCGAATTAAACGATGTCCGCGGCAATGAAAACTACTAAATATACCAGATGTCAAGACCGAGAGGAATGGGGATGAATAATAGACCTGGCTTGTCGAGCTACCCCTCGCAGAACTGATCCCCACAGTCTCCTCCACAGGACAGATGGGGGCTGTCCTAGACTGTGGGAAGATGGGTGAGGGCAAGACGAAATCCCTGGCCACGGATTGTGAGCACTGCAGGGTGCCACGGGTGCTCTCCCGACCACCCACATTGGGCCATATAGGGTTGAAACATTATTGCTCTCTCATAGGGGAATTGAGCTTGTGAGCGCCCATAGTCTACCTCGGATTGGAATATCTGGCAGTCACACTATTGACCGCTGAAGGTGACTGCTGCGTTTGAATATAGTTCAACTTGATTTTGTCCAGTACTCAGAGCCTCTCTGAAATGTTATTCTGGTACGCTCCCCGCTGCTACAGCTGAAACTGACACTGGTTTCTCTGGCTTCGGAGATTTTTTTTCTCCAACATTCGACGAGTCCTTGTAATACTGGGTGAAGTCGTGCTTGATCACGTTTATTCCGTTGAGGAATTCCTTCTTCGCCTCAGGGTCATCTTTGACCTTATCAATAGCTTGGAAGAATTCGTCTCTTTGCATGATGGTCTTTGGGTCTTTGTCGTGCATCCGCACGATGTTCGAACTCGAAATCGGATTGATGAACTGCTCATACTTCTCGCGACGTATTTGGTCATACTTGTCCAGGATAGAGTCTTGTGCCTTGTTTTCGTATATTCCGACCAAGCAATCAAACAATCCTCCTACATCAACGATGCCGCCAGTAAGACCAAGGCCTCCAAATGGGTTGCACACTAAGATAACATTAGTAGGTTTCATGATTTCGTAGCTTATAAAAGCATCGCTTACGATGAGCAGCATCTGCTGCCAGAATAAATCTGCCCACTCTCATCGATTTAGCTAGCCTCTGGTGGACTTTGTAAGGACTGAAATTCGTGATACGGTACTGGTCGGGCTCTGGGTGCCCCGGAAGCATGGTTCTGAACTTTTCGTCCCGATTGGCGAGCAGATCATCCTTCGTAAGGCCAACCTGTTCTCCATAGCTGACGCGCCACATCCCGTCCGTCGAGATTCGTGACGCCATGTACCAATGTACCGGATCGATGATGAAATTGGCATCCTCATATCCATACTTGTAGAAGTCGTAATACACCTGGAATTTGTAAGCAACTCTAGCCCTTCTTTTCACATCAAACAGTCGAGTACTTACATTGGTTGCTACGACTTGAACGTCCCAGGTCTTACCTGGAAACTCCCAGTCTCCAAACAGCATACGTCGGATCTTGCTGTTTGCGCCATCACAACCCACAATGTAGCGTGCTCGAAGGTTTCGCTCGCCGGTCGGCGTTGAAACAGTGATAGAGGCCGAGTCCTCATCCTGGGCGGAATTGATGACCTCGTGGTTGAACAAGATCGTCGCATTTGGTTGCTGCTTGACCTTGTTGTAGAGAATTTGTCCCAGCTTGTTCAGCGGAAGGCATACCATTTGGTCTTCGTCACCTTCGGTCAGTGAGTGATCCAGGCCGGTCAGTTTTGTCCCGTCAAGTAGTCGCCAACAAATGGTGTGCGGGTGAAAGCCCGCTTGGCCCATCTCTTCAACGACACCGGCTCGCAACAACTCCGCCATGGCAGGAGCGGCATAGTGTGTCGCTCGAGGCTGCTCATCCAACTTGTCGCTTTTCTCGACGAGGACGACCGGCACTCCTTTTTGAGCGAGTAGCTGGGTGAGCAGGAGTCCTGCGGGACCTGCACCAACAACAATGACCCAAGCGTCGAGTGATTCTGCCATCTTTTACGTTAGTGCATGCAATAATGTGAAGAAAATCTACTGTGTCAATGATTCTTTTCTACTTGTGTTGCAAATATAGTTCTTCGATCGTTTTCAGATGATCAAAGTAAAGGCGCCGTCGCGCTCTCCACATAACAACGTGACTTCCACAACCTTGCTTGTGGCGCGTTGCACCACTCCCAGGGGGGTTTGTAGGTGGGGGTTTGCCCATGGCACCGATGCGTCGTAAGAACAAATTGGCCTGGATATGTTCTCGATCGTGTGGAACTTTCGTGTGGTTGTGGTTTAGTGACTAGAAACTGGACCGCCTCAAACGCTGCTAAGAAGGACGCTGATGATCTAGAGGCTCGAGCTCTGCTCCAGATAAATATGATATTTCGATGGTTATTCAGCTACGAGGAACTCGCACGTAGACCGTGCAAAAATTTGAGGACCGCGGCCTGACACTCCGCAGCCATTTCAACATAAATCTCGTGCCCTTTTCCATTAATGACAACCATTTCCGCATTTGGAATGGCCTCCTTGATACCCCTTTGCTCCTCTAGTTTCGTGGCTGCGCTGTTTGCTGGAGCCAATATCAACACGGGAATTTTAATGTCCTTCAGATATGGCCTCGAGTCCAGCGTCGATAGAAAGATAGCATATTTTGCCAGACCCTCCGCAGACGAAACTGCGACTTGGTCCTTCCACCAAGAGGTATACTCTGGATCTGTGATCGACAGCGTGCCAGGGACTCGGGCTAATGCCTCACCCCAACCCCTTGATCCTACTTGCCGCAACGCTGTTGGCCAATCCTTCTGTCCGAAAGCAAATAGGTTGAGAGCAGCAGGTGGAAGCCAGGTTGGTGACGAGCATATTATCAAAGAGTGCAGACGTTCGGGATGACGCGCTGCCAATATCTCGCCCAACATGCCACTAGTTGACTCGCCTAGAAAGTGCACCCGATCGATCTTTAGTTGGTCAAGAGTGTCGATGATTTCGTCGCAGATAGTCTGGACTGAGTAGTCATATTTAGGATCATCTCCTGTACTCGACAATCCATGGCCACGTAGGTCTCTTCTTATGACCCGATATTGTCTCGAAAGAACAGGCACCCAGTGGTACCAGAATGCCGCGTGACGAGCGAAGCCGTGTTGAATTAAGATGGTTTCGCATGGCTTCCATGGGTCAGTGAAGTTGTCCTCGACAATATGAGACGTCTGGCCATTAGGATGGTGGATCAAGGAGTCTGTAGAGGGCATTGTAATGGATTTGCCTTGACAGAGGTAGTGTAGATTGGTTGCTATGTAGTATGCCGCAAATTCTGCGTGCGTGACCACTTTTGAAGCGACAGAGTGTTCTTGGCGTGGAGGTGGCTTCCCCACATGTCGAACAGCCATGGGGTCAACTTCATCGCGGCCATTCCCCAACAACCACGCCCAGCCTCGAGATGCATATGAGTTCTTAGGAGCAAAAATTGCATCTTACGTTAGATCATATAAAAACACACACAGCTGTTTCCGGCCTTTCATATATCGATCAAGCTGTCCAATCCTATCGAGCCGTAAGACATGGCTCATTACGCCCATCCGCTCCTCGGTCAGATTACCGGGACCTCACACGATGGTGTGAATCGCTTTTGTGGCATTCAATATGCGACCTTGCAAAACCGCTTTGCAAATCCAGTTGTCGCAGAAGGTGATCCATCAGCGGCTCTAGATGCACAAAAACATGGGTTAGTAACGTTTACCGTGTATTCATTGGTTCGGAGCTGAAATCACTCTCAGACCCAGCGTTATATCCCCTGCTCAAGGCTGCGATATGGAGCTCTCCCTGATCCAGCAAACATTGCCGCATGGGAAGGGCTCAATGTCCGAATTGGACGGGCTGAACTTGAATATTGCCTTGCCGGCGAAGCATAGCGGGCGGCTCCCTGTCTTCGTCTTCTTTCACGGAGGAGGTTTCAGCATTGGATCCGGCTCTTGGCCGCAGTATGATCCTGTACGAACCGTTCAATTGTCCATCGAGCAACAAGAACCTGTGATTGGCGTTACTGTAAAGTATGTACTCCAAGCTCGATGTCCTGTACTTGGTGATGAATTGTATGCTAAATGATCGCTCTTACAGCTATCGGCTTGGGGCTTTTGGGTTTCTCTACTCGCAAGAACTCTCGAAAATGGGGATAAAAGCCAACCGCGGACTTCTGGACCAACGGGCCGCATTACAATGGCTCCAAAAGAACATCGACGGATTTGGAGGCGATCCTGAAAAAATCACGGTTGTCGGCGAAAGTGCCGGTGCTGGTGGGAAGATCATAATCAGTAGCATCGATCCTTGCTGACTTTACCACCATTTAGTGTCATGCACTCTTCATCTGCAGTCCGAGAAACCTCTGTTCAAACAAATGATGGCCATGGGTGGGAGTTCCTTACTCATGAAGCCGCTCCCAATGCCGGTCGCAGAGTATGCTTATGGAAGGGTACTTGATGCTGTGAACATCGACACATCGCTTTCCTCGGAAGAGAAGTTGAAGTCACTGCTTGAGATTCCGGCCGAAACATTCTTAAGCAGTATAGGGCCTGATGTGCCACTTCTTGCTGTTCATGACGAGGACTACATCAGATACCCTAGCTCTTTTGCACAGTGGACTCAGCAAGGTGAGCGGAGCCAATATCCAGGAATGAAATGGTGCGACCGTATCATGGTGGGAGACTGCCAATTTGATGTTTGTGTACCCTCTATGGATTCCAGAGCCCTGCTAATCTTTCGCAGGCGAGCATATTCCTTTTCGCAGTCGGGCCGCGGAAAGCTGGCATTGCCGAGGCATTTCGTCAATCGCTGGAGAAATCGTTGAAAGATTTTCCTGATGAGCGAGCCAAGCTCTTGGACACCTATGGCATTGCTACTTCGGTATCGGACGATGAAGATATGCTTAACATTCTTCGCTTCGGCACGGACATTGGATTCTATGCTCCAGCTTTTACGATGGCTAAGGCTATGTCTCGGCGAGCGTTTCTTTATCACTTCAATGAACCGAATCCATGGGACGGTCCTTTCAAAGGCGAGTCAACCCACATACTCGACGTGGCATTCTTGTTCCAGAATTTCATTGAGCACTTGGGCCCTGAGCAGCAGAAGCTATCAAAGAAATTCGGATCGGACTTCATCAATTTCGTTAATGGAAAAGCGCCTTTTGACGTTTATGACGACACGGAGGGAGGTGCTCAGGTCTATGGACCGCCTGTTGTAGGAGGGGCTCAGTATGTGCAGGGCAAGTCTCCAGAAGCCTTTGGTCGCCGAAGCTTCATCGGAAGTCTTGCAGGAAAGACCAGTACTCTGGATCAATTGTCGATCGCGTGGGACACATTTTTGGCAGGTCGCTAGTTCACTGCTTCATCGTTGGTGTCTACTTTGGCGGTCCTGCAGTTGGTGCATATTTCATGGAGCTGACAGTGGGGATCGTCTTAGTGTCTAAAATGCCTCCTGTCGTTATTCGGAAGAGACACGGCTGGCAGTAGATTCGGAGCAAATGCGCCTAGACTAAAGCATTGCTGCAAAGGAAAGGTATAGAAACATTCGTAGTTGGTATCATATTATTCCCCACTTTGGCCGGTCTTGTATTACATGCATACATGAACAGCGTTCGTCAAAAATTCCACAATACTCCAGCATGTCGAATTTTTGGTTGCTATTGCTGATTGCTCCAGCTGGAAATTTCGAGGCAGGCGCTAAACAAGAGAGCATCAGCACCATCCCATGGCTAGCGTGCCTCTGACAGAAGAAGGTCGGGGCTTGGGGCAACCCGCACATGCCGAATCGGCCAATTCCCCACATCCCACTCAATCCCCATTGCGCATCGGACGAAGTTCGAATATGATGTCCAAAGGAAACCTTAAGATTAGAGCTTGCTTTTATCCAAAGGAAACCTCAAGATTAGGGCTTGCTTTGGAAAAGAATTCAAAGTTCGGAGAAGTCTCGCGTATACTATCCCAAGCACGAACCCTCAGATGCCTCACAAGGCTATCTGGGTGAATGGTGATGCCACCCAGGAGATTAAGACAGTGGAGGGAGGATACAAACCATCGGCGGATGAGTTGCTGTTGAAGACAATATGCGTTGGAGTAAATCCAGGAGATTATAAGTATTTACTGCCTTGGACCTTCTCAGAGTTCATCATACTCCAGGACTGGTTGTGTAATAAAAGTCTTCGGAGTGATGGTGCTGACTACTCGACAATGTAGGCATCCAGAGGTTTTTGGGGCCGTCAACACGATTGAAGGATTCGATGTTGTCGGCGAGGTCGTTGAGGTTGGGTCTGAACAGTCCAACTTCAAGATTGGCGATAAGGTTTTGACGTTTACAAGAGGCATTGGACCGCGTAAGTCTTGTTTCTGATAGTCGGCCGATGGTATCTAATGGAGGCCACAGCTGAATGGGGAGGATCTCAGGAATATTTCCTTGCACTTGCCGTGACGACCTGGAAATTTGATGAAAATGTGTTGAGCGAAGAGGAAGCCGCCACCATTCCTTTGACCTCCTGTACAGCTTGTGATGGTCTTTACAATCGAATGCAGCCCCCCCTTCCGCTACCGTGGGAGCAAAAGTGCGACTGGCCAATCCTTCTTTGGGGAGGTTCAAGCCAGGTTGGGATTCAGGCCATACAATTTGCGAAAATCAGTGGTTGCAGCCCGATCATCGTCACTGCATCCCCCCGGGTATGAGGTGGCCAGTTTCCGACAACAATGAGAAGCTAATGCATTTGTACAGCAGCACGATTACCTCAAGAGTTTAGGAGCTGACCATGTCTTTAATTACCGTGACGAAGATGTCGTCAGCAAGATCAAATCTGTCATACCACCCGGCAAGACTTTATCGCACGCTTACGACTGCGTCGGGGTAGATATTACCCCCTTAGAAGAGGCCGTTGCCCCCGGCGGATCAATTATCTTGGCCTTACCGCCCACGCGCCCCAGCCCAAACCACCATGCTGAGATGGCTATCGCTGGGATTATCCAGGATCTGGAGACTTTCAAAACCGAGGACTTCAAATTCCATGAGGGAGAACCTCACGACTCCAAAGGGGCCCTGAGGTTAAGAGCCATGATGGCCTGGACAATGGAACATGTTGGGAAAGAGTATAAGCCCGCCAGGGTCAGGCATTTGTCCGGTAAAGGGATGTACGACGCATTTGAGGCATTCGAATTGATGAGGGCGAACAAAATCAATGCAGAGAAGGTTGTATGGCGTATGTCGGAAACTCCAGGTTTATAGTTTACGAGAGAAATGATACGTCACATGCTTGGTCTTGTTCCATACATAGCACATGCAACGACTTCGATTGATATATGCGTACCATGAGACTACCACAGGAAACAAAAACAAATTCCTGACTAACTCCCAGCCAAAGCCACAATGGGCTAATTGAGCCTAGAACGCTGAATGTTGATACCCTCTTTCTCTGCCGCTTCGAATGTCTTCCGTATCGTTGCAGCATGGCTGGGTGACCTGACAGTGAAATCTGCTTGGAATGGTCTAGGCACACTGAGAAAGCCTCTAATCATCGTTGTGTCTGGTTCGATGGGCTTTCCGTCTGCTCCAATAGGTTTCGTGATTTTGAATCCCCACAAAGTCCGGGCGATGTTGATGTAGAGCGATCTCTCGGCCACATGCACTCCAGGGCACACTCTACGACCCGCGCCGTAAGTAAAATGATCACGCTCATAGGGATCGTTCACGTTGATGTACTCGGCCGCGGAGAGTGGTTTGTCGAGATATCGTGACGGGTCGAACGTTTCGGGGTCTTTGTACAGCTCCGAGTTCATATGGATAGCCCTAGAGGAGAGGGTGAACGAATAAGTATCTAGTTCAGCCTCAGTGAGTTATAGGGACATCACTTACCACCAGTTCAGCATGACGACAGAGTTTTTCGGAATAAAGTAACCCTCATACCAGTCATCGTCGGTGGTATAGTGAGGCATTCCAAATTTGTTCACGGCCCGCCACCGAAGCGTCTCTTTCACTAGAGCCCTGACGTACGGAAGGTCGGCCTCGTCCTCCCATGTAGGCATACGAGAGCTGCCGATGACTCGATCGATTTCTTCTTGTGCCTTTGCCGTTGCCTCTGGGAAGAGGAGCATCGCAAGGACAAAGTTGTTCAGAGTTGTGCTTGTGGTCTCCGAGCCTGCCTCAACAAGGCCACCGCACATGTAGGCGGCTTGCAGATCATCGATACCGTGCTTCTTTGGATCGGCGAGGTAATAGTCTTTGCAAAAGCATTCTGCCACAGAGCCATCATCCACTCCCTTCTTCAGGGCCTCCCAAAGCCCCATGTAGACTTGACTATCGTAGGCAAAGACCTTTTCCGCATGTGAGCGCCAGTTACCCAGAAGTTGCTGAGGAAGTTTTGCTAATGAAGGGAAACTGTCCACTGCGTGCGCCCCGGGAGCTGTCATCTCCGTTAAGTTGTCGAGGACAGTGTAGATTTGCTTCACAAGAGGATGGTCCCATTTCGGAAGTCGGTAGCCATAGGTAAGCAGCATAACCACAGAGGCACTGTACCGACGATTGTGTTGGTAGAACTTCTCCGGTGAATCAATTAATTCGACCATGAGCTGCTTCGATTCAAAGTCCTGAATGGGCTGATATTTGATTGCACTGTTGGCATTAAGCAAGGCATGGCTTGACTTTCGTAGGTTGCGCCAGGCAGGCCCGTAATTCATAAACAGCTGTCGCTTCCCACCACTGGCGACATCTTGAGCAAATGGCGCAGGTGAACGCGACGAATAAATATTCGACTTCTTGTCTAAACAATCCTTGACCGCTTTGGGAGATGACAGCCAGATGTAATCGGTTCCACCGATTTTGGTGTAGAAAATATCTCCAAACCGTTGATGCCAATCTATCGCCTTGGCTCGAACGAGTTCCGAATCTGCAAGGTCGAGAAGGTTGCCAATGAATGGATAACCCTTGGGGCCGGGCGGTAGATTCTTTCGTCGACTGTCCTGAGCGATAGAGTCAGCTGAGAATATCCTCATTTCAGATTAGGGTCCAGACGTACCTTCCAGGTGGAGGGTGTGTTGTGCAAGTACAACGACAGAAGACCCAACGGAACAAGCAGGATTGAGAGCAAGATGAGCTTGCTCGATACTGCGGCGAGGTCGCCCAGCTGGGCTGACGAAAGTGACAACATCATGTCGTTCACCTAATAACGATCGCTACTGACCATGACAACAGGGAGTTGCTGTTTTTTCTATCATAAGAGCATAACTCCCGTGGGACATTACCGGATATGATTGTTGTACTCCATGTGTTCTTCCGTAATAAGAAACACCACATCCTGGATGTGTGGGTGGTAGAGCTTACCCCATAAAGGCAAAGGCGAAAGAAGTTCTTTAGCGGGTTACCCCCCAAACCCCTTGCCGCAGGCACCGCTCCACTGCCACTTAGAGAACCCCTCTCCACTACCACACAAGCGCACCCTGGGGTCACATGGCCAGGAACGTCTCTGGTGGAGGTGTGAGCAATGTCTTTCAAATCTGAGGCTGTTCGACCTAGTCGGAACAACGGTGCTTTCATGTGGCAGCCATGACGACCTACAACGTTGACAGAGAAGAATTGAAGGCGCTGAAAGGCAAAACAATACTCATAACAGGATGTTCTTCTGGCATTGGACGTGCGACGGCCGAATTGGCGCATGGTACGTTGTAGCAGTGCAATTTGGGTGTCTTCACTAAAACTTGTCATCTTTAGAGCATGGTGCCAACCTGGTCCTGGCAGATTGGAACGAAGCACAGTTGACCAGTTTCGTAGAGAGTCTAAGCCCACGCGAGTAAGGCCACCACACTTTTACTATTGTGAAATTTTTGACTAGAAGATTGTTTCTAATCCTGACCACCAGCAATGTAATCTCTCGGAAAACTAATGTTGCACGTTGGGACGACGTGATCCAAATTTTCCAATTGGGGTGGGAGAAGTTCGGAGCCATCGATGCCGTGGTGTCGAATGCAGGTGTCAACTCGGGCGAGGTGTTACTCCAGCATGAAATCGACCCTCAAACGGGCCTCTTGCGAGCTCCGAAGCTCGATACGCTTGAGATTAATCTGACAGCCCACATTTACATGTGCAAATGTGCGGCATATTACTTCGAGAAGCTGCCAGGAAGGAAGTGCCAAATCGTCCTCACAGCCTCGGCAGCAGCCTTTCTCGACACGCCACCTCTCTACCTGTACTCGACTGCGAAAGCAGGAGTCGTGGGCTTAATGCGTTCACTGCGAAACGATTTGGTAAAAGCCGATGTTACCATTAACGCTGTCGCCCCGTGGTTCACAGGTATTTTCCTCTGCCCTTTCAGGTCCATTGGGACACGTCATTAACCCGTCGACAGCAACTCCAATGGTCCCAAAAGCACTGAACGATCTCTGGGGAGAGCTGCCGGCCAACACCCCGGCTGGAATCGCAGTTGCGCTTTTGCTACCAACGGTCCGACCTGATACCAACGGCAAGACCTTTTTTGTTGCAGGCAACGAGATTGTCGAGCTCGAAGATAGCCTAGCGAAAAGTCAGCCTCACTGGATGGGTCACAGTCTGAGCAGGGATATTGACGAGGGACAAAGAAGGCTCCTGACCGCAGAACCGTTCATATAACGCAGAGACTTCGCTCAATCACATGCATCATGGAACTGCCATTACTTTCGAAGATTAGAGCATGTCATCGCCACCTGTGGTTGTGCTTTATCGGAAGAGAAAAGTACACTTTCCTGCTATCCTGTAGCGTCTTTTCCGGGACTGTGGCTGGCTGCAATAAGAGCACCTGCTCAGCCGCCGCGTGATGATGTCGCCTACACCTTAGGTCGCTCAAATGCTGAAGCCTCCTCTTCATAGGCTTTGGCAAGCTCTTGTAGTACAAAACCGATACGTGGAGTCACTAAGAGGCGTGTTAGCATGTCCAAAACAAGCATAGTGTTGGTAAACAACCATAGCAAGCCAACAGGAAAGGCAGAATCAATATGGTCATATGCGTAAGACTCACCTCCCCAGACCCAGGTATCAGTAAAAAACTGAGCCCAGAATTTTGCTACTGCAGCAGCCAGAGAATCACCGCCCGCACATGGGATTTGAGCTTCTCTTAACAGTCGGTGAACCTCCTTTACTGTCTGTCTTTCCAAGTCATCAACCGGATTTCGGCGCCGTTCTGCTTGTTCAATCGCATGGACCCAGCGGGTAACGAAGAGAGCTAGAGACATTTAGCTTGTCGCCTCATGGTCATATGGGTGGAGGTGTTACTGACCAGTATCCCATCCCGCAAGGGCATGATCTACCCACCAGGTCAGCGCGGCGGTTTTCCGCGTCCACAGCAATCCTGCCTGGATGGGCACAAAGAGACCTTCGATCGATCTCCCAACTGCGCCAGAGACTGCTTGGCTGCGAGGCTGATCGACGTAGAGATATTTCTTGACTGCATCAATGATTTCACCGCGTGTTTCCCTGAGCAAGATGAATCGGTCCATAGTTGCAGTGAGCATACAAGCACGACCGTACGCAACGCGGAGAACGGCCATGCAGTTGAATAGGAGCGGTCCATTCTCGTCACTCCAGGGAACCTCACTTGCGTTTTTCGAGGTGATCAAGAGCTGTCTGCACCTGCTCAGAGCGGCTTCGGTCTCCAATATGTCGCCAGGGCCCGACAATATTGTATGCCGTCCGTTATCTCCAGGCATTACCCCGAGGTTTTTAGCGGAAGATATATGCCAGATTTGTGTCGCGACCGCATACAAAGCGACTGCAGTCGTAAAAGGAGACCACTTCCACGAATCATCCAAGGTCTCTTTGGCGGTTTTATCGTACATCAGCTTCGACACTGCCTCTCCCAGACTTATCGGTGTGCTTCGGGGTCCACCACGGCGCAATAGGAGCCATTGACTCTCTGAAGAGGAATCCCAGAGATTTTGATCACCAGGCATTTCCAAGGTTGCAATCTGCGCTGCTGAAAAGGCCGGACAAAGACCATATGCAGTACTGAGCATATGCGACAAGATGATCACGCCGTAGAAGATCCTAGCGCGCTAAGTCAGCACGGTCTAATCGGACAACGAAGGTCGACGAACCTCTTTGACGACTCGCGTTGCACCCAGTCCTTCCATGTCATGTCGCTGGGCTCCTGGCCAACGCTCAAAGAGGACAACATTAAATGACAATCCTGCATGATGATTAGTACTAATCATCGGATTTAACAAAGCACCTCACCAGCCACTGAGACCCCAACAATCCAAAGGCTCGTTTGATCAAACCTGCATTGCCGTTAAGGGTGCCAAATACCCCAAGGAGAACCCTCGCCTGCATGATCCAAACAGGAAGCGGACTTTGATGGGTCGTTGTGTCTAGTGATGGGGTGAAATCATCGATAGCCATCAGGGACTCATTCGTGGCCAGCCAAGTGGCCATACTTTTTGTAAAGGCTTGTGTCGCCTTCCGATACAGGGCCATTGCGAGCCGGCGCTCCAGCCGATACAGTGAACCGATGGCGCACATAATCAGAACCAAAGGACTTGGCGTTTCCTCAACATTCAGCGAAGCAAGGTGGATGATAGGTAGATGTACATGGAAATTATCGGCATAACTGCGCAAGCATTGTTCCAACGTTTGCGCTTCTGGGAGTTCAAATCCCCAGAGATCATCTTGACTCAGTCTCGACGTCAAGTCCACGTAAATTGCCATTCTGTGTTGTGGAGTAATTCCAAAGTAAGTTCTTTTGACCTGAGAGGTCTTTATTACTTCTGGAAGGCTCGAGGCTGTCGACCTCGTGGAGGCAGGTGATTGCTCCGCGAAAGATGCTTGACAATTGTTGACACAATTGGTCTTCTGTGGAAAGACCTGAGCTTGTAATTGCGTGGGAAACATTGTCGTTCCGAGAGAAGCGAGGGCCATTGACGACTGCGGATGGGATGACGCAATGTCGCCAACCGGCCCAGGAACTTGACCATGGAAGAACGTAGGTTGCGGCGCGATTTCTTTTGGTTGGGGCAGCGGCGAGCAGGCTCCCAGCGGCCCCAAGTCGTCGTGGAGGCCATAAAAGTCCGGTGTGCCATGGACAAGGCCTCGAAAAGGGTCAAAGAGGTCCAGGTCCGGAAAGATGATATCGTGCAATGGAAAGACGTCGACACTTGGCTGGTTCGGTAGCTCCTCGTGCGAATTGTCTATCCGCTGCATCGGAGGCGGCAGACCGGACTGGGTGTTGACGTTGGCCGAGTCACCAAACAGGGCATACATGTTAGTATCATCGTGGCCAGTTGCACTGGTTGGATAAGCGTCTGTTGTCGGGTTGCTGGCTGCAAGTGCCGTGGCCTCCTTGAGACCAACGTGGAAGTGCTGGTTAGCGGCTGAAGGATTTGAATCTGGAGGAAACTGCAGCACGGGCTCATTGCAGCCAGAGATTGAAGCGACGATGTCAGGATCACCGTCGTGGGTGAGGCTGCCGGCCTTGGTCGAGTTTGCCTCAATGTCGGCGGGTACGTTGTCATTTTGTTCAACAGGATTCGACTCCGATTTTGAGGGACTTTTGTCACGTTCACCATCTCGGCTCGCGTTGGCTTTTGGCGTATACTTGGAAGAATGCAAAGTTCTTTCGTGCCGCACAACCAGATCTCTGCGGGAGTATCGTTTGTGACAGTATCTGCAATGAAAAGGTTTCTCCTGGGTGTGGGCGCGTTCGTGACGAAGACGGTGCTCACTGCGCTTGAAAACCTTGGAGCAGACTTTGCAAGGGAACTTGCGATCTGCCGCCGGTGGCTTATCGAAGACGATTGTAGCACATTTGCCGCCTTCAGGTGCTGTCATCTTGTGGTAGTGATGAGAGGGTTGCTAGACTACACCGAACATGACATGCCACCAAAGAAGTCGCGCGCTCGTGGTGCGGATGAGTGTCAATGAATCTCTGGCGGCCCGATCAATTTGTGCAGACTTAGAGCACTCAGCAGTCATCAGTCATCAGTCAGGCGGCGCTCATTGTGCTGGTGTAAAGCGGTCAATATTGGGTACATGGAAAAGTAATGTGGTGGCGGCGAGATTTCAGTGTCGATTGTGAATGGGCTCAATGAGGTTGACAAACCCGGTCCTGGAGATTAGTGGAAGACTTTGGGTCACTTTGGCAGGGCCTTGCTCACTACTCAATCGATCCTGATTGCCACCTACATTTCAGTGATGACCCGTTCACGTGCCCGTTTTTACCCCGCTACTCGCCCTTGGAAATGCAGCAAAGTTTTATCGTAAGCATGCTTGATTCGCCCTTGACTCCTAGTCAGGGCGACCCCTCGAGGACTCGAGCACGCTAAGCTCCATTTGACTTCTGGTTTGAGCACAAACCAGTCCGGGGAACTGACCTCCGGGCGTTCCCCTTCTAATTAATAGTGTGCACTGACTTCACAATTTAGAGCTATTAGAATATTATGTGATTACTACTTTCGAGTACTGGAGATTGTTTTACACAGTCTCTGAGGCATAATGGACTGCTAGACCTACGGATGGTTCTCGGCTGTCTTGTCGTCTTTAAGCAAACTCGTCCGTCTTCTACTATTTGTATTGATCTCAAAGCGACAGACGATATTGCTCGATTCACCTCACGTTCGTCTACGTAACTTCCATAAAGGTATTCATCCTTTGCGCCACGCCAAGCGCCATAGTTTTATCCGTGTTGAGCGCATGATGGAAGTCTTCCCGTTGCTTCACAATGTCCGGGTGCTCGGAATGGATACTGAGGTTGAATTGGATTGACTCAGGGTTAGTAAAGTCGACCCAGGCTTTCTTCCGCTCCTCGGCATATTGCGTTAGTAAAGCTTCTGGCTCGGCGTCTCTCTCAATGAAAGATGCCTGCCAAACGCGTCGCAAGAACCACGGAGTCGATGACCATGTTGGCTGTGGCCCATCCCTCAAAGGCCTCGAGATCGTAGGTGATGTTGAGTGGCTACGAACGCGGAATCGGACCAGGTAAAGGCCTTGAATGGGAGACATAACGACCATCGAACGGAACTGCCCTCTCCGGCGCCAATCGAGAGCCGCAACCGGAAGATTTCTCTCCAAGGGAATCACACAAACCAGATCGACTGTGCCATCGTCTGATTGCGTGGCTGCGGCGAGTCGGTGACTTCAAGCAATCCTGGAAATCGGAAGCAAGCGCAAGTGATTCCAAGATGATTAATGCGGTCACGTGCCGTCCCAAGTGTACGGCGGCGTAGTCATAATCCCTACTCACCCTTGGGTACCTGGTAATTGTCCCATATCCCCCCGCGCCACGACCTTGTCGCCTTTGCTGTAATGTAAACGAAATAAAATTCCTTCGTGGTTTTTATGGCCACTTCCTGTGCTTCGATCACTCAAATACCCTCTTGCTCGTGGACAATAACGATAGGCAAAAACTGGCCACATGATTAGTGGTACGCTCGCTTATTGGATAGCATATGACGATGACTTACGCTGCAGCCCTGGGACTCTGAACAGATGTCCTTCTCAATGTCGACCACGAGAACATCAATTCCCTTTCTGGCCATTTTCAATGTCGGGAAAAAGCCCACCGTGCCGGCGCCAACCACTATCACACTATGTTATCCAAAGCATGTCTTCTCGGCTGGCGAAATGACTCCCTGCAGCAGCATGCTGGGCGAAAGTTGTTCGCTCGATCCTTAGTGACGTGAATCCGGAAAGGACACGAGTAGGCAGGAACGGTGCCAAAAAATATATTTCATGTTGCGGACCCTGGCACGCCTGGGTAGAAACGATCACTTTTGCCTGCCCCTCACGGTTCGGAAACGCATCTGGGGTTTATGCAGCCAAGAGCAATTCGGATAGTGCTGGGGCCGTCCTGGGGTGCTCCGGGTGCACACTTCTGGTGTGGTGGGGGAATTCAAGTGCGCAGACCAGCAATCCTGTGCCTATGCCACCAGAATGTGGGGAAGGACCTGCTCTTAAAGACCCCACGAGCTTTTGCAAAGAGATATACTCACAAATATCTGTGTGAAATGTTGTCAGGTCATGTTCAGCCAAGCAAGCAATTTCCTTACGATTCCTGAAATGCCGTCTCCTTCATGGTTGCTGTTGGGCGCCGCCTTGGCTCTTTTTGTTGGCCAACGGCTCATTGCCAGCATCATCTGGAACCGCAAATACAAGCTGCCCCCTCGAGTGCCCGGGATCCCTTTCTTTGGGAACACTT
This sequence comes from Exophiala viscosa, assembly GCF_022695815.1. Lineage (NCBI taxonomy): Eukaryota > Fungi > Ascomycota > Eurotiomycetes > Chaetothyriales > Herpotrichiellaceae > Exophiala > Exophiala viscosa. Next base: position 1,380,456 of record NW_026944358.1, on the reverse strand, counting down.
TCCAGATTCCTCCGACACAGCAAGGACCCTGGGCCAAAGACTTGGCTGAAAAGTATGGCGAAATGTGAGAAAGACGCCATTGCCAAACTGAATTCAAGTTCACTAACCTACCACAGGTTTACGTGCAAATTCGGCTCTCAGACATGGGTATTTCTAAACTCTTCACGGGTTGTCAACGACTTGATGGAACGTCGATCAGCTATATACAGTTCTCGACCCGAATGGCCCATGACCCAAGACATCATCTCAGGAGGCTCGCGGATTGTGATGATGGGCTATAACGACCACTGGCGAAAACTGCGCAAAATCATGCATTCTATCCTCAATTCACGCCAGACCGAGGTATATAAGCCATTTCAAGACACCGAATCTCGACATTTACTCTGGGACTACCTTCACAATCCTGATAAGTGGTATACCGCCAATGGACGGTTTGCGAATTCCGTCATCATGAGCGTGGTGTTTGGTCGGCGGTCCCAATTGGGCGAACCTGCCACAGAGAAACTCTTTGAGACTATCGAGGACTTCCTGTCGAACGTACAGCCCGGGGCGAATTTGGTCGATGGATATCCTGTCTTAGCCAAACTGCCAACCTTTTTACAATGGTGGAGGCCTCGTGGACTCCGACTGTTCCACAAGACTCGAAAGTAAGATCCCACCGTGAACCACGGAATACTGCTGGAAGAAGTTAACCATTTTACAGAGTCTACGCAGACGAGGTCAGAAACATCAATCAGAAATTGGCAGACGGAAAACAAAGAGACTGCTTCGCTGTTCAGTTCCTGGAGCAATGTGAAAAAGAGCCCGATATTAACGAAACCCAGCGTCTTTTCGTCCTTGGCAGCTTGATGGAGGCTGGCAGTGACACTTCAAAGGTCTCTGTCAGCCAAATCATCGCAGCCGCATGCACATATCCAGATTGGGTACCAAAGGCTCGCGCAGAACTGGATGCGGTGTGCGGCGCCGATCCACAAAGACTTCCAGGCTTTGGAGACCGTGCAAGATTACCATATATCACTGCCGTCGTCAAAGAGGGCTTTCGGTGGCGGCCCAACATTGCAGAGATTGGAACCCCAACAACCCTTATTAAAGATGACGAGTACGAAGGCTACAAGTTTCCCGCCGGCACCGTTTTTACTTGGAATGCGTGGGCCATCGCATTGAGCCCGAACGAGTATATTGAACCTGAAAGGTTCTATCCAGAGCGCTTCTTGAACGAAGATCTGAACAATCCACTGAAAGGGCACTGGTCCTTTGGGCCCGGTAAGTCGGCTCCCGAAAAGTTTCCCGCTCTTCGAGCTCATGCTTACTTTTTCAAACTCTGCAGGCCGAAGAGTGTGCACCGGTTGGCACGTAGGCGAGGCCAACGTGTTTATAGCTATCTCGAGGCTGCTGTATTGCTTTGACTTTGAAGAAGTCCCGGTAGGTCTTCAGTGAAGGGTATCACTCGAATCGACAGCTAATCTTGTTGAGTAGGGACACCCAATCGACACCTTGAGAATTCCTCAGCTAGCTGGAGGGAAAGCGCCTTTCGCCGTAAACATCAAAGTTCGTAGCGAGAAACATGCGCAGTTGATTGAGAGAGAATGCTCTTCCGTCGTGGATCTCCAATACTGAAATTCTGGCCCGGGGATAAAGGTAGTGAATTAGCCAAAGCAGGTCGCTATGCAGTTTGATCATTTACAAGACCTTTTAGTGTCTTACACAACTCTTCTTATGAACTGGTCTGCTAGTCGAGCTGTTTATAGTAGAAGGTAGGGCTAGTCGCGGCCCCATACAAATTTCGCGATTTTGTATGGACGCGTAAAGTGGTTCGACTTTCCATGCAACTACAACAGCAACAACGTAAGATATGAATTAAAGTCCAGACAAGAGTCGAGGTCTCCTAGAAATCTCAGAGCCGACAGACCAAAAAGAGTTTGTCGGATGAAGCAGTAGGCTATATCGTTGGATCACTACTTGAGGGCGGTTCCGATACCACGTCCTCGACAATGTATGCCTTCATTCAAGCGATGATGGTCTTTCCAGAGGTCCAGAGAAAGGCTCAGGATGAGATTGATCGTGTTGTGGGACCTAATCGTTTACCAGACGTCGATGATTACACTAACCTTGACTATATCCGTTGCTGTGTGAAGGAAACTCTCCGGTGGATGCCCACTGTCATTATGGGAGTGCCTCACAGTGTTACAAGGGATGATTACTATAACGGCTGGAAGATTCCAAAAGGAGCCACAATCATCAACAACGTTTGGTGTGTTTGAAAGCAGGGACGTTCAAGACAAGGGTTGAGAAGCTGACTCGTTTTGACAGGGGCATTCACATGGATCCTGAGAGATCCCCAGAGCCGCGTCGATTCAACCCAGATAGATTTCAAGGAGACGACACCACGCTCTACGAGTCCGCAAATGGTGAGCCACTGAGACGCGATAATTTCAACTTTGGCGCAGGACGCCGTCTTTGTCAGGGTATCCACATTGCTGAACGATCTCTCTTCCTGGGTATGTCCAGGATCCTGTGGGGTTTTAACCTCAACAAGGCCCTTGATAAGGCTGGAAACCCTATCACTCCCAACATCGATGATTTAATTGGTGGTATAACGGTTCATCCCAAGGCCTATCCAATCAATATTGTGCCGAGAAGTCCTGAAAGAACAGCAATCATCCGAAAGGCCGTCGAGGACGTTGAGGAATTAATCCATCCAGATTCTGGACAATGGAAAAGGGTACCAGACGGCATGGTGTTCGGAATATGGAAGCCCAACAACAAGGAGGAGTGACATCACAGTCAGACGTGTCCATGTTTGATCCAATATTGACTTTTATGATTCATTGGTCGTTAGATCACGATCACCAGCCCATTCGTTACAGTGGTTTTGATCATTTTGACAACGTTGAGTGAGGGATTGATCAGAGCCGATACTCGAACCTGTTCGAGAGGATTCAACGATGTGGTGGGATTGTAGGCAAGGCCTCGCAATGGCTGGCTGACTAGCCGCATCCGCATGTGTTGCTATGTTGTGTCAATAGATTGTTTTGACCTACTGCCGTGACGTTGCGGTCTCGTCGTTCATGGAACAAGACCGCGTTGGAGGGATTACAAGCCATCTTGGCTGTCTGAATAATCCTAATCGGACGCAAAAGTGCTCATTCACGTCCTAAGCTGTTCAATTATAAGGCAAAATGGTATGTTCTTGCACGGTGTGATTGGTGGTCACAGGTCGTTAGGCTGGCAGTTCATGGTCCATACACCGACAGCGTTAGTCGTGTGGCTCCAGGCAGATTTAGCTGGCTTCATCTGCTGGCCACACATCGAAATCTCGTGGTTGTTCTACCCCATGTTGGCCCAAGCCCATCCATGTGGGATCATCAGAGTGCCCCTAGAAAGCTTTCACTCAATGTAACAAGGCATCTACCGGACGGCAACCCCGGCCGCCCACTGGCAGGGCTGGTTGTAGATTGCTTCTGGTGCATAGCATTGCTGACGAATGTCCTTGTAGTGTTATTCCCCCGGTCGTAAGGTGGAGAGTCGATTTCCCGGTGTACATCGAAAAGCTCTGGGATACTACACGCAGATACTATCGAGCAGGACCGCGCACGCATTGCATGTATTCGAAGATGCCCGTAATCGCGTGGATTTGGGCCCATGCCCGTTCATGGCTGGACAAAAGAAATGAGGAAAGCCGGAGTACTTGCACACGCCAGCCACTATGGTATTACCCTAGCCGTGGACATCTGCACCAACAATCTTAGCCTCAAGAATGGTGAGACTATACTTCACACCAGTACCACCTGCTCCATAAAGAAAGATCTTGGCACGGTGCCGGATCCGAAAGGCAAGTGCATTGCTATTGAGGCCGCAAGCCACACAAGATCCGGAGAGGTGGATGAAGAGGGACTGTGGGTTGTTTGGGAGACACTCTTCATTGCCCAGATGTACCTACCAAGTGACTGGTTCTAAAGTTGATTGTGGGATTCAGCTGCTGCAGCTCCCTGTCGACGTTTACCAATGGGTGGACTATGATGATTTAGGGGCAGTGGTGGAGCGTGAGCGAAGTCATCCTGTTCAATCGACGAGGCCCAGGCTGAAGTTGAGCCTGGGGAAGCGTTGTATCCGTGGCAAACCACACGAATCGCAAGAAAATGATTGCTTATGTCTAGCTCTATGGATTGCTGCTACTCTGCACACTACGATCAGTCAACAAAAGGAAAGTGCTCTGTGCCTCTTCGCAGTTCGCAATACCCTTGATAGTTGTAGGATCAGTAGTGTGCAATTTAGGACAGGGATACTTCCTATTACGGCATACGCCGAGATTAGGGTGCTAACGAAGAACGGAGAAGCATCACTTTCAAGACTAGAATAATTCCAGAACATCCAGGGGTGGGAGGGACATGCGATTTAGGTTCGCATAATGCATACAGCGGATCTTCATTGTCGGAGTAGCCGTGGATAGCCCTCGATAGCGATGTGGTCTTCACGACTTTAGGCAAAGGACAACCACTCGACAATAGGGTTTCTTGAGAGAAGCTGACGTGTCTTAGATTCAAGTTCTTATCTCAAAATCAGGACGACGAGTTCTAACATACATTGAAGGTGATGTTACTCTAGGCAGTGGAGCTGGTCAAAAGATAACAACATAAGCTTTTCAAGCTTTTGCTTATCACCGCCACGAAAGATTAAACATGTCGTGTGCTACCATAGGGACTTCAAATCGTCATCAAGCCGATGATATGCGATGTTTCTAAACATGAAGACTGATACTACTCAGCCGCACGAACTCTGTCTGTTGCTCGTGGCTGCACAAGACATGGTCATCAATGATCAATTCGAGAGGCTGAATGCTGTGAACAAATGATGATCTGAGCAAACATCACCTCGCTTACCATTGGCTCAAGCTTGCGAGGTGTAAGTTATTGTTGATGTCACCAAAATACTTTCGATGCAACCCTGTTATTTCCAGAGCTTCGATCACATCCAGATCAAGCATTTTGATTGATCAGATCGTTATCGGACAGGGCTCCATATCTGCAATGACCATGGGGAAGCGGGCAGGGGCGAACCAATAAATGTTGAAAGTGGCGCAGATGCGGGCACTTTCCATGATAAGCTCAAAAGTAGCACGGAAGAGAAAGCTTGTGCAATGTCCCAGTGAACCCCGGATAGGAAGGACGGAGACGCCGTCTGCCGGGTCAAAGCCAATCCAAGCGACGATCTACCTTCTCACACCACCATCTGTGGTTCCCAGGTAGCGACGAATACTACATCACCACCTCGGTTGAACAACCCCTGGCCTGTCGCGCACATGGCGTACTCGCATCATGTTTTAGCTCTTCGCATGTTGAAAGATAAGACTGTTTTCTCCCCCTCACTTCTTCTCTGCGAATTTCCTTCTCCAAATTTACTTACCAGCATCACTCACCATGGCGAATCTCGCACAAGATGGTGGCGATCCTCGCCTGAGCATCAATGGAGATGCGACCGCCAGGCACGGTAGTCTCAGTGGACAGGGAATTGGCTCTTTCTCTCGTCCACAACTACTCGGCATTCGCGATCCCAGTGTCACGTTTGATCAGTGCGTTGAATCGGAGCCTCCCTAGTTCGTCCTCCACTAACAATCATCAGGTACCTTCACTATGCGAAACAAACACGCATCGAGCAAGACCAAATGACAGCCAACGACCCCAAGATTGGCTGGCTTGGTGTCCTCTGGCCTAGCAAGAAAACACAACACCATGATTATGACACAACTGCTACGCGACGCGACAGTGCCACACTCGGTATGGGAGAGAAGAAAGACGGCGAGGCAGCGCCCACCCGTATCGCAGTCAGCGACGAAGAGTGGATGAATGCCCAGAGAGCTATTCGTCAGGCCAGTGGTGCGGCCTGCTTCTACCTTATCACCACCGACATTCTCGGACCTTTTGGACTTGCCTACTCCTTCGCTACTGTCGGCTGGGCGTGAGTTCTGCCATTCTTAATGCGCCTGCCTTGGCTGACCATCACACAGTCCAGGTATTGTTCTTTTCACCATGTTCGCTGTACTGGCTGGATATTCGGGTTACCTTGAATGGAAAATGTTCATGTGGACCGACAGCTTCAGATACCCGGCTCTGACTTACGGTGACTTGGCTTATCGAATGTAGGTTTATCAACGCCTGTGCGAATTATATGCTGACAAAGTTCAGCTACGGCCAAGCTGCACGTATCCCGATCAACATTCTGCAATCCATACAACTTATTCTGACTGTCGCGCTGATCACGATTTCCAACGGACTGGCTCTCTCAATCGTGGCCAAATTCAAGCTCTGCTACGTCGTCTGTGTGATCATCCTCGTTATTGTTGGTATGGTGCTTGGCCAAATCAGAACTCTCCAGAAATTCGGATTTCTCGCCAATCTGGCTGTCTTTATGAACGTCTTCATCATGATCATTACAATGGCAGTTGCCGCTCATTCCGCACCAAACTACACAGCTGCTGGTGTCCTTAGCGCTGGTGCATCACTTGGTGAAGGAATCACCCCAGTCAACGGTGTCTATCCACCAGTCATGCACAGCACCAACATTCCAAACACCGGAAGTTTCGTTGGCGCACTCAACGGTATCATGAACACAGTTTTCGCCTATGGTGGTGCAAACATCTTCACCAACTTCATGGCCGAAATGAGACGTCCGGCAGACTTCTTGAAAGCTATGTGGATCTCGCAATTCTTCATTTGGTTCGCCTTACTGGCCTGGGTTATGGAAAACTAGCTAACCCTGTCACAGGTTTGTCTACATGTTTTATGGACTCTTCTTGTACGGATACCAAGGACAATATTCTATCAGTCCAAGTCCTCAGACTGTCAGTCCTTACTGGGCTTTGGTTGTAAGTGGTTTTGCCCATTATCCGCGATGCGCTATTTAACGAACAACACAGATTGCAAACATCTTGTACATTATCTCCGGTACAATTGCTGCCGTACTTTACGGAAATATTGGTCTCAAGGGTAAGTGGTCTTTGTAGCTCCAAATCATTCATGCGCTAATGGAGCCAGTCATTTATATGAACGTGGGCGTCGAGCTATTCAAGATGCCCGCCTTGACTAAAAAGTCTGGAAAAATCGTCTGGGTTATCCTTATCCCGGTCTACTGGGCCCTTGCGTTTGTGATCGGCGCGGTCATTCCCAACTTCAACGCTCTTGTTGGTGTGGTCGGCGCAATCTGTATCATCCAGTTCACCTACTCCCTTCCACCATTCCTTTATATCGGTGCAAAGTCGATGGTCAATGCTATCCAGCCTGGCGAAGGCTACGACGAGGCTACCGGCAGGATTGTCCGCCACGACACTGGTATCAAGCGATTCATTCGTGGCTTCACTGGTGGAACCCTGTTCGAAAAGGCGGTGATGTTCTGGAACATCATTTACTTCCTTGGTGCTCTGGCTCTTGGTGGACTTGGCGCGTACGCCTCAATCACGCTTATCATCGAATCCTTTGCAAATGGATCTCCTGGTCTCACCACCTTTTCCTGCACATCACCTCTTGATGGTCAATTTTTCTCAGCATCTTAGATGGTCCGATCATGAGCGATCACATATGGGGGAGTTGACCCGGACGCTTACGTTAGGAGAACATGCAGAACCAATTCTCTTCATGACATTTTCTGAAGTTGGCAACATTCAAGCAGGAGGACATGTTTGGAGATATATGGACCACGCCATTACTAGACCTGTCTGATGGTGATTTCTGCTTTGGAATCCTCGATATAGACGTCCTCACGCTTGAGTCGTTATCCCAGGTAGTTAGGCGTTCTTCCGGTATCGGACAAGGCACAATCAATAAGGACAGGCTTGTCATTCCATTGATTTCTTCATCCTATGACCGGCGAATCCAGGTGGTAAGTTAGTGACTTGAGCGAGGCCGTCACTAAGTATATTGCGTGCCAACCTTCCGCGCAGCAACCGAGCTTCCCCATCAAGTCCCCGTGGGGTATAAGTTCTACCAGTCGCGACACAAAACAAGACCCCTTGCCAATGAACAATGGCGAGACGGTCCCATGGCTGATCTCGAATCGCCTCACGCAGTTTCAACATGTTACCTGGATGGTGCAGTTGTGGATCTAATGATGCAAAACTTGCTGTCAACGTATCCCATCACGCAAATGGTACTTTCGTGGAAGCGCTAGAAGCCTGGTCGTATCGATTGTCCCATTTCGCAGCTTGTCCCTAAATCTAGTCTTCGACGCCTGATCGTCACTGTTTCAGGATGGACTATGACCATCAGAACCACGAGAGGTACCTCCAGCCCCTCCCGTTTTTACCCTAGTGAGAGTCCCTGGCAGCCACTCAGACCACGAACGGGAGATTGGCCATTTAGGTTCATCTGTGGCCTGAGGCTTGCAGGAACATCTGGTGACAGATTCGATCCCTGGTTGCGACTGGCCTGGCTCCCAGCGCGCGAAGTCACCAAGTTGGGTGAGATACGCTCTGCCGCCAGGTTGCCTTTGACAGGCCAGGTTTGGTAATCGTAATGAATTGTGGTACAAATCGCTGCTGTTGTGCAGGGCTGAAAATGCCGCTTAGGGGTCTTATTGGCTTGAGCCGTCGGTAAGCCTGTCCACCTTTTCCATGGAGTATTACAAGGGTTCTGATAAGGACGCAGAATAAGCGATGATCTTTATCCTCGAATACAAAACATGGTGTGATACTGGTGATCTTTGATAGGCGTGGCGACAAGCTTCACGGCATCCTTCACAAGCTTTAGAAGCATTCCACGTAAAAGCTTATCGCTCAGTCTGGACCTGTATGCCTAGTACGGACGATGCAGATGTTTCGTATAAAGCAATTGATTGCTGCCCATCGACCATCATCTTGACTGCACTGCATACATAAACAGAGTAAGAGACCTAGAGGACCACGCTCAATCACTACACTACACATCCGAGCATCACCCATCATGGAGACCAGAAGAAGGTCATCTATCGGAGAGTCGCAGGCCGAGAGGCTCCAGACGATGAGGGAAAAGAGAAAGTCATCCGTCAACCAAGCTGCTTTAGACCGGGCCATGAAAGCTAGGATAGCATTAGTCGAAGGGCATGAGCTGAGTGAGGCCGATCGAAAGCTTGCACAAATGGGCTATCAGCAGGTACGATCATACATACCATGTTCCCACTTACCAATCTTGCTTTCAATATGCTGACTCCTGCTGCAAGGTCTACAAGCGAGAATTCTCATGGATGTCTTGTATTTCTTTCGCACTCTCAGTTGGTGGTCTCTACGCAAGTGTAGCCACTACATATATCTATCCCCTGGTTGGAGGCGGTGCCGCGTCCGCGGTGTGGTCCTGGCTTATTTCTGGTGCTGGTTGTATGTGCATAACATTGTCGGTCTCTGAGATTGTCTCTGCGTATCCTACATCTGGAGGCATGTATTTTACGTGCAAGTACCTTGCTCCTGAAGCATGGGTTCCAGAGATCAGCTGGCTTTGTGGCTGGTTGACTGTTATTGGACAGATTGCTGGGCTGGCATCGACCGAGTACGGGACGGCTCAACTGATCTTGGCCGCTGTCTCGATGAACATGGATTTTTCATACATACCGACAACGAACCAGACGGTCGGTGTCATGGCGGGCATGTTGCTGTTTCACGGCACGCTCAACAGTCTGTCGACCGGTTGGCTGGAAAAGATGACGAGGACATACGTTGTCTTTCATGTGGCCGTTCTCGTCAGTTGCTGCATCGCTCTACTGGCCGTGGACAAGAACAAGCACAGTTCGTCGTACGTATGGACAAATGTCACTCCAGAGAGCGGATGGACACCCGCCGGGTTTTCATTCCTCTTCGGGTTTCTGTCAGTCTCATGGACGATGACCGACTACGACGCTACCGCCCACATCGCAGAAGAGATCAAGAACCCAGAGATCAAGGCGCCTTGGGCTATCACGATCGCCTTGGGCTTCACCTACGTGGCCGGCTGGCTGTTCACTATAGTGTTGACCTATTGCTCCGGCGACATTGCGCAACTCTTGGATTCACCTATCGAGCAGCCCGTGGCTCAAATCTTCTACAACGTCCTCGGCAGGCGAGCTGGTTGCTTCTTCACGGTCTGTGCTGCAATCATTCTCAACTTCACTGGAATGACGGGGTTGCAAGGTGCAGCGAGGGCCTTTTGGGCTGTCGCCCGCGATGAGATGGTGCCATTCTCTCGGTTCTGGACCAAGATCAATCGGACCACGGGCACGCCAATCAATTCGGTCTGGCTGATTACCATCTCATGTATCGTCATCAACCTCATCGCCCTAGGGTCTTACACCGCCATTGCGGCCATCTTCAGCATTACCGCAATCGCATATGACTGGTCATATTGTATCCCGATCATCTGCAAGCTGCGCTATGGAAAATTCGAGCCGGGCCCCTTTCACCTAGGTAGGTACAGCAAATGGATCAACCTGTGGGCAGTCATTTGGACAGCTTTCGCCAGCATTATCTTCGTCTTCCCTGAGTACAGGCCAGTCACTGCTGTCAATGTAAGAACTCCCCTTCCAGAGCTCAGCCTCTCCGGGTGCTAACGTGAACAGATGAATTATGCTTGTCTCTTACTCGGCGCCACTTTTATCTTTGCCGTGTGCTATTGGTACGCTTGGGGCCGACGAGTCTATGTGGGACCTCGTGTAAACGTTGAATTGCTTCAAGGTAATGAGCCAGACATCTCTGAGGAAGCTGAGTTGCCCTCAACAAAGGCTACTGGCGGGAAGACCGAACTTTGAGCGAAGTATCCTGTGGTCAAAGTACGTATCGATACAGGGGTGATTTGTCGCCGAGATCGAGTAGTTCCTCTGCCAAACAACTCATTAGTCCTTGAGCTCTCTCAGCATAGATGCGGCCATGACTTACCCTCTGTATACTTGGCACGAATCTCCTCCTCACTCATTTGATCTCTTTTCTTGTTGAGTCTACCATACGCAATCCGGAGAACGAAGGTAGCGATGATAGCCGCTAAAACCATACCCAGTGCAAGACCGTAACCGAGCCAATAATGCGGCTCCTGTTGAGCAAGGAAGATATTGGAGCCAATCGCGCCGCCCATCTAGCAATCGTAACGTTAGCATCGGGTGCTAGAGGTGTCAAAGTCTTTGGCGCTGGATTGACCGAGCAACACCGGCGCAGAAGAGATAGGCAGGAAGACTCACATTCCCAATGCTGATGAGCACCGCCATACCGACCGCTCTCTTCCAGGTTGGTGCAAGATTATTGGCGACCCATGACAGACAACCAATAAGTGGCGGGTAGACACCGCCAGGGATGGTGAACAAAAAGGCATATGTAAGTCCTGGCAATTTCGGATGCGGGATCGACAGCAAGCCGATGAACCCAACAAGGGCAATACTGAACGGAATAACGATGAAAGGCCAACGAGTTTGATGTCGATCCGCAAGCACAGAGAAGAAGATCGTACTGCATACACCGACAACGTAGATAGGGATAGTAAGTAGTTGCGCGTCTGCAGCGGTGTAACCAAGGCCGAGAATGATGGTGGGTGCGGAGTACGTAAAACCATACAGGCAGATGGAATTACCCCAGTAAATGATGACGGCAAAATAGATCTTCCAGTCGCTGAGGGCGGCACGGAGATAACGCCATTGGAAGCCGTCGTTTGTGCGAACTTGACCAGCTGATGTGCCTGCATCTTGCCTGAGGCGGCGTATGATAAACTCGCTCTCGCCAGGTGTCAAGAAGCTTGCCGATTCTGGAGAGTCAGGGAGTGTCCAATGCAGCGAGATACCGATGACAACAGTGAATATGCCTTCCAGGATGAAGATCCAACGCCAGCCCCCAAGGCCTGTCAATAGTCAGGTGTGATGGACAACGATGCAAATTGAGTCGAAGTGGGATGGGACAAAAATACCTGCGACGCCATCCATCTTCTCAATGGCAAAGGCGAGGAGGCCGGAGAATGCGCCGGCCATGGACGCTGCAGAAAAGAAAATTGACAAGCGAGTTTGCACTTCGAACCGACAGTACCATCTGCAGAGACAGAACAGTCAGTACAATGACTTGCTGGGAGGAGAAATCTTTGAGATCGTTGTTACCACCAAGCAGGGATACTCACGTTGTCAACAGATAGGTTGCGGCAGGGAAGAAACCTGATTCAGTCAACCCCAGGAGTGTTCTGGTGATGATGAGGCCGTGGTAGTTTTGGACGATCCCTTGAAGAGTCATAACCTAGAGAAGTCAGGTGGCTGGATGAGATGAGTTTCCACGTTGGACGTACCACGCCCCAGCTCAGCATGAGAATGGTGATCCACAGAGATGGCCGCATGAGTTTGAGAACAATGTTGCTGGGCACTTCAAAGATACTGTAGGGAAAGAAGAAGACCTAAAGGGCGGTGCCATTAGTGTGCGCATGAGTTCGCGAAATTGGGCCATGTACCGTCAAGGCGATGTTGTATTGGGTGCCCGTGAGTTTGAGCTCTTTGTTCATGCCAGCAACTTTTGCATTGCCAATGTTCCCACGATCCAAGAATGCGAGGACATACAACAAGGTCAGCATTGGAAGAAGCCGATAGTCGACCTTGCGCAGAATACGCTTCGTTTCCTTGTCATCGTATCGAGGGAGCTGATTGAGGTCAGTCAGTGGCTTTGAGATCCGAAAGATGAAGGTACATTGGAGTCATCGAGACCGGCGTGGTCGCCTAATCCGGATTTCTCGAGATGGAGCAAATCCCCGGGTTCCTGACGTTGGTCCTTCTCTGCCACAACTTGCTTCTCCATAGTTTCCGGTGTTTCGGAGCTTTGCAAGGAATTTGCTTTGAGCAGAAAGTCTGGAAGCTGGGGGCATGGGTCCTTTTGTAGCGACGACCCTCGGACTGTCAAAATGCGGGGTGTCCATGAATTTGCATCAACGGACTGTCTGGGGCGAGATTCTGCAGTGCCGTCCAAATTTCATCGGTGGCCAAGCCCGATGGGATCCAAAGTCGTGTATTGTGTACAACAGGCATGGAGACGGAATGAAACTCCGCCATCGGCGCGTATGACCGTGAGGCAAGTCATAAGGAAGGGCTCTTTCACCGACCTCGCATGGTGTTGATGCATGCCATGGCTGCTAGCAGGGATGCGGATGCCACAAGAGAATTGGCCTGCACGCCCAACTGGTGGCTTCTTCGTGAACAGAACGTCGATCAAGGCTGCATCATTCGAGGAACCCCGGACTTTGTGGGGATCGTGCGGCCGTCTTTGATTGTGAGAGGATATTTGAGATGAAGTGGCCAAGTCCTGCGGCGGAGAGACATGGAGAAATCAGACCAAGGGCTATCAAATACGGCCAATGGCTTCCAGATACCATTCGATATTGTTGCATCCGAGATCCACCTGCCAATGCAAAGAACTGTCAATTCAAAGGTAGGGTGCATACTCGCAAAGGACAACATGTTAACCGAGCAGCTGCCGAGGTTGAGTCGTACACAACCATCGTGCTGGGAACGAAGAACGAGTACCGATTGTGCTTGCCTCAGTGCGGAGCATCGTGCAGATCGTGAAGCCAGGTCATCGACAGTTGACCGCCCAAGTGGACGACGAATGTGCAATGTGCATCGACGTTGGGACATAAGAACGAAAGCCCAAGCAGAGGTTGTTAGTCCGCGTTGCGGGCAAAAGTGGCTTGTGTGCCGCAGTTGCCTCGGCTACATCAAAGACACCGATAACGACGCGCGAGCAAGTTGCGTCTGATGGCCATTCCTTCTAACCTTTGCGTATCCATCCTCTTTCTTGTCGAATACTCACAGTTGCCCAACTTGTGAGAGACTTGATGGGAGAACACACTCACCAACAATGTCATCGGCTCAGTGTCCTCAGATCGAGGCTGTAGACTATTTGCAGTAGTCAATTGCAGTCAGATATTACGTCTCTTTCCCTGTGTGTTCATCCACTCTACCTTGACAACCATCATGTGCACTTGTATTGGACCATCTATCATCAAGCGTGGGCCGCTACACTGCTGGTCTTTCGTATCGCCACAACTCACCCGCATGCCATTCTTTGCACATATCAGAAAACTAAAAGTTCGACCAACCGGTCGATGACCAACCACCTTGTCAGCACTAGTGCAATGCAATCAGGCACAACAAACAATTAGCCACGGTGGCCTACAATTGCGCATATAGTTGTAGATCCATCGACTTTGTGCGTTTTGGGCAGGCATTTACAAGAATTAGAGTCGTAAGCAATCATGTCGAGCCCACGACAGGCATTACTGAAACGGAGAGCATCTTATACCAAGGAGCAATTCTCGGCACACTGGCTCAAGCATGGGGCCAAGGTAACGCCGTGGGCTTTGGAAAATGGCGTTACGTTTTATGCTCAGGTATGTGCCCTCCTACAATGCGAAGCACTACGGGAATTAACAGGTGTCCTTTTGTTCCTGCGCTGTGTCTCCCATCAACCGCCGTGAATATTGCATGCTGACCATCTTCTTAGATCCACAACCCTAGCATAGCGCCTGGTGTCACGGTGCCATCTACTGTGAATATTCTCGAATGGGATGGCGCCGCAGAAATGGTTTTCGGGCGTGGGCCAGACCTCAAGTCAACCTCCAAGTCTGACTACTATCATCAAAAGGTCATCCTCCCAGACGAGCGGGCCTTTCTGACAAGCGAGGCGCTACAGCATCTCCAATGGATGGACCCTGGGGCAATAGTTGGCGACAAAGTAATCATCATTCAAGACGGAAAGGCCTTGATTGACTGTGAGGAAGACATGAAAATCTGGAATGAATGGCCGGCCAAGTAATGGCATGAATTTCTTTTCGATTTACCTCTTTGCAACACTTGGATGCTGAAGTAAAGCAACAAGCAAACGCATTAGACGTTAGGTCTCCAAGTCCTCATGACTTATACTTGACGCAGATCCCGTCAAGAAAGGCCTCGTGATAGCACAAGCAATGCATGAGAAGCCAAACCCTGCCAGGGACAACCACCATCAGACGTCCAGTGGCAGATCGGTAGAGGACCAGTTCTCCGCTACCTGCATCAGGTCCAGATTCCACGGCCAGTCGTCGAAAAAGCTGGTGGTCAACCGAGAAGGTATCGTTCTTGGGGCGTCTGAATGTTGTGAGGCATAGTAATCTTGGTCTGTTGCCTGAACCTGCGAATCAGGTGCACGCCGAATGTGTAGCTGATCCCAGTAGCCATCGATCTGCGCCACCAAGTCCCGCAGCCGCTGCGCACTAATGGCTGAATGAATGCCGTGATCAAGATTCTCCAGAAGTTGCGCAAGTGACAGAAGTACAACTCGCACTTGCTGATAGGCGATATCGCCCAGTGGCTCTTCTAGGACGCTACCCAGAATTGCGCCGATTCCAGCGAGATGATGAAGGAGCGGCGAACTGATGGCTCGCAGATAAGCGACCGGAATGCGTGTGAAAGCATCTACTACCTCACTCGCGATCTTGCAACGTTCTTCAATCGTGCCGCCGCCCGATGCAAACAACATCATTCGAAGTAGCTGGACAGTGGCAGTGATATTTGCGGCCTGGAAACCGTAACGATCGCTAGCACGCGTCAATGGTTTTGGGCCTATACTCGTCGACTCATGGGCTTACCTTGAAGGATCACACGTGACCTCAGGGAACTCTTTGAAACAGGCTGGGAGGTTGCCATACAGCGTCATAACGGAGTCCCGTACGGCAGAGGCGGAAATGATAGGCCTGTCACCAAACACACCACTGAGGAATGTTCTCTTTTGTCGCCGCCGATCACGAAGATTGGCAATGACGTGCTCAAGGACTCGGTAAAGATCAGTGGTGAAATTCCAGCCACAGAGCCAACTGCTATTCCGCACATTGCCCCATCTGCCGCCCGGGCTCGGTCCGATATCGACTGGAGAGAGCACTGGTTGATTGTAACCCATGTCGCTGAAATGCTCGTCATCCAGCTCGGTGGTGTACGTGACATTGACTTGTTGCTCACGACATCGGGTAATGCCATTCCAGATGATGGATGAATAGACTTCCAATGTATACATGGACCAAAACTATTGATTGTTTAGGACGTAGCCTTGCCTTGACGAGTCGATCTTACCAGTCGCCTCCTCTCCTCGGTCTCGACAATGCCGATGTCTTTGGGCCAGTTTGTTTCATCATGTAGGCCATCCATAGCCACCAACGTATGGTATTTTCCAAGAAACAACTGCATCTCACGGATATTGCCGTACTGAATAGCTGTGAGAGCAAGTAATGCACACAATCGCAGTGTGTCAAGGCTGTGGGTCTGCTTTGAGTCTTCGCAACTGGCGCAGTATTGGACAGCAGCGTCATAGAACGTCTCGGACGGCGTCTGGGACAATTCTTCAACGTCCCAGGAGGGATTGAATATTGCTTGATCTCGAACTCGGGCGGACACGAGGGCGCAGACGGCCATGGTAACCGGAAACAAGGTCTTGTCTGTGGTGTAGTCCCCTCTTGATATCTGCAAAGCTTCATCAGCGACTGCAAACACTTGGTGTAGCAATATCTTGATTCCCTCGAAGCAATTGGTCCGATGCGGCGAAACTTACTTTTCGGATGTATGTAGGTCTGTGGAAAAGCGGAAAGATCGGATACACGATTTCAAAGTATACCTCCACAAGGCTCATCACCACGGCTTGAGTGGCAATCATTGGAGCCCTCCATGATTGAGATGATGGATTGGGATGTGCTAAGGTGCTGTCAATTTTTGAACTCAAACCACGCAGCCTAGCGACGTCACAGCGCATTCTCAAGGTGAGCGCGTGCAAGATGTGCGATCATCTCCGGGGAGGCATCGCCCTGGACTAAGGACCAACGTACCGTTGACGGAAAGAGGCCTCGAGAAGGATGGCGACGCCACTCTAGCCCGTGGTGTCACGCCCCGTCTTTTCGCGGCTCGATTGTAGGTACATGGCTGGTCGAAGTCGATGCAGCTCTGACACCGCGAGCCGTTGCCACTGGTGCATCGAATGCTACGTTTATGGCAATAATCGCACGCTCGAGTGATACGTCGCGACTTGGGGCGTTGCTCTGAACTCGGCATGACACTTGTCTCGCAGCAGATTTCTTATCGGCATCACATGTTGCAGCAGCACTATCGAACATGCTTTTACACCGATGTCGGTGGCGTGCAAATTGCGACCATGCGCGGCTATGGGAGCAACAAGCAGTCCGGAGGTTGAGGTCTGTTCATGAGGCTGCTCGAAAAAAGAACAACTAATGATATCAGCCCAGGCTTCGGGAAACTTGCCATTTACGGTGGCCAATACACAGCAAGGACAGTAACTTAAGGTGAGGCCATCGCGCCGCGGTCAATTTCTTCTCGCATCCTTTGACCTTGCCATTGTTTGCAGATACGCCAGAGTGCTACATGAGAACTTGATCTCTATCTATCCATGCGATCTTTGGAGGCCAACGTCGTGACGACTCGTGCCTTCTTCCAGCTAACTTACACCTTCGGAAACATCTCTTTTCTTCCCAAACTGGCTCTCTCAGTCAACGCCCTCAACACGAAATGACTCCCCCCAGAACCTCTTGCGGGTGTGCGTATGCTTGATGATGCCTGCGTGGTGGTTGAAAAACAGAAATACGAAGCCGACTACCAAGTGTGGGAAACTGCGAACGAGTAAACACATGCAAATATCATCGCTCCCGACGCCTGCACGCTCTCTGCTCAAATGATCCCTTCTACCATTTGTTGTCAAACACCTTACCCTCCACATAATTCACCAACTCCGTTACCGGCTCGAGATGGTCTCTCTCTGCGCCAAAGGCCATACCATGCCTCATGACCTTCCGATAATTGTCTCCAGCGCTGACTTTTCCAAGCACAAACTGTCTTTGCGACTCGACTCTGCTCGGCACTGGAATACTTCGGCCAACCACCGCCTCCATACCTTGCCACGCGAATGTGATTGCCTCCTTTGCGTCCGCCGGGATTCCAGCTTCATCGAGCATCAAGAGCCGGGTTTCGGGAAAAGCTGCTTGCAAATGCCGTGTGATGTTGGGATTTTTGGCTCCTCCACCACACATATAGATTTCGGCAAGAGGACCATACTTCCGCGGCATATACCTCTGATAGTGCTCGACAATGGCCTGGGCGGTGATTCGGGTGATCGTGGCAACAATGTCGTTCGGTGACAATCCTTTGGCTATGCCTCGTTCGATAAGGTCGTGGGCAATGGTGTCCCGAAACACTTCACGCCCTGTGGTCTTTGGCGGTTCCAGGGCGAAATATGGATGAGTCCGCAGAAATTCATCCACCATATCCTGATCCACTGTTCCTGCAGCACCCATCTCGCCGTTCTTGTCATATTCCCGTTCCCCATTCGTGAAATATCGCACCGCGGCATCGATGAAGACGTTACCCGGACCGGTGTCAAAGTCAAAGTACTCAGGGTTGAGTTTGCCATCCTTGTCAGGAGGGATGAAGCAGACATTGCCTATGCCACCAATATTCTGGCAGGCTCGGAGCTTGGTAGGGTGATGAAGGACAAGCGAGTCAAAGAATGCAATCAATGGCGCCCCCTGCCGACCTGCGGCTTGATCCGAAACTCGGAAATCGGTGACTGATGTGATACCTGTTCTCGAAGCAAGGAAAGCACCTTCAGCCATGGTCAATGCAGACCTGGTCTGTCCAGGCTCCGGCATGCTGAGCAACCAAATCGTCTGCCCATGAGATCCCAGAACATCAATTTTTTCCAAGGGAACTCCGTGCTTTTGAGAGAACTCCTTCACAGCGGCTGCAAAGGTCTCACCCAACAGAACGTTGACTTCCGAGAGTTCCTCAGGTGTGGTTTTGTTGTGCAAAATCATGTTCATCACACGCGTCTTGATTTTGGGCGCCAGGGGCACTTCGTCGTACGCCAAAAGCTCGAATTGCATTGGCGACTCGGGAGACTCTTGTCGAAACCGGCATAATGCGCAATCAATGCCATCCATCGACGTCCCCGAGTTCAGCCCAAGCACAGTCAGATCTAGTCCTGCAGCATGGTGACCATTTGTGTGGCCGTTTGTAAGGCCGTGAGCCGACCCGTTTGTTGTAGAGGAAGGCATTGTTGGTTTTCTGTCGCAATGATAACCTTGGCTGCAAAAGATGCTCGCAAAAGAATATATACGGTCGTCAGTCTAACGCGACTCTAGTCCAAACTCCACAAAAAGGCTCGGAGAAGTGCCTTCTCATCGCCACGGATCATCGGAGCGTGAAACCGAGGCGACGACCAACCAGGGCTGGTCAATGGGACTTTGCTGATCCGGGGCCTTACCATCTGGAGTGTTTTCGTTTCTTCGGCTAAAAGGCTAAACGGTGTTTGCCGTTCTTGACATTGGACCCTTTTCACAACCCATGACTTCGGATCTTCCCCGCAAACCCTGCCATGCCTACTCTGGATAGGCTCCCACCGTTTCGACGCGACTGATTATTGATGTTGCGAGGCAAGATCACGGCGGGTCGCGTTACCCCCGTTTGGGCCTCGGGCACGGCCCAGAGCCTCAGAAGCACCCGGCGTGGGCAATGCGTCGTTTACGGCACTGCAGGGACACGAAATCTGGTCAATTTGCGACCAACGTGCAATTGATGCATGTGCGGCCTGCCAACATCTGCTCGCATCATCCGACAACTCTTCACAACCACTACACTGTAACGACGTGACCAACCAGGCTGTGCGACTCTTCAGAGGTCCTATCGCGTGAGGAAATAATCTGATATGATGGACATGGTATGTACGTGAGAGTGTTCGGCGGTTCATGGAGTTGACTGGTATCAGTTCAATTTGAGAGGTCAAACAGCAGTGATCTCAGGAGCAGCCAGAGGTCTTGGTCTTGCCTTTGCCGAAGCCCTGGCATCAGCAGGGTGCGATGTCGCCGTGGTGGACATTCTTCAAGAACCATCAGCGGCATTATACGAACTTCAATCGAGATTCAACATCAAAGTCAAGTACTATCGCTTGGACATCACCGTCCGCGACGATGTTATCAGGACGATTACGACAATCATCCAAGACTTTGGCACTATCAACATCAACATCAATGCCGCAGGAGTCGTGACTGACGAACCATTCTTGACAACTTCGGACCAGAATCTCCGACGTACCTTCGGTGTCAATGTGACTG
This sequence comes from Exophiala viscosa, assembly GCF_022695815.1. Classification (NCBI taxonomy): domain Eukaryota; kingdom Fungi; phylum Ascomycota; class Eurotiomycetes; order Chaetothyriales; family Herpotrichiellaceae; genus Exophiala; species Exophiala viscosa. The sequence goes on along the minus strand of NW_026944358.1, from coordinate 1,360,372 downwards.
GATCTTTCCTCGTGGCGCAAGCGTGTGCCAATGCCATGGTGGATCGGTACAAATCGCACCACGGCGAGGAGCCTGCAAGGGGCGCTACAACTGGAAGTATAATATTCATTGCCAGCATCGCCACATACATCGCCAGTACAGCACAGCAGATATCATGTTATACGGCATCGAAAGCAGCCATCAAAGGACTCGTGAAGCCCGTGGCAATGGAATTGTCCCGGTATGGGATCCGGGTCAACAGTCTCAGTCCCGGTTATACGATGACTGATATGATGAAGGGGCTGCAGGACGAGCAACCGAAACTGGTCAAGCAGTTCGAAAAGGAGACATTGTTTGGGAGAATTGGGTTGCCGGAGGAATTGAAGGGCGCCATTTTATGGTTGTCATCTCCGAAGGCCAGCGGCTGGTATACTGGACAGGACTTGCTGCTTGACGGTGGTGCAACCTCGTGGAAACACCCTGCAGTTCTGGACGAGTAGTTCAACACATGCCAATGTTCAAATGGTGCTTGTCTAGGAGAGCCTTCCAGAGTGGACAATACTCTCGTAGATTCCAAGAAGTCGTGCTCGCAGGCCAGAAAATAAGAAATATAAGCTTGCAACAAAGCATTCAACGCAGGTGACGCGATATTCAGAACTTAGGAGTTCTACAAATTTCGTTTAGGAACCAGCGCATGACACGGAAGTGACTTTCATGCTGCAGGATTACATGCACTGGGTATACCAAACTAATGACAAGAGCAGTCCTCTGAGCAAGTTGATATACGAATTTCTTCCAGAATCCGGTGACCGAGCCTAGTATGGTTTCTTCTCAATGATCTCCTCACTGTGATCCGCATCAGAAGCAGTCTTGACGTGACCATTTTCGGCACCAACGATGGAAACTCGTCTCGGATCAAGATTGGTCTCCCCATCGACTTCATCAAGCAGCCTCCTGGCAGCGACGGCCACGTTACCACCAGCCTCTGCAAGTCGACGATTGTACTCAGCCATGTTCTTGCTGACAAGGGGACTATCACTTGTGAAGAGGAGATTGACTTCCTCGAGTGAGCGGCCAGCAGTCTCAGGATAGAAGAGGTGGATGATTGGCATGACCACGATATTCATGCAACCAAAGAAGACAAAGGACCACCATCCAATGTGAGCCAGCATGATGGGAATGACAAAGGTTGTCACACCACACCCAATCGCCCAACCCAAGATAGTGAATGAGTAACCTTTGGCACGGACTTCCTGGGGCCAGATCTCAGTACCATAAATCCAGCATGGTACGATGTTGAACATGGTGAAGAAGAAAACGAAGGTAAAAGTGAATGCTGACGCAGCCGTGCCTAGAGTTTGGGACGATGATAGGTCAGATGCAACACGGTCTTGGGACGTTTTGATGAGTGCCGCAACAAGGAAGAGTGACACGCCTTGAATTACGAACGAGATCTGGAGTGACATCCTGCGACCGAGGCGATCAATGACTGGTGCAGCTGCGGCAGTTCCAATGACACCAAATGTGTTCAGCAGCCCAGACATCCACGAAGCCTTGTAATCGTTGAAGCTGGCAAGTTCAAAGAGCTTCGTGGCCCAGGAGACCATGACGAGGATACCTGTCCATTGCTGGATTTGCTGAAGGGCAAAGCCCAAGACAGCACGGCGGCCGAGGTGGAGTTTCCCAGAGTAACGGCCTCCAAGAGCGATGTTGATGTAGTTGTTTCGTTTGTGGTAAGAAGCCTCCACCACGGCTTGGATCAATTCCACCTCTTCCAGGATGGCCGGGTCTGAGGTATCCTTATCGCCACGGATCTTGCACAAGATTTCGATTGCTTCTGCTTTTCGGTGGTGTGCCATGAGCCATCGAGGGGATTCTGATGCAAGGTCAGGGTCATTTCAATGCGGTTGAGCGAAACACTTACCTGGAACAAAGAATATAGTGATCACCACGATGAACATTGGAATGCACATGAAGCCCAGCGGGAACCGCCATCTGAACGTGACGTTGTCATTGCGAATGCCGAAATTGATCCAGTTTGCCAGGAAGATGCCGAGAAAGTTGGAAACGAAGACAAGAGAGAAGGTTGATCCACGTTCATGAGCTTGAGCCAATTCCGATACCCAAGAGAGAATGATGTTATTGACGAAGCCTATTCCAAGGCCGGAAATGACGCGAGCGCAGATGAACATGTCGGAGTTGATTGAACCGCACTGGAGGGCAGATCCAATAAGGGAGAGCAGAGCACCAATGAATGCGGCCTTCTTCCTTCCAAGCTTGTCACCAAGCCAACCACCGATGAAAGCACCGAACATTGCGCCGAAATAGTATGCTGCAGCAAGACCACCTTGCTTCGTGGTCTGGGTAACGGTACTATCGTAACCGATACCTGACATGGCAATGAAGCCCGGCGTACCAGAGACACTGCCGTAGACACCTTGGTTATAACCTTCATAGATGAGGGCAACAGCGCTGAGGGTGTTGAGCAAGGCTGAGACGCCTTTGCCCGGGAGGGCTCGCCATGGTTGAAACCCCATTATCGAATTCGTAGGTTGGAGGGTGCGAGAAGAGTTTAATTGAATGGTTGTCGCCGAGCCTTGGAAGATGGTTCTGTCTGTTCGGAAACAAATTGTCGAAGAAGCTCAATGGGCAGGAGACGAAATATATATCCAATTGTAGCTTGGTTGAATGAGGGATGGAAGGGACTGCATGGCCCCGAGTACTAGCTGGGGCGCGTTTCCCCCGGGATGTCGCGTGGTCAGAAATGCAACCTCCAGCACGTCAACCGCATCTCCCGGGTTGGCGGATGCAATACCCGTGGAGATTGCTTGGAGTGCAGAAAGTAGTTGCGGAGCGACAGTGAAGCCCCCATACGGAGGTGAAATGTGTAAAAGTGCGGGTGAGTTTGACGTCAGGAAGTCGTGTAAAAGGCTGAACGGCTAAACGTCTAAACGTTTGAGAGCGACGATTACATGGCAAAGGAGAGACCCCTTACGCTTGGCCAGGCCTGGTTGGGGGTTTTAACACCAACTGAAACCTGGGCATGACCTAAAAAGCTTTTGCTGCAAAGTGCTTAGACAACCACGGGGAATCCTTGTACGAGGACTAATTTCAATCTGCTTTGCTCACCACCCCGTTCGAATTGGGCGGAGACGTGCTTGTGGGGGAGATGCGAATCTATCTAACTGACTTCGCCATTTTCTCGGCACAGAAGGTTTCAGTCTAGCTATGGTATAGTTTATCCGGCACTTCTGAACCCTTGGTATGCAGATGATTGTTCCTGCCGACGTGAGATCACTTTGTGGTCCCCATGCGAGCATCTGTCTGTGCGCGAGGCTCATTTCGCTTCCCTATTTCTCTGCAGCTGCGAAATTACAGTCTTTACTATCCAGGCAAACAATCAAAGCGACGTACATACTTTGACAGTACGCTGTGCTCTTCCCGCTGATGGCTCAAAAATCAACATGCCGTTGGGCTGCACTTTCCCTGTCCAACATCGCTTCGGTCTTCTTTCCAGATGTACTGGGTCGTGAAGATGCACAATTCGAGCATAAGCTGGTCGCCATCAGTACGACAGGGTCAAACGAACGTGCGCAGAAATGGTTTACGGACAACAAAATCCCAGATTCTGATTCGATAGTCGTCTACAACTCCTGGGAAACCATGCTACAGCACGGTGACTTCGACATCGTTTACATCTCGACACCTCATCCACTGCATTATGAAGAGGTCGTCAAAGCCCTCGAATTCAAAAGAAACGTCCTAGTCGAGAAGCCAGCCACCATGAATGCTGCACAATACCGACGATGTATCGAACTGGCGAAGCACCATGGTGTTGTCCTTATGGAAGCCATGTGGACACGTTACCTTCCGGCCACGAGATATCTACAAGAAGAGCTCCTACCTAAGATTGGTCAAGTAAGAAGAGTTTACTCTGAATTCTCGTTTCCCATCGTCGGACCAGATCTACCAGATTCGTCTCGATTCTTGGACAAATCAGCTGGTGCGGGGGCCCTGCTCGACCAGGGAGTTTATGCGCTTACTTGGGCGGATCTTGCATTGAATGGAGTGAAGGTTGATAATGCTAGTGTAGTGCATGCGCATTCTCTGAGTGTGCCGGGGAGGCCTGGCGAGATTGACGACATCAACACCGTCGTGCTGACAACCAAGAACGCCACTGCCATTGTCACTACCAGCATGACTCTTACTGGATCGAATAAGCCGTCATTCTACGTGCGGTTTGGCGCACAGAAGGCAGCCCCTTCTGTGAGGATTGAAGCCACGGAGGCATCAGTTGCTATTCCATTCCCTCCCATCCGACCTGAAGAATTGCATGTGCAATGGTATGGCCATGCCCACCTCAACGACGATGGCACGGAGAGAAATGAGATAATCAAGAAGCCGGTGAGCGGCTGGGGCATCTGGTATCAGGCCGATGTCATCGCGTCTGCAGTGTTCAAGAAGCAGCCTGGCGTCATCGGAGCTGAGGAGAGCTTGAGGATACTGGAATGGATGGATGATGCCCGACGACTGGCCGGTATAGTCTACAATGAGGAGCTAGAGCAAGTCTAAGTAGTATGCACTCAATAAAGATGGCTCTCCAGCGTGATTTTCGAAGTTCGCGTCCGAAACATCTGCTACATCTCCTTGGTGGTCCATTGTTATTCTCCTTATCAAAGCGTTGAAGGCATACCTCGCAGTCTCCTATGAACGCCGACATAGCTCCCAGACTGCGTCCTCGCAGCATACTAAGTTATCACGATGGTGGCTTGTTTGTTGGTCTCTCCCTTGCCATCCTCCTCGCCAGATGTCATGATCGCCGCCTTGACATCGACGTCTCCATGTATGACTGCCATAAGCACTGGTGCGTCGGAATGCATTTCACCATCAATAAGCTCGTCAATCTCTTCCAAAGTCTTGTTGCTGGTCTCGACCCAGAACAGGATGATGAAGATCACTTCCAAAATATCCCAAGTGGCGTTGATCATGTACGTCTTCCATCCTATCTTGGCTAGTGCAAATGGAAACGCGAATGTCACAACGCAACTATTGTCGGCCAACTGTCAGTACGTACAGCGCGAACAGTGCAAACAGTGCATTGTTGAAGGTGCTTGGAAATGCATCAAAGATTGACTTACGCAACGCCATTGGAGAAGAATGTGTAGATGCTGACACCGTTTGCTCTCAGACTGAAGTTGAGCACTTCAGGTGGGTACATGACCAGAAGCGTAGTCCATCCAAATGAGTAGATGCCTGTTGGACAATTGAGTGACCGATCCAGTGTTTGGTGCGGGAATGGACTCACCTTGATAAAGAAAGATGCATGCGACCGTTCCAAGAACACCCGAGTAGTTCTCTCCGGAGCCGTATACTGCATTCTTTGGTCAGCCAGACTTGCGACACTTCAAAGGAAATCTCACGTTTTGTGAATGCCCCTACGAGGTAGAGAAAGATCAAAGATGCAGTCATTGAACCGGCACCTAGAATTTTTCGACCAATCTTGTCTGCGAGACAGGTACCGAGGATGGCCATAAACAGGCACCAGATGGACAAATAAATGTTGATCTGTAGCTGTGTGTTGGTATTGGTGATGCCAGCCTGGCTAAGCATTGTGCCGAGATAGTATCTATGACAATCTGATCAGCGTTATCGAGAAAGTTAGCAGACCGAAATACTCACGAGATGATGCCACTCCCGCTTATATTTCCAATGACGGCACAAGAGCATGCCAACATCATTCTCTTGCGGTTGTTGTGTGTTCTGAAGGCGTCCAACCAGTTCTGGCTCGCCTTGTTCGATTTCTCGAAAACAACAGTATCATAAACTTGCTTGTACTGGGTCATCACAACAGGATCGCTAGTGTCACCGTTGGCCGACATGATGGCGAAAACCTCGAGTGCTTCCGCCTCACGGCCGTGGTACATGAGCCAACGTGGGCTCTCGGGAATAAAAGGTAAGACTGCAATGCAAAGCAAGGCAGGCACGAGCTGGATCAAGGATGGAAGACGCCATGCCCATGAACTCAGAAGTTTAGCCGTGCCATAAGTGACACCCGATGCAAGCAATCCTCCGCCATACCAAAAGGCGTAGTAGAGGCCCAAACAAAAGGCTCGCCATTGGAGTGGCGCCGTCTCAGCGCAATATGTCGGACATGCCACTGAACTGAGCCCAACTCCAATGCCAACAATCAGTCGTGAAACCACGAACATGGCTGGTGTTTGAGCTGCAGTTTGAAGAGGGATGCCAACGCATGCTATGAGAGCAGCAACCAACATTCCAGGTTTTCGACCCCATCTATCAATGACAGGACCGGAGAACAGTGCAGCAACGCAGCCGCCAACCCACTACAGCACGTCAGTGTTAGTCTCCAAGCCTTGCCCTGTGTGGCGTACGTGGCCAGCCAAAGCCTATGGTTGTCTCTTACAATGATACCAGTACTGACAGATTGCCCTGCAGTATTGAGACTGATCGTGTCGTAGAAAGAGGGTAAGATGTTGAGCCCGTTCCTGTACGGAGTATAAGCGGATACGTAAAGAGGTTGAGTGATTCCGGTAAGCCTACATCATGTTCCCGTCGTAGCCCATTGTCTGCAGATACGTCAAAACCTCGGGCCCAGAAAGACACTTGCGAAGTACTTACCATGGAGTTAACAAGGCAAGAAATAATCACAAGGACGATCAAGACTTTGGAATTTCTTGGGACCAGGCGTCCCAGCTGGCGGGAAGCTGGAGTGAGAGGCACGTTTTCAGCCATTGCAAGTTCGGAAATTGATCGAAATCTGATTGTCGCAATTTGGGGTCGACCCAGCATGTCCTTATATACCCATCCAGACGTTCTTATCTGGAAGCACATCCCTGGAAGCTGGTAGACTTTTGCGGTTCAGAGCCGAACAGATAAGAGGTGCCTTCGAGGAAGGTAGAGATAAGTGAGCCATGGGAAAATAGGACGACACAAGCTTCAGTGACTTTGAAAGGTAGTTTTAGACCCGGTCTAGTCCGGTTAACGGCTTTAAATGGTGGATCTCTGGTCTAACCCAAGTTGTAGCAGAGATAGAGATTTAAACCTGTTTGGGCATTAGTGCATTATGTCTGAGCATGTGAGTCTTAAAGAGTGCCATATCCTGAGATGCCTCGTCGGAGAACGACACTCACTATCTGCTCAGCCTGTCGTTTCGCAGGAACGTCAAACCAGGAATGGAAGTCGAGTCCTCCGGCTGATAGCTTTCAGAGATCATATTGGATGCATGAAATAGAATTGCAATGCTGCAAACCTTACAATGTCTGAGACTCGTTGTTGAATTCTTGTGATGGACACAAGATACGTCCTGCTCCATTTTCTCCTCTTGGCCATGTCTTCCCCTTTCGGGCATCAAACCGAGATTGAATGAAGACTATTGCTGGCACGGCAGGGCATATAAGGCTGTCGAATCCGACGTCTACACGTCCGCCTCAACTTGCTTCAAGCGCCCAGCCGTTGTGTTCTGCATACTGCATATCGAAGATGTCAGCCAGCATTACCAACACAAGCCTCAACAGTCCTGTCGCTGTCACAATTGCGGCACAGGTATCAACAACGCCAGCATTGGCAAAGTTCGATGCCGAGGATCCTGCGACAACAGCACCCGCCGTGGTCGATACCATACGCCGTGACGGCGGTGTCATTGTTAAGAACCTGATCAACCATGACTTAGCCATGCAGATAAAGCAAGAACTCAAACCGTACTTCGACAATGACCGCATTGATCCAACAGGCTTCTTCCCGGAAACCACCAAGAGGGCGAGTGGATTGGTTTCCATCTCCCCTGGCTGTGTTGACTACTTGACTAAACCGCTGGTCATCGACGTGGTCAACACATTACTATCGTCGACCTACTCTTTCTGGCTCGGTAAGAAGTTGAGGACAGTAACCTCTAAGCCACAAATTTCTTCCACGACTGCGTTCAGGGTCAATCCAGGTGGCCGAGCTCAGGAGCTTCACCGTGATGATGCGTGAGTTAAAGAACCCATAACTAATCCAGTACCAGAAAGCACAGGGCAGCTAACCTTGACGTCTAGGGATCTACACCCACGTACCGCCGACTTTCCAGTGATGCTTGGGTGCATCGTGGCTATTTCCAAGATAACCAAGGAGAACGGAGCGACACAAGTCATTCCTGGATCTCACGTATGGGGTCCTGAAAGGGCACCGGAGGTTTACGAAGCGATCCCAGCTGAGCTCGAGATTGGTGACGCCCTCTTCTTCTTGGGTAACACCTACCATGGAGGGGGTGCCAACACAACAAAGTAAGAGGATCGATGTTTCTCCTTCCGGGATGATTGTAGCTGACATTTCGTGATCAGGGATGAAGTCCGAGAGAATGTCGGCCTCTTTTTCACCAAGGGATTCTACCGGCAAAGTGAGAATCAGTACTTGATGGTGCCACCAGAAAAGGCCAGGCCTTTGTCGAATCAGGTCAAGAGACTGCTCGGTTATGGAATCAGCCCACCTGGGAATGGCTTCTACCAGTATCAAGATCCAATGAGGGTGTTGTTTGGAGTTGAAGATGAAGAGACTGTGGATTTGTGAGCATAGATTGACATCTTGCCAGGAATTTACCCGGCGTGACAGTGCTGAAAAGAGGTTCGCAAGCTCGGACAGCGAGAGAAAAGCTCAACTTCGTTTCACAGGATTATGATAGGCGTTCCACGACTAGCATATGCACGCGCTAGCTTTGTCCAGCTGTCTTTCGAGCCTTGCCCCTGTGAAAACCAGAAGTCGGCGAGGAAGCTCACCAACCTCGGTCTTTCTAGTTCGCCACTCATTCTCATGATATCTTGCATCTTCTGACAGACAAGTCGTTGATATTCAACTCGCCCGTGGCATTCAATCCCCGCAATGAATACCGGCCAAGTGAGATCCTGAGCAATGATCTCGGGGCCTGTGACCTTGTGAAGATATTGGAAGAGGGCAACGCGGGACGAGTCCGTAAGCACTGATGAGCGGCCGTCGTCCGATAGTACATGAGAGCCATAGAGCACTCCCGCATGATGATGCAGGTCCACAACGTATTCGAAGGCCGCGCGTGCGCCAGGAGACCGAAACGTGATGGTATTTGCATAATTCTTGCTACGCCTGCGTGCTTCGTCGAACATAACAATCAGTGTCGACATGGTGAGCCCAGATCTGACCTCTTCGCACCTGCCCGCGTGTGAAGAGCGTTCGATGTCCGCAAGAGTAGAAATGATCCCAAGGTATTGAATGAAGGGCCCATCGATGTTGAAGAGAGAAGAAGTTCCACCCGTATCACTCAAAGATTGGAAAGTGGTGACGGATTCCCAAACTTTGCAGAAATACATCTCTTGCAATAAGAATTCCTTGACGCCTGACGTCGAAAGTGTGGTATTCGGAAAGCACGTGTTCCAGTGCTCAACCATCGACCAGGCGGCACGGAGATGCAAGCGCCAGGCCGAAGAGTCGTTCAATTTTATACCCAGTGAACTGAGTAGAAAGGCCGCTAGAATCGGACTGACACGATCATTGACTGCAAGATCAGGAGGATTGTGAAGTCCTTGAGCAGTCTCGACCTTCAAGTGGTCCACCAGATGAGTCAAGGTTTGGCCCCTGTATTTATCCAACAAATGGAGAGAGTCGAAGCTGCAGTCGAATGTCTGACCAGATCGGGACCATATATCTCCTGCCGCGACCGAGAATATGGATAGCATAAGCGCTGGGGATTGCATGGCCAGTGGGATAATTATTTTGCGGAAAGGATTCTGGGTAGAGTCGACCCAGACCATTTGAGCCGCAACGACGTTGGTGTAGTGGTGCAAAAGCTCACGAGCGGAAGGATGGTGACATATTCCTGGAGTGTAGTCAGGCTGTAGGATCAAACGGTGTTCAGCATTGTGCGGAGAGCGATCAGAAGCCATTTCGTCCACTTGGTGCACGCCTTCTGAAGCTGGAACTTCCGCGCAAATGTCCAAAGACGTTTCGCTCGATGGGGATCTCTCCCTAGGCAGCTGCACACGACGACTGGACATCGACTTCCTTCTAGGAGGTGTCACCTGCACCCATTTCAAGCTGGTGATGTAGCCTGGACATTGAAGGCTTCTGGTGCCGCATTTCGAGCAGACAGGAAGAGTCCTGTCACATTTGATCCTTCGCCGCCTGCAAACTCGGCAGTCTGCAAAAAGATCCGCTGGTCAGCCAACAAGCATATTGAGAACCACTACGGCACAAAGGAAGATGGTCCAGACCTCGGTTGGCGAGAATTGAAGCCGTAGCTGTACTCCCGCCGGATTGCGTTGAGATCATTGCTGTTGACGTTCATAGGTCATGCTGACTCTAGGTTGTATGCATTGCAGCGTTTTGAATGAAGCCGATCACCAATTCTTGTTGCTTACTGTTTGCCAAGGACTCTTTCGACCGACTTGAGATAGTACTCGGTTGAACGTGTGCTCAGTCTCGGGAGACCTTGGAGCAAGAGGTCCGGATGACAACCTGAGTTGGGTTGTTAAGAATGATATTCGGCAATCACGGGCGCCTCGTTTCCCCACTGATAAGGACTCGAGGCCGAGGCTGGATCCTGTTGAAGTCGCTAGCCTGAAATCATTTTCCATGCCAAGGAAAAGTCATGCGCTCAGGTACGTTCGCTGAGTGCTCGTTTCATGTGAAATATGCTTTGGCATTCGGTGGGATAGATTCCAGCATCTGGTCTAGTGTTTGTGCTGATTGTGCACGGTCAAAGTGTGAGACGAGACGCAATGTACCTAATTGAAGACGCGTCAAACGATGACGTCATACCGACCAAGTCCTCTTGTTGGCGAAGTTTCGTGTGTTGAAGAAATTGCTGCAAAAAACAACAATGTCATCCGCATGATTTGCCCATCGAACAGCGTGAAAGTGATTTCGTCCTCGACTGTTGATCTTTGGAGGTCAACCTACGAATACGTATTGCAGTTGACCCTCTCCTCGCCCTGCACCGACTTGCCAATAATAAATACAAGCCGTGAACGCAGATGCGTTTCAAGAGGGCATGGTCCGGATTTCGGGGATTAAATGTTCGTAATGCCGCAAGTTGCAAGTACTCCAAAGGTTGTTTTCACGACAATGGCACAGCCCAGGTTAACGCCTCGTTCAAAGCGTGTTTGAACATGAGTTGTCTTGTGACATACATCATCCCATTCCGATCATCGACGAGAACTTGAGGACTCCTCATGCCTTTTCCCAGCGCAGGTTGTCATACATGCAAAACTCGCCGAATCAAGGTAGGCATGGACATGTTTTTGACCTTTAAATCCACTAACCACTCGAATACAGTGTGACGAAACGCGCCCAACGTGTCGGCGATGTCTGCAGTCCAAAAGATTATGTCAGGGTATGAGCGACGGGGGATTCTTTGCTGCAGTCTACTCGGAAAATCGATACGCCAGCGGCAGGGAAAGGCGTCCGCGCGGACCGCGCTCATCGCTGAAGGAACATGCAATCACTGAGCTTGACAGGCCTGTTTCGGGTGACCTGGTCGACCTGACGACTCAAGCAATCCTCTACTATATGCATCATTATCTAAAGGCTCCAAAGGAGACACCCAAAGTTCTCAAAGCCCACTCGGTGGAATTTCTCACAGCATGGGTCGGCAAAACCGACGACCCAATTCTTCATCCAGCCGTATCTTGCATGGCCCTTGCAATTTTCTCCAGAACGCAGAAACACCGACCAGCTGCTGTACAAGCCTCCATGACATATCATCGGCTCTTGCAGCTTGCGCGAGTCTCCATCCCTTCCTTGGTGGCTGCCAACGTCGATATCTGGCTTCTTGCAGTATTCTTCATGGCTCGCTACGAAGATGCAATCTTCGATCCGAGCCGGCCAAGTGCGTTCCGCGTAGCGGCAGGAAGCTTTTTCCACCATGATGGAGCATCGACCATCCTGAAATTCTGGAAGGAACACCTGAGTGCGAATCACCAAGCTACGGACATCATGAGGTATTCGCGACGCGGGTTGCTCAAGTCCGCGCTGATGCGGAGGTTGGCAGTACCACAATGGCTTTTAGATGGCAGCGACTATTGCGAACGCGGATTGGAACTGGAGTATGACCGGATCGTCGTTCGACTTGTCAACCTTCGTCATCGAATCTTTGAAGCAAGTAGTCAACCAAGCATCGATGATCTTGCAAGAGAGGCACGCGATATTGACAAGGCAGTGCAGCAGTGGAGCTCACATTTCCCAAGCACGTGGTGTTATCAGCAATATAGTCTCCCACACCACGAAACCTTCCCCACCCAACACTTCTTCTCTCCGATAGTCTATCATTATTCCAGCCTGGCACATGCCGCGGTATGGAATCAGTATTACACAACGAGAATGTTGGCCTTGAGTACGCGAATACGAGTTGAGGAGAGCCTGGCAGAACGCGCGGAATATGTTGCCTGCCTGAAATCTATGGCCAGCCACTTTACGTCCACCCTCCCTTTCTGTCTTGGGAGATTCCAGCTAGCCGACGAATCCTACGGAGCACTTTCGATAAAAGTGACGACGAAAGAGCCCGTGCGGCCTTATTTGGCTTCTTTGACGGTTTGGCCTATGTCCTTGGCTTCGAGTCTCGAGAATGTGGAACTCGAACAAACACCATGGCTTCAAGCCACGCTTGCCGAACTCGGAAGGACCCTTGGCTACGGGGTGGTCGAACATGTGAAGAGTGAGCAATGGCTCAGATTTTGACCTCGAGGACCTGTCGCTGCACGGTCGGGATGATCCTGGCAATACTAGCCGCTGACCTTAGTGTCTAGCTCCTTTGGACTTGAAGTGAACAGATGATAGAATCTGGTGATAACAAGTCCCGAAGAGATCGTGAGTGTATGTGCAAGCCATCCAACATAGACTGTGGGACATATCCTTCATTCATGCCGAGCTGCAATCGAAGTAGATTGCACGGGACAAAACCAGGGCCAAGCATATCAAGCTGGTCTGGCTTGGCAAGGTTCGCCAACTCCACGTATAGAAACATGCCGAGCGACAAAGTTTGATGTCAAATGGTTCCGTTCATGCATGCATGGGTATAACTTGTTTGAACATGGTGACGGTGATCGCGGCTTCGAAGAATGAAGTTGTACGGAGACAGTAGGGCGGAAATCCGTGCGGGCGGGCCCAGAGACCGAAACAAATTGGACCCCGAGCGATTGGGGAAATATTTTTGGTTGTCTCCTCACTCAAAAACAAAACCGCCTCGTCAGTCTTTTTTTTCCACAACTCATCCTCACAACTTGAACGGTTGAGATGGCCTTGTCAGGATCTCTCGACACCGAAGCTGCCGATTCTCGCTCGGGTATAGTAGATGATTATCACTCCGACGATGACACCTTTCCACATCCCCCACCAAAGCGCAGGCGCGTCTCGCACGACAGCGATGGAAGCAATACGCCTTCCTTACACACAAGTTCGCTATCGCGGGTGAAGAGATCTGCACCCTCGGTGAAGCACGATGTACTCTCCGTCGCGCTGCCTGTGCCTGATACCACCGCCGCGACCTTCCAATCGCTCAATGTCGCACCCTGGCTTGTTCATTCGCTGGCTGCGATGGCCATTCAAAACCCAACCGAGATTCAGAGAGCCTGCATACCTGAGATACTGAAAGGAAGAGATTGCATAGGAGGGTCAAGGACCGGTACTGGAAAGACCGTTGCATTTGCTGTCCCGATCTTGCAACAATGGGCGCAGGATCCTTTCGGGATTTATGCAGTCATTCTCACCCCAACACGAGAACTTGCGCTCCAGATATACGAACAGTTCCAGGCTTTAGGAACTCCGCAGAACCTCAAGACCGTTCTGATCACGGGCGGCAGCGATATGAGGCCTCAAGCAGTAGCACTTGCGAAGCGCCCACACATTGTTGTGGCCACTCCGGGGCGACTCGCTCATCATATCCTAACGTCTGGGGAAGAAACAGTCATCGGTCTGAAACGCGCCAAAGCCGTGGTCCTCGACGAAGCTGATCGACTCCTTGCACCCGGGCCTGGCTCAATGCTGCCAGACCTCAACACATGCCTCTCTGCTCTGCCACCGTCTTCATCTCGTTTGACCCTCCTATTCACAGCAACTGTTACACCAGAAGTGCGCGCGTTGAAAGACTTGCCGCGGCCACAGAGCCGACCGCCTGTTTTTGTTTCGGATGTTACAGACCTCTCGGACCCATCGATCTCATCCAGTCTTCTCCCCTCGACGCTTACGCAAACCTATTTGCAGGTCCCTATGACACACAAGGATGCCTTCCTTCACGTGCTTCTCTCAGTACCATCATTCACGAAGTCTCCGGAACCGAGCATCATCATATTCGTCAACCGCACAGCGACCGCAGACATCTTACACCGCACACTGCTTGCACTGTCACATCCTGTCACCGCGTTACACTCGGAACTCGCACAAAGTCAAAGGAACCGCAATCTTGCCGACTTTCGCGCTCAAAAAGCTCGCATTCTTATTGCGACAGACGTTGCATCAAGAGGTCTCGATATTGCTGATGTCAATTTTGTCATCAACTACGATGTCCCACGCAACCCGACTGATTACGTCCACCGTGTTGGTCGTACAGCGCGAGCCGGCAGATGGGGCACAAGCGTTACTTTTGTTGGTCAGCGAGATGTATCTTTGATCCTGGCCATTGAAGAGTACGTTGGAAGTAAGATGGTCGAGTGGACAGAGGAAGGCGTCAATGTCGAAACCAGGGTTGTGAAAGGCAGAACCCTGAAGGACGTGGCAGAAGCGAAAATGGAGGCTCTGCGAGACCTTGAAGGTGGGAAGGACGTCAATGGCTGGAGGAGGAAGATCAAGAAGGATAAGAAGCGAATGCTGCCAGCATGAAACCCCACAAAGATACCCGGACATGAAATAATGATTAATGATTGATGAGCCTTCGAGAATCCATCTGCTTTCTACGTTCGCCTACAAATCATATCAAGATCTTGCAGCTTCAGCTTAGCAATCACATCCTCGCTTCAATGGCCGTCTATCCCCTGGATCCTTGAAAAACAACTTGTCCCATGGACCGTTAATGACTCACCGTAGAGAGATTTAGGGCGCATCATAGGTATTCCATTTTGACACTTGATTCGATAAATAACAACTCGCTGCCCGTAAACCTCTTATCGCCTTGTCATGATGCCCGTCAGTCCATTGGACCCAACGACGGGCACCCAGACCCATCTACAGTACAACCATCGATCTGCTAGGTTCTAGCAGCATGTCCGAATCAGCAGTCGCCGAAGCTGCATACTTTCATACACTGAATGCGCGGCCATACTTTTTCCCTGCTGAAACTCGGGACAAGCGACTGCCAGATGTGGTTTCCCGCTTGACTGACCTCCCTGCTGAGATACGGTGGAAGATTTTCAATCATGCTTTCCAAGGCAACCGGGTCGCCGTGACGGCGAAGTCGGGGTGTTACTGCTCCTCGGATACCACTGGACCATACCGTGCCGATCATCAATGGATTCTGAAGTCGGCGCCGCCTGGCCAGGTACGGCGTGAAGCGCAACGTGCCTTTGTTCGGATTGCGCTGTGGGAGCTCCATTGCCAACAAGCTATGAATTCTTTTTTAGATAGAATGATTGCTCTAGGTTGCCTGGACGAAGTCCGTCACTTGCGGCTGAATGTCTTCGAGATTGACTTGAAGTGGGAGCTGAACCTGGAGAGCTTTCCGAAATTGAGAACGGCCACTTTCTCACCGTGGCAGAAGGGCTGGACAGTTGATGTTCCAGAGCTTGCCAATTCGGAGATGTTGTCTGATGCGCATGTTATGCTCAAAGTTTCGCATGTCCTCGAATCCAAGGAGGGTTATGACCCTGTCATGAAGGCGTTCAGGTTGCCACGGACCTACGAGATGTACTTTGTCTTCCCAATCAGGCATTTCTCGCCAGAGAAAACGCACTCTGGGGATCCATGTTGGCAACTGAGTATCTGGAGAGCTCACTTGGACAGAGGGACGATCGAGAGAGACTGGCGTGAAGTGCATCTTGTACAGGAAGCAACGCTGGATTGATTGTGCCCATTACGGTTGCCAGGAACGTAACATTTTGCGAGATTCGCGGACGCCATATTGTGGCACTTTGCAGCTCCATTCTTGTTCGTTGATATACTAAACCCCTCAGGTATTCTTTCACGGCCCCTGGCAAAACCTCGTAAACCTTTCCTGTCCTCAAGCTCCTCTTTTCCTCGCTCTCTCGAGCAGCCATGATTGATCAATTCTTGTACGTCACGAGCTTTCGCATCGCCGTGCACTCGGTACAGTACAAGAACTGTACGTGTAACTTGCCATACGAACAAGGGTCGTTTTCTGGCAAAGTACGAGTATTCAGCGGTATCTCTAAGCGTAAAGCGGCAAAGCCGAGCGCCCCGAAAATGCGGGGGGACAGACGAGCATTTACCTCGCAGCCATGCGGTCGGTTCCTGGCACTAAACGAAACCCTGCATGCATCAGATCCACTGGCGTAATAACATTTTCTCTTTTACCCGCGCTGCAGATGAAAACATCAGCAATCGCCACTCTTGACGATGGAAAGGACGAAGGGACGCGCTCGCAAACGCGGCGCCGCCAAGAGAAGGATTGATGATGCTGACCTTGTCGATGGTGAACGTCCGGCGAAGCGGGCTGCATCAGAAAGCGTCGCAACCCAACGCCAGACGAGCGTCGATGACACAATTGCCTTGATGGATCCGGCATTATTGGCCGACCATTTCGCCAAATGTATCAGAAAAGCCCTCCCAAACAGCAGTGCCATTGAACTCGAAGAGAGCTATCTACCCACAAAGTCCTTCCACAACACGACCACCTTCGAGCAGCCTCGTACAGGCCCGAATCTCCCTGCCTTCCTCGAACATTTCTCCAAGATTGACAAAGCAAAACTTTCTGCCTCCGAAGAGAAAGGAAGTCCTCACACCATAATCGTTACGTCGTCGGGCATTCGCACCGCAGACCTGACCCGAGATCTGCGGGGTCTCAACACAGAAAAGTCCAAGGTTGCGAAACTCATTGCGAAGCACATGAAGTTGAAAGACAACATCGAATACATGCAAAAGACCAATGTCGGGATTGCTGTTGGAACTCCCATGCGAATAAAGGATTTGATTGATGCAGATGCCATAAGGACAGACCGCATACAAATGGTTGTCGTGGACGGATCATATCGAGACGAGAAAAAGCGAACAATCTTCGAGATGGACGATTTGTTTCGACCACTCATGGTACTCCTCAACCTGGATCGCCTGCGGCAAAGATATGGCGCTGAAGGTCAGGCTGACATCCTGGTCTTTTGAGAAGTCCTGTGTGAAGATGACTCGGTATGCATACGCAGTTGCAGCAGAGGTGGGCAGGGGATGATCGGCCAGTCTCAACGTCAAGGTCGATGCATTGCAAGAAGAAATGCATTCAATCTGGGGGCCGGGTGCCGCCACTTGCACGGATCTCTCTCGTCGTCGCAGGGCTGCGACAAGAGCCTTCAAAATTGTAAGTATTGATCCGTCATGGCTCGAACCAGGAGCCAGCTTATGATATTCACTGTTGGGCTGTCAAGAAACGTCTGCTTGTGTCTGACTTCCCCCGCATGCGTGGTAAAGTACCAGGTACTTCACATGGTTGGGGATAATTGTTCACTTACAGGATCCACAGAGACTGCGATCGACACCTCCCACCACAGTTTCTTTTCCACCAGCTTTTTCGTGCTCATCTTCAAAGCCCGCTTGCTGTTCCATATCGATCCTCCTGCATTTCTTCCAATATATGCGTCGAGCAATTTTTTTGCTTGTATACTGCCGAGGCTCAAGATCAATTTGCTTCGTAGCCACCTAGGGTCCATTTACCTCACTCAGGTACGGGTCTAAGCTGGGACCAGGTCACGACAACATGAGTTACCAGTCATTTCTACGGGCAACTTCAAACTCCAACACAAATTCCCCATCTCCCAGCTCGATTCAACGCAAGCCTACCACGGCATCGAATTCTGTTGCACCACCTCCTACATCACCATCTGCACACTCAGCCACGACTCATCATGCGACACCCAGCACGGGCTCAAATGCACCCCATACACCTGTGTCGTCCATCCATTCTCCTTATCCCACCTCTAAGCCTTCGACTCGACCCGAAACCACTCCTGCGCCGACCCTAACGCCGTTGACGAGAGCTCAAATTGACGCCGCCATGAAGACATGTCTGGATTTGCAAATTACCGCCACAACATACCACGAAAAAAGGCCCTTTGCCGCGCTTTTACTGGGTCCAGACAATGTGACTGTGTTGTTGACGCACTTCTCAATCTCACATGTTCAGCACGCCGAGACCGAACTTGCTCGATTAGCTTCGATACACTTCTCGCAGAAATATCTGGCTACATGCACACTAGTATCAACGTGGGAACCTTGCGCAATGTGTACAGGAACTTTATATTGGAGTAATATTGGCCGCCTTGTTTATGCTGCCAGCGAAGACAAGCTGAATGACCTCACTGGTGGACACAATGATGAAAACATGACAATGTCACTGCCATGTCGGGATGTGCTTAGCGCAGGTCAGAAGGCCGTGGAAGTTATCGGACCTGTCAACGGCTGGGAGCAAAAGATCATTGAGGAGAGTGGAAAATGGTGGAGAGAACACACGTCCGAGGGGCCCGAGAAACAATTGAGAGACGGGAGCATCAATGGAAGCGAAAGACCTGGAAGCCTTTCGAGTGTGCGTCAAGGCACACCGACCACCTGGACTGGCGAAGAGACGGTCCTTAGCAGCATCAATGACGAAGGAGAGTACAAAGCCGATCTGGATATCGACTGGATGAGGTAGACCGATCACGGGCCCTATGGGCTGCAGTAAAGAAGCTTGTTCGAAGCTTCGTGTCGCCGAACCTAGATACCTGGTGGCGAAACGTGCAGATTGGTTTGCTCGACATGCGAGCAGACACTGGTGCCTTGGATGTAGCATCCAATGTCTCGGTTGCTGCAGTTCCATCTTCTCGGGCTTTCGCAGCAAATGTCTTTGTTCTGTCTCATGGCTCCGAACAAGTACCCCTTTTCCGGAGGGTCACTCCAATGCTGCGTCTTCTGTCTGAAGCACAAGCCTCTAGAAAACGTTGAACGCCTTCTGAAGCTTTTGTCGTGCTCCTTTGGTGTCCTCGAGACCATCGAGTACAATATGAAGACAAGAGGGGTCCTGCACTTCACGACCCTCACCCTGTACAGCACCTTTCTTGAATTCTGCAGCGCAGAAGTCCAGATCCGCCAACAGCCCGACAACACATGTCCAATTGGCGGCAATCTCTGCGTCTATTTTGCCGGAGCAAGCTGTGTGAACGTCACAGCCGGGGACACTTGCTGTATTGACGGCAGTGGTAAGCTGGTGTGACCCGAGGACTTTCTTCCACTGGCTGATGGCTTTCTCAGGCGTCTGTTCTGGTGGTTTCGAGTGTGGCACCGGTGTTGCTGCAAGTCGTTGCTGTGAAGTGGTACGTCGCTCTCATGCTCATCGTGCAAAATGCGGTAGCTAACACCTTTCAGGGCTCGACAGTCGAGCAATGTGCTCAAGCTGTTCTCGTGGGCACTGCGACTACAATTCCAGCGATGTCGACTTCCAGCTCAGGTGCTAAGAGAAATAATGCAAACAGCAATGCTGTGCTACCGCTACATAAAGCGCTCACCTTCTGTTTGCTTCTGTTTGCCATCCGCACAATTGCCGGTCTCTGAAGCTGCACTCTTTGTTTTCATCAACACGTCAGGGAGAGGTCATTATATTGGTGCCGGGCGAGAAGATGAATGACCAGTGTCGAGAAATTACAATTTCTGAAGATGAATAAGGCTCTCAGCGAGCAGTTGGGTATAATTGGATGCATTTCATGTAGAAGTTTTGAGCCATTGCTCTTCATGCCTTGGTCAGAATGCCGATGTAGCATTGCAGACGTCAAATGTCGACTGAAACTTGGTCTGTAATTCCATATATTCACCTGATTATGCGGTCCCTGTTGTGGTCGCATCACATTGTTGCAGCCAACGTGAACAACCTTTTCCTTCATCTACGGCCGCCTCTCGGCGATTGCAATCCGCAGCGCGGGGTTCAGCACTGACAGTGACACCCATCAAACTTATTAGTTCCAGGACCGACAAATAATTTCCTCGTGGGGAAACCGAGGTCCGGCACCTTCCTAATCATCCGCGACAACTTGATTCGGACGCCGCAAATCCGACTCGCATCATTCTTCATCTTGATCAGTACCCTTTTTGGGCCTCGATGCACTGTGCCCTACGATCTGCAAATTTGTGACTGTCGCGGCATACACGTCCATGGATCTCAGTAGCCGACAGGATTGAGGAACGTGTGCACTTCACGAAGTCACACGACGACCCTTAGACACAGTCTTATGGACATTTGACAGGTTTTACTTGCAGCGATGTCGACAGTTGAAACTCTACAGGCGAACGGCGAAGGTCATGACACATCTGCAGTTGCAGAAGTGGACGGTCTTGGTCGCCCCCCGCGCGAACCGCCTAAACCTGCGTCGGTTAAGATCAATGTGGAAGGCGCTTTCATTGTAGACGAAGAGACGTGCGATAGAAATGGAGAAGGCAGCGAGTTCGTACACTGGGAACACAAGGACATCCGCTTGCCTCATCACACTGATGTGGTCAGCCATGTCGCGCTCGATGTACGTTGCCTGCGCACTATCTGTATGCATACGATTTACTGACAGAGACTCATAGATTGGGGGCTCCTTAGCAAAGCTCGTATACTTCTCCCGCGAACCCGGCTCAACCCATGGCGGTGGCCGCTTGAATTTTGTCAACTTCGAAACGGATCGCATTGACCTTTGCATTGATTTTATTCAAGAGCTGAAACAAACGCAATCCAAGCTGAATGGGTCAACGCCGCAGCAGTTGTGCGTGATGGCAACAGGAGGCGGTGCTTTCAAGTTCTACAACAGGATGAAAGAGGTCTTGCATGTGGATGTGATTCAAGAGGATGAAATGGAATGTCTCATTATCGGTGGGTGTTCGCGTGTGCCTGAGGGTGCTTTTGGCTAATTACATGAACAGGTCTGGACTTTTTCATCACCGAGATACCCGGTGAGATCTTCACGTACAGCGAGGACGAACCAATACAGTTTGTCGAAGCTCGTGCCGATGTATATCCGTACCTCCTCGTCAACATTGGATCAGGAGTCTCCATGGTGAAGGTATCAGGCCCTGGAGAGTTCCAGCGCGTGGGTGGAACTTCATTGGGTGGTGGAACCTTCTGGGGAATCCTCTCCCTCCTGACTGGCGCTCGAACCTTCGATGAGATGCTCACTCTCGCCGGAAAAGGGGACAACAGCGGCGTCGACATGCTTGTTGGCGACATTTATGGGACCGGTTATAGCAAGATTGGACTCAAGAGCACAACCATCGCGAGTACTTTTGGTAAAGTTTTTCGAATGAAGAGACTCGCAGAGCGGCACGCCGAGGATGGAGAGGGATTGTACAATGGCGACCCACACGGTGATGGTGACGACCGTCTCCATGGTTTCAAAACGGAAGATATGGCGCGAAGTTTGCTGTATGCAATCTCCAACAACATTGGACAAATCGCCTACTTGCAATCCGAGAAGCACAATCTCAGAAATATATACTTTGGAGGGTCCTTCATCCAAGGCCACACGCAGACGATGAACACGCTCTCTTATGCCATCAAATTTTGGTCCAAAGGCGAGAAACAAGCCTATTTCCTTCGTCACGAAGGCTACCTTGGTGCAGTCGGAGCATTTCTGAAGCGACAACCCAAAAATTGGGGTCGGCGGAACAGTTTCGATGACCTTAAGCTGGGAAGAGCTCTCTCCAAGGATTGAACTATGCAATGACGATCGATGCGCTATCAATGTGCACGGCTAGTCGACGTCGGGTTCACCCGACACGAGCGATGCCTCAGAGCCACAGCTGGATAGACGGCGTGCAGACCGGGACACATCTCATCGAGCGACAACATTGGTCCATGGCCGCTTTCGATCGCAGTTCCAGGGCGATTCAGTCTGGAGCAAGACGCTTTGCAAGCAAGCTTGCATCACCACGGCGTTTCCAAAGGCAAGGGGTCTGGCCACGGACGAGACACAAGAAAATTCCATGACGCTTCCAAGGGGCGGCGCCTGCCTCCCAGGGTGGATGATGCGTGCTTCGAATCAGGCACACGAGGCTCTCCACTGCCCACAGTCCCTCCGATTCTGCAGAATGCAACGAATCCTCAGGTGTTCTAGCAGGAGATCGTCTTGACTGCTTCGTGCCAGTAGTTGTGGTCTCCCTGCTGTCGCTTGAATGGAGAGAAAGACAGTCAAGATCAGTGGGAAGATTTTGGTCCTGAAGATGACGACATTGCGGCCATGTGTCGCGTGGACTTTGATATTACCTGTGTCCGGAAGGCTGAGCCGCCGTACGCATTGTCAGAATTGGCCACCTGCAGTACCGAGAATGATCCTATCTCATGGCCTCGGTTGACTCCCGCTCGTGTATCGAGTATAACGAAGTATCTGCTCCGTGCGACTGGGTTGGGATTTCGCAAGATCGTACACCCTACCCAGGCTGTCGATATACATAAATTGCACAAGTCGTGCGATCCCATGTTGAGGCTCGTTCCGAGGCATTGAAAACCGAATGGAAGGGCCCGGAAGTGGATGCTCCTCTAAATAGCGCCGGTGGTTGGCCCCCGACTGTCGGACTGGCCCTGTTATAACCAGCCTGCTGACGTCAAATTCACCCTCGGGTCGCATTTTCTGCGCCTAAGCAACGCAAACCAGCCAACCTGGGCATAATAATGAGACTCAAAACAACGGCATCTCTCCTACTAGTTTGAGTTCCTCCATTTCACAGCACTCACACTCGTTTTGCTCTTCCAACTTTCGCCGCACACGCGAACAACCTCGAACTCATCCCAATCTGCGTCTATCGCGGCGACAGCTGCTCCGTGCGTACTTATTGTGGACAGCCGATCTGCCCTGGAAACGCCTGCGGATGGGTTCGGTCCCACGACACAACCAACCCAGTGACCAACAGCCTGTTTCGCAAGACATCTCCTACAAAGAACAGCGCATTGACTCTCCAGTCTTCCTGACCATCCGCGTTTCTCACTATGGTATGCGCAGCGCCTTTGCTCGAGTATTCAGACGCTCATGCTTTTGCCAGGCCCCTCCTCCGACTCTAGTTTCCCCCCTCCTCCCCGCAACGCCCGTGCTTGCCGCTCGACAGGCTACAACGACCATTGTGACCAGTTCCTCGACCACAACATGCTCGGGCCAGTATTCTGGCGGCACGCTTGCCGGAGCCATTCTGGGAACCTTCTTTGGAACAATACTACTCATCTATCTATTCAGCACGTTGCAAAATAACAATCGGCGCGTGGGTCGAGAAGAAGTCATCGTTGAGCGAAAAGTGCGGAGCAACGGCAGCAGAAGAAGACGTCGGAGTCGAAGCAGTGTATCCAGCGTACGGCGCCCAAGTAGGGTCTACTCAGGCTGATATCGCCTGA
Source organism: Exophiala viscosa (assembly GCF_022695815.1). Classification (NCBI taxonomy): domain Eukaryota; kingdom Fungi; phylum Ascomycota; class Eurotiomycetes; order Chaetothyriales; family Herpotrichiellaceae; genus Exophiala; species Exophiala viscosa. The sequence continues at coordinate 1,336,893 of NW_026944358.1, read as the reverse complement.
ATCTATTTTCTTATGCGGCATTACGAACACGAGAGAATGATGGGATGGTAGGACTCGATCTTGGTGGTAGCGCAGGCACCTTGTCCGATTGGATATTGACGACACTTTTGATGATATGAAGATGCATCAGTGACGGGTCTGCGAGGCAAAGATATGCATTGTTCCCCTTTAAGGGTACAACGGGATTGCCTCAGCGATTGAGCAGATAGAGATGCTCGGGAGACGTGTATCAGCGTTTTCATAGATGTTGCGCCTGCTGGACAGGCTGGGCGCTTTGTCAAGGAATGCTAGGCTCCTTCATCGGGGGATGTAAGTTGAATTTATTGGTAGAGATCATCGTCGATATCGAGGTCGTGGTCAAACACTCGGATCATGCCTCCGTGGGTCAATTGCTATTGTTTACATTCTGGTTACCACTGAAACCGGCCGGCAGGGCCTAGGAAGTCCCCTGTCGCAGCTTTCAGGGCCAGCTGCGGCTAAGTTATGTCATTTGAGAAGCCTGCGACGCTTAGAGCAGCATGACAATGACGCTGTCAAGAAGCGGGCCCTTTCGAGGCAACGGAGATACAGTACTCCATCGGCGCTTGGAGCTTCCCTGGCCGCCCGATGTACACCAGCACTTCTTCAGCCTTTGACCGTACGGAGCATACTGTTCAGCATATTCATCTAATATCCGCCTGCCGTGCTGCTGCCTCATAAAAGATTGCCTCGAGGTTTGTGTTGCGCGACCAGAGCGCAAGCCTTCAAGGCTTGGACGAACTGTAGCACGGAACAAGACCTACTTGATCTGAGCACGCGAGCCTCCCACCATGTCTACACGAACGGTTATACCCATCTTGGTGGGAATGATGCTGCTGACTGGCTGCGCCAACACGATCCTCACAAAATACCAAGATCAACAGTGCGTACGAAACTGCTCAGACAAAGATGTCAACCATCACAGGACGTTTGAGCAGCCTGTCATTCAGACGTAAGCTCCATGCGCCCCCAAGGTCTACACCATAATTAACTCTGCCAGCGTACAAATGTTCATTGGCGAAATGGGCTGTTGGATAGTGATGCTCGGCTTCTGGCTCTATCGCTACTTGATCCTCTCGTCCCGCGGCGATGCACCACTCCTATATCAACCGGTAAATACGGACGAAACAGAAGAAGAGGATGATGGTGACACAGTCCGTCCCAACTCGCGAGGCGCTGCGACGCCTGTCCTGAAGCCTCTCCTACCAAACACCGACGATCGAATCCCACTCACCGGATGGAAGGTAGTCTTGTTGGGACTTCCAGCTTGCTGCGACATTGCCGGAACCACTCTCATGAATGTGGGACTGCTTTTTGTTGCAGCCTCCATATACCAGATGACGAGGGGAGCATTGGTCATGTTCGTGGGCCTATTCAGCGTTTGGTTCCTGAAGCGAAAGCTTTTTCTTTACCATTGGCTATCCCTTGTCATTGTGGTTCTTGGTGTTGCCATTGTCGGCCTCGCTGGTGCCATATATTCTGGGGACAAGAACACTCCTGCTCCGGGTGAAGATAACAGCGTGCTTTTGCACGATGCATTGCTCAGCATGCGAGACGTGGTCGCACAAGCAGCCGAGCCAGCAGTTCTTCGAACCGTTCTAGGTATCTTCCTGATTGCCTTTGCGCAGATCTTTACGGCAACACAGTTCTGCCTCGAGGAATGGATTCTCGAACATTACGCTTCGGAACCGTTGAAAGTCGTAGCGTGGGAAGGCTTATTCGGCTTCACCGTCACTGTTTTGATACAAATCATTCTACACTTCTCGGTTGGTGTCACCAAAAGTGGAAGGCACGGCTACTTTGATGCCGAAGAGGGGTATCGACAGGTCTTTACGAACCGGGCAATTGGACTGTCAAGCCTTGCAATCATGGTCTCGATTGGCGGTTTCAACTTTTTCGGTCTGTCTGTGACACGGACTATTTCTGCGACTTCTCGGTCAATCATTGATACCTGCCGGACCCTTTTCATCTGGATAGTCTCCCTTGGCTTGGGTTGGGAAACGTTCAAATGGCTGCAAATTGTGGGATTTGCCCTGGTAAGTGCTCAAAATGTTATCGTGATTCACCTCAGCTGATTTTGTGCAGTTGGTATACGGCACTTTCATGTTCAACGATCTTGTGAGGCCGCCTATCAAAGCTTGTCTACCCAAAAGGCAAGAGTTGGAAGAGCGTGGTGAGCTCTTACCAGAGGAACCAATCGAACATATGTAGTATGGACCTAAATATCCTGGGCGACTCTGATCGTCTTTTCTTCCCTTGTACCTGCACTCTCCTGTTCGACATCACTTCTACCGATGAAATCGAGCAGCCTTGCTTTGCCCTTGCTTATTTTTCTTCACGACGCGCACGCAAAACCAGCCGGACCGGTTGCTACCAGAAGCACACAATCAGTTGTGTCGAAATGCAGGTTCCCCTTTTTTCGTCGTTAATTTCATGTCGACAGCAGCCGGGCCGGTTCTGCTACACTGGGGCTGATCTCTGTGCTTCCAGCATGTAAGGCATGACAATTAAAGTCTGCATACACCCTTTCAATCTCATTGTCCATATATTCATGCAGTGTCACTAACCTTGGCTTTTCCGATATCTGCTGCACCGGCCAGAAATGGATTCGACGCAAGGGATGAAATTTCCACAACCCACCAACGTGAACGTGGCTGGATACACCTTTTTGGCTGTGGCGGGACGATCCCGAGTTACACAAAGCTGTTCCTGACTTCAACATGCAAGGGCTGAGATGAATTGCGATCCAGGCAAGCGGATGGCTGCACAAGAGTGCTGGACCGACGCCATGACAGTTGCATTTGCAATGCGCGTCGTCGCGCTGGGGTCGGACTCGATTTCCCCAAGCGATATATGTCTCACATCACCCTGTGTCGACTTTTCTCGTCGCATACTTACTCGACAAAGTCCGCACCATAACGACGGAGCAGCTTATGGCTCTCACAAACCTTGAGATGGCACCACAGCAAGCACGCCCGACGGTGAGCCTCACACACAGCATTGGTGCGGAACCGATCACCCCTCCTACAACACCTCCACTGGCTTTTCCCAAAGCCGATTCCAAATCGGGACTCTCGAGAATCCTGCGACGCTCGCGCTCAACGAGGTCGAAGCATGGAGACAGTCAGACCACGACTCCGATGATCAATTCTAGACCCTCGGTGGCTGAGATGAAAGCCCCATTTCCCCTTCTTCTTCCGCAGTCTCCTTCCCTTACAGAAGATGCTCCCTCCGTCACAGCTTCGTCGTCAAGTCTACGCCGAATGTCCATAAGCTATAATAGCCTCCGTGCTCTCGCCCAACAACATGCCGCTTCGAGCCCCGCCAGGAGCTTATTGCCGAGTCCCATTACAAGAGAGCCGCACAACGATGGACAGTCATACTTCATGTTTCAGGATTCTTGGGAGCAAACGTCGACTTCTAAGGAAGAACTTGTCGACAACTTACAGATTGTGTCACACTATTGCAACGAGGAACCGGCCGAAATTTCGAACGATACCCCTTCCATTCGCGATTTTGCATCAAGCGACGATGAGCAAAGCACGGCATCCGAGTCCGTACCCGTCACGCCTTCTGACCACGGCTATCCAGAAGCATTCTGCTCCAGCGAGTCCGGATGGCTGGCAAACACGACCTCTCGTGACGAACGTCAGCGAAGATTCAAGTCAAGGTATTACCAAGTCGTCCAACGTCCTTGGACAGAGGGATGCACTGAAGGTGGGGACGAAGAAGTGGTAATGCACATTCAATACCTTGCGGACTGGATTAGACTGACATGTGTAGATGGTTGCCACGATCCTGGTTGGGCTCGGCAAGCCAAAGATCGTGCAAATCCACCGTCCCTCTTCGAGGCCAACAAGCCCGTCATCCCCCGTCAAATATCAACCTGTCCCTACAACACCAGTACAGCCACCTGCAGAGGTTTCCGCATTCAGCCCTTATGACACCCCAGGCGACGTACCTCTACTAGAGTCCCAGCTGTGCAAAGCAGTCAGCCCGCGTCCAGATATTGCCACAACATCACCAAGCAGTCTTATACCCCCGCCTCTGCGCCTTACGCGGCGTATGTCCAGCATATCAGACAGTAGTATATTCAGCGCCACTCTGCAACGATTGCATGGGTTGGGCGACCCCTTTACGATGTCACCACGGAGGTCTCGAAGCAGTGGCACTTCGTTATCGTTCTCCTCAAGGTGGACAACAGCACAAGCACCAACTAAAAGGGACTCGTATCAGTGCGTGTCTCCTACCCACAAAGTTGCAATGTGGTCGAAATGCCGGAGGGTAGAAAGAGCCATACGGGCTGTTACCAGAGCCGTCGACAGTTTCCCTGACGGCATGCTTCGTCTGGATTCTCCGCCGATTCTTGATATCAGACGTGCAGGCGTTTCAGATCGTACATATATTGATGCTTTCCACAAGATATTTCCAATGGCGCCAGCGCTGCTACTTTCTGCGCTGACCGCATGGATCCTTGTAGACATCTACTTCTCCGACTTGAAGGATCAGATGAGGCCAATGGAGCGAGATCGGGCTCGTACGGAAGCCCTGAATGAAGGTCTGCACCGAATACCTGACAAGGCTAGAGAAATGTTAGGTATTGGGTTAGGGGATACGACATCGATCCAGCTAAATGAGTATATGCTGAGCAAACGGGCCGGTGCGCTGCAATTCAGCATAAGCGTCGTCGGGCAGCGCCTGATCGAGGCACTAAGAGGTTCTTGGGACGAAGATATCTGGCGATCTCTGAGAGTCTTGGTGGAAGTGATTGAAACAAGTCCACAGCCCTGGTAATCAATTCGGCCAAAGACGATTTATTGATAGCCGCTCATCAGTGATCACCGTAATGACACCCTGACATCCAGTCCTGTTTGATTCAATGCCCATGCATTTTCCACCTTCCATTCCTTGTCGGGGTGCGCCAACTCGATCTTGAACTTCAAGAACAAGGCCGAAACAAGTTTGTGCAGCTCGAGCAACGCAATGTTTTTGCCCAAACACGACCGTTTGCCCGCACCAAACGCTAGGAGGCTGTGTTCCATACTCTTCGTGTCTCGCTCTTTCTCGGTCAACCACCGGCTTGGGTTCCAGCTTTCAGCGTCCGCTCCAAAGACGGTGGGACTCCTGTGGATCACCCACGGATTGATCCCAACCACGGTTCCTGATGGGAGATACGTCTGCGATCCATCCTCGTCTTGTAGCGTCAAACCCTCACGGGGGACGATCCGTTCCAAGGGCAGCGACAAGGCGGGATTCATTCTCAGTCCTTCCTTAACCACAGCGCACAGATATGGTAGGTTTTGCTGAGTTTCGGCCCACGTCGGACATGGACTGGAGATCTTGCCTGTCTTTGCAGCAGTATCGAGTTCGTCCCTCAAGTGGGAAAGCGAAGCAGGATTCTTCAGCAGATGGTAAAAGATTGCTCGGAGCGTGGAGGCGATGGTGTCACTACCGGCATTGATGTTCATCTGTTCGCAAATGGAGTTAGTATTTTCTGTTGCGGATACAATCGCGTCCGAAGACGTAGAACTCACGAAGAGATACGACAGAATTTGCGCGTCCGTCAAGGCCTGGTTCCCACCGGCTTGCTCTTTCCTGACCTTCAAGAACCTGCTGAGGAAATCGGGCTTGTCTAGGGACTCGTTGTTATCCAAACCGCCCTGCTCCAGATCCCTCAACCTCTCCTTCAACAGTCCCTGGGCGAAGATCAAGATCGGGGAGCTTACAGCCTTCCGGAAATAGCGCACATATATCGGGTTCTTGCCCAAGACTGCCTCATCCAGCCACGGCATCTGTCCCAGGACACTAAAGTATAGAAAGTTCGCGCCGATGGCGTCAATGATTCCATCTACGTCGGAGCCCGACTCGATGAAGCCCAGTCGCCGGCTGAAAGTAAGCTCTCCGATCACGTCGAATGCGAAGAATTGGATGTATCGTCCGAGATCCAGCACTTGACCGGACGACTTGCCGCGTGCGAAGCGGTCCTCGAGTACACCCAGGAAGACATCTGTGGTCCGGTCGACAAGCTCCTCGTACTCTACTAGCGTGCTCAATGAATAAGCATGCGCGATCAAACGTTTGGACCTTGCATGTTCGTTCTCGTTGGTCTCGGCCACCAGGCTGGCTGCTCGTTTGCCGTTCACGATATTCTGGAATACGCTGTAAAAGTCCGACTTTACAAGGCCTTTACCGATTCCATATATCTGTGGGATGTAGGCTTGTGACCCACTGACCGAGACACAGTCGGGACCAAGGCGCACGAGATTGCCATATCGCTTGTGTAGCTTGAGATGTTCTTCGTGGGCATTTCGCTTGTAGACGAGCCGCGTTCGATAGAGATTGGTAAATCGGGCAAACACTGGGCCAGGGATGCTTTTGAGGAAGAGGTAGTTTCTGAGAAGAGATACCAGGAACACAATAGGAAGCAGATACAATAGGAGTGCGTGCAACATGATCAGAAGAAGATAATTGAGTCCACAACCTATTGTCCGGCTGTTAGTTTTATTGCTCCAGCGTCCATGGAATTTCAAAAGTATGAATCGTCATCGATGAACTCCAATGAGATTTGTTCCAATTCATGAATGGAATCATCGGCCCGTCTTCCGCAGACTCGCCCGTTGAAATTTACGCAACATGAGTGTGCTGGAGGACAAGCAGCGTGAACGCGTATCGGGGGCCTTCCCCGCCATCCGGGCCATTTGCGGATATCAGAAAGAGGGCGGAACATTTTCCGCCGGTCAACGGTTGGTGCCCCCAAGTTTGAGGCTTGGGCGCCAGAGTCATGGCGATGAGCTGGACTGCGCCCGAATATTCACCGATGGTATTCACAATCTCGACTAGTTGCCGTGTTGCGATGGCAGCAATGCTGGCCGATAACTTACGGCTACTCTACGACCTCTGAGATTCGAGGTCCTGAGGCACTGAGGCGGAACGGGATTGAAACATCTTTCCGTGCCGTCAATTTCGATTCACCTTTGTTCTTCAAGTTGCCAATTCTGCGGATAAATATACGGCACATGGGCATGAGATGTCAGGGATGTCTGTTCAGATCATGATCTCAACTATTGTTCATGTGCCAGCTTCGGCGTTTTACTCGTGGTGATAGTGGTCTTTGTTCAGTGCAAGAGTGCTATATGAGATATCTTCCAATCTTCTATGGTTCCTTGCCAATAGCGATGGCACAGCTCCGAGCATGGTGTTTCTGCCCGATCAGCAAGCGCAGCTGCTAGTGGCCTTGTGCCGATAGCGCTCGCCATCGCAAGGAGCAGGAAGAGCAACGAGACATGGGATAGAATGGTGATGATTAGCAATGCGGACAAATTGAGCGGCGTGAAAGATCTAGCTGGCTTATTCTCAGAGTACAGGAGCGAGACGCAGACCATGCACGCTCTTAAGTAGGGAAGTCCACATGAAGAGGTGACGACCTCACAATCCCAAAGCAGAGGCAAGAGTATAGACAGCGGGCATTACTATCATCATTAGCCTTTGGTCGAGCCAGAGATCGGTGCAGGCATAGCCTTTATCAGTTCTGAAACCTTTCACCGAGGCGACGATGGATCCAGTTTTTATGATAGTGCACGGTGCAATCGTTCATGATGGTAGTGTCAAGAGATGATCTAAGCGCGATTCTGTAGTCGTTCCCTACCTCGCAACTGCACAGACTCTTTCTCCGAAGCTCGTGAACACAAAATACATGAGCTTATATCAACATTGAACCTTCTCCTACCACCCTTCCTGGGACTGTCACATGGAGGCCATTAAGCCCATCAGAGTAACGCTAATAGCAGGCTTTCCAGTCATTCCTGGCATATTACGGGCGCGGTTGGCGACGGCGAGGTTTTAAGTCGGGGGTAAACAACGATGACAGAAGCGATAGGATCAGGTTATCTCACACAATCAACGATCTTAGCTGGACTGCTTCAGAATATCCGCAATGCTACTTTTCGCATGGCGTTGGCCTGTGCAACATTCCCAGTAAGATCCCTTTTGGAGCGACAGTCTCTTTGGTTGCTATTCAGGGGACTCATGCTGGCGACCCAGCGCTCCTTCAAGTTGGGTTGTGGACATCACATTTGCTGTACATTCATGAGTATATGGCAGGCTCTTCAACATCCACCATTCAAGGCTCCGTCCAGTCGACTTGCTCTGTCACTGGTGCACCTCCATCTTTCGTATAGGAGACTTTGAGCCGTAACCGAAGCTTTGGAGGAAGTGACTAGGCGAACTGTTAGTGACACGAATACACTTGAAGGAGATGGCCGAACTCACCCCTGTGGCCGCCACGATTTTCATGGGTTGTGTGGCCTCGTCACCAGCATCGAGCGTGCTCTTGTTGATAGCTTGCAATGTCAATTTTTGACTCTTTGGGACCGCTGCCTGTAGTCCAACACCTGTCAATTGTCCAAAACTGGAGGTATTCTTGAAACGTGCAAGGGTCTGTATTCCAGCACTGCTCCTCGATACGTGTATCGAGACCTGCAGACCATTCTTGTTGTAGACCGGATGTGCCGGTGTACCAGAAGGAGCAGGGCTGGCGCTCTTGGCTGTGCCGTGACTGAACAAGTCCATGATGGAATCTGTATTTGAGGGCGGTGGTGAACTCTTCGTTTGTGGCGGAGGACTTGACACCGAGGGATTGCCACCGAGAATGTCTGCGAGCAAATCTGCCGTTTGCTGCTGGCCGTTGAGTGTTGCACTGGCATCCACCGCCGGAAGATCTGATCCACCCATAAGATCCAGCAGCATGTCCGACTCGGTTGTTTTCGAGACTTTAACATTTGTCTTCGTCTTCAGAGTCTTCCTCTTGTCCTTGGCCGGAGTGGCCGCCGGACCAAAAACCCTTTGTTCCTCTTTGATTTCTGGAGGGGGCATTCTTTCGAGAACGCCTTTTCGGATCGAGTCGTACCCAAAGAGGTTGCCATATTCAACAGCACGTTGTTGGATTTCGACACTTAGGTCAGACGCCCTTGATTGCATTAATCGCCGTATTCTTTCGATTTGTGACGGTTCGGACATCCTTGTCGTAAGCTTCATAGCAGACGTGATGATGAACTCGGTTACAACCTGGTTAGCGTAAGTCGAATTGAGGATGGTCTGATACAGATCCACAATGTCACTCTCCTTGACTTCTTTCACCAGTTCTTCCTCCTCGTAGGACCCTCCTCGAAGCAGTGCGTCTCCGTACTCGCCAATGACCCAAACACCAGACAAAGTAAGTGCTTCCTGCGTGATGTCGGATTTGAGTGCAGCATATAGCTTTTGCACGGAGTAGGTCTGCTGATCTGGGGATGTGGCAATGAGCCGAATAAAGGATGACAAAATCTGCTCCTTGACGTAGTTTCCTGCAAGCTTAACGACCCTCAGCATTGTATCAATGTGCCAACGCTTGTTGGGAGCATATCGATCTGCTGCGATACCAATCTGTGTTGTGATGACCGACTTGAACTCATTATCGGCCACTTCCAAGAATGCCAACAATTCTCGTATGAGTACCCGGACATTGTCTTCACGGATCAGTGTGAAACTGAGATCCAGCGCTCTTCGCCGTATCGAGATGTCCGGATCCCTCAAGCATTCCAAAATTGTATTTCGATGTCGCTGAACAGCATTTGGTTCGATGGCGACAACTTTGATCAGTGTGTTGAGAGCCACATAGCGGATGTTGTTGTCTTTGTTGGCCAGGAACTTGCCCAGGATATTCACGCCCAAGACACGCAAGCCGGAATCGGCCTCAATGTCGAGGATGGTCAATACGGCCTCGTATAGAATCGCGTTGCCCACGTTCTTTGTGGATTCCGTGTTTGTGGCGACCTGTGCCAAGATGTCGTTCATCTGCTCACTGCTCGTGGCGTCCCCTCTACCAAGGACCCTGAGAAGTCTCAATATCTTGACTTGCAGGAACGGGTCCGTTACCCCTGAGACGTCGTGCTCCGGAGTGTACCCCGAGGAGGTCAGAGTTTTGATTGTGCGCACAAGATGGTTAACGACAGGGCGGAAACTTTCCACGACGCCTTCTTCGCCACCTTCGGCTTCGTCTGCCTCACACAAGCTGCTTATCAATGTAATGCCGCATAGCAGGACTCCGTGATTCCTGTCCTGCAAGAGCAGCTTGGCCTTCTCGAGGAAATGTTCTTGCAGATCTGGCACTTTTCTGCAAATCCGCATTGCGCACAATGCGGCTTTCCGGCGAATGTAGGGGTTGGCGGTTGAAATGAGGGTCTCGATTTCGGGAAAGAGATCTCTTGACATCTCCACGGACGCGATGTTGCCGAGGGTACAAAGGGCCAGGCCGACAACATATTGGTTGGAATGGTTCAGGTCACTATCACCGGTCAGTAGATGCCAGTATGGTGTTATGTTCTGCGAACTTCTTCAGAGAGTTGGTGACCAATGTAAGAACTTCTTGATTCTCGTCCAGCAAAAGCATAGTCCCGAGATAGCCTAGTCGTTTGTCCGCAAACCGAGGAGATGCAAGGAGCTTGAGACATTCGATCTGACCGAAATGCGTTCGCTCGCCGAGAGTGAAGAGGTATAGCAGTTTGGCGACATTGTTGCGTCTGTGAATAGTAAGAAATTGATTCGTGGAATGGCGATTGGAATCGTGACCTTATGTTTGAATCTCCGCTCTCTTCTCGAAAGCTCGCTCTTATGGCCGCGCTTTCCTTCTGCACAACAGCGCGCTCGTCGGCGATGGTCTTGGAGGCTCGCACGTTCCGAATGAACTGTTTGACTAGCAGAGACTCAGATTGGCTTAATCGACTGTTCCTTCGAAGCACTCACGAGAAGTCATGTTGGATGAGCTGACCCTAGAGGGGTCAAGCAGGCTGTCACTCGCTCATGAAAAAAAAAGGAGGTTGTCAACAGTATCGTATGGAAGACCGATCCTGGGGAGTTGCTCCCATCTATCAGTACGGTGAAGATGGATAAGTGGCTTTCTGGAAGAAATCCTGCGATGCAGTTAGGGTGCATGATCACCGAGACACGACTTCATGAGACCGCAGGAAGGTGGCCTTGGGTGTCGCCCAATCGGAGACCAAGTCCTGCCAAGTCCGGAATCACGTACACAGTAACTTACAAAAGACACGCTCGACTCGCTGCGGGAGATAAACAAGGATGACTAGGTACCAAGTGACTACTACTATGGTATGTTTTCATATGAGACGATTAATCTGTTGTTACTTACTCTGGGAATGGAAACATCTCGCTAGGACATAGATTGTCAACCCACATATACTCGGGGATCGGGACAAGTGCAACACCTGAACCCTCTTAGGCGCCAGCGAGACTGCTCACCGTTGCGGTGCGGCGGATACCCTCCACTTCAGGACAGATTCCCAGATGTTGCCATGTGTTCAGAGCGATGGCATGATTGTCAGGCGTATACCTGTGGTATGGGAGGCATTGCTGTCGGTATCTAGTTTGCTTCGTTCCTCGTATTTCGTCCACAGTACTACAAGCGAACTGATAAACTTACGTTGCGGGTGCAAATCAGTGATTACTGCCAAGTCTGACGTCGATTACACAACACTACTGTACCATGCCCTGCGTGGCCCTGCTGCACACCAGTAAAAGACCCCTAAATTTGGATCCAATTCAGGACCTTCTCTCGCATTCGGATATACTTGTCCCGGAGCAATTCACCCATATTATTTCCTACCTGTAAACTGCAAACCATGGACAGAATCTCGTCAACAGCCCTCTCCTATCGATAATCCTCAATCGGAACATCAATATACCTGTCGTAACATGGCGACACCGTCCCAATCCTCAGACGGCGAGGGACATCTTCTCCGTCCTCGACCCTTGAGAGCCTTGCCGGAAGCCTTGCGCAGCGCCGGGGCCCAGGGCGTCAACGGCTTTGCTGATGCCCCTTCCAGCATATCTAGGTAATCTTGTCCACTCCGACAGGGTTCTTCCTGTGCTAATGTTGTTGACAGTGGACGTTCGACGCCCGTCCCTCAAGATGCTCCTCCCTCAGTACAATCCATCTCATCTGCACGTAAGCAGGCGCGAGCCCAAGCGAAACATCGGCTCTTCCACACTATCAACTATAAGCCTCGCGTTTCTCATTTTGACCCACGCAGCGACTACCGCGATTTCAGAGGCTTCTTCGTCCTTTTCTGGATCAGTCTGACCATCATGTGCATTACCACCGGTCTGAGGAACATCAAAGAGACGGGACACCCCCTTCGAGTCCAGGTCTACGCATTACTCTCCCGCAATGTGGTGTCATTGGGCCTGAGTGACGCCGCCATGGTAGGAAGTACTGCTATCAGTCTGTTCATCCAAAAGATGGTGCGCGGGCGCACCGGAGTGCTGCGATGGCGAAAAGCTGGCATTTGGATACAGAGCATATACCAGGTGCTTTGGCTATCATTATGGGTGGAATGGCCCTTCCTTCTTGGGTGGACTTGGACGGCGCAAGTCTTTTTTGCCCTGCATACCCTAACTTTTCTCATGAAGATGCATTCCTACGCTTTCTACAACGGCCACTTGAGTGAGACAGAAAGACGCCTGCAAGAGCTGGACAAGCCCGAAACGGCCGATCGTCACAAAGCCGTTATATATCCCAGCTCACCGGCACGTCTGCAAGAACAACAGCAAGACGAATCGTCGGATGAGGGCGACTCGGTCGAGGAACTTTCCCAACTGCGACAGGACCTGGCCACAGAACTGACCTCTCCTCTTGGCCAGGTCACTTATCCCCAGAATTTGACGCTATACAACTATGCCGACTACATCCTATGTCCGACCCTTTGCTATGAACTGGAGTATCCACGCACGGCAAATATCAATTGGTTTGAGCTTTTCGCAAAGACCTTGGCTGTCTTCGGCTGCATTTTTCTCATGATCACTGTCAGCGAGGAATTTATCACCCCGGTCCTGGCCGAATCAGCCATCCGGCTTCGCTACCTCAACACCTTTTCGGACAAGGCACTCGTTCTAGCCGAGACTACCAGCATGTTGCTGTTCCCCTTCATGATCATCTTCCTCCTCGTCTTCCTCGTCATCTGGGAGTATATCCTTGGCGCCTTTGCCGAGATTACCTGTTTTGCAGATCGACACTTCTATTCGGATTGGTGGAACAGCAGCGACTGGCTTGAATTCTCCCGCGAATGGAACATCCCTGTCTACCATTTCCTCCGGCGGCACGTCTTCTTTTCCTCCAAGACATACCTCTCCACCTCCGCCGCCATGACCATCACCTTTCTGATCAGCGCCCTTGGTCACGAACTCATCATGGGCTGTATCACCAAGAAGCTTCGCGGCTACGGCTTCATTGCCATGATGTTGCAACTTCCAATCGTCGCTCTGCAGCGGAGTCCGCTCATTCGCGGTCGGTGGGTGTTCAACAACGCAGCGTTCTGGTTCAGCATGATTCTGGGCCTGAGCGGCATGTGCAGCCTGTATGTCTTGGTATGAGGCGGCTGGGCAGAGGTTTCTCAAGATGCCTACCAACTAATTGGAACCGGCCGTGCCAAACAGGTGCTGGGCAGTAATGTCCGACAGAGATTCGATCAACCCTCCAACCCCTAATCTACCCACAACTACAAACATGTACTTCTAGGCGTTTGGCGAGATTCTCAGCGTGGTGACCATTCGGCGTGGAGAACATGGTACCCTATGATAGGCATGTGACTCAACATCTTTTTGCGGCTTGTATATAGAAGGTTGTTCCTAATCGGTACCATCGCTCATTTGTACAACATAGATACAGTCAATTAGCAGGAGACATCTGCAGACTTCTTCGTGAGCGCCATTGCACAAATATCAAGTCACCCGTCGGTATTATGGTTTGACAGAAAAGCATATCCAAGATAGGTGTTGTAAGTGGCATCAACGTGCCTTTGAGCCATATAAACATTGTATAGCATCGAGTATACTGTACCTTGGCTGAACGAGCTGTCGTCCACCGCCCAAAATGTTCAAATCCAATCTGCATATTCATATCCATGATTTCCTTCATAAGTCCATAAACGGCATGTATATACCCCGGTAAATGCTCCAGACCGATCCTTCAATGCAGCAGTTCCACTGACATGAATGTACAGAAACACCCAAGATAATGCTGACGCCGATCCCCCTTCAGAGCACATACTACCAATCACATCACCGTGCACCCGCCACTCCGAGCACGCCGACGACCTGTTCGGGGACCTCGACCGGCTGCATACTCCAGCCCACTGCCTTCATCACCAGTCGCAGTGTCTTGAGCGGCGCCATCCTCATCGTCTCGCACTCTGGTCTCAGCATCACGCGCCCGACGACGCCTCCGTCTTGAGCTCCAGCCGTGGCCAACAACGCCCACCTCTTCACTGGCGACCATCCACTCCGCCCATTTCTCTTCCAAGCGAGCTGCCGCGCCCCACCGACCGGTAACGCATCGCTTGTAGTGTTCTTCCACAGTCTGCTGCCAGCCATAAAACGCTTTGAGGTGGATGATCTGAGCAGGATACAGCAACTCCTGAACCTCGACCACCTTCCTGGTCTTCTTCTCCTCGCCATCAAAGCCCACCGCCTGAGTTTGTACCACTGATTTCTTGCGCCCTTGCATCACACGGCCATTGCCTTGCAGAACCTCACGCACGCCAGCCCAGGTAACATTCGCACAATCGAAAGCCACCAACTCCAGACCTTTCTTCGGGATATGGGACTTCTTGATGGTACTGCCACGTTTGCGAACTTGCTCAGAGGCTTCCATGAGCACCAAGTCCGAGATCCTGGTATTATCGAGACACATGGACTTGATCTCCGGACAAGCCTTGAGCAGTGGCAGAACTCCAATATCGCCCATCTGCTCACAGTAAGAAATGCTCAAGTGTTCCAGGGACTTTGCCGCTGGTGACTTGGACAGACTGATAAGGGTCGCATTCGTGAGTTGTTCGACCTCTTCCACCTCAAGATGATTTAGGCGATTGGTCGACTGTAGAAGATCCTCCAAGGCATCATCGGTCAACGCCGTGTTCTGGCACAAACGAAGGCCCTCGAGGTACGGAACATTGTAGGCAAGGGAGCTGACACCCTCATCCGTGAGACTTCGGCACCTTGAGATATCCAGGTGTCTTAACCTCCGTGGTGGCACCAACGGGCGGTCAGTTAACACGTCTCGCTCGGGATCAATGCCATGGACCATTATCTGCAGAGCTTCGTCGGTCAGGCTCTCACAATGTTGCAGGATGAGTCTCTCAAGGGTGTTACGTTGAAAGATCTCGAGCATGAAGTCGTTTTCGTCCAGACCTCTTACTTCGGACGCCCGGAGATCGCTCAAATTCGGACATGATTGAATGACTTTCTTCAGACCTTTCGTGTCGATCTGAGAGCACCAGTCAATGTTGAGCAACTCGAGTTGTGGGCAGTGGCAGGCAATGATTTTCATGGTCGCATTGTTGATGTTCTGCATGCTGGGCATGTTGATATGCAATAGTCTCGGATTTCTCAGCAAGAAGAAATGGATAGACGACCGCTCGATCTTGCAGCCCTCGATGCTGAAGGTTTCCAAGTTCCTGCACTCTTGATTTGTCATTCTCGTACCCAAGCTCAGCCATTGGTCTCGCAGCTGAACGCAGCCTCGCAGATTGAGGGTTTTGACAAAGGCTCCGGCCTTGAGCATGATCTTTACCAGGGCTTCGGATGTTATCTGTTGATAGTATGTCTGACAATCAAGGCTCGTCCATAACTGCCCATCAAAACACATATCATGCCAATCTTTTGAGACTGAAGAGATTCTGATCACTTCCTTCGGCGATAGAAAGCTTAGAACTTGTATCCTAAGCTCGCGAGGCAGATCTTTCCAGAAATTGAAGTCGGGCCGTCGTGGGAACGGCTTTTCAGAGATCTCGGGGAGCGGCGTGGAGAGAGGCTTGGAGGTACGAACATCGAGAGGGATGGAGACTGTCGTCACATCGTTGGGATCGAGCGCTCGCAGGCGGGAGTTTGCTTCGAAGTAGGACTGTTGGCTACCGGGAGTCCCGGGGGTGGTCGGTGCTGTGGAGAAGCCATTGGAAAGATGAGAACTATACGAGTTCGGCGGAGACAAGGAGTAGGTTGACACTGGAGAGTTGAGGGAAACGCAGGAGATGGAGGTTTTCTGGCCGGACTTGTAGACCTTCTCACTCGACCTCGTCCGACCCAATTTAGCAAGGGATGGGGAGGAAGACATGCGCTGTAGTCCTTGGAAAAACCTGTGACGGCCTTTCAGCTTCAGAGGCGGGTCGAACGCGGTGGTTGCTTCGATCATTGGGCTTGCGGGAGTCATTGGTCTAGGAGAGTCGATTTGGCGAGGTTGCGAGGCGGAGGATGTGGTGCTAATGATCGATATTGGTTCCATGATGTCAATCGTGATCGATCTTGGGATCCCGCAGATTTGAATGGAGTTGTACAGCACTCAATCTGGGAGGAGTAACCCCTCACCCCTTCAGAAGGGGATGTTCACGGGCATTCAGGTGAGGACGGAGAAGAGAGGCTGTTGCTGGACGAGAAGCAGGATATGCAACAAAGTAATGGCCTTGGTCAATGTAACAACAGTCAACAGTGAGGTCAGGCGAGCGAGGGGTGGTGGAAGTGCGTGCAGCAGCACAGGGCAGGGGATCAGCGAGGATCTGATTGTATTCAGGCAGCCCAACGAGAAACCCGCCGAGACAACAAGTAACTGGGCAGGACACGCAGTTGATACGAGTAATGATGGACAAAGTGTTTACCAGGAACGGGAAACAAGATGGACAAGGGTAGAGAGAGAGACACTATTACTATAGTAGTCTTCTGATGGTGGTTGATGGTGTGTAGAGCGAGGCACGGAAACGCCACGAGAGGGGTTGCCGCGGTGGTGGGTTCACCACTTATCGGGCTTATCGATTCCTCTCCGAACGGACCCAACTGGATGGCAGAATGCCGAGGATTCAAAGTGTCAGTCAGTCCGTCTAGAATGGCGCAAGCCGCCCAGGCGGGCCTCTTTTCTTGTCTTCGTCTCGCCCGGCCTATGGGTGGTCAATCATTTGCTGCTAGTGACCCATTCACCTGATCTTATCGCGTGCACAGAGTAGTCTACTTCAACAAAAGAGAGATAGCATACCAGAGACAGAGTCGTCAGCTTCCCTACCAACAGACCCACGAGAGGTTGGCATAAGAGATCGAGGATCCGTTGAAGCGACAGCCTGACCTTGCGGCCGTCCACCATACACATCCAAGGTACCATGTGCTTATAGCCATGGTTTCATAGTGGCCAGTAGGAGAACATTGACGGACTGTCGTCGGACCCTGCTTGCAGACGCACTCGCGTCGGCGTTGCATTAGCAGCCCATTTTCCGAGACTTCGTAAGTCATGAATTCTCTCCTGCAGCCAAAATGACATTGCGCTGTGGATTGATTTGTGATTTCCAGACCCCTTCATTATCCCACCATGTGGTCGGACAGAGTTCAAGTCGAAAGAGTTCTGTGTATGCCCACAACCCGCCCGCCCAGCATCTAGCGGTCCCGTTGCGAATGCATGTCTCGTGGCCGGACACTGGTGACTTGATCGCCTGTGAGAAGAGGGGCCAGCTGATGTGGGACTTGTGATAACAAGGAACAGGGTCTTTGACGCACATGTCCAGGTCCAGGCCTATTCCGCGATCTGCGAGATGCCGTATCGTTTGCGCTTAGTGGCTTCCGCGTCCATGCCAACACCGAGTAGAGGTGCGTATCGGCTCCCCTCAACTTGCAATCAGATTGGGATATTGTTGCTGCACATCCTTATCCGTATGGGATCGCTTGTCATTTCATGAATGACGTCGCTTTGCAGCTTCATGCTGCGAAATCGCCAATCTGAGAATGCTCGACCAAACTCGTGAATGGTATCTCGCTGAGAGTCAATCTTAAGAGACAGGTCTCTTCAGGCAGCAATCACGTTTATTAAACGTCAGGCGGGGGCCGGGATGGCAAATACGTGACTCTTGTTCAAAGTATCCTTGAATTGGAGCCAGGTTGGCGTCAAAGCCAAAATACCGAGGATTTAAGTTGTAGTGGGCAATGCTCCAGAAGCACCGCCGAACATGCCTTCCACGCTCGGAGTCTAGCCGATCAGGACCAGACACTACTCGTAGGTGTTTTGCTCGTCTCTCAATCCTCAGGAGGCTCTAGCGGTACAAGATCTTGCACCTTTTGCACGTCCCACCTGCCTTCAGTCCGTCGGCTTTGTGGACGTTCACTGTTTCGTGAATGGGCGGCACAGGTACGGTAGTTTGACATGCAGAAGGACGGAAATACCTAGAGTAGTACCCCGGAATCAACGAACTGAAACTCAAACCCCACAGCCTAAAGACCCTAGTGAGGCCTAGCCCAGGCTCGGGCTTGCAGGTCTGTGAACCGAGAACCTCCCGGAGGTATTTCTCACGTTCTCTTATCATAACCAAGACCCATGCGAACAATGTTATGCGACTTCTTGTCGTGGAGGACGTGTAATGGGACATCTGTCCAAGGTGGATTTGTCCACGATTTTGGTGTCTACTCATGTCTGCAGGCACATCATTCATCTGGGCTGGCGAGATCGATGGACAGCTGACCGTGGGGAGAAGACTCGACCCCAAGAACCAGCGACGTCGGCCTCGATCCCGATCCAATTGGTGGTCGACGCCGTTTCAGCACCGGTCTCTACTCCAAAAAGGCTCAAGTGGTCGTCTGTCCCCCAGTGTCCCAGCGGTTCAACTCCAACATCCACAGCCCGCACCTCGTACACCGAGATCTCACCATCTCTGTAGTTCAGAACCACAAATGTCTGTATATGCCTGTCTGTCATGTAAATGCAAGACATATCTGTCGTTCAATGCGTAATATTCGTCGCTTTTAAATCAGGTCGTCAAGCAAGTGATCGAATCGAGGTCTAAGTCGTCCCTGGCTTTCTAGCACTCTTCCTCGAGCCAGATGTCGTCTCGCACTTCTTCGATGGTGATCCGTCTTTCCACATCTCTGTCCAACATCTTCCGGATAAGGTCAAGGCACTCCTCGGAGAAAGACAGATATGGAACTCGCAGGGGATGTTCGAGAATTTCGTCTGCAAGAAATTAGTATTGCTATTAATTACACGATCTTCGCTGGTCAGGAACGCACC
The DNA here is from genome assembly GCF_022695815.1 of Exophiala viscosa. Taxonomy (NCBI): domain Eukaryota; kingdom Fungi; phylum Ascomycota; class Eurotiomycetes; order Chaetothyriales; family Herpotrichiellaceae; genus Exophiala; species Exophiala viscosa. Next base: position 1,317,794 of record NW_026944358.1, on the reverse strand, counting down.
TAGGTTGTAGAAGGGATCTAAACATCTCTCGTCAGTCATTTGCACGAGCGCAGGAATATGCTCACTTACTCTCTTTGTAGGCGATGGTGTACAACAATATTCCCAGAGCCCAGACGTCTTGCTCCTTTCCACAATACGGTTTGCCTTGTAGGACCTCTGGCGCAGCATAATCTGAACCATGGTCAGGATGGAGCCTACCGAGGCCAGGATACAAGCTCACCTATAGTGCCAACAAAAACGTTGAAAGGCCCGTTCTTGATGTATGCCGCGCTTCCGAAATCGATCAGCTTGATCCGCCCCTCACCGTCTAGGACAACATTTTCATCTTTGATGTCACGATGCACCACCAAGGCTTTTGTATGCAGATGATGAATAGCATCGACCACTTGTCGAAAGATGTTTTGACTTTCTGCTTCCGTCATGTTTGTCCGGAGTTCGATGTAGTCAAACAGGTCCATGCCCGGAATGCCATGTGGTAGCATTTCGATATAGTAATTGACGTCGTCCTCGAAGAAGTCAATCATCTCCACAATATTTGGATGGCGAAGTCCATCACGTCGGAGATAATCGAGAACGTGTATCTCCAACGGAACCGTACCAAGTCGACGATCTCTGGTCCAAGTGTCGACGAGGATGCGCTTTTTGGTGACAAATTTCAATACCATCTTTCTGGCTTCACCTTTCTTATATCGAGCTAACTTCACCTGGCCATAGGCTCCCGAGCCCATTTCTTCCAGGATCGTGAAGTCATCGATCGTCTTCCTTTCGTGAGGGATGTATGGAGTGTGCGGCGGCGGATGCTCCAAGGGTTCCTCCATGGCTAGTGATTCATCATCCATAAGGTCAGCGCCGAATGGTATTTCAAGGCTATCAAAAGATTTCGTCGAGTTGTGTGAAGAAGTTGGGGGCGGAGAAGGCAGATGCGGTGGCGGCTCGGGCTGAGAAGGTGGTGAGAGAGGGCGTGTGACACTCTCATGTCCAGCCTGCGCGCCCACCATACCCGTGGAGTGGATGTTGCGCGAGTAGATGATCCAGACAGCATAGACAAGCTCTGCCACGGCAATAGTCGACTCAACCTGATTTTCGTCCTTCTCCTCGATGATGGCTTCGTCGGACATTGGAAAGACAGACTCGCTGCGGACCACCCGCATTTGTACATCGACCATGATATCTGAGCCATCTCGATGTTTCGCCGGAAGCCCGCTTGGCCGCAGGAATATGTCGGTGGGGTTCTCCTTGCCTTCGCGAAGGGCAAGCAGCGCGCGGGCTCGTCGAAAGCTGTGCTCAGGAATAACAATCCCATCGGCTAATTCGACACCATCCTCGCTGCACAATACATCCAGCATATCGCCGAAACTAGGAATCAGATCCGTGAATGGCATGCCTTGGGCCTTGTCACACCCGAACAACGCAGCGGCGAAGATATTGTTCGAGCTGCTGATTTTGAGCTGGTCTGGATTTAAAACCATGACTCCAGCAATATGCGGCAAGCTGGAGACGCGGAGCTGATTTTCAGAAGGGGATTTCTCGACAGTCGTCGGCACGTTGACATAATCAATAGTACGCGCCGCGAAATAATCCACGCGGTGCCTGTCATAGGAATCAAAAGCATCCACAGGAAACTTGGGGAGGAGAGACTGGAGGGGTGTACCGTCGGCAATGCTTTGGCCCCAGATGGCCCGCACATCGCCATGGGAGCCCTTGACCTTGCCGAGGACATCAATATCGAGGTATGCGACATCCTCAGCAATCTCTTCGGCAACCCAGATCAGACCACCCCTTTTTTCCATGACCCAAAAACTTGCAGCGCCTTTCGTGCCATCTCGTTTCTGTATTGGCACGATATCACCACAGAGGAGGACGCCCCTTGATTTGGTGGACGGATGGTTCAGCGGTTTTGGGCGATTGTAGCCACCTGAACCGTCTGCCGTCTTTGCTTTTTCTGAAGACTTGTTAGCTCTAGAGGGAGCTTTACTAAGCAGTCTAGCTGTAATACCACTTCTGGAGCCAATCAGCGACGCGCTGGCACTTCTAGTACTCCCAGCTCCATTCTGAGATGGTGCAGGATGATGTTCTTCTGCAGTCTCGTCATTTCGGGACAATCTTGCCTCCAGCCATTGTCTTCTCTCTTCCTGAATGATGCCAAGAATACTCAACGATCGGACTTCAGCTCGCTGGATTCCGAAGATGAGGCATGCCAAATCATTTGCAGCCAAGATAGTCCAAGGCGCGTCGGCTTCAGTACGAAATACTGCCTGGTGTGTAGGCGACCACTTGCTGCTGTGGCTGTGAACATTGGACGAACTTGGGATGACTGGCGTTGCCGGTATGCTGCTGGCGGCGGTATATGCATAAGAGCTTTCCTTGGTCGAATATGGCTGTGCGAGCGCCTCGATGAGTTTCTGTTGCAACGAAACAGAGTTGATGTCTGTGTAGGTTCGTCTGAGGCCTGTCCGTCGTGCAGCGCTCATTGAATCAGCCCTTGTGGGAGGTATCCGCATTTCCAGGTCTGGTTCTCGGAAGGACTCTTCGTCCTCCAATGAGTACTTTCGCCGCGTCTTCGCATCCTCGGCGTAGTCCCGCCCAGCCTCTTTTTGAGCTTGGTCAAGTTCTTGACTGAAGCTTTTCTCGAATATGTTGCGCCCGTCGTGGTGAGCTGGACCCGTCAAAGGTCCAGCACCCACTGCTCGTGAGTTGCTGTCATTTGTATCGATCGTTATAATGTTGGCCTTTTTCAGCAAATCCATCATTCCCTGAATCTCAATGTTGCCACTGACTCGGGCTTGCGCTTCTGCCAGAGCTGGGTTGGCAGCCCATTGTGATCGATCTCTTACAAAGTCCACCGACTTTTGTAGAATATTCTGCCTGCTGTGAAGAAAGTCTTCCGATTGTTTCGCAAAGGAGTACGAGTGGAGCGATTCGGAGGGAAAGCGGTGCAGGTCTTCTAGTACTGGCGAGGAGGGACCACTGAGCAGATAGCTGGCGGAGACAGATCGTGAAGAGGACCCGGAGATGGGGACAGTCTTGGAATGCTGAAGAGGTGAAGCAACAAATTCCCCGTCATCGAACGCGAAAGTAGGAGTTCGTATTGAAGGACCCTGTCGTCGGATTCTTCGGAGACCTGATCTTCCCAATCCATGTTCGTGGTCACCGTGAGCAGCCCTACGTTCGGTCAGGTCGCCGACGTTGGGATCAATTGTAACAGACACACCTTTTCAGATTGTTCATTTCCTGGGTCGTGCCAGAGTCGAACGAGAACCGCGTCCGGTGATTGTTGGAAGGTGATCCATTGTGGCCGGAGGGTAGCAGGTTTGAGGTGCTTTTGACCTTTGGTATTCGCAGTGTCTGAACGTCCAGGGTATTCGACTTGAGGAGGGGCGATAATGGCGGGGTGTAATTATTTCCTTGGGACAGGGTCAGTTTGCATGTATGAAATATGAGAGGAGTGAATTGCAGAAGCAGCTCCTCGGCCGAAGTAGGGCGCCCTCGTATGAATCCTGAGGTCAGTAGTCTGGCGTACCATTGTTATTTTGGCCATCTCGTGGCATGCTGAATGCCACTTGAGAGATACTATGGGCGGCCGCTCCGTTCTAATTGTCACGATGATGTGAGACCCAGAGACATCGTTCAATCGACAGAGTCCGTGGCAGCAAGTGGCTTTGCTGCTGAACGTAGAGGAATTTGGGCTATACCTTGCTCGAAGCAAGCAGCAATAAGGTCGATGACGGGCTAATTGAAAGGCTCAGCAAGCCAGCAAGTAGGTTGTGACGAGCAGAATCAACTAGGTAAAGGCAGAGAGAACATAGCGATCGATTTGGCTGGCTGCGGCTGGTGGGTGTGGGCTGTGGCTTCGCTTGTGCGGTAACCCTTGTAAGTCGGTTCGCGATTTGCTTTCTCTGTTGGAGAGCTGCCAGTCCGGTCCAACCAAACTCTGAACAGGCTCACTAGGCGTTGCATGTGGTACGCGCAGTGGTGCGGAGAACCCTAGCTCACGTCCCTTATTACTCACAGATCTGGTACTTGATGATACTGTACCTCCTCATAGTCCACCTAGGTACATATCATTTGGAGTATGCAGAACCTACAGGCGAATGGGACTGGCTCCCATTAATCATAGACCCATGAAGGCAGCGCGCAGGCCAGACTGCCCTCAGCGCTGGAGAAAGAAAAAGTCGGTAAATTTCCCAACGTTTAAGAGGTACCGATCTTCAAAAGCCGACGTTGTTAGACTTTAGCTAGAGTGATCGGTTTCTCACCGAGATCAAATGAACCTGCGCGACTGCTTGCAGGATTGCTATCATTTGCTCCCCGCACCGCTTCAAGTGCTATATCACTACAAATTCGCTCCATAACGAATCCTCATCCGAACTCTCTGTCGTGCATAGAATATCTCCATCTCCGTCTCCGTCTCCATCTCCATTTGACCGAGACGAATAATGATCGGAGCCTTTGCGCCCAGCTCAAGCCCAGAAGATGTCTGCAAAGCTTGCCGCGGCCAAACCCGTCTCCTTGGCCTTACCAAGCGCAGTATCGGACTTCCTCATTTTGCACCTTGTAGTTTGGTCAAAGTGAAACTATCATCTTCGCCCTTGGAACTGTTGCGAGCTTGCTGCGTCTTTGCGTCCGCTAGTGTTTGCTTGGGTCCGCCTCTTGACGAGCTGTCCCTCCTCTGCTCTGGCAAAGGGCCAGCAGAACTGACGAAACTCGAACGATGTCTGTTCTCCCCAAGCATGAAGGAAAATGATGCGTCCATCAGCGACGGCCGCGATGGCCCTTTGTGTGTTTCCCTATCGTCTTTCTCTGACGTTGAAGCAGTCTCGGCTTTTCCCGATGCTTGGGTCGTCCGAACTGGCAACGTGACCACCGTCCCCTGGTGCTGGGCTTCAGGTTCCGCAGACGCTTCCGACTGCTCCTCAGCGGACCCTTGGACCATCGCAGCGTCCTCTGAAGGCTGTACGTGTTCTTCGTTCGGGATCGGGATCTCCGGGTCAGACAGGTATACCGAGACAAACTGTATCTTAGCCAGGGAGATATTGAGATTGTTCTCAGTCGCGTCCGCATCTTCCTTGCTAGTCAATTTGACCGACCTCAACGAATCCACGGCGTCCTCGAGCAATTTTGCAAGCAATGCATTGCGATCTTGGAGCTGTTGTAGCTTTCGTTGAAGAGTCTGCGTTGTTTCCTCCACTTGGCCAGTGTCCAATGGGTCCTTGATTGCTTGCCTGGCCTGCGATGTTTGATAATTGTTCATCCCACGACGAACCTCGCCCACAGCACTTCGGACAGCCTTTGAAACGTTCCACCCTTCCGTCCGCTTTTGTAAGCCTCCTGTCACCTCCTGAAACAACCCTTCAAGCTGCTTTTGAGAGGCGGCCAACCTGCCTGGAGAGGCACTAGGCGAATGTCGGTGTTGAGTTCTTGTTGTCCGGGCGGCCGAAGAGCTACGGCTGTTTGGAGCATCGCTTTGCTTCGGACGTCTGCCTGTATAATGCTGTATGACTGTGGCCCCGGCCTCGGTATTTTGATTCCTGCCGAGAAAGATAGCATCTTTGACCAGGGAGCGAGGCTCGGAGGGACCAGGTACGGTATAATGAGTCAAAGAAGTAATGGCTGTCGTATAGTCTGCTTCAATCAATGACCAGCGACAACGCAAAAGCATCGCAACGCAAGTCAAGTCGATGATCTCCGGCCTCAAGTTCTCAGCAAACAAGAGATCCCAGATCCGCAGCACGTCTTGGAATTCGAACTCTCGTCCGAACAGGAGTCGGATCCAGCGACTGCAATACATAAGTAGAAGGACATAATCTGAAGCCGATTTACTCACATAGAATATATCTGAGGGAGGATGCCGATGACGTTCATGTGAAGAGCCAGCTCGGGGTCAATGGACGCGAGGATGCCGTCGTGGATCCTCTTGCTCCTTTCGATGATTGGTGACGAGTCCCTGCTTTCACCAATCTCGTAGAAGGCTTTTGCAGTCTGCATCAATGCACAAAAGAGACTGAAGGCATCATGTTCCACGTTCCTGGCATCCAGCACCTCAAGCATAAAGTCGACTCCCTCGGCACTTTTGCTTGTATCTGGCACACTGAGAGCATCCACAGCATCCTGCTGAGCCACCCATAAGATTGGAGCTAACAGCTCGTGCATACCTTGCCGATACCCAACGTCGGGATTTAGCTTGGCATAAATGAATAGAATGTCCAACAACTGCTTCTGTGTAGCAGGCTCTCGGAAGAAGTAGTTGTCCTGCATGCACCGCGTTACATCCTGAAAGATCTCTTCTCTGGCTTCCTCATCTTGCCGTAGTGTCGACCAGGGAGACTTTGCTTCGTCAGACGTCAGACTCGTTAAGCAGTACAAAGAAGACAAGGACGCACCGCTTCGTCATCTGCCAGAGGGTCCGCCGATGAGTGAATATCGTTGGGATGCTCTATGAAGCGCAAGAAGTGGTTTCGCAAGGAGACGTACGCCGATCGAGACTCGGCCAGTTTCTTTGGCCAAGACCTCTGGCTGAGAGGACCGTAGAGGAGGAAAGCCTATCCGTTTGGCAACCGTGACTTCCAATGAGTAGAAGGAAAAACCAACCTTCCAGCAAACCGAGCGCAGTCCGTCCTCGCAGGGGTCAAAGCCTTCGCCATCTCTCAATGCTTGCCGCAAGTCGACCCCAATTGAGGTGCTGAACAAAGATGACCAGCGCCGCCTAACTTGGTGAGCCTGGGTTTCTAACACATGCTTAAGTCTTACTGGTTTTCTTCGAATGTCCGCATGACAGTTGCAAAGGGACCAGCAGCGATGAGATGGACATCAAATGTACGATGTTCAAATCTATAACTCCGGATGAGGATCAGTGGTAACATGCAACTTGAAGTTGGACGTCGTGGCTCTTGGCGGGGAATAAACAATGGCGACGTCAACATCCCGCTCCGAGATAATAATACTCCAGTGTATGAACCATCAACTATCACCACCATCTCGAGGAAACGCTCGCAAGACTGGCCTTATTGATCATGCTTTCATCAGACGATGTCCGCCGACCTCTATGCAGCTTTTCTGGACAGTGGTGATGGGCGCCTCTCCACAGACGCGGCTCATTCTACATCTGTCGGAGGCGGAGGAAACGATGTTCCAAACGAGCAACTGGAGTATCGACCAGTCACACAACCCTGGGTGACTCCCTCAAAGCCTGGGTTCACAAAACATGGATCACCACTTTGGCAAAAAGATGCCAGTGGAAGCGACGTGCTGTTCGATGCCGAAGAGCCAGAGTTGGACGACGATTTTGGTGATTTCCAAGCGGTAGAAGATTTGAATGAACCCGGACCTCAAACGACTCAAACAGTCACCAACACGCATCAGCAGCACCCCACCGACAAAGCTTTTAGGACTGCAGGCCCTCTTACACACTTGTTGGACACCGATAGCTATGTGCAACATGCTTCAAACTCAGATGGAGCCCTTCCTGGAAGTAGGGCATTGAAAGTTCAGAGAAATGTACCTCCTTCGAACCCTGTCGCGACGAATGAAGTGGCGGAGATTGATGCCAGTTGGGAAGAAGACTGGGGAGAAGTCGAAGACAGCCAACCTCAGATGGAGCCACAACACGGTCCAACTGGGTTCAGACGACCTGGAAAAGCTCCGGCGCACCCCATCAAGAGCAGGAACGAAGAGGAAGATGTGTGGGAGCCTTTTGAAGACGGTCAGCCCGTGACGAGTGCCACAGATTCATCCGAGAAGCCTTCAACAGCCTTGAAAAAAGCAACTCAATCACTCAGCTTGTCCTTGCCAAGTTCCACATCCCATCACGAACGACCAACGAATGTCCCTCCACCGTCCTCACTTCTACAACTGCTTTCTGATGTCTTCAAATCTCTCCACGAGAGCAACCTCGATACAACAGTGTCCAAGCCGAATTTGGCTGCGAAGATACTGATAGTGTTTAGGACAGCCTGTCGACTCGTTGCTGGAAGGACTCTACGGTGGAGACGAGACAACCTTTTGTCCCAAAGCATGAGAATAAGCCAAGCAGGTAAGAGTGGAGGGATGAAATTGGCGTCAGCCAACAAGAGTGAGAGTGCAAAGGAGGAGCGCGACTGTAAAGAGATGATACGTGACTGGGATCTGCGTCTTCATGAGTTCAACAGCATCATTGCTCGAGCTGGGCTGCCGCCCCATCGCATAAAGATCCCCGCCTCTACCGTGTTGAAGACACTGAAATACCCCGGTTCCACCGAGTCGTCCAAGCAATGCGCACTCTGTGGACTGAAGAGGAGCGAGAGAGTCACGGACGTCGACGTAGATGTCGACGATCTGTTTGGGGAGTTCTGGAGCGAGCATTGGGGCCACAAGGACTGCTATGATTTCTGGTACTCGTCTAACGGCCTGCTTGGTCATCGATGAATACAAGAGTTCTCCCAAACGTTCCCGAGTCTTGGCCGGTCCTGTACCGATGTTGATGCGATACCCACAGCAGATGTCTCTTTCCATGTGCCCAGCTCGGTGGTGGCCAAACCTTGGTCGCGATCGCCAATTTTGCGTGCCAGACATTGCCTTTGACCTCCGATGACAAGTGACATCCGGGTTTAGCTCCGGGAGATATACGGAATCCTGTAAGGCGATGCTTCTCGAACCCATCGATACATATGGGCAAGCGCAACGCCTACCAAGGTACCTGGGTAGATAAGGTACCGTACAGGAAGTGGTATGTGTGGTTCATGAAGCATATGCCAGTACGGAGTACTCGTAAAGAGATCCTTAAGCGGGGGCGCCAAAAATAAGCGCAGATCGCCGCTCCGCCGGCGCCTGGGGTGTTGCCGACGAAGAGGCATTCTACTTACACCCCATCTGGCCTGGTACTTATCGCTGTTCAACACAGTCCCACCCCTTGCCATTAATACGCATCTCTCACCAGTATATTCTTCGTCAAGCTGAAAGTCATATCATCTGCTACTGTGATATCATCTGCTACTCTCACATGAACAGCCGGTGAGCGTGCTCAAGGAGAACGTCACTTGACATCCCCATCCCCCAACGACTATCCTCTGGAAACTCCCCCTGCCGTCCTACCGAGCGTGTCATATACCGTTGACCGATACAACATTCTCACAGTCAAAGAGGAACGAGCAATTCTTTCGTCGAAAGAGCAGTGCCACAGAAGTAGCGAGACCTTTCACGGCCAAGCCTCGCAGGATCGACTGCGGCTTCAGGCTGAGGTGCGGATTTCCTGGTCTTCCGCATCACAAGCCTGAGGGCCAAAGAATTGACAGAACGAGATGGGACTCGCGTATAATGTCTACTTGAACTCGGCCAAGATCTTTGGATGCAAGGTAAGACATCATGTTGCAATTCGTCTTCCGAACACTTTACTGACGGATGATTACTCTTACAGAACTGTAAGACGCACTTGGCCGATTTCGACGACATCATATCTCGGAATTTTCGGGGACAGCATGGCAAAGCCTTCCTGTTCTCCACGGTCGTAAACATCAAACAAGCAGAAGCGATGGAACGGAACATGACCACTGGCAGGCATATCGTAAGAGACATCAAGTGCAAACAGTGCGACGAGACGGTCGGCTGGAAATATGACAAGGCATATGAGGCTAGCGAGAAGTACAAGGAAGGGAAGTACATCCTGGAGTCTGAGCTGCTTTGTACGGTGACCTGATGTGGCCGACGACGATGCCAGCAATTCAAAGCATCATCTGCGCGGGGTACTAGGCATAATTGTCTTTTTGGGGGTAATTCGGCATGGACACATCTTTTGGGTTGCACGGTCGGCGTATTTAATGGTATTTTTCGGCGAACACGGGTTCGATAGATCAAGGTACATGGCATCAAAGCACACCAGCGACCTTGCTACAAATTGACAACGGCAGTGAGACAAGAACAGAAGTTGTCGCATTCCGCGTTATCCTCACCTGATAGCCCGAGGCAAGGAACGGGGCCACTAGCGATCGACCACTCTTCCGACTGCCCACCTTCGGACCTTCCAGAGCCTCATTTCTCGTACTCATCCATCGACATTATTTCCGGCCGAAGCGAGGTCGACGGGCAAGCGTCGCAGTATATGAGGCGGTTGTTTGTCAGGAATCACTCACTGTCTATTGCATTTTGATATCGACCGTCAGTGGCGCATATTGCCGTGGCCCCAACTCGGTGCTAGCTCCAACTAAACTGGCAAAATACGGAGTCAATGCTCCGATCGGAGGAGCTCCCCAGGTCATGGAATACAAAGTCAATTTCCATATGAGCCTGAGTAGTCCCCGTGGTCTGCTTTCTTTTCTGCTGTTACAGACTCCACTAGTCACAAGGTGAGCAGGACTTTGTGTAATAATCCCTCTTCTGGCATCCATCTGGATCTTCCCTGCATTAGCAAAACGACAATAGCATATCGATACAAGATGGCATCCAAAGATACCATGCAAGCAGTTGTGTTCAAGGGAAAGTTGCAGGTCGCAGTCGAGCAAAGACCTGTCCCCAAGATACAGGATCCTCAGGACATCATCGTCAAAGTGAGATACACGGCACTTTGTGGAAGGTTTGTAGATCATTTCTGGTGGCAGATTTCAATGACTGACACTTGGAAGCGAGCTCCACGTGTACCGTGGTCACCAGGCATCCGGAACAGGATTCATTATGGGTCATGAGTTCACAGGTGAGGTGGTAGAGACTGGATCCGATGTCAAGACTGTTACAAAGGGAGACAAAATAGTGACTCCTTTCACGACCAGTTGTGGAGAGTGTTTTTACTGCAAAGGAGGATTCTCGTCTCGATGCGCAAAAAGTCAATTGTTCGGATCGTCTGGCCTTGATGGAGGACAAGCCGAGTATTGCCGAATCCCTTCGGCAGACAGCACAGTGGTGAAGGCGCCGGCCAACATCGAGGAGAACAAGCTGGTGCTCATGGCCGACATCTTCCCGACTGGATATTTTGCCGCAGCAAATGCATTTCGCGGGTTCGATGAGCAGACCATATCTCAAAGCGTAGTGCTTCTGATAGGCTGCGGTCCTGTCGGATTGTGCGCGCTTGTGAACGCCCTCGAGTACAAACCCAAAGCTTTGCTTGCCATTGACGGGGTGCCGTCACGATTGGAACAGGCGAAAGATCTTGGAGCCGAGCCCTGGAACTATCAAACGGACCTTGAGGGTCTCAAGAAGCGAGTACTAGAGCTCACGGATGGCAGAGGCGCCGATACCGTGATGGAGCTGGTGGGTCACAGCGACGCGCTGAAAATGGGATTCGAATTGCTGAGGCCATGGGGGTAAGTGCTCTTCTTCGCGGAAGACTGTACCATTGAAACACGAGTCTTTCGGTTTGTCCCAGGTTTTACCGACACAACTTTCTGACGATTTGTAGTAATATCTCCAGTGTCGGCGTACACAATGGAGAAATCCCATGGACTGGGAACCAAGCATATGGAAAGAATTTGAGGATCCAAATGGGTAGATGTCCCGTTCGAAGTATGTGACACTCACACACTGGCTGGGTTGTCTGGCTAACCATCAATCCGCACAGGTCTTTTCGAGCCGGCTCTGGAAATGCTGGCGAAGAAACAGCATCAGCTGAAGTAAACCCTCGTCTGAAGAATTTGATGGAAGGAATGCTAATCGTTTGTCAGTTTCATGGCGGATAACATCAAACCAATGTCGGAAGCCCCCAAATGGTATGAAGAGTTCAACAATATGAAAGTGCAGAAAGTGGTCTTTGAGGCAGACAAGTGAGGGTATGGACCAGCTTGGGAGATCCTGGAACATAGAGATTCAAGATCTGGGCCGCATGGTCAAGTTCATCATTTGGTGGGCCTTTTGAAGAGAGGTTCTCCATGTCATACTCCCAGAGGTAGTGCAGCATGCGTGGACGAGCTGCAAGCTATACGCCCTGAATCATGTATGCCATGTTGATGTAGCAATTTCATGACTTACACGAATCATGAGGGCAACAGTGCGTGAGTTGTGCACAAAGATGCCAGTGCTCCTCTCTGTCACGTCTCGTTTCAAGCTTGGCACAAATGAGGGGAAGAGAAGTTGAGAGCTGCTTGGTGGCTGTCTTCTGGTTGGCCAGCCCTAGCCTCCAAAAACTCAGTACGTACCTAGAAGTTCAGAACTCGCGGTCCCTGCCCTCCAATTTTAAGGGCTTTCCTCGACCTTAGCCCAGCACTTTCGTTTGTTTCCAAAAACGACGTCGAAATCCTCCATCCTCCATCCTCCATCCTCCATCCTCTTCCCTCCTCCATACTCTCGCGAACACTCAACACCACCCTCATCCCTTCGATCTTTCACCTTTCACCTTTCGCGTTCTCCTCCCCTCGCCGAGCCCTACGGCATTCTCAACTCGCACTCAACCTAAACAACCTACCCCTCCTCACTTTCATCACTCCCCACACCCTTGCCTCCACCAGTCAATCTGGTCACCTTGCCAGATACTTCTGCACCGCACTTTGACCAGACTCTCGAACCTCCGCGCACCTCTTCACGTACGGACAACTCCAAACTTGTACCTACCGTGACATCTTCCTCATGGCTTCCGCCGAATCTCCAGTTGCAAATCACGTCGATGATGGCTTGACCGAATCGATCAACCAACTCAATGTGGGCGACCGCGAAAATGAGCAGCCAAAGACCGAGGAAGAGTACGCGCAGTCCCAATTGACTCTCAGAGCCATTGTTTCCACCAAAGAAGCTGGTGTCATCATTGGTAAGGCTGGAAAGAATGTGGCCGATCTACGAGAAGAGACTGGTGTCAAAGCTGGAGTTAGCAAGGTCGTGCAGGGTGTCCATGATCGTGTCTTGACCGTGACTGGACCCCTCTCCGGCATTGCAAAGGCCTACGCTCTCGTGGCCAAAGGTCTTCTTGAGGGTGCGCCCCAGATGGGCATGGGAGGTGTTGTCCAGAACAATGGCACTCACCGTAAGCTTCTACAACATCCGTCCTATGTCTGCCACTAATGCTCGCCAGCAATCCGTCTCTTGATCTCTCACAACCAGATGGGCACCATTATTGGTCGGCAAGGATTGAAGATCAAGCACATCCAAGACGCCTCCGGTGTACGCATGGTCGCACAAAAGGAAATGTTGCCTCAATCCACTGAGCGTATCGTCGAAGTCCAAGGTACACCTGAGGGCATTGACAAGGCCGTCTGGGAAATTGGAAAGTGCCTTGTCGATGACTGGCAACGTGGCACTGGGACCGTGCTGTACAATCCTGCTGTTCGAGTGCAAGTTGGTTCGGGACCTTTGCCTCCTGCCGTTGGTGGGGGCGGATTGCCGGCCAACACCTTCGCTGGAGGTCGAACATATAATCGGACTGGCAACGGCGCTGACTTCAGCGAAGCGCGCAGTTTCAACAACCGCAACACCGATGCACCACGTAGTGGCGGTATCCCCATGGTCACCGAGGATGGAGAAGAAGTCCAGACTCAGAACATTAGCATTCCTGCCGATATGGTCGGCTGCATAATCGGAAGAGGAGGCTCCAAGATCAGCGAAATCCGGAAGACCTCAGGAGCCAGAATCTCGATTGCGAAAGCACCGCATGACGAGACTGGGGAGAGAATGTTCACCATCATGGGAAGTGCCAGCGCCAACGAGAGAGCCCTGTACCTCTTGTACGAGAACTTGGAAGCCGAGAAGGGACGCAGACAACAAGTCTCCTCAGAATAAGTCTGAGAGACGATCCATCCTTGAACGTCAGTCTCCTATCCTCGATTTACAGCTTCCACACGACTATGCTCCGACATCCACACTCCTTCAACACCACTTTCCTTCTGCACTCGTCCCGAAATGAATGACACGCGAAAAGCATATGGCATTGTTTCTCTTTGGCGTCGGATCGATAGACCGTGTCTTGCGCAAAGCGACTTGACGAAGCTATGATACCTTTTTTCTTTTACTTCTCGCCAGGAATGCGAGTTGACGAATGATGACATGAGCTTGTATGCAACGACCTCAATCCTTCTCTAATGCAAACCCCGACACTCCCAGAATCGATCTCTCACAATCCCTTGGCCAACCTGTGCCATGACAACAGACACGAATTTCGCCCACGTCACTCGGTTCAACTACACGAAAAAATGATTTCGAAGCGATGGAGATTGGTATCGCAGGAGCAAAAGTAAGCTGGGTGGGTACTGGCGAGAGGTCGCCTGAAAGCATGAAGTGGCCATGGCCTGGCACCTGGCACGGCTTGGGCAGGCAAAGGCAGAACATTGCAGACAGTTGCTCCGGCCTCAAAAGGGCGCAACAGACCAGAGGACAAGCGGACCTCTCCTACTGTATCTGTCAAATGAGAAACCTCACTGAGCCCATCAATCACACTTTTTCAGTGTCCAGTATGTGAAAGTTTTTGCATGAACTCCGACTTCCCATGGTCCTGTGTAGCACGTTGCGTATGCCGTAGTCAGCCCGAGTGCCCCATTCGGCCGCAGTTCGACCCCGGTTCACCGCATGTTGGCTGCCTCTGACAGGTGGAGAAGACCAAGTCAGCAGCAAACGGGCGGTATGTGAAGGCCGCAAAGGTTCAGGTCCGTCACACAGGCTTTCTCCGCCATAGGCTCCTACCGCTGATCTCGGACCTCATTTGAAGAGGGGGAGAGTACGCAGGCCACTTCACCTCCGCTTTGGGCTTCTGCATCCCCTGTTTGATTAGCCCGACAAGTCGTGGGAGCCTTACCAAGTGCTACCAAGGGCGCAAGAGTTCATCTCGTCTATAGGGCTGGAAGGAAAGGTGGACCTCGCCGCTCACAACCATGAAAGACTGTCAGTGACAAGCGGGACCCTCTGTGTCAGATGGAAATCAGATACCTAAGTTAGTAGTGCCGGATAGAGGACGCACCTCAAACATCATCTGTAGACGACTAAGCTACATCGCCCACTCTTCTCATCTGCGTTACTCAAAGTAAAGCATCGTTTCTTCATTTGCGGATTGCACGGCTGCGAGAGAAAACCAAACCTGGTAATTCTGTTTGGTGGCTTGTCGTATGCGGTTCCAGCCCCAAAAGAATTGCTGGCGTTTCAAATAGCCGCCGATCGCAGATCAAAGGCCCCGTGCGGACAACGCCTTGACGTCGTCCTCATGGTCAAGTCAGAAATCATCTGAGCCTTTCACACCGTACACCTTCACATTCTCTCTTCGAACCTCCTGCACACACACTCGAGTCAGAGAGCGACCCATCTCGAGGCAGCCGGCGAGGCGAATCTGCCTTGAACGTTGACTGCACGCCGGTGCAATAATCGAGATTGAGCCTCGACGCGACTTACATTGGCCCAGGACAAATTCCATCGACCTCAAATCTGCAAGCGCCTCCTTTCCAAACCTGATCAGGCTCGGCATCAGTGCCTGAGGGATCCTGCTTCCATTGTCCTCTCCTGCTCCATCGATTTCGGTCAACCCCTCGAATATGTCGTCCCCGGTGCCGCTTCTGCGACCTCCTGTCCCTGGTGGTCGTAGCCAAAGCGGTAGCCGGACCCCTCGCCTGACATTAGGAATACCTCCCTCGCCCAATGCCCGACCAGTCACTGGCGAGCCGGAAGCAGTGAGTGAGATACCACGGTTCAACTTAGCGACAAAGGGTCCACCTAAATTATCCCTTGCAACGCCTATGGGAAGTCTAGGTTCGGTTCAAGAAGGAGGCACAAATCTAAGACCACAAATACAACCACTAAATATAAGCGCAGTCACCGGCAACGATGTCGGGACCAGGCCCAGAGGAGACAGCTTTCATGCTGCCAGTGTTCCAGGTTCTGCATCTTCATCCACATACTCTGCCTTGTCATTCGCTATGCAAGGCAGGCAAGGCGGCACCCCAGACCCGTCCTCGGCGATTAGCTCGATCTATTCCGAAGCAAGCATAGGCGGAGCGTCTATGGAAAGAGAATCGAGTATGGGCGGACTGTCCATTGACTTTGAGGCACTCAGCATCGAGAAGGGAAGACCGCTCGATGTTGAAGATCTGGATGATGAAGGCTGGGGAGCAGCAAGCGAACAGAAGAAAATCATTGAGCTTGGCTCGCTAGGAGAGGGCGCTGGCGGTGCCGTAACGAGGTGCATGCTGGAAGGTGGTAAGACGATATTCGCGCTCAAGGTATGGCCGATCATGTTTCTCAAACGTTCAATCCTAATCGCCGGGCAGATCATCACGACCAGCCCAGACCCCGACGTCAAGAAGCAAATCCTACGAGAGCTGAAATTCAACAAGAATTGCACATCAGAATACATCTGCCAATATTACGGTGCCTTCATGGACAAGTCGTCGAGCACGATATCGATAGCAATGGAGTTTTGCGAAGGCGGGAGTTTGGACAGCGTGTACCGCGAGGTGAAGAAGCTTGGAGGTCGAACAGGTGAAAAAGTGCTTGGAAAGATTGCTGAAGGCGTTCTGCACGGTCTCACCTATCTCAATGGCCGCAAGATCATCCACAGAGGTAAGCCTGTCACAGCGCTATAAACTATTGGGCAGAACATTGACATTTCCAGACATCAAACCCTCTAATATCCTGCTTTGCCGCAACGGGCAGGTCAAACTGTGTGACTTTGGGGTTTCTGGAGAGTTCGGAACGAAAGGTGATGCGAACACCTTCATCGGCACCTCATACTACATGGCCCCAGAGCGAATACAGGGGCAATCTTACACCATCACCTCCGACGTATGGTCACTGGGTGTGACGCTACTTGAAGTGGCTCAACACCGCTTTCCCTTCCCAGCCGACGGTACCGAGATGCAGCCTCGAGCCGGGCTTATCGACCTACTCACCTATATTGTTGCACAACCCATACCGAAACTGAAGGATGAGCCCGACAATGGCATCAAATGGAGCGACATGTTCAAATACTTTATTGAGTGTTGTTTGGAGAAGGAGCCAGGCAGAAGGGCGACGCCCTGGCGGATGCTGGAACATCCGTGGATGGTGGAAATGAAGGCCAAGAAGGTCAGCATGTCGACGTTTCTCAGGCAGGTCTGGGATTGGAAAGATGAATGATTTATGTGGACGGATTGGGAAAGCACTTACCATGATGTGTGTTGGGCAATGAAAACGATCTGATAAGGCGTGTGTAGGCGGAGGAGCGCCCTCATTATCAGGCGATCTATTTCCGTGGAATCTGGTCGACTTTTATATATTCTCCCGAGACTGCGACATACAGAACCGGCTACGAAATGGGGCCAGTCGAACGGCGCCTGTATGTGGTTGGATGTGCTTGGCTTGGAATACTACCTGGTCAGAATAGGACCATGATTATAATACCCCTTCGAGAGGAAAGCGATTTTCATGGTCTTCTGGATAAGACATGCAGGTAGCAGGCTGATTAACGAGAGCAAACACAACACCATCGATTTTATCCCATGGCCTTTAAAACCTCTCTAAGTCGTCCTTTCTATACTCTAGAGCTTCGACTTCTCTGCAATCAGGGTGTAACTCTTCGGGTAGCTCTCCAGTCTGTCTCGAGTCATTTCTCCAATGTTTCTGAAGCCAGCTGTGAGCATGGAGATGTCGAACTCGGCAAGAAGACTTTTCATGACGTGGCGGACGCCTTCTTCGCCCATGATACTGCACGATTGACGTAAGCTCCAGCGACTGGGTAGATATGGTAGCACCAAGTTGGAATACTCACCTGAGGCCGTAAATCCACATTCTGCCTACCCAGACAAACTTCGCTCCAAGACAAAGCGCTTTGATGACATCTGATGCGCCGCGAACACCCGAGTCGAACATGACAGTCAGCTTCTCACCAATCCCGGCGTTGACGATATTCTCAAGCGCGTCGAGACTGGCAATGGCGCCGTCGACTTGACGACCGGCATGGTTGGACACCACGATACCGTCACAGCCTAGATCGACACATTTTTGTGCATCGTGAACGGATTGGATACTGCAAGAGAGAAAAAGGTCAGGCATGGAGGTCTTGTGCAGCGAAATTGCGGTTTGACCAACCCTTTGATGCAGAATGGCTTTCCACCGCTCAGTTCCTTCCAGGTCTTGATGAGCCAGGGCATCTTTTCCCACGAAAATGCACGACCGTGCCACACATTGTCAATCCACATGGCCGCGGCCTTTTCGGGATCTTTCTTGGGATCGACGCCTTCCTCCGCAAGGCGTTTCTGGAACACTGGGTCGACTAGGCCCATGTCGGCTCCGATTCCACGGTAGAAGGCGTAGTTGGAGGTGGTGATGTCGTCGTGGCGCCAGCCGAGTTGCCATGTGTCCTAGACCACATCGTCTCAGTCTCTGCTCGCTGCTGTCCGCTTGGTTACTCACCGTTGTCAGGATGCATGCTGTAAAGCCAGAAGCCACAGCTCGCTTGAGGAGTGAAATAGCCAAATCGTCATCGTGTGGCAGGTACAGCTGGAAGAAGCGGACGGGCGAGTCATTATCTGCCCCCTCAACCTTGACGGCTGCGTCTGACTCTCTTCCAGCATCGTTCGAGGCGGCGACGTCCTCAATGGTGCAGGAGCCAGCTGTGCTCAATCCATATGGCAACCTCAATTCACCGGCAACTTTCGCCACGGGGAGCTCGCCTTTGGGATGATAAATCTTGTTGATGCCGACGGGGGCGAAGCCAATGGGTGCCGAGACCTTGTGCCCGAAGAGAGTGGTGGTTGTGTCTCGTTCATTCACATCGACCAATTGGTGAGGGATCAATCGGTGCCTATAGAAGGCTTGTCTGTTGCCGAGGTGTGCTCCAAGACTGTCAGTCTATAGTTGCTTCGCGAAGTGATGAATGAACCCATACTCCATCCTTGGCCGGCGTTCGATTGTGCATACAACCGACCATTTACTGATAGTGATTCTTCGGCATGAGCTTCGAGCTTGTCTGGTCTGGTGTTAAATGGCGGGTCTGTGGGAGGGTCAATATGGCTTTCCAGTGGAGTAGTGCAGCTAATCCTCACGCTTGTTTTCATTGAGCTCCCAGAACGCGTTGCGTTGTTCCTGCTGCCAATGCGGCGTCGTCCTGTGGTACAACTTGGGGATTCTGGGGTCACTCATTTTGACGAATGCCTCAAGGTGAAACGCCAGAAAAGAAAGTATCAACCCTACCAAGTGCGTTTTTCAGGAACAGAAAGAAATCACGAAAGCTCATCCTAATATTGTTGTAAGAAGCCTCACCCTGGTGACTGTCATCATTACTTCTCTACTCGTTAAGATCAAGCCATGACATATTTAGCCGAAGGAGCCGTGTTCGGCAGTTGCCATGACGTTTCCACCACGTTGATGATGTAGATTTGGGTTGTACGAAATAAGTTACGGAAGTGGAAGATCAGTGGCACGAATTGCGGCGGCCGGATATCTTATCAGGTTCAATGGATGCTCTTAACTAAACCACGGCCCGTTGGAATTGGCATTGAGACCCCTTGCCGCCTATTACCTAATGATCGCCCTGACGCGCAAGGCTGCGCGTAAATGGTGGACAAGGCTCTCACTCCGCAGAGACGCGCTTTCCCCCACGACCGAAACAACTTGTGTAATATTTTTCGACTCTTGCTCGTTCATGTGTGCTCAACTCTCTGCCGGTGTTGTTCATACTCTTCCTGCCATGCGTCATGCCCTTTCATAAGCCTGCTGTCGTTGTTGACACAAGTCGAGGCTAGACAGCTCGCGCCGGGTCCTCCCTTCCCTAAAGCCTTAGAATGCCTCCGTACCGAGTCCTGCAAGACGAGTGGTCCGACTACGATGATGATTCCGATGTCGAAATCCACGGAAAAGAACATGAAACGAGGGACGGCCTTTCGGCCCCAGACTCGCCCACAGGGGAGGAGCACAGTCTGCAGGAGCGTCCTAAGAGCACATCCCCTGAGACTGTTAAGATAAAGGAGGAATGGGTAGAGCTTTCTGACACAGACGCTGAACTGCAAGCCGAGCCGTTACAGGCAGAGACCATTGAAGTCTCACACGAAGCCACACAGGATGTTGATTACAACGTCGTCGCTCGGCCTATTCAACAGTCAATGTCACACCGCGTGGAACATGTCATGTCCAAAGCCGCACAGAATCCGTTGCCGCGGCGAGTTCGGACTAGGCCACGGGTATTGCACAATATTTCATCACGGTCGTCCCATGATGTTCTTTGGCACCGAATGCCCAACGCAGTCCCAAAAGTCGAGCGGGTAGGTGGTTTCAATGCCATCATTGATGACTGCTGATTGAGTCCCAGACAGTCTATAAGGATGTTGGTTTTCTTGTGATGAACGTCCGAGGACTCCTCGTCATGCTCCGTGAATCTGATTTGTGGTTGAATGCCTCACAAATTACCAAACTTGCTGGAGTCGAGCAAGGCAGGAAAATCAGAGTCGCCGAAGATCAAATTGAGGGCGAATATGAGAGAATAATAGGTGGATACGCTCCATATCAGGGCATCTGGGTTCAATACGAGTACGGGCGGCGGCTTGCCAGAGAATACAACGTCGAACAAACTCTCCTACCGCTATTGGAGTACGATGCCACCACTGATAGAAGCAGGCCTCCGAGTCAGCCCGCCAGAACGTTACCAAGAGGAAATGTTCCGAAGGCCGTAAGAGTTCCATCATTCGAACCGAAGGCACAAATTCAAGCACCTCAGAGGAAAACTGTGCCAGCCGACCGCCCTCACGCAGGCTCATCAGTCCACGATAAGCAACGAAGCGAGCAATCTTCTAACGCTCTGGCGAGTCGAGAAGAGTGGTTAGATTCTAGCGAAAGTGAAGATGAACTCTCTCGGATATTCGAGTCCGAAGATGTCGAAGCACTGAGGCCGACTGTGATTTCTGATGTATCTCCTGCGCCACAACCACCAGTGAACATGAACAGCAAGAGAAAGAGACAATCGGAACCACAAGGACACGTCTCAGATGAACCGACGCATGCACAGAAACGCCCGAAACAGACTCACGTTCTTTCAGATGATAAGTCTGAAGTGTTCCAGGACTACAGCCAGGTGTCAGCTCAATTGCTTTCCAGAACAATCAGAAATGCACTGCTGGACCCAAAGACAACTATACCGTCATCTCTAGAGGAATACGGGCATGGCACCCGCAATGCCAGCATTGGGGTTGGTGTTGGCCGCACGAGGAAGAACGCAGACGAGTATTCCATGAATGCGCATTCTACTTTCAGTCGCACCAGGAGGGAGCGCCTGGGCGAGCTGGGACTGTGGTTCGATCGGCGTCAATTGGCCGACAACAACGCCGTTATGCGATCGATAGAAAAGGTTAGGGCGAAAGTACCGTGGGATCAAATGTCTCAGGAGGAACAACAAAAGGTTCGCAAGCAGGTGAAGCGCAAAATCTTCCATCAGCGCTATCAAGAGGGCAGGTCACAAAGCTATTTTATCTCACAACTACTCAAGCTGGCAAATCAAAGCGGGGTCAGCAACGACGCAATACTGGGTCTTCTACTGCAGCAACAGAAATCGAGGGAGACGCTTGTCGACCTCTTTTCCGGGCTCGTCGGAGTCAACGAGTCAGGAACGCTGTCGGTAAACAAGGTGATGGTGGAAAACTACGAGGGATGGGAAACTGAATGAGAGCTGATCACTGTTTCGCAAATCAATCTCAAGTCAACCATAGGGTACGATCCTCCCCTGACAGTTGAATTTTGCTTTTGCACCGATTTGACAATCGACGAAGACAGTGCTCATGGCTGCTTGCTCGCGGCCTTTTCATGTAAGTCGTCGTCGTCTCCAACCTTGACCGATTCGTCAATCCTCTGTGCCTTGTCGCTTGCCGCGCCTGTAGACCCTTTCAACGCTTCGTCCACACTATCCATCAAGCTCTTGCCGCCACTGACTTCCGGCAGAGAAGGTGCCGTTGTCGACGTGGACGTGGGCATGCGAGCGCCAATGTCTCTGTCTGCACCCTTATTGGCGCCATAGTTGGACTTCTCCTCGTCGATGGTATTCCTAACATAGTGGTCAGACGTCAGCCTCTCTGCGGAAACGCGGCTTCTCTTGAATGCCATTGCAAGTAATCACGACTTTCTTCCGAGCCTTGACCACCCCAAGAACCCCAAGATGAGGGTATGTCCGCTGTAGGAGGTCCACGGATGTCGACTTACTGAGATATTCCGTGCTGACTTGTGTCGAGACTGTCGGGCTCGTATCCCTCCGCATGGCCCCCCCGTGTGTTCTCCATCTTGCCTTGGCCGGAGTGTAAAGTCAGCCCAGACTGATCAGCAAGTGTGGTTGATGAAATTGACACGTATTAGACGGTATGACTTCAAACCCATACATGTGATGAAGTACAAAAGCATCGGCTGGTCAACACATGCGTTTGTAAGTCGTTCGTGCACAGCACCAACGGCACCATGCAAAATGACGCAATATGTTGGATACTTGCGTATGATATGACTTCACCGCATCCGCAACTGCTCAAGCAACTGCTTCAGGGCTCATAAAAGTCTAAATGTTACCTTCTCATGGAAAAGCTGAACAATGTCGGACTTGGACTATTGGCTAACGGAACTGCCGCGCCTTCGCGGCCTCGCCAGCAGAGCCAGTACAGCAACGTGAAGAAGTTTGAGCTCCGCCACGATGACCGTTTGATCCCAATGACCTGGTACGACATTCTTCATGTCCATTGCAAGCACATACGACACGTTTCATTCCCGCCCTGTTCGAGATGAAGCACCAGGGCTTCCTCGTCTTCAAGCCTAGAAAGACGCAACTCTTCTCCTGACTTGAGCTCGTCGACTCTGATTACGTTGACACTCAATCCATCATCGACCGCGTTGCCATCTCTGAGGCCAACAATTCCAGTACCAGGTGCCTCGATTTCCACCCTTATATCCCACCCAGGAACACTCACGATGTCGCAAGGAGTGCTTGGACTGATATGAAGCTGACTCAAGCTGTCTGGCAGCAAGAAAAGGCTCGTTAAAGCGCTCTTGGGGGACTCTTCGCTTCGAGAACGCTGCGCATCGAGACGTGACACGTCAGCACTCTGGTCCACAGTCTCTATCACACTTATTAGCTGTGGTCCCTGTACAGCTGCCTCGTCTAGTCTGCCCGCAGACATCTGAATGCGCTCTAAAGTCGGACCATCGGCTTCACCGACCGAGCGTGTTTCTGTTTGTTGGGTACCTGTATCAGTTATCTGGAGCTGACCAAAGCCCAAGCTGTTGTCCATATCTGGCATTGAAGATAAAGGAGATGAAGCCCAATCACGCAGATTGTGCCTGCTCTCCAATGGGTAGCGACGCCATACGTGGGGCGCTCTCGTCAGTCGCAGACATTCGGAGTTCATTTGTTCTATGATCGACCTCAGCATTGCAACATTCTCAGGGGTGTACTCAGCAAGATCTGGAATCGTCCATTGGTCATATAAACGGCCATGCACACTTGTGACAACAAAACCCGTATGTGCTGTAATGAACAAATGACACAGGAAGCAGGCCCCTTTGCTGCTGCCGATAGCTCGAGGCAGTATGGGCGTTGAGGTTGACAGCATATAGTGTATAATCAGCTGAATTTCAGCATGGACATAGCAAGCAACCTTTTGGCGCTTGAAGGCAACCGAGCTCCTTTTGGGCTTGTAGGGCGTAGTGTACTCCACTGTGATATTGGAAAACAAACCTCTCGACCTCTTCCGACAGGCTTTGCGCACGATGTCTCGAGGAATCCTGTGACAAGCACTCAATTTGTCGATCTGCATGATTTCCTTCTTGTCGAACCAGTCTCGTGCACTCAAACCCGCTTCAGTCAAGGTCTTCCGCAAGGATTGCCTTCCATCGCAAGTCACGACTGCGAGGCTGTCTCTGACGATCGAGTGCAACTCATCTGTAGATGGTCTAGGCGACTGCTGAATCATATCCAAACTCCGCTTCAGCTCCGTCAATCTAGTGACCAGATCCTCAGCAGCTGTCGTCCGAGCAGCGGCTCGCATTCTGCCGAGAGCTTCTTCGGCCCCTAGAAGTGTCAGTCCTATTCTGCGTTTGAAAGTGCAAAGGTCCCCGACCTGAACAGAGGTTCCCTAAGCGCTCCATGATGCGATTTCGGGAGAGATTCAACGTCAGTCGAGATACCTCTGTTATGCCATCTTCAAGCTTTGTTTCTGCAACAGCATGAATATAGTAGAGGCAAGAGGTGATAGTAGACTGACCTCCTTTTGCGCAGGACATCAGACACTTGAAGATGTGAGCAAATGCACCTCTTATTTCCATACCCACGCCTTCATTGGCAGCGATGCGTATGACCAGGCCAGGAGGCTCGCGGCTTTCCTCGATACAAACGGCCGTCACACCTTTGGCACCCGGTCGGGCAGCGGCGATGAATGCAAAGTCGTCTGCCAACTGTCTTTCTGTCTTGAATGATAGTATGCGGCCTGGATCCGGTGAAGGGGGCTGAGAATCACTATATGAGGCTGACCACCAACGTCTCTGATCGCATGGCACCTCAGTCTTCGTCGACAGTGCGATAATGCTTCGGCGGAAAGTGTCCTCTGGTATAGTCCTCCAGATCGAATTTTCCCAACTCGCCGTCTGAATCAACTGCGGCGCAGACATACCACTGTTCCTGAGCCAACATTTGGCTAAGAAAGTCCGCGCTCCTGTGTAGAAACGGCGATTTACGACCCTCTATCCTGGGATCGAACAGCCAGTGAGGCCTCGCCAACTGGCAGTAACAACGACCACTTCGACTCCAACATCATTGGCTGAATTGTGCATGGTGGTGCATATCCCTCTGCACGTCAAGATTTCTCATTCACTCACCTCTGGCCGGAGCTAACGAGGCATTGTAATATGTGCATAGAGCCACCTCTGCTGCATAGTGACGTGAGGCATCCAGGCTGACACAGAACGATTTCCTTCCCGGTGTCGACGCTGTAGCGCTTGAAAGTAAAGCAAAGAGGAAAGATCAAGAAGCAATATAAAAATCGTGGGTGGCTGCAGACACACATGAAACGAAAAGAGTGGTTGAATGTATGCTCTTGTTCAAAAGACCTGCAACGGCCTTCAACCGGCCTCTCTCACCATCACGCGATCGTGATAAACCCATCTCTTAATCGACCCGAAATCCTCTCGCCATCCGTTCTCTGTTGCCAGCGAAAGGAGCAGCAATGACGATCAACCCGCCACCACCCACCCCAAAGAATTGACTTGACCACCCTCTGCCAAAATGCTAAAAGCGACATCTAATCTTTCTTCCCAACACCGTTGCAATGCAAATCCAATACCACCAATCATCATGCTTTTGCGACCGCATCAAGTTGCCTTACTACATCATTAGCTTCGTTGATCAGACTCTTTCTGAATGCTCT
This sequence comes from Exophiala viscosa, assembly GCF_022695815.1. Classification (NCBI taxonomy): domain Eukaryota; kingdom Fungi; phylum Ascomycota; class Eurotiomycetes; order Chaetothyriales; family Herpotrichiellaceae; genus Exophiala; species Exophiala viscosa. The sequence continues at coordinate 1,292,571 of NW_026944358.1, read as the reverse complement.
TTCTTCCTGATTATTGACGTCAATTGCGTCGGCCTTGAGAAGGACATGTGTCATGACGCTTTCGCTAAGCTTGCGATGCTCCTTGACTCTGTCCTGAATGTTTGAAGGAGGTTTGGAGATAAACTTGCGGCAGAGAGGCAGCCAGTTCTCATGGAATGTGTCGGATAAAGTCTGTAATTTCCCTAGAGGCGTACTCGGGTCCGCCGCAACTCGAGATGGGCGCGCTGAAGTCGTAACGGGAGCTGGACGAGGGGATGTCCCTCTAGTGCGCGACGGCTCCCTGCGATAATCGCGTTCGTCTGTCTCCGGTTTCAGACTATTGTGCGACTGTCGTTCTGACGCCCTGCCGGACGATACATGGCCTGTGGGAGAAAGATACCCCGAGGAATTGGGCGTTTTCTGGGGGATGAATTGATCATCACTGCGATGCCGCACAGATGACAAGGCACGCGGCCGTCTGCGTGGGTTCTGGTTCGTCGCTGCACTTTCCTCTCCGCTGGAAGAATGACTGTCTCTATCGCTGTAGTCGACGATGCTTTCAGTCTTGATAGCGGCAACTTCGCTGTTCTGTTTCATGTGATATTTCCGGAGTGGCCAGGAGTCATGCTTCAAGTCATGCTTTTTGTAAACCAAGCGAATTCTTCTCGAGTCCGTCTGCAACGCCCGGGCCACCGCATCCCGTAATTGACCAACATATGCCTTCTCTTCACTGATTGAATAAGCCGGAAACTCGACGGGTATCAGTGACGCCATGTATCGTACAAGGATAACATCGGGAGTGTTTGGGTCCTCTTGCCCGGTGTGTAGATTAGGTACGGAATGGCGATGCGAGTCCTGTAATATTCCATGATCGGCATCAATATACTCGAAGTGACCTGATAAATTCCCAGCGTAAGGATCAGCGATGTTGCTAGTGTAAGGCGAGCTTGCGTTGCGGCCTCCCCCGTAGGTAGGATAACTGCCGTAGCTACTCATGAGATAGCGGAAGAGGAGAAAGAGAACGGAGAGGAGGACGGCGGCGACAGTAGTGTAAGACGCGGTCGAATACTCAGTGAGTGCAGTATTGAGTTTGTCGTGGAACTCGGGTGGTAGGCGCTGAAGGAGGGGCTCGACAAGGCCAGAGAGGCTTCTCAGGGGATCAGAGAACCAAGTCTGTAGACTTGAGGAAGCCACGGTGAACGATCTTGCTCAGGAGGAGTTTGAGGGATCCAGTATCGTCTACGCTTAGGTATTCGTGGTTGTATGTGCGTGTCTTGTGTTTTGATCTGTCAAGGACAAAAAAAAGTGGTGAAAGGAGTCGACGTCGTCACGTAGTGGAGTATTTGAATAGGGATCGACGAATGCTGGTGATCTGTCTCGGAAAGTTCAGAACAGCTGAGAGGAAGACCGGGATAACTGGCGATACCAAACTCCAACAGGCGAAGTGTGAGAACTGTGGTAGAAGGAGCGCCGAAGGAGCAATATTCTGAGTGCCGCAAGGAAGCGTCTCGAACCAGCGGCTTTTTGTCTCGGCCTAAGGCGGGCACTGGGGAGATGACGCAGATGAGCAGATGATGTGTGCGTGGTATTGTCTCGGAGCGCTTCTATTTTTCAATGATAACCATAACTTATGGCTGCGTCGTTTCTCCGTTTTGGGGGCGTGCTTTGTCGAACATGTGTGAGGAAACGATATACGGTACAATTGTCGAGTTCTGATTCAGCTGAGCGAGCAATGTCCTTGGGGATGACTGTCAAGCGAGAGAGGATTGCACAGCCTTGCCGGCCTGGAAGAACGTTTTCAGCATACAGTAGAAAAGCCGCAGCCGCCGCGCAGCTAACGCAGCCCAGTCCTAAACCTACAGGTGCACTGATTGATTCTCTCAGCACTAAAATCCCCGTCGCATGGTATGCCCGCTCCGAAAGGACGATTTTCAGCCTCATGTACCTCATATTCCTCTCAGCCAAGGCTTGTGACCCTTGCTCGTTCTTCGTCCTTTTACAGCTGCCTGATCAGTTTGCCCCCAGTTCTTCTCGTTTCCCTGATGATTGAAGATGGGTTTCGGGCAATTGACCTCTGTGACACGACAGCCACGAACCTCGTCTGAACACAAAGGCATACTCCTCCAGCTTCTTGTAGCTATTCTTGACTTTGCAATTCTGTCATAACAAACAACCAGGCCTCGCAAATATACGCATTTTTTCCGTATGCAGCGCCACTCTGCTTGGTTCCTTGAGCCTGCGTTTCCCTGCCGAGACACTTCAATGCTATTCGATAGAAAGAAAAATCAGCCACATTGTCCGACGAACGATCCAATGATGGACAACAGAAAACAAAGAGCCGGGCACTGTAAGGAATCGCCTCGGCGATGTTGAGAGGCTTTCAGTGCTGCCAGATGTCTGCAATCAACCCCGGACTGACCTTGCCCACTCTATCAGGCACATCGAATGCAGCCTTGTGAGAACCTAAAGTGATCTTACGAGCACCGTACGATGCTCTGACCTGGCCTTTCGCCTCAAAGTGTCTCGGCTTGCATCTCTTGCCGTACAGCCATTGTTCGTAGCTGGACCGTCGTGAATTACGCCGGTCACAATGATTCAGCATCAATTATATATAGTGTCTGGGCCAAAGCTGTCCAGTCTATTGTTTTGTCTCGTATGGGTTACCCATCATTTTGTGCCCTCAGCCTATCATAAACACTCTGGGGTCCATATCATGAAGATTCTGGCGACTCTTTCTCCAGTAACTGATCAGCGATCTCTCATCCCCAATGCACAAATTGGCGATATGATTATTGGCTCGCGAGCCCCGAAAGAACCTTCAACGGCCAAGTGTCCGTCGTTGACCGAATTGATGTCATTGCTGAAACCTCAACCCCTGCGTAGCCCACCGCCTGCTGCCATCCCGCGTCAATCAGCTGCAACGCAGTCGCGTACCTGGCCGTTTGGATGATGGGTGGTTCCTCCGGAATGGCCATCCGCAAGTTGCATCCCTGCAGTCGACCTCGCACGGATTTTTTGAACCCACGTCGTGCTTGCGAGATGCTTGCGAGACCCCACGTTCACCTGCAGGGTGGGATGTTGAACACAAAGCAGAATAGATTATTTTTGATCGAAAGAAAATGGCATTCAGATTACCATCCTTTGTAGGCAGAAGGGGTATGGTCGAGCAGAGTAAGTCACTGCCTTGTAGGCTATCACCACTTTGCGCATAGGCTATACAGATTAATCCTTCATCTACTGTACTTGTCCCTGTATCATGCAACCGGGCCCAAATGTCCAAGTGACCTTCTGCAGGTTGAAGCTGGCGTTCCGCGTCAGACTACGGTACTGAAACCCCTCAGTAAACAGCCCCAACGTCATTTCTGAGAGGCCCTTTTGGCACTTGATATTCGTTTTCCGGCCATTCCTGTCGGTCAATCACTGCTCTTGCCTCACTGCCTCAATGAGGTCCCCTTGTTCGACGGCTGATCATCCGTTACGGCGTCATCCCTGTGCAACTTCTACCTGCCACTTCACGGGGGCCACATGCTACTTGCTTTACCTACTCGGACGTGGGTACGTGCCCAAACATCACTCGTTTCGAGGTACCTACTTAAGTAATGGTCTAATGGTCGTAACTTGCTTCTCACGTCAACCTCACTTTCACCGCCCACTACACCTGACTCCACCACTACCAAATACCGTGAGAGCACGTTACTTCTCTTTTGCTTCGCTTTTGCTTTATCTCACCTCGTACTCCCACCTCCCCCTTACTATCCCAGACGTTCATTCCGCATTTATGATCACTCTGCGATCATGGACAACGACATCTACATCCTACCGAATGTGACAGAACCTCAGCCTACGTCGTCCTTCCTGTCCTTCCCTCCAGTCCCAGTCGCTGCCGCCTTGATTGTCTCTCTGGTCTGGTTTGCCTACTGGTGTATTCAAGACTATCGGCTTTTCATATCTCTCGGCCGTGGTGGACCTCCTCACAACATCTATGGCTGGATCCTCACTTCCTTCATTGTCCGGCCTTTCACGCTCGCTGATCGAGACACGAAATGGACAGGTGACTACCCGGACACGGGAGCTCACAAAGAGATTCTGGCTCTTCCCAACCGAGAAGGTGAACGTCCAATCGTCAAGGGAATCGCACCTCAGCGACAATTCAGTCAACGGCCTACAGCTGAAATGAATGCGGTAAGTTTGACCAGGTTCGCTCGACTGGACTGCAAGCTCAAACGAGTGGCCAACATCGAGTGTTAAAAATTCCCTGCTAATGTCTGTAAGCGTGTATTGTCTCTATTTGCATCGATCGTCTTGAAAAATCCGAATTTGCTCGAGCAGAAACTCTCTAGCTTAGAGAAGCACAACATTGCACTCTTTGTTCATCCGACTCTTCTTTCAAGACCCCACAACCTGCCGGAAACGGCCGTAATGTCGAAGGGTGAGCTGGGACACATCCACGGCGACACATCCATGCATCTCTACTTTTCACCAGCAGACGCCAAAGTCATCATCGAGAAAGGTTGGGCAGAACGACACCGATGTGCAAGGACTCAGCCGTGGTGGTTTGGTGGCAAGAAGTACATGTGGAAGATTGGGGACAGCTTTCTTATCGTTTACGCTCCTCGAGATGAACATGAATTCGATGTCCTGCGGACTCTGTTAAGAGCGAGCGCAAGATTCATGACCAACGACGAAACAGTAGTGGAGCCACCGAGAGACGATACGGGTTTGAAGAATGAGGATACTCGCAGGAAAAGTGCTCCGTGACAACCTAATCAACGGCGTTTCTTTCTTGCAGCATTGAACCTCTGGGCGGTTACCCATCCTTTACGAAAATGGCAGATGATGAGCGTCAACACCATCAGGGCTTTTCAAGAATGCGACTGATTCCAACGAAAGCGTGGCGTTCCGGTGGTAAATTAGAATAGCTGCACAAAGACTGAACAGCATTGATAGATTCAAGAATAAAAAATCATTCTCAAATCGACGCTTCAATTGTCTCCGAGGTGAACGCATTGCAGCAATATAACTGGATTACAGATTGACGATAACTCCCATATTTAAGTCAAGAGAGATTTTGCCTGTGCGATCATGCTATTCATATTATGTCTCAATGTGTCCAGGCATCTTGGTGTTCTCGAATGTCGTTGATTGAGGTTCTGCGATGCTTTTTCACTTCCATCTCGGAAATCTTTCCCCAGCATGGGGAGCAGTCCGAGAATAGCCGACAATTATCAATGTCGAGAGCCACACCATTTCGTCGCTTTACTCATCACATATCACCACCAACAACATTCCAGTCTCGCAATCACTGGCTAAACAGAGATGGCAGCTACAATCTCCCGGCATCGCTGCCTCAATGGCCATCCATGGTCTTCACCCTTCAAAGTCTTCCTCTCCCCAACCGCAACCCCGACGGCCCCGAACCGAACCTTTGCCACCACGACCGACGACATCCCCACGATTAAGCCACGAGTCCGAGCGACAACTTTCGCCGACAAGATCAATGCCGGTCCATCATTCACAGAGTTTGTGTCTGGACGAGAACAGCCATTGGATCCGTCCGAAGCATATGCGCTAAAGACAGCGTTGGTAGGACCCGAAGGGAAGAAGAAACAGATCACCCGTCTCCCTTCATGGCTCAAGACATCCATACCAGACACCTCAAATTATAAAAAGATCAAAAAGGACCTTCGTGGTCTCAATTTACATACCGTGTGTGAGGAGGCTCGATGTCCAAACATTTCGGAATGCTGGGGTGGGAGCGACAAGTCGGCTGCCACGGCCACCATAATGCTCATGGGGGACACATGTACACGCGGATGTCGATTTTGCAGCGTTAAAACGTCCAAAGCGCCTCCACCGCTCGACCCGCATGAGCCTGAACACACTGCGGAGGCGTTGTCGCGATGGGGTCTGGGCTATGTGGTGCTCACAAGTGTGGACCGCGACGATCTTGCAGATGGTGGTGCGCATCATTTTGCCGAGACTGTACGGAAGATCAAGTCGAAGGCGCCTTCCATCCTTGTCGAGTGTCTTACGGGCGACTATGCTGGAGACTTGGACATGGTCAAGCTGGTTGCCACATCAGGCCTGGACGTCTATGCCCATAACGTTGAGACCGTCGAAGCCTTGACGCCTCAAGTACGAGACAGGCGAGCAACATTCCGACAATCTCTGAGTGTCCTGAAGGCAGCCAAAGCAGCAAGACCAGACCTCATCACCAAGACCTCCATCATGCTTGGACTTGGCGAGACCGAGGAGCAACTCTGGGCTGCGCTCCGAGAACTACGCGCTATCGATGTCGATGTGGTCACCTTTGGCCAGTACATGCGTCCGACCAAGCGACATATGCCTGTACATGAGTACGTCACACCTGATGTATTCGAGCAGTGGAGAGTGCGATCCTTGGAGATGGGCTTCCTCTATGTGGCTAGCGGACCCTTGGTTCGGAGCAGTTATAAAGCAGGCGAGGCATTTATTGAGAACGTGTTGAAGAAGAGACGTGCGGGTAGGACCGAAACTGCCAATGCAGATATTGCTGGCGATATCCCGGTCAAGACCCTGGAGGTGGGCAAGGCTTGAGCTGAATAGTCATCCCATCTGCACAATCAGGGCTACCAAGCAGCTGGCTTTCTATGTTGGAATCCTTTCGAGCGTGGTCGGCGTTCAAGTCTGAAATCCAATGTGTTCTGGTCATTGTCAACCAATGTCCACCCCATCCTGCCTGTTATTTCTGCGCCGGCTTCCCATAAGTCGACCTTCTTGCTTACGCTACTGTAGACCGTGGAGGGCATCTCATCGCGTTATCTTCCTTTTGTGTTTGTGAAGACCTCCACAGTTCAGAGACCCGAACAGTTGTTTGTCATTCCCTTCAGAAGCACTCCTGCCTAAGTCCGCTTCAGTATTTACCCCAAACGCCACGTTACTTCATGTATCGGCTCACACCCACATCCGTGTTGTCTTCATTTTAACCACAGCTTCCGCACTCTGGCGCTCTGACATCGTCGACCCCACCCATCCTCCTTCCTGATCCACTACCTCCAAACCCGCTGCCACCGCCGCCTCTTCCTCCTGAAGGTCCACTTCCGCCCGGCCCTGCACCGACTCCCCCTGCGCGGTTCGCTCCTCCCCACCTCGCACGCTCCTGGTAGGCATTTGGTCGTCCGCGCGAGTTGAATCGACTGTTTTGCGCTGCGGTATAGGGGTCAAGGCTGAACAGAGACACGAAGTACAGGCCGAGAAAGTTGTAGATGTTGTCGCCTAGGCGGGAGATGCGGGCGGAAACAGGGGGTCTGAGTTCACGGTGTCAGTAATTCGTACCACGAAATAGCTTGGGAGATCGTTAGGGCTGCGTTGAACACCGGAGGAAGGCAAAGTGGCGGCGAGGCATAGTCTGAACGTACGTATCAAGAACATGACCAGATGAGGAGATGTAGCTGGAAGTGGTCGCGGGCTTCTTTGGTGGGTTGGCTTTATCCATCTTGAAAGGGATACAGAGAAGAGGCAGGAGAAATCTGAGGTTCAGCGAAAGGTCGTGTGTGACTGCCGAAAGGATATGAGCGATGTCTACGGAGTAGTGGCAGTGGTGGAAGACGTGGGCCGTTGTGTCACACCAGCCTCGTGAGGCCCTGCGCTGTGCAGCCTTGCTTGTTTGGAGCCGCGGTTTTGCCGTCGCCGACAAACACCTCTGCAGACTTATTCTCACCTTGCACTGCAACACCATTGTGGACCACTTCCCTGTCATTGACAAGCTGTGTCGCCAATTCAAAATCACAACACCAAGAGACATCTTATGTGGATGACGCAGGGTGGCATTCAACCTTTTTAGGTACTAGGTAGGATCCGATGTCTGTTTCCCGGCGAACTCAACCACCCTTAGACGTGAGGACTCATTGGCTCCTTCCCTTGCCGTGATGCTCCTGGTGTTACGTCCATATCTTGCTCCCTTGATGTATCCGAGGGTTTCTGTTCGGGCGCCACGTTTCACAGCTTGCATTGTCTCTGTGACACTTGCTCAAAAGGCCCCAAGTACAAGTCTTTGCTCTCGACTCTAGACTCAAGTCGGCAACACTGATACACTCGCTTTTCGTCTCAGTAATCATGCCGCTCAGCACAGCACAGCAGACCTGATTTCGCCTTGAGAAAGTCGAGAGGCTCAATTGTTGGAGGGGTTCAATGGTTGGCCGCGAACAAGCTCGGGTAGAAGTCGCCTGCAGACTCTACATCCCAAGCTGCTATATGACACGCGACACTCTTACCTCGTACTATCCGGGAAAGTTACAGGGGACATTCACAACGCGGTCAAGGCACCCAGAGGAACGTCGACACACGTCAGCACATCGAGCGGTGGCTTTGCGTTTTTCGTCTCTATCGATCAGTATGGAAGATTTGGGTCTTGCGGATGCTATTGCTTGGACAAGACATGCTGGGAAACACGCTAAGTTGGAAAAAAGGCCTCGAATTCAACTGTCCTTCCACCTGTGACATCTTCGCTGCTGATGTGGCATTCGTTGAGAATGGACTGCTTTCGCCATGGCATTGAGCCGAGACGATCTCGTTCTCGTGACACGAACTAGATGTGGAGCAATGCTCGAACTTCAAAGCCACATCTAGAGTAGGTGAAAGGCTGGTGGTGTAATCATTTTTGGTCGCCATCGGGAGTTTGTCAAAAGTATCAGGGAACTGGCGAGAGGGTCGTCAATTGTGTAATAAGTTGCGAGACGAGACCGTGTTTGAGGTTGGAACCATGTGTGCCAATTGATATCACGCACGCGATGGATTTGGTGTTGGGGAGCCCATATTAGGTATCAACGTACATAGTACCTACTGTCAAGCCATCCATGGCTACTTCTGCGTTGAGGTCATGTAAGTACCAGCCGGCCTCAAAGCGCTACAGACCTTCTCCCCGTCGACATCTTTTTCGAGAATCTGATACTCGTAACAGACCCCAGTCTGTAAACGACGTGCATTTTCTGCATTGCCGAAAAGATGCGCAACCGATGAAAAGTGCTCCAATCGTACCTAAGTTAGGTAGGTATTCAAAGGGGCCAGTGGGGGCCCCCTACTTAGGCTAGGGAGGCTGTGATCTTTAGGAACAAGGGCAAGGCGGTTGTGGCGCATTGGCGGTCAATTGCCGTCATCATGCAGAAGTCAAATTCCCATCAATGACATACGGTTCTGGGCCCTTAGCCAGACTCACTCACTCTGAGCGACGATGTCTTCCTGCCGCCGAAAACCTACATTTCTGTCGTCTCGAGGCACCTTGACCTAGAAAGATGTGTTCGTATGGAAGCGGCGCAATCAGAAATGTGTACACTTTCGACCACGGCACGAACTCATCAATTCCACAAGTCAGTCAAGTTGGCCAGATGGACATCGCAGGCTAACAATCGACAGATATTGCAATAGCCTTCAGTTGCCTCCAAAATCTCCTTTCGACTACTGCCTTGCGGAGAACTCTGCATTGAGCCATGCCCTAACGACCCTTGCTGAAACGCTCACTCTTCGATTCGGTATACGTTTTCCTTCCTTCTCCTGGAATTGCTCTAATACTGCGTATAGCCGCTGGCGGCGCTTTCGTGATCCTTTCAGACGGAAACACGCAGTATGTCTTGGCTGGGTTTGTGGAAGAGCATGGCATCGTGCAATTGCTGGGTCACAATGATGCCGACTTGAAAATATGGGGTAAAGTTTGGTCGAAACTTCGTCGAAGCTCACCCCGACCAGCCTGTTGTGGTGCACGATGCCAGTCGAAATAAGTTTCTAAAGGACCTTTCTGCTGTCGCTGGCTCCCCAGGCCTACGGTTCTGTGCAGCTGTACCCATCGTCTCGAAAGCGGATATTGCGATCGGATACGTCCTTGTCGGTGACACGCGTGAGCATGGAGAAACTTCCGATCGAGAACTCAATCAGATCTCTTCCGTTGCAAAGCAATGCATGAGTCAACTAGAACAAGACTATGACTTGTGTCTGGAGAGGAGGTGGTCGAGAATGGTTCAAGGTTTGAGCGCGTTTCTACAACGCCCACCAGCACTTGACCAGATGCTGGAAGAACCGCCAAATTATAGCGAAGCGTATCACCAGGTCATCTCACATCATTTAGCAGAAGGCAAGAGCTCTGAGGAGGAACCAGAAGAACCATCAGAAGACTCAGCAGCGTCGAGACCACAACAGTCAAATGAAACCAGTTCACGCAAGCGAAAACAAAAACAATCCGGGGAAGGCCAGGACGAGACACCGTACCGTCGAGTATTCAGGCGCTCAGCTGAGTTCCTCCGCGAAGCTCTTGGCGCTGATGGTGTGATCTTCGCCGACGGGCTGATAAGCTTCCATGGTACTTTGCACCCTGCTGCAGAGCCCGAACAGGAACCTGAAAAAGAGATGGCTGAAGCCAACCAGGACAAGGTTTCCGCAGCGGATGCCGAGGACCTACAGGAGACTGCGTCCTCACGAAACTTCACAAGTGCCGAGTTCCGAAAGCACGTCCGGACGCACAATCCGTCGGAGATACTGGGCATCGCCATGCAATCCGAGACTATCAAGCCGGCATTCCAAAACCTCTCACCGAGTACATTAGGCCTTGATCATGTTGACGAAGGTTTCCTCCAATATTTGATGGGTAAGTTTGTGGATGGGCAAGTTTGGTTCTTTAGCGATGGCCCCTATTGCTGCCAGGGTCATACCGTTGCATCCGACGATACCGATGACACCAAGCGACTGTTGCAGGCTTTCCCGGGTATCCGTCAACTGATGTTTGCGCCTCTGAAAGATCCTGTCGACATCAAGAGACTTGCGGGATGTTTTGTTTGGTCCACTCGCACACAGCCTATATTCGCCAACGACGATCTTCCCTCGCTTGATACCTTCTTACACACTGTCGAGGCAGAGATATCACGCATTGATACAATAGCTGCACTGAAACAGAAAGAATCGTTCATGGCCTCGGTCAGCCATGAACTGAGATCACCGTTGCATGGGATTCTCGGAGCCGTGGAGTTTCTGGTCGAAAGTGGACTAGATAATTTTCAAGAGAGTCTGGCCGACACCATACGTGCTTGCGGAACTATCCTCCACGAAACTCTTAGCAGCGTCCTGTCTTTCACCAAGATCAACCAGTTCGAGAGGAGACGGGACGACCCTCGACAAAACATGCCCGGCATGTCCCCATGGTCTTTGGAGAACAAAGACTTGGCCAGACGTGAAGATTCAGAAGGCATGTTGGTTTGGACAAACATTGCCGAGCTTTGCGAAGAGATCGTCGAGGTGGTGGTTAGTGGAGATCAATCCGACCTTAAGATTTCCCTCGATATTGCTTATCGAGACTGGAACTTTTTGACAGAGCCAGGCGCGCTACGTCGGGTTATGATGAACGTGATTGGAAATGCGCTGAAGTACACTTCCAACGGAGGTGTGGAGATCTCCTTACGTACCGAGAAAAACCATGGCAACGAGGAGAATAGTGCAGAAGTACACCCCGATCAGATCGTTGTCTTCACGGTCAAAGACTCAGGCCAGGGCATGTCAAAGGCCTTCCTTGAAAATCATCTATTTGTTCCCTTCTCGCAGGAGAATTCGATGTCCGATGGTGTTGGGCTGGGAATGTCAATTGTCAAGAGCCTGGTCGCTCTCCTTGCCGGCGAGATGCAAGTCGAGAGTCATGTGGGGGAAGGCACGACATTTGCAATCAGCATACCGATGCGCGCAGCCCATCACGAGGCTGTGCTGGAAAAGAATACCGTTGCTCTGCGTGATCGGACCTTGAAAGTTGTCATGTCTTCTCCGGATATCGACCATATGCTCCGGCCTTATTCTGAACAGTGGTTCGGCTGCAAGGTGGTGCCATGGAACGAGGCAGATGTGGCTTTCATCTCGGCTGAAGAATTGTCCGCTCGTAAATACGAGGGTCCTAAGATTGTTGCCGTTGGCAAGAGAACAGCAAAGTCGAAGCAGCATAGCAATACCACCAATGTTATATCAGAGCCGATTGGGCCTGTCAAGGTCTCCAAAGCCTTGCTCAGGTGCATGAAATCAGACGAGGGGAAAGTGATGACTGACATATCTGCGGATGCCCCCGTTGAGACATCAGTCGAGGATCCACCAGATATTTCTCCGCAGCAGAGGCTAGAGTGTCTCAGCATTGGCAATGATCTATCTGACCAGGGCTTAGATGATGCAAACGCTGTCCGCACTGCGTCGTCGCCAGGTGAGTTGAATAGGAAGATGTCAGATGAAAAATCAGAGCCAACACCAGGTCCAAATGGCGCTACGTCTAGTGCGAAGGGGAATACATCGACACCTTACGCAATATCGACCAATGTCGGCCCACCAAAGGATATTACCCCAGCCATCTTGCTGGTGGAGGACAACTTGATCAATCTTCGCTTGTTGCAGACATACATGAAGAAGAGGGGCTACAAAGACATTCACACAGCAAACAATGGACTCGTTGCGGTGCAGGCGGTCGAAAAGCGAACCGACGGTTTCAGTATTGTCGTTATGGACATCTCCATGCCGGAAATGGACGGGTTCGAGGCCACTCGTCGAATTCGCGAATTGGAGCGCCAGCATGGTTTGCCACAATCATTGATCATTGCGCTCACTGGTTTGGCGAGAGCGGCAGATCGGACGAATGCGTACGAAGCCGGGGTCGATCACTATATGACCAAACCATTAAAGTTCCAGGAGCTGGGCTCGTTGCTTACAGATTGGGAAGCAGAGAGAAAGTGATTCGAGGTAGAAATCAACCAAGTTAATGTATGGGCTGACATGGGCCCCGTGTGACCGATGCGCACGCAGTCCAGCGACGAACATCCGTCTACAGTGTCGCAGTCTACGACCACCATGACGTCGACAATGTCGGTGCAAGCACAGAATAAAACCTTCGTTCTAGCTGCAACTTCCATCCGAATGCACAATCGATTCGCACGGGCGAAAATTTGTGGACCACGAGCCAGCAGAACTTGAAGCAAAGCTGTATGACGAGTACAGCGAGGTGGTAGGCGGCCTTGACAGGTGGGAGGGATTCTTTGTCTTCCTTCCCACGACCTCGATGAGTGGTTGGACTTTGGGGAGTCACGATCGCTCTTTCCCTTCTTTCCGTACCTCTAATGTTACATCTGTATCTTTCTCCCTCGATGTATTTGATGAAAATGTATTCAGGTGCCACACCTCTCGACCTTGCATCGTCTCCTGCACCTTCGCGAAAAGCCACCGTCCTCTGTTCTCTGCACATATCTCGACATCAACTCATACCATGCTTCAGAATGTTCAATTCGATGGCCGAAAATGACGAGGGACGACACAATGTCTCGTGGAAAGAGCGAGTGGCACACTTTACGTGGTCATGGTTCGAATGTACCATGTCAACCGGTGCTCTGGGCACGCTGTTGTCGGAACAGCCGTACACTTTTGACGGCCTCAGAACAATCGGGAAAGTGGTCTTTCTCCTCGACCTTGTGTTGTTTGTCACCTTTTCAACGCTCATCACTACGAGGTTCTTCCTCAACAAGGGTGCTCTTACCAAATCACTGCACGATGGAAAAGAAAGCTTCTACTTCGGCACATTCTGGGTCAGCATCGGAATGCTCATATACTGCCTCCAGGCCTATGCCGTTCCCTCCTGCGGTCAATGGCTGGTAACCACCCTCGAAGTGCTCTACCGGTTGTATGCAGGCTGCGTGTTGCTGGTGGCCACCTTTCAGTACCACGTCATCTTCGACCTCGAGCGTCTGTCCGTGCATGAAATGATGCCTGCCTGGATCTTACCCCTCTATCCGTTCCTTGTCCTCGGTCCCGTCGCCGGTACGCTGCTGTACAGTCAGCCGCGATCGACGTCAGCACTACCAATCTTGATCGGTGGCATAGCTTTCCAAGGTCTTGGATGGTGCTTTGCCTTCATCCAGTACACACTATACATCACCAGGTTAACGAGCGGAGTGGTGCCGGATGAAGCAGAAAGGCCCGGCATGTATGTGGCAGTCGGACCAGCTGGTACGTTCTCACCTCGGCATACACGACAGAGCTAATCGTAACAGCGTACACCTGCAGCGCCTTGATCATCCTGGGCAGTCAAGCACAAGTCATTCTTCCACCAGGCTTTCTGGGTATTACCACAGTGCCAGTCGGCGATATCTGCAAGGCGGTGGGAGTTGGCGCCGGTATTTTCCTCTGGCTGGTTGGGTTTTGGTTTTTCGCCCTTGGCACCGTGGGTTTGATCCACGGCTGGAAACATGCACACTTCACCCTGAACTGGTGGGCCATCATTTTTCCAAATGCCGGGCTCACTATAGCACTGATCCAGATTGGCAACGTGCTAGGAAGTGTAGGTATCAAGGCTGTATCCTCTGCCATGACGGTCTTGCTGTGTGGAGCGTGGCTTTGGGTGGCCTCCTTGAACATCAGAGCCGTCTGGCGTGGTCAAATACTGTGGCCGCATAATGACGAGGATATGGAGGATGTTGAGGGTCATGAGCCATAGCTGACAGTCATGATGTTCCCAAAACATGTGAAGCTAGGCAAATGCTGTGTGGAGGGAAGACTCATGTCAGTCTTCACAACATGTTATCGGTATTCCTTCAGCTTTCCTATCTTATTCGCCAGACTCCATGCCCATATCTTTGCATGACCTAGAGTCGGCCGCAGCTCAAATTTGTCAGGCCTGCGGGAGACGGAACAACACACCGCAAAATGCCTTGCCCGACATCACCAATGAAACCTCCAGTGACCAATCTGAACGGTGTAAGACGACTCCAATGTTATGATTTGTCATTTCGACAATAGGCCGTCAATCCCGAACAACGACGCGGCGCAACCCAACAGCCAGTGGGGCCGATGTCCATCACATTGAATTCACCGGAGTAATCAGACGAGCTGCCTCGGAGTACTTGATAGGCCCAAGACGCACCCAAGGGGATCCATGAGTACAAGGCTTCGACGGGAACAGCTATACTTCGGCCGCTTCGTTGGTCGGGACATCACTAATCTTCTTTCAGGAGCTGCACTGCCGTGCAATTGATGACTGAGATGAAGCACTATATAGGGACAGAAAAAGGAGGTTTCGCTTGGAAGAAGCTTTGTGGCTTTGACTCGGTCTCTCTCGAGACACTGCTCATTGAGTACCATGGACGACCTCAAGTTGATCCTCGTGGTTGGCGGCACCGGCGCACAGGGTTTGCCAGTTGTCAAAGGTATGTCTGGCAAGAACTCCTCAAGGACGTGATCTGACATAGGCGATGCAGCACTTTCGGATAGTGGCCGGTACAATGCTCGGGTCCTGACTCGCAACACAAAATCGGATCGTGCACAAGCCCTTGCCGTCCTGCCGAATGTCACACTGGTACAAGGCACTCAGGACAACCAAAAGGACCTGCATCGTGCCTTCAACGGCGTTTACGGTGCTTGGGTGAACCTTGACGGCTTCGTGCTTGGCGAAAAGGCCGAGCTCTTCTACGGGCTCCGGGCCTATGAAATTGCTCGGCACGAGAAGGTCCAACACTATATCTGGGCTGCCATCGATTACTCTCTAAAGAAAGCCGGGTGGGATGAGAAGTACCACGTTGGCCATAACGATGCCAAGGGGCGTCTTGGAGGTCATGAACTGTGCTCGAAGCCAATGAGTCATTGGACTGACGATGGGCAGATTTCATTCTCGCCCAAGGCCAGAAGGCAATGAAGAGCTCATTATTCACCACTGGACCGTACATGGATATGCTCTTTGATGGAATGTTTCTCCCCAAGACGCAAGATGATGGCTCATTGTTGTGGGAGGCGCCGGCATGTGCGTTTCTGACAACGTTCTGGTGAATAACGAAAGCTGACGCGCAAAAGCTGACGGGAAAATACCTTTGATTGCACTGCATGACGTGGGTGCATACGTGCTGTGGATGTTCGACAACGTTGAGAAGACAGCGGGCATGAATCTTGAGGTTGTGACGGACCAGGTCAGTATGCAGGACATTGCTGACACTGCAGCACTTGTCACTGGGAAGAAAGCTCATTTCCAGTTTGTGCCCATGGAGGGATATCTGCCGAAGCGAGAACCGTATCGCAATGCTCCTGCCAATTGGGCAGTCGGTCCGGATGCGCCCAAGGACGAATCTGCGATGACATGGAGGGAGAACTTCGCGGCATGGTGGCGGTACTGGAGCGAAGGGCATGGAGCGACGAGAGACATGGAATTTCTGGACAAGATACATCCGAATCGGATCAAAAGTTTGGAGGAGTGGATGAGGAAGGTGAATTATGATGGCCGACACCAGTCCATTCTCAAGGATCTCCACGACTTGCGGAATTCTATAGCATAAGAGGGCAGGGCTCGACACCCTCTAAGCCTCTTCCTTGGTATCCACAAATTCGGTAGCTTTTGCTTGAGGGGCGCCTCGATGGCCTTGCAACTGGACGCTCTCAAGGAATTTCCGTATCTCTGCCTCCTCCTCATCAGTCAGCTCTACATTGAGCGACGCCCAATTTTGCTCCAAGTATTTGACCTTCTTTGTCCCCGGGATTGGAATAATGTCATCGCCCTGCTTGAGGAGCCATGCAAGCGCCAACTGTGACGCCGTACATCCTTTCTTGTCCGCGAAAACCTTGAACTGATTGGCGTATTTGGCATTGGCCTCGACATTCTCCTCGCTCCACCAAGGAATATAGCTGCTCCGGAGGTCACCTGGGCCACTGACGGACTCTTTGGTGCTGAAAGTTCCCGTTAGTAAACCTCGGCCAAGTGGTGAGAAGCACACGACGGCGACACCGAGCTCGCGGCAGGTGCGAAGGAGGTGGGTGCCGGATTCGTTCTCGATTTCTCGCGTAAACGCGGAGTATTGCACCTGCACTGCGGCAACGTGGGCGATCTTGCACGCGCGACGAAGTGTGGTGGAGGAAACTTCGCAGAGGCCGATGTGTTTGATCTTGCCCTCGCTGCAGCTCGTCAGAGCGGCTCAGGATCATTCAACATTCAGTATACGTACGCTTGCAATTCAGCCAAGGCGCGCATGGTTTCTTCGATGGGCGTCTCGTGGTTGACGCGGTGGACATAGTCTGCATGGCTCAGTACTCTGGATTCAATACACATGAAACAACCGAGAGACTAACATAAATCAATGTGATCGGTATTCAGCTTTGTCAGACTCGCCTCGCATTGTTGCTTGCAGTACTCCCCCGAGCTATCGATCCCGGCACCCTTGGGGCCTGTCGCGCCCATGACGATGCCGAACTTTGACGCGAGGAAGATTTGATCGCGTTTGCCTGTTCGTTGGAACCATTTTGCCAGAAACACTTCGTTGTCTCCATAGATGCTGTCAGTTGTTAGAATCTGGAGTTCGTCTCCACTGGTGGAGCAAGATGTCAAAGTCTTACTCTGCAGTGTCCCAGAATGTGTTGCCCAT
Source organism: Exophiala viscosa (assembly GCF_022695815.1). NCBI lineage: Eukaryota > Fungi > Ascomycota > Eurotiomycetes > Chaetothyriales > Herpotrichiellaceae > Exophiala > Exophiala viscosa. Next base: position 1,275,217 of record NW_026944358.1, on the reverse strand, counting down.
CTCCAGTGCACGATCCAGAAGCCGGAACCGCTCCTCGTCACTGGGCGGCATACCGTAGCCAAAGGACATACCAGCAAGTCCGAACCCCATGGCGGGCACGGTCGGGCCGTCCTTGCCCAGTTGGCGAAGCGGTATGTGATGGCTGGTCATGGCAGCCGGAGTCTGGTCTTAGGCTGAGGCTGGTGCAGATGAGATGAAGGTAAAAGTCACTGAGAGGATGAGGGAAGATGGGGTGCAGCCTCGAGATTTATAGCTTGCACAGTGTAGGGTACCTTGTTTCCATCTTAGAGACGCGTACACTTTGAAGCATAATGCTGTACTGGAGTTGTACCAGCCAATAGCTGGGTCAAGTATACGACAGGCTGACCCGGAGCATATATGCTGTTCATTACCGTGTATATCCTGATTTGCGGCAGTGAAGCCTATAAATATGGGCGCTCGAAGTAGGGTGTTCAGAAGAGGGTATTTTCGAGCCACTTACTGAGGTCTTCCCCATATCATGAGGGTCGACACTGACCAATCGACATATTATGCTTACGAGCATCATTGAGCGAGATGGAGCGCTGTTGTCGATGGGTGGACCGGTGCCTGTGTGACGGATAGTCCAGACACATCACTGAGACGATTGTAAAATTGGGATGTTTGAGGGGGATTCCAGATATCGCCTAGATACGAGTTTCGTATCGACATTTACATTTACGATGAAAGATTCCCCATAGTGACCAATCAACGCAGAGAGTTTACGAGCAACGTACCACCTCCTGTTAACTCTGAAGTCATCATAAACGGGATAGCAGAAAGCATGGAGTGCATCATTCAGGCCAGCGATGGCTCCATGTTGGAGTTTCTACCATATTACAACATCCTCTGTGAGGTATGCTAAGTTGGGGCCAGAGGAGCAGCAATGGGACCGGTTGTTCAGGCAAGGAACGCCCGAAGAGACCCTCACACAGGCAGAGCCAAGGTGAAGACCGGCTGTCGCACATGCAAGTAAGTGTAGCCTTTTCTTTTGTCGGGAATGGTCATACTCATACAGCTGCTAGGCTCCGAAGGGTCAAGTGTGACGAAGGACGGCCGGTTTGTGGACGATGCTCATCTGCTGGTCGCGTGTGCGAGGGATATGGCATTTGGGGCGGAGGCAGTCTCTGCGCCTACCGTGCAGCATCAACCCGTTCCTCGGCGACCTCCAGTGCTAGTGCCAGCGTCAGTCCGTCGCCACCAGCGTGCATCTCTATCCTCGCTATCGGTCTCGAGGAGGGACACCACTACGACTGGTTTAGATGTCGGACGGCGACAAAGATACCGGGCATGTTCGTTTCAGCGTCCTTCTGGAACACCGTCGTCTTTCAAGCTTGTTTGAGCGAACCGGCAGTCTTGCATGCTGCACTCACCTTGAGCTGCGTCCATAAAAGTGCAATTTGCTGTACGGACGACAATCCAGAAAGTACTACCGACAACCTCGACAACCAGGAGACCTTCTTGTTGCAACAATATCTCAAGGCGATCAGGCATCTGCGCCCGCTCCTTTCGAAGCGTGATAGGAACTCCGTTCGGATCGCCTTGGTCGCCTGCGTACTGTTTGTTTGCCTCGAATTTCTTCGTGGCTACTTCCAAACAGCCCAAGCCCACCTGCAAAATGGCTTGAAGGTGCTGGCCGAGACGAGAGCAGGAGGTTCCACGTGTGGAAACAGCAGTGTTCTCCCTTTGCAGGCTAGAGGTGAAGTCGTTGACGAACATATTGTCGAAGCGTTGTACAGGCTACATGTGCAGGTTGAGCTCTTCAACTCGACGTACCAAGAACCTTGCCTGGTCCTGCAACAGCCTCGTTTGGTGTCCTCACCTATCAGGTTCGACACCGTCACAGAAGCCTCGAAAGGAATGGACGGTTTGTTGAACAGAATACTCTGTCTATCTCAGCAAGCGTCTCAGCCAAAGAGCTCTCAAACTGCGTCCAGTCAATATCCTTCCACATTGAGCAGTTGTCAGCAACGCATCAATGCAGATCTGAGACATTGGCTTGACGCATTCGAGGCTTCTGCTGAAGCTCTGCGGAAGGAGGCGCAGCTTAAACCTTTCATTTGCGAGCTACTAAGAGGCTATCACACGATGGCAACCATCATGGCAGACGCCTGTCTCCACGGCTATGACGAGGCCATCTTTGACTCATACACGGAACAATTCGTCGCAATCGTGGCCGTCTTTTCAAATCACAGGGGGACGCGGCCGAGTTGCGACGATTCCTCAAACCCCCAAGAGACGCGGCCGGCGACGGTAACTTCACAGGCCTCATGCCAGGGCCTGAATATGGCAAGGTCTGTCATTGACATCGGCTGGATCCCACCACTTTACTACACGGCTCTCAAGTGCCGCGTCCCTCGAGTCAGGCTGCAGGCTATCCAGCTTCTCGAGTCCACGTCTCACCGGGAGGGGATCTGGGATTCCAGGATTGCGGCGCGTGTCTGTCGTAAGGTCATGGAACTCGAAGAAGGCACATGCCATGATGCTGTCTACACACAAAACGAGCTCCAGGTCTGCAGCTCTCTCAGCCAACAGGATCCTCTGATGTCGACGGTACCACGATCCTGCCGGGTAAACGAAGTCAAGGTGGTGCTGCCCAATAGTCCCACAGACAGTCTTTTCCTGGTGTGCAGGCGGAGACTTGATACGGGAGCATGGAAGGAGTGGACGGAAGAATGCAACTCGCCCTGGACATGATGTCTCGAAAAAAGTCACTTGGTCGGGAAACACCAAGACAGGCGCATTCAATGGCCAGAACAAAGAAGATTATTTTGTCATATTGTGCTTGAGCACCATACTGAGAACCATACTCGAGCACACCCTCCGCACTGGTCCGGCGTTCGGGCTGTTCCATGGTAAGTATCATATTTCTTCGACCAGTTTTTTTCAATTCTCAACAATCGCCCACTCTGGCTTTTTATTGTTTTGCTCGCCAATGTCCAGCGCGACCAAAAAGCGGCTGACCATGTTATAACTGGCGACTGTCGCTGTGAGCTCAACCATCTGTTGTTCACTGAGACCGGCCGCCTTGACCTCATCGAAAAGGCTCTGAGGTACTGACACTTCTCGAGTCATGGCATCGGCATATCTCAAGACCGCCCATTGACGATCGTCGAGCGCACCCTTGGACTTGGGATGAAGCTGTTTAACAACGTCGAGTTTATCTTCCGAGAACCCTTGGGACTTGAGCAGTATGGGGCAATGCGCGTTCCACTCGAACCAGGCTTTGTTGATCAGGGCAGGACGGCAAATGGCGATCTCGCGGATATCGTCTGGGAGGGAGTTCTTCGTGCGGACAGCACCTAAGAGAGCATTCCAGCCTGAACGAGAGATCAGTCAGAGTCACGATTTGATACAGGATGGACGTACCATCTGCGATTTTGGGGGCATGCAGCAACGTCAAATCAAGAGGAATCAGACCCATGGCCCCTCGACGAGCTTTCACCCGCTCGAGGACCTCTTGATCCTCGGAGGAGAGGTTGGTGGGAGGGTTATCAACATAGTCTAGACGCATGATGGCGATGATGCTTCTGTTGCTGAATAGATGATCTGTAACAAATCTGCTGTACCAGGTAGCTGGACTCGAGCACTCGGGTTCATACAATTTCTTCGTAAGGACACAGAACAACAGTTGCTCATCCGCCTCGGGCTTGTCGGCCCCTCCATGTGCTGTATGTACATATCTCCAAACATCTCTGCTCCAAAGGCGGGGGAAGGTTCATGGGACGTTCTCCAACTACAGCGGAATTGTTGCGAGACACGCTAGGGGAACCATCCGTCCACGGAGTTCGCGCCATAGATGTGTTGTCATGATGATGTCCGCCGTGTCCGCTGGGCACATAAGTTTTCCTTTTGGTCAAGGAAAAGCACTTGTGATCGTATCGACCTAGTGACCATTGTAACTTGAGGCTAGGGTGCCGCGATGGAGGATAAGCAGCACAACTGGGACTGCACACGGCATTTCCAAGGTGGTTAGTCTGGAATGTTATCGGCCAGTCGAATGACCATGTTGCAGACGATCGAATAGACTAAAGGTGAGCGGACGGAAGGTTGGCGGCGGCGGTGCCATCGATTGAGTCAACCCTGCCTCGGCGACTCGCAGTACTATGAATGAAAGAACAAAGTCAAATGTGAAACCATGGACATCAAAAGAGACCAGGATATTGGGCCTGTGTTTCATGATCGTCCTCAAGCCTTGAAGAACTCGCACCGAGACACGAAACACCACCCCGGATTGCGCCGGAAGGACTTCGAGTCAAGCCTAGGGAGCCTCTGACCAAAGAGGGCATGGTACAGGCTTATCTTCTATTTTAACTCAAATGCCTCAACGACGTCCGCCCACCGCCCAGACTCCAGTTCAACGCAAACGGCGATATGAGAGGCTCCCTAGGCTGTCGCATGCCCTTGCACAGCACCCAAGATCCCTAAAAGACACCGATGCCATCCAGCTAAACCTTTACAACTTATCGTCTGGTATCAGACTTCCACAACCCTTGTCCGCTACACTGACCTTCCCTGCTTCACCCCTCCACCTCGCTTCCTGCTGACTCTTGTCACAAGACGATCATCCCAATCGATTTTGTCCATCCCTCTTACCATCTTCTGCATCATTTCTGCTAAGCCATCGCGCTTGCGTCCCCATCCAACCGAGCCATCCCACCTTGCATGACTAACATACGCGAACAAGTCAGTCCATCTTATCCCGGCCACATCCTATCTAAGACCACCGCCCTACTTAAAGCTTGAACCTCCCCAGATACCAAAACCCCTCTTGTCTCTTAGAAGACACTCGGACTTCTCTTTGACACCCATTCATCTACTCTTTCACCCTTCCATACTCTGCGGGCGCAAAACTCACCTTCAATCAGTTCTAGTACAACTGCTTCTTCATATCCTACAACATACAAGATGGATAAGCTCAAGGCGCTCTTCAAGCGCTTGAAGGAGGACAAACCGTCGTCGACTGCCGGCACCAAAACCAATGGAACCGCTTCCGCCGCTGTACCCAAGCCAGTCGATACCAGCAAGCCAACCACTAGTGATCCAACCGTAGCTCCGGCTGGTAAGTGACAATGAACACGGACCATATCAAACCAATCATGGAAGACTGATCACTATAGCATAGGCGCTGCACCAGTCGACGCTCCTCCTGTCTCGAAACCGGCCGAGCCAGCTTCAACTGAGACACCTGTAGCCTAGCCTGCGAACAAGGAGTCCGTCTCCCGACCTGCGACTGCTGCTTGATTCATCAATATCGCATTCTGAGGTACAGCAAAGGACGCCGCCGACCTCAGCAAATTGGGAAAGCTTGAGCCTCCAGCCATTTCAGGTGGCAACACACATGGCACGCTGACCTGGATTCGGCTCCCCAATCACCATCTCATTTCAGAGTACCTCTTTTCGATCAGCGTCTAATAAACCAATATACCCTTTTGGCGCCCCAGATACTCGTTCACACAACAAATTCCACTCCTTTTCAGCAGTCAGCATCGGCTGCAAACACACAGACGGTTAGGCTACGGCAGGACGGATAGTGCTTGCTTATGATTGTCAATTGAGATACCCCAGATTAGTCCATACTATTCCACAGAGATACCCAAACTACTTAGGTAGCGCTTTTGTCCAATCCAGCATACGAAATCGCTTTCCGGCCCTGTTAATATGTCTTGTTACACATGATCCAACATAGATTCCTTCTTCACCAGAATGTCGCGCCAAACCTGGACCTTGATTCTGGCCAGAGCACAGCTTGGTGTGAGCAGACACCCAGACACACCCCACGTGCTATACACGCATCAAAACACCATCTCATCGCTCGTGCTGCGTTCCTGTCCCCTGATAACGCTCCCTTGCTTCAAGATAAGTGGCCGCCTGCAAGGAGCAGCACGCGGCGTTCCACTCCTGCTCTTGCGGTGCTGGACCGCTCCAGGCGGGACATCATGGCTTAACAGAAGGCCATCTGTGACGTTGAGTACCCTGCTTTATCTGGTGAGGGTCATGATCGTGGAATGGCGTTTTTGGCCATCCACATAGCTTGTATGCATTCCGTCCTTGCTGAATATCTGAGCATCGGATTGTGCGGTGCCGTGATCGCCGTCCATGGGATGAGCCGGCTTCATAAGGACCGCGTAGACAAATTGCTCGGCAGCATTGCTCCAGCATCAAAACTCTCTCTGACTATCGCCTTGAATGCTCTTTGGTAGACGTACGACGTTGTTGCTTAGGGCATGTTGACATCGAGCGTTACAAGGACGGGATCTGGATTCGTGCTCATGCCGTTCAGACCCCCAAACGAACTCTTGCTTCGTAAAGAACTTGCATCTTTCGACGTTGGCCTCGAGGCAGGGTATATCCGAATGGAGCGTTTCGACTTGTCGCCGGGAATCAGAGAGAGGAGGATATCGTGGTGCGTGGAAGATGGCCCGCCGTTCTCGGTATGTCCATTAATCTGAGAGGTGGACATTGTCAGGCTTTTGTGTTGATGAGGAAAGATCTCGACGATTTGGCTGTTGATTTCTATGTTAGTATCATTTCTCATGGAGATAGAGACGACGTACTCGCTCGCCCATCTTGTGATATTGTCCAGCGCTTCCTGCTCCCGCTGGACTTCTTCTGCGCTCATGACATTCTGCGCAGGTACGTTTGATGCGCCCCACGTTCCGTAGCCATGGTTCGTGCCCAGGTCATCGTAGAGGAGGCGAGATCGATCTCCCTGCGCGAGATGTGTTTAGCATGGTACACCCTAACCACCGAGAGTCGAGTTCATACCTCTTCGTGGTCGTTGCGACGCAGACCCAAGCATGAAAGGCAGACGCCCATTCCGGCGAAGAGGCTCCTTTGGAGAGCGACAATTGATCACATAGGTGTAGAAGCTCAAGGTAGAAAAGACCAACGGAACAGACAAAGTGAACCTGTCTGAATGATCTCAAAGCATTATCCTGGCAAGAGGTCGGTCGTGCAACCATCAAAGGAGGTTGCATATGACACAAACAAGGTTGGTAGATCAGGGCTGGTCGCGCCAGTCATAAACGTTCTTCCGGCTCCGAAAGGTTCTTTTCAAATCTTACATTACAGGCCAGGTTACTACCTAGGTACACTCTGGCTCCCACCACAACCATACAGGACCCTGACTTTGTCCCTTTGATGTCAAGGCCGGCGTACTCATATTGCCAACACGCCGGATGATTGTGATGCTGTCTTTGTTCGGATTAATCGCTTACTTGTGGGAGCCTTCCCCGTCATTCCTGAGATGCACATCACCAATCCAGCAGGCCTTGATCGTCTGCCTTGAGGATTCTATGGCAACATTGATGATGGCGGACGCAGTATGTCCATTCCTTTCACAAGGATTACCCCGAGAAGATTCGCGTAGCGGAAAACACAGACCAAGTCTTGCCGCATCGCGTCCTGTCGAAAGGGAGGAATTCAGGACCTGATTCAGTGACACCCAAATCACGGGGGTATCAAATAGCTGAGCTGTTGACTGAAACATCCCCTCCCTGCAGATCTGCCACTGGAATGGTGTCTTTTCTATCTTTGGGGGCACAATTGGGATTGTTTGTTGTTAATTGAACGACTCCCTTGCTTCGAGTACATGTCGTTCCATCCCTTCCACACAGATACAGCAGATTTCCTCGAGGTCCGCCGCGCACGTTGCTCAGGGACCGACGGACACCGCTGTCCAAGGGCATGAAATGAGATTACTATGAATCACCCCCGTCAGGGTGGATTTCGTGGTGAGTGGTGTTCCTGTATATATTCGCCTTGCCAGCTACCCAACCTTTCCTGTCTTCAAGCCAAACCATCATTCATTCGTTCAGTCGTCTTTCCGTCGCTCGCTTCAAATAGTCACTCGTTTAGACTCAATTCTACGCATTCATCATGCGTTCAGTCATTCTTTCTCCCGCCCTATGGCTAGGCTTGACGGCTGTTATCTCTACCGTCTCTGCTCAACAAGCAGACGCTTCTATGGCATGGGCCGACTGGGGTAACAGAAGGTTTCACCCACACCACAGACATAGTGGCACTTCGACTTCGGCCTTGACTTCAACTTCGACTTCCACCAGCACCAGCACCAGCTCGACTTCGACTTCCACCACCACCAGTACAACTACAGACATGAGCCCTGACGGTATCAGCACTACAACATCCTCAGCTACAACCACCACGTCCACTACCACCTCTACAACCAGCATTCCGACTACTACCAGCTCCGTCCCCAGCACCTGTCCCTATGCCGGTAAGGTCATTTCGAGCAACACTGACTCCTGTGTTACGTATACCTTCCTGTGTAGCACCACATACAACGACGATTCGAGTTTCGTCGATGATACAACTACGAAAGCATCACCCGCTGCATGTGCCCATCGCTGCGATACACTGAACGTTAATCGTGGCGCGGGATACTGTGTGGGTGTCGTTTATGACTTGAATTCAACCTCATACAATTGCAGAACTCTCCGAAGTACGGTTGGAGCCATAAACAACACTGATTACGTTGCTCTGATTCGTAACGACAACTGCGAAACGCAAACCTCGAGCATTGCTTCCACCACGCAAAGCTCGACGACAAGTATGACAACCACAACTTCGTTCGAGGTCGGTCCAGTCATCACGTCTCTCCCAGGTTCGAACACGACGTCTACGACAAGCACGAGTTCGGGATGGGGAACCTGGACAAATACTACGTCAAGCTCGAGCACAAGCTCAAGTACTGGGAACTCCACAACCACTGGTACATCACTCACAACTACATTCCAGGTCGGCCCTGTCACGACTGCGATGCCTACCTCTTCCACTAACACGACAACTGGGTCGCAAAGCACAAACTCAACCTCGTCGTCAAGCACCATCCATGCAGGTCGTGGTCGGCACGGCCATCACTCACACTCTCATAACACTACCACAACCACAACCACAACAACCACCACTCGGCCTCACTGGCATTGGAGTTCGCCGACGAGTATTCTCAGCTCGAATACGACGTCCAGCTCGTCCGCCAACGGTACCACAAGCTCTTGGTCTACCACAAGCGTTACCAGTATCACAAACACCACTACCACGTCGGCCACAACTTCATTCGAGGTCGACCCTGTCACAACTGGTTCGGCAAGCTCTACGACATCCAGCGACGCAGGCACAACTACCAACGGCTGCAATGCAACTACAGTCTTTGCCACCATTACGGCTCCGGCCGTGACCTACACGGTGACGATCACGACCCATCATCGCGGTCAAAATTGGCAGTAGAAGTCACACAAAGCACTTTGGAAGATTTCGTGTTTTCTCCCCTATGCGCAAGTTTTCGGGCCTCTAGACACTTTAATGAGGCAAGAATTCCTCACCACGTTGGCAACTGGTGAGACGAAGGCCTGTGTTCCCATTCAGTTCTAGAATTATAGAAAACTCATATCTTGCTTTCCATCTCACATGCTCTTTGACCAACTTCTTGTGATGCCTCTTTCATCTTCTCGGTTCTATGGAATCTTGGCCAGGCTATAACTTGCTAGATCCAGCTGGCCTCCGACTACTCCAGACCTGGACCTCCCTGTCTTCCCCATAATTCGCAGGGAAGTACAGTGGTCCAAGGGTCTTCTTGACCACTTTACCGGTCCCACTCTTGGGCAATTCGCCCTCGATGATACGCAGCAGTGTCGGAAGCTTGTACCCTGCAAGGCGACTCCGCACATCGGCACGAAGGTCGTCCAGCTTCAGGGAGTCTGGACCTCGGTTGTTCTCGTTATAGAACTGTTGTGCCACTTCGTCGGTGCGCAGAGACACCACCGCGCCGACACGCTGACCGAACTCTTCATCTGGGACACCAACGACCATTGCTTCGCCGAGGTAAGGTAATGCCAGTAGCTCCCTCTCGATGTCCAATGCGGAGATCTTGTATCCTCCAGACTTGATGATATCCACTGACGCCCGGCCAACGATGAAATAATGCTTTCCCTCTCGTCGGGCCACATCGCCAGACTTGAAGTATCCGTCGGCATCGTGTGCATTGGCGGTCGCTTCGGGATCGTGCAGGTACTTTGAGAACATGTGGCAGGACTTTGCAAGGACTTCGCCCTCATCGCCTTCGGAGAGCTTTACATCGACTCCGTACGTCAACTCGCCCACGGATCCGTCAGGGATTTCTTCGGTTGGGTCAACAGACATGTTGAAAATAACTCCGAGTTCCGTCGAGCCGTACCTCTGCACTATTCGCCGCCCGTTCATGAGTGTTGTCCAGAAGTCACTGATTGGTTTGGGCAATGCAGATGTCCCGCAGATGCATACTTTGAATGCTGCCGCGGCGGCTGTGAAAGACTCGGCTTCGGCTGGAGAAAGCTTGGTTGCGTGCTCGAGGTAGTATCGCATCATGCGCATGTATATGGTGGGCACGCCCGTGAAGTGCGTCAGACCGCCTTTCCTCCAGCGATTCCATGTCCATTCCGGGTCGAAGCCGCCTGATTTGAACTCGATGCATGCCCCAGACTGGATGAACGGGAAGAATGATACCCATATGCCTGTGGCGTGGTGAACGGGCAACAAATGGAGTAACACGTCCGTTTCTTGGAGACCGACGTTCTGCGCGAAGGACATGCCGCCGTTGATCATCGCTGCTCGAGACAGTACAGCACCTTTTGGCGGGCCTGTAGTACCGGAAGTGAAGATAACGACACCTGGAGCATTAGGGTCCTGAAAGCGGTTCGAAGAGATCTTGATGGTCTCCAAAGGGAAAGGGTCAGCCTGCTCGATGGTGTTTATTGGGATGCAAGTGAAGTCTGAGTTCGTCGTGCTTCGAATTTCGTTGGCTAAAGCCTGGCCGAGTGAGAGAGCTGGTGTGGCCGCCAAAACAGCGACAGATCGTGCCTTGTTGACGTAGTAGCATGCTTCTTTCACAGGCTGGGCGCTGCTAAAAGGGCTAACTGCAGCACCTAGTGCTAGAACGGCCAGGACACCGACGGTAAATTCATAGCCTCCAGGCGCGACGAGGCTGATGTAGACCTCTCGGCCATTGTGCAGGTCGTCAATGGTTCGTGGCGTGAGTGACTTTCGTACAATACGGCGAAACTTCAGAACATCGCTAAGCAGTTGTGCCGCAGTCCTCTCAATCCCAGCATTGACATCGCGGATCGCTGGGCGAGGGTGAGGACGGTGTGCTAACGTCAACAAGCGAGTGAATAATGGGTCGGCGGGAAGGATATCATCGCCAACATGACTTGGGATGAAATCGGTCCTGCTGAAGGGGACTGGCTCCTTCATTCTCAAGTCACTCTTCTCGTCCTGGGAATCATGACTTGAATCTCATGGTCGATCGTTGAAAGTACCTACTATCTTGGTATATAACCCTCGGCGTTACTCGTGCGACCTTTCTCGGCGATTTCTCCAATTGAAGATGTCATAGAACCAATGACGGAGGCTGAAGTCGTGCGGGCGACTCAGCCTCGGCTCTTTGCCGGAGCATGAACCGGTTACGAAGATGAGGGGGAGCGACTCTTCCAAGTTGAGCACTGTCAAAGGTTTCATTCTTTCCCGACATTTCTTTCTTGCAATCTGCTTGTGCGAGCCACTCGGCAATAGCGATAGCAGCGACAGGCACCGGTCGGGCAGCATGGCAGATTTCACAGACAAACTTCGGCCGGCTGAGCCTCAAGGGTCGAGCATTCTGTCCCAAGAAAGGGAGGGATCAAACGTCAATGTCGACCAGTTGGCAAACCACTTACTCTCGAGGAACGATTTTCTCAAACGACAGAAGAAGATACTATCAATACTGGAGCCTATCCCCATCTTCTGCAAGAAGAACCAGCTGAACATGGCCAGACCCGACAGATATCATCTTGGCCTAGCTCGGGCAAAAACGCTCAGAAGGCTCTCGCTCAAGCATGGCTGGAACCGAGACGATTACATCATGGCAGACTACCTGATGGACGAGATGGGTCCGTACGCCCTCCAGGCCACCATGTTCGCCACATCAATCCGAGAACAATGCAACGACGAGCAGAAGGCGTATTGGGAACCCAAGGTCGAAAACTGGGAGATCATCGGCTGTTATGGCCAGACTGAACTGGGTCATGGTAGTAATGTGAAAGGAATCGAATGTCAAGCGAGGTGGGATCCCAAGACAAAGGAGTTCATCATCCACAGCCCTACCATTACTGCCAGCAAATGGTGGAACGGCGCCCTGGGTCGGACTGCCAACCATGCCATTGTCGTTGCTCAACTGTTGTTACCCGAAAACGGAAAGTACAAGTCCCAAGGGCCCCATCAGTTCATCGTGCAGATCCGTGACATGAAGACCAACAAGCCATTGGGTGGTATCGTGATTGGCGACATCGGTCCTAAATATGGCTATCCTGGTATGGACAACGGCTACATGCTCTTCGACCAGTTCAGAGTACCCCATTCAGCACTTCTCTCAAAATATTCCGGTGTGGATTCGGAGCACGGCACGTATATGAAGCCCGATAATCCGGCTCTTGTCTATGGTTCTTTGACCTTTGTGCGTGCTCAGATCATCATGCAAGCTCGACTTGTCCTTGCGAGAGCCGTCACCATTGCCGCGCGCTACCTGTCTATACGTCGACAGTTTTCCGATCGAGATTCCAAAGGTGCTGCGCCTGAACAGGCTGTCCTCAACTACCCAACGGTCCAAATCCGCATTCTGCCACTTCTGGCCACGACATTCGCTCTGCACTATACAGGAGAGGCCATGTACAAGCTCTACTATGGCACACGTGAAGCCATTGAGAAGAAGGGAGACTTGTCGAGGCTTGCAGAAATGCATGCCGCCTCGTCTGGGTTGAAATCCCTGTGCACCACGCTTGCGGCTGATGGTATCGAAACCTGTCGACGAGCGATGGGAGGTCATGGCTTTGGAGGAGGCAGTGGTATGATTGCACTCAACAATGAATATCTGTCCAAGCCCACTGTCGAAGGAGACAACTGGATGATCACCCAGCAGACTGCAGCATATCTGATCAAACGAATGACCGAGGTGGCGAAGAATCCCAGTTTGAACCCTACCGAGAGTGTGGACGTTCAATTCCTGGACTTCGTGGCCAACAAGTCCAGGGCTCGCGACTATGACATTTTGAGTAGTGAGACAGAGCTGGTCGAGGCCTTCAAGCACAGAGCATCGTACCTCTCTTACCAGGCGTATCATACGAGAGTGGTTGAGAAGAAACCCTGGACCAGCATGATGCTGAGCCTGCATCGGCTCAGTCGCGCACACTCTGAAAGCTTGCTTGTCTTGAACTTCTACAATGCCGTATTCGCGTCAACGCCAGACCCGCCACTGGATGACAAGACTTTGGCTATCATGAGGATATTGTTCCGGCTGTTCGCATTGTTTACGCTTGACACTTCAGCATCGGAGTTTTTGCTATCAAAAGCGCTTAGTGTTGAACGACTTGCAATGGTAACGCCGGCGATAGAGGAGCTGATGGCCCAGGTCAGACCACATGCAGTCAAGTTGGTGGATGCATGGTCAGTCCCAGACTACCTCCTCGAAAGCGCCTTGGGCAGCTACGATGGTGATGTGTACAACAGGCTTTTCCACAAAGCTCACAAGGAGAATCCGCTGAACATGCTGACTTTCAATCCTGATTGGAAGAGTGAAGAAATTGTGATGGGAGAAGGTGAAGAAAATGCCAGGAGAAGACTGGAAGCTTTGGCGTTGGGCACCACTGGACACGAGCAGTCTGGCGGACCACGGTCAAAGCTGTAAATATATGAATTCATACCTCGCATGCACCAAAATCTTCACGGGCGGCAACCTGCTGGACACGGTGATTGGCGAGGTCGGCTTGGTGGTTACCGGTAGGTGCTTAAGCTTGCCAAGTTAACGTTGCTGTTAGTGGTATATGCCTAGGTACTGTCCTAAGGTACTTGTAGTAGTCACCTAAGCGGCGCTGCTTCATTTGGCCGCTTCCATAGCGCTGTAATGTGAACTATTTCCTACTTCTCCGACATTACCTCTCACACATCTTTACAACTCTTTCATACCGACGGTGGACCCCCACAATGCGGTCTTCACGGGGTATCTGCGCCACACGGGAAGGGGAAAAGCCGCTTGGACCCCAGGATGCCATTCACCCCTGCCGAAATGGTGCATTCGTGGCCGGTCGCCCGACCAATGTCAGCACGCGAAGCTCAACTACCTCGTATTGTTCTGTTCACATCCCGCTTCGCTTTCAGCTCCTTCAGGCTTGTATGCTCAGCTCGAGCTGTGCAAGCCACACCGTCTGCTTGCAATAATGTGACTTAAAAGATGCGCGAGACTTGTCATCAAATGATCCTTCCATCTGGCAGATAGGATCGCTGGACAGAGGTAAGTGTCATGGCATCAGCTAAATCCCGCCTCACCAAGCTCGCTGGGCACTTTGTCGACTCGAGCTCCACGCCGGCCGCCGTCCCTCCTGGCTCCAATGACCCTCTAGTGATTGACGGCCACGCCCGCGGCACCTCAAAGTGGTTCAACTACCATAGTCTGACGCCGACCTTCTTTCTTCCTCGCGCCGCTGCCATTGAACCTGATGCTCTTGCAATCTACCACAAAACTGCCGACGACAAGCTCCTGACCAAGACCTACAGCCAATTTGCCCGAAAAGCTTCTGACTTTGCCTACTATCTCAAGAAGCATCGATACCGTCGTATCGGTATCTTGTGCCCGAACACCCCAGCTTTCCTATATGCAACCTTCGCCGCCAATGCCGCTGATGGTGTCGTCATTCCGGTCAATTACCGCCTCAAGCCGGACGACATCAGCTACATTTTCCAACACAGCGATGCTGACTTTATTCTGGTTGACGCCGAGTTCGCGCCACTGCTGGACAACTATCGCGCCGCAAAACCTCATGTCCGCATTCTCATCGACGATGACGCTGCCAACGAATCCGGTGCTTTCGGTTCCGCCCTCGCCAAAGGCGCAGCCTACGATTTGCAGCACGGGAATTATGGCTGGGAGGGTCTCACATCGCTCGCCGACGATGAACTCGCAGTCAACGCTCTGACATACACTTCTGGCACCACGGGCCGCCCTAAGGGTGTCGAGTATACCCATCGTGGCTGCTACATGAGTGCACTCGGCAACATCATTGAGTCCGGCCTTGTCTTGCAAGGCACCAGACGCTCGAAATATCTTTGGATTGTGCCCATGTTCCACGCTATGGGCTGGACATTCCCATGGGCCGTAACCGCTGCTCGCGGTACGCATTACTGCATGCGTAAGATCGACTACCCTTACATTTGGAAACTACTTCGAGAAGAGGAGATTACGCATTTCTGCGCGGCACCCACGGTCAACACGCTATTATGCGCAGATCCTAGTGCGCAAACGCTAAAGCAGGAAGTTCGTGTAATAGTGGGAGCGAGCCCGCCTACGGCGCATTTGTTCCAGTCAATGACAGGATTGAATTTGCACCCCGTGCATGTTTACGGGTCGACCGAGACGTATGCGCCGATAACGCGAGGCTATGATATGCCAGCTTACCATGACTTGCCAGTGAATGAGATGTATGGGAGGCTGGCAAGACAGGGACATGGGTTTATTACGAGCTTGCCCGTGCAGGTGATAAAGACGGGGGATGATGTGGCTGAAGGAGTCTTGGTGGATGTGAAGAAAGATGGAAAGGAGATCGGCGAGGTGGTGTTTTCAGGGAATATCTGCGCAAGAGGGTACTACAAAGATGAAATGGCGACGCGGAAATTGTTTGCTGGTGGTGCATTACACAGTGGGGATCTGGCGGTGTGGCATCCGGACGGAGCAATTCAGATTATGGATCGGACGAAGGACATAATCATTTCCGGTGAGTACGGTTGTGGATGACCCGAGTCAGGGAAAGAAGTATTGACCATGTTCGAAGGCGGCGAAAACATCTCCTCTGTCGCTCTCGAAGCGGCTATTGTGACGCATCCGGATATCCTTGAGTGTGGTATCTGTGCTATTCGAGATGAGCACTGGGGAGAAAGGCCGAAGGCGTTTATCACCTTGAAGACGGGGAGAACCATAACAAATAAGGACTTTATCGAATGGTGCAGGGGGCATCCGGCTATCAGTCGCTTCATGGTGCCAAAGGAGTGTGAGGTGGTGGACGAACTGCCGAAGACGAGTACTGGAAAGATCAGAAAGAATGTGTTGAGGCAGTGGGCCGAAGGGGACAGAAGCGAAGGAAGTCAGTGAGGTATGTCAAGAAGTGCAAAATGTGGGAGATAAGCTGTGTTGGCGTCTCGTCCAACAGTACTCGTAGGTATCTACCTGGTACTTACCTAGGTAGTCTTATTGGAGACTTTCTCCAGCGGCAGGCCTGCCGCGACTTCTGACAAGCGCATACAAACCCTTCCTCTCATGCTAAGATGCTGCGCTCTTGTTCGACAGACCTATCTACGTTGGGACAAGCCAGACAAGACATTGGCCCCCATCAGGGTCAGGCTTGGCAGTTTCCCGAGAACATCTCAACCGGGTCACCGCCCTTCCTTGTGGACGACGTTCGAAGTCGAAGATGACCCTCTGCAGTTCTTGTAGCAGCATCACACTACAGTCGCTATCAGAGGGACAAGGTCACTTGCTACATGACCGTTGGTTATCTCTGGAGAAGGCCGCTGAGATATGTGCACTCTGCCATCTTCTCGTAGATTACCTGCGTCCAGAGATCGATTCGACTCCCTTCACAGAGATACTCCGTGATCCAACCTACGAACAGCATCGTTCCCGAATTCCTATAGTCGCCAGATACTCTCGTGGTCTGCAGCTGCCTGGAGAAGAGCATGCGTTGCAGGAGAGGCCAAGCCAGAGATCTTATCTCTCTATCACTTGCGGGCCCCAAAGTATCGACGTGGAAGTAGCAGGTGAATCTCCAAATCACCACCTGCAACATGCACCGTTGAGTGATTCCCTGCAAGGCGTGCGTGTCACAGTCAGTGTGCCAATCTATGTCTATCCCGGTATTGGACTCTTCAAAGATGCAAGAAACCTGAAATTAGGACTGACCGCGAGCAGGAGATCCTTTGGCGTCTTCCGGCATTCAAGTTCGCGAACCCCTGGCTTCAACACCGCTCGACTCGAGTCTCATCGCAAAGGTCAAGCAGTGGAGATCTCACTGTCTAGAAGCACACCCCGAGTGTCACGCAATTGATCCGATGAGAAGACGCTACCCATCGAGGCTGTTACATCTAGGCAATGTCAACTCAGGAGCGGTACAACTCATTCGGACAACGCCATCTTTTCAACATGCCTTCGTTGCTTTGAGCTATTGCTGGGGGAAGTCGGCTGGGGACTGGATAGAGTATGCCAAGGAGTGCCAGCGAGGTATGGACCCTCACATCGAGATATGCCGGATGCCACAGACACTACAAGACGCCGTCACAAGTGCAGTCGCTCTGGGTTTCGAATATCTATGGATCGACTGTCCGTGCATTCTTCAAGGGAACATGAAGGACTGGCTGGATGAAGGATCCAGGATGTGCGATATCTACAGCAACTGCGCTCTCGTCATTTCAGCCAGCGACTCTGGAGATTGTCGCAACGGATTTCTCGTTCATCGATCCCAACTTCAGCGTGAAGGTGTCGTGGTACCGTGTGGTGATTATTTCGGCGCCATAGGTAATCTGCATGTCTGTCCGCCAGGGACGCCATTCGATGAGATCGTTGGACGTGGGCCCGTTGCACGACGAGCTTGGTGCCTTCAAGAGCGACAGATCTCGAGGCAAGTACTACATATAACCCAGAGGGAGGTGTTTTTCGAGTGCGTAAAATGCCTTCGGCACGAGAGTGAGAGAGTTCCAGATGAGGAGTTCGACCCTGATGATCAATTCCGGCGCTTTCATGTTTCCCTCAACCGGGAGGGCACGTCCGGATATGCTTTCCCCCACAAACCCTCTCCAAACGTGCACAATGTTCTGTCTTGGTGCGGCATTGTGGAGGACTACGCTCGAAGAAATCTTTATGACCCGGGAGATAAGCTTATTGCCATTGCTGGTCTGGCACGGCGAGCCCAAGAAATCCTTGGAGGCGAGTATCTTGCTGGATTGTGGAGACATCGTCTACATATTGGACTTGCGTGGCAAGTACCTCAGGATGCACAGGCCAGAAGGGCTCGAGAGTATCGTGCTCCTTCATGGTCATGGGCGAGCATGGATGGAATCATCACCTATGATCGTAGCGATGGCTACGTTCAAAGCGATGATGGATTCCTCGAGAGCGCTATAGATGTGTTGTGCACTTCGGTCTCACTGATGGGCCCCGATCCTTTTGGGCCCGTTGAGTATGTTGAGCTCGTCGTCGCTGGTCACCTGAAAGCAATACCATCTTCTGCACTCTTGCGCAATGACATACTGACGTATCCACGTTGGTTGAGTGGCGCAGCACCTCAAATTGGATGGTATCTGGATGACGAAAAGCATGATATGGACGTCAAGACCATGATCACCTGCCTCAAAATCGCTGTCAAACCATTCGGGCCAGGACCGAGTCTACCTCCCACAAACTCCATGCTGATACTAGAACAAGTCGAGGATGGAGTCAAGCATGACGTCCAGAAATACAGGAGGATTGGATTCGGTCAGGTCTTTGTCACCGATTACTTCGATGACTGCACACCGAGCACGATCACCTTGATCTAAAGTGCTGGGCGGAAATCAATTAGAAGTGTAGGAAGCGAGTGAGAGATACTTATATGATCAAGAAGTGGAATCTCCGTACTACAGGTACTTTTCATAGCGGCAGGACTTGCCGAGGCTTCAGGTGCTAGTAGGTACTACTTAGTACTAGTACTGCATTTATAGCTTGGCGCGTTTATCGATACCGTGTGTCGTGTCTCGTGTGGTGGTCGTGTTTCAAATGTTTGCACTTCCCTCCGCAATATTGTTGAAAACCCTCAGGGAATAATACCTGCGCCCCTCCGTTTGCCAACTCTCCCAAAGCAATATGGACCAAGACCGGTACTCGTCGCCAAAGCGACGACGAACCTCGGATGCAGACTCTTCTTCCTCTCGCAACTCCTCAGCCGCTCCGCCATCGCATCCTCCTCCATTGCGCCATTCAGAAACAACGCTGTCAAGACAGGACTCAAGAAGAAGGAGAGAATACTCAAGTTCACGAAGCAGGGGCCCGAGTCGAGATGGCACACCTCGTCGGCGACGATCGCGAAGTCGGTCCAGCTCGAGGAGACGATCTAGTAGAAGTCCTACTGGCAGCTCCGCCTACGACTCTGCACCTGAGCAGCAGAATGATCCCGGTCGTTCACGAGCAAGACGGCACTCGAGGTCGAAATCAAGATCTAGCTCTTATTCGCCGCCTCTCGGTCACTCTCCTTCACAATCCCACTCTCGCTCCGCCTCACGGAATGCAAAATCGAAGTCCTTGAAATTCACACCTCTTTCGACAATCCCGCGCGCGCACGCCAGAGGTATTACATCTCTCAAGTTCTCGCCCGACGTGACTCTACTAGCCACCGCCTCCGCCGACAATGCGATCAACATTTACTCCGTCCCTCCAAATCCAACTCCCGAAACACCCTTCAAGCACCTGCGCACGCTCCGAGCACACCTCGCTGGCGTCAATGCCATAGCCTGGTCCCCCATCGGACCAAACTACACGCTCGCCTCTGCAAGCGACGACAAGTCTATCCTTCTCTGGTCGCCAATGTCCTCCGACTTTCCAATCTCCCCTTCCCCTCTGATCGGACATAGCAACTACGTCTACTCGCTGGCCTTCAGTCCCAAGGGCAATATGTTAGTGTCTGGTTCGTACGACGAGGCTGTTTTCCTTTGGGACGTCCGCGCCGGACGCGTCATGCGCTCACTTCCTGCCCATTCCGACCCGGTTGGCGGAGTCGACTTCCTTCGCGACGGGACGATGGTATGCTCTTGTGCGGGGGATGGATTGATTCGGATTTGGGATGCCGGCACAGGCCAGTGTCTGAAGACACTCGTCGACGAGGATCGCAGACCCGTGACGAGTGTGCGATTCACTCCGAATGGAAAATACGTGCTCGCCTGGACGCTAGACAATTCCATTCGCCTCTGGCGCTATACCGAGGGCACCTGTGTCAAGACATATCAAGGGCACGTTAATCAGAAATACAGTCTAGGAGGCGTTGTAGGAAGTTACTCATCGAAACACGCGACGCAAGCTTTCATGGCGAGCGGGAGTGAGGACGGCGATGTCTTGGTCTGGGACGTCACGAGCAAGGAGGTTCTGTGGCGCGGAAGAGGACATTCAGATGTCGTGCTGGGTGTGGATTTCGGCAGAACGAAGTCCGGAACAGGTCTGCTGGTCAGTGGAGGCCGAGACCGCGATATCAGACTCTGGTTACTTGAAGGTGCAAACGAGGACAAGAGAGACGTTACAGGAGCAGGCGATACAGATATGGACCCTAACATGACGGCGGACTTGATGGATGTGGACGGTGTGCCGGACGGTGGTGAGCATGTACATGGGAGAGCTGCAGTGGAGAATGGCGTGGACGTTGATATGGACACGCCGAGGCATGAGAGCAGCTGAAATGGTAGATTTGATGAGACGAGTGAATAACAGGAATTGGACCAAATACCGGAGAAGGCACCCTCCCTCTTGGTATCCATGGTAGCGAGCTTCAGAACCCGACTTGCATTGAAGCCCCTTGGGGAGCCTTTCACTGTCGTAAAGGCGAATGACATCCATGGTCGGAACATAGAAGTACAAACTGCCTAGACTCCTGGCAGATTCATGGCCGAGTTTGGCGTCGCGCACCACTAAGCACGCCAAACAGTCTCTTGAAAACCCTGGTATCCTGCCCGTACTCCTTTCTTGCGCGTCACCAGTCCTGAGATAAGCCCCATCCAAGACTGCGTAAACAACCGTCTTCACCCTAAATGTGACCGTCATGGACTGATAATAACAACACATGTTCCTCCTATCCGGGTCAACGACGGTACTACCTTGCAACTCGGTAATTGCCTCTGGCCTGCTCCGCTTTGAACCCGGCATCTTGACTCGGTAGCGGTGCTCGTCTACGTGCACCATTGGCCGCGGTTGGCGTATTCGTAGCACTTCCACCTGCCATTGGCATTCCAACACCTGCAAGACCAGGAATACCTCCTGGCATCTGCGCATTCGGCACGCCGAGACCAGGAAGACCGGGTGGGAGTTGGCCTGGCGGCGGCGGCGGAGGGAAGCCAACAGGCAGGTTTAGTTGTGAGAAGTCAATGGGGGGTGCATTGAGGAATCCAGGTAGAGAGCCTGGAATGGGTGGTTGTGCGGCGCCCGGTGGTGGTGGTGCCTGTTGAGACATGGCGAGGAGACGTTGCAGGGAGGACGCATCTACACCTGGAATCGATGGGATGGGAGGGCCGTTGAATTGTGGCATGGCGTTGGGATTTCCAGCTGCATTGTTGGGCACACCAGGCAAGAGAGACATTGGTGGTGGTGGAATGTTGGTGATGCCAGGCAGAGATGGGGCTGGCTGGGACGAGCCGTTGGTCCCCATGTGCGACAGGCCGGGCAAGCCTGGAATAGAGAAGCCCGCCACGGCAGCTTGTGCGCCGGACGGGGCTTGATCTTCCAGACCTTCGGCTTCGTCTTCGGCCTCCTGCTCTTCTTGCTCTCTGGCTTGCTGCTTGCCGAACTTGCGGTCCCAAGTGCCCTGGGCTTCTGCACCTTCTTCGCCCAGATGGTATTTGTCCTTGAAGCAGCTCGTCTGGCCGGGCTGTGCGCGCGTCCAGAATCGTGTGTAATGGTCGTTTGAGCCGGAGGCTAGGATATGGCCCAGGGGATGCCAGTCGAGTGACCAGATTGAGGAATCGTGGGCGTGCGGGATCCGGTGGGCTGGGTAAATCGACTGAGGTGGTGCAGACCGTGGGTCGGATGAGGTGTAGGGTGATATCGTGGTTGATGAGACGCCAGGTGGCGTGTTTGGTTCGGTGAGGAGAAATGAATTCAAGGAGCCATCGTCGCCGCCGGTGCTAATCAGGCTGGGGTGGATTGGGTGCCACGACAAAGTGGTCACACCTTTATCGTGCCCGCGTAGAATGGCCACATCACGCATCATGCGTAGATCGAAGATGCGTGTTTGGCCATCCCGTCCAGCTGTGGCGAGAAGTTGGTCACGTAGACGGCTGAAGACGGTGGCTGTAATGGCGTTCTTATGGCCGTGAAGGGTCGTAAGGTTGCGCGATGTGCGAGGATCCCATAGTCGTACACTGTGGTCCTTACTCCCAGAGACGATGAGAGCTTTAGTGGGGTGCCAATCACAAGCCTTGACGTCCCAACCGTGGTCTTTGAAGATGGACTCCTCGGTGGATGAAGTGAAATCCCATATTTTGCAAGTGTTGTCATCAGAAGCGGTGACGAATTTAGTGTCGCCAGGCGCGAACGCGATGTCCCTGATAGGAGCGTCGTGGCCTTTAAATTGGTGCGGATTATTCAGTGTTGGTTGTAGATAGTAGACCGTGCCTTCGTCGTTAGCCGCGACAAGCCAATCTTTTCGATTTGACCATTCGGCTGCTCTCAGTGAACTTGAGCCCATGGCAGTAACAGTCTCAAAGTTGAAAGACATGCCGTTCCACAACATGAATTCGCCATTGTGAACACCCGCTAAAAGACGACGACCTTCCGGCATCCATCGCACGACCGTCACAGGTTTCTTAGATTTACCAAGTGAGGTGTGCAGATGACGGACAGGTATTGACTCGGCTGGTACATCGCGTTTTGCAGGCGGTGCTAAGACATCGACGACATAGCTTAGACTGGGCCTTTCCTGCTCGTAGTGATAGCTGCCCTTATATCCGGGCTTTCGATTGCTCATCCACTGTATTATGGAGGAGCCATAGTCAGTGATCGGCCGTGGTCTTCTCCGTCGAAAACCACCATCCGCCTGGTTATCGTAGGGATCTGCCATGTGAGAGCAGACCTGAAGTCATGGAAGGGATGAAGTCGGCGGTCTAGTTGGATGATGAAAAGCCAAAGTAGCGGATTGTTCTCAGATTTGGTACTGAGCTTGACGTTGCGGCTGTTGTGAGCAGTTGATCGTAGTTTGAGTCTAAGCACAGTCAAGGCCACGGAGAACGAAAGTAAGAAAGTGATTACGATGAGATCTGTACTCTGTAAATGGACGTATGTTGAGTGAGATAGGAATCACGAAACTAAAGGTCTGTAACAACAATATCACAAGTCAGTTGGGTCACGTGTTTGTGAACTCATGACTCATTCTTGCCAAGCACTTCCAGACGACAGTCTTCGTGCACCGCATCACCGCCCCTTCCATGTCTGCCTTACGCTCCTTATTTTCTTCAGCCTGACCGTGAACACTTGACAAGCACATGCATTTCGCAAAGCCTCCCGGCATGGGGGCGGTCGCCACCTTGCCTCGGCCCTGCAACAAATCGGGGAAAGACCTGGGGCGCTGCTGCCTGCTCGAATGTCTGGTATCCCTGGCATGATGTTGCGCAGCTGATGGTTGCTATCTCTGTTCCAATGCAAGCTATGCTGCCATTCGCCTCCGCAATGACATTCGCATAACCGGAGACTAAAACGCCCGAGCGAGAGCCCAACCGAGATCCGAGTCCGATACGACACTGCTCTCACGTTCTGGACACACGACCAATGGAGCTGGCGCCAGGGCAAGCGCGGAGTCGCGGCGGATATCTCGCACTCGGTGGACTTCAATATTCTAACAGAACCTGTCCGCAGAGTCTTTCTGGACTACGGTAAGACGACCTGGATGCTATATCGAGACCACTATCCTGAGCAGGGCTGTAAACCCAACAACTTGCTAACTTCGCTTTTGCAGACCGTTCAAACTGGCCCCCAATCAAGGATCCCAGACATCTTCTTCGACGACATCCACGGCAACCTGCGGCGATTTGGAGCATACCTCCGTTTATCTGCTTCGTGGCGCTGCCGACCTTTCTTGTTACACTCTATTCTCCGTACTGCCGATCAGGCACCAAGGTATCGACCTGCGAGGGGGTACGAGTAGCATTGGCGCTCAGCGTCTTCACGGTCACGAGCATTATCTCTAATCTTGTGTGGAGATGGCAGGGAAGAACATTGTTCAGGCAGTGGCTGGCGTTCAATGCCACTGATCCGTGGGTACTGCGCACGTCGATAGAAAAGGGAGTCCTGCCTGCAGGCTTCCGGGTACATGGTAGGTAGTTGGGGGTGTCAAGCATACTGAGGCGATTTTCAGAGAAAGTCTGGCACTTATCTGACCGCTGTGGATTTTCGGGTTCAAATGGATATTGTTCCTCCTTGTCTATTCGAAGTCCCTCGTACACAACCGTTGTAGCGTTTGAGCTTTTCGTTAGGAGGCTTATGGAGTCAATCGAGATTTCTACTGTTGGGCTGTCAAATACCAATTGCCGTGGACTTGCTGCAACTTGAAAGTGGTTGTCTCGAAGTGCTCCGTATCACAAGTTACCACCTTTTCTCCGGATCTGACTCGATACAGAACAGGACGAAGCAAATCATGCAACAGCACGGCGCACCATCGAGGAATTTGGGAGTCAGAAATAGCAAAGTATTGCAGCAGCGGGCTGACCAATGCATTTTATCTTGTTCTGTCTGCGTCCTGCATTGCTGGAAGATATCACATAATGGACGCGGTATTCGGTGCGGCCGTACTATCCAGGTCCAACGAGGTATGACTATACACAGGTGGATTTGAGGGTCACTTGCCGCTGGACTGGTTTAGGTCCCCATATTTTGCTTGCCAGGCGAAGAAGTATATCATGGCTGCGAGCGGCTGACCCACAAACACGAAGTTGATCCAGAAGATGCAATTTCCAATGACTTTGCCGGTGCCATCCTTCTTGGCCAAAGGTTCCGTGCATTGTATCAAAGGCAGCTGAAGGACCATACCGAGGAAAGCCACACCGAGAATATTGTGAGAAGGTACACCTACCGCCAATTCGTGCAGAAATCCCGAAAATACAAACACCCAGGCACTGGCGGCCCGAGATGACCAGCCTCGACCAACAAGAGGCGAATAGATGTGTCTGAGCATGAAGTGGTAGACCGGTTTATTCCATGTCGCCCAGTACATTTTCAAGTTGGTACTGTTCCACCAGTCGTCGTAAAACACCCGATCGCCGAATCTCATGATTTCCGCAAGGGCGTTCAGGAACGATTGGAACGTGGCAAAGAACCCTGCGAGCCAGACGATGAGGGATATAGTGGACAATTTCATCAATCGTTCTGCAATGGAGGAGAAGTCGAGAGACGCCATCCCACCGAGCGAGTTGCGCAGAACGGGAACCGCATACTGAGCACAAACAAGCCACATGAAAACGCTGAGAGCCATGCATTCTCCGACTCGCTTGAAGAGAAATGTCCACCTGATCTTCTCCGTCCGTGGATAGTATGGTTGGTAAACCAGGGTAGGAGCCCACCAGAAATAGCATAGGTTGGGCAACGTGATATTTTTGGGGTAAGGGCACTTCGAATAGATCTCGGGCAAGGCTGACTCGGGACCACCTGGGTGCAGCATCGCGTGTCGGAGATCTCGATTGGTGAACGCGTAAGAGCAGGTCTTTAGCCATACCACGATGGCGTGCAATTCGCTAATCATACCGAGTCCAGGGTTGTGGATATGACAGTAGACGACATAGCTAGATATTAACAGGGCGAGTGAGGCGTTGGCAGTATGAGCCACAGCAATCCACCACCAGGTATAGTAGAAATCCTTCTTGTCCTTCTCTGTCTCTGGTCCGCTTTGATCTGGGTCGACCTTTTTCCGCCGGCCAACCACACCTTTGGCGTTCTCCATAGCGACTCTTTCGATGATGTAGGCGACAAACAGGTGGCAGGGACTTAGGGCGTACAGGATTAGAGCAGTCTTGATGTCCGACGTTCGCAGATTCATCTTGACGGTAATGAGGAGGCCATACTTCTGGGCATTCTCGACCACTAGTCGGAGATTCATGACAATGATGGTAAGGACCATGAGGTTGCGGAAGCCTATGAAGCTAGGAGCATCTGTTGTCTCATGACTGAGGCATGATGGCTGGACCTTGGAGTGCGAAGCTGCAACATGGCGATACTTGCTGCGGATCTTGGGTGTTCTCTTCTCGCTGTAATTGACATTGGGAATCTGTACAGGCGCCAGAGTGTCAAGCAAGTCCTTGGCTGTGACATCCTGAGTGTCCCTGATCAGGGTATGGACATTGGCAGCCATAGTGTGATTTGGATTGGGATAGATCGTGATTGGAAATATTGTGGTATTGTATCCTTCTCTTGAACCCAGCCCTCCGCCCGTCAATCACCCAGGACAACGTTCAGCCAACGGGAATGAGAGGGAGGCACGATGGAGTCGATGAGGCTGACATTGCCGTGGGTTTAGAGTCTGGGGAAGGATAAAGAATTGGTGAGCGGATGGCAGAAAGACAGAACAAGGGTCCCGATGCTAGGAAAGACCGTGTTCAGTACGAGTACTGTGTGCAATCCTGTCACCTTTGTGAAGGTTGGTGGGGATGCATCATGCAGTCTTCCTGCAGTTGAGGAACCAACGTCATTTTTTGTGGGAGCATTAGGATTGTAGCGATCTGGCACGTGCAACATGCAATGAGAACGAAACATCTCTTGGCTGCAGAGCAGAGACTTATAATTCAACTCATAAAAACAGAATGTATACAGCATGGCCATCATGATACTCAATGCTGGGTGCACTCAATAGGTCCTCTCCCAATACCACGAAAGCTCAATCACGACCGGCTTTGTAGCAGAAAAAACCTGCATCAATCACCTTTTCTCTTCCACGGCCTCCTTGATCGTCTCTTGCACTTTGCTGCCCTCGATTTCGTCTTCGGCCTCCCCGTCATTGGGTTCTTCCAGTTCCGCCTCGATCTCATCCTGCTCATTTGGAGGTCCTTTATGCTCAGCCCCAATGGCCAAGTTGTTCATGTTCGTTGGCGGAGCCTCACCGCCGCTCATCTGCCACTCCATGAGTTTCGTAAAAGCACCATCTGGACGGTTGCTCAGATCTTTATATGACCCCATCTCGGCGACACGACCATCGCTGCTGAGGCATATAATAGTGTCGGATCGTTTGATGGTGGATAAACGGTGAGCGATCGAGATCGTCGTGTTACTACCCTTCAACAACGACGCCAGTGCTTCATTGACAAGCGTCTCAGATTCGGCGTCGAGAGCAGATGTAGCTTCGTCCAGTATCAAAATGTCTGGTTGCTTCACGAGAGCCCGAGCAATGGCAATGCGTTGCTTCTGACCACCGGACAGCTGCGTACCTCGGGCGCCAACGTGCGTATCAAGTCCATCGGGGAAATCGCCGATGAATGAACAGTTTGCTCTCCTGGCAGCGCGGAGAATCTCGGCTCGGGTGGCGTGTGGCCTGCCATAGGCGATGTTCTCGGCGATCGTGCCAGAGAACAAGACTGGCTCTTGCGAAACAATGCCAACTTTTCTTCTTAAAGACTTGACATTCATGGTTGAGATATCCTTGCCGTTGATGAGGATACGACCTTCGGAGGGCGTGTAGAATCGCAAGATCAGCGACGCAATAGTACTCTTGCCGCCACCAGAAGGCCCAACAATAGCGACATTTGTACCCTGAGGAATCTCAAAATCCAGGTTCTGGAAGATCTTAACCGCTGGTCTTGTCGGATAACTGAATGTCAGGTTCTCAAAGCGGATAGGGCCACGAGCGGACACGACCTTGTCACCCTTCGTGGGAGAGATGGTCGGCTCCCTATCCTGCAATTCAAACAGACGAGAAGCGGCGCCGACACCCTTCATGAGCTCGGAGTAGAAGGAAGAGAGGCCGAACAAAGAGCCACCCGCATATGCTGTATACATGAGAAAAGAGGTGAGTTCGCCAATGCTGATCGTTCCGTTCGAAACCATACCGCCACCCACATAAAGCAAGGTCAAGATGGTCATGTTGCCCATCAAGCCTGTCGTCGAAAAGAATGTTGCACTGATCAGGGACTCCCGTTTGCCCAAATCAAATATCTTGCGTACTTGGGTGTTGTAGCGATGGACTTCGAGGATTTCGCCTGCAAATGCTTGCGAAGTTCGTACGTTGCCCAACCTCTCTTCAGCGATCTTGGTCAATGTTCCAAGGTTTTTCTGTATCTTCCGGCTCAAATTGCGGATCGCTCGTCCATAGAAAAATGCGCCCAGAGCAACTGGAGGGAACAGCAACGCTAAAATCCCTGTCAACTTGAGGGACACCCACGCCATGAGGCCAAATCCCGCTGCACCGCTAACAAAGGCACGTAATCCATCAGATAGATTCTGGGTTATGGACTTGCCGACAATGATAGTGTCAGAACTGAGTCTGGATATCAAGTCACCCACACGGTTCGCATCGAAGAATTCGGCGTTCTGGACATATGTCTGCCGAAAGAGCCTCGATCGGAGACGAGCCACAATTCGCTCTCCCACGATCCGGAGGATGATGATGCGCCCGTAATTCGCAGCCGCTCCAGTCGCAAGGACAGCACCAAGAACAGTGTAGAAAGTTGTCAAGGTGAGGCCAAAAAGCATCTCGGATTTCTCTTCGGATTCCGACCCGTCTGTCTTAGCCGCTCCTTTAGTTGCAATATCCAGGATTTTCCCAATCGAGAAAGGAATAGACATGGTGATCGCGGACGAAATGAGCAAGAAGATGAAAGCCCACACCAGGACTCCCGCCTCCGGTCGAGCGATCTTGATCAACCGCCAGACCTCACCGAATCCGCCACTCGAGCTTGCAGCCCCTTCCTTGGACAATCTCGCGCTGAGATTGACTTGAGATGCCTGGGCTGCCTTCTCACTTTTGTGAAACGCCTCCTCTTCGTCGGCGTCATCGTCGGTGGATTTTGACCTGACTTGGTCTTTGATTACTGGCGTTGGAGCTTCTTTCAGTGTCGTCCCTCTAGAAAACCCTCGAAGTTGTGCGGCTATACTCGACCGGAAGAATGGAGAGGTCGAAGCATTGAAACGCAAAGGTGTGCGCATGCATTCGTGAGATCGTACCCAGGTCACAGCGCCAGAGCTCGCTTTCCCGTAGCCGTGTAGGTCACGACGCAATATCCGTGAATGACGAGGTGCCGAGTTGTATAGAGAAAGTAGGATGTTTTGGTCGAGCTGATGCAGTCGGAGGCCATGTTTGAACGGACTGAATGTGAGCAGCAGTGAGCTGCGCATTGAGTTCATGCCGGCGGGCAAGACTCTAAACGAGACGCTAACGAGGTATGGAGGCCCTTCCCCCTCTCTTCATGTCGGCGACTCTGGACTAATAGCAAGGTGCGCACTTGGTGAGTATGTCGGGTTGGAAGAAGTGGTGAAGAAAAGGTGCCTGTCGCACGGAGACGCGGGTCTCATAATGACGATTCCGAAAGTTCGCGGCCGAAATGGGGGCTAGAAGTGCCCGAAATTAATCATTAACACCGCAAAAGCTTTATTAGCCAACAGCGCGATTGTGGGGATCCTCAGCTTCTGGTGGGCATGGTGCCAAAGATGAAGCTAGTTGAGTAAGATAATGAGGTAATGCTGCTCCTGAATTCACCCTGCAAACAATCGTACCACATCTACACTGCGTTCTGTTCTAGAACAATCCTCGCAGAAACCCCAAACACAACAAACAGTAAAGACTCGAACTGCATAAACTGAACTTACTGTACAATAAACATTTACACAGCCCTCAGTCCGCAATACTACCACAAGCCTTACCTGTCCAATGCCTATCTCATACGACAAATGGGACCGGCTCGAGGTATCTGATGATTCCGATGTTGAGGTACACCCAAATGTCGACACAAAGAGTTTCATTCGAGCAAAACAACGTCAAATCCACGAGCAGCGAGCCCAGCGCAAACATGAGATCGAAACACTCAAGTACGAGCGCATTATCAATGATGGACTGCTCGAGAGGATCAATGCTCTTCTGGATGCCCTGAAGAAACATCAAGAAGATGCAAACACAAAGAACCCAGATGAAATTGTCTTCCAATCTTTGATCGAGAGCGCAGGTGATCCAGCCAAAGATGAACCACCGAAACCACCCGAGGGGGTCTACACACATCAGAAGGAGCCGCAACCACGGTATTCGAAAATGATGGGGACACTGGTGGATCAGGTCAAGAAGGAAGTGGATGCAAAGAAATCAGCCAACCGATACACCGACTATGTTGAAGGTGTCAGCGGCCACCTGACCAAAGTCCAGCAGTTACAGCAACAGCTGTTGCAGCGTTTGGCAGAGCTTGAGAAGGAGATGACGGCAAAGATCACGAGCGAGGATATTCATGAGGGGTTCAGTTACTCATCGGTCAACAAGGCAAAAGAGAAGCCTGCCGCAACAAACAAGCCGAAGGAGAAGGCTAAGAGCGAGACGGTTGAATTGCTCAATGCACCAAAGGGGCTCAGCTCTAAGACCAGGGATGCGCTCAAGTCGCCAGACGAGGGCGTCTCGTCCGGTGCCGAGGCAGACGTCGAAGATGATGCACTCATTGAGAAGCACGAAGACGACGACCAGGAGGATGAGACGAGTCTAAAGCTCACACCAGAAGGCAAGGCTTTTGCAAAGATCAAATTGGGCGACTACCGAGCATGCCTACAGTACATTACCGAACATCCAGCTATCGTCAATGAGCGTACACAGGACGCGCTGATGATTGAGGCCTTCAACTCTCAGATGAAAGGGCAGGATACCTATGCTAAGGGCTGCGTGCACCAGAGTCTGCTCATCCAATATTGCCGCCAACTAGGCCGCGACGGAGTAGGAATGTTTTTCAAACGTATCACTACCAAAGGTCATCAAGCTCAGCAAGTATTTACTAAAGATTTGACCGAGACATACGAACGAATCAAGGTTCGGGCGGCAGAGCTGAACAAGGAGGAAGGCACTGATCCTGCGGGCGTGGAACAGATCCAGTTGCATGCCGTTGAGCCTGGGACAGAGATTCATATCAACGTGCCAGAAGCCGGATCGGACGATCCTATTGAACAGCAAGCTCGTGAAATCTACGAACGATTTCCGCCTGGACTTCAACGTGCTCTGGAGAGTGGTAGCCTAGACCAGGTTAACGGTGTGCTTGGGAAGATGAGCGTTGACGAGGCTGAAGAAATTGTGGAACTATTGGGACAAGGAGGAATGCTGAGTCTTCAAGAAGGGGTGATTGACGCCACCAACGAAGAGGGCCAGCAGAGACTGAAAGAGATTGAGGAAGAAGAAAGGCGCAAGAAGGCAGAGAAAGGCAAAGAGATTGAGGCAGTAGGCGAGCCTGGTGATGCTGTGGAAGCATGAGAGATCGTACTCATGGTACAGGACCATACCTACCTAGGTATTTGGATTGAGCAAGCAAGCATACTCATCAGCATCAAAAACCGGTGATGATTAATGCTGCAAGTCGGATGGACGCTGTCCCACTTCAGTCCATCCTGCTGCTTTTCCTTGCGTCAGGTGTGCGGCGTTTCAATGTCGATAACCGGGGCCATTTTTGGCAGCTGAATGAATCTCAGCCTCACCTGTCCTCAAGACCTTCGTCCACACCACGTGGTTCTCGATGATTCCGCTCTTCTGCCTATCTCCAAACACGTTTCCTTGTTTCCTCCCATCCCTTTGCACCCCCAGATTCAACCCCTCACCAACCGAACGAATCGGCCCTCGACTTTTCCTGAACAACATGCAGAATCAAGCCAGCCACCATCGCGCCCACCTTTGACACGCATGTCCTTCTCGGCCACGAATAACGCACTTTTGCGTCTTCGATGCCTGGAAATCACCTCTTTGACAAAGATCAACTCCTGCCTATCTCGGATCGCGTATCTACAGGGAATGCTAATGACCTAGATTGGCTCTAAAGCGGGCCGACTGACTAGGGTCGTGCATCTCCCGTATCGATGCGGCCTGTCATTGCCTGAATCGTGATCTCCTTCGCCCTGAGGCTGGCTGAAGTCGACGGCCTGGACCGAGCAACAACGCCATTCTTGTCTATGGCTATGAGAAGATGCCTACCGCCCGCGCCTGATTGTGCATGCAGCACGAAATAGCTGGTCCAGCTCGCTGGGTAGCACAAACCGTGAGGTCGTGGAGAAATGGTCACTTGGGCAAGCGAGGTATGTGCAATGCCTACCGTCCTATCTCATAAATGTCCTGCACTCGGATCTACGGCAGTTGTCTCAATCACATCCTCTCCCTTGTGCAAGCAGGCATATTCTATGAGATTATCAGTCTACGACACTTCGAACAATGTTGCCGCGTCGACTGATTTTCACTGCTATCTTTCTTGGACTTGCCTACGCCGAGGGGCAATTATGTACGGAGAAGCCTGAGGAAGATGACTGCGCGCTGGCAGGAAACACCGACTACTATGGCCTGGGTGTGCGCATGGGTATCTGTATTGATTGTCCAACTGCATCGATGACACCTTGCTGACGTACTTCCACCTCAGATGCATCCTGGCTCAGTTCGTGGTTTGCGAACAATTTCCTCGGCAGCGAAATCGTCGGCACGTTGGAGACCAACTCTATTTTCCTATCGGCTCTCTTCGCCACTGTCTTCGGCTACTCGCTGAAGAAAGAGGGCATCCGCACGGTGGACGTCCTTGTGATCAATCAGCTGTGCATGGGCTTCGTCTTCAGTGTCATGTCACTCTGGGGCTATCGGACTATGTACTACCGTACCGAAGGCCTCGGAGGTCGCAAACACTTTGGCGGCATTGGTACACACTACCGACTTGTGCTTTTAGGCATGATCAGTAGCTACGCTGTCTGGTTCTGGGTCGAAGGGGTTCAAGACGGACTACCCGAATGCGATCGTCGCAAGGATTGCGGTGGCTTGCAGACGTTCTTCATTACGCCCATGAACGCCGAAGAATGGGGAGCAAGAGGCATCAATTTGGGATTGAGTATTGGTTTGGTGGTTTATTACGGCATCATGGCGCTGGCTGCCCTTGCAGGCGGTGTGGCATACATTTCGCGTCGACTCCGAAGGATCCCTGTAAGCTGGGACTTGATTCCTGAGGCAGACCTCGACCTGACGAAGCGAGAGTAAGTATTCCGTATGAATTTTGGTCTCTCCATTGACCCGGCTTGCAGGCTTTCTCACTGGTATATCATACTGTCCTGCTTCAATCTCTTCTGGATTGTATTCTCCATGGTACAAATCGAGTTCACCCTCAACTTAAACCACATCGACGATGTCGTGGGAATAAAGGGTCTGACCGGGCCCGGTCAACTAATTCCTATGGGCATTGGACTCATCAGCCTGGCACGAGTTGTTTATGTCATTATCACCGAGGAAAAGCCCTGGCGTAAGCAGGACAAGGATGAATGCCGCACTCCTATTGTTGCACCAGGAACAACAGGCCGTCCACGCAGGTCCTTTCTCCACCGCTTTCTTTTGGCCTGGCTTCCATGGCTGGCGCTCTTTGACTTTTGGAAGCAACCCATCACGCCATCACTTCACCGTTTGTCATACCCCATGTTTGGTATGGAGGACGTCGACGTTGATGCTGAGCCAGGAATGCAGACCCCTACGCCAGGACGATCCAAGGCAGCTGCGGAGAAGAAGAGCATGATGCAGAGTTCAGAAATGGCCCTTTTGACTCCGCCACCGAACTACACATTGGTGCAAGATATGGGTATGGCAACAACCAATGGAAGTGGGATACCTCTAACGCGTCGGTCGACTGATCTGGACACGAGCATCTATGCTGGGAATGAGTATGGTGATGATTGAGTCAGGCACAGAGCGACACCTTTCTGCGAACCTTGGCAACGTAGCCACAGGAAAGGTAGCATGAGGTGGGGGAGCCCAGCTGATAGGCACCTTCTTTTCAACATAGCTGAAAGTTATGCACTACTTGGAAAACATCGGAAGTTGGTGCTCAGGGACTTTGGCAGCTTAGGGCACAAAGGCATACGAAGCCGATTTGTCCAGCGGATGGTGGCTGGGAATGTTGAAGTGTACATCCATTGCAGGCAGGAGAGGTGTTGGAACTTCACGGGAGAAAAGCTCTCACATCAGTATAGCTGACGGTTTGCAAGCTTCAACATTCCAATTGCTTTGATGCTTACTCACATTAATGGTCGCTTGACTACATTGTTCTATAGGGTCGATGAACAGTTGCTGAATCTTCGCCATGGCTTCGAACATGGACTTGTTAGCACTTCTGACGTTCTCAGAAGCCGATGCCAATGGGCATGATGTTCAGTGATGCTCTGCGCCAAGCTCAGCATGATCGTTGACCTGTCGTGAGGCCAGATGATCTCGAATTGACTTGGCAGATGAGTTGAAGCTCAATCTGATTGTGATCTGCCTACTGTTCCCGGGTTCCCTGCATGAGCAGAAGACATCTCATTCCAGGTTATCACGGCATGAGCTCTTGGCACCTCTCACCCACACAGGATAACCAACAGTGATGTCTAGGCAGTTCAGTGTCAAAGATAACCGTCTCGCCACCATCAGTGCGTTGCCACACTCCACGCATGTTTGCCGACAGGGTGGCGGGCCTAAGATCATGGATCCCTCGTCTGACTTGGCTCGCCAAGTGCACTAAGATTGTTGATGGTCTTGTGGAGGTGCGTTTTTTGGTTGGTGGTTGGACCCCTCTTATTGGCGTCAAGACGAGCTGAAGAGCGAAACAGATGTACCCTATAACAACGTAGTTTCCGGGCCTATAAGGCTCCTGGAGTGAGCTTGGGTCCTTCATTCCAGTCTTCAATGTATATCCTCTCTCTGAGGCGGCATCTAGCTGGAAGAGGTTCAGGCTAGCTTCCTGGCTTTATGCCGGCGAACTCCAAAGAGGCTATTTGCAGACATGTTGTGTATCAGAAGTCCATCTTCCAACGTATCGAGAAACTTGGCCGTCTACTGCAACACCAACAAAAGACAGCAACAGCACCTCTAGCCCCTGACTTCGTCACGAACATGGATTGCACGGCTAGATATCCGCTTTCATCGGAGATCGATGCCTGCGTTTCTCGTTCAATGCCAACACCAGAATCACTTCGTGCGTCATCTCCAGAAGAGCTATGTCGCGGGCCTCTGATGCCACAATTTCCAGATGCAAGAGAACTCACGGAACTATATGATTTCTTCGTCGAAAATTTGCTAAGATGGGTACCAATCCTACGCACAGAGGATATCCCGTCATATGAGGACATGGCCAGGAATGGCGAATGCCTACTCTCCAACAGTATGGCCTATGTTGCTGCAGGCTTTGTACCTGGCTGCAGGACTGTTCGGGCAAGGCTTGCCCCAGCCATCTTGTCGGGCTTGAAGCAATGCGTGGAGGAAAGCAACGAAAAGTCAAGGTGGATTGCTTTCCAAGTAATTGCTGTCTTGTACAACTGGACAATGCCAACATTCCACCTAACCTTCTCTAATCGGGAAGTTTCGGATTGGCCTCTTGCCACCGATGTCTTGAGGGCAATGTGGGACAGGCTTGCTTCTGCATCAACAGCACAGGAAGCATCCCGAGACGTCGCCAGGCTTTTGGAGCACCGTTCAAGGGACTGTGATGTCCGCAAACACCCGCGCGTTAGAGAGTATCTCTGTCGGCTATGGATGTACACGATTATCCATTATCGCACTTGGTTGGCGAACCCATTGCACGTATTCAAGGCGGACCCGGATATCTACACTAGCAAATATATCTTTCGCGACTACCTCACAGACCAAGTAATTGGTCCGATCATCGCACAAGTCGAGCTGTGCTTGATCTGTGAACGCCTCTCGCATGTTGGTTCCGAGTTTCGCAGCCCCCAGTCTTGTCCAACTTCCAACATAGCAGACTTCAGCCCACATCAACCATCAACCATGCTCAAGAAGTTGGCTGACGATCTGGATACTTGGTATCAAGAATGGTCCCCCGGGTGGACGAAACGCGGATCCTATGAGCCTCTTGACGCTTTCTACCGCTTCACACGCTTCTGCATTAGTGGACAGGCGACGGAACTCTGCCAGTCCTGGTCAACTTCTGGCATCGCGCCCGGTACAGAATCGAGCCTCATCGACCCCTCTATCGAGGCAGTGGTTGATCTATGTTCGGTTTTGGTGGAACTAAACCCACTGTCCAGCTACAGCCTCTGCTTCATACCGGAAGACGTCTTCGCCCTAGCCCTGTATGGATGCGAATATGTCCTTGGAGCGCAGTCAAAGTTCCGCAACCTCGATACCCGTCACGAGTTGTCCCTTCGTGCTATGGCGGAGCTCATGATCGATGTCGGCCCCTATGGCAAAGAGTGGACAGCATCGCAGGGGTACGCGCTCCTGAGGCGACTCGATATGAGACTTTCGAATCACCATGGTAATTAGCCGTTGGGCGTCTCTTCAGCACCCAGACAGGCCTTTGACTGAGAGAGCGTCCGCCCAACCTAGCAACTACCGTGGACTTTATGTTCTACTCGGACTTCGAGAAGTGGGCAGCTCCTGAGTGGCGCGCATAGAGCGAAGCACCCAACCTTGTTCAATAAAACGTGTATGAAAAATAAAGACGATGCAATAATAGTTGGAGCCACTATGTATGAATCGATATGGCTCCTGCACAGTCGTCACATCATTCTAGTGCATTCTATTCCTGTTAAGGTCCTGTATATCCTGTTCGTTGCCGGCCTTGTGCGCGGGCGCTCGAAAGCGCTGCGTCTTATCATCAGTCAAGAATGCTGTATTGCAGCGGGCTACTTAGACTACCCTACTAGTAAGATGCTGTTCTCGCTCTGCACTGCAAGAACGCAAATCCCAGAACGAGTAACCCATCAAGATAGCGTGTCTCTTTCAGGATTTTCCCGGTATAGCCAGCCGTGGGCACTTCCATGGTTGTTTTGAGACACTCTGCGATAGGTAGAGTAGACGGTAGAATCTCCTGCCAGGCATGGTCTCAAGGCATCCCCGCTGTACCCCAGCTGTGACCTATGTGCCCACCCTACAAATGGACCATCAAAACCTAGCTGCAAACCAAACCTCAACTTCTCTATAGCGGTGGCTCGGCGCTTAGGTGACCAAACCCAGTGCTTGTCGTAATGCGAAATGTCCTCAAGCTTCTCGTGAAGCAAAATGACAGGCGATCCTGCACGAAGACGTACACTACAGAAGCGCCGTCTCAATCTTCGATCGCTTGGACACCCTGCAGAATGTGTCACTGCAGATGTGTCACTACGCGATCTTGAGTGGGTTTGTACAAAGAGTGCAGAAGTTGACGATCACTACCAACTCCCGCTCTCAGTCCTTGCATTCCTGTAAGAATTGACAAACTGAACTCGCCTAACTAGGAGCCAAGCCTTGGCGAGTCGTGGTGACTAGTCACTGACCGATCATGGGTCAGAGGGTCGCCTCGTCTGGGAGCCAGGGGAAAGATGAGCGAGCGAGATGGTGGTCTGGACAACCTCGTGTCTCTTAGCGCAAAGGGCCCTAAGTGCCTAGGTAGGAAAGTCAATAAGGTGGAACCGTTACGACACACGCGCTTACATAGCAAATGGTAGAAGACCATCTGACAATACCGTGTTGAGCCAGATACCATACCCGCCCCATACATGCCAGTCATTTCATGCTGCATTTGGTCTGTAGCAGAGGTACTTGTTCTGGCTGTCAGACGGAAGTCGGTAAGAATTGGGCTCGGCATATCTCCACCTCCCAATTTTGTCTTAGCACGAGCAGGTCTACTTGATCTCGATTAATTCTGGTCGGATAGTGCATGCTCAAGTTACAATCGAGGACGGGAATATCATTATGGTGTGGCGCATTATCTCCTTCAGCTTGCCTTGGGTGGTGTAACTCCCTAAACCGGAGTCTGAGCATGGAGGACCTCAAGGACCATTTCCGGTCCAGGTCAGGTAGATCCACTTTACACGTTTCTGGACAAAAACTTCTAGACTATGATCTGAAGCTGGAGGTTTGGAACGCAATTGCGAGGCCAGTAAGTAATGCTGCCCAAAGCTTCTATCAAAACATTTAGAAACCATATCGCGTGAAGAACAATCATCCAAGTCTTTAGCTGCGTTCTACCGGGTTGTCCAAGTACACACGCAGCAATGAAGTTCCACTATCTGATCACTTTCCTTGCCTTCATGACACTTGAGCAACAGGTAGAAGCACAAATAGCACCTCTCAAGATCCTTCGAGGGAGAGATTCTCTTGCTAGTTTGGCGCCATTCCAGACACCACCTCGAACTCCTCTGATCGGGCCTACACAAAACCAGGTGAAACATTCTCTCGTGCCTCGGAAATGGAAAAACCCGCCCTCGCCTACAGTAAAGAAGTGTGGCCCAGGTGTGGGTGTCTGTGATCCAGGATATTGGTGGGAGTTACCAAATCATTGCCGACCATGTGTATGCTGACCGCTCTGTGAAGCTGCTCTATAGGGGGTAATTGGTCAGTCCCAGGTCGAACTTTGAGAAATGCAAAATACTGATCGAGACCAAAGTGGGAGGGGTTATCACTATTGTTCGGGACCAGCTTGCCAACTTGGCTATAGCGATGGTTGCGATGCGAATCAGAAGCCCCTTGGGACTGACACTCTTCAGATCGAGCGTCCCTTGGTCGGCAACGTCTCTTATGAAGGGGTCGGTATATCACAGTGCATGTCAAACGATCATATCGCGTTGACGTTCGATGATGGTCCTTACAACTTTACCTGGCATCTTTTAGACGTCCTCGCCAGTTACAATGCAAAGGCAACCTTTTTCATCACCGGAAATAACCTCGGGAAAGGCCAGATAGACGTTGAGGAAACTGGCTATCCAGCACTAATTCGCAGAATGCATGCCGACGGCCACCAAATAGCGAGCCATACCTGGACACACCAGAATCTGACCGAGATGAGCGAGGAACACATGATCAACCAGATGCATTACAACGAGATGGCTTTCAGGAACATACTTGGTTTCTTTCCAATGTATATGCGTCCACCGTACTCGGAATGCAATACCACCTGCCAAGCCATTATGAAGAAGATGGGATAC
Organism: Exophiala viscosa; assembly: GCF_022695815.1. Classification (NCBI taxonomy): domain Eukaryota; kingdom Fungi; phylum Ascomycota; class Eurotiomycetes; order Chaetothyriales; family Herpotrichiellaceae; genus Exophiala; species Exophiala viscosa. The sequence goes on along the minus strand of NW_026944358.1, from coordinate 1,236,333 downwards.
CACATCACCCTCTATACACTTGTCACGCACGGTTCGTTCCTTTCCAGCTCCAGTCCCTTACTCTCATCCTGGAGCATGCACTAACGTCGTTGCTCGAACCAGACTACTTGTATGATGATCCGACGCTCATTCAGATGGCAAAAGACAGCTTCGTCGACCAGATGGAGCAGGCGAAGAATCTCTCGATCAACACAGTTGCGATCAATCACGACATCCTCTACCAAACAGCCTACAATCTGACTAATTACATGCTCGACTATATGAAGTTCCTTAATTATGGCACGTCCGTGACCGTGGGAGAGTGCTTGGGCGATCCACCCGAGAACTGGTATCGATCTGCTGGAGGAGCTCCTCCAGCGTCTGCATTGGTAAGTCTGGAGTACTTTGTGATGGTTCTCAGTTTACTAAGCACGCATAATTTAGAAATCTCTCAACAGCACATCTTTGGCAATGTTTACTTATCCTTCACTCTACCCTCTGCTTGCCGCGCTGTGGATGATTCACGGACTGAGCCTGTTCTTATGAATCGTTACAGTGGAGTGAGGACAGTGACGGTGGAGATAGCTAAATAATGAACAGTGTGTCTTAAGTTTATCATGTCGTAGGCGAGATCGAGTTCAGCACTTTTCAATCATTGTGGACGGCTTGTCCAGGTAGCCATTGCTTGGAAGTCCTTGCAAAGTTTCCGCCAGGAAGCCACGCAGTTGCACAACGCATTCCAGTCTCAATGCTCATTGCGGAGTGGTTGTGGCCAGCTTCGGGTGGGAACTTGTTGGTCGTTAGCACAAGATGCTGACCCGTGAGAAAGTGTTGGTTGTGAACATGCGAAGATTACCAACGTAATTCGTGCCAAACGCAAGCTAAGTCAGGCTACTCGCTTGGATTACCACGTGGATGCATCCAGCATTCGGTGGTCTCGTTGGGTGGCTGTGGGCCGGAGTACCATTGGTACCAGACTTGCTTTCACTTTTCGTATTCAGATCAGACTGACGCTGCTTCCTGGATGGATGCAGACAATGGTACCGACGCTTGGCAAACCCATCTCGTCTCGTTGGTAGCTTCTGGGATTTTCTTCTGAGGCGTTCGAGCTGGCCGAGGTCTTTTTTCCCCGCAACCAGGGCAGCACTGACCCACCCCCCACTACATCGTACCAAGACCCCATCTCCAGCTTTCTGTCTGCATTCGACAATCAAGCATTCGCTTGTGCGCACAGCTTCCTCGTGGACGCCATTTTCGTTATCCGATCATGCGCTTCGTCGCGGTCTCCTTCCCTGCCCTGTCTCCGTCCCTGTATTCTCGTATCTTGTTCGTATCCAGGGGTTTCCCGCTTGACGAGGCCTGCCCAGCAAGCATTGTACAATACCTATTATGTAATTATTTTCCCTGTGGCTGAGACACGTCTGCTAAGCCAACGCTGAGCCGCACCTCGCTTCTTGTGTCTTGGCGGACCTCGTATCATATCTTGGCCTCCTCGTACTGTTCTTGAGTCGCGCACCTTGGCTTCATTTCACGCCACGTGTATCTGCCTCTGGTAATCTATGAGTAGTCGGTCTTCTGGGATTACATGCACACAGGCTTCCTTGCAAGAGAGCGTGCTGCTGCTTGTCTCGAGATCAAAACTTGGTGGCTGAGACATACATGGTGCCTAGTGGACATGCAACTCCCTCTTGTTCTGATCCAAGCGCAATCTCCTTGCCTTGCACGAACCTAGAGTACTCTGTCTGGTGTGAGATTCTATCTGCTCCTGATCAACTGGCCGGAGCCCATACCTGGAGTACAATCTTCACTGAAGGTACCAATCCATGACCCCAAGTCTGAAGCCAACCCATTTGTCCTTTACTGTTGTGTTCTTTACCGTTGCCAGTCCCCAGGACTGGATTCTCGGGAGCCGCCAGATGATCCAATCATCGAGGACCATTCTCTTCCTATTTCTTTTGGCCATTGTACTCGACAAGCATGCGATCCAAGTCTCTGCCAGGAGCCTGCACGACAATTCACCCGACTGTGATTGCTATGTCACCAGTGGCCGTTCGCCTGCTTTCTTCGAATATCATCGCTTCTACGACTTCCGAGATATTGCCGGCGACAGCGTCTATGATCATGAACCTGCTAACGTTACAAACTCTCAGTCTAATGGCGATGAACCTGGCCAGCAAGGATACCTCAACTCTAGCACATTCGCCAAGGACTGGAAAATCCAGACCTGGGGCCATGAGCGCGAAGGACCAGACTATCCAGTGACTGTGCAAAACTCACCTCAAAACGTCTTCATCCAACGTGATCTCCTGGAGTCATCCACGTCACATCTCACACTGCGTGCCTACCGTGCCGAGGACTTTACTTCCACCGCCGAACTCGAAGGCCTGCAACGAAATGTCCTCCACGCTTCTGTACGCTTCCGTGCTCGCGTCCGTGGTGCTACTGGTGTCGTCGCTGGCATGTTCACCTACCTGAATGACAGCCAGGAGTCCGACATTGAGATTTTAACCCGGGACCCACCCAATCATATCCGATATACCAACCAACCATCAGTTGGTAGCGATGGATATGATGTGCCAGGAGCCAGCACCGAGCTTGACCTTCCAGCCCCGATTGTCTGGTCGGAATGGGTCACCCATCGGCTGGATTGGAGGCCACAAATGAGCTCTTGGTATGCTGACGGTCAATGGCTCTTGGACAAGGAGTATGGGGTCCCATACCTACCCAGCTATCTTGTACTTAACCTATGGAGCAATGGTGGTGATTGGTCTGGTAACATGAGCCTTGGATCTGCAGCTTATCTCGACATCCAGTGGATTGACATGGTTTTCAATAAATCAGGACCAGCTGACGGCTACAAACTGGAAGGTATTGACAAGTTTCGACGCAACGTCAATTTTGTTGCAAAGCGAGAAAGCCACTGCCATCGTGTCTGTGCTGTGGATGACATCCCCGCGGCAGGATTCCCTGTTCTGGTTTCCCAGGCGGCCTCAACGATGAGAAAGACCGAATGGATGTCCATGTATGCTCTGGGGCTGGGGCTGGCCCTTGCAAGTACGTTTTGATGACGTGGGGAGGGTACGAGACAATAATGGGCAGTGCTTTATACGGACTGTGCAGGGACTGCAGGACAACCAATTAGCATGAGCGACAGAGGGTGTATAGATTGGTATAGGATACATGGACAACTTATACTATACTTTGGGGGGGCTTTCACGCGTGGCAAGGAGTGTTTAGGTCGCAGAGTATTATATATTATCAGCAAACCCTTATTCAGCCTTCGATGCCGTATCCCAATCCGTTTCTCACTCCTAAAAGAATGTGATCTTGTTCCAATAGAACCCTAAACAGCCAATGTGCAATACACGTCGTTCATGTTCAGTGCACTTCTGTAGGCATCGATGGCTGTTGGCACATCGGATACCTCAGCTCACAGCTCTTCTGGAACCCTGTCTCCTCTCTGGATGATACAACTGGGACGTGGCCCAAATCTACATGTCTATCGCGGCGGATCTGTTTGCTTTTCATAGGTGTAATGTCCAGATCTTGTTCCGAGTTTGTGAGTGCCTTCCCCCTGTCTAGAACATTCTCTGTTGAATTGAGAGGCATCATGCCAAGACCATTCTCTGCCTCGATGATGAATTCTTTCCACAAAGAAGAGATCCGACGAAGATTGGCATGTAACTCCATCGCATCTGGAGGGCTCTCAGCATTGGTTTCGACTATACCTTGGGAGTGTTGGAGGGCGGTCTCCAGCAGGTGGAACATCTCGGCTGACTCGGGACTGGGAAGAGCGACTGTTTTCGCGAAGAAGCGTTGGTAGAATCGCTCAATGAGATGCAAGTTCTTCGCATTCAGGACGGAAAGCATTTTAGTTCCGTCCGTGAACTTGCGTTCCATAGAATTGACAGACGGGGCAGGGGAGTAGCCAGTAATCACTCCACGGTATTCAAATTGCTGCAGAGAGTTGCGAGTCGTGCCCACAGAGGCAGCTGTCTCGATCATAACAATGTTGTCCGGTTTGACATGGCGGGCGACAATCTCTAAAGCATGTTGCAGGTCCAATCCCCCTTGAGAGGGGCCTGTTAGTGAAGGAAGAAAAGGTGAGGTGATCAGGTAGACATTGGCGTGCGCTAGCTCTTCTTCGTCTGATGTAATTTTGACGCTGTACTCTTCTGTACCGGAGAAATAATGACGAGCCCTATCTGCGGACTCTTCTGAGGAGTCGAACACAGTGGTACGATAGTGCGGCGCGCATGCTTTCAGCATTTTCATAGCATAGGGATTATTGCCGAGAATGACAACAGAGTCGTGCTGTTGGCGTGAGCGACCAGTGCTGCGTAACCCGATTTCTTTCTCCTCATCAACACGGACAGCGACTTTGTTGGATACCGTGCCATCTGCGACGACTTTGCGGGTCTTGCCCCAGCCAAAGGAGTCGACGTAGTAGAGAGCGTAGCAGAGAACCATGATATTGATGAACGGTCCGCCACAGATGTACATCAGACATCCACAGGCGTACTGAACCTTTTCACGAAAGGTACGCGGCAGCCAAAATATGATGCAGATGTAATACGTGACTGGTACTAGCATGACGGATGCAAAGCACATGATGATCCATCCTTCAACGACTATAAGACTTGTTAGTGGTGAAAAGATTTCGGGTTTTGCTAGACATACAAAGGATCGCTGCGATCAGCGCACCGAGAGAGGCAAAGACGAATATGTTGATGAACCAGACAAGACAATTGGCGATTGCAAGGATCCGCTCGAACCAATAGATTCCAGGCGCAAAAACAAGGAACAGATCGTTAGACGTAGCTCCAAGTGTCCAGCGTCGTCTTTGCGATAGGAAAACGGACCATGAATGAGGCACATCCGTGTATGCACGTGCTCTAAGTGCTTGTCGAGTCTGTGCCTTGGGAAAGGCGGAAAGCATGAGACAAACGTGATTCCGATCTTCGCTAGCTGTGGCTCGTGTGTGTTTGAGTAAACTGTCAGTCGGCTTCGGACAGTATCCAAAGAGATCTATGAGTATCTTGTCTCCGCAGGTGGTTTCGCAGACCTTGAGCAGCTGGCAACATCCCGGTAAGCATGAGACTTTGTTGGTCACCATGGATTGATGTAGACGGCGGAGACCCTGCGAGATGGTGTACTCTGCTGATTGGTACAAATTCCACAGACCCCACTGGCTGCCTGTGAAGTCGACGGAGACATAGCCGCAGACGCCAACTGTGTTAGGGTAGCGACTTTCTTTGAGAAGCTCCGAAACACAGGTTTCTTCGAATATTGTATCGCCGTCCATACCAATAAGGCAGTCGGCATGCGCAATTCCAGAATCCGAAGCAAGGAATGAAGCCATTTCCCCAAAGAATTGGGGGCTGAGGATGACTTTCGGCTTCTCAGTACGAAGGTTGTACTTGTAAAGAAAGGACCGTAAGACAATGAGACTATCGCGTTTGCCCTGATTTTGCTGTTTGACAATACAATAGTAGGGAAGTCCTCGGTACGTGCCTTGTTGGACTTCCACATCCATCTGTTCATGGGTCCACGTGATATACGCGTCCTTGATGTAGTGCCGTGACTTGCGGTCGAGGAGCAGGTCGTCTAGGAGAAATTCCCCACTTGTCTTCTCCATGCCAGGCCCACGTACTCGACCATCTACAATGATGATGACCGCCTTCTTGTGCTGGTCAACGTCGATTTGGTCTACCAATGAGTCCAATGACTTTGTGAGCTCTTGTGGTGTTTCGTTGTAACACGGCAAAAGATACACAAGATCCTCAAGCTTTGCTGGTACGAGTTTTTTTGGTTTCCATATACTAAACCGTATGGCGTTCAACACTAGAGAGCAGACCATGACGGAGTTTAGGAAGACAGTGATGGTGATGAATGGCAGATAGATGTAGTAGTACATCGGCCACCTCCAGGTCGCAAAGATAAACATGAAACTGTGATGTCAGCAGAAAGCCTTTAGTTCAGGTTCCAGACACTCACTTAATGGCAATTACGGCGGCAATCAGGTATATCCTCTCTCGCCCAACTCTCCATTTGCCCGCAGTCTTCAGTTCTTCTTCTGCGTTATACCTTGGGTCCACAGGCACTTGTGATACGTATTGTCCCATCTTCTGGGGGGATGCCTCTTCGGACGGGGACAGATCCTGCACGGTCCACAAATTTGGCAACACCGTAGGGCCTTGTCGAATTGGTGCATTTTCGTAATGGGCGTCAGCTGGAGAATTCACACTCCTACCACGGCTACTTGAAGCTGAATCACTTGACGAGCTTTCGGTAGAAGGGGGAGTGAGTGGTTTGGGGGGCCCCAGTCCCACTTCGTTCTGTTGTCTTCCTCGGGCCTTTTTGGTCAGCTTTCTGGGAACTCTGACGCTGTACACCCCCGATGGTTGTCGAGTTGCGACGCCGGTTTTTTCTGGTATCTCAAGTGGTAGTGGCTTCTGCGCTTCCATTGAAAACGAACGTGCTGAGTGTCTAGTCTCTGTTGCAGGAACGATCGTTGAAGCTGGTGGCTCAGTGCTAATCGTTGATGTCGTGATGTCCATATCGCGACTCGCATCTGGCATGGAAGGTTAGGCTCTGGCTTGGTTGATCACCGGAATGTTGTCAGTGGGAAGAGCCTACCTGTAGTCTGGGGCAAACGGTCATTGTCGCGAGTTTCATTGCTGCTCTTCTTGAAATGCTCCATGTCAAAGGTAAAGATAAGTCGGCTCAGGTGAGTCTCCGCAAAAGTTCAACACTGATGGAAAGGGACTTGCAAGAGTCCTAGAGTAAGAGTCTTTGGGGGCACAGTTCTCACGTTTGCAATTCGCCTTTACAAGATTTCAGCTTCGTCTAACTAGAAGAGATGCCGAGAGGCTAGAACGACCTCTTTCGACACAGTTCACCCTTTCATGGAATCAATGTTCGGAGCTGAGAAAAAGACGGTCAGCCACGGCCAAATGACCTAAGTTACTGCCATGATTATCTGTAGCCATCTAACGAGGCCCACCGATGCGCTAGCTGAATTGAGGGATAACACAGTTGCCGAATGGCATCCGCCCGCGCGCCGTGTGGTACAAAGACTATTGCAGAGGCTTGAGAAGCAGACGGCGTGCTGATGCTGTTACTATTTTCCATAGTCAATAGAGACAAGCGCCCCACTTAGCTGGGCCTTGATGGCTTCCCAGTGGTAGAGCTGTACTTGCTGTTCATGACCATCGTAGCACGCATTCTCTACTTCTACAAATGGAGGTTCAGGTAGCCATGAAGCCTAGCCAAAAGTTACTAGTGTTTCTCGCGTAATGTGTGAGCGAAGGCTCTCGTCTACCCTACGCGGCGACGAGGAGATCCGCGGCTGGCTTTAATGGTAGCCAAAGGTACCTAGTGCTGAAGTCGTGCGAGGTTGAGGGACGTCGTCTGGTCTCGGCGCGGTGTATTTCAGGTGCGAGGATTGCTCTAGCGGCAAGCGCGGCCTAGGCGGTGGCTTGAAATACAATTTACAAGTCTGTTATTGCCATAACAAGCAATATGTATTATATTACATGATGATTACACCAAAAAAGTCCCCCGGAAATGTCCTAGCTGGGATCTGCGGGGTGGACGGCAAATGAGGCGACGAGTAATTGGGGTCGGCATGCCACGAACGAGGAAAAAAGCTCTCTCGTATTCTCGGCCTGACGGTGTCATGCAGGATACGTTGACTTGGGTGGGTGGTCGGGTGTGAGTGGACACACTGCGCAGGCCAGGGGACATGCCAATCGGGAAATCCTGCCCTCGCATTCGTCCCGCGCGACTAGCTTCTTTATGCGGAGAAGTCAACGTCAACATCATACTTGATTCAGAATGTGACCCATACTTCACTCAGAACAGAAAGCTGATCTAGGTCCAGAATTATGCGCCGGGACGCTATCGGGCTGTTCAAAAATGTCCTTGAACCCCAGCCAGCAAGGGTGATGGGCTTCGCAAGCCCAAACGGGGAACACGAGCTTGAATGACCTTTGAACACGGGTCTTGGCGCCTCTTGTTGCGAGAGTGCCTGCCGACAGAAGTACCTTCTTCTGCACTATTGAAAAACATCCTCGGTGTAGCACGACTCGCGCGCCTTATCTTGCGTTCAAGATGGGACGAGGCTTGAGCTCACTGAAACCTGACGAGTGCTCTTGTTCCGCTTTGAGACATTTCTTCTCTTCGAACCAACGTTCGCTTCGTCGATTCCGTTCAGCACAGCCTGCATGCCAGCCCTTCGCGGAAAGAGAATCCTCACCATGGCAGCTAGTGGACATTGCAATTCTAACCGACACGAACTGTTCATCTATGACTGACCTGGGCTTTTCGCATCATATGACAATATCTCTTTCGACCGATGGTCCCACTAAATTTGAAGGAATTGTCGAAACCAACACCGCTGAATTGGGTGCGTTACGTCCCATCCAAGCCAATAATAGGATACAATAGTGGAATACTGACTGGGTCCCGTGTCGTCCGGTTATTGCTCTTTGGCCAGATTCGCACATCAGAGGCTTGCCCGTACTTGTGGCCACCACTTCGGGATAATGGTATTGAAGGCAACGAATCTACATCGCCGATGCGAGGTCCCTGCTCTGGCTGGCTGGATGGTACAGTAAGTGAACGCCACGCGGACAGTTCTTTGGAGGACAATGGCATAGCTTGATAACGCTATTTGGCATGATTTTGTTACTCTCCGAGCAACAGTCTGCCACCCGCCCATGCTGCTGTCGATGCTTTGAATGGCAAATTATTCACTCATCAGTGAACGGCGCCCCTGATTCGGACCATGAGTTCACACAAGGTAAACATGCGTCATGTAGTATTATATCGTAGTAAAGTCATACACTCAGAAAGTCCAAACAAAAGCATCTTCCCCCAAGTCAGGACAATAACTCGTGAAATGTAGCAGCCGTACTAGGTGTTTGACTCTTCATGTGTAACAAGAATCTGTGAAACATTGCCATCATGTACGGGGCAAAGAACAGAGATCCTCCAATTCCATAACATACAGGAACCAAATAAACAGGCTACAAAAGTTATGGACAGTAAGTCACCACCTGCACTCCTCCCTGTAGCACTTCCAACACTCCAAGATCCAAAGACACCTGCTTCAATGCGACCACGATTATATCAAACATTTCCAAGCTTTCCTTGTTCCACTCTGTATGCTCATCAAGCCGTGGCACGTAAGGGAGATCTTGCTCCTTGACCAAGGGGTCGACGAAAGTGACATGCGCTTCCCATTGGTCCAGGAGACGCTGTATGAGTGAAACAGCTGGAGAGTGCGAAAGTCCAGATTGCCCACGCTTGAATCCTACTCCTACGACGAGGACGCGTGGGGCATGTTTCGAGAATTCTCCCCCAGTCTTGGACTTGAGGAAAGCTTCCATCAACTCATCGCACAGGCGCGAAGGACGAGACCACATACGCTCTGTCGCGAGCCGTAAAACCGGAAAAGTGCTGTTACTCAACAGGTAATATGGGTTGACGGGGATGCAGTGGCCTCCGACGCCCAGTCCCGGTGTGTACGGCATGTACCCAAAAGGCTTGCTAGCCGCCGCTTTGCAGACTTCGTAGGGGTCGATACCATGGGCAATGCAGGCATCGGCCATTTCATTCGCATAAGCAATGCAGACCATACGCTGGCAATTCTCATACAGTTTGGTCATCTCTGCAACTTCAGGGCTCGATACGGGGATGACAGAGGCGAACACTTTGGAGTAGAGACGCGTAATGCTGTCGAGGGAGCCGTAGCTTATGTCGTCGAGGCCTGAGATAACCTTGGGGATGTCTGTGAATCCGGGAATAGCACGACCCGGATCAACGCGTTCCGGCGACATACCACCACGCAGACCCTGGACGACCATCAAATCCGTCAGGAGTCGGCGTGTCATACCCACCGCAACCGAGGATTCAATGACAATGGTAGCCTTGGGTCGAGCATAGAGTCCCACGGTGTAGACTGCAGCTCGCAGATGGGATGTGTCGATTCTTTTGTCTGGGTGGAGGATTGTTGGGACGGCAAGCAAGAAATGGGTTGCATCAGCCAGCTGGGTAGGGTTGGTGGTACAAGTAATGGATGGGAAAGCCTTCAGCGTTTGAGCGACAGTGTTTATCCTTTTTTCAGAGATGTCGAATGCGATGACTCTGTAGTGCTCCGCAAAGGCGGTCACGAGTTGAATACCAACATATCCAACACCAATGACGGCGACTAGTGCTGGTTCATCCTCATTGACTGGCGTGGATGATGTTGATCGAGGGCTGCTGAAGTAGGCCTCCGGTGGAGGTGTGTCTGCCGTCAAAGGGTCGCTGGAAGACATCCACACATCTTGAGGTCTGTTCAGGTCGAAAGGGAAAAAGGCCTCATGATTCGAGGACACTCTTGGACTGTCGGTGAAAGAACCATGGTCGTCGGTTTGATATTGCGAAGAATCACAGCTCAAGCTCTGAACAAACCTCCTATCCGCTATCTGGCTTGGCAAAGCCTGCTGGAGAAGCATGGTTGGAAGATCAGGGTATACAAGGGCAGAATATGGTATGGAGAGAAGAGAACACTCTTACGACTGGGACCGAGCTCTAGCAAGAAGAATATATACTTACGAGAATGTTTGAGATGAGGGCAGCTCGGTCATGCATTCTGTGATCGCTTCCCGATCACAAAGAGGTCTTGTGGTGCAAATCCTGTACAGCGACAGCGGTGTCTTGGACTCGAGACCTTCATCGTGTTCAGAACTTTAACCGGTGGATGTTGCAGCTGAATGGAGCTGAACAAATTCAGCGGTAGCAGACAGGTTGTCGCCGGAAACGGAAGGAAGTCTTTGCTCGTCTGTTGCTCCCGAGCTCGAAAGCAGGGAGGGACCCTTCCTGCCAGTACCTGCAAGACGTGTGGGCTGGCCACAGATTCCACCAGTCGAGAATTGGCTTGAGGTTCAAGTTCAACCTGTGCCGAAGTCTCCCTTACTTGCATCTAGGTGACCCAGGCAATCTAATCGACATAGTGATCGGTTGCAATTCCTTCTTCCACCTTGCTGTCATGAAACTACAGATTATTTGCCAAGCCAAGGCGTTCATCTAGCCTCTGGACGTCTGCTGCAACCCGTATCAATGTATACCTGTCTCCCAGGATGTCTCGTACTGGAATGGTAATGTTGTAGCCATGTAGCATGCCTTTTGTGGACGCGACGTTTCTGTTGCTAAAAGGGGACTAGTCGAGAGACTTAGAGAGGGTCTCAAACAAGAAAACACAAGAAAACAAGCATGACAAAGGTAGAATGACGGGACACGATACTCAAGCCTTGCACTAAGCAAACTAACTTCCCCGACATGAAATGTATGCTGTTTCGTTCCTGGTAATGTATTGTCACATACAGCAGCAACCCCTGTATCCTAACAGCGTCAAGTGCCAAGTATATGCCTAAAGCCGTTAAACTCTTGGCATTAGACCAAGGCACAGTATCCACACAACCCACACCTCAATAAGCTTCCGAGGTATCTGAGGTAGTTGACCTCACAAAATGCCTCGCCGCAGCTAATAATGTGCTTTCCACAGTACACCTAGGTACAGGTGGTAGATTGCTTGAGCTCTTTTGCACCTCCTGGACTTGGGAGGCCATGGTTGTCTGCCACTAACAACACTGCGACCACAAACTATCGACTGAGGCGCACTTAGTCGTGCAAGCGAACACAACACAACAATCAATCATTTGCAGGGTAAGTCGCGTGGAAAGTCGAATTACGAGAAGGCAAGTGAGTCAAGCATAACGAATCCGCTCTGTGTAGCTGTATTCCGGTCTGCTCGCTTGATTCTGTCCAGCGTTGCTTGCCCCCGCCCCCGCCCCCCCCCCTCGCATTACGACCCAATTGAGCCAGACTGCTCATTGTTATCCTGCCGACTATTGGCGCCTCCGTTTCCCATTGCCTTTCCTCCAATAACATGCGGGCTGAAGTATCAATCCGCCCAGCCCGAAGCTGATGTCCTGGAGAGTCAGGGAAGGATGGTAGGTCTACTAACGACTATTTGCAAACCTCGCCTGCCCAGCGGCGGTCTCTTTTATATATCGACTACCTGAATCTTTCAAACTTTGGTGGTTTCTTGCAACTTGCCTGCCTTGATGTGTCCAAATTCTTCTAATTAACCTCGTTCGTCACTACGAGCTTCTGTCGTTGTTTGTCGCTCCACGGCGCCTCCTCCTTCATTCCCGGCTGGACGATCTGGAAACATTGTTTGTTTTAGAGCACTGCCAAGATGACGCTTCTATGGCTTGTTGCTGTGCTTCTTCCGGGCCCATGGTGTGTTCTGGCCCATCCTGGCAATGACCTTTTCCTGCCACTCCGGTCCCGAGCAGTCAGCCCCGATAATACCTGCGGTGGCAGCAATGGCTACACCTGCCCATCCTCCATGCCTTGTTGCTCGAAGTACGGATGGTGTGGCAGCACCGCCGACTACTGCGGTACCGAATGCCAGGCAACGTATGGAACCTGTACCGCCGGCACTATAAGTCCTGATAACACTTGCGGCGGATCCAATGGATATGTTTGCCCTAGCTCGCTTCCATGTTGTTCCCGCTATGGATTCTGTGGTTCAACTAGCGAGTATTGCGCATCTCCAGGTTGCCAACCATCTTATGGGACTTGTTCGGTCGCTGGATCAGCATCAAGCTCAACGGCTATTTCAACCACTTCGTCATCACAGAAATCCTCATCGATAGCTTCGTCTTCCTCATCCACATCAAAGACGACGACAACGAGCTTATCGTCTTCCTCATCCACATCAAAGACGACGACAACGAGCTTATCGTCTTCTCTAAGTTCTTCGCTCTCAAAGGGATCCTCGTCCTCAATAACGTCCTCTTCAAAAACGACTACGTTGGGCCCAGCCTCTTCCTCCTCGTCAAAGACAACTACACTAAGCTCATCGTCTTCCTCTTTGAAGACGACTACATTGAGCTTGTCGTCATCACAAGTATCCTCATCGCTAACCGCTTCCTCCTCAAAGACAAGTACATCGACCTTGTCATCCTCAGTCTCTTCCTCGTTACCGGCGACTTCCTCAACAGCTCGCTCGACTAGCGTCCTATCGTCAACTACTTTCTTGACTTCTCGTTCGACTACAGCTTCACCCTCAACTACCAGTTCTTCTTCTCTCACGTCTTCTGCCAGGAGTGGGACTACTACCTCAACTATATCTTCGTCAGGTTCATCTAAAACGGGCTCATCAACGAGCGCTTCATCAACGAGCGCTTCAACAACGATCTCTTCAACTACGAGCGCTTCAACAACGAGCTCTTCAACTACGAGCTCTTCAACTACGAGCTCTTCAACAACGAGCTCTTCAACTACGAGCTCTTCAACAACGAGCTCTTCAACAACGAGCTCTTCAACAACGAGCTCTTCAACAACGAGCTCTTCAACAACGAGCTCAGCAACAAGTACCGGTGCTACCCAAACTCAGCCAAGCGGTACAATAAGCCCAGACAATAGCTGTGGTGGGAACAACGGTTATATCTGTCCGCCAAATCTCCAATGCTGTTCGAGGTACGGGTGGTGCGGAGTCTCAGACGAGTATTGCACCAATGGATGCCAACCGGAGTTCGGAAACTGCATTACCAGTACAGGAAGTCCGCAGCCCACAACGACAGCAGCTGTGGTCAACGTTCTACGTCCCAAGATTGGCTCTGTTCCCTATGGCTCAGTGATCTACGATTGCGAAGTAGCCGGCGATATTGCAATCACCTTCGATGACGGGCCTTATATCTATACCTCTGATCTTCTGGATCTGCTTTCAAGCAACGGGATCAAGGCGACATTTTTCATTGTTGGCAACCTACACGGTGCGATCGACCAAACTCCAGACTGGACGTCCGTTATCCAGCGCATGAATAGCGAAGGCCACCATATCGCCTCACACACGTGGACTCACCCAGATCTAACAACTCTTTCTTCCGGCGAGAGGAAAGATCAGATGTACCAAAATGAACAGGCGTTCGTGAACATTCTTGGCAAGTTCCCAACCTATATGCGGCCTCCGTATCTTGCATTCGACGATGCATGCCAGCAAGACATGTCGGACCTTGGGTACCATGTGATCTCGACTAACCTGGACACCAAAGATTACGAGAATGACTCGCCTACCCTGATAGTGAATTCGGAGGATACTTTCAATGACACCATCACCCAGAACAGTCCATCCTCTTCCAGCTTCATCGTTCTGAACCATGATATCCACGAACAGACGGTATATACTCTGGCTCAATATGAGATCGATAGAGCTAAAGCCAATGGATATCGGCCCGTTACTGTGGGAGAGTGCTTAGGAGATCCGGCGGGTAATTGGTACCGTGCTGGACCATGAAAAGACTATGGCAACGAACTCGTATCAACAAACGATCCTTATTCCTCGCACGTTATGTAATGAAGATAATTCTTCAATTCCTTTGATACTCGAAAGTCGAGATAAAGTAGCGTTCTTATCTACTGTACATCTCCCCTACAAATATGCAAAGGGCGAGGTCACACCCGGCCAGTCAGTCGCGTTAGGAGAAGGAGTGGTATGGGTATCGAGTGCGTGGTCACAAGTGGGAGGAAGTCTTGAAACCCGAGGAGAGTGCGAAGGGAGAATACAAGAGAGATGTGAAGAGTGGAGAAGGCTTATTGGGCAATAAGCACACAGGGATGGATGTACAATTCAGAGCAAAAGAGATCTTTGGTAACGAGGTGCTTGCTCGCTTATTCTGGCAGACTTCGGCAGCGGTTACGCCGTACTTTAAAGGGTTGGCGGCAATTGAGGAGAGAGCGCTTTCAAACCCCAGCTCAGGCGCTGGAGTGCAGCATAAAAACAGGGAAGCTCTGTACGTCGTGTCACAAGAGGACGTGGAAATGTCACTAGAAGACGCCAGGACTGCCTTCATCATTTCATTATGGCTTGTGATTAGGATATCATCTGAGCTCTTAAGTCCTAGAACTTATATCTATAAACTTTAGGCTACGGTTTCAGGCGACGCGCCTAAAGAAGTCGGTCGATGCGTTCTATCGTCAACCCATATACTGCGACAGAAATGAGAACGTGGACGAAATGGAGACGAGTGGCAGCAGCTGCAGTTGATCAACTCGACGCCCTTCATGACAAGTATGATGCGCGCGTTTCAGAGCTACGCGCTGGAAATGACCAGGCCGACTGTGCAGACCCAAAGAGCAAATTGGCAAGGGAACTTGCCTGTCGTGGAGCCGACGTTGATCGTTTCAGCAGGGGACGTTCCAGCGTGGCCTGTGCTGGCGCTGCTTATCGTCTGGGCCATCAACTGTGTCGTGTTGGGTGTGGTGTTTGGCGCGAGGAGGCGCTGGAGTGAGTGAGACGCTTGGTGGCTTTTCCATGTTTCGCTTCGGTGCGGACTATTCAGAGTTCAGGACCACCACAGCCGATGGACGGACGAGTACAGGGGATTTTGCGGATTGCCATGAGTTGACGCAGATCCCGGGATTCGTTGACGACGCGAGACCCGACGATGCTGTCGGGTATATCATGCTCGTGGAACGATCCAAGGGCGAGGCGATGAGGAGGAAAGGTTATCTCTGACTTTGCTGGCGAGCCAAGTCAAGCCAGATACGAAAAATTGTCGTTGAAGGAAAAGTTCACCAGTTTGATACAGAATATGCCACCTACGTGCGCCCCCACGAATTACCTAAGTTAAGACACTTAATCACCCGCTTAGGGCCACGCTACGTTAGTATGAATTATAACCCCTAGCTCCCAAAATCCTCGCCTCAATTTAGGCCTAGACTAGGTATCAAAGCTTCTTTCATCTTGCTGCTTCCCCGGGCTTCCTGAAAGTCAAATCATTTCATACCGAAGCCTCTTCTCACATCACTACCATTAATGTCTCCACGGTCATTTATCCAAGCCCGTTTCATTGCACGGCGCCACCTATCCTCCCTACAGGGGAGACGATCCTTGTCTAGAGTTGCGCACCGTCCTACAGCCATGTCGAACTTTGATTTTGCGGAGACGGAGCGGCTGTTCCTCGAGAGCCACCACGCTCTGAGTAGACTGAGTCAGCATCTCACGAGAAACTACTGGACCAGTCTCCCTGGAATGCCGGAGTTACGATCGAGGTTTGTCTGGAGCCGTGGTATCATGTTTGGCTGTAAGTCTACCGATCAGCGGCTGAAACGTTGAGAGCTGTCGACCGATGCTCATTCATTGCAGGCATGGCTGCTTCCGGGGTTGTCTTTGGTGCATGGTCTTGGAGTCGAAACCTATTCTCCGTACCCGGTGTGTCCCCACAAAACCAGACATCTCAAAAGCGAATGGGGATGATGAACTGGCTGATGACCAATTTCACGAGCAAGACCGAGGACATCAGGAAAAATCGGTGGTGGACCATGCTGACTGCGGCCTTTAGCCACATTGAGCCTTACCACCTCATGGGAAACTTGTTCGCGTTCAACACCTTCACTCACTACCTGATTCACACGGGCATTACCCCGGTGCACTACGCCGGAGCAATCGTGGGCACGGCGATAATAGGGAATTTAGCGTGGTTGTTCCACCAGGCGCGGAAAGAAAAGGTTAGTGGCCAACCAGCCAGAGCCCTCGGCCTTTCTGGAGTTGTCATGGGGCTGGGTGCAGCTGCATCCTTTGCGGCGCCACGGGCCCAGGTGGCTCTCTTTGGGATTGTTCCAATGCCTATCTGGGCATTCATGGCGGCTTACATTGCTTTCGACACGTACATGGTGGACAGTCCGACGTCTAGAATTGGCCATGCCGCTCACCTCGGTGGCGCTGCTGCCGGAGCGGTCTATTATGGATTGGTACTTCGGGGAAGGTTACCCTTGCAAGGGATCGGAAGGACAAGATGATGATGGTTTCGAATGATGATGAGCTGATATGACGGATGAAGCGACTTGGCCGGCTGAGGGTACGCAACAGGTACTTCGAATCAACCCTCTGGCAGATATGAGATGGTTCTGTTGCATTTCGGGAGAGTGCATTGCACTTTTACGACATGTAGGAGCTATCATGGCGGAAGGTTCTCAGTGCGAAGCCTGAGTAGGGCATTTCCAGCACATGGGAACGATTTCGGGTTGTGTCATAGAGGTTCCAGTGCATAGCTGTTTGCTCCTCGGGTTCTTGGAGTTCTGCTAGATATAAGTTAACGTCAGGAGCTGACTGTACCCGCATTGGTTGTGCTCAAAATGTAAAACCGCTCATACCTCTCCACGCCGGCTCGGTCACTTCTTGGGACTTTCCGAAACTCGCAGAAATTCGACAAGATGTTTCAATGAGAGACATTTGATAACCATATTCCACCAAACTCCGCTGAAAAAGCTGTATACTGTGTCACCTCTTTCTCCCAAAGACATCGACATAGTAGTGCAAAAGGGTGTAGAGAATTGCAGTGTCTGGTTTCGAGCGGTGAAGACGTTTCAGATTCGGATTATCAGGCTCCATCAGTCTCACAATTCTGCCTAGCTGATAGGAGGGTAATCCTGCGAGTTTGTCAATAAGCATCAGTACTTATATAGTATACTATTTAGTCCCTACCAGGTAGAGCACACGCGAAATCCTTCGCCACCGTCCAGGTATTCTCGCTGGTGGGGAGTATTGATTCGACAGGCATACCGGCGTTCTTGATTAGGACTTCCATGCAACGCCAATCGAAACCGGAAATCGAATATTCTATCCAGAGCGATTCTGGATTGAGTCCTTTGTTGATGAGGATCTGTACGATCTGCTTAGATGTCATCGCCTTGCGTGGAGGTTTATCGTGTGGAAGGCCTCGTATTCTCCTAGCTCCTCTAATATCTGCGTCAGTAAACCCCGAACGTTTGAGGTAAGCTTCATACTCGGCGTTAGTAACGCCTTCTTCGTTGATCAGGCAGTCAACGATAACGTTGCCGTTCCCATCACGAACAGTAATCTCGATTGGACATAATGGCAAACCCCGAGCACTGCGCCTTACAGTCTCGAAATCAATAAAAAATATATCCTCAGGGTTCAACTCCTTTCTTTTTGCATACTTCTGTGCCTTTGGTGATAGCTCCAGCGCTATATCCTCAAGGACTCGTTTCAACGAGGTAGGGTCGTCGATCAATGAACCTATTCCTACTCGATGGCGATTGTTGAGGCCAAGATTACGCCCGAAGATATACGGTACCGGAATAGCTGCAACACTCCTTGACATAAGTGACATGACATAGATACAATAGTCGCAGGTGGGTGCTACCGTGAATTGTATGACTGACGGTACAAAGATCAACATTGCCGTGTCGAGATTCAAGGGAATCTTGTCCGCGCATGGAAAGTGGCGTTGAGCGTATGAAAATCCGCTGCAAATTGTGTAGCCGCGGACTTCGATGTCTTCTTGCGGTACTCCTAACACATCATAATTCTGTTTTAGTCGATAGTTTCGGCGTTCTTTGCATAAGTACGAGGAACTGCCTCCAGTATATTGGCGTTGATATTCGACATCATCTGGTAAAGGTATCTCGGGCTGACGAGCTTCACTGATATTCTGCAAATCAAAGTGTAGATTTGATTGGGACCGGGGATTGTGGAGCTTCTGATTGAAGTACTTTTCGAAATGGTTTCGTAGGGACGCATAGTTTATATGCCCCCTGCTCACCGAAACTTCTGAGACAACCGTTCGATTGCATTGAGGGTGACCACATTGAAGAGGGCTACCAACATGGCAGCTCATCCTGTGGCGCTCGAGTCGATTTGGATGAAGATAGCAACAGTACTCGCATCCTTTCTCGGGACACTGCCAAATGCAACTCAGGTGAACGGATAGAATGTGGTTGACCATGCGATATTTGTGATGTCCCGCCGTATAGTCGCAGTTAGGCCACGGGCAACCGAGAAGAATCGGTTGCGGCAGATGGGCTGGGAGCCAAAAGAGAAGGGTGTGCTCGAATCACTCAAGGACGACGAGATTCCTCTTCTGCTGCAAGAGACAGGCGAGTTCAATGGGTACGGCGGTGTTGTAGCATCATAGTTTCATAGCTTTATGAAGTCTGCTTGCACTAGCTATTTCCCTTCCATCGCATCATAAATGTTTGAGAATGTAGAGCATTGCCCGCAATGGTATCTCACAATCTAGATCTAATCTCAGGCGTTTGCGTCTCCACCTCGTCTACCAATTCCACCAGCAAAACACCCTCCGCCACATCTTCACCCTCCTCATTCTCAAGTTCAATAGCCCACTTGACGGTTCCAGCGCGTGGACTACGCACCTCGAGTTCCATCTTCATCTGCTTGACAAAGGCGATGACCTGGTTCTCTTGGACCATGTCGCCTTCTTCGACGAGCACTTCCATCAGCTTGCCGCTCATCGGCAGGACGATGTGTGCCTTGTTGTTCGGATCGCCGCGCTTGTGCGTCGATGCCGTCGCGTCGGCTGATGTCGTTGTGCTGTTTAGCGTGAGTTTGTAGGGCTGCGGTTTCGCGCCGGGTATGGTGTATGACACTTCCGCGACTAGCGCCTCTGGGAACTCGTTGCGCGAGATTCGGTCGATGATCAAGTGATGTGCTGGAGGTTTCGAGGATGAAGGGTCTCCCGGCTCTTCGAGAACCACGGTCCACGCGTTGCCTTTGCGGAATGTCGTGCCCGAATTGCCCAGACTGGACGACTGGTTGCCACCCAAGGATAGCGCAGGTAATGTGCTGTCACGCAGGTTAGTCTCGCTGGCAATTCGCTCTCCAATTTGCACCAAGGTGTCAAGGTTTCGTTCCAACCAGCTTGTATCGGCGTTTCCTGACGCGAATGTTTGGTCCACAAGAATCGCCTTGAGTAGGCTCAGATTGGTTTTGACGCCCACAATCCGGGTCTCATCCAGTGCTCGGCGTGCTTTGATTACACAGTCCTCCCAAGTCGATGCAGTGACGATGATCTTCGCCATCATGTTGTCAAAGTCCGAGCCGACTACACCTCCTCGCGAGAGATGGCTGTCGACCCGGACGCCGTTGCCGCTGGGGAATTGCACGTCCGCGACTTTGCCAATGCTCAAGGAAAATCCGGAAACAGGGTCTTCTGCGCACAATCGCAATTGCATCGAGGCTGCTGGCGGAGTTTCATCCGCTTGTCGTCGCCACTTCGCCGGCCGATCTTGTAAGTCTTCGGAACCTTGCCGTCCCTGCGCAATCAGCAACTGCTGTTTGACAAGGTCAATGCCGGTAATGCTCTCGCTGATGGTATGCTCAACCTGCAGACGCGGGTTGATCTCCAGGAAGAAGAATTTCCCTTGTTCCACGTTGACGAGGTACTCCCATGTTCCAAGACCAAGATACTTCAGTGTCTGCGCCATCCTGACCGCTGAGGCGATCACCTCGGTTATGACCTTCCGATTATGCACGGGAGCAGGTGCGACTTCGACAATCTTCTGGAACCGCCGCTGCACGCTACAGTCTCGTTCCCAGAGATGCTCGACCCCACCCTTGCCGTCGCCGAGAACTTGGATCTCGATGTGCTTGTAGCCGTCTATGGCTGCTTGTTCGGCGAATACTGTGCGGCTAGGTGACTCGCTGATACATCTCTGCACGGCGTTCTCCAGGGCATCCTCACTTCTTATTAGCCGAATGCCACGTCCTCCACCACCGTCAACGGCTTTGATCATTAAGGGGTACCCAATCTGGCTGGCAAACTGCCCTACTTCACTAACCGAGCCAGTCGGTCGGCTCATGGCTTTGAGAACAGGCACATCACATTCAGCAGCTAGTGCTTTGGCCTTGAGCTTGTCGCCGGTCCGCTCTAGCACTTCCCAGCCCGGCCCGATGACGAGACAATCGGCCTCTGTCCACATGCGTCGACTGAATTCCGGATTTTCGCTGAGGAAACCGTACCCAGGATGAACGGCGTCGATCTGGTTTTGCTTGACCACGCTAATCAGATAGTCGATGTTCATGTACGACGACGGCCCGGGCGCTTTGATAGCATGATGTGGTCGGCCTAGCGACACATGTGTGCTGTCATTCTCTGTGTACAATGCGAACGTCGTCGGAGGTTGTGGTAGTTCATGGCATGCTTGTAGAATGCGGATAGCTATTTCGCCGCGGTTTGCAATGAGGAGGCGTGAGATGGGTCGTTGTGGATGTGGCATATTGGTTGTCGCGTTTCTCCTGTGCGCAACAGTTTTGAGAATGTTTCTAGACTATGATCGATCACATTCTCTGAATGAATTGGAAGCAACAAATGATTCCTGATTTAGTGATATTGCGACAGCATATTTAGATAACCGCGGACCGTGGTCGGTTACAAGGTACGTTTGGGAGGTTCCCAACTTGGATGAACCGAGGCTGTAAATCTTCCGCCCAAATGTGGGGGAGATACAGTACATGCTTCGGACTTCCCCAGACTTGACGATCTTGCATTCATCATCTCAAATCATTGCAAGACGAAATGAGAAGAAGCTGACCAGAGAGTGGACTTCTAGTGATTTTAAGGGCCAGGAAGCAGGACGATCATCATGGGTTCCAAAAAGTCGACGCCATCTCGCTACGCGGGCGGCGATGACTCCGAAGGCCAGTCACCTTCAACTATCAACGATCCAGTCTACTCTCAACGCACAACACCCAATCAACCAAGTCACACACAATGGACGAGGCCAAAGAGCTCCGAGGAGGTTGGCGGGAAGGATGATCCTGTCTACTCGCAGTCCGCAGCTGTAGGAGACGACAGTGAAGGACAACCTCAGACTCAGATCAACGATCCAGTCTATGCACAGCCAACAAGTGCTCAAACAAAACCTGAGAAAAGCACTGCGACGGACAAAGGTCAATGGGCAGTTGACGCCGCGAACGACCCAGTCTACTCACAATCATCCGCTCAGTCCACGAAGGCCACTGAAGTCAATGATCCAGTTTACGCACAGCCAGCTACTGCACCGACTCAACCAGGTCAATATGTCTCCGGAACAGAAGGGAAGGGGACAGTCGATTCCGCGAACGACCCTGTCTACTCTCAATCATCCACTCAACAGCCCAGCACTACACAGGTCAACGACCCAGTCTACGGCCAACCTCAGAAACCACCTGCTACACCAGCAAACAAAGCTCTCTCATCTCCTGGTCAAGGCAGCATCCCACCCAGCGAGGACCCCGTCTACTCACAATCTCGCATAGCAACCAACCGTCTAGACCAACTCAACTCGCACGTCTCTCCAAGCCAACCAGATTCAGAGCTTGCCAACACTTCGCGCGCCCGCCGACCTAAGAAACCAAAATCGAGATCGTCCGACCCCTCAGCCGACTTACCCGCCGACTACAGCGACATCCTAGGCAACATCTCCAGATTGAAATCCATAGCGCAGACTCCCAATGCCAACAACAGAGGCTACATCCGGCAAAAGACGTCCGGCAAATTATGGGCACGAGAACGTATCTCAGCCCTGCTCGACGCGGACACCTGGCGCGAAATCGGCTCCGTCACCGGCACAGTCGAATGGGTCAAGGACGCCGCCAACCCACAGCGCGAACACGTCAAGTCGTTCACACCCTCCAACAATCCCCAGGGTTTCGGGCGGATCACATGCCCTCGCACCGGCCAGCGGCGGCAGATTTACCTGACGGCCGACGACTTCAGCATCCGCTCCGGCCACGCGGATGGATCTGTAGCCTTGAAGACGGTGCACGGCGAGAAACTCGCACTCAAACTCAAAGTGCCGGTCGTCAAGCTCGTTGACGGATCTTCCGGCGGAGGCAGCGTCTCGACCATTTTGACAAATGGGTTCAGTTACGTGCCTCACGTCACCGTCCTAAGCACCGTCGTCAAGCAACTCAACATGGGCATTCCGAACTTGGGCGCCGTGGTCGGTCCGGCGATAGGTCTCGGCGCCGCTCGCGTGGTCAGTACACACTTCAGCGTCATGGCAGCTGACATTGGAAGCATGTTCAACGCCGGGCCCAAGGTCGTCGAGGGCGCGACGTTCGAGGAGGGTTTGAGTTTCGCGGACCTCGGCGGGCCTAATGTGCATTGCACCAATGGGACAATCGACAATATGGCCAGCAATGAGCAGGAATGTTTCGACCAGATTCGTACGGTCCTTGGGTACTTGCCCGATTGTGGCATGTTCCAGGCGCCACCGGTCGTCGAGTGCAAGGACGACGTGACTCGTGAGGACGCCGCGCTTCGGAGTATCATCCCGAGACGAAAGAATCGCATGTACAACCCATACACAATCATCGAGAGCGTCGTGGATCAGGGCTCATGGTTCGAGATCGGGAGACTCTGGGGACGGACGGGTATCACTGGTCTGGCGAGGATGGGCGGCAGACCAGTAGGCATCCTGAGCAACAACTGTGAAGTCAACTCAGGGGCGTTGGACGCTTTGGGAAGTCAGAAGCTGTTGAAGATGATCAAATTCTGTGATGTGTTCAATCTGCCTATTGTCCAATTTGTGGACGTCCGTGAGTTATCGCCCTGCAAGCTCTTGTTTGATTGAAACATACTAACGAGCCCGTTCTCAGCTGGATATGCAATTGGCACGGTTGCCGAGCGATCTGCAACAATGAAATGGGGTGTTGAGCTTGGAAAGGCCTATTATTCAACCACCACTCCCATATTCTCCGTCATCACGCGCCGGGTATACGGCGTCGCAGGTGGTATCATGCTCGATTCTCGTGAGCCCTGGATGCGCATCGCGTGGCCGAGCGGAAACTGGGGAAGCTTGCCACTTGATGGAGGTATTGAGGTAGGGCATCGCCATGAGTTGAAACAAATTGGTGAGAAACAGGGCCCCGAAGCTGTCAAACAGCGATACAAGGAATTGGAAGACGAGTATCTGCGTCTCATGAACCCGATCAGGACAGCTCAACATTTCAATGTCGAAGAGATCGTAGATCCGAAGGACACGAGACGCATCGTCTGTCGTTGGGCCAAGGAAATGTATGGCGTGGTCATGCAGGAGAGACTGGCGGACCGAGCAGCAGGCAGGATCTATGCCGTCTTCACTTGAGAAAAGGAGATACATATATTGCTCATCAGTCCTTCTTCTGTTCAGCCTGAAGCTCTTCAAGGCCGGTCGGAGCTTTTTTCATGTCCTCCATCTTTCCAATGCCCTGTAAGGTCAGATACACATCGGTGCCCCAACCATACATGCTTTGAATAGCGATGCCGCCACCAAAATATTCTGCATAAGCTCGGGATAATGGTAAACCATAGCCCAGACCGGCTATCGAGCTCTGGTCAGTTCCACTCGCAGAGAGGGCATCCAGACCAGCAGAGGCTCCACTGCTATTAGCTGCAGCTGCGGCTTCTTCGTTGTTGAAGGTCGTGAAACTGTATGACCATATATTGGGCAGAGTCTCTGGTTTGATACCGCCTCCCCTATCTCGGATTCTCAGTGTTATACAAGGTGCGGCCGCCTTGAGTGGTCCCACGTCTGCGTCTGGCGAAGAGCAGTACTCGTCCAGACCATCCTGTGAGAAGTCGAAAGAGTTCGCCTCTGTTACGGACAACTTCTTCAACGAGTCCAACTTGGTCGTGCTCACATCAGGCGCCGAGGCAATAGTGATTTCGATGGCTTGACTCTCGTTGCCCGCCTCGATCGTTGCCCTCATGGCATTCTTGAGCAACTCGGTAATGATATATTCAAGGTGCATTGGTATATGCGCAAATTCCGCATCGACTTCGCCGTTGATGACCAGAGAAGGTCGAACGCCATACTTGAGCTCACAAACTTCGGCCACAAAGCCTTCGCAATTTCGTACAATGTCAGCCGGTCTCAGTGCCAGGTCAATAACCCCGACATGATTGGGATCGGGCTTCTGTCGGGCAGCGTCGCCTGTTGAGGCGATATGGAGAGCGAGATGTTGCTCTGCAACCAGTCTTGTACCAATTCTTGCACGAAGATGTTGATCCAAGAACCTGGTCACTTCCTCTGGCTCAATATATTTGCGGCATTGCAGGAAACCCTGAGCCAGTGTAGGAATTGTGTTGGAATGTGTCCTAACAAGGTCCGCCATTGCATCCGTGAACTTCATCTCTTCTTCGATTGTCTCAATTGGCTTCTTGTAGAAGGGTTCCAAGGTCGCGAGAGAGTGGAGGTAGTTGTTGTAGATTTTGGAGACATTCGGGTTTGACACGACGATGAAAGGTAGGTTTCGAAGGGCCTGTATACGATGGGCCAGACGGGAGGGTAGGTGTGATAGAGTGAAGTTCGCCGAGGACAGGAGAGCGGCGTCTCGGAGGGGAGGTTTGCCATGTCTTTCAGAGTCAATGAATGGTGTCAAGTGTGATCGCGTGTGCACTTACTTGACGAGATCAGCCAGCGTGAGAGGCCGGCGAGGCTTTGCTGCCAACCGGTAGATCTCTTCATCTGAAACGGTAGCACTTGAGGGAGGATGTGACCACTCGTTGATGTTCGGAGGGAAGGGCTGTTCTGTGGGTTGTGTTGCCCATCTTCGTTGCACCAGCGAAGGAAGGCGCCTGGGAAAGGCGTTCTTCAGCATCTTTTCGAGAACAATGCGCAACCACGCATCATCAGGAAAGCGTGCCTCGATCGGTCACCTTGTGCACGGCAAGTCAATCGCTGCAATGATTCTGCTTTTGTTCGCTATTCTTGCATGTTTTGACAATTGAGTCACACATGCGACTTGTCAACAACGAACATCTCCGCGTACTGTACAGCAAGATTCTCCCCGCAGTTTATGAACCTTGAATCTTTTGACGTCAGTCCACTCGTGTCCACTTTACGGCACGACAGGCACACTTCCACGCCTTCTTCCCTTCCAGTCACGTTGAGGTCAGGTCAATCTTCCTTATACCATAGGAAGACCTCAGGTGCCTCCCTTGAGATCTCGTCGCCATCAAAGAGATCACGTCACACAAGTTCCTTCCTGGATGTTGACCACCTCTACATGCTCACCACGGCGTTGCTAGGATGCATGACCAAGCAGGGACCTAAGCTGAACAGCAGAACATCACGACTCAAGAATCTACGTCCACGGCTTCGGTATCAAGGTTAAATCAGAAACAACCCTCTGAAAAGCTTCACTGCAATCTCACTTCAAGTGCAGCTGCGCGTCGCACCCATCATCTTGCTTTCAACTTAGGAGCCTAAACTTCCAACAGAAGTCAGCAGTAGCATCCCAATACATGACTTGGGGTATTCCTCTCTTCAGACCTCTCCTTGCTGTCATGGGCTAGGTATCCAGCAGCGAGCTAGCGGAAGACGTAGGCGGCGGCCTCTACCTCAAGGATGGTGAGATTGAGTCGACTTCACCACTCTCAGGAGATTCCAGCGTTTCCACTGAGGCTACCTCGATCTCTTCGAACGATTTGCTGTGTTCGAACGATGTAGCTACCACGCCGAACCAATTCGATGCAGTCAAACTCCCACCAACAGCACCAAGAAATTTCCATCTCGAATCCGAGTTCAACAAGAGCGAGTACACAATTATTCAATCTCCTATCAGCCTTTCACCACAGGGTCTAAGCAATTCGAGATCGAGTATTGACCTGCGATTGTATTCACTGTCGAAACACATCAAACACATGTACAGAGCTGTCCCATCCTATCCAGCCAATCATGTCAAGAGTGGGAGTGGGAGAGACGAGGCTCCGCAAACGCAACCTGGCAAGTGCAACAGCATCTGCGCCAGAGCACCCGAAATGCCGGCAACTTGGGAGAACGCCTACAGTCACTTGACGTGGCAACGCAAAGCCTCACCATTTGTCTCCTTCTTTACCAACTTCGAAATTGCACTACGATGGAAGGACGACTTCCTTGCCAGGGGTGCAGATCGCGTCCGCGTTTTCTGTTTTCACACCGAGCAGCTTGAGTCGCTCTTGGATGCAAAGTTGCTGGCCGATAAGCTCGGGATCACTGAGCTTCCGAAAGTAGGTACGAGGCATGACTACGAGTGTCTTGTATGGCGCTGGGTACCTGGGGATGACTGTGCCGGTGTCTACGAGTTTCCGAAGAAATTGACTGCATACTGAGCTTGAGTGTCTTCCGCGTGTGAAAGGAAAGCATGTACAGTTGTGCACGAGGTCAACAAATGAGCATGTGCTGAAGGATTTCACAGCGAAGCATACTGTACCTGTAACGATTTTCATACAAAAGCAATCTCGAGCAGCTCCGGATGAAAAGCATCGAATCAATGTTCACTGTGTTGCTGCCTGATGGCATTGCGACATATGTAGGCAGACAGCTTCTCGCATTGACTACCATCAACATTGAGGAGACAAAGCTGTAAGACGATAGCGGCTGCGAGACTCATGCGTGCATGCTGTCACCATTGATAGGCGCGTATCGTCCAGGCCATCAAGAACTCTGGCCTGGCAGCCTCCCATATATGGCCGAAGGATAGGTAGGCATGAGTCTCCTACACTATGATGTGGCATTGGCCAGGCCTGGAGGAGGAGTGAGACAAGCATACTGTGTACATTGAGTATTGAGTTTGGGGAAACCTGAACGAGCCTGCGGTATGTGGTGTGTAACCTGGGGTAGACCGAGTGATTGTTTCGTGCCGTCTCTCCCGGATAGGAACAATCATCCGGCAGAGCCTGGATACTATCTTACTGTACATGCCTTTGTACCCCGTAGACTATGGAAACCTCCACAGTAAGGATGGATAGAACGGCAGCCTCACTCTGATCGCAGCCAGTGACGGTCAGCTCGGGTTTGTTGCTCTAAACATCTGGAGCCCCTGGGAAGAAGACGGAGGTATTCTTCCACCCTCCACCCAGCAGACTGCAGACTGCGCGATGTGTTCGGATTTGATATCAGCTCTATGAATGCCATTCTCGGCAGAAACCAATAGAAATGGTATGTAGTCTTCCTGAGTCTTCCTTGTCGTACTTCTGACGGTCTTCCCAGCTACTTTAATCAAGGACCTGATGGACCTCCTCATTATGCTCTGGTCCTAGGTCATCCGTGCAGGGTGGTAACACCGCGGCCATGCCCGGCGGTTCTTTTCTCGGCGCACTGGCCTCTGGTTTCGTGCGTAAGGGCTCCTTGACGACCACACTCCGCTAACTCATTTGGGTCATAGATATCTCATCATAAAAGTGTATATCGCCTTACTTTGATAGTCCGAGCTATTATCTAGAAAATAGTCTTTACCGTGAGGACGTTTGTATTCTATCGGAACACTACACCCTAGCATCGTACCCACCACCTCATCTGACTGTTCCACGCCAACTGCGGTATTTACGTCTCCGTGCAACACGTAGGTAGGTGGTAAGCGGTACTGGTGGATGTTGCGCGCAATTCTATAAAGGTGCGCACTCTTCTCATCCGGAACCCCCTAAAGCTTGGCGAGGTTTGCTGACCGTAATATGTACATATACATATGGCTTCGAGGATCGTTAGGGACCTTTCCGCAGCTGGCAACTACGCTGGCGTCGTGGTCCAGAAAACCCGTCATTTCTTCCTTAGAGGCAGTATACCGCCCATTTGGTGCAGGTTGCGGCTGCGTAAAGAAGAGGCCGAGAGGATCTGTGATCGGGTAGATCGGTATGATCATCTGCGGCTTTGGTGTCACATAAAGCCCCGCCAGAAGGGCGAGGAAGCCGTCTTCTTAATACGCGTTTTGGCGCAGCATATTGATCATTCCCTCGAACATTCTCAGATTGCTGGCCAAATCACCACCAATGCTTAGTTACTGCACCTCAGCTATCCTGCACCTCAATGGCTTGTGTAATACTTGGTAAAATCGTGACGAAGGATATTGAGTCCCTAATGCCGATATTAGATATTCGTTTTGCCGTGTTCTAGGACAGACTCACCAGCGCCAATTCACGACCCAGCTCCCGATCCGTCTCAGCCTTACGACACATGACAAATAGCGGGTCACGTCCTGCAGCCGTTTCGGGATCTTGAGCATGGAGGCGTCGAAAGTTTTCTCGAGATGAAGGGTCGATGATATCAAAATAGATCTGGCGACGGACTTCACTGTATTTGTCCAGAATACTGTCACTGGCTAGGCCTGTGTGAATGCCAATGAGACAGTCAAACAGACTCCCTACATCGGCAATCCCGCCAGTGAGCCCCAAGCCTCCGCTGTCGACGTGTCAACCACTTGTAAAATGCAATAAGTGATCGTCGGATTCAGCCACTTACAATGGGTTGCACAGATGTGCCGCATCTGCAGCAAGAAGGAACCTGCCGACTCGAAAGCTCGGAGCACATCGCTGCTGCATCTTGTACGGACTGATGTTGGTGATCTTGTACTCGTTCGGCTTGGGACTACCTGGCAGGATTTCTTGAAACCTCTCAGGTTGCCTCCTTTGGTATTCTTCTGCGGTGAGACCAGGAACTTCAGCGTAGCTAACCCGGTATAATCCATCAGGTGTAATCTTTGCTACCATGTGCCAGTTGGTAGGATGTAGAATGTAATTTGTGTCCGAATAGCCGAATTGGGTGAAATCATAGTAGACCTAAGCAATTTTGTTACAGATCCGGTCGTGGGTAAGAAGTCCGGATAGGGGAAGATTACATTCGTGGCAACGATCTGAGCATTAAGTGCCTCACCTGGGAAGTTGAGATCACCAAACAGCGAGCGCCTAATCTGACTGTTGGCTCCATCACAACCGATGACATAGTCTGCTTCGTATCTCTGGCGTCCTGTAGGAGTCTCGACGAACACCCACGCTTGGGCCTCGTTCTGACCGATGTCGACAACCCGGTGGCGCCATTTCACCCTTACGGTCGACTGGGTTTGGAGATGCGCGTAAATGATGTTGCAAAGTCGGTTCAGAGGTAGGACCACCATCCGATCTGCGAAGTCAGGATCCAGAATATCGAAGAACATACTCGCTATCGGGCTGCCGTCCGGTTTCCGCCATGTGAAGTCTCGGGGTTTGTACCCCGCCGCGATGATATCTTCAATCACGCCTGCCCGTCGTAACTCGGCCACTGCAGGAGGCGCATAATG
Source organism: Exophiala viscosa (assembly GCF_022695815.1). NCBI lineage: Eukaryota > Fungi > Ascomycota > Eurotiomycetes > Chaetothyriales > Herpotrichiellaceae > Exophiala > Exophiala viscosa. The sequence goes on along the minus strand of NW_026944358.1, from coordinate 1,206,476 downwards.
CGCCGCTCGGGGTTGCTCGTCGACCGTATCGCCAGCGTCAAGAATCTCGACATTGATACCATTTCTTGCAAGAAGCAGTGCCAGCAAAAGGCCAGAAGGGCCAGCACCAACGACAATGATGCGCGAAATGCTACTCGCGGCCTGCTTAACGCTTTGATCGCTCCCAGACTCCGCCATAACAGATGCACGATCTCACAATATGCTTTCAACGTTCGTCCTGAAGAAACAGAAACTACGAAACCGACAATCCTGGATCAAGTGTGTGACAGAGGGCGTATCATTCCGCTGGCCTGAAGGGGTCGCCATATCCCTGGCTATGGGGAAGAGGTGTGGGGCCTAGCTCAACATGGGGAAGCCGTCCCCTGCTGCGTCAGTGATACCTGCTCGGATGGACGGAGGCAAGCAGGGCCTCGAAAACTGCGGGGATGCGTGTCAGTGTGGGGGTAACGTTGTAATCCGAAACGTTGTCCCACTGTGTGCACCATCGATTTGCGGCATGATGGCATCAATAGCTTGGTCCACCTCATATGGCTCTGGTCCAAATTATGCGACTCTCAAGTCACCTAAGAACTGCTGTTAGCGAAGCGCCTGAAGCAATCTGAAAGAACATACCTTCCAGCAGGAACCTTCCATCAAGATGTCAGCGAATGACCACCCGTGGTCAGAGCAGCTACAAACTTATACTCATATTTCTAGCGCAGAAGGTCTATCTAGCATCACAACGCTCATCGTGGGAGGAGCTGCCGCTGCAATCATTGATCCTCCATTTCTAATCCCCGACGCTGAGTCGGTCGTCCGATGGGTACTGCAAACAACGAACATCCCGGTGCGCGCAGTCTTTGTAACCCATCATCACCCAGATCACTATTTCTCTGGTGGAACTATCCTCTCAGCTTTCCCAGAAGCCAAGTACTATGCTGCTCCGTACGTCAGGGCCGCTCTCGACCGCGAATATGATGACAAAACTACCTACTGGTCAAACAAGCTCGGGACTCACCTCGTTCCAGAGAAACCCCCTCGTCCGGAAAGCTACCCTTGGAGCTTTTTCGTCCTTGGCGGAAATCTAGAATCGCCAATTGTCGTACTGGGACCGCTACAAGGAGACTCTATTGACCACACCTTGTTCTGGCTGCCCCGGGAGCGAACAATCATTTGTGGTGATGCAGTGTATGCTCGAAGCACGCACGTGTGGTCAGTCCCCACAGCCCGATAGGCCATGATGGCGAATTTTAATCTTTTATCTAACTATTGTGTGCAATAGGGTGGGTGATGCGTCGACACCTCAAATCGTCCAAGCCTGGAAGAGTACCCTTGACGTTATCGAATCCCTCAAACCACAAAAGGTCATCACAGGTCACCTAGAAAATGGCTGGTCATTCAATGCTGCAGCCGATCTTGCGCACACGCGCAAGTATTTGCAAACATTCGACCAAACCATCAGCAGCGTGTCAACGAAACCCTCTGTGGAGAAAATCGTCACAACGTTCCGCGATGCCTTCCCAAAGGCAGAAAAGAATCTGGGCTTCTTCCTGAACCATATGGCGAACCAATTTGCTTCGGACGGCCATAGGTGGGAGGAGAATGAGCATCAGAACGAGAAAGGACGCACAAAGGACCAATTGGAGGGGTTTATCGTGGGCTAGTTGCTATAAAATTGCCTTAGCTGTCCCAATAGCACGAAATGAAACATAGACACTGATTCATCGATAGCAAACTGTACCTCCACCACCCTCGCAGCGACCGTACACAACTGCTTCCCACGTTTCTACAGTGCCCACGAGGTATGATGGTGATGAGGTCGATTATCCGGATTCCTTGAACATGGAGCCGGCTTTGGGGAGACAGGGTTTTGTCTATTGAGTTTACCACTGAGCTTTACGGAAGATGACCTTACCACTGAGTCTGATCAGCCGCGAGATAGCTTTGGCCCTTTTCCAAGGCTTTGCTATTGTCCTCTCCCAGCCACACCGGCTCCAGCTCCCACAGCTTGTCTTCAATTTCGTATGCCTCGCTTCCAGCTACGAAAAGGTTCTTGCCATTAAAGGGAAGTCGACATCCAGGATGTGTCTTTCCTGAACCTCGGTTGGCTGTTGCGCAAATAAGCACGGCACGGGCTACGTCCGACGGCTGATTGACAGGTAGTCCCTGATTAATCCACCCATCCTCAATTCCATGAACCATTGCAGTCCCTGAGCGGCAGAATTAGCGCAAGCAAACCACAGAGCACGCGAAGGAGCGGCTTCTCACGAGTCATCCATGGTGAAACGGCATTTACACGGATCGTTGGACCTGTAGTAAGCCTGAGACCACGAAGGATTCCAATGATCCCGTGCTTGCTGGCAAGATACGGCGTGAGACCACCAGCTTCCTTAAATCCGGCAATGCTGCTGAGAAGGACCAAGTCACCACCTTTATGTCGGCGAAGATAGTCTAGGCCGATCCGTGTAGTGTACAGACTGCCCTTGAGATTTACATCAATCTCCGGAAACCGAGGTTCGACAGTGAGATCCTGCGACGGAGCAAATCGGTCGTCTGGGTTCAGGACTCCCGCATTCGCCACCACAATGTCGACACCACCGAATCGGTTCTCTGCTCGCTCAAAAAGGGCCAATTGTTGGTCATATACGGTGATATCACAGTGTTGAAAGACGACGGATGAACCTAGCATCAATGCCAGCTTTTCTGCAGCTTTATCATGAATATCGCCAAAAACGACCTTGGCTCCATGTTCTGTCCTTGAATCAGTGACAAGTCGTCCTCATCAGTATGTGCCACATTGGGGACCGCCTACCACAAAATTGCTGAACCGTAGACCGACCGATTCCAGTGGCACCGCCTGTAAGGACGACAACCTTGCCTGACAGAGCTTGAAAAAGAGAGTCGTCACAGGAAATCTTGGCCATGATGGAGAGGGTATGATTATGGTTGGCCCCCTTTACATTGTCAAATCCAGGTCTGGCATAATAAGAGGTCACAAGAAATCTGTAAGAATCATTGCTTCTCTCCATGTGGGAAAGACCCCACGTCGAGGATTGGATGTGGGACTTGAGGTTTAAACCGCTCCGCAGGTGGTGCTTCCGTTGCCCCCGGGCTGGGGCTTCTGCTAACCCGCACTTTCTCGGGCGACCTCCAGACAACCCTGCTTCGGGGCTGGCTGATGCTCTGTGTCAAGGCTGGTTTATTCGCAGTCACGTCCTTCTGCCCTTTGTTCACTTTAACTTTGTAATCGTTTTCGGTTGTTATGCCCGCTGCAGAAAGGTGCGGTTTGACCTTGTACTCTTTCGTTCTTCCCCGTCATCTACTCATGATCGTCTACTTCCAGCAGAGCTTCCGGATTCATGGCAAAAATAGCCAATCAGAGACCCTTTAACAAGGACTGCCCCTATTGTGACAGAACATTCTCCAAAGTTGAGCATCTGGAGCGACACCAGAGAATTCGTAAGTTCGCTCCCCTTGATCTGTGCATCTACCATGTTAATCCGTTCAGATACCGGTGAGCGGCCGTACAAATGTAGGGTGTGTGGCAAACGGTATGCTCGAAGGTGAGATTCCTGCTCTCATGCGGCATTGCTGCGTCTTCTTCGCCACTGTGGGATTGACGTTGGAAGCGATGTTCTACTTCGCCATTCCCGCAGTCATCAGCAGAACGAACCTCCGCCTAGAGAGGATCAAGCTGGCACCACGGATATCCATAACGAGCTTTTCTTAGAGAGCCAAAATCACGCTCTATTGTGCGAGGCTACGGATATATCGGAAGCGTCGCAAACTGGAAGCACGTCCGTCTCACTATGTGTGCCGTTGAGTCCAGGATGCGATTTGACGAATGTTGCACAAGCTGCAACTAGTCATGACTACGAGTCTAGTCCCCCCCAGGCTGATATGATCATGCCAGTTGATACTGAGATTTTATTGCCTGCACATGATACAGCACATGCAGCCAGAGAGAATCATCCGACCAACAGACCATTTGGTCAAGCAATGGGACAAGCCTTGCGTGCTGGCGGAGCGACGAACAAAGGCGCTTGGGAGAGCCTATTCTCTGATGGGGGCAATCAGCTCGACCCACTCGCTTCCATCGAGATCTTGCCGGAGCATGTCACACAAAGCGACTTCGCCCAAGGGAATCAGCCTCAACACCCTGGTGAAACAGCATCTGGTTTCGAGAACTATGAAAGCTTCGACTCAAATATTCCAACGCGAATTAACGAGGTTGAACCTGTCCAGCAACATGGATCCTACATCACATACTCTTTCTCCTCCGAAGACTTGCAAAATTGGTTTACCTCCGTTGACCCCGAAGCATTCAGCTTCGATTATGCCGCCCACAGTTGCAGGAATACCCCAGGAATGCAAGAGCTGGCAACATCACCTCTAATGCCCTTGACCTCTCAGAAGGAGCCCACTTCAGGAGCTGGGGTGTCTCCGACAACGTCACAACTTCAAATCTTTGCAGATGAGCACTTTGCGCTAATTGAGACATTATGGCCAGCAAAGCAAAATCCCTTGCAATCTGGAGAGGTTGACTTCTGGAACGCTATCGCGCAGAGCGACCACGGCTTATTCGAAGATTCCGACGTCCTGGATCAAAACGACAGTCACTTAGAATCAAGGTGGGACTTCAACGAACTCTGTCGCTCGAGACTCATAAAATACTGTGCGGACGCAATCAACGGGAATCGTGGCAACACGCTCCTTCCCATATTTCCGAACTTGGATGAGTTTCCCTCGAACCATACTCTGGACATGTGTATCGACACATACTTTCGGCGCTTCCATACATTCATGCCGTTCATACATCAGCCGACATTCAGTGCAAGACGAACATCGACCTCCTTCTTGCTTGCTCTTTGTTTGATTGGTTCTGTCACTCTAGGCTCCCAAGATGCCTTGCATTTTGCCAAAACCTATCTCCCCGTGAGTGGACCTCCTTCATATCAACGACCTCCTGCCACCTTGCTCACCGACTTTGGCAAACAGTATGCAATTAAAGACTGTCGTCGAAATTTTCCACTGGAGATGACTCCCAACAATGCGTCACACTTAGTGACAGCTCTCGGCTCTTCTCTCATTCTACTGACGACTGCCACAATGATACCAGTGGGTGCCCCTGATATCAAATTGTGTGGTATGTCTTACGATATTTAGCGAATGATTGATGATGAACAAGTCCTTTTACTTCATACGGAGGCGATTCTGGTCAGTACGAGCTTAGCAAAGTATCACCCTTACGTGACTGATGCTCGTAGATCGCCCGAAAGCATGGTTTCGTTTCTACAAGACATCTGAACCGGTCACAATTGGCTGACTCGAGTCTGCAATGTGCGTCTTGGGAAAAGTGGGCTCGCAGCGAGTCGGCCAAAAGGTAACCTTCAATCTGCTCACAAAGGGATTTTTCTCACCATGCATACCTGGCAGGCTTCTTGTATACCTCATCATGGTTGATACTTGGTGCGCCCATCTCTTATCCACCTTGCCTATTCTTCATCCTGGAGACACGTCATTCTTCCTGCCGTGCGAGTCGATTCTGTTCGACGCTCCGACCGAGGCCGAATGGAATCGAATGATTCAGCAAGAAGGATCGCGGACATCGTCATTCGTCAGCTTTTCAGGTATGACAAACAAGCTTCCTGGATCCATGCGTAGCGAATACGGATTTTACGGCTTGTTTTCCGCCATCTGGAACAAAATCCATCAAGCAAATCACGATCTGCTCCGGGACGGCCAAAGGACGTCTGAACACGGGCCAGTATATCCCGCATTGCGCTATGCGGAAGATTCCGAGGCCAGAGTAATCAGCCCGTTGCTCGGAGAAGTCTATCAGAACTATTTCAGAGGCACGCGACACATCAATCCGAATTGCTTGACATCCTACAACCACTTGTGCTTGTTGTTAACTGCAAATCTCTCCACCTTAGGACTTGCCGCGGGTCGGAGTGGTGCTGAATGTGCAAAAGCTGCACTTTGCGATATCTCCTCATGGTCCTACTCCGCTGCCGCTCGGAGAGCATGTCTGCATGCAGCCCAGATCTACCAGCATATGTCTCAGAAAAGGACTTCAGATGGCACGATGTTTCATTCGGAAACAGCGATATTTGATGCCGCATTGGTTCTGGCATTATACTTATACCTTGCGCCGCATACTACCACTAGCGGTAGTGTTGAAAGAGCCAATGATTATGAGCTTCTTGATGAAGTAGATTGGACCTCTGTGGGCTCTGAGGGCCTTGCAGGCTTTCAGAATGACAGTCTTTCGGATGGTTCGCAGATCTGTGCTGCAAGAAGATTTGTCAGGCATGGTGGTCACGTCCGGTTTTCTGGAGTACATCTTAGGCCAGGCTATGGTTCGGCTCGAAGAGTATTGCTGGACTATGTGCATCTGCTAGAAGACGTTGGCAAGTGGCGCAGCGAGTTGTATTGCAGCATCCTTCGCATCATGAGCGATAATCTTCTTTGCACCTGGAGGCGTGAGAGCAAGTGACGTGACTCAGACAAGAATCTGGATAAGTCCATGTTCAACGAATGGAAAAGAAAGAGGGAAAAAAGAATAAGAAGAAGCTCGACAAGACCAATTTTTGGGCAGAGATCATGCAAGTGTCTACTGGCGACAGCGATACCAGACTGTAGCTCTTCTAAAAAAAGAGGGATCTGTTCATATGTCAAAAAGGCCCAGATTTCTCGTACGATCTTGTTCGTATCCGTGAAATGAGATCCCCAGGCAGTCGGGTGCTTAACATTTCTACACGACTTGAGTCTGCCTTTCAGGTAGCCGACTTTCTTGTCAGCGAGAAAAGGGTATCCAGGTCCTGTAGGTGCTTCAAATGATTGCTTGGGGGATGTAGTCTCCCAACAATGTTGCCAACTTCTTCATTCCACCAAGACCTCATGTTTTGGTATTAGACGTCGGCCAAGGTCAACTTGCTCTCACTATCATAGACCGCGAGTTCTCGTTTCGCGACCTCCGCGCTGTGCCGGATCGTGTCGACAATCTGTGGACTTCTGGGAATAAATCTCGCTTTGAAAGGCTTCGGTCGCATGTTCTCACTTGGTGTATACGCAAAGATGTCCAGCTTCACTTCCTGCCCCTAAGTTGAAAAAAAGTTAGCTATCCATTTCTGTAGACGAGGACTTTTTGAGAAGTGGAAACAAACCTTCTCATCGAGACCTGTTTGGATGTTGAATGCCCAAAGCATACGAGCAACGACAATGCCGAGTCCCTGTTCCGCTAGAGGCTGGCCACTACACTGGCGCCGGCCCCAGCCAAAAGCATTGTGGCCTTTCTTGTTCGGATACGGCTGCTTTTGGTCCAAAAATCTCTCCGGTCGAAAGACATCCGGTTCAGGGAAGTCGCGCGGGTGGCGGTGAATGGCCCAGACGTTCCCCGTGATTGAGGTGCCCTTAGGGATGAAGTAGCCTCGGTACTCGTCGTCCTGAATAGGGGCATGGGGAATTCCACCGAGAACTGTCACAGTCCTCCATCGAAGAACCTCTTCAGCAATTGCTGCGCAATAGGGAAGCGAGTCGTCCCAGTCTGGCATTCGATCTTGGCCGACGACAAGGTCAATCTCTTCTTGTGCCTTTTTCTGCGCCTCTGGGAAGACACACATGGCTAGTATAAAAGAAATCATGGAGCTGCTGGTGGTATCGACACCGCCTCCGATCAAGTTGGCGGTCAGCGAAGCTATTTCAGCATCTCTCAGCCCGATCTTTTGTTGCTCGGCGAGAAGACGCTGTGCAAAATTCGTCTGCGGTGCCTCGGCGCCTTCTTTTGAAAGGGCATAGAAATATCGTTGAAGATGGAGGGAGCTCTGCCGAATGATTGTTGGGAGCGGATAAATCCAAGGAGGTAACTTCGCTAGCCAGGGGACAGCTTCCATAAGATACACCCCCGGAACAACCATGTCGACCACTTCCATAAATGAAAGAGCGGTTTGAGCGACATAGTCGTTCATCTTTTCAATCCTGCGTCCCCAACCGATAATGGAGACCACCGAACAAGAGTATCGCTCGATCGCCATGACGTAGTCATTTGGTGTTTCCAGCAGATCCTTCAACAAGACTTTTGTTTCATTACCTTGAAAGCTTCGATGCGATCGAACAGCTTGAGATCCGACAACAGCGTGCTGTAGCTACCGTTAGTGACCGGGAGTCTGGCTAGTTCTAGTCCAAGGAACATTCACACCGTTAAACGTCGATGAGTCCTCCAGCTATCATCGTATCCAAGTGCGACTTGGTTGTTTTTAGTGCCGTTAATCATATCACCCATGACCACCATGTGAGGACGACCAGAATATATATTAGCTCTCTTTTCGAGGAGGTCAGAGATTGTCCAGCAGTCGTTACAGACTATGATAGGTCGATGGCCATTCCAGAGCGTTATGAGAGGATCTTTGTATTGTTTGGACCACTCCTCGAATTTGTGCCACGGCTTGACTTTTGGGATATCAAAAAAGTTGCCGACCAGAGGTAGTGGGAATGGACCTGGAGGCATAAGACGGCGTAGCCGTAAGACTTTGGCGTACTCAAGCAGGATCCATGCCGGCAATATCGCTGCGCTCAGCGACAGAGCAAGTAAGATCAGGTTTCTTGTTGAGGAAAGAGAGTCGAAAAGACCAATTTGCTCGATGAGTGGACTCATGTTCAAAGGCCGGGTACTTTAGATGAGAGACTTGTTACTTGAGAAATATTCTGTGAGGGACCTTTCCGCTGCCCATATTGTGTACTGACAGGCTCTGATACAATACTGTATATCTAGCTGTTGTAACAGTTCTAGTTCTATGTGGGACAGTGGGGTCAGCTGACACACAAATCCACTCATATGGAGTACCTCAGCAATTCCTTCCCCACAACAACCTGGGGATGACTGAGCTATTTTGAGTCTCCGCAACCTACAGGGTTCTCCACATTGCACGAGTGATCTCAGCGTTCTCCTTGACGAATCCTTGATCTCTGAGAATCACTCCCACTCTAGGAGCCATGAATAGACTCTGTCCGCAAATCCCCTTTCGGCACCCACCTCGGGTTTCCCCATTTGGACACCCAGTTGGGGGAGGAGATATTTTTCGACGACAATTCTTTGACCACGTAAGATGGACTGTAAGTTACCGTGCGTTTGTTCCGGTAACAAAAGTGGATAGTCATCAGTGAGGCACCGGCTTCTCAAATCGTTATGAGTGATTTTGATTGTCATTGCTGCCCACAAACCGGACCTTGCCCTTGCGTTGGTGTATCATCCTCCTGGCTTTTGTCCCGGACAGGATATTTGGAGATGGCGCGTATTGACTTGGATGAGCCCCTGCTAGCGACGCTCAAAGACAAAGTTGTGGTCGTAACTGGAGGATCTAATGGCATTGGAAAGTCAGCTGTGCACCAGTTCTACGATACGCTATCGTCTCGCTGAATGCGACTGGGACACGGGGATTGATATATCACAGAGCAGGAGCCAGAATCGTCTTGGGGCACATCTCGACCGAGCGAGGCCTGGAACTTGAATCCAAGCTCAACTCACCCAATGTTTGTTTTGTGCTGTGCGACGTCTCGTCTTATCAGGATCAGCTAGCTCTTTTTGCAACGGCGAAATGTAGGTTTGGCCATGTTGACATTATTATCGCCAACGCCGACATCACCATTGCTAAAGACCCCTTCACGCCCGGGGCTAATCTAGAGCAAGAACCTTCGATGAAAGAGCTCGACGTCAATCTCAAACGAGCATTCTTCACTGAGAGGACCGGAATAGCTTACCTCCGTGAGAACGACGGAGTTGATCTCATCCTCGTCAGCAGCATTGCAGGGTTTAAAGAATCTCCTGCCCTGACCCCTTATCTGGCGAGCAAGCACAGGATTATCGGTATCTTGCGTGGTATTCGCCTGACCGCAATCAAAGGAAGCATTCGAGCGAGCACGATATGCCCTCGAATGACAAGTGAGTCTCTGAAAACCAGTGTGTTGGTAATCAGTACGAAGGCTGATGTTATGGCTGACGCAGAGACAGTGATGGTCAAGGGAGTCCAGAAGGACTGGGAGGAACTCAAGTTGCCTACGAACGAACTGTCTGAGGTTGTCAACTCCTTCCTGATCTGCGCCACTCCGAATCGAGGATCTTCGGGGTCCTCGCATCCAGGCGCAAAACTTCATTCTCATGGGGCATCTTATACGCGGCGGGCGGTAAGTCATACGAGATAGAGCCCAAAATGCAGGAATTGGAGCCCGGATGGCTAGGTCAGGAGAATAGAACGGCCCTCGGAAAAGGGGCAAGCATGTCCGCAAGACCCAGAAATATCTTGGGTAGCTTGATCTCGGCAAAGAACTGGACGGCACGAACAAGGCTTTCGGCCGACGACATCGTCATCGTCCTCGGAGTGTTGGGCGCGATCGGCCACCTTGCTGGGATGTTGGCAAAGAACGTGTTCCATGCGCAGGTCATCGGAGTCGATTTGGCTGGGAAGGCCGAAGACAACTCAGCTCTCTTGGAAAGCGCTTGTGACGTCTTCGTCCCCGCGCCTGTCATCAGTTCGAGCAGTTGATGAAGCGGCACAGAAAAGAGCAGGAGTGGGAACAGATGATGGAGCGGCAGAGCTAAGACTACGAGCAGATGAGGGAGCAGCGGAACCAAGAGTGGGAGCAGATGATGCGGGAGTAAGCTGAGTATATATCAACTGCAGTATCGTCCATATCGCCCTCGACGCTCAAAGCACTCACGTCCCTACTAATCCTAAAAATTGTTCTGTATCTATATATTCGTCAGGCCCTTCCCGGCCCTCCTCTGCTTATGTATAACGAAAAGCACTCGTCCGCGCTGGTGTGTTGCAGGGTCGTGGACATGACCGTCTGGATCTGATCCAAGGGCATCCATCCAATCCTTGTTCTGTCTGTCTGTACTGCCATCGCTGGGCTGCCGAGCACTTTGCCGCCCATTGCAATAGTCGCTTGTTTGGGGTGCGCTGTATGAAGTGCAGATGTGGCCGTGTTGGAAGTACTTGTAGTGTTCAAGGCTTGCTCGTTGATGTTTTTTCCCCCTTGGGACAGTGCTCGCTCTCGATAACCTAGACACCATCAGCAATTGTAGGCGTCGCAAGTGCGTCCTTTGCATCAATGGCGTGCTAGGATATAGGCTAACATATAGTATACACAATGTATGTACCCTTTCCCCCAGGGCGATGCCACCACCGATCACTTTTAATAATGGTAGGTCCGATCCATATGCCCATCTAGACAATCTATAAGCCCGACGCCATGCGAAACACCGGCCAAAGCAACGTTTTGGAGACGAGAACAATGAAATGTAGAAGACAGCCCAGAGACAAAAGGGAAGGAAGGTAGGATCCTGGGAGAGATGCCGTATCCAAGTCTCTCACTTGCAAGGGTCGCCGTACGGTCCTGATAGGGTTCCCAAACTAAAATTTCGTCTTGGGGTTGAAGCCAGCGGCCGAGAATCGGGCTAGGAGAGCTAAGGCAGATCCGACGGCGCACATGACCCCGGCAAAAACTTTTACACCCCAATAGCTACCGGCGTTAGAAGATACAATGGCCCCGCCGATGGGACTCGTGGTCAGGGCGCCAATAGACATCAAGCCGAAAAGTAGACCCTGTCGCATGCCGATTTTCTGGATGGGGGAGATCTGGGCGATGAGGACGGGGCCCAAGGAGATGAAGGCGCCAGAGGAGAATCCGAAGAGCGCGGCAAAGGTAATGAGCGCGGCATTGCTAGATGCGGGGATCCACAGGGCGAGTATGAGGATTGAGGTGAGAAATGCGACGACGACGAAGATGTTGAACCGTCCCAGTTTGTCGGAGAGAATACCTGGGATGATTCGTCCAAACAAGCTAGAAAAAAGGACGGCGGCGTAAGCATACGTTCAATGGTCTGGGACTCCGCTGTGGAAATGAACATTGCATCGGGCGGAAAGGGCATGTTACATACCTTGCCGCATTCAATATAGGAACGAGGTAGTTAGCCAAGCTCGTCGACATGCCCCCAGCGATAGCCTGGCTGATAATGTAGTTGATGGGAATAAACAAGCCGAACGTAAACAGAAAGTTGCCCGCCGCTGTGAGGACGTAGGTTTTCTCCATGAGAGGCGCGATGAACTCCTTAAGGGTGATGGGTGGCTGCGGGTGAGGCGGAGTGCGCGTTTTGACCGTGAGGTTGGCAATGATGAGCAGTCCAAGGATCATGAAGGCGGCAATTCGCATAGACCATCCAAACCCAACCTTGGGAATCAGATGGTTGATCATGATCGGAAAGATAATGCCGCCAGTGCTCGAACCGCTCATTGTGATCCCGAAGGCATGTCCGCGTTTGTGGTGAAACCATGTAGCAACAGCACTGAGGGCTGGAAAAGTGCCAAAAATAAGTCAGCTGTCAGGTCGTTTTTTATCCTTCTTTCTGCGAATGTCCCACTCAGGGGAGGGGGGGGGCATATACTTACAGGGTGTAAAGACAGCCGACGCGCCGATCGCACTGACAACTCCCTGTGACAGGAGGAACTGGTAGTATTTATGCGAGATGGACGCCATCATCAAGCCGAAGACGTGTAACAGAGATCCCCCGAGCAAGATATATCGAGGTCCGTAGCTGTCGTAGAGCTTCCCTACCACGGGTCCCTAGGATAATTTCAGTTTCTGTCTTTTCTAAGTGGCGGGACTTCTGAGAGGGGACGGACCATGAACAGCATGAAGAAGATCTCCAGCGATGTGATCCAAGAAATAGTACTCGGAGAGTAGTTCCTCAACTGATGGGTCTCGTAGTGCGCCTGGAATACACCAATGCCTTTGTTCGTTGAGCATCAGGCGTCAGCGGTGACTTTGAAGGCAGTTGAGACCTTGACTAGGACACTCACTGTTGATCCATCCATAACAGCAAAATGAGCAACACCACGCGCCTAACACGACTGTCCAGGCTTCGCGACCTCCTTCAGGAGGCCCGTCAGTGACTGCCTGCTCCGACTTCTCTATAGCCACGCGCTGCCCGCCACGCTCGATATCATGGTTATCGTCACCCGAAGCGAGGCCGGAAGCTTTGTCGGAAGATACCGGTGAGGAATCGGGCATCGCTCCATTGTTCGGAGGAGCGCTAAGTGGTGACTGGGTTGGCTCTGGCATCGTGCCGTTGTCGGTGTGGTGTTTTATTCGCGTTCCGAGTTTTGGGCGTCGTTCAAAGGGATAGCCTGAAGCATATATAAATGCCGCGCTGACCTTGTTAGGAGTGAGAAAAAACGTCCCTCAGTCAGTTTGACTCTTAAATACAGAGTCCAGACCCCGTCACCCGGAAAAAGGAGATTGCTGGTAGCATTGGTTGTTGGTCTCGGCGGCGGCGCTGGTATTGTGGTCGGCTCCGTTATGAGGCCGCCGCCGAGGTGGCGTTGGCGGCCATCGGAACGAGAATTTTAATAGTAGCCTCTTCACTCCCTCCACTTTGGAATGTTGTGCCATTGATTCGATTTATTCTTTCTCCTCCACATATTTCACACTGGTTCACTGGTTGCTGTCGGGTTTAGTACATATCACCAAGGCCTTTTTTAGTCTCGACTCGGGGCCGCCCTTTTCTATGTAGAACCGTGCATCAGATAAGATAAAAAGGAGCTCGCGGGTGTGGAACTAATGTCTCCTTAGCCCGGCTTATCCGGAGGAAAATGCCTCAGGCCCTCAGGCTAACGGGCGTTAGCCCTGTAACTGGATCTTGAAATCAGCTTATCAGATCATCAGGATCAATCAGATAAGAATTGTCTGGATCTCGCGCGGCTTGTCCTCGCCAGCGACTTTTGGGCATGAAGCGCGTTAAACGAGACAGAGATTTCTCAGTTGATCATGTCAAGCAGTTGTGTTACCGACATCGGAGAAAATTCGTTGTTGGAGGGATGAAGGTAGCTAAAGTATAAAACTACTGCCACACGCTTTACAGTGCTGCGTTCATCTTTGCATCTGCTACTCACGGTTGGCTCTTCCACTGACGTTAGTATATCTTATCGCCAGTTCTGGTTGCATTCCATTTCGAGCCATGCATTCAGACGAACAAGTCGAGGGACCCTCATCGGAAGCTGGTACCAAGGCCGAAGCGCAGCTTGACGGTCAGTACACACCTGAGGATGCCTGTGATGTACAGGCGCCTGAGGGTGTGCAAAAGATCGAGGCCTTCAAGGTTGTATGGTCGAAGTGGTCTCTCATCATCGCATATACCGGGTCAGTACACCACTCGTGGACACTCCCCTGAACCCTGCTAACGTTGACCTCAGGATTTATGCCTTGCTAGTCTGGATCAGCCTCCAGCAGTATTCCAACTACAGCTTGTCTGCCTACGTCGTGAGCGACTTCGCTGCACACTCTCTCGTTTCCACAACCAGCATGGTCTGCTTCCTCATCGCGGGCGTGGTACAGGTGCCGATCGCCAAGTTTCTCGATCTCACAGGCCGCATGGAAGGGTTCATCCTCATGGTTTTCTTTATGGAGCTGGGTATGTCGTATAGACAGACATCCTTTCTATCGCATCCTATCACTGTGGCTGATCCGTTCTGATCCCACCTTACAGGGCTTGTCATGCTCACAGCATGCGAGAATGTCGCGACGTATACTGCTGCAATGGTACTCTCATCATCCCATTTCACCCAAAGCATCTGAAATACTGACTAGAACTCTCTCTTGCAGGTCTTCTACGAGATCGGTTTCAGCGGCATCGGCTATGTGATCACCGTCTTCATTGTCGACACGACCCAACCAAAAAACCGCGGCTGGATGCTCGGCGCCCAGAACCTACCAGCACTTGGTACGACATTCGCCGGTGCACCTCTAGCACAAGCCTTCCTCGACCATAGTACTTGGAGATGGGCCTTTGGCACGTTTACCATTGTGATTCCTTTCATCGCTGTTCCAATCATACTGAGCTTGTGGGCCAATCAGCGAAAGTCTCGGAAACTCGGTGTGGTGACCAGACGCCCGGCAAGTGGGCGGACGACATGGCAATCCATTATACATTACGGCATAGAATTTGATGGTATGTATATACACTGCCCCCTAAGTCTGGAAATATCGAGCTCCGTTCTAACTCGATGACAGCCATTGGAGTCGCCCTCTTCGGTGCCGGCGTCACCGTCTTCCTTCTCCCATTCACTCTGGCAGCTTCTTCATACAAGTCGTGGGGTTCTGGAATTGAGATCACTATGTTTGTGGTCGGTGGTGTTCTGATTATCGCCTTCGTGGTGTACGAATGGTTCTGGTCACCCAAGTCATTCATTGCCTTCAGCCTTCTCAAAGACCGCAATGTGCTTGGTGCCTGCATATTCAACTTGGCGACAGGAATGGCTTACTTGTGAGCCCGCCTTTTTTTCCCCTTTCAATGTATCTCTTCATTTCACCAAAGGGACCCCCAAGCTGACAGTGTGCCTGGGAATAAGCGTATGGGAATCATACTATACCTCTTGGCTCCAGGTCGTTGCGGGTCTCAGTATCACGCATGCCGGATATGTGGGAAGCATATACTGGAATTGTGTTGGCCTTGCAGGCATTGTTTCAGGATTGTAAGACCCCTCTCTTCTGAAAAGCCAACTTTGGACATCTTCTCATTTGCTTTTCCACTAGGGTTGTACGACAGACCGGTGATTTCAAGTGGGTGGCCTTTGCCGGGACCTGTCTGATGACCCTCGGAGTTGGGCTCCTCATACACTTCCGCAAACTGGGGGTAGACGTCGGCTACATCGTCATGTGCCAACTTTTCATCGGCTTTGGTGGTGGAATCATCACCATCGCCCAATATCTGGCGCTTTTGGCTCCGTCCGTCGGGAAGAAGCAGAACACGCAGCGGAGTGTGGCCGTGCTACTGTCCCTGTCATCTCTATTCTCGAAAATCGGTGCAGCCATCGGCCTCTGCATTGCAGGTGGTATCTGGACCAACGAATTTCTTGACTCCCTTACCAGGAGATTGCCCGACACATACAAGTCGCAAGCCGAGCAAATCTATGGATCGCTTGTCTACCAGTTACTGGCGCTGGAGAACCCTTTGACCAAAGACGCAGTCCTCGGAGCATACGATGACATGCAGCGCAAGTTGACCATCACTGCGACAGCCTTGTATGCCCTGGCATTCGTGGGACTCGCGCTCTGGCAAGATGTCAAACTCGAGGAAGTGGAAGGGGACGAGGAGAAGAAAGGAGTTGTAATTTAGATCGAAATCAGATAGATGGTGGAAGACCGGAAGGGGGAAGGCCTGCTTTTGCTTTTACTCCGAGATTCTTGGGCAGAATCGGGTGGCCTTTCTTTTCCAAGCCTGAATGAATGGAGTGAGAAGAAGAATATTTTGGTTTGGTTTCTGTGTGACGAGGAGCCTGCAGTGTGTAGACAAAGTTGAGGTGGGAGGAAGTTTTAGTAATAGCATCCTTAGAGAGAAGGACAAGAAAAGAGGCTTTAATCAAGACGCAAACAAAGAATGCTTTCTTTCCTCCTCTGCTCTCTAACATACAACATACAACATACAACACTATGTCAAATGGCCAGGAGGTTCTCGATGTGACGCATGCGAAGTGCTGCCAATGTCCGGACATGTATGCAGTATCTAGGCTATAGCATAGAATTGAGTATTGAGTGTAACCCTTAAGCAGGCTGAGGAGAGAGTCGGCAGTCAATTTTTTTTGTTTTCTCCCCCACGCAAAGAGAGTGAGCGCACTTTACTAAGTAGGCTGTTTCGAAACCGGATTTGCACGAGGGCTCCAGGAGGCCCTGAACCAACCCGTCTTTGCACTGGGGGCCTGGAACTCGGGTCTGGATCTGGGCTTCGCAGTTCAGTTCAATTCAGTCTTAGTCCAATAATCTTCCAAGAAAAACAAAACATTGATTAGGCCTTAGCTCTCGAATGTTGTTGACACCCAAGGCAAAAGGCACGACCTTAGTGCAGCAGACAAGGCCGGGGGGTTAGGGCCAACGCCAAAGAATCAATACGCCCTCAAAAGACGCGGCTAGCCGTTGTCGGATGGCATTGCGGTGCAACCTTTACCACAATACCCTTTCCTGCCAAAAGGTCTTTGGATGTAAGTGGACCCAGGGGATATCTCTTAGTCCGCCCACAGTAACAGTTCTCCTTATGGAGGGAGGTACGATGGGCGTCGTCGAGTTGTATCTTATTAGATATTTTTAATCTAATCCATCCAGAGACCTCTACAAGCCATTGAAGCCTTGCATATCAAACTCCTCCACAATATTGCTCCAGTCTTGAAAATCCACGTAGTCGGGCATGCCCCAGTTCCAGTCCCCGCTCAGTCTGATGTCGGCAGGATCGCCCAGCTCGCTCGCCGCATGCGCCATCCCAAACCCCTCTTCCAGAGCCCGGTCATTATTCTCATCTGGTTTGGTCGCGTTGTACGTCTCTCGTATGCGCAGGGCCTTCCCCCTCAGCAGCTGAAGAACGGTCCACTTCGATCCCGGCTCGGTGACACGTGCGTGTGGCTCCGCGAGCTGAAAGGAGCGTTCGAGGGCATTCCACGCCCGCTCCGTGCTCGGCCCGTCC
Organism: Exophiala viscosa; assembly: GCF_022695815.1. NCBI lineage: Eukaryota > Fungi > Ascomycota > Eurotiomycetes > Chaetothyriales > Herpotrichiellaceae > Exophiala > Exophiala viscosa. Next base: position 1,188,991 of record NW_026944358.1, on the reverse strand, counting down.
GGCTTCAGACAAAGATGCCAGAGCACGTATGTGAGGAGGTGATACTGTGTGTAGCTCCTCAAATACCAATGGAAGCCTCTCAGCAGCTCATCTGTTTGTAGCTGTAGGTACATCTCTAGAAGCCGGCAGGCCACTGTCAGAGTGTCTTCATTCGCGTCAAATGCGCCCTTCTTTACATGGCGGCGCTTTGTTGACTGCTGTTGCACGACGAACTCCAGCTTCGCGAGAATGATGGGTGTCAGGAGAGATATCGCCCGTTGTATTGGGATGTTCGGATTCAAGTGTCTAAGGTATCTGTCTTCGAGGCGGGTCCTCATATCTTTTAGGATTTGTGCTCCAGCTGATTCGCCGTGTATGCTGCCAGCAGACGCCACGGGCCTTCCGGTGATCTGCTGAATTATTTGGCCAATCTCTATCGTAATAAGGCTGAAGGTCATTTCGGCCCACATAGGTTTGGGCGCCGGCGGACCTTGCATGTCGGGGGACAGCTCGCTGTCATTTACGTTGACCGGTAAATGCGTGTCGCAAGATCGATCAACACTGGAGACAGCAATGCCGAGATCCTCTGCTGCACGCGAGTCCGCAGCACACAAATACCACCACACACGTCTTCGCATTTCCGATTCAAAGGGAGAGAGACGGAGGTTGCTGCCATCTCTGTGCAAACCAATGGACTGAGCCATTCGAAGAGCCAGGCCTGCGAGAGTCCAGCTTGATCGACCGGTATGAAAAGCACGGAGAGACGTCTATACATGGAACCGGATCAGCCTGCGTGCATCCCAAGGTAGGCTGAAGATACCCACAATGTATATTGTCATAGCCTGTAACGACCTCATACTTGGCGAGTCGAATATGTTGGCGCCTGCCAGACTATGCTCTAGTCCTTGCTTGAATCTAGCCAGGGTAGTGCCTCTATCCTGCCCGAATAAATTAACCGCATCGACAGTCGATAGACTAGTTGTTGCGGCAAAGTAGATTGCAAATAAGAGCGCATGGAGGTCATTCTCTGCGTCTCCCGGGTTGTTTATCGCGGTACAAATGGTGACTTGAACCGTGGGAACATGCAGGATCTTGATAATGGGATCAACGTTGTTGAGAAACGTTTGCCATAGTTGCAGGGCTTGCCACCTGCTTGGATGGCAGCTTTGCACGTCCGTCATGGATTGATTGAAGCCATGAAATATCCCTCTGAGGTCAGAGGATCGTGCCTCTCCGGCCCTGGTGCTATTGACACTAGGACCCGTCATCACCAACTGAAACTCTCGTTCCTGGTCAGTCGAGTGGTCAGCCCGTTCCTTCCGTATCCATGCATTCCACAGCAGCAACATACCTTGTCTAGTATTCGCGACAGTATACTTTCATTGATGTAGCGACTCGTGTCGCCATCCTGCACTAGCATCTCTTGAGGAGAGGATTCGGGAGACGTACACTCGCTGACGCTGTTCTCGGTGCGTGCAGTATTGATCTCCGAAGCGTCTCTGTGGTCCAGGTCCCGTGTTGCCGCGCCATGCGTGAATGCAGCGACTGTTCGCTCGAGCCGTGCAACGCGACTGCATATTTCGCCAATGGTCGTCCTCGGTGCGCGGCGGTGGTGCTGCTCGACTTCTGGATAGTAGCACGCAATATTGTTACGCACACAGTTCGAACACGGCGACCGCTTGTCACAGCGAATCTTGCGCCGATGGCAGGTAAGGCAAGACCGCGCGATTCTCCGATGCGGCGCCGACAAGGAAACGGGGGGCTCGGGAGGCGTCGAGGCCCTTCTCTGTTCATCAAGGGTGCCTCTGAAGGGAGCTTCACCTTCCATGCTGGGCCTGATCTGGCTGTGGGAGAGGATAATAGGGGACCTGTACCTGGATCTGGATCTGGATCTGAGCCTAGATATATCATAAATACAGTCGCGCTTAATTACTCAGCGGTGGTTGCGTCGGGAAAAGTGTCAAGTTTCAAAACTTCCCTGTCACGAAAAGCGCGCCAACTTGGATCCGGTAAGGGCGGTGAGGTCTTGGCCCCAGCGCCGGACCAGCGGATGCGAAAGACGGACATGGCCACATGCTTGCACGCCACGGACATGAGGATGAGTTAATGATCTACGCGGCTTCGGCCACGTTCACTAACTAGGTGATGACTTGGGTCGTTCCGTTCGAAACGGCTAGGAACGACAGAAAAGGGAAAATCATGGTGACCAGATAGCAGTAGGGCGGAATTCCTGCTTCGGTGCACTTTTGGGGACTTGCTGGGGCCGCATAATTGGCCAACCACGAGGAAATTCGTTGGCGATATCACATGTTGAGAGATCCATCAACGGCCTCGATGGTTTCAAGGAAGAATGCCCAAGGGGGCACATACGTTTCCATGGACCCGCAGATCAAGTATGCAGCGTACGATCTTCTGTATATCCTGGATAGCTCGTTGACAACGCATTACCTCCCCAGCCCCCGCAGCGTCTTCAGTCAAATATCGCGAAACTTGAAGCCTGGAGGTAATCTCGTCTTTTCGCTTGAGCATCCTGTGACGACAGCACCATCAGACCCATCATGAAAGAAAACCGAGAATGGCCAGGTACTTTGGCCGCTGGATCAATACGCTAACGAAGGTGTAAGTGTGACGAGCTGGCTAGGGTTTAGGGAAGTCCATAAGTACTATCAGCGCGTCGAGACATATTTGTCGTTGCTGGTCGAGAATGGTCTCGTCCTCGAAGCTTTTCGGGAATCATGGGACGGAACGGGCACCAGCTATACTCTTAATAAAAAAGCCAGGGCACAGGTCGGATTTACTCTCGTGGAAGCTGGAAAGCAGAAGACGGACTCGATGTGACGGTTGTTCACGGCCCAGGTTGGATGGGGAAGGCAGAAATGAAAGGGAAATGAGAGGGAAATGAAAGGTAAATTGGTCAGAGAAGAACGCGACAAGTGAAACAAACACATAGGGTGAAACGGCCACCATAAGCCGCAACCTAGATTGCAACGAGTATCACTGATTTCCACAAAGAGCAAAAACTTCTCATATCAAGCTGACACTGCAGGCGGAGATGTTTTGCCAGGGGGAATCTTATCTGACATGATCAGATTAGATGATGCAGTGACGCTGGGGCTGGCCCGGCTTCTCTCGGATCAGATAAACTCGCGTACAACCTGCTTACTAGTCCGAATGGGCTTTCAGGCTCAGCTGCCGATAGTGCACAAACCGACAACGTTGTCGGTGCGGCGCACCTAGAAGGCCGAGTAGGATTGGCATTCAGGAAGGACGTATGACCGCCGAGGAATGGAAAGTGTCAAAACTTCAAACATTCGCATTCACTTGATCTACCGTCCTCTTAGCATTCAGCGTCCGCTTCAGAAGCCATGTGGGAATCTATTGTTGTGTATACTAAGCTAATAGGCTACATCTTTACTATTGCGGTCCGAAATGTCTCGTCCTCAATTCGCTATGCCATCCACGCGAAAACCTACAAAGCAGTGCCGAAGCCCCTGAATGTGGTAGTCGTCGGTGCATCGTTTGCAGGATACCATGCCGCCAAAGTCCTCGCAAATTCTCTTCCTACGGGTTATCGAGTGGTTATCATTGAGAAGAACACGCACTTTCAGTTTTCCTGGGTATTTCCGCGGTTTTCTGTCGTCCCAGACCACGAACACAAGGCATTCATTCCATACGGGCCTTACTTAAAAAGCGCTCCTGATGGGTCCTATCTATTTCTTCAAGACAGCGTAATCGAAGTTGCCAGAGATGTGGTTCGGTTGAGGAGCGGGAAAGAGATTCAATACACTTATCTAGTGATGGCCACCGGCTCTCAAGGGGGCGTCCCCTCACGTCTGAATGCCGAAGAAAAGTCAACTGGAATGGATGTCCTCCGTGGGCTCCAAGAACGAATTCGGAATTCAAAGGACCTTGTCGTGCTCGGAGGCGGTCCTGCAGGGGTAGAGCTGGCAACTGATGCTAAAGAACACTACGCAACCAAGAACGTGACTCTGATCCATTCTCGAATGCAGCTGTTAAATGGGTTCGATCCTAAGTTGCATAACGTCGCCTTGAAAACGCTACATGAGCTTGGGGTCAATGTTATACTTGGTGAGAGGCTAGGAAACAAGGCTGCATTGGGTGACGAAGTGTCGTTGCATACGGGGCAGAAGATTCCTTGTGACTTGTTGGTATGTTGGCAGTACTCTCCCACTGAACTGCACTGACATCGTTTGAGGTGAAATGTATCGGTCAAACTGGGGCAACAAAGAGTATAGCAAACCTCACTCCGTCCTGTTTGACCCAGTCCGGTCACATCAAAGTTAAACCCACACTTCAAGTCACTGATCCAGCATTTCCTACGATCTATGCTGTGGGCGATGTCGCAGAGTTGGGTATAAACCGGAATTCCCGTGCTGCCATGCACCAGGCAACCGTGGCCGCCGAGAACATTGTGAATGCTATTCACGAGAAGCCCCAGGCTGAGTACCGATATGAATGGTGGCAGGACGGAATAGAGCTCACGCTCGGTCTTGTAAGTGTTCTGAATATGCGATTGCGGAAAAAGGATTCTGATTACTCTAGACCAAGACGGTAGTCTTTCTGCGGGTCGATGGTAGAGTTGCGCTCATGCACAAGAGTGGTAAAGAAATCGCCCTAGGCAGCGCCCGCTGTTGGAAGTTGTTGGGCGCAATGCCGTATGATGATCAACAGGAGTCAGATTCGACATAGGTGGCTTTGGTGACGAAACCCTGCCGACGACCCTCTTGGCTTAATGGCGAGGATGTGAATGGAAGGGGAGGAGGATATGTTGTATTGGCGAGAATGCCAGGCTATATGATTGAGAGTGATATGGTTGAGGGCAACGCTGGTGGAGGGAAGCATTTTCGCTGTCATTGCCATCGACAGCCGTGTAGGACTTTTTACGCATGACTCGGAACTTATTCAACGCCCCTGCATCTCAACTCCTCTTCAGATCAGAAGCTAGGCCAGTATGGGACCAGACGAGAATATATCTTCGTGTCAACTCACGTCAAGACTTTTCAACTTTTACCTAGAGTGAAAAGCAGTCGCATGGTTGACTGATTCACTGAGAGAGAGACAGCATTCGCTTGAAGGTATATACCGAATGCGCGTAGCGTGATAATCTTATCGAGATCTTATCAGATTTGATTACCTTTGACCTGTCTCCATAGATTCTTGGCACGGCGTTGGTCGTGTCGCCGATGCCGAATCAGCTCTCGGCCTCGGCGCATATATGATGTCCGCAAGTTAAGTGCCTCCAGGGTTGGAAAGGCGTGATTTAGCTCCAGCTCTACAGTAGCCGGAAGATAGTGACTCTTTGCATTCTTCTAGGCCTTGGACATCGGATCAGCTAGGCTTGAGCGACAACGCGGACGACTCGTGGCACCGATAGAAGGTAGCCAGTGGCAATCCTGTATCACGATGTTCCACGATGTTCCACAATATCCCGACTTTTCACGAATTAATCATATATCTCATGCTCGGTCGTAACAATTATCTGATCACCGAAGCTCTCGGCCCAAAGCCCCACCAAAAGGGGCTCACTGGGCAGCGCGCCGTGCTTCAATGCGAGCCAGGTCTCAAGGCACCGCCAGGCACGTCCGGACTACCCGGTTGACGCTGTAACATTTAAAAGAACGATCATTGATGGTCGAGGATCCCCATCTCTGGACGGCTTTTGCAACCAAGACCACCATCGAAGCTGTTTCACCACCAGGTCTACTGTATTCGAATTGTCCTGCAACAAACATGTCTGATAACGATGTCGAGAAGTCTGGGCAGCTGGAGCAACCAACTCCGGCTCCGCCACAAGAACCTCCCAATCCCTCTACACTAGGTGAAGAAGAGGTTTCCCATTCTCGAGCGATGTCAGTCCCCAGCTTTCCGGAAGGAGGAACGAGAGCGTGGACGACTGTGCTAGGTTGCTGGGCAGTAATGTTCTTCACCTTTGGCTACATTAATGCATTTGGGTATGTATATATCCTCCCCAGAACATGTTTCCGTCGCTGAGTCGAATCGTTCATTACTGACCATGAGATCTGTTGTTCAGTGTTTATGAGACGTATTACATCGCAACCACACACGAAACGCCGTCGACTATAGCTTGGATTGGTTCCTTTCAGTTTTTTGCCATGTTTTCCGCGGGAGTTGTGTCTGGTCCTATTTTAGACCGCTACGGTCCAGTCGTGGGTTCCCCATCCTAGCAGCCAGGGAGGTTTTCTTCTACTAATATCACCTGTCCATAGGTTGTGATCTGGCCCGCATCAGCCCTGTTCGTCACCTCTGTCATGCTCACCAGCGTCTGCAAGATGTACTACCAATTCTTGCTGGCTCAAGGAGTCTTGGGAGGCATATCCTGTGGACTGGTTTACGCGCCAGCCATCTCTATCATTGGTCACTACTTCCATGCGAGGCGAGCGCTAGCCATTGGAATTGCATCTTCAGGCTCCTCTCTGGGTGGCGTCATCTTTCCGATCATGATCAATCGACTTCTCTTCTCATCATCCTTGGGCTTTGGCTGGACGGTGCGGATCGTCGGTTTTCTTATACTGGGACTCTGCTTGCTGGCATGCTTAACCATCAAGCCCAGAATAGCTCCCAGAAAAGGTCCCCATTTTCTGCCAGCAGCCTTCAAGAACCTAACATACTCCCTTCAAGTGCTGGGGCTGTTTCTGGTGATCTGGGGCATACTTACGCCAATATTTTTCTTGCCATCATATGCTCAGACGCAGGGGATGAGCCGCAATTTGGCATGGTACACGATATCGATCCTTAACGCTGGTTCACTCGTTGGTCGCCTATCAGCTGGATTTTTATCTGCCTACCTAGGCGACCTCAACGTCCTCACTTCATCAAGCGGGATCTGCGGGCTCCTCATCTTTTGCTGGTATCGAATCCACTCCAATGCCGCGATAATCGTCTTCTCGGTGCTATTCGGAATGTTTTCTGGAGTGGTTGTCGGGATGTTTGCCTCGACTTTGGCACATACTGCGCCTCATCCCAGCCAGATAGGAACCTATATTGGCATGGCAGTAGGTATCTTGGGGGTTTCAGGCTTAACAGGCTCTCCGATCAGTGGAGCTATGATCGCACACTACGGAGGATATAATGAGGCCATAGGATTCAGCGGTGCTGTGACGATGGCTGGAACTGCGCTGCTTGCTTGCGCTCAGTATTCCAAAATGTCAAAATAGACTGTCAGGATTCGCGCAGGCACAAGACACCAGTCCTGCGGGCAGCACCAAAGGGGGAAGAGGAGTTATGTGGAATGGCCCATACTAAGGAAAGGGACAGGGCTGTGACTAGAAGATGCTCTGCTGGAACAAGTTTGCGGGTGAAGATACTATATTAGTTGGCTACTGGAAGGACAGAAACAGAAAGACGATTTAATACAAAGCGCCCTCTCCAAGACACACAGCGAGAATAAGTGTTGTCAGTGCGTTTGGGGGCCAAACAGAAAACCAGACTTCCTTACCTGGCCGATAGCCCCTGAGCCCCACCGCCTTTCGGGCTAATAGGGTGTGACCGGCTATAACTTGCCCAGCAAACCCCCTTCGACCGCCTGGCCCGCCCGCGCTCGGTCTTTTGTGCATCGGACAACTGCAACTCGACTTCAGCGTCAAACGCTCGCTCTTTTCCCACATGTCCACAACGGCCAGGTAGCACCAAAGACACGCGAAACAATGTCGACAGAGAATGGAGGTCGGGCCACATCGACGAGCCCGGGACGTGGCCAAGTCCCGGCCCGCAAGCGCCGAAGACCTGCCCTATCGTGCGAGCAATGTCGCAACCGCAAAGTTAAATGTGATCGCAACTTCCCTTCCTGTGACCGCTGCATTCGGATGGATCAGGCCCATGCTTGTGCTTACAGCAACGACGTCTTCTCGCGTATGGGAAGGAAACGCGCCAGTCCTCAAAATGCCGAATCTGACCACGCTTCTGCGCCAAATAACCGCTCGAGATTGCTACCACAACAAGCAGGAGCATCTCCGCTTTACAGGCCAAGGCAAGGGACAACCAATCCAGCAACGGCAGAGAGCCTTGCGAGGCCAATTCCAGCAGCGACAGACAATCTTTTAGAGGGGCTCCCTGATACTGATGCAGCTGTTGCGGGAGAGACTTCGACCCAAGTTACTAGACGTTCCATAAGGAGCGTACGAAGCATTTCATCTTGTATCGGTGGATCTATGTACTTTGAGGGGAGAGATTCCCAAACAAGGTTCTTTGGTCAGACGAATCCTATGAATATGTACAGCCAGGTACCTTTCTCATCCGGTCCTTCCGCACCCGAAAAGTCTACTCACAGTAACAGTTTGGAGAACTTCGTGCATATATCAAAGAGATCAAATCCGAAAACCCTACACTCATCAATCTACGCACAGAGTTTGAGGCTTTCCAACGTGATCGCAAGAAGGGGGTCAGTGATGGTCGCTCCTTAGATGGCCTGGTTCCTCCCCGCCAGACCGCCGACGAACTTGTCGCCCTTTACCTCGATTACTTTGAGCCAACCCACCGCGTCCTACACAAACCCTCATTCCGAAGGGAGTATGCGAGGTATTGGGGAAGTCCAGAGAGTGCGTCGCCGGGATTCGTAGCGCAGCTGTTGGCAATGATGGCAGCTGTGCTTGTCATGCACAACTCGAGCGCCGTGGGATCTTCCGGTATTGGACCTGCGGTTCGGGAGACCGCGCGTGAGTGGGTGAATGCTGCAGAGTCGTTCCTACAGAGACATACAAAGCGGCCAGATCTGAGGATTTTTCAGATCTGCTGCCTGTCGATCGTGTCGAGGAGGCTCAACGGGCTATCGGAGAATCAAGCATGGATCGCCACAGGTAGCCTGGTCAAAATGGCCATGTCCGCTGGCTACCACAGGGAACCCAGGGATTTGGCTAAGGTCTCTCCATTCTACCTTGAGATGCGAAGGCGGATATGGGCAACCATAGTCGAATTGGACCTTCAGGCTTCTATCGACCGTGGGATGCTCCCTTCGGTAAGAGAGGGAGATTTCAATACAACACCGCCCATGAATCTGAGCGACGACTCCATTGACGAGACGGTTTCAGACTTGCCGACGTCAGAACCTCTTGAAGTGGTTACTGATTCGGCGTTCCAGGCCGCCTTGACCACGTCCCTTTCGCTCCGGTTAAGAATCTGTGCATGGGCTAACAGTGCAAATATTGAACTGGATTACGAGGACGCCCTGAACATGGACGAAGAACTGTCACGACACCTAAATAGCATGCCGGTGTGGAGCTGCCCTACTGCAGACGATGCAAGCAACCAGCAGAGCCCTCATGCACGAGTACTTCTCCAGCTAGTACTGCGCCAGTATGTAATCCTCTTGCACACACCATTCGCGTCACTGGGGCAACATATATCCAAATACGCACACTCAAGACGAGTACGCCTCGAAACCGCGACCACCATTCTCTGTCAGTGTCAGGATATCCTGCAGCCCAGTACCAGCAACATGATACGATGTATCGTGCCAAGCGGTACTATCCAGGCTGCATTGGCAGTATGCCACGAGTTGTATATGAGCGATGCTGGATACGGTACGTAGCTCAACTGTCCAACTCGAGGAAATCTCAACTCATCGATGACAGCTTCCCCGCACATCTTACGGACAGTGCCCGCCTTTGCCGAGTCTCTAATAGGCCTTGCCGAAACAGCGTTGACCGCTATTGAAACACAACTGTACATGATTGGCAAAAAGGCGTCAGAGTTTTATCTCTTGACAATGGTCCTGTCGCTACTGAAAGCAAGGCTTTGGCCAACCACGGAGGAGGCCAGTCGATCAAAAGCGGTGGAGCAGATTCTGAGGATCGGTCAGCGGTTATACGCCTGGCAGATGCAGGCCGAGGCCGAGAAGACCCTGCGCCGAAAAGTGGGTGGCTGGCTGGCGCACTCCAGGCATGGCTATCCCTAGGTGACCAACTCTGACTCTTTACCAGATACCGCAACCGGCCATCAGCACGCCTCATCCCCCGGGATATTGCACCGCTGAGGCAACGACGAACGCATTGGCACAACAGGGACCTTCCACTACCTTCCAGGTTGGTATTTTTGCGAATTATACACACCGATTGCAGCTGACGCCCGCCCCGCTAGACAAACGAAGATTTCGGGATTCTCGACGCAGAGCTCGACGAGGATGTTTTTGGCGCTTGGAATGTGGAAGATCTCTTTGACTTCTGAGGTTGAAGAATGGACAGCTGTGGGCGAATATATTTTCCTGCGAAGGCTATCACTACTCCCTTGAGATGACCCTAGTTCTGTCTGTCCAACCCGGGCAAACAACTCCGCAGACGCTTGAGAACCGCGTCAAGAGGTCAAAGAATTTTACTCGGCCCGTCGGCCTATTCCAAAAACACCGCTCCAGGCTAAGCTCGGTGTTTTCGAAGATAAGAAGACCGAGCAAATAGCGTTCGGATCAGGAGGGACGTCCATCTAATCTAATCTGTGTCCGTCAAGACCCCCTTGATCTCTTCTTGTTCTCCAGGGCCCTGCATCTTCAATGGGTCCCTTTTTCAAGACGATCGCCAATACGTTTTCTTGCTGGGGGGTGGAATGCCTCCACTGGGCAAAGATGGTGGTTGGCTCTGCGCCCGTCGCCGCCACCTAGCCTAGCAGCTTCGGTTTTGGCCAAACTCGGTGAATTCGCGGAATTGCGCCCCTTCTTTGGGGGGCTTATCGTTTATTTAAGAAAAAGGGCTGTGGCTTTCTTCTACAAGAATCCCTTCTCAGATCAAATCGCTTTCTAATTCAACCAACAGCATCATAATAACCACGGGCACGGGGCCAAGCAATGAAAGTCCTCATCTGTGGTGGGGGCATTGCCGGTCCTGCTCTCGCCTTCTGGCTCTCGAAGCTGCCAGGTTACGACATCACGCTGGTGGAGCGCTTCTCCTGCCTACGCGCCTCGGGGCAACAGATAGATCTGCGGGGCCATGGTATCCAGGCCATGAAACGTATGGGCCTCGAGCAGGCTTACCGCTCCAAGTCTGTCAACGAGACAGGTCTACAGTTTGTCGACAGCTCCGGGCAACGGAAGGCCTTCTTCCCGGCGAACAAGACCGGAACGGGGTTACAGAGCTTTACCACCAATTACGAGATCATGAGAGGAGATCTGTGTCGTCTTCTGTACGACGCGACCAAGGACCGTGTCAGGTACCTCTTTGGCACTACCGTCGAGAGTTTTGAGGATGATGATAGGTCCATCAAGGTCCAGTTTACAGATGGGTCAAAGGACTGGTTTGATCTGTTGGTCGGGGCTGATGGCCAAGGATCCCGGATCCGGAGGATGATATTACCCCCTGAAAGTCCGGACCCTTTTCGCTCACTCCACATGTATATGGCGTATTTCACCATGTCTCACGAGGAAGGCGAGGAGTATGTGGCTACGGGCTACCTGGCGACCAACAAGCGCCTTCTTTTCACTCGAAGACACAGTCCCAACTCCATCCAGGCCTACATGGGATATGTCGACGACGACATGGAGCAACTGAAACATGTCATGAAGAGTGACGTTGGGGAGCAGAAGAAGGTCTGGGCCGAGCTTTTCCGGGATGCTGGGTGGCAGGCAGACCGGTTCATTACGGCAATGCAGGACGACTCGCTATCGAACGACTTCTTCACTCACGAAGTGGGACAGGTCAGGATCGACTCTTGGTCTCGTGGCAGGGTGGTTCTTCTCGGGGATGCCGCCTATTGCCCTTCGGCGGCGACTGGAATGGGCACCTCAGCATCCCTTGTCGGCGCCTATGTCCTGGCCGGGGAAATCGCTAAACACTTGTATCGTTCGAATGTAGTGGACGTCGGCGGCAATCCAGACGGTACTGGGGATCCTCTTCCTTCCGCATTGGCAGCTTACCAGAGACAACTAAAGCCCTTCGTGAGCCAGGTGCAAAACCTGGCTTCGGGCTTCTGGATTCCGTCGTCGCCTTGGGGCATTACTGTCTTCAACTTCCTCGTCGGCTTGGCTGCGAGGCTGCGCATCGACGCCTTGAGCAGATGGGTCTTCCGTGAGGACGTACGGGGTTGGGACTTGCCGGAATATCCAGAGTTGGCACGACTGGGCTTATCGAAGTGATTTGGCTCCGGGGCCGGGGTTGTCGCGAGTGAGGGTGTTATGTAGAGAATTTTTTATATCTAGCTAGAACATGGGAAGCAAACTCCGTTCTGGGCTGTCCTTCAGCCCGCCGAGATTGGGGCACTTGCTCATTCGTCTTTCGCGGTCGGCGACTTCGAGCGGTGAGGCTGGTGGGCCGGCTTAAGCGGTCGTGCATTGGATAGTGAAGCCATCTTTCGGTGGACTTCTGCATCTCAATTTCGGGTTAAGTCTCCCTACTGCCAATGGACGTACTTGCTTCGGTCAAGTTGTCATCCTAGGCGTAGATTCATGGGGGCGGTCGATAAGCCGGCTTTCGATGATGTTTGAGGTTGTTGCCTCGAAACTTGCCAGCGGTGCGGGAAGGCTGGCGCAGAACGACTGTTTGGTGCGTTTATATTGAATCATCGAGAAGGACATCTTCGAGTCAGTTTAAGCAAGTTCTGATGTGCAAGCGTAGAAAGAACCTCTTTTATAGAACAAAGCATGATTCCAGGTCTTTTTATATCCCTGTGAGGCAATCAAACCATCGTTTCTGCCGAGTAGCCTATTAAGATAGACTATCAAGATAGACTATCAACACAGCACGTGTTCGGGCAAGATATACTTTGTCTATAGTTTAGTCAGACTTCTATCAGATAAGAGATTATGATTATTGGCTTGCGTTATAAGCCAATCAATCAGAAGGACATGTCGCGGCTTCCAGTTGAACAAAGCCAGGCCCCAGAAGAATCGGACTCAAAGTTTACAACGCGCGCACAAGCAACAGCCGTAGGTGGACCAAATACCTGAGCTGCTCGACTACCAATTCCTCACAAGGCCGGGACACCAGTAATTTCTGGTACCCTCTTGGACGGCCCAAGACCTTCAGGATTCTGCACTAGGAAATCCATACCTTTTCTGTAAATAACATGATTGATTGATCTCCTGGGATCGAGTAACCCAGTAGTAGTCCTATGCCTGCACACCATTAGGCTTTCCATGTATCCGTGGGCGGAAGAATTCTCCGACCGGCGGCCCAGCCAAGTCCGCCGGAACCGCCGGAGATCGGCTCCTCGAGCTCGCAACCCTCTGTTGTCTTGGGTTCCGCTTAACCTGAGGAGTCCAAAGTACTCCGTTGAGTTTTTAGTTCCGAACTCGTCAGCAGATATCGATGGTTGCTTCTTTAGTAGAATGCAAAGACCAGCTGATATACTTCAACACTAAGAATGTCTAACTTCATGGTCAGGCTACAACAACAGCAGCGACATATTTCACAGTCCGATCACAGCTTGAACATGGATGCGACATTGGAGAACCGCCGAATTACCGCCATTTTCACAAGACGTGTAACTCCACGTGAGTACATCCCCAACGAGGAGCTCGCTACCTTAAATCTCAAGAATCGTTGCTAACTACTAGACTCGAGCATTAGTAGCCGGACCATATAGTTAAGCAATCCGAGCTGCTGGCTAAGTTTTGTGCTCGGGACAGCTTCCAATGGATATACAAGGGGTCCTGGTTACCGGGTCCATTGGGCGCAAGACGGAAAAATGCATTTCGAATTTCAAGGAAATCTTGGAAGAGGCGGGCAGTAATATTGAAAAAGTGGTCAAAACTATGGTAAGAAAGACTGAGGATCCTCCCTCTCCCTCTTATAAGAGATCCTCCTGGCCTAGCTCTCCTCGTGTCATTGTACATCTGCTCAGATCGAACACCATCCACTAGATAAGTCGCTATATCTAGGTGTACTTGTCCGATATGCAGCATTTTTCCGAGATGAATGCCGAGTACGAGAAATGGTTCTTGCACAGGCCCGCAAGAAGTTGTATAGCTGTTAAAACATTACCCAAAAACGCGGATGTAGAGATCGAGGCAATCGCTATAGCATAATTCGGTCGGAATGTTATTTAGTAGTTGCCATGAGCCAGGTACTCCTAGACGTCTTCTGTGGTCGCGCACCTCTGTGTACCCTTTTCACGTCACATCCTACAGTGGTATCTCAGAAAGTCTTCACTTGGTGGAGGATGTGGAAGGAAAGACAAGTTTCTTGTAAGGAGTTAGTTCCCTTTCCCCATAAGATATCTAAGGACTAGTTGTGGTGATAGCACGTTAGCTACAACACTCGATGCCCCTTCTTTATTTGATGAAGTGCCAGCTATCTTTCATGAGATTCAGAAAGCACAAACGCCGTGTTCTAAAAACGACTTGATGGAATGAAATCATTCTCCGAGTATGCTTGATGACATAGTTGTGGGATAGTGGGAATAAATGGGTCGAAGCACACGAAAGATTGGCTAATCAGCGTAGACCTCGGCAAGCTAGCAGATTTACGCGATCTTCTTGTCTTGACATCTTCGACGCTTGCCGAGCTGGTTTCTCCAATTAACTCTTCGTTCAAACGAAACACGACATTGCTTGATGTAGATTCAAGGAAATCCAGAGACCGACAAGTCACACTGTATGCCTTCTTAATGATGGTATCGTTCATCGCGGCCATCACCACACTTATCATCTGACCTCTGTCTGCACCACGTAGCCACAGTCTTTATCTGATTACAAGGCCACATTCTGAGTCATCATGTCTAATGCCAGCTTGACGAAACGTACTCAACGATCATGCGACGTCTGCCGCTGAAGAAAACAGCGATGCGTGGTGGACGACGGTTCCAATGGAGTTTGCATGCTTTGCAAGTTTCACAACCGGGATTGTACGTTTGGCGGCCCAAGGCGAAGACCCGGCCCTCCATCCTCTCAGTCGCCAAGGCAAATATCATCTTCAAGGTCCGAAGTCAGACTGGATAGCCTCACAGCTGGCTTAGAATCGTCCAACACGCACTGGCGTTTGATACGTACCAGACAAGGTCATGACGTGAAGGAATATGACCAGATGATGGAGCCTAGCATCATGAAGAAGACCTTGGGGTTGCTTAACACGCACCATTGTCGATACGCCAGCCCGGCTAGCTCCTTCAAGCCAGTATTTGTTGGTACCGCAACGAGTAGTGACTCCGACGAGACTGATGCCAGCACTACACGCCTGCGCTGGGTTTCCCCTACGGATGCTTTTCTTCTGATTCCCGACCTGGGTACTCCGGCGTACTCACAGGAGCGGGAGGATCTCGAAGCTATCGAGTCTCTGGTCCGGCCATACGGTCCAATGTTGGTCGATATATACTTCCGAGTGGTCTACTCCAGCTTCCCAGTGCTCCATCGGGCTGTCTTCGAAGAAAAGTATGGTCGATCTCCTTCCGAGTTTGCCCCAGCCAGCTTGGGGATCGTGTATTTACTTGCGGCGCGGCATTGGTCCTACCAGCCCTCCCTGCAAGACAGACCAATGCCCGATGTTGTTCAGTTGGAAAGCCTGACCCGGAAAAGCTTACAGGATGCAATGCGTTACCGTCCGAAGCTGTCCACGATTCAGGCCGGACTTCAGTTACTACAATACTCCAGCACTAACGCCGCCGAGTTGACTGCGCAGCTTGTCAACAATGCATACGAAATTGGCTTTCATCTCGATGCATCCCAATGGGACATCCCAGACTGGGAAAAGGCTCTTCGGAAACGATTAAGCTGGGCGATGTATATTCAAGACAAATGGTGCAGTCTCGAGGCTGAAATGCCTGCTCTCATCAACAGCTCTCATTGGGGCGTACGGAAGATCACCGAGCAAGATTTCCCGGACCAGCACGAATATGATCGAGAAGGAAGTTCTGATGTTGAAAAAGGTCGGCTGATATTCTGCCAGCTGATCTTTCTCTCAGAAATCCTCGGCGATATTCTGGACGACATTCTCTCGATCCGGGCGACAACAGAGGTTGCCGCCGCAGGTCCAAGCGGTCTGGAGCTTCTGCTGCAAACGACCAAACCTCTACAGATCCGCCTCCGGAAATGGTTCGCGGATCTTTCCGAGCTTTTGTCAATGGAAGTCTCCAACGTGAACAGATTGTCATCGGTAGGATCTTTACGCCTGGCATATATTGCCACGGAGATGGCACTCCACCGCCAGATCCTCCTGGCTCTCCCAATTTGCGGCGATTCTCATTTAATCCAGCTCTGCCAAAAGGCGGCCGCGGATCGATTCATTTTCGCCATCGACCTTCTCAAGTCATTGAAATCCAGCCACCTAGCCAGCTTCTGGTTTTCAATGGCAGCCCAAAGCTTCGCGTTAGCCGGTGAGTACGGCTGCTATGTGTACCTTGCCGAAAGTGATCCAAGTCGACGAGAGATCTATCATTTTCGCTTGAGGGAGCATCGATGGCTCCTCACAATGAATGCCAACAGCGGCGCTAAATTCATTCGGCAGGCGCTCAATAGCTTGGAAGTACCTTTCAAATGTCTCACAGACGTGGATATGACTGCAGAGTGCAACGTGGTTGATGGCGACCAGATGTCGGCTTTTGATGCGTCTTCCGCTGCAACTGGGACCTACGACTACGGGTCCATTTTCAATGACTGGCTTGATGATTCTCTTACCTCTTTTGAGTGGTGACGCACGACAGCGTGTACTGTAGAGGCTCTACTTGGATACTACGATCGAGAAAGCACTGCGCCGCATGGCTGATGTACGATTCATCCCCTCGGTCTAGTCCGCATACTGAGCAAATCACACGTCTTTCTCTGTTTCCCAGAGACAGCTGGCAAGACTTTGGAAGAGGTCGAGGAAATATTCCTGAGTGATACCAAGCCATGGAATACGCACGTCGATTTCCAGCGTGTGGTCCGTGAGGAACACGGTGAAATTGATCCAGAGAAGCGATTGAGCTATGCTCATCGCGAGCGCGACGACTCTGATGGCACCGAAGTCGGTCAGCACACGAACGAGGTCGAAAAGAATGAAGCCGCTTAAGCTGCTACTAGCGCAGGCTGGAGCGTTGAGGTCTCCTGAAATGCACGAGAAGAGCCTGTCAGATCAGAGTTAAGTGGAAGGTGTCATATTGAAGGAGGAGGATTGAGGACATCAAGTGATCTTTGTAGTGCTCCTGGATATTGTGGAGATTCATCGGCGGGAAAAAGGTTGACATCTCGGATTGAGTCACCCATCCAGTTGCTTGTTGGTTCTCATTGTTCTGTCAATGCCATCACCAGGCTGCCATCCGCTGTTTGCATTTCCATTGAGAAAACGGACAAAACGCCATGCCACCCTGTGATACAGTCACCTAAGACTCACTGCCAACAGGCAACGTTTCTGCTGACCGGTTTCCATGAGCCTGCCATTTTCTTTCAAATAGCAAGGACGGCTGGAATACGATGATGGGCCAACCTGTGTAGAATTCGTGTTGAAAAATGAGGATGACGGGATCCATCCTGCGTGTCTTAACTAAATTTAGGTGAGGGGTCGCCTGCCACGAGGAACCAAAAAGCCTATTTTCTTGGAGAGTGCCTCGCCTTTCGGCTACACGAGCTTGAATCGAGTTAGGCGTTGAACTTAGGTACTGTACCTTTGGTTATTTGCACGGCCAGTGACCATCAGCCCTGCGCTGCGCTGCTGCCAAAGAGTCGCCTGTTCCTTCGCCTGCTGGGACGATTCGGGCTGTTCATGCGCCGTTCTTTACACATCAGCTCGCACAGCAACAAAAACATGTTTAAACGGTCCTATGAGGCATGTATATAGGTGCACACGGAACCTCTGCGAGCGATCATAATACGGCACCTCATACCGAGATCATGACCTCGGTCATCCCATGGCTGCAACCACCTCGTCGCCCAGCACGGGCCTCCTCAATCTCGAAAAGGAACTCGTCTGTTTCATCTGCACCGAAATCCTTTACCAACCGCTCACTCTCATTGACTGCTTGCACACCTTTTGCGGCTCGTGCTTGAAGGAATGGTTCTCACATCAACACCGCAAAGCTACCCACTCTCACTCGTCATCCTCCGCCAGTCCCTACACTTGCCCAACATGTCGCGCTCCAGTAAAAGATGCTCAGCACAATGCCATGATAAATACGCTGTTGGACATGTTCCTTGTCGCCAATCCCTCCAAGGGCAGATCTCCCGAGGAGAAGGCTGAGATGTCTCAGGCCTACAAGCCCGGCGATGAAATAATGCCCAAGGTTGAAAGCCATAGAAGGAGGGAGCGACGAAGGCGCGACGACGAAGAGGCTTCTGGCAGGGAGCGAAGGCCGCAAGAGAATGACACTCGTATTAGTGGCGCACGGGGACAACAGCTACACCCCTCGTCCGCTGACAATAGACGTGCGCCACGTCAGGCAAGCAGCAGAAGTCGGGAGTCCAGAGAAAGGTCAGAAAGATCAGATGATTCTGCTCATCGGGACAGAGGACACAGACAACCTAGCGCGGATGCAGTTGTATCTCGACCTCGAAATGCTGGTTCTCCTGACGCTACTGATCGTTCATCCTTGTCTCCGCTAGCCAGCTCACCAAGACATCCAGATGCAGTGGAAGCCCGTCAGAGAGGTGCACGGACCGTGGCTCATCAAGCAAGTTTGCGATCTATCGTCAGCGCCTCTGAAAGTGGTACCGGCACCGGCGACAGCTTGAACGAAGCCCAGTTGATGCAGGAGATCCTGTCTGAGGGTCTTCTTGACGGCATCAACCTTGATGACTTGACTGAAGCGGAGCAGGATGAACTCAGCGAGTATATTGCGGAGCGGTATCGACAACTACACCCAGAGAGAGCTCGGCGAACACCATCAGACGAAAGTAGACACGAGATTCCACCACGAACTGCAGTTCAGCCTGTAGAACAACTCGAAGAAGCAGATCGTGTTCCTTGTGGCCCTCCAAGAGGCAATCAACGACGACCCATACAGCCGAGTCCGAGATCCAGTCGCAACGTTGTCATTGGTGGGAGTGGTGGTCGACCACCTACTTCATTCCCTCAAACTGGGATTGATCCTGCCATGACGATGCCTCAGGATGCGCGGCATCGACGGACGGCTTCTAATGAAAGTGGAAGGAGCGAACCTTCCTCAATGAGAACAGGTAGAAGGTCCGCTACAGACCTTGTCGACAGACCACAATCTAGCTCGTCAGGTTCAGGCCGTCCACGGCAGCTTTCGAACACAAACAGGGCCCAGACCGAACCTAGGAACGCCCCAAGGGTTTCAGAAGTTTGGCAAGCTGCTGGGCGGCAGATCGGTACGCCGGCACAGACTGAATCCCCTGGTCCGCAATCGCTCACACCTGATCATGTCGGCCCTATGATGTCCGGCGTCAACAATGCTCCAGTCCCTACAGTGATGGCAGGATTAGATTCCGCTACGTCGACGCATGAGTGGGCGACATCGTTGATGCCGACTGGCTCAAGAAATATTGAACAACCCGCGGTCTCATGTGCGCACTGTTCGCGTGCAAACATAGAGTATGAAGTGCATAGGCATTGCGCCGCTTGCGATCTGGATCTTTGCCTACGTTGTTACAGAGCTGGCCGTGGCTGCAATCACTGGTTCGGATTTGGACACGCGGCCATGGTCAAATTTGAAGCGTCACATACTGCTAGAAGCAGCCAAGCTATTGAGCTGCCTCACATTCTTGTCGGCCGCCAATATCAGAAGATAGCATCGAGGACGGGTGGAAATAGCAGGAACGGAACAAGTACGTCCTCCGTTGCCACAGTACCCCCTCAGGAGGGCAATTTTTGTGATCGATGCGGTGCATTTGCCAATGACTGCTTCTGGGCTTGTGATGTCTGCAACGATGGTGAGTGGGGCTTTTGCAAAGACTGTGTCAACACGAACCATTGTTGTCGACACCCTTTATTGCCTGTTGCTCACAAATCATATGCTCCTGGAAACTTTACACAACAAGTACACAACACAACACAAGCTAGTTCTATGGCAATGAGCCCATACAATGCCAGGATTCGAGCATCATCACCTGCACATAGTGCGCCATCCAGTGCGAATTCAACGAACGGTCCAGCTTCGAGTCACCGCGCGGATTTTGTATCGTTGATCATTACAACACATTGTGACGATTGCTCGAGGTCGATCTCTCCAGAGGAGATGCGGTATCACTGCCCCGCCCATCCCACGCCGTCACCGGACAAGCCTGAACAGAAGGGCGATTTCGATCTTTGCAACAATTGCTACCTGAATCTCGTCAATACACGGCAAATCAAGCGTGAAGATGGCCCTGACGGCTGGCGTCTTTGCCCCAGTGGACACCGCATGGTTGCTGTAACTTTTGAGCAAAACAAAGATGACGACCAACGCAGAACCATCGCTCGAGACATGGTTGGAGGGACTAAGACGACAGAAGCAGACATCGCTGCATGGAAGCTTGCGAAAGCACAGCTCAACGAACCTCGTATCGAAGATACATCAAGGAACCTCCACAGCAGAGGCCAGTGGACATGGCGAGAAGATCCATCTGGTGGGAGACGTGCCACTCGAGCCAGGACCGCAACACTTTCATCCTCATCAAACTTCCCGCCAGACGGTGGCATAGGCAAGGTCTGTCGTGCACTTTGGAGCTATTACCCTGAAGAGGGTGAGGATGGAAAAGGCGAGTTGATGTTCCCGAAACATGCCGATGTGCGCGAGGTCGAAGAAGTTAACGAGGAGTGGTGGTTTGGAGTGTACGCTGGAGACCAAGGTGTCTTCCCCGCTGTTTATGTCAGGGAGTCATGAACTTGAACCCACGTTGAAAGGCAGATGATTGAATCTGCGGAAAGATCTGGAGCATCGAAGTCGAAATGCTCGGGATTTCAATAATGAGGCATACAAGTACGGATAATGGCGGACCAGGTTACACGACTATACGAAGACCATGTTCAACGGATTCCACAGGCACAGGTTCCACAAACGGCACATGAGATATGATATATATACCCTTCTATTCTCCTGGATTACCAAAATAAATCTCCTCAAGTTTTCTACTGGTCAGGCATCTTGAGGAAATGGCGGTATTCCATATAGGTTCATAGCGCAATGCAAGCCATCGATTAGTTCCAATGGGTCGGCCTTCGCATTCATCACCCCAGTAGTCGACCATCTCCAAGTAATTCGCCTGGTGAGACTTGCTCTTCTACGATGACAGCCTCGTGAGTCTTGGCAAGGCTGGGTCTCCTTTTCTGCCTCACACTCCGTCGGCCAGGCAGCATCTTTACCAAACCACCGGTACCGTACCAAGGTCAACCAAGAGAAAATCAAGAACATGTTTTACAGCCGCACATATACTCCCAACAATCCGAGAATCAAACGCAAAAGGCCTAGATTTGAGGACGATTGCGGGTGGCCGAGCTCCCTAGCCATCTCAATAAGGGGATAAGCAAAAAAAAAAGTCCATAGTTATTAGTCCCCGGAAAGAACCTCCCTTAAGGGGGTTTCACTTCCCATCAACCAGATTCCAACATCTGTTTGATGGAAAAAGTTTTTGTCCTTCATGGGGTTCGAACCTCACAAAGGTCACTATTTTTTGTCGCGTACCTTTTTTTGGTGCTGCGGGTCGTACTTATCCTCTGGTTCTTCTACTGAAGTTAAAGCCGAGCATGCCCCTTCTGCAATGCCTCCCACTCATTCCGCCCAAAGTCCACGTAACCTTCTCCTCCTTGTCGAACCCAAAGCAATCGATCTCTCTCACCACTGCCTGTGACCTTCTTCCCCAACATATCGGGGTCAACACCCTCCTCCCTCAGTGGAGTCTTGTTCTGTTTATTATTATGACTGATAACACTAGACTCGATCACACGAATGAAGATTGGGACGGCGTATCGGGGCAGATGCTTCCTCGCATGTGCCAGGAGGCCGTTGAAATTGAAGCTGGATGAGTGTCCTTCCTCGATAAGGATGGCAGCGCAGCCAGCTCGGCCATCGTGGTTCGGAACTAACACCCCATAGACGTTTGCCTCGACGACGCCAGGATACCGACCGAGGACTTCGGAGACCTCGGCCGTGGAGACGTTTTCGGACTTCCAGCGGAAGGTATCGCCCAGTCGGTCCATGAAGAACCAACGGCCATCATCGAGGCGTCGGAGAGCGTCACCGGTGCGGTAGTACAAATCGCCTTTCTGGAAGACGTTGCGGACATATTTCTTCTCGGTTGCTTCGGGTGCGTTCCAGTATCCCTGAAAGTCGGCTTCGCTCTTGAGTTTGACAAGGATTTCGCCACCTTCATTGTATGAATTCCGCTTGGCGAAACCGGTCTTGGGATCGCGATACATGTCGCCCGTTTCGTGATTGACGGCGACGGGGACATATGTGTTGTGGTAGCGATTACGGGAGATGACACCGTGATGGCCGACAGATCCGACCAAGTAGCCATGCGGGTCACGGACCCAGTTCACGACGTTGAAGAGGCCTTCGGACGAGCTGAAGAACTCGCCTACCTCAGGGACATTGAAACGCTCTTGAAAACGGGTCCAGACCTCTGGTCGTAGGCCGTTACCGTACATTCCTCTTACCCTGTGTGTGGTATCGTAGGGCCCCGGTGGTGCGGCAAGGAGGTAACGCGCGGTCTCGCCAACGTATATGAAGAGGGTGGAGTCTGAATCGTGGATGTCTTTCCAAAAGTTTGAGACGGAGAATCTCCGTCCGATTGCCATCGAGACACCTGATAGCAGGCATCCTAGGGCGCCCGCTCCACCGGTCGCATGATACGATGGCATGCAGATGTACCACCTGTCGCCATTGGGCCCGGGCTTTTGATCCATCCTGTTGGCCCTGGCTGGGATATAGAGCCACGTTCGTTTGAGAGTATACGAGCAGCCTTTGGGAAAGCCGGTTGTACCACTTTACGATCTGTCAACGTCCTGACTGAAGTTAGGAAAGTTATTCATACCTCGTATAGAATAGACCCATTGGGTCGCTCCCCTTTGTGCCGTGCCTATACGATTTCTCCGGCTCCTTCGCGGGTAGAGATGAGACCTCCCGTCGCTTTGCTTCATCCAGGATAATTATTTGCATCTTCAGTTGTCCTTGAATGCGGTCTCTTGTCTCATTGATACGCTGTTGGCACGCCTCATCGTCATCAGCGATCATAGTGTGTGCTCCACTCACTTGCAGGCAATGCACCAACGCATCCCCGGTCAAGTTATAATTTATCATGGCTGGTGCACATCCTATGCTGAATAGTGCAAGCCAGATAATCATAAACTCAGGACGATTGGTCAGATAGACCGCAACGAGCTGGCCTCGTTGGACACCCACAGATATCAGATGTTGGGCGTAACGGCATGCCGCGTCGAAGGTTTCTTGCCATGTATAGATGCCATCGCGAGACCAGAGACATGTAGCATTTGGCCATTCATTGACGCGGCCGGAAAACTGATACCACAGAGAGATTCTGTCTTCCTTGGCTAGACGTTCGAGTGATCATATTAGAAAGTGCTCCAAGTTGTGGATTCGGGATGTTTAGATGAAAAGGTGTACATACCAACTTTTTGGAACAACTTCACGCCCAGTCGCTGCTTGTGCAACACCTTGAGGTCTTTCAAGAGATGGAATCGCCCATCGAGATAGTGGGCTAATGCAGTCGTACCTGCTACGGCGGCCGCTGTGGTAACTATGGCACATTCGTCAGTTTCTGTCTTCTAGCTATCGGCACACGGTTGCCCCACCAAGAGCCATGGATAAAAGTATGCCTGGTCTACATGGCATAGAGTCTTCCAAATTACGATAATACGGGCATATTGGAGGAGGTCTCAATATCAAACCGAAGTCTTCGAAGACTATTGGCCTCATCCCCGCATCTGTATGCCTCGGACATACAACTTCCCTGCATTGTGTTCGGAGTATTCCCTTACTAGACCTTACATGGGATAAATGATCGAATTACATGGTCTGATCTACTCGTGGGCTCCAAGGTGTTTCAGTCATTCCAATGAAGACCACAAATGCAACAGGAAAGGCGTCTACCCGGATTATGAAGGCATCCACAATTGTGGCGAGCTAGCGAAGAAGCTACCTAAGTACCGAAAATATTGTCCCATATCATCATTTTCAAAGACGTAGAGTTTCAGGCAATCTCTGAAATGAACCAGGGTGCCCTTGCTAGGAGAATGAATGTGGTCTAGACTTGAAGGGTGTACATAGAGTTGAAAAATTCCTGGAAAAGGCTCAGAATAGAATGATTGTATTGAGTAGAATACATACTACTTGAGACCTGCTCAGAAGTACAAAACAATTCTCTCGTACCCAAAAGATCCAACAACAGCTTCAATTACAATGGCACTGGCCAACAGCTTTGAAACCTCGGAAAGAATGCAACTATTCAGCTTCCGATCTAAGAGAGTCGCAAGCCCTGAAGATTGTTAGCGACCTTGTCGTTCAACGAAAATGCACGCCCGTGCAGACTCCAGGCAACCAGGG
Source organism: Exophiala viscosa (assembly GCF_022695815.1). Classification (NCBI taxonomy): domain Eukaryota; kingdom Fungi; phylum Ascomycota; class Eurotiomycetes; order Chaetothyriales; family Herpotrichiellaceae; genus Exophiala; species Exophiala viscosa. The sequence goes on along the minus strand of NW_026944358.1, from coordinate 1,164,646 downwards.
AGCTGTAGCCGCTTCAAGGCTATCCTCCGGCAGCGGGCAGAAATGAGATCAGACAATCTTCAGGACTTTCGATTCCCTTACATGTATGATTAGGCGCTTTTGTTGTCTTGATTGATGCAGTTTTGGTAGGTGACGATTTCACTGACGTAGAATGTGGCGTCGGTTGCAGTACCGGAACTATGATCGACGCCATCGACGCCCTGAGAGTCTCAGTCTCTTTGTCAGTCAACGTGAGAGTGGATGGCCAGAAGACCGTCGTTGGAACAACCACAGGTTCGTCTATGCTGGTGGTAGTGCTTGGAGCGCTTGTGGAAGGAGACGGAACAATGGTGGTGGTCTCAATTGTCTCGGTTATGGCTGCAGTGTCCGACTCCTCTGTGACCGTCGAAAGGCTCGTGGTTCCATCTGTAGTAGTGAGTGCAGTTGTGACAGTGACTGTAGGTGGTGGAGAGTATGTGACAATTGACACCGAGATGGAGGTCACCATCGATGTGACGATTGATATGCTGACGGTAGTAGCTATAGAGACGGTGGTGATTGTTGACATGAGCCTGGAAACGTCGGTCGAAACTGCAGTAGTAGTTGACGTTGTTGTTAGTGTAGACATAGACGTGGAAGCAGTGTTCAAGCCCGAAGAATGGAGCTGGCCTCGTGCAAGAAGTGCACCAATCGGGACAAATATAGCGAAAAGGAGTGCAAAGACCCATAACAGTATTCCGACAATCGAACCACAACAAGCTGTACGATAAAATTTCTGCAGACCACCAGATCGATGTGGGCGATAGGGCAAGGCTTCGGTATGTGTCTCGGGATCCACTAGCGTCGGGGCCTGAGAAGACATACTGTGAGCCTTGATCCTCGGGAAATCCTGTGGTTCGTGCATGAATTGTTCTTGATGTTAGCGGGGGAAGCAGGATCTGGAGTTAGCACGGTGACAGTGCAGCAGTGAGATATGGATAGAAGATACGTATAGACAGATGGCCGAGAAGCTTTTGAAGAACCATAGACAGCTCGTAGTGTGTGACATGATGCGTCAAACACGACGACTGCCTCAAGCAAGCATTGTCTTTGTGACGAAGTTGAAGCACTGCTTGTGCCCAACCTGCCTCTTGATGAGCGTATCGTTCACGGAGAAAATCAACCCTCTCGCAACCAATATCAACAGCAGACAGGACCTACCTGGACAGGTAGTATTTGTGCGTGTCGCTCTCTCCCATGACTAAGAGCACAAAGTGCACCCAGGTGCCGGTGTATGGTAAGAGGCGGAGCATCGTACCTTTTTCGTTGGCCGACAGAGCAACAAAAACTTGGACAAAGACTTTTTGTACAACGAGTTAGCGGATATCGTTGCTGCCTGGCCGGTAATTCTTTGTCTGTCATGCTTGTTGAGAATCATTGTTGTCGTGGAAGAAAGGCGTCGTCGTTAGTTGTTGTTTTTTACTCCGGTAAGCGATGGTGCTTAGAAGCGCAGATGTGTCTGTACCTCGCAGTAGTCTAGGAAAGAGCTCTTGGGTGAAGCATTACCCAAGAGCCGGCAGCTGCGCAGTCAGCTTTAGCGCAGAGACAATGGAACACGGACTGCTTCAGCTTCAAAGACAGCTGCATTCCAAGCACTCTTCTCAGAGACTGCAGGTTCAGTCTTTGAGTTCCGCTCCTCCATCCCTCTGAATTGTCGTCCTTTCCGCACCGAGAAACCATGGCAGGTCGCTTTGTCCGTTCCTCCAAGTATCGGCACGTGTTCGGCCGTCCCACTCGAAAGGTACAGACTGCTTTCTCAATGCTTGAGAGCGGCGGCTAAGAGAGTCAGGAACAATGTTATGACAATGTCAGAGTGTCCAAAAATGCTTTCGATACCAACTTGATCAAGGTATGGAACGGACAGTCTACATTGGGCCACGGCTGACTTCGTAGGCCAACCCCGAATACATCTCGGTCAATTGGGACAGCAGTGGTGGCGGAGCGTTCGCAGTTATTCCTACGAGTGAACGAGGTCGTTTGCCAGAAAGGATACCGCTTTTCCGAGGACATACCGCGGTTGTGCTGGACACAGACTGGTTCGTAACTTTTAACTCGAAGGCATTGGCAGGACTAACAGGAGAAGGAACCCTTTCCACGATGACTTGATTGCATCGGGGTCTGATGACGGCAAGGTATGGCACTTGCGACCAGTAAGAGGCAGTGGAGATACTCATGGTGCTAGGTCTTCCTTTGGAGGGTACCGGAGGATTTCACACTCCATCTGGATGTTCCGGTAGATGAGGTCAAGGATATTGGTCCAGTCGGCAAGCTGAGTGGCCATCCCAAGTGTGTTGAGCAAGTTTCACCGGATTGGCGCAGGACTAATGTTGGCCAGAAAAGTCGGACACGTCCTATTCAACCCAGCCGCCGAAAACGTTCTCGCATCCGCCGCTGGAGACTTCACGATCAAGCTTTGGGACATCGAGGCCGGGTCATCCAAGCTATCACTGAAAGTAGGCGACGTCATCCAGTCCATGTCATGGAGCGCCAATGGCTCACTACTCGTCACCACATCGCGGGATAAGAAACTGAGGATATGGGACACAAGACAAGAGAAGCCCGCTCATGAAGTGGCAGGTCATGCTGGTGCCAAGAATAGCAGAGCGGTGTGGATGGGTGAGCACGACAGAGTAGCAACCACCGGGTTCTCACGCATGAGTGATCGACAACTGGCGCTTTGGGACATCCGAACTCCTCAACAACCCGTGGACGGCTTCCAGATGCTTGACTCGATATCTGGAGTATGTATGCCTTTCTGGGACGATGGCACACAATGTCTGTACCTAGCCGGAAAAGGTGATGGCAACATCCGATACTACGAATACGAGCACGACAAGTTCGAGTATCTGTCAGAATACAAGTCTGCAGACCCACAGCGAGGGGTAGCCTTTGTGCCCAAGAGGGGAGTCAACATGCACGAGAACGAAGTGATGCGAGCCTACAAGACAGTGAACGACAGCTATATCGAGCCCATCTCATTCATTGTGCCGCGGAGGGCAGAGAGCTTCCAGGAGGATATCTACCCACCTACTGTGGGCCTGAAGGCAGCTGTGAGCAGCAAGGAATGGTTCGAAGGTGCTGAAGGTCTTCCGCCCAAGATCTCGTTAGAGAGCATATATGACGGCCAGGGGATAAAGGAGGTGCCATCTGATGCGCCGAAGCCCGCAACCAAGGCTCCAGAGCCAATCAAGGTCGCCGAGCCGAAGAAAGAAGTCCTTGAATCAACTCCCGAACCGACACCGACGACAGCACTACGGTCTCCGCCGCCGCCAATGAAAGAGCAAGGGGCCACGATGATGGCAGCGGCCACCAAATTCCAAGATAGCGAGCCTGTCGAGGAAGATGAAGATGACGGCTCAAGCTTCGAGGAAGTGCAAAAGCCCGTGGAGAGGACGTCTGCAACGAAGCCAGCTGTGGCAGAAGAAGCGAGAGAGGAGACCGCTTCAGCTACAAAGGCTGTGCAAGATGTGGAGGCGTCCGAGCCGCAGCCAGCTGTTATACCCAAGGTATGTATTCGCACGCCGATCAGATCTTTCAAGCTAACAATGCCCAGCCTACCGAAGCAGAAGTTTCGTCGCCAAAGACTGTGGACGAAGAGCCAGTCGCGGAGACGGGCGCCACTTCAGTAGAATCATCGGAAAGAGAGATCAAAAACCTGAAAGCCATGATGGCTCAACAATCACGGCAAATCAGTAGTTTGACCAAGACGGTGACAGAACTGGTGGCCGAAGTGAAAGCCTTGAAAGCATCATAGTTGGATAGATATCTCTGTGCTAGCTACACAGGTACGAATGATGAACATGGCAGCTACAGTATCTTGACTACTAGTACTTGTCTCTTCTGCAGGTCAATTGACCACCTTCGGTAGTCGGCGGATGACTGTGCTGGTCGTGTCAACGCTGGTCACGCGGTCAGCGGCGGCAACCGATCAGATAGATCTACACAGTACGTACAAAGGGTAGTTTCTTATCTGTGGTTATGCAAGGCTGACAGGATTGAGTGTGGAGAAGAAGGGCGAATGGAGCCGATATGGTCATGCTTGCCCATAGTATCTGCAAGTAACTGCATGCTTACCACAACGAATCGAGTCACCAAACTCGAGTCTCGAATAAAGTGCAACAGATAAGCAACACCAGGATGGGCATGGCACAGTGGGCATGGCATGTACGTGAAACTACTAAGTACTAAGCAATGATCGACTAGCACCAATCAAGGGAAAGCTTAGTTGGACCTCTGATCGCACACTTGACTTGTTTGACCGAATTTAATTCGTCCATGTCTGCATCCATCAACACCTCAAACTAAAACTTTCACGTCATCATCTTCCACATCATCTCATCCGGCGACAGGGGAGGCGAAAATAAGTTCCCCCGATTGCCCAATTGCCCAATTGCCCAATGCCCCAGGGCCTGCACCTTGCCAAGTTGTTACTCGTTCTCTCCGCGCGTTCCGCCATGTGCCGCTATCAATGCACTGCTCATTTCTCGTCTCATTACTGGCTGTTGTCGACCAGTTGCGATAACAGCTGCCCTTTGAAGGTTCTTACTCCGTACGCACACCATACAATCGGGTGGGTGGGAATCTGTGGATGTCGCCTATCTTGTGCCTGAGGGTCCCATGTCACTGGCCACAATCAGCCTTGCGATAAGTAAATTTAGTCCACAAACTTTTCCCTACCGCGCCATGTCATCTTCCCTCTTTCATCATATTTGATCCAAGCTTGCTGCCCTGTCATTCCGATTTTCGATTTGAGTTTCATTTTCTTGTTTGTTGTGCTGGCTTGCTCTGCACAGTCTGCTCATTTCTAGGGTCGTCGCCTTTTCTTCATCGCATTGGCAGCCCATCGCAGCCTTTGGCCAAGCGTTCGCTCATCATGGCGACAATCTACCACCAGGTGACGAACCCAGAGGCCGTACCCAGTGCAGGCACCAAGGAGACGTTCTCTCCACAAAATGGTGTGTCCAGCACCGGAGACAAGGAGACGTTCTCTCCACAAAACGGTGTCACCAACGGTGTCACGAACGGTTACACTAACGGCACGGGGGATGACCTGGAGAAGAGAGAAAAAGATATCATCCCTCCATCCACCCAGCAACAGCACTCCGGCGACCTGGAAAAGAAACAGACCCTCGCACCCACAAATGATCTCGAAGACGCTTCGCCTATCGGCAGCACAGATCCTCTTGAACTATTGAGGAAGATCCAAATCGACGACGACGCGCATCCCGTCCGCTGGCCAGTGTGGAAGAAATGGGTCATCGTCGTCGTCTACTGCAGTCTGCAGCTCTTCGTGACTCTGACTTCGACAACCTACGTCTCGGTGGAATTTCTGATCCAGGAGAAATGGGGTGGAAGCTCGCAGATCATCACCCTCGGTCAATCCATGTTCATCGTCGGAACCGCCGTCGGACCTGCATTTTTGGGTCCATTGTCCGACATTGGTGGTCGAAAATGGGTCTACGTGGCTGCCATCCTGATGTACGCCATACTGAACATCGGCACCGCACTCGCAGACAACTTCCCCATGCTGGTCATTTTCTGCTTCCTGACCGGTTGCGCTGGATCGGTCGCTCTTAACAATGTCGCCGGAACGATTTCCGACCTATTTGGCGACGCCGACGACGCAGCACAACCGATGGCTCTGTTCGTGGCGAGCGCCAACTTCGGACCTAGTCTGGGTTCGCCAATTGGCGAATGGATCGCCGAAAACCCCAGCCTCAGTTGGCGATGGATCTTCTACATCAACATCATCATCGGCGGCGCGTACGCCTTGCTCCTGTGCTTCTTGCCCGAGACTCTTCCTCGCATCGTCATTTCCAAAGCCGTCAAACGACGAGGCAGTGTCGACCAAAACGCCGTCGATATCGCCCTTGGTTCAAGCAGACTTTCCGTCATGAGGGAGTTGAAGTTTGTCGCGACCATGGCCCTGCGCATCATGCTCACAGAGCCCATTGTCATTTCATTGGGATTGTACAACGGCTTCGCCTACGGTCTCCTCTTCTTGTACCTTGATGGAGTTTTCGACGTCTTCGTCTTCAACAACGGTCTGAGCTACATTGGCGCTGATCTGACCTATCTCAATTTCTGTGTTGGTAAGAATTCCCACAACCCTGACCCTTGTTTGCTCGATCGCCGGACTAATCACCACTCAAGGTGTCACCGTCACATTCATGTTCGTCCCCGTCCAGACATACCTCTTCCGCCGCGACCGACTCAGGCACGGCCGCCACCGCCCCGAAGCGCGATTCTTGGTCTCCCTCGTCACCGTCTGGCTCTTCCCAATATCCCTGCTATGGTTTGCTTTCACTTGTGACGGTAAGATACCCCCCTCAACCACTCTGCTCTTTGGACGCCCACTAACAGTACAAATCAGGCACCGTCTCATACTGGTCCTGCGTCGTCGCAGGTGGTGTCCTCGGTTTCTGCGACCCGCTCCTCTGGCTCGCCATGCTGAACTACATCACCGATTCGTACCCAAACGTCGCGGCCAGCGCCATCGCCGCCTTCCTGATTCCCAGCTTTTTGATCGCCGCTGGTTGCGCGCACGCCGGTGTCGCCATGTTCGCCAACATGAACACCAAGTGGGCGTTCGCCACGTTGGGTTTCATCAGCTTCGGACTCGTCGCCCTCGTCTACGTTCTGTTCTTCTTCGGACCTAGACTGAGAAAGTGGAGTAAATTGGCCAGAACGTTTGATGGGGAGAAATAGGTCTGAGACCGCATGCTGGTGTTTCGGCAGAGTTGGGCTGGAACCGCAAGATGATCTTTAGCGAAAACGGCAATATTTGGTCGCTGGGGCTTGCTAAGAACAGTTGGATGCAACTACCCGATATCCAACTGGAGTTCTTCGTATACAACATTATACCTTTAATCCTGGAATTCTGGAGGTTACTATCTCCCATTGCAATTTCTAGTGATCTATTGTCATGGCAATCACTGTCATGAAGGTGTTGGACTCTCACGTCTTAGTTCCTCGATGTGGTCTCCGTCGGTCGACGCCCTTTCCTACGGCGATACTTGAGCGGCCGCAGACATGAACTCATTGAGTCGGAATCACTGGCACGAGGAGCCTCAGTGTTACAATGTGACCACTCTGCTAATCTCGTAATTCATGCTTCTGCGGAGAAAAAGAGCCCGTGGCTACTCCGCGTTTTCTGCTCCCTTTCCTCCTTTCCATCTTTAGCAATATGAATATCCAAAGTTTCCCGCTTGCTCGGTCTACAGCGAAGGAAAATAGTCCCGTTATTCTCCATGCCCTAATCTATTCATACAGAGACGAGAAGAAACGTTGTCCTTGCTACGCCCAATGCGGAGCCGACGCAACCTGCTAGCCATAGAACCTGCACTTGCGCCCACGCTATGCCAACCCAAGAAGTAGTTGATTGCATTCATGCGAAATAACTCTTCCACAAAACACCGGCGAGATCTTCGACCTGCTCTGGTTTGAATGCCTGTATCAGTGGTTAGCACGAGTCGATATTCACAGCGACAGAAACATACCTTCACGTCAATATGCCAGGTATCCTGCCTCGTCTTCTTGAAATCACTGATGATGCTCTTGACACTATTGCCCACAGTGGCCGGGTCGTTCGCCGCCTTGCTGCTCAGCGTCACCAGAACATCGGGCATCCATGCGGGCGGTGGACTTGAGTATGGGAATGCCTGGATCAGAGCACCCAATCCCAAAACAGCAGCGTGTCGGACAATAACCAAACGCTGGGCTTCAGGGGTGGGTGTGTTGGCTCCGGAAGTACGTGCCGACGACAAGCCTGCCAAGTGGCCCTTGGGCTTCTTTGGTAGCGGATTATCGATCAAGGCCTTAGTGAAACGATCTCGTAGTTTGGTGATCATTCTTTCCCTCAAGTCCATTGGTGAGCATCGTATCATGCCGGACAGAGTTGTGGCAGCGCCGGCACGGACTTCGTGTTGGGTATCTTCGAGCATGTCAGCAACACAGTCGAACAGCATCTGCTTGCTCTCTTCAGACAACAAGAATAGCCGCCTAAAGAAGATGATCTGCATATTGATCATGACGCGTAGCCGCTGGTGCCAGGAAGATGACGTTCTTCCTATGCGTATCAACGTTTCAATCAATCTTTTATCCTCTCCAATGCGGTGTGGAATATTCGGCAGATGGCGGAAAACGTGGTATGCTAGGGATTGCAGTTCGGGATCCTCCTTGACATCCATCATGTGCAAGAATTGTTCTGTAAACAGATCCGGGAAGTATTTCAAGAGTTGGGTACACTCGTAGGATGACAACATTGAATCGAGCCATAGCAGCACCGTCTTGCTTCCGGAAGTATATGCAGAAGGTGTCTGTTGACCTGGTGTCCGCTCGTGCCGCCACTTCTCCAGTCGTTCGAAGATTTCATGCATTGTCTGATCAAACTCTTTCGTGGGCACGTACGGCTGGATTCCGATCGATCCTGCCGCTTGCTGCGTAGTAATGAGTTCTTTGACATCTTTGAAGGATTCATGGTAGCGAGTCCGAGTCACAGTGGCTAGCGTATGAGCCATAGCTTCTCGAACCCCTTTGTATGGATGATCGATATGACTCAAGAAATCTTCGGTGATGGGCTTATCGAGCTGGAAGTGCCAGCCTGCATCCATGATGACCTGGTGCAAGAGGTGAATCTTGGAACTCTCTTTGAAGGCAGCGTTCGAGCCCATGTCCAGACGGAAATTCGTGAGCCATTCAACCAATGGCCATGCTCGTCGGGGATCCCTAGCTTGCAGAATCATATGCAGGAATGTGGTCCAGTAGCCAGAGTTTTCAGGTGTCAAACCGTCTGAGAAGACCCGCTGAATGATCGGGAAGGCAAACTCCCAAATCATGGTCCGTCGTTCGATCGAGTTGTCCATAACAGATGTGACGAGACCAGCGAGGATCTCGGCAGTAGCTCGGTGCTGATGCTTGTCACTACCATCCTCGAACACTTTCAGTGTTTCTTCTTTGATATCTTCAAATGTAGCAACTGCCAATCCGTCACGAATGATGAGTTCGAAAGCATACGTCAACATTGCCGCACTAGCCATACGGAACTTGTCCGCAGACTGATCTCGTGGCTCTTGCTTCAGATATTTAAAGAAGGTGACGAACCATTCCCGATCCAGAATCTTGCCAATGACTGCCCGCTTCTTCAACTCAAGCTCATCGTATTCAATGTCATTTTGGACATTAGCTTTGTAGCCAGGCATCGACTTTCCCCAGACCAGCCATCCAGGATAGTCATGATCGATGTAGACGTCGGCTTCCGGTTGCGCAAATGCTTTCAGATAACCTTCTGTCCATGCCGGATCTTCCGCATGGGTGTCTACCTTGACCTTGGCGGGGAACTCCTGCAGGGCTTGTATGTAATTCGCATATTCATGATTACAAACAGCTCGGACGTCGGTCATGGTGAAAAGAGCAACCAATCCTTGTGAGTAGAGTCCTCGTAATCCAGGATGTGGGTCAACGGTACCACGAGCAATCAGATCAATCATGTTATCCGAAGCAATATGATCGAAGCGCATCCCCAATGACATGACGATGGTAGCGACTCGACTGGCTTTCTTCCAGTGTGAGACACGCGTCATCGCAATGAGCTCTTCAGCCAATTCTGCCTTCTTGCGCTCGATGTTCGCGCGTTTATTCAGAATGAACTTCTTCTTCTTCGCAATCTTGTCGTCCACATCGTCGTCAGGCGCAAAGGGGTCGACCATTGTCCTATCGATGATGGCCATGCGATCTCCAGGTCGCCCGTACTCCATGATCTGGAATAATCCGCCACTGCAAAGTTTTTGAATTGACGGCTTGTCGGCTGTAGTAGCTTCGATGAAAGTTCGGATGATCGCAGGGGTGTATTTCCAGTGTCTGCCTACCGTCTTTGCAAGACTGCCGAACAGCAGAGTGAACAAGCCACCCTTGATACGGGGGAAATCGTTCCGTTCCACCGCACGCTCGAATGCTGATAGTAGAGGTGGAATGACGAATAGGCGGGCACCAAAGATGACCTTTAGAGCTGACTCTCCTGCACTCTGCGCATTCCGGCGGATCTCAGTGTATTCCGAAACTGCCGACGCGGCGAGGTCGGAAAGAAGCAGCTCATCTAGCTCGGATCGAGGCCTTGGGGTGGCATTATGGCGCATTCTTTGCGTATGGTAGACATTGGCTCTGCGTACGAGGATCGAACGAGGGTAATCCTTTCTCACTCCGCTGACTTTGTATGGCTGCTCATCGGCATGCAATAGGCGGGTCACTCGATCCAGCACGTGAGCCGACCGTTCGATACCAACGTCGACGAACCATGACCGGTATGCAGTGTAAAGCGGAGCAAAGGACGAAACGTCGTCTTCGCCTTCAGAACTCAAAAATGCATGTACCTCGTGCAAGACACGCCCAACTTCCTGCCGAAGCTGGTGCAGCAGTGTGTACTTCTCATCACCCGCACGCAAAACTTCGCCGCTGGGATAGTGGAAAGACGGCTTGAGCGAAGTCTCATCAGTACCATCAAGGGACGCTTCATTTTCAGCATCGTCGGTTCCATTGACGTTGCCAGTGTCTTCGGGTGCGTGACCATTTGCATGAGACATGGATGTTTCGGCATCAAGTCCAGCTGCAGTGGTCTTGAGACCTTCATTGACGCCATTCGAATCGAATAGGACTGAGATACCAGCCAACAGCAGACGGAGCAAGACGAGATTTCTGGAGACTTCGTCTGACCATTCCTTGCCGCTGCCATCACGCTTTATGCTCGAAGTACCGGTGATGAGGCCTCGGAGGTGCTTCAGCGCGCTTTCCGCCTGGTTCTGGAAAAGTTCGACCGCAAAATCGATTTCTTCTTTGCATGGGACATGCCATTTCGGTTTGACTGTGGATGACGGCTCAGCGACGCCCCATAGATCCGCAGTGATGCCATTACGAACTTTGTCGGGCTCATACAACGCGTAATCCGCCGTGTATGTCACTGTGAGATTGAGCAGTAGGTGATGCACGTAATTTGAGACGTGCACAGTAGGCATGCCTTTGCACTTCTGTTGCATGTAGACAGCAATGTCGAACAACTCTTGCTTGTGTTTGAGAACCGCTGATCCCACGTGTACAACGCACATACTGAGCATGCTGATGTTCCATACCAGGCCTCGGTCCCGTGGCAGGACATCAGAAGCAGCATTCCTAGTTGAGCCGGCTCCGTTCTCGTCAATCTCCGTACGGATGCCGCTGATCAACACTGGGACAAACTTGGCCAAGGCCTTTTCGGGATTGACTTTGCATAGACAGTTGCATATGAAGGCCATGGCGTCCCTGGACTGGTGAATCACGTGGTTTGCAACAAAATCCACAATCTTGTTCAGAGCCATATCAAAAAGTTCAGGTGATAAAGAGGCCAGCAGAGGCATGAATGCAGCTGGTAAAGTGTTGACAATGTTTTCTTCTGGAGATCCACTTCGTACTCGAGCAGCATCTGGTAGATTCTCCATGAGCGTGAAGACCCTACCCAAGAAGGAAGAGACGAATTCGCCTAGTCCTGCGGTAGATGAAGCCAGAATCATTTCTTCGTCCTTCTCATTCAGGTTGGCATAGTTGAGCTCTACGCTGGCTCCTTCTTGCTCCATGCGCTCCATTTCGCCGGTAATCCATTCCATGGCCAACATATTGCCCTGAATGTCGTCCCTTCCCTGAGACAGATCTTCAAAGGGGATGTTGTAACAGACGTTTGCGAAGAAGGAAAGAGTATAAAGAGTCTTCTCGAGGTCATTGGCGTCAATGCCTGGCAGGGCAAGACCTAGGAGGGCAGTAATGTGACATCGGTATCCTTTTGTTCTGACCATTGTCCTTGCAAGAATCTGCAGAGAGCGTAGCGACGATATCGTCCGGTGGACCTCGACCAGTCCTTGCATCGAAGGATAGATACGCTGCAAGGCACCTGGGAGGATCAAGTCCGGTTCTAAGAATGCGAGAGCCTGGAGGGTCGACAGGGAATAGCTCATTGCCGTACCACTCTTTGCATAGATGCCCATGAAAATCACCTCACGCAGGCACAAGACGAACCTCTTTCGCAGACCATCGGTGAGTCTCCGCTCCACGGGCACGTCCATCTCTCCATTGCGTTCTCTGTTCCAACGCATCACGAAGAAATCTGCGAGGTAAAACACCAACTGAGCAAGGGTTCTGGTCCACGACCCCGAGTTTGAGGGATGAAAGAACGTCTCGACTGCTTGGATCAGGTTCTCCAGTAAGGACAAGACTGACCCCTTGTGATCAAGGCACGCTGGTGACAGAGACATGACAAACCAGCGAGCAATGTGATGCGATACCGGGTGCTTCCGTGAATCCCTGTCAAGTAGAATGCCCATCCCCGCCGACAAATCTACGAGAGCACTGTAGGGCGAGGTGGATTGTCCAACGGGAATCTCCAGCAACCTCAAAATCGCCGTTGTAATCAAGGTGGACTGTTCTGATGTGAATATGCCATACTCCGAAAAGTTAACATGTTTGCTGGACAAGGCGTCTCGCGACAGGCGAGAGAAGAGATCAAGAAATGCCACATCGACCGTCCGAGACCGATTGACTAAAGACCATAGGTGGAAGAACGTTGGCAGAAACTGCTGGGGCGCCAAATCAGCACGATTGGGCGGCGGAGGAGCCGTAGGAAGGAGTATGTTCAACAATCCAATCACGACGAATGCTCCTTCAGCAGACGACATCGTGAAGTGTGGTAATAACTCTTCCAACATGGCTGGTATGTCTTCCGGATCGAAGTATAGCTGCGCAAAGGAGGAGATTTTGGTCAAGGTCTTAATGTTCCTCTTCATGTTCGTGGTCTGCATGAGTCCCGACTCGCTAGGAAGCACAAAGACTTTCAGTTCTCTGTACAGCGGCCGCCAATCGAGTGTGAGGTCCTTGAGAGGGCGGAGGTAGTGCTTTCGCCTGCGGTATTGTCAGTAGAGGTCAGGGTCGGTCCGGCGGAGGGGGTGACATACTTTGTCAGAAGCATAAACATGCTGGCGAAACGTTCGGCCACACCAGGGTCGATTCCAGGAGCCAGGGCGAGTTCATAGTAGAGCTTGACGAGCTTCACGCGCTGTTCTCTTGTAGGGTCGAACTTCAATGAGAGCCAACTCCGCAGTTCCCGCGTCCAATGTACCGCTCCGGGCGTGAAGTCACTGGCCTGAATAGCGATATACAGGTGCTTGAGGATTTCGGACAGGTTTTGTTGCCTCTGTGCTTCATCTTCGACGGAGTAAGGGAGCGTCGTAAAGTACGGGAAGGTTCGTGGTCTGCTGCGTTTGGTGTGCTCTACACCGTCCGTCATCTGGCCATTCTCCATGGACATATCCCCGGTGGGAGATGTAGCCCTCGATATTTCCGAACCATTTTTACCGTGATTGCCATTGACCAGCTCTTCCAGATGGTGTTTGTGGTTGTCCATTATTCTGTGGTGAACTCATGGAGTTTTCGAGATTGTGAAGGGTGTTTCACGTCGACGACAGCATCCCTTGGATATTGAGGCTCAGTTATTCAAACTCCGGAGGACAACTTCAGCCCAGGAAGATGGGGGTTATCGAAGAAGGTTGTCAAGATATCTCGAGGAAGAGTGGCGCTTAGCAAGCGATTTCGCAGCCTTGCCAGTACAGTGTACGTCACGTTTATGCCTGCGCAGAGTGGCTTTTGGGGACAGGCAAGGCACCACAAATGGTACGTGGAACAAATACAATAACTTACGCCTTTCAATGGCTATTGTAGCGATACTATGACACGATAAATATGGCAGATCGAGGATGTTTGCTCAACTGCACACGCGACACAGGGTCGTTGAAAGTCCGCAGGCACCGCTTGGCACTTGATGTTCCCCAGCGGCGAGTCACAGGGCCGTAGTTCGACTAGTCACCATAACATACTCCGTAGCTCGATCCTACTACTCGTACCACAACGCGTGAAGTTGTCAGCCTGATTCCTCGCATCATCACACTTCTACCCATCCCAGTACTTTTCTGTGTAAAACAGGTATACGTAGCGTCGAGAGGCCTACATTGCTCAGGCTACAACTTATTCGTGCGCCACTTTACTACGCTGACAAAGATTGTGGGTGTCGAATAAGTTACTGTCAGCGGAACACCATGTCACACAATAGGGTTTCTGGGTTCCGCCGAGTGCATCAAATTGGGCGAGGTCACATGGCTGCTCGTAATGACTCATGGCGCCTCAGAAGAACCAGCAGATCACGCTCGCAAGACGTGCTGATGGCAAAGGAAAGACTTGGGCCCTGAATTGGGGAGCGTTCTTTCCGGGTCATGGAGCCTCATTCATGCTAGCTGGGACGAAAAAGGGCCTAAGCTGGAGGTAAGAACGACGCATATAACCCTGCCTGAACCAAGGCATATATGATCATCCAGCGGATAACGATCACCACACGGTTCGGTTCGTCCGTGGCCTTTGCTGCCAGCCAGATATACCACAAGGGATAGCCGGAAGAGATCCTCGTGATGATCTGTACGTGATAGCTTGAGAATGCAAGAATAGCGAGCATAAGCTGCGGCAGGGCCAAGCTCGCCATCAACTTTTTCTGCAGAGCCGTGATGTCGTGCGACACTGCTCCCCCCTTGACTAGTGCCGGGGTCCGCAGCACCGCTGCCGCAGAATATGTGAGAAGCCCCAGTGTTGGCCCAGCCAAAAGAAACAACGGCACATTTGATAGTGTCCAATACCGAAATGGGCCAACGTTCCTGATCTTGTCAGCGAGGTTGTATCCGTAGGCTCATGACTTACCAGTAATGAGATTGGACGAAGGTGAATATTGAAGGTAAAGACCATTCACACCATGGTCGCCGCTCACTCGAAGCCCGGTCGGCACAGTATTCCTGATATGCAATGAACTGAGGTGCCACCATGCCTAATCCCACAAGCAGGCCCCCAACGACGATTGAAGCTAAACGAGTAATGCGACTCAGGGACAAGCCTCGAGAGAGGATGGTGAGGGTGATTGTGACGGCTTCAATGAGGAATGGTATGCCAGCTAGTATACCATTGCTCCTGATGATTGTCGCCAGTCCAAAGGCCAACCCGGCGAGAATGATGTTGAGACATCCGGTGAGAATTTTGGCGTGATTGAAGCAACGAATGGCATGCAAATAGGCCCAGAACCCCAAGAACGAAAGGGGTGCAAAGATGCTTTCGGTAGAGGGAGCCGAGAGAAATATGCCCGCAGGTGAAAAGATGTGGAGTGCTGCCGCTGTGAAAGAGATGTATGATTTCTTGTTGTCCTCGAGAAGGCTGGTTGATAGCTCAAATAATAGGATGACAGCAAGAAAGTGAGCTGTATGCGATACTATCACCCCAGCGACTGTGAAGGCGTTTGGACCGCTACAAATCCCATATGCCGGCAGATCTACACCGTTGTCAGCGTCGGTCACAGACCTTCTGAAGTTGCTCATGGACTCACTTCTCCCAATCCAAGATAACACTGAGGACAAGCCAATACCAAAGGCCCACTCCTGCTCATAGACATGTCCTTGGTTTGCAATATGCGTAAAATACACGGCATCCCATCTGACGAACTTCAACCATTGGTTTTGTGGGGCGGCGAGTGTCGCAGACAGCACGGATTGAGTCCCATCATACCATGGGAGGAGGCTGGTGGAGGTGTCGTAGCCAAGCCCTGGACTAGCCAGTGCGACCAAAACAATCAGCAGTTTCCAGGCGACAAAAATTGAAAATAGCAAGAGCCGAGGGTGTTCATGTCTGTATTTCAGCCATGTATCGCTCATTGTCAGGTTGAGCAGAAGGATGCCCATGCAGCATAATTGATACGACAGATGGAAGGTCCATTCAATGTCCTACACCGTGTCAATACTGTACCTAGGTAGGTGCCTTAGGCATGGGACTGCCAAGCTTGAGAAGCTACCCAAGAAAGCTTTAGCAGCAAGCTGTACCGCACTAATCCCCGGGTAAAATTTTAGTGGCGGAGATAAGGGAGACCAGCAAGCGGACTTTGCACCAGCACCTCAAGCATCATGGCCCCAATTGTCGAGATTCAGCAGAGTCCATACAAACCAGTCCGCCTTGTTACTTGTACAAAGTGTCATCCCTACCTAATCTACCCAGTAATGGATACACACTGTGACCGAGAGCAAGCGGCCTCTCTGCTAAATCCAGTGCGGTTACAAAAAGGATTAAGAACCGGCATGTCGAGGAGCGGTCGAACTTACCAGAGTGCTTCATGGCTGCATCGTCAGGATGCAACGACACAATAGCTGCTGAAGCAAGGGGCACCACCACATGGTGGGTGGTAGGACGAAGTCGAACATGATGCACATGCCCACGTGGCTTTGACATTCGTGTTTTACATTTACGAGGTCGTCCCTGACTCGGAACACCGTTGTACTGCATTTGGCAATAACCTGGGCAGCCATGTGTCTTCAGCCTCAAGGAGCGCAACGAGCCTGCAGATCCGTTCTTTGCACTCTGTCTTCGGATGACAAGGAATGCATGCGCCACCAGGTCGATGTCCTCAAAGAGTCTCACGATCTCCGAGTATTGTGGCGTCTGATCTGCCATCGCTCCACTCGCAGTCCGTATCGGGCAAATGCAGGTTCGTCGCAGAAGACTGATCAGGCCATGAACCTCAGCCACCACAATCAAAGGGTTGAGAAGCCGAATTGCACTGCCCATGTCAGTCTGGGAATTGCGGCAAGGTGAAAGACAATGACAGCAGCTGCCACGTGTAGACAAGCTTGTTACACCGGCACGTGAGGCTCGTCAAAGTGTTTCGAGAGCGATGGAAAGATCTAATTCGGACTTTGGACAGGGACAGGACAGGATCCCCAATATCAGTACAGGCAGAATGATGCGAGTGTGCCTCGATGCCCTCATATATCTTGATGACTCAACGTAAGAATCTACGATTGCCAGGCGTCCCGACTCTCGGTGCTCGGAGGAGTTCGCATTGAGTGACAGGTAGATGTACGAGTCATTGTGTAGACAAGGTCTCTTCTCGTCACCTGTAACTCGACATCCGGGACATTGCGATGCGACATCTCAAAGCAAGGCCCTGCAGGAAACTCATGATCCTCGTAAGCCACCACGTGTTTGTGCCCCTGCAGCCACGTGGAATCAGTCTGTTACGCGGCATCAGCGCGTTTGAGCATCGATGGGCTCATTCGATAGGATACAGAGCTGGGTTTATCCAGCTCGGCAGGAGGGATTGCCGTACAACCGGACCCCTTGTCGACTTAGTTGCTTATTCTCAACAGTCACATCCACCCTCAATGATGTGGTCAACAATTCTCGGAAGACAGATGCAGATCCCCGGTGATGGTGGTGCAGAAGCACCCCATAGAAAGCGGGCGGCCTCAACAGCCCGATCAGGCAGGTAGGTGATACAGCTGGCGTGCGACACTCCGAGCAGTAAGCGATGGTAGGACAGACATGTTGACCTCAATACAGCACCCAGCAACAAAAGGTAGGTGTCAACCACGGGCTTGGGACCATGTCATTCAGGATCCCAGGATTGTGGCCCCGGTATGCAATGCCGAAGAATGTGGGCTGGGCTCATGCATGATGGCCGGTCGAGGCCTTGATCGAGTCGATCCTTGTCTAGGTCTAGGTCTAGGTCTAGGCTGCTTCAGACTCGTGGATTGACAGAAAATGAACGTTGAACTACATTCGTCGGGCTGGGAAGGAGAAGGACTGCAGCGCTAGACTTTAACTCCACTGATCCCAAGGGATGAGGTTGCTATATTTGCTGTGTCGTTGCAGGGGTTAGCCCCTGCACCGCACGTGTAAGAATCTCTCCGGGTCGAGTTGTGTGATGGTCGCGACCATTCTGGGTGTCCAGAATTCGGAAGAGGTCCAAGCAAGAACGGTTCTGCAGTGCGCTCATGGCCTTGGTGGGTGATCTTCCGCCCGCTCCGTTCTTTTCGGTACGGTCCACACAATCGCTACTAATAGGCCTCCAGTAAGCACTTGACCCAATCTCCGTACTCGCACCAGTTGCGTCAAGTATCAATCTTGTCCACATATTGCATGGGGACTCCTTTTACTTCAAAAGTACAGTAGAAAACTCGGTACTCGTATCTTAGCGCTCCAAAATTATTCCGTGGGCAAGGTTCGTGCTGACGGCATCATCGTCCTGTCCTTTCCGGAGCGGCCCCAACGGAGTTCCCGCGTTTCCGTTGGGCCTCGCTTAAGTAAATTCCAAGATCAATGGGGTACCTGATGTTCAAATCATTATTCTTTCGCATTCCTGTTGTTGCTTTCAAGCTCTTCATCCGTTCTTGAATGACGGTGCAGCCTTCCGACATCCCTGGAGCAACTATTTTGAAAACTGGTTTCGATTTTGGCCTGTCCGCCAATATGTTATCTCGGTTACGAGCGATAGAATTGACCACCCCTTGACACAGCCAGACGTAGGCGTGCCAGTCGTCCTCCAGATCACTTTCGTAGCATCGGGACAAACACCTTCGCCGCTGCAGCAGTACAGTAACTTATATCGACCTAGCTGGGAGCACCACTTTAGCTTCCTGCAGTGCGATAACACGCTTACGGCCTTGGGCTGCAACCAGGATTGTGATGAGACGGTGCTTGCAACCATGTGCCCAAAGAGTAAAAACCCTTCCCGTATCTGCTGAGGCCATTAATTTTGTCAACCACGATAACCGATCGCATCACTTGCCGAGTCGATCGATCCCAAGACGCTGCATATGCGCGCCCCTGTGGGCCTCTCCACGGGACTAGCAAACATGTCGTACAGCAGGGTGTATGTGGTTGGGGCAGGAAAAGCCCGGGGTCCATTGTGGAGCTTGTTGCTCGCAGACCACATGCTGGCCCTGCAGCTGATCCATCTCCTGGCCAGTGTGGATCGAGGCAAGACGTTTCCCCTGCCAGAGTTATCTTTCATCCTGTCCTAGCTTAGGATGCCACGCTGTGGTCCTCTCTTTTTGGATCGTTGTCGGACCAGGGGTCGTGCCTTTTTGGGAACTGATGTGACACAGAGATGGCTTTGAACCAGCCAGTACTTCTCGGTCATGATGAGGTGTGTTGCAAGTTTTCACAGATGAGGAACCTCGACCTGGGACTACTTCACATCCAGCCTGCATGTCATTTTCGAAGATCCGGCGGCGAATTTCGAGTGTGCTGTCATGACATGGAGGCTGCATACGTGTAAACCGCACAGTTGGTGTGCAAGACATCTCGCTTGTATGCATCGACATCTGCAAATCTTCTGCCACATGGTCCAGCATTCGTCGTCGGCTTCCTACCGGGTCAAATCCTCGTTGTACTTCCTCCCCGGCTCTTGTTTCCATCTGGAACTGAATTCACCCTCCATTACGACAACAACTAGCTAGCGCTTTGACAGAACCCCAGTCGTCTCGACGTGCAAGAGGCGTCATGCTCTGCGCCACATAACTCATGTTGTTCTCGATCGCAGTAACAGCAGAACGAAAGAGCTTGATGGCAACTGATCGAGTGCAGTTGTTCGGTCACCAGGGAATTGTGAATATCGGGCTGATCTCGTGCTCCGTAGAGGGAGCGAAGGGGGTGCGTGTGAGAGAAGATCCTGCAAAACGTCGTAGAGCGGCCGACGAAGAGGTTCAGGGGTTGGTGCCGAAGGCAGTTGAATGAAAACATTGATTCAAGAGTGCAAGCTGTGTGGCACTTCCCATCAGCCTTCGACGACACTGTGCTGCTGATGACGGCGGATCGCATGAATTCGTTCTTGCATAGGCGCTTGCACGACTTCACTTGCAGTTCATTGTGGTCATCGGCATCTGCAACAGTGTCATCACCACCACCAATTCGAGCCTCTTTGATCCGAGGCACGACCTTGGACGAGGGCATACCGTTGCGTTCCAGATTTGGATCTTCTCGGGTGCTCGGCGCAACTTCTTTCTGCATTCGCTGTCGGTTTCTTTGAACGCGTTCATGTCGACGAACGAGTGGGGTGAAAACTAGAAAAGACCGCTTTTCGCAGAACGCAATATCACCAGGTCATCGAGCTCGTCGTCGAGAAGTCTTATTGTTGAGCCACGCGTTAGTCTGTCGTACAGTAAGTATCCATCAATCTGAGCTATATTTCCTCGTATTTGTGATGCTGAACATGACTTCAGTTCTGTCCTTATCTTTCTGCGGATACACCGTGTCGAATGGGATGTTCCTCTTCGACCTGAGTTTTGCTAGGTGCCCATGCTTTCACGCGACGGGTTCACTCAAGTCTCGAACGCGACGAACCACAGGAACTCTTCTTGCATTTTGTTTGGATCGACCAGTTCTGGCTCCGACGCCGTCAGTTTTCTGACTCTACGCAACGCCAAGGAGGGTGACGAGAGGGAAGACTCGACGAGCCCAACACTACATAGCGCTATCGAAGGTGGCGAGAGAGAAAGGAAGGACGACATTGGCAGAGTCCTGAGACCAGGTCCTCATCCGGGCTGGGTTGGTTCGGGGTTTATTTTGCTGCGTCGACGATTTCCACATTTTGACCTCGACGACCATTCTATCGGTACCGTCGACCACGGGAGAGCGAATGATCGAGTGAATCACGACAACAAGAAAGCGTAAGAGACACAACTTGGTTCACTACCAGCCAAGCTCAAACAGCGCACTTTTTGAAAAGGCTTTCTTGCAAAAACGATTTTGAAAGCTCATCGATTAGCACCTGCCTTTTCTTTCCCCCAGACCAAACCTCATTTCCCAGAATACTTCTTCACACAATGAACGGTCTGCCAAATACTTGATCGACTGAACCACCACCAGAGTCTACTCACTTGCATCACTTTGGCACGGACTGCATCTTATCGCCATCATTACCACATTGTCACAATCCATTCAACCATCACTCAGTCAACATCTGGCATCGGCGTCCTCACGCCGCAACGCCAAAGATGGCTCAGATGAGCAACGCGGAGTCCGCCCGCGTTCTGAAGGAGATTGTTCAACGAAGATACTCGCTAGAAAGGTCCGTTGCTTGCAATACTCAACCCATGATGCATCAGATGCCACCTCGGAAAGATATGGAGCTGACAGGATTCTTCTACAACAGTCATCATCATGGCATGGAGCTAATGCAACAACCATTCGTTGGCCGTGTTGTGCAGCCTTGTACAAAGGGGAAGTCTGCAAAGTCTCCGGAAGCTGGAGGCCGGCAAGAAAAGCCCAGAAATAACCGTATGGAAAAACCCGTGTTGTGTCTGGACGATGCTGACTTCCTTGTAGCCAGAAACCGGACGCTGCCGCTTGATCCTCCTGCCGTTGTCCGATATCGGTGTCACGATAATGATCCTAAGAACACCTGGATGGACAGCCCACACATCTTCTGCACCGTTGCCATCTGGTCCTGCGATCCGCAAACAAAGGAAGCCATCGCAAAAGAAGACATGGGAATCTTGGACGGCTCAATGACCGCGTCGTCATTGCAGCGTCTTCCCAGGGGCAACAAGGAGAGTAGGTGGCATGAAAAGTCCCTTCATACAAGCAGTCAGCTAACAGTCGTAAGATCCCGCACACTGGGCCATTTTTGCCTTTCCGGAAATTACGGTACACAAGCCCGGGCTTTATCACCTGGAGTTCACGCTCTGGGAGATGCGTGAAAGGTAAGAGATCTTCCGCTCTTAAAGGAAATCATACTGACTCTTCGATAGCGCTATCAGCGCTATCCCTCTCTTTGCACAGAAACTGTGTTCAAAATTTACTGACAAGCCCATCAACGGTACGTGTCAGCTGAGACGTCTCAGATGAAGATGTTGCACTCACTAACACTTTGAATAGTCGAAGGTGGCTCCAAGCAGCTCCCACTTGGTAAATCGACACCCTTGACGCATGAGCTCAGCGAAGCAGGCATCAAGGTCAGGATTCGGAAAGAACCTTGGTGAGTTGTCAGCTCTGGCAACGTATTCTTCGATCGCGCGACTAACCCCTGGAATAGCAAGAGAAAGACACAGGCGCAAGATTGGAGGGCAAGTTCGCAGAAGAATCCCACTGCTGCTGCCCTCCCGATCGGCATTCCGAACAATGGAATAGTCGTCACTTCGACCAACGGTGAAGACATCACAGGGCGTTTGAACTATCGCCGTCGCAGTCAAGACCATGGCGTTCAGGGAACATACGGCCACCCCCCATACAGCGACCACGGTCTGATGCCAGCCAACGGTCAGGCTCTTATCGATCCTGGCCAGCCTTTGTTTCCTTTTGACCTTGGGTTCACTCTGGCTGAAATAGGTCAAGGGCAATACCTCGAGGTTCAGAACAACGCATATGCCAACCCATCCCAGTACATCAGCCTTCCGTACAGTGACAGCCCAAGTCAGCTTAACGGTCATGCTGGGCATCAACAGTACTCGGATACTCACCAGGCTCAATATGCCGGTTGTCCTGTCCACGACAGTGGCCTAAGTCACCTCAATGGTCCTGATGTGCACCAGCAGTACTTCGTCGACACCCACCAACCCCAGTATAAGGCTAATCACCCGCACGACATGGGTCCAAGTCATCTCAATGGTCATGCTGGGCGTCAGCAGTATTTGAGCACCACCCAGCCTCAATATACCAGTGGTCCGGTCGCCAACAACGACGCAAGACATCGGGCTGCTCAGATTAGCCAGCAGCCATTCACCCCGGCCACAAATACGTTCAGCTTTACCGCCCCGGACTCCTCTGAGAAGCAGGTCGCTCCTGGTGAAGATGCATGGGGCATCGATTCGTTCGATCCAGGAACTTGGCCGATGCTTGGTCCTAATGGCATGGCTTGGCCGCCGCCGAGGCCACCACACCCTTAGCGATGAACCAACAGGCGACATGAGTTGCTTGAAAGTCAGTTTGTTTCAATGAGAGGTTGCAGAGGGAGGCTTGGAGTTCGTTTCGCCCGTCAATTCACACCAAAAAGGACACGGAGTCGGACAGTTGGAGTAGGTGGCCTACGCAAGTCAGGCCAGACCAGGAACATGTCGAACATGGCGAACCGGTCCTCTAAAGGCTCTGGCTCTGAATGCCAGACTGGGTGATTGACTTTGTTCTGGTGTTTGATAGTATTATGGATTCGTTTGTAACTGTTCTCTTTGATCAAATACACTCCTCTTTGCTTGTCAGTATGGCACGTCTTGAGCTTGGGGGTACTCACGATTATCAACTGCCTCCCGGTGCGATGCCACATAATTTGCCCGCGTGGACATATGGAATATCCCCACACCACCTTGCCAAACAGAAACGTGTCTAACGAATTCTTCACGAAAGAGAAAGAAGTCCGAAGCAATGTACGGTCGTGGGAACCTATTATAGTATCACATTTCTATTCATGTTGCAAGTTTGGGTTCGACCATGAAAACCTCGAAGAGTTGACCGAAGAGTTGTATCTGTTGGTACACCGACAGCAGAGTTTTTAAATGGAACGGTCGGTTACTCACAACTTCTGGGTCACTTTTGTGGCCTATCAGTGGGTACTTTGAAGCATATCAGCTGAAAATCAGCATTGGTTCTGCTAGGCAGCTGAACGATTACGCAAGGACTCTTTAGTTTCGGGAACTTCTAAAGCCATCATCAGGTTCAGTGAAGGTGCATGAAAACGTTTAACAATCTCCTCTTGTCGGAACCCAAAGTCGATACTGATGTCGGACCAACGTACTGGCGACAGTACCAGAGAATCTCTCAGAGGACACCTGCCAGCCATGCGCATACTGTATCCAAATCAACCGAGGAATCATTCGGCTCAGAAAAGGCTGGCAAAGCTGTTTGTGCTAGCTGTCCTGTCAGCACCACACTATGCCCCCTTTTTTGACCGGGGTGAGTATCTCAGGCTTCGTACTACGGAAATGCGGACTTCTGCATGCCGTAGCTTTTGTACAGAGACAAGTGTGAGCGGATTTCAATGATGATCTTTATGAAACATCTCGAGTTTTTCAAGCATGGTGTGATTAAGGCCGCAGGTTTTGGGCCATTTTCCATAAACAGAGGCTTGACGTCCACAGTATCGAAGTGTTGAAGACTTGGATGCGAGGGACTGACTGCATCCGACACCTCCGGAGTAATGCTGCATGCTATGGTGACGAAAGTAACCAGTCTTGTGTTGCTCTTGTGCCAGATACTCCCAGAACTATCGATTTCTTTGTCCTCTGTGATCTGGTGGGTTGTCTGTCACATTAGTCACAGGTCTAGATGCAGATTTTCCTCATATCACGCAAGCCAGTAACTTCCCCAGCATCGATACTTGGCTTCAGGGACAACAAAACCCATTTTCGAGCTGTCTTTTCGATTTCTCTTTCTTATTTTCCCAAGGGCCTGACAGGAATCTTATTTACTTCATGCTATACTGCAGCAATGATGTGTGCTGACCGAGTGGTCGAACATGAGCTTGCATTGAAGCACTCGTCCGGACCTTGCAGGCATCTTCTAACCCCAACACAGAACTTGGTATGCCTCATCCACGATCTGTTCGACGCCGCTTAGGGTCTGCTTGTGGGTGGAGGAGGACGACAGCCTCACACACCAACTCAATGCATGGATCTTTCGATGCCGACGACTAAGAGCACTGGGAACTCGAAAGACGCTACCAAGAACAATGCTGGAGCTCTCGTCTCCGAAAACAGTAAGGCCTTGACTGCTGCGCACGGCTGTAAGCTCAATCAGCACCCAGGACTCATCAACAACGTTGGGCAGGGCGATAAATATATTATCTATGAGCACACTGAAACGCAACAAAGAACGCTAGAGGAGTCAACAACGTGGCCGATTTATGTCGACTCTGCCTCAACCCAAGAGGATAATGGGCTCAGAATCTACCTCATCACGGGCGTGCTAGGGCACGATTGGAGAGGTCAGAGTGAGTAGGAGCTACCTTGTCGAGGTCATGCTGAGCTTCATCGGCACCAAGAGCCCAGCACAGTCACGAACTACTTCACCAAGGGGACTTACAAAGCTGTGTCGAAGCTTGCCTTGGATCCGGAGGCCGATATATCAGGCACAGTACCTCATTCAATCTTGGACAAAGCTTCGAGCTGGATGGGACATAGCTGATGATACTCATTACAGAATGTTACCAAAACATTCCCTCTCATTTTTCCATATCCTATCATACATCGACAACCTTCACAATTCAGCATGGGTGACCCCTTACTACTCAGGGAGAGGATGGGGCACCATCTTCGTGAATGAACGACATCTGGAGTATACTCGTCTTCCTATAGAAGGTGGGGAACTTGGAGAAATATAGGGACCTTGAAAGACGACAAGAACCTTGAAGGGCGACCCGAAGGTTGAAGGACGACCCGAAGATTGAAGAACGTACGGAGATTGAAGAACGACAGGGAGATTGAGGAAAGACCAGGAGTGAACTGGAAGGCTCGGCAAGCTTACTTCCAACATGAGACGAAGTACTGCGCACCGGACACAGACGTCTGAGCATTTTCAGGATACAGTAGGCGTGGTTGGCATGGATGCCAGCCTTTCATACCCTCTCTAACCTACGGCGACGACATTTCGACCTGAACTTCGCTGGAAGCTGGACTGGTACATTACTCGGCGGGTTGCAGCCATCCTCCCTCACTCACACCAAGGATCAAATCAATGGCCATGCATCAGACGTTTGCTTCTCTTGTGGACTTCCCTTTTCGTGTTGGTGTGTGACACTGGGTCCGATACTGGCGTTGGCCGTGAGCAGGAAGCCTCGGTCCTGACTCCTGAGGGATCCAAGATATGTCGTGCCGATCTGGCCGGTTCGCGCGGATGTTTTCGCACGGGACCGAACGGTGACTGGGTTGGTTCCAGTATTATCTCAGGGGGAGAACGTCTCAGCTCATGGACGAACCGTTGATGTGGGAAGCACTGTGGAGATGCGGCGCTTCTAGATTACTCAGTCCGAACCATCGTTCAACGACTGTTGAGTTGTGCCACTCCGAGAATTCATCTGGCCTAGAGTGAACGTGCGGTCATGATCAGAGCGGGTGACTTTTTAGGACGGCACGAGTGACAAGTGTGTTCCAGAGATGAGTTCGATCCAAGGATCAAGGTATGTTGCAAGTGACGGAACCCCAGCTCAAGGGACATCCCTTGAGGTTTGATGTGGTCACGATTAGCTCACAGCGATATCGGGCATGATATCCGACCTTGGTAGCCAAGGCAACGACGCCGAACCATGAATAATTCAAATAGAACATCACCCAGGAAGAATGTGAGCTGTACGTCATCTTATGCTTAGGCGCAAAGTCGAGAGTTCCATTAAGCACATCGAGCCGATGTGAGGTTGGAACAGAGTTTAAGTGGGTTCTCCCCTATATCTGTGGTTGATAAGACGTTATCGCAACGGGTGACCTGTCGTATAGTAGTACCCCGGATTTGCAGACCTGTATGATCCATTCGGCTAGGGCTGGTACCGGCTTTTCCGAAACAGAACTCCTCACTCGTGCATGGGACTACCCAACCACCTCTCTTGTTGTTCCCCAGTGGAGACCTCGACCCCTATTCCTGTCAAAGGTTTCCAGACTCCAACGTTCGTCCCAACCTGGTTCCGCTTCAGTATGTAGACTGGTACCGACGTGCGGCTCAACGGCGGAATCATTTTTGCCACCGCTGATCAGATTGAGCTGCTTCCGTAAGAGCACGGGATCCGTGCTCTCATGACCTTTACGGGGCCGTTCGTAACAGGAGAGGTTGAGTACATGATTCGTCTTGTCGTACAGGCCGAGCGAGGGGTCCACAAGACCCTGCTTTCCACTCCTGTAATCATCGGTTGAGACAAAGTCCAAGCGCAAGACGTGGTTCTCGATACCGGCGTATACGGTCGGCGAGCTGGGCGACGGACTTGACAGGGAATACACCGAGCCTCGATAGCGGTTAGAGCGACGGGCAGGGCGACGTGCGAGTGGCTGCCAGAGTCGCTCGCCATAATTGATGGTTGGCGTTAGGAAGATGTTGATGTCTCGTCGATCTTTCGAGTGGGGTGTAGTGGAGCCAGAACGTGATGAGATTCGAGTGGATGGGCTGGGACGCCGAGCATCGAGATATGAATATGGTCTAGCACCAGCCATGCGAAGATCGAAAATCTTCAAACAGCCGTTCTGGTGGCTTCCAGCCATAAACCGTTCGTGACCGATTGGCAGTAGTGAAAGGATTTGCCCGTCGTCCACAAAATCGACATATTCTGTGACAGCTCTTGTTGGTACTCTCGTATCGTGCAGTCTGGCGATGCCGTCGGTCCAGCCTGACAGGAAAATCTGGCCAGGTCGACGGGTGGACGTGCCCCAGTCGTCCAGGGGAACGATGACGTTAGCACTGTGGCGGCCTATAACAGCATGGCTTGACTCTGCAAAAGAAATGGATTCATGCAAAGGGGTAGCCGATAATCCTGTCGGACTGATGTCGTAGACATTGATGGGTGCTCGGTTCCGGCCCTGCAGAAACTGTACGCCCACAGCTAGACTGGTATCCGAGAGGAACGTGGCGCATCTTTTGCGGTTACGGACAGCGTAAGAACTTTGGACAACTACGCTGTCCACGGGTCGAACATTGCGTTCTGAGGCGTGAACTGGGTACAAATGGATTGAGTCACCTCCGCAAGCGGCGAGAATGGGGTGTGCGTCTTTGCTGATGTCAATGCAGGTCACGTCTGGCGGGACGATGTATCTGGATTTCTCTTTGAAGACGTCCAATCTCGGGCCCGTTTCGACTCTGATTAGCTCTCCGTTAGCTCGTCTGAGGACGATGGATTCGCCTGCTTTATTGTCATGCTGGTGAGAAAGCAGAAGTCGGACATCCAGAATGTCGAGCTCCTGTCTGTGATCATCTGGAATTTGAAAAGAACCCCATGTTGCCACACCGTTTTGGATGATGCGTACTCTAAGGCGACCAGCAGCGCCCCATGCTAGGACTTCCTTGCGGCTGAGCCACGTTGACCCAGGCCAAGTCTCATAGCTGTCGATGACGGGGTGGTAGCCTACTGTTGGGATGAAGTTCTGTGGAGGTTCGGCCTTGTCTGGAGGCGGGTGACACTCCCTGGCCACAAAGGCTCTGCGGTCCCAAGCACGCGATCGTGATGTCAAGGCACGTGCGGAGTCTCGCCAAATCGGTGGTGTCTTGAGCGACGGAAAGGCTCTCTGTACAAACGTACGGAAGCAGGCATAGTCGTCGTTCGAGATGATGGCGTGGACTTTGCGGTTGGTCAGAGAGAGGTTAACTATGGATGATGCGGTGGATAGGTGGCCGATGATCTGCTGGATGACCTCGACGGGCAGGTCTTGGAGCATTGAGCAAGCAGACAGGTGCGAAGGTGACTGAACGTCTTCAGCCTGGTAAAATTTGAAAATGACAGATGAAGGTGGCAGGAGATTATCTACTAGTACGTTCTTTTGTCGCCATTAACTGGGAGGCGAAGATTCCCCATCGCCGCTTTTTGATAGTATCAATATGGCCACTCTGCAGGTTGACGTCAGTCTTTGCGCTTGCGGCAGCTTCTACCGAGCATAGTGCCACAAGATGCAACTCCATCCTTTAACTATACACTTTCCTCCCGGCCCCCACCACTGCCTTAACCAAGGCACCGGGCTGCCTGGAGCCATGTGTCGTGCTAGTTAAATCTTTAGGCAACTGCTGGCCGCCGAGACGCTAAGCTGGCACCTTATTTTGACCTGGAACACTCACAAATTAACCACGCCCAATATTTCATAGAAAACCGTCCACTCCTTGATCACAACTGCATCCATCGCGCTTGCCGCCCATCATCCCTTGCGCAGCTAGGAAGCTTGAAGGTTCGCCACGATCCTCGTCACTGATTTGGGTAACAATCATGGGCTGGCATGGCCACCATCAAGGCCATCGAGGCCAAATCTGTTCACCAGATTCAGTCTGGCCAAGTCATTGTGGACTTGTGTTCTGTGGCCAAGGAACTGGTTGAGAACAGCCTGGATGCTGCGGCCACTTCAATCGAGGTTCGCTTCAAGAACAATGGTCTTGACTCAATCGAAGTTCAGGACAACGGCACCGGCATCGCCCCCTCCAATTACGAGAGCATAGCCTTGAAGCATTATACGTCGAAACTATCCAACTTTGATGACCTCTCCAGTTTGCAAACCTTTGGTTTTCGAGGCGAGGCAATTTCTTCGCTGTGCGCTTTGTCAAAATTTTATATCACAACTGCACAGGCTGATGGAGCACCCAAAGGCAAGCGCCTTGATTTTGATACCATGGGTCGGATGACCTCGACAACTGTCGTAGCCTGCCAGAAGGGCACTACTGCAACCGTCGAAAACTTGTTTGAACCACTACCGGTGCGACGTAAAGAGCTATCGAAGAACATCAAGAGGGAATATGGCAAAGTCCTTGGCCTCCTGCATGCATACGCTTGCATCTGTGTGAACCTCAAGTTCACGGTCAAGAATGCCATGCCGAAGGCCAAAAGCATGACGGTCTTTTCAACCAAAGCCAACCTCACTACACGAGAGAACATAGCGAATGTTTATGGTGCGAAGACATTGGCGGCGCTGGTCCCGATAGACTTGGACCTGGACTTCCAGCCGACAGTGACCCAGATGGTCCGCAAGGACAAGCTGGGTCCGACGATTCACGTTCAAGGTCACATATCGAAGCCTGTTTTTGGCGAAGGACGGCAGACTCCGGATCGACAAATGTTCTTCGTAAATGGAAGGCCGTGTGGTCTGCCGCAAATCGCGAAAGCTATCAACGAAGTATACAAATCATTCAATGTATCTCAATCGCCCTTTATCTTTGCGGACTTTCGGATGGACACCAGTGCATACGATGTCAACGTATCCCCAGATAAACGAACTATATTGCTACACGATTCAGCCGCCCTCATAGAAAATCTGAAAACCGCCCTGAATGACATGTTTGAGCGACAAGATCAGACAATTCCACAGTCTCAGCTGCAGACGGCGAAGCTTCCTGCCTTCCAGAAACTGAACATTCAACGTCGCCTGCCTTCAGACTCTCCAGACACTGAAAAGCGTACCGGTTCTTTCTCGGAGCCATCCCTGCCTCAAGAGGAAGCGAGAGGTGGTAATGAAGAAGAAGAAGAAGAAGAAGAAGAAGAAGAAGAAGAAGAAGAAGAAGAAGAAGAAGAAGCACGAAGCCAGGATGAAGGTTCGTCGAATTCTCTTTTGCGGCAACACTTTCGGGATTTTACCAGCACCAGAGATGAGAGTGAACTTGATGAGAAGATGCAGGAAAAGCTGCGCAAAGACCGACAGAGGCGAGCTGAGAAGTTGGCGGAAAAGGTTGCTGAGCAGCCAACATTGGCCGATTCAGGAGACGAATCTCATGGTAGCCGAGAGAAGGAGATTCAGATGTCTGCCCCAAAAGCAGAGTCGTCCCAGAATACCCCAGTGCAAATACACGTGAGAGACTTCAATAAAAGAATGGCTGAGCAGGGATCGAATGTTGCAGAGAGCCGTGAAATTTCGTCTCCCGACGAGAGCGAGGGCAGTACTGGTATCCAGTCGATCGTCCAGCCTTTGAACAAGGATGAAAAAGGAGTCGTCCCTAGTGCTTTTGATCGGATGCGACCCAAAAGAATCACGGCGGAAATTGCCACCATTACGATCGGTGATAAAACTGTGACCACGGTGCTCGGATCACAGTTTCCTCGCTCGCCGAGAAGCTCGCAAGAGGATCATGGTTCAGTCGAAGTGGGTCTCCCTGGCAAGAGGCCGACGAAGACTCCTGCCACTTTTCAATTCTCCCAGACATTGCGCAAGTTCGGTGCGCACGGCCCGGGCCACACAGAAGACGAGATCGAGCAAGGCGCAGACCGAACAAGCTCTGCTGAAGCTGAGTCCGAGGTCGAGAACGATATACAGACTCCAGACCCGCGGGATTTCCGGAGTCCCGAGCCTAGTGATCAATCTGACGAAGACGGTACCAAAGCAGACGACCAAGCTACCACCCCTATACAAGATGACTCGGATGCATCTGACCCCGAGTATATGGATGAGGACGAAAAGAAAAAGATCGAGGCAGCGCGTGTGGCTGAACTTATCCGAGCCGCGGAAGAAAATTCTGCCTTACCTAGCAAGGAGAACCTGAAACGGGCTACAAAGTCACTGTCTGGTCGTCAGACTAAGGACTCCACGACCAGCCTAGTGACGACGGTTGACTTTTCCATGGCTTCTGTGGCTCGCGAAATGGAACAACTTGCGCATAACGCCACAGTCGAAGAGTACCCAGGCAGCCACTTGGGCGAGGACAATTTTGCGGAGGATCCGGAAATACAGCTCTCTTTGACAGTATCGAAAGCGGACTTTGCGAAAATGTCCATTGTGGGACAATTTAATCTTGGCTTCATCCTCGCAGTCAGACCTGCCGGTACCGATGGTGATGGTGCTACGAGATCGAAAAAGGATGAATTATTCATTATCGACCAGCATGCATCAGATGAGAAGTACAATTTCGAGAAACTGCAGACTGAGACTGTTGTGGGCAATCAAAGGCTTGTTCAACCGGTCACATTGGATCTGACAGCAGTGGAGGAAGAGATTGTGCTCGAAAACCATGAGGCGCTGGAGAAGAATGGATTTCTTGTTGACGTTGATACCAGCGGGGAAAGAATGGTAGGGCAGAGATGCAGGCTCATCAGCCTTCCGTTGAGCAAGGAAGTTGTGTTCAACACTCGAGATCTGGAAGAACTCATCCAATTTCTTGCAGAAGCACCAGGTTTCGGGGCACAAAGTGACCACGCGGTCCCGAGACCAGGCAAAGTGCGAAAGATGTTTGCGATGAGAGCATGTCGATCGAGTATCATGATTGGCAAGACGTTGTCCAAGAAGCAGATGCAAAAGGTGGTTCTGAATATGGGTACCATCGATAAGCCATGGAATTGTCCCCATGGTCGCCCAACAATGAGACATTTGTGCAGTCTGAATGCTTTTGAGCCATGGCACGAAGGTGATGAGGACGATGGTGATGAATCTGCCTCGTTTGGTCAGACGCTGCAAAAATATGCGAGGGAAGCATGAAATAGAGGGTATCAAGCTAAAGAAGAGAAGCATCTACAGTATAAAGCAAAGCCTCTTTCTTTGTTTCTTTCGTGCGTACCTCATTGATCGTATCTTTGACGGAAACCCTCCAAGATACCTATATTCGTGGCCCCGTACTCCGTAAATCTCCGGGAAATCGCCTTGATGAGAGTGGGATGCCGGGTGGATTTTGCACGAGGCCGACTTTCTGACCATTCCCTTTATGAGTTGCCTGAAGTGCCTCGGCTCAACGGACAATCGGTCACAAAGCTGGCTGCGTTTCTCTGCATCCCTCACGGCAACTCCAACTTGCTACTGCTGCTACATCATTCTGCACACCTCGCTCCATTCGGCCGCGGCTATAGCATGTTGCTACAATTTTCGAGGCCTTGTCTTGCCGAAGCCTGCCCGATCTAAAAGGTTTCCCTTGTGCCCTGCGCCGTCGCTGTTGTTCCCTTCACCAGCTTTCAACCTTTTTCATCCCTTCCTGTGTCTCTCTCCCGACTTACTTGAGTGTTCTGGTAATGTTTTCCACCATTGGCCGAGCAACCTCATCACTGTCTGCGATCCCACGAACATCCCAGACTTTGCTAGCTGTCAAGGTATGTGTATCCCCATCTGCAAGCTTGACGTCAATTTCTGATCACAATGGCCCAGTCTTTCACAATGGCTCCAGCAAACAAGAGGAAGGCTTCCACGGCGAAGCAGCTTAGGGCGACCGAGGGTATGCTACCGAGAAGCATGGACGAGAGAAAACCATACTGAGATGGCTTTAGAGTACCGAGAAGACAAATCCAAAGGCAACATGCTCCGATTCGAAGAGTCCCTACCTCGACTACCGGTGCCCTCGCTCGAAGACACCTCCAAGCGCTATCTCAAGAGCCTGCATCCTCTTCTGACCAAGGAGGAGTTTGCAGCTTCGGAAAAGGCTGTGGCTGCTTTCAACGAGCCAGGTGGTCTGGGACACACTCTACAAGACAGATTAATAGCCAAAGCACAAGATCCCAAGGTCAAGAACTGGATAATAGATTGGTGGAACGAGGGGGCATACCTGGGCTACAAAGATCCTGTCGTTCCCTATGTTTCCTACTTCTACTCCTTCCGCGACGACCGCCGCCGAAGGAATCCTGCCAAACGTGCTGCAGCCATTACCACAGCGGCCCTCGAGTTCAAGAAGCAAGTCGACGCCGGTTCGCTAGAACCCGAATACATGCGCAAGAAGCCAATGGCCATGAGCAGCTACCAATACATGTTTAACACTTCCCGTGTCGCCGCCGAGCCCGTGGATTATCCTATTCAATACGGCCCCGAGGGCAACGAGCATATCATTGTCATGCGAAACAACCAATTCTTCAAGGTCCAAACACACATCAGCGGGAAACAGCTGAGTACAGCCGAGCTCGAACAACAATTCAACAAGGTTTACAGAAACGCCCAGATGGCTGATCCCATCGGCGCCCTTACCTCGCTACCTCGTGATCAGGGCGCAAAAGCCCGAGAGAACCTGCTTGCTGCATCACCTCTCAATGCCGCCGTCCTGAAGGAACTCGAGGCATCCTCCTTTTTCGTCTGTCTCGACGCCAGCACTCCAGTCACTCTCGAGGAGCGAGCTCACGTCTACTGGCACGGTGACGGTGCGAACAGATGGTTCGACAAGCCGATACAGTTCATCATCAACGACAACGGCACAGCAGGTTTTATGGGCGAACACAGCATGATGGACGGCACACCGACGCACCGCCTCTGCGATACGGTCAATGCCTATATCGTACACAACAAGCTCGACTTCGAAAACCCGAGCATCCGCTCCGACTTGCCCGACCCCACTCCCCTGAGATTTGAGACGTCCGCCCCCGTGCTGGAAGACCTGGCACAAGCTCAAGCACAATTCCGCCAGGTCATTGCCTCGCACGACCTGCGCGTCCAAGCATACCAGGGCTATGGAAAGGGCCTGATCAAGAAGTTCAAGTGCTCTCCGGACGCGTACGTGCAGATGGTGATTCAGCTCGCCTACCACAAGATGTACGGCAAGAACCGACCCACCTACGAATCGGCCGCGACGCGGAAATACCAGCAAGGCCGGACGGAAACCACTCGAACCGTGTCCGACGAGTCTGTCGCCTTCTGCGACGCCATGGCCGACGCCTCGACCTCGCGTGAAGAGACTGAGCGGTTATTCCGTGACGCCGTCAAGGCTCACGTGCAATACACCGCCGATGCGAGCGAAGGGTACGGCGTCGACAGACATCTATTCGGCTTGAAGAAGCTAGTACAGCCGGGCGAGGAGGTGCCCGAGCTGTTTAAGGACCCAGCTTACACCTACTCTTCCACCTGGTACGTCAGCTCCAGCCAGTTGAGCTCCGAGTACTTCAACGGCTATGGCTGGAGTCAGGTTATCGACCAGGGTTGGGGTATTGCTTATATGATCAATGAGAACAGGTATGTTGAACACCTTTCAGTCGTGAGAAGTTTGGCTAACGGAGTGAAACAGTCTGCAATTTAACGTGGTGTCCAAGAAGTTGGGCTGCGAGAGGATGAGCTTCTACTTGAATGAGGCGGCTAATGATATTCGCGATATGCTGCTTCCATCGCTTGAGCCGCCGAAAGCCAAATTGTAAGCTCGAGCGAGGAAAAGCATTTGAGGCCAAGGGAATATAGAAATGGTATCGAGTTCGAGCATTGGCAGGAACAGGATGAGCATGATGCAGGGGCCAAGCGTGCATTACATGGATGAGGATGTATGATACCATATATTGGGACAGCTGAGAGTGACACGGAGAACGAGAGCTCTGAAGTGCATTTGTTTTGTGCTATCGGCGTTTACAAGATGGAACGAGACATGGCCCTGTATAGTCTTTTCCATACCCGATGGATATCTATCCTCGTCGCTGAGGATGGAGTATGCCTGCCAGTCTTTCGACCCTAAGTCTGACAAAAAAGAAGATAGTATACCTAGTCAAGAACCACCCCAAACTCGCCCTCCTCGCATGAGCACCACCTCTTCCCGTCCTGATGCGTCGTAGCGTTGGACGACGTGCACATCGCCTAGTCCCAGGTCGCCCGCTGCCTTGTTCCAGAGAATCTGCTTGATGCGGCCTTTAAGGCTTGGTGGAGCAAAAGCCTGCGCAGCATAGGAGGCGTCGACATCTGGGTCGACGTCGGAAAGTGCTTCATTGGTCGAGTCCAATGCTAATGCGGCTTGGTCGTTCGGTTCTCTCGAGCTCGAAGATGTGTCCCGTCGTGCATTGTCATCCACGGAGCCGACACTGCTCGCAGCCTCTGACGCCTTCTCGTCTAGGGCAGTAGTAGTGTCGGATCCGCCGCTGACTTCCTCCATCATAATCCACGCCAGAGGCCGGCTCGAACGGCGCATCGTATCGAGCACGCCCTTGGTCGCGGGCTTCGTACCTACGAGCACGCCGATCGCCGGACCAGCACCTGATGTCTCGTCTTCTGCCGTGTCGTCCTGGCCCTTTAAGCCCAAAGCATCAAACAAAGCTCCCAATCTTGCTCCTCTGACGGCACCGTCCAGCTCTCTGACCAGATTTGGCCCGATTTTCGCGCGCTTCCCGACCATACGCTTGCATTGGACCATGACTCTGAGAGTGTCTGTCTCCACTTCGGTCTTGCCGTCTCGGTTGGTGGATTCTTTCCAATGCCCACTCACTTTAGAGACGCGCGGGATGTGCCATAGTCCGATAAGGTCCACGCCGCGGTCGCCTCGGCCGCCGACACGAAAGAGGTCGAAGCCATGAGAGCGTAGGGTGGTCTGGGCGAGGTATTCGTAGGAGGTGCCGGTGTAGACTGTACTTTCTGGATCGAGGCCCGTACGGCGAGCGTGAGCGTGGAAGGACGCAAGATCGTGGTGCGGCGAGGTTGGGTCGAGAAGAGACGCTGACGGCCGAGGCGCGGAGGAAGACGATGTAGTCGGGGCAGTCGTTGGCGACGGGTCCGAGGCTGATGACCTGGCGTCGACTTCTGCGGCTACCTCATCTTCAATTTGTGCTGGGTCGAGTTTCTCGCTGACAACAGGTGCTGGTGATAGACTGGAGCTGTATCTCTTGCTTGGGGGGTTCAACAGCTTCGGGACTGTCACTCTACTAGATCTATGCTGGGATTGTCGCCACTGACTGTGCAGGAGTCGGTTGCTTGGACCTGAAGTCGACAGTCTCGCATGACCTGCATGGGCAACTTCCTTGATTGCAGATGCAGGCTTGGGTCGGGTCACTTGAAGCGTGTTGACCCTGCACGACCATGAGGGCAAACTGCTTATGCCATGTCTGAGAGGGCAGCAACGGTGCAAAGGCATCAGCCGAGGTTCGACGAATGTTCAGTCATAGTAATGAAAGATGTTAAGGAGCAACGACATGTGTAATTTGAATAAATCCAGATGATTCATGTACTGCCTATCTAGGCAGTCGTAGTTTCCCGATCAGGCTAACGTCCAAAGTTTTCATGGCACAAAATCCTTGACGTACTTGTTGTTATACGGGAAAAATTATTCGAATCACTCCGACGCAGAGCGGCAGAAGTCGTACTTGACGTACTTGACGCTCCACGTAACCTTACGCCGCTACAGAATACTACTTGACCAACACCCTCACCCCCTTTGACCCTTGTTTCGGAAAAGGTACGAACAAGTCGTACTTTAGCTCCACGTCTTCATGCGTCGTCTCAAACAGCTCGAAATACCCTGATGGTCCCGGGTTGCCTGGTCCGCCATATCGTCGGAAGATACCAGCCACGCAGAGGTATAGTTGGGCATATGCCAGATTGATCCCGAGACATTGACGCGATCCCTTTGCGAATGAGCAGAGATACCGGCTCAATTGAGGCTCCTTGATCCATCTCTCGGGGTCGAACACGAGAGGGTCGGGAAATATGTCGGGATTGAGATGCACAAGAGCACAAGACATGCCGACAGGGGTCTAGTAAGAGGTCAGACTCGAGATACCGACTACGGGCGCTGTGACTTACACCGGGCGGAACACTCCACTGCTTCTTCCCGTCGTCGAATGTCAAGGTCTCATCGGGACACACCCTTTGAAGTCGAGTGCTAACACCAAAAGATAGCCGGAGCCCCTCTTGTATGATGGCTGTCTAGTCGGACATATCAATTTCCAGGTCCCATTATCACGTCTTGAGTCTACTTACCAGGTAAGGCAGCTTTTCGAGATCTTTGGTTTCGACACTCTGGGACGGCTCGGCAATTGCAGCCTCCAGTTCCTCGCGCAGCGTACGCAGTACTTGAGGACTCGACAGGAGGTGGAACGTGACGACAGACAAAGCCCATGCCGTCGTCTCGGTTCCCGCTATGCAAATCACTTGCGCCTCCTGCCATAAGCGCTCCATTTCCTTCTCATGCTCAGGTAAGTCGCTGTCGAGGATCGAATCAAAGACTGTGGCGTTCATCGAAGTCTGGGGCTTTTCTCCTTTGGCTCGACTTTTTTGGATCTCATCGATCTGATTTCTCATTTCCTTGCAGCAATCTCAGCCTGACTTAGCTCTGCGAGGTCTTGATAATCTTACCCTTCTAAATTGGATGAAAGACTGCATGCCTGGATCCACGCTCTCTGCGAGCGAGTCGGGAAGCATATCAATGAGAGGCATGACGAACCAGAATTGTTTGGCTAGGGCTGCCATGTCATGCACACTGGCCATCATCTCGATGAACTTCTCGTTGAATCCAGGTCTATCCAGCCAATTGTGGGACTTTCCAAAGCAGTATTCGGTGATGATGTCGCTTGTGAAAGCGCTGAATGGCAAATTGACGTTCAATGGTTTCGTTGATCCCTTGTACTCGGCCAGCTTCTGCAACAGCTTCTCAAA
The DNA here is from genome assembly GCF_022695815.1 of Exophiala viscosa. Classification (NCBI taxonomy): domain Eukaryota; kingdom Fungi; phylum Ascomycota; class Eurotiomycetes; order Chaetothyriales; family Herpotrichiellaceae; genus Exophiala; species Exophiala viscosa. The sequence continues at coordinate 1,126,865 of NW_026944358.1, read as the reverse complement.
ATTGCTCTGAATGATTGGCTCCAAACGCCGGACGCTCTCTTTGGAGAAGTAACGGTTCATTGCTCCGCGGCGCATACGGTGGACATCGTGACTCGCCGTTGCTATTGATGCGCCCGAGCTGCCGAATAGCCTCAGAGCCCAGGCATACTTGTCTCTGCGCTTGGAGCCGCCGGCGTACAGTACAGGGAGGAAATTGGGATCATTGACATGAAGTTCGTATGGGCTGATACGGACGATTGGGCCTGTGATACCCGTTGAATGGCCATTCAACACCCATGTCTTGACTATGAGGCAGACTTACCATATCGATCATGCATCTCCTTGATCTTGAACAAGTACTGACCCCGTTTGACGACATCGTACCAGAACTCATACCACAAGGTCAGCGCGGCAAGTTTTGGACCTGGGAACTTTGCGAGCGGGCTGAAGAAGAGGCGGTAACAGGAGATGGTGATAAGATAGGCCACCACAAGACCAACGCCAATCAATAGCAGCGAATATGACATGGTGCGTATTGGATCTTGGAGAGGTCCGTAGAACCTTGTTAACTTCGGATATGTCAAAAACGAAAACGAGGGATCTTCAATTTGTTGATGTCTATAAGAGGCAATTGCTGAAGTCTGTCAAGGCAACGTTTTACTCCTTCACATGTATCAACGCTATGCATCGGGTAAACGGATGACATGCAGCTAGTGGACTCTTCGCTGGCGCTCTCGCTAAAGAATGAACGAATAGCGACGCCTTGTAGTATTTTGAGGTGCCGTATTCGTCCAGGGATCATTGACCTCTAGGCGACTCCTTGTGATGCATCTGGCTTGGAATGGTCATTCACCGGATCAAGCGAGAAGGCGGTCGACATCATCGCCTATCCTACATGGTCAGCGGTCAAGTATGGCCTTCCCAGCCATATGTAAGCAGAACAAAGAACCCTCGATGTCTGCGGAGGACTTTTTATGGTGACTGATTCTGGACTCTACTGGGTCTCTGATGGATACAGAGCACATTCCAGATGTAGGGTCCTTATTCGAACTGAAAGCAGCAGCGATTGACCGCCACAACAGCATCAGCACCTGCACCTGCACCTGCAAGATGAACACGAGGCAGACGTGGAAGATGATGCAGATCATGATTCGGCATATGGAAGCAATTTAGAGGAGTGAGCACGACCGCCGGACACGGTTGGGACCAGCTCCGAATACTTCGTACCTGACGATCTACCACAATTCAGAAATAGCCTGAGGACTTCAGTCGCCTCGTCCGTCTACAGATATCGAGTTGAGAATGGACGGACCTATCACGCCTATAAAGACGGCAGTCAGTATATTCACGATCTACGCTCCTTCCACGGTAGTGGGCCCGACTCCAGTCCACGCTACTGACTGTTGCACTTTCCGTGATTGCAGGCTATGCATACCCCAATGACGAGGTATGTTCCTCACGATCATGTTGCCATGTTGGCCCGCTGAACTCGTCGGACAAAGTTGGAAATGGGCCGTCTCGGTACAATCCCTCCAGCTCGGTTAACGGGCGGTCACCAAGGCTGACGATTGATCCCGAGGAAAGACCTCCAGCACCACCTTTTCGAGATCATGCTCGACGGCAAACTCCATCTCGCACCGATCACACCGACGCCGCAGTGTGTTTTAGATATCGCCACCGGCAGCGGTATATGGGCTATTGAGTTTGGTAAGTTTTGTCCTGTACTGCCAACGACTCTTGTCCCAGGCGCTTCTTGCCTTCCAGTTTGGGCCGACACCCATAACAAGTCACAGCCGAACAATGTCCTTCAGCATTCGTCATTGCGAACGACCTGAGTCCCACACAACCTTCCTTGTATGTAAGCGGATCTCCCACTGGGGAGAAATGGAACGCGCTGATGTACAACTGCACAGCATCCCATCGAACGTGCAATTCGAGATCGACGACGCCAATGAACCCTGGACATATAGTCGTCGGTTTGACTTCATTCACTGCCGCCAACACCACTGTGCAATCGAAGAGCGCAATCTATTCACCCAAGCTTTCGAGTATGCCGTCCCGAGGACTGCTTTTCCGTTGCCTTGTCAGCCCAACTGTTCAATATATCACTGACCTTGGAATCTGATGTAGGTTTCTCCAACCAGGCGGATGGCTAGAAATGCAAGAACTATGCTACCCAATCCGATGTGACGATGGCACGTTGTCCGACGATTGTGCGCTGTCCAAATGGTCGCGCCTTCTTCTTGACGCGACGGTCCGAGTCGGTCAAGCAGCGAACAAACCCGTCCAGTATGAGGAGTGGATGCGCCAGGTTGGATTCGTCAATACTAGAACCATAGTCTACAAGTGGCCGACAAACACATGGCCGACGGACGGAAAGCTGAAGACCATGGGCCTGTGGAACCACTACAACGCACTTCAGGGCCTGCAGGGATTCACTATCGGACTGTTCACGAGAGTCCTGGGCTGGACTTTGGAAAAGACAGAGGCGTTTCTGCTGGAGGTCAGAAAGGATCTGGAAAACAAAGATATACATGCTTATTGGCCTATGTGGGTAGATATCTGAGTTTTCCGACGTCATGGAACACCGAGCTGATCACGGATTGAATGGCCAGATATATTGTCTACGGCCAGAAACCGCCTCCAGTTGATCAGAACCCCAGTGCCTTGTGACGGAGCAAGCCCGGTCCAGAAGAAAAACGGCACGGTCTGACTCTGAGGAACCCGCCGGACTAAATGGAGATACCTGCGCAATATCTCCAGGGAGTCCTGCAATGCACATAATCGGACTGCTTACATCTTCACCTTGAGACGGCCGTCAAGTGGAAATGGGCATAGGGACACCAGTTTTACACTAGTGTTGCCGCTGTCAACACCAGGACTGCTCCGAGGCTGACGTACACATACGGGCGTGAAGAACGAGCATTTGGCGTCTTAGTAAGACATCGTGACAAAGATTTGGTCATGGTCAAATTTTCGCTGGGTGTCAAGATTGGAGGGTCAAGTACCGCAGTGTTCGTCGGAGTGATTCGAATAATTTCTCCTCGTAGAACAACCAGTACGTCAAGGGTTTCGTGCCATGAAAGCGTTGGAGACTAGCCTAATCGGGAGGTGTGACTGCCTAGATAGGCAACTCCGACGTACTTGGACTTTATTCGAGTTCTCGACGCTGACGAGACGACGTTCTGTTATTTCTGTGCCGCCACGGATTTCAGTCAACCATTTACATGTCAGCCACTTCCAAAAGAATATCGATGATGAAAGAGCAGAGCATGGCGTGCTGCATCGAATCATACCAAGTCGCTTAGTAGCTGGGATGACTTCGTTGTTGATTAGTGCATACATACATACATTCGTCCCGGTCTTGCTTGTAGGCTTTGCCGTCTCATGAGAGCGCCCGTGCTGGGATGGGAGTATATCATCAGCCTGTAGTAATTAATAACGACAGACGACATCGAGTCGTCTTCTTGTTGTATTGTATCGTTTTGAGTTCATGCGTGGACGCTTTGGAGTCCGAGGGAGTCTTGAGTTGAAAGCAATGCGTTTTAAGGCTGATGGAGTGATTCAATCTTTAAATCCAAATAACGACATACCCTGGGGGTTTTCGCTCCGTACTCTTGCAGAACTATTCGAATAATTCGTCTCTCGTATTCACGCCGAATGGTCACCAATCCACCGTTTTGTGCCATGAAAAAGCATGAGGCCAACCCAATCGGGCAGGTGTGACTTCCTATATGGGCAATGACGACGAATTCCGACGTACTTGGAGTCATTCGACGCCCGTCCACGATGTCACGGACGCTCAGCGTCTTCTGCAACGTCAGGGACCAGTTGCCCTTGGACTATGTCACTACCTAGGTACTTCCAGAAGACCATCAATGTCGACATTTCTACGGAAATATAAACCTTGTTCATACAACTTGAGCCAACTCTCATCATTCTGTATGTACAGAGTACATTGCCCCCAATCCACGCTTTCATGCTTCATGCTTTTTGAATGCCATGCCGTGTCGTAATATATACACATGATCCGCCACCCATACAGCCATGCACTCAAGCTCTCGAGCCCTATTGTAGTTCAACACCGCTGCCATGGTGGGTCGTGAACTATTTCCCGCGAATCGACTTGACTCTAACAGACGAAACAGCCTTGATGTTCGCTCTCGCACTGATCGCCATCTTATGCACCCTCTGCCTGCGCTCCCACGCACCACTCCGCCCCTCAGCGACATTGATAATCTCCTTGGCCACACGGTCCGCGAGCGCCAACTCTCTCCGATTCTCCGCCGCCATGAGAATCCACTGGATCGCCGTCCTCCGCCGCTGACGCACACTGAGAGGTACGGGGATAGGCATGCTCTGACCTCCACCCAGAACACCTTTTTGCTGACGGATCTTGACCAGTGGGGCCACCGAATCGACCACGGCCGTCAAATACTTGACCGGTTCAAGTGGGAGCGCGTCCCGGGGCACATCCAACAACAATGCACGGTCCGAGGCCGTTGCATCGCCTGCAGGTACGGGTGCAGTGCGCAGGGTATTGAGAATTATGGCCATGTTCTTTGCTCTTAGTCAGCATAGTATTTGAATGCTAGTTTGAAAAACGTACAGTCTGTGCCTTGCTCAATTTCCCGTGTCTCATCAGACTGCGTGTGACCTGCTGCAGGACCGGATCGTACCGTTTCTTCATGTTGTCCGACTTCTGCCACGACGAAATGTCCGGCAACGCAAATTTATGTCCAAAGCCGGCGTCGGGATATTCCAGCCCCATCACTCTCGTGTCTTCGAAACGTATCATCTCTGATGCAACTTCGGCGGGTCGTCGGGCGCTCGTGGAGAATGACCGCGTTCCTGACGGTGTGCCTGTACTATGGTTGTTCTTCAGATCTTGCTTGATCACCTCTGGTGCTTTTTCTTGTGCGCCCTTGTCGCGTTGTAGGATCTGTTTCGACCACGATTATTAGTATGACATGATTCCTTGGTGGGGGATGGGGAATCTCACCTCCTGCACCGGCGTGCCTTGCTCGATGTCTGGTGGGGTATTGCCCATGGTTTCATCCATCGCGGCCTGCTCTTCCGAGACGTGCATGTTAGACTCCATCTCGGGACTCTTCAGATTCGGGTCGACGGGTGTCGTCTTTGTCGAGGCATCGTCACTTGCTTTTCTCTGAGAGACGAGGCTTGGTGCGAACCGGTTTTGAGGAATTGATGGCTTCGTCCGAAACGGCACCGAGCGAGCGGTGAACAGTGATAATCGAGGCGGCATTGTGATGATTGACGACGTTGAATGAATGTGCATTAAAAGAGTCATGGAAATTGTAGAGTGAACAGCTCCGGGGTCGGCTTGAACCTTTTCAGTCGGCACGTGACCATATTTCTCTGCTGTTGACGTATCGACTCAGACAGGATACCGATAGTCGACAGGCATTTGCAAGCTCACGCTAAGGACAGTGAATTGCATTAAAAAGGCCTGATACACTCGACCGTAACATTCATTTTCGGTATTACATATAAACAAACTCGATTTTTTCCTCGGGTATCAGGTGAGTTTTCAAAGATCATCCCTTCGAACAATGCCTAACTCCTTTCCGTGGACCAATCTGTTCATCCTCCCATAGCAATTCCATACCTTTCAAGCAGTATACAGCCCATGTCCAGCTTCGAACAAGAAGGAAAGAGAGTGCTGTGGCTTTTCTACTGCACAGTCATCCTAACCTCGGCCAAGTCTGTACAGTTTCAAGCTCAATTGTGTCCGCCGAATAGTTTCCCAATGCCGGACCCGACGTCTTGCGCATTATCGGGTAAGACGTAAAATGCGAGTCCAATGATGGTGTACATGCCCAAACAGAGCAGGCCTTCAAGGTAATTCGACTTGCCGTCCTGGATAAGTAGGATGACGACAAAGGACGCCAAAAAGAAGGCCACAGTCTCAAAGGTCTCAAAATGTAGAGTCATATCCTTGCCCATGATCCAGCCGAGAATGACCAAGAACGGCGTGACAAAGATCGCAATTTGCAGACTCGAACCGACAGCAACACCAATGGCCAAATCCATCTTGTTCTTCCATGCGACAATGACGGCAGTGACGTGTTCCGCGGCATTGCCCACGATAGGGATTAAGATCAGACCGATGAAAGTCTTGCTGATATGCGCCTTTTCGACGATCGCATCGATACTACCGACGAGATATTCTGCGCAGACGGCCACCAAAAGAGTGACGATGACCAAGACGACACCCGCAGCCCAGGGTCCCAAAAGTTCTGCTTCTTCGCCGCCCTCTCCAGCCTCGGCCTCGGCATCTTCAAACAGGTCCGCGTGCGATCTGAGCTGGAAGTACAGGTAAGCGACATAAATGATCAGGAGGATGATTGCGGTGCCTCGAGAGAGGATCATGATATTGTTGTCTTGCGATTTGTTGTCAGACATGACGGCGTATAGCGTAGCCGGGATGATGAGGGACGATGTTGCGACGGTCATGAGCGAGGACATGGTCGAAGCGACGGTTGAGTTGAAAGATTGTTCCTTATACTTGAGACCGCCGATGAAGAAGCAGCATCCCAACACCAGCAAGATGTTGGACAAGATACTGCCCAGCATGCTTGCCTGGACGATCCGGATTTCGTTCTTCTGCAAAGCAATAATGCTGACCTATTCCCCGTGTTAGTTGAATGCTTGTATACCAAAGTCGCTGTCTTACAATCAATTCGACGGCATTTCCGAAAGTGGCATTCAGCAATCCTCCTACAGTCTGCCCAAGCGGAACGGCAAGCTCTTCCGTCGCAAAGGCGAGCAGGGAAGCCAAGGGGATGATGGCAATAAAGTTGAAAACAAACTGCAACACAGGGTTCCAGTCCAGCAGTCCTGCCAAAATACCAATCGGCACAAATACCAGGAAGACATTGACATAGTTTGTCTTCAGTACCTCCCACGTTAAATGTAGCACAAGGAATGGATATTTTATGGCCTTGTTTTCATGTTTGTAGTACGGTGTTCCCGAGTCGGTGGTCGCGATGCGGGAGAGTAGGTTCGTCCGTTCGTTTGGGTCTGCACGACCATTGGGGCCGCTGTCGTCGTCGATAGGCATCCCGTTGCGATTATTCTCGGTACTCGTCCTGTGAAACTTCTTGCGGATATTGCTGGCAGCTATAATATTGATGGACGTCCGCCGCTCATGGCGCACGTCCCTTTCCGTTAGCTAAGATGTTCCGTAGCAACGGGTTGAGATGCAGCAGATCAGATTATGAGGATTGAGTATATTAAGACATACCCATTCGTATTGGGCCCGAAAGGATTGCGCTTGGAGAAGAGGAGAGAAGGAAGAGGAGGAGGTGAGCAGGAAAAAGCTGCAGTAGTGATGCTGCCGGGTAAGACAGTGAGTGTGTCGAGTCGAGTCGAGCTTTCCCTCCGCTGCCAAAGCAAAGCTAAGTAAACGGTACCACTTGTGGGCAACTTGGCGGTGGAGATGGGTTCGTTCTGTGCTCTCGTTTGTGAGTCGCAATGAGTGATTGACAGGGTGTTTTGCAGAGAAGAAGGTCGTTAGCAGAATGGATGTCCAGTTGCGGTACTTGCTGGATGCATTGGATGGATGAAAGCGACCCATCAGCGACGAGCATCTGCGGGCACTAACTCAGCACTGCCACACTTGGCATCTTATTCAAGAACTCCATTTCATGCCAGTGACAACGACGACAGCGGCCTCATTGGATATCCAGGATATCAAGCGTGTCTGATGGGCGCATACTGTGCATATCGTCGAGGTTCTGCCTTTCTCTCCTGCCTTGAATCCGCCATGGTGCGAGATTGGGTGCAGAACGAATGTTGCTCAGAAGATACAATGCACCAACACACCTTGCGAGGCTTGCGGGGAATAAATGACGTCGTCTATCACTCAGGAACAGGGGATTACTAGGTAAGGGAGTTGATCTTTTCAAAGCTTTGAGGCAGCTTACTCAGTCGATACTCATCATGGTCACCAGGAGAGAGCCACAATAATGCTATAGTGATCACGGCCGTCAACATTACGCTATCATTACTTCTCATAAGCATCAGCCTCTCTTGGCTCGAGTATCAACCAGTTCTCTATATCCGTGTTCGCACATTTTTGGATCTTCCGTGGCCGTCATCATTATCATCAAATGTGCCCTTGTCCTGAGCAGTACAAAATGACCGCCGGAATCGATGGAGGATGACCTCAGCGCTCGGCGCCCGATGTCGATGCCCGAAAACTCTCTGAAGGTTGCCAGCCCCCTTTTCTCTTTAACCATAAACGCCCGCTACTCCTCGCTGAGTCATAACCGGGACCTAAAAGTCCCAAGAATTCATCGACCGTGATCAACACGATATCGGAGGGGCTGCCCATCTTGGGGTTCGGGATCTGCTCGGCGGATGACTGCTCCACAGGTACAATGCGACGACAGGTGTCCCCAGAGGTGCAAGCCAAATAATGCCACCGATGTTGTATTATACCTCTCCCTTCAGCGTGTGCATCCCCACAATCTTGCCCTCAGCACCATGTTGTTGAGGATGTTCCAGACCCATCTCCTCATCGCATAGCGTGATACTGTCCGACTGTTCCGTGCCATCGCTCGCCCGGCCGTCACTGACTTTGTGCGCCGTCATTGACGGCGTCAGCTGTAGAGATCTCTGCCGCGACCGATGCCGCGAGTTGTGTTGTAAAATCTTGGGGGAGATCCAATTGACTATCGGCTTCAAGGTCGGTAAGCAGGCGCAAACAATGCCAGTATTGACCTCGATCGATGACCACAGAATTCCAGCAAGAAGATCGTATGTAGGATCCTGAGTTTTACTGAGCACGTACAGCTTCTGCAACCGGAGCATTGACGTGATGCAGCCACTGTTGAGTTCATGTCAGTCGCTGTTCCGCAAGAACATCTTATGTTCAACTCACAATCCACCTATCGCGAAGATGCCAATCAGACTGTACTTCTGCCTATGAGGCATCTGCAGCGCCACCAGTGTTGGTATCGGCAGTATCCAGAGCGCAATATCGGTGACGATATGGAACGCCGCGCTGAAGAGCCAGAAGGTCAAGATCTGGAAACAGTGTCCTCCACGAACTCTCGGATCCCAGTACATGGCTATTGGTCGACATGCACACGCGGTGGCTATCCAGCAGATCAAGCAGTACGCCGAGACCAGCCCGATCAGGGTCCAAGCGACGAATCGAGATGCTTTGTCCTTGAAGAAGCGTAAGAACTGGATCAAGATTGAGATCTTTGCTGCCGCCAGAGCCGCGCTATAAAAGAAGGTGCCGACAAAAAAGCCCTGAGACTTGTATCAGCAGACGTTCAAGTCTCCAGAAACATGGATCTACCGACCTTGTACATGGTGGCATATTGATCTGGCTGGACATCCTGAATGTGAGCGCCCAGGGCGTAGTGGGATTCTTCATGTCCGTCAGCATATGCCCACGGGCAATGAAATGTGTTTTCACTCACGTATCTCGATGGTCGCTGTCAGCCCAAAACTGAAGCATACAGCTGCAAAGATGAAGGCATCATCCACTCCAAGTTGTTTAACCAGGAATTTCCGACCAGCCAGCCTTGCGACGACGAACAGTAACGCGATCGCACATAGTACGAAGGACGTAATCGCAGCGTTAGTGCCACGGCTCACCATGTTCGCGTCCTTGGGCGTGTGTTAAGGGAGACAATTTTACAATGAAAGGGAAGGAAGTCCCAAAGCCTTCTGGCAGAAGGAGGGTGAAGTACTAAATGTGAAAGGGCCTTGTGGAAGCGCCTGATGGTGGTCTGCCCACCATGTGTCAAGAAGTGACAGCACGTCCACGCAAAATGCCCACCACCAACGGGCGGCAAGATTCGCAAATACATGCTGTAGGAGACATGTCAAATGCCGCCATGTGTTGGAAGTGATTGATGTCAAAAGCCTTGATGTCAACCATAGTGCGGCACGTTTTGTCGTCAGGTTGGGAATTAGCTTTTCGGGTCTTCCGAAAATCATTCACCAAAAGCGGACAAGAGCAGACAGAAACGAAGCAGACCAAAGGTGGGAGGTGTTGCAGGGCTGTGGATGGTTCGTTCGGAACAACGCACAGACTCACAGGGGGACTGGGTGGTGGCACATTTCCTAGTGTTGGTCGAGTGGTAAATGCTGTAGAGGTTTCCGACCACTTGGTAAACCCATGACGCTGTGGCCATCTCGAAAAGAAGGCGGCGGGGCTCATTTGGGTAGACTTTGGAGCCGTTTTCATGCAAGTGATGAATCTTGCAGCCGCCACATACGACACGTTGGTGATGTCCGCCGATTGTTGAGTCCGCGAAATGGCAGGAGTAGACGAACCCTTCAACCTATCATCCCAGTAGCACCGGGCTGTTTTCTCATGTATACGAGCCTCCTCTCTGGGCGTTGGCTGAAAGCGAGACCATCGAGCGGTTTATCCAGCCCATGGCTGAACCAGGTCAATCACATTGGTGGAAAATGTCCTTGGGGTGAGATCAGAATGGGTAGTGAAGTGTGCTCCATACAATCCAAAGTCCGGTCCTGGAACACGTAGCCAATGTTCTCGACAGACCCCTGCTGGTAGCGTTCGCTAAGCACGGAGTCGAGCCGTAATTTTCATAAGCGAGGTCGCTCTCTTGTGAATGAACTCTAGAATGGGGACAGTTTGAGGGTGTTCGGACGTAGGAGTACATCGTACCTCCGTAGTTTGTTCAGAGTTAGAAATGCAAATCTGCAAATCTGCAAATCTGCAAATCTTCAAAATCCCAGTTGTTCGGATTCGTGCACGGTCTGCTGCTCGTTCAGGCACGATTTGCGGCAGATTAACGCCTTCATTGGGAATGGAGACCTCCGATTGTCGCTCAGTGTCTCGGGGAGACTGAGAAAGAAAGCTTGTAGGGCCGCTTTTGGTCTGTGCGGATGCGCCTCTGATCGACGCAGCCGTCCCCAGCGCAAGAGAGTTCGTCGATCTACTATGGTAAGCTTCAGAGCATGGGCACTTTTGGTCGTGGGGCTTACTCCGATCGGTCTTCAATATCCTCATTTTCCTTTTGCCTCCCCGTAGCCTTCTTGCTCTGGCCCTTTTCGTACGCTGTAACCTGTGCACAGACTGGTTGACTGAGTATACTTCGGACGGAACTTCCCCAACCTTCCAGAAAGTCCGCAATGGCGAATCATACGCGGAATACAATCCCAGAGGTCTGGCACCCGGGAGACCTGGAAAGTATGTAGTCGAGCCCGGACCCAAACATCGAACACTGTGTTTTATTGATTATAAGATTTACTCATCTCCATCGCTCCTGGCAATGGGAAAAGTTTGTTCCATTTTACATTTCATAATAAGGGAAATCTTCGCAATACGGACTGAGGCTGGATTCTGGCGTAACATGCGCCACCAATCCGCCTGTACATCTTCCTGGGGTTTGATTCTGTCCATGGGGTATCCAAAACAAGAGGGTATCTCGACTCCAGACAGGTCCAATTATTCGATCAATGATGTCAAGCATGAACAATGTGAATACCATCAAAAGCCGTTGGAATGCTTGCGTCGTTGAATGGAAGCTTTGTAGCGGGTAAAAGGTTTCTGGCCGCGTTGTCGTTTGACTCCATACGTCTGCGCTGAGTCGTCGGCCGCAGCATGATCTTTGCCCGCTGTACCAGGTCGTCTTTAACTTCGTTCCAACGTTCCAGCTCTTCCTTCTGCTGAAGCACTTGGTACAACGTCGTGGTCGATTCAATTTGCCGTGGAGTCGTGGTAATGTCTTTACCTTGCTTGAATGTAGATTGTGGCCTGATTCTGATGGGCCTCGACGCTTTGGCCAGGTCTATAAGGCTTGTGAAAATCTTGTTCGATTCTGCTCGAAGTTGCGCCTCTTTCTCTCCCCTGGGCATGACCTCAAGATGGTTGGGAGCGAGCCACGCATGATCACTGGCGTCACGGCCGATTTTGCCCAGAGGCACCCGAAGCTGTGTGTTCTCGGCCTTCAGGAAGCGAATGGCAGCCTGCAAACTCGAAATTTCCACCTTCAGCAGTTCCGATGCAGCCCTGAGCCGTAGAGAAGTCGTCTCATCCGGTATACCCGTCGGCAATGGACCGTTGGAAGTGTTGCTCTGTTTTATAGCATCCAGCTCTACCTTCTGAGTTTCACTTGACTTGCGGATCGCGCTATATTCTCCTTCAAGTCGTTCCAGATTCTCGAGAGCTGCTGCTTTCTCCGCGTGTAAGGTCTCGATCTCCTCTTTCATTGCTTTGACGCCATCATCCTTCACCTTCGTTTCTTTGGCACGAGACTCAAGTACTTCGACCTTGACCTGTTGCTCCTCAAGCTGCCGGTCCTTCTCACTCATTCTGATTGTCTGCTCATGGACTCTCGATTTCAACTGTGCCAGTTCTTCCTGTAGATCGAGCGACAATACATTTTGTGCCCGGACTTCCTTAGCACGGACGGACCATGGCGCAGGACCCCTTTCGTATTCGATCGCCAGCGAGAGGTCCGCAGATTTCATGTGCAAGTCGTCGATCGTGGCTTGGAGACCAGATAATTGTTTCATCAAGATATCGAATGCGTCGTCCGGGGGAATCTCTTGGGCATCCGCATCATAGGGGCTTGACCCTGTAGCTGCTGTCATAGCATCAAGCAAATGCGCGTACGATATTGCTTCTTCGCCCTGTTCAATCTTGTTAAGCTCTTGCATGACCGCTGTGCCGATACGACGCATCAGCTTCGACACTGACTGACCAGCAACCTCAGCATCTGCGAAAGAGCGCCAGGTCGATTCTCCGAGGCACATGGAGCGGCCTCGAAGATCGTCGAGGACATGATGAAGTTTGCTTGACACGTGCTTCACAGTACGCGCCCTGATACCAAGCTGGTCCATCTTTTTTCCGAAGACCATCGCATCTTCATCGCCTTCTCTCCCTGGACCTAGCTTAGCTTGTACCGTCCTGCCAACGATCTGTGCTTGGCTCCCAATGATGTCGGCGTAAGTTAAAATCATTGAGATGTCTGCAAGCAATTCCATTGCTTTGGTTTCGCGACTCTCGGATAACAGCTTCTCGCTCATGTCGACAAGTATCCCGGCCATGCGCTGAAGATGTTCATGTCCTTCAGGAGCAAACTCGTCCCGGCGTAAAGCCTCCACCCACGCAGTGACGGCATGTTCCACAGGCTCGAGTTCGAATGTTGCACCACTGTACCTGGTGAAATCATCCAAGGCGCAGCTTGAGAGATGCTCAACAAACCTGTCGCAGAGATTTCCTATCAATGCCATTGTCTCAATGGGCGCAAACGTTGGTATGGTGTTGTCCTGGAGCTGGTCCGGCCGTTCCCGTATCCTATCTGCGAGAACAGTCTTGCTGATTTGTGCCTTCGCCTTAATCCTCTTGAAGCATAAAAAGGCCAGTATCGGTCGTTTGTCAACGTCGAAAGTTTCTGGGACAAAGTCTTGCACAATTTCCAGATGTGAACTCGCTTGCTCAGCCCGCATCCTGCCAAGTTCGAGGTCTATTGCTTTGAGCTGCGTTTTCGCGGCCGAAGTCTGCAGTCTCAAATTGAGGTCCATCATTGCCCTTGATTTGCTGCTCATCTCACTAGCCTCGTGTTCGCTTATGTCTCGGGTACGGCGAAGGTCATCGATATCACTTTGGAGTCCCTGCACCACATCCCGGAACTTGGTCAAGGTGTATTCCAAGTCTTCGATGATTTTCTGCTGCTCGGCACTATACCGCTGGGTGTCGCTAAGAAGTGCTTCGCTCTCGTCAAGTTGGTAATGCAGGCGTTTTTCTTCGTCGACGTGAAAAGCTTCGAGTTCATCGGTCACTTGGATGTGCTCTTCCAGATCTTGTATTTGCCTCTTCAATATCTCTAATTGACTTCGGTTGTGATCTCGTTCTGTTTCCATGGCTTCGAGGATATCGTCGTTGGCTTCTGCTGCCTCGAGCTGTTCCTTCAGATGCTGATTTGTTTCCTCAGACTTGTTAAGCTTAGCAGCAACCTCTTCGTATTTGGAAGCCGAGTCTTCAAGCTCGTCAAGTGTCTCTCGGAGCTCTTTGATCTCATTTTTCAGGTCAGCCTCGTTCTGCTGGGACATGTCACGCAGCATGACCAATGCCTGGCGTAGTCTTTCCGTCTCACGTTCCATCTGAGGCCAACCAGCGCTAGCTTTTTCTTCCGGACCCATGATTGATGTAAGCTCACGATTCTCTTCTTTTAGAATCTCGGCCTCAAGCTCCAGCTCTTCGTGCTTCAGCTTTAGCGCCTCCAATTCCGCTTCATACATCTCGGCTCGCTCTTCTGCCATCTCCTTATCCAGGGTTGCTAATTCCAATTCCGACTCATGCTCAGCACTACGATCCGGGACTATGCTTGCCCGGTTTTCGGCATCATCGTATTTGGCTTTGAGGTCCGCCATTTCTTGTTGATTTGTTTTGAGTTTCTTTTGTAGGGCTTGAATAATCCCCTCATATCTTGTGTTCTTGCTTTGCAACTCTTGAACATTTTGAATTCTAGCTTGATCCTCCTGTCGTTGAGTTTGTAAAGCTCTGAGTTTCATCTCCAGGGTCTTAATGATCTGCGCGTGTCTCGATTTGTCCTCATGAGCAACAGTTGAAGCGTTGTTGCTCGAGGATGAAATGGAGCGCTGCCTCGGAGGGACGGAATCTGACTCCATGGCATGAGGTTCGGATTGTGCCGTTGCATTATGTGTATCCGCGTCATGAGTGCCCAGTGGGACTGGAGCATCTCCTACTGATGCAGGTGATGCTTCTTCAGTCAGAACATCTGGAACATCTGGAGGAGAGCCTGGCTTCCCTGACTGGAGCGGACGTCTGGGTGTCATGGACATTCTAGAGCCCGCCAAAGACTGCCGCGACTGTGTTGAAGTTGGCCTCCCTGTGACTGGTTTGGGGCCGCTGCCAGTCATTGATTGCCTTGTCGCGCTTGCACCAGGGCGCGCGGCCGAGCTTGGTGGACCCATTGAAGACCGGCCAGCCACGCTGAGCCTGGACTTGGTGCTAGAATCGGACGTTCGTGCGGTAGTAGCTGGGGTATTCGTTCGTGGTGTAGAGCCTGTAGAGCTTGCAGAGGAGGGAGCGGGTTTCGTCGGTGACTTGGTGGGAGACTGTTAACTCTTGCGTCAGCTCGATGTACCCTGAATTCAGCGTTCGTTATGTACCCTTAGTGACAGCCGTGAACCAGGAACAGTCCCTGAACCCGTACTCATGAAACTCTGCCTTTTCCTCGCAACATCCGCTGTTACCCCAGAGGAAGGCCTCGGTTTTGTGACGGGTTTAGTGGAGGCAGGCGCCCCGTTAACTTTGGCATCTTGAGAACTTGGCTTGGAAACTTTGGCTGCCGACTCCTTGCGCACGAAGATACCATGCCCAGGAGGGCAATCGAAGTATCGTTGGCCTTTGACGGAGCCATCGTTCTTGCCACTACCATCTGCAAGTTCGAGCCCTAACCACTCTCCAGCCGCGATTTGCAATGGTCCGATGTATCGAACCACGCCTTCTCTTCCATCATGGGTCACTATTGTATGGCCAACTTTGATGTTCAGGTCGGCCATCTCTGGCGATTCGCTCGTTCTGTATTAGGTGCATGACAAAGAGTGAGAGATCGGCATGGGAGTCACTGCGAGTCTTCCTGGGTCTTTGGATGGGAAGAATGAGCATGGAACGTGGAGTCAGTCTTCGCTCTCTCAATCGACTGCATGAACTAAACAGTAAACGCGCGTGCACCGCAGTCGCGACTGCGAGGTTACTACAGCACGAGTCAAGTCGCTATCACGTGATCTTGATAATGACTCGACGCAACAACCGTTGAATGTCCAGACTAGGTATCTCAGGAAACTACAGGTCGTCTCACAATTCAACAAGACATTGCAAAGTAGACCAAAAGATATAATTGAACTTAGGCATTTCATCTAAATAGCTTCCTGGGGTATATTTCATTCTTTTGGGGCCAATTTTTGAACCTGACGCAAGTCGTAGCTTTTTGTGTCTCAAGGCTAAGCAAGATGCAACAACCACCTGCAGAACAACGTGCCGGGTATCTTCCAAAATCATAAATAAAGAGCGTCGTTTGAAGGCGTACAGTTCCTTCATGCATTCAAGGCCAAAGCGAAAAGACAACACAAGACATACATAACAACGCTTGATCACCTCTCAAGCGATACACCAAACTTGCTGACCTCCGCACGTGCTTTTTTCATTGTAGCATCATAGGGTATCTTGCTGGACATAAGAGCAGATAAATCATGATTCCATATCGATGTCAGGGTATCATTCGTCATATTTGATCAACATAGACTTGAGGAAGTCTAGCGTAGGGGGAGATTGAGATTGTTGGTCGATCCATTGGTGCCTCCTGGAATCTGATTGTGGTGTTGTGGCGCAAAGGGGCCGGGATAGGAAGAGAGGGAATGCGAGGTAGGCGGTCTTCCAGAGTCGAAACTTGCACGGGGAGGCTCGTGCTTTGGCGTCCTGTCCCCGGACACAGAATTACCTGTGCCAAAGGGAAATTTGTTCTCCTGAAAACGTGATGGCCAGCCATTACTGATCGAGGAGGCAGAAACGTCTTCTTCAGGTAGATTGACGCCGCTATCGTTCCAGAAATTCCGGTACCCGCTCTCACGGCTTTCCATGGAGATCAGGGACGCCTTGCTGGCATTAGAAGAAGCGTGCTTAAAGAAGGTTCCCGGAGAGTTGTTCTGATTCTTGCGGCTCATGAACGAAGAGAAGGATGAGATGCTGCCGGGTTTGCGCAAACGATCAAACAGAGATGCTCGTTCAGACACTGGCGTATTTTCTCCGTCTGCGAAATTGGATCGAGTTGGGGAGTCCGTGGAGTGGATAGAGGGTGCGTTTTGCAATAGCTTGGAATCGAAGAATGGAAGAGAATCTTCGAATGAATCAGACTTTGGACGCGGAATAGCACCTTGGACTGTTGTAGCGTCGAGACCGTGAGGGACAAGCTGGGAGATGAGATAATCAATGGCGTCCTTCAATCCTCCCGCATTGTTCCGTGTATAGGTGAGGATAAGACGTCCTTCGGTAGGACCAACAAAGCGTTCAACAGAGGTGGTGGCCGACTTTGGCAAGCTGCTAAGCTCCGGATTGGCATGCACATCAACTTCATACTGACTTTGCAGTTTCTGACGGAGATCGTTGTGGAATTCAGGTCCGGTGAAGAAAGTATCCAGATCATCCGACTTCTGGAAGGCGATCTCGTGGCTCTCGGGAACCATTCCCAGAAATGCATCTACCGCTTGTGGGACTTGATATTCTGGTCCTGAGATGGTGACAATGTCACTAGCTTGTTCTGTGTTAGGAAAGTCAATCTTGCAGTTCCATTTCTTCTCCAGGTCTTCGATCTCAGGTAATCTAGAGATCAGCTCGCGATGATAGAGCCTGTTGATGACCACAGTTTCGGCAACGAACTCGGCGTCCTAAATTCATTCATCGGATAAGGACATGGACTCATCAGACAGGGATTCATCTTCGCTTACAACTTTCTCCACCATATCCATAATTTCCTGCTTCACCAGATCCAAGCTTTGCGCATTGCGTGCGGGCGTACGACAGATCACATTGTCAACCTTGATATCGTCTTCATCTTTTCCGACTCCTCCCCGATCCATAGCGTTGGAGAATTTGACAAAAACGGAATACTTTTTCATAATGCGCTGGATATGTTGACCACCGATGCCGATAATGCGCTTATGGTATTGATCCGGAACGTGGAAAGAAATGGAGGCTGGCATCTCTTGTTCGACCAAATCCAGACCGTTCTTGACGGCTTCATACTGACTGCCTACAACATCAATGTAGAAGTTGTATTCGTTGAAGCCGTCGAATATGATTTGTACATTGCCTTGTCAAAAGTTAGCACTACGCGATCTTCGCGACAATGGAAAACATACTCTGTCCCATGATCTTGTTAATTTTGCCATTCTTCTTGCCGCTGACAAACTCCTTGTGTTCGTTGGCAAGTTCGATCTTGACTCGGATCTGGTACGGTGTTCTCTTGACAAATGGAATTTGGTTGATGACCATCATAGCTGCTTTGACAGCGTCGTCGGAGCCATTGATCGTGAACGTAAATTTCTCGAAACTAATGTCGGCACCTGAGTTTGTGCAGATGTCACTCAACATGATGCGGACATCATCTGGAGAAGGCGCTCGGATGGCAGGACCCTGTGCTGGATCTGGCATCATAATCCACCACGAGGCGCTGAAGAACTGGCCGGTCTATTGGAGACGGTCAGTGGTCGATTCTTGTTCCTCCAAGTAACATTTGGGAAAACATACAAGAGCCATGATCTCTTTCACAGTTCTCTCCACGTGGAGGACCTCGGTGCCCTGAACGCGCACAACGCCCCGTTGGCTGGCTAATTGAGGAAAGAGTATATGAGAGCCGTTGGTCTCCATAATCTTTCGCACTTTGTCCAGTCTGTCAAGCAGGATATTGTCGATTTTGCTGGCAGACACCACCACATCCTTGGAATATAGTTTGATGCTCATGACCAGCTCTTTCAATTTCTGCTTTGCCTGGTTGATTCGTTCCTGTGTCTCGCCAGTGATAAAGATCTCGTCGGCAGCACGGCGCGTGGCATGCGGAGGGACGTAGCCAAAGACTCCAGGAAAAGGAGGTGGGAAGTAGATGGCGGTCTTCGTGGCAGATTCGATCATCTTGATGCTCTTTCCCGTACGACCCGAGACCAATGTATGCATCGTGACTTCCAACTTGATGACGTCGATCTTGTGCTTGAGCTGTTCATGCGTTAGCCTGCGCCATCTACTCAACCGATGTTAGAGCTTTACAATCTGGTCAATCATCATCAAGGCTCGTGTTTTGGCATGTTCGACACTCTCCATGTCGCCGAAAATGTTCACTCGGTAGCGCTGGTCAAGTCCGCTGTCGACGCCGTTTCCGTAAGACGCACCAGTTGCGAAAGTTTCGCCATTTCGAGGCTTCAGAAGGAAGATATCGGTTCCAGTGTACTTGGCACACAGGTCAATGTGGCTGAGAACGCTCGAGCGAATGCCAGTCTCGGCGCTGTCGAGGATTAAGCCCGGGTCAATGTCCACGACTGCAGACCGCTGTGTTCGTCAGTACCGGCATTTTGACGGATCGGTCGGGTTTCTCGTACCATCATGATTGGGGTCTCATTGAGAACCTTTGACCTCATCTTGTAGACCAGGTCTCCATCCCCAGAAATGCAAACATTGGTCACCAGTCCCTGTGATTTTCTGTGCAGCGCAGGACCCGCCTTCGGCTCCGCGGACGTGACAGTAGCCTGAATATGACCTCCACTCTGCTCGCTGATGTAGGCACATAACGAGCGCAGTCTCTCTTCATTTTGTACGTGAACAGGCAGTTTGTGGATAGGCGTTCCCTCTGGTGTGTCGGTGGAGAATGTCCACCGCTGGAATGCACCTGGACTCGAATGAAGGATCTCCTCTGGGTCGGGACCGGCAAGGTTGGAGGCAAATGGGACATTGAAGGAGAGATTAACCGGGCAGGAATCGGTTGACGGCTGAGGAACGATTCCGGGAGAACCCTGAGGACGTCTCAGTGGTTGCGGCGACGACATGTCCTGATGAAATCTAGACATGCCAAACGCTGCTGGAGTCATCCGTTCCCAGCCATGACGAGCCTGGCCGGTGAAGTTGCTGATTTTGTGCATCTTCGTCGGGCGGGATGACTCCCCAGGTCATCGACGTTCGAAGGCCAATTGAAAATAGACGCTATGGTTGCTGCATGAGGAAAAATCGAAGCAAGACCGAGGATCTAACCAAGGAGAATTCAATGAGGAAAAGAGGCACGCAGAGAAAAGGGAGACATGAACTGTAGGTTCTGGGCAAGAGATGTGCTGATGGGGAGGTTCGAAGGGGAAGGTGAGGTGTGGTGTGTGGTGGCCGTGGGTGCCCTGTGCGGATCAGCCAAACCTGCGTCTTAGTGGGCGACAAGTTGTTGCTTTGGGCTGCCTTTGATCATTATTATCCGTCAGCTTCTCCCTATCTAAGCCACATGCGAATAGGCGGCCACAGGCGGGTGCGGTATGATCTCTTTACCTGCGCATCCTCACTGGCCAGCCATTCGTCTAAATCGGCCGCGCATCTGCTCATGACGAAGACCTTGATCGTTGACTGGTGGCGGCCAAAAACCCACTATTCGGCCCAGATGTGTGCGCGTGCTGCAATAATCAAGGTCTCAGTGCGCCTTCGAGCTGTCCAAGGCAGTTTCTCCTGAAAATGAACGAGTCTGCTGCTGCTTCTGCGTATCTTCCTTATCGATGAGGGGAAGATGCTTTACTAAGGTAGATATCATGCGACTGAGGAGCACATGCTTCGGATATGACTAAGGATCATGACCAACCTCAAAGTGGACAATTCCACCGACTCAGCTATAGATAAAAAAATAAAGTATGATACGATCGGTGCTAAACACCCCGTCCTTCTATAGCTATAAGGGTATCTTGGTAGACAGTGCTATCCTACTTACGCCAACGCTGACAGTGCCCGAACGAGGGGGGAAACATCTAAATAGCCACCATTTCGAAGGCTTTGTCTGCTCGCCTAATGCTTGCGACCCGCAGTGCCCCCATTAAGCTCCCGTAGTTTTCGAGAAAGAAGTCCATCTCCTGCCTCTACTGGAGTGGAAGACAGACTCCGCGCGACAGGTGAGCCGCTAGAGCCTAGCCACGGTATGGGTGAGCCCCGACGAGAAGTGGAAGGTAGAAAGCCCGAAATTGGCGAAAGCGGTCGCTCAAATTCAAGGGCTGTCTCCTGCTGGTTGTTGGGGGTGTTGACTTTCACGTCCATCTCCATGTCTGCAGCCTGGGGTACCTGTGGAAGATCATTGAAAGGGTCCGATGACTTGGCATGGCTTGTGGCATGCGTCTGAACAAAATCATTCCTGAGCGTATTGTCCAAGCTCCCAAAGTGTGCAGATGTGGCAGTACGTGCCAGAGGAGAGGGGGTCTCGTTATGAATGCTGGGACTTCGACTTTCTGCCTCAGTGGGCGGTTTGTAGGGGCTGAATTTTGGCTCCGGTAGTTGGATCTCATTTCTCAACTTTTCCTTGCCGTCAGGCACCCGGTTCGCAAAGACAACACGGACGTCGTCATAGAGGTAGAAACGACCTTTGGCCGTCGAGCAGAACTTGAGGTGAATCAGATAGCGAAGAATGTCCTTGTTGCTAAGAGGATCGCGGCTTTCCAGATTGGCTGCTGTCTCGGCCAGTGCACTTTCCAATATCGGTCCAGAAGAGAAGCTCCGCTGACGGACAAAGGTTTTTGTACCTGGCAGCATGCCCTCCAGATCATAGGGGATCAAGAATAACTTGACGGCGGTTTTGTTAGGGTTCTTGATGATTATTTGAAGCTGCCCCTTCTGCGGTACTCTGTACGCTCCGCCTGCTGGTGTTTTAGATGACGCCGTCTTTTTCTCTTTTCTCTCCCTAGTATCTCTGGCCAAAGCCTTTCCAATCGCAGTGTTCTCGGGACTTGTAAATTCGGCCGCCAAGTCTTCAGCGTCGAGGGACGTCCGATCACGGCGAAGTTTCCGAGAAAGAGGCTCAGGGGGAGTAAGATTGCGTTCAAGGTCAATCGTACCCACGTATGGACTCGGATTGTCGTCAGATATCGATCTCGACCCGCTTGAGGACGGATAGTTGTAGAACACCGCAGGGAATGGGACAGTGACGTGTGCCGGGCATTTCAGACTTGCTGGGCAGTTTCCCTTTCCCACAACCCCAATCTGTGCGACAAAGTCCAGTGGTTTAGACGGTGGTATGGACATCCTGCCTCTTAGGATAGACTCTTCGAAAGACCCTACCATGGAAGCTCGCTGCCGTGGAGAAGCATCGGAAGCCACTGACGGGCGGCGTGAGCTGACTGGGAATGATGATTGCAGACTGGCCGCTGGATGGTAGGTGAAGGAGCTCAACGACCGACGTGGTCGATGCGGAGAAACAGTTCCATCCTGGTGCGAGTACGATGCGGACACGGGACTGTTGATATCAGAGAAGGCGGTGTCCTTGGGCATACGGAGTGATTCAAAAGCATTTGCAGGCATCGTCCTGCGCCTGGCACCTCTATTGACAGCACCCAGCGGACTGTCCCGAGGCGAAAAGTCTAGGGAGGTATTGTTGATGGAGTGGACAAGTGGACTGGTTGGAATCCGCATAACAAAGCTCGGGACCAGACTGCTTCCTAAAGATGGTGTCCTTGACCGTCTAAGGATTTGTGAGGGATGGTCTCTTGGTGAAAGCGATTTTGACGTGAATGGGAATTCGGCCGGCCAGAAGGGAGGCGAGTGACCTTGGAGATGGTGCGAAGTTGAGGCGATTCGTAAGAATGCACGTTCACCATCGTAGGATGTCTGAGAGTAACTGTCGTGGAAGTCGCCAGTATGTAGGGCTGAAAGGGAACGTCTCAGTGACTCGGTGGCCGATGACGGATGGTTACATGTTGGGGTCATTTCGTCATGTTCACCCGTGCCCGAGATTGGCGTTGAGCGAGCTGCAAAGTCTTCTCCAGTACGTGATGTTTGAGGTGAAGGCTCGCGTTGTCCAGCATTGGCTTCAGCACACAGTGCTTCAAGCCCAGGTCTGGGTACCCACGTCGGACGCTCTCCACGTTTAATACACTGGATCAACTCCTCCCTGTCACTCGTACGGAGGCCACCCTCTTCATTGCACTGGAGAGGTAGTGATTCAAGTTCATCATCTTTCTCCTGCAAGCCGGTCTGGTCGGGTGTGGACCTCTCCACGTTGTAGTAGGTATGCATAGAATGTCGAGCCATGTCGGTGTGTGATAGAAGTCTCCGTCTCTTGAATGGTCGTGATGGTAGTGGTTCACGATCGATGATGAAGCGCATGCTCCGTCAACATGGACAGCCGAAGCTGGAAGGTACGGCGTGAGCAGGCAGACTTGTTTGCAGGAAGCAAGTCTGTGAGTGGGAGGACGTTGGCGGTGGAGACATCACGTTCGGTACAGAGCGGAGGAAGCGCGGATGACAGTCGTTGGAATGTCAGAGCATAGTAGCGACAGGACAGTGGTTCGAAAGATGGCGTAGGGATTCAGTCCAAAGACACAGCAGGGTCGCTGGTGAGTTAGGGATGATAGAATATGGCCGTTTCCTGAGATTGAGGTTGAGATTGAGAACCATGGGACGGAGGTACGTCGTATGACTCCCGTCTCTCTGATGCGGATCCCGCCAATGTCATATGCACCGCAAATCGCCGCTTGTGCCTTGCCCCGCGTCACGCTGAAGTTTCGTCCTTCGGGCCATTTTTGGGAGCAATTTGCAACCATCTCAAATAGTTCTTTTCGCGTCTGCTATCAATTGAGACACACCACTATACTGACAAGAATCCTCATACTCATCACTCGGCTGTCCTTTCACGCTATCTCAATCCCTTCGAGTCAGAGATCGTCTTGGTGGCCGCCTACGGAAATGAGTGTCAAGCGTACCCGTGACGATCCTTCAAATGGAGCAGCAGAACCAGACAAGAAGAAGCGAAAGGGGTTCTCTGTAGGGCCAGCCAACCTTCCAGACGGCACTTACAAACGAAAAAGTATGACCTTGGAACACGTGGCATGAATCTATCTAACCAGCTATAGCACAAAAAATCAAGAAGGACCTCATCCAGAAAGCTAAAGTCAAGAAGGCTTATGCCAAAGTGAAGGCGCAGGAAGAGGCGGCCCAGCCTGTTTCATCGTACTCGACGCCGGATGACCAAACGCAGGATGGTCCCGGTCTTGTGGAGCCTGCAAGTCTCGATTTACATCCAGATAGGCAAGCTATGGTCGATGCAGCTGAGACACAAGCATCACGAGAACCGAGGAATTCAGGTGGAGAAGGACACCGAGAATATTCGAAAGATCAGCGTAGACCAAAACAATCAAGATACAAGAAGGAATTCGAATTGGCCACACAGCACAAAGCTGCCCTGGAAGCGAGACAAAGAGGAAGAGAGGCCCGAGACAGGGAGCGTAAAGCAATGGCGAAGGCAAAACGACCAGGAAAGGATGGCAAGATGAAGCTGGGCAGGCAAGGTACTGTTCTGCTGCAACGTGTACAAAGATTGGCCGAAGAAGGGGGAATATGATGCCAGAGGGCTGGCTCAATCGATGTGACCTGCCAGAACACGAAGCCCACGGATGCAACCGAGATACCCTTTGATTATGACGATCTACAACGAGTCCAGGTGCACAACCACAGCATTTCCAGACTGATCGGCCTTCTGAGCAACGGCCATCACTCAGGGTACTCAATGAACAGTTGATGGCTTCGGCAATCCATCGCAAAACCTGTTGTGGTTGATCCGACAAAGGCACTGTTGTTTATCAACAAAGGATTCACCCCTCCCAAGTCTGGATGGCATTGTAGGACTTCTTTGCTCATGGCTGGGTGTACAATGAAAATGACCGCGATCAACAAAGATTGTCAATGGCGCTCGGCTACCACAGACACAAAGGTTGCTGTTCCTCGCAAATAGAGGACGCGTCCAATACTCCTTACCAGAAGAGCTTGCCACTTCACTTACACAAGCAATAGCCCCGGTTGAAGACAATCATCATAGCACGATGTATGTTCAAATATTACGGC
Source organism: Exophiala viscosa (assembly GCF_022695815.1). Classification (NCBI taxonomy): domain Eukaryota; kingdom Fungi; phylum Ascomycota; class Eurotiomycetes; order Chaetothyriales; family Herpotrichiellaceae; genus Exophiala; species Exophiala viscosa. The sequence goes on along the minus strand of NW_026944358.1, from coordinate 1,102,288 downwards.
CTCAATACGAGGCGCTGCAAGCCTCGGCTGAACAGATCGAAACCAATCGCTTCCATTCTGGCGAGTACTGGAATCACTTTACCGCTCAAGCTCGACATGCTGTTACCTGGCGTGACCAAACTAAAATATTGATCAATCATCTCCTTTCGCATCGAGACCGCCTGTCCTCCTACGGCTGCTGTCCCCGCGACTCCTGGCTCGTTGGGTGGGCGCTTTCCGAGAGTCAGCACCCGCTACGCCAATTCGTGGTATGGTCACTCCATTATTCACAGGTGCCAGAGGACGACGTAACAATTGAAGATTTTGCCAATCACCTTGAAGTATGGGCCGATGTCTTTTTGAGCGAAGAAGCCTTGTACTATGCGCTGGCGAACCCTGACCGACCGTTCTTCATCACGCAGGTAAGTGGTGGTGCGCCATGGATGGCACATTTTCTTGATTCACAGCCCATGCACAGAGAATGGGCTACGGCCACATGGAAGAGACTTTGGCTCAACTATAACACGGTACGGCGAGAGACCGATAAGGATGTCATGGATTGGGAGTATTGTTAAAACAAAGGTAGGTCTTCGTTGGCAAGGTAGGTTGAGGTGAGATTTTTCTCAACTGCACGAAGATGAGAGCCATCAACTGCAATGATACCTTCCATTCGTCAACCATCTTTAATCGTGTCCTTCTCGTACACGCAGTTTCATCCTTGCTTTCACACCTAGCGGATAGTTTGAGTCGGTCGCTCCATTACAAGTGGCCGAGTACGTAGTCACCGGCAAAGACGATTGATGTATGCCTCCATCAAACTCATTGTTGCAGTGTTAGGTTCTTTACTGACCGTTAAATAACGCGTAATAAACCTCCATTGATTTCCTGTGTATTTTTGATGTTTTCCGGTTCTTTACAGGTGGGACCCGATGTGCAGGTACTAGTAATTATAGTGTGGTTTCATATGCCCTAACACACATTGAGAACTTCTGGCCATACTTCGGCCACATGAATTCCAGTAATTCTGTCTCTTATGGATAGGCACCTACTTACACTTATTACCCTCCCACCCAACACCTATTACCCTCTATTCTAGCACCTATTGCCCTCCCTCTCCAACGCCTATTACCCTCTTATTCCATATCCATTACCCTCTCGCTCCAACACCTATTACTCTACCATTACATACCTGTTGGCCTCTCTCTTCAACACTTATTGCTTTACTATTTTACACCTGGTGCCCTCCCCTCCATCACCCAATGACTTGGACTTTAACGCGGTCGACGCGTCGCTAAAGTGTTACTGCACCAATGGTAGACTAAACCATTGTTGGACCGAGATCACATGACTCGGCTCTTTGTTGATCTGCTTCAAGCTCGAGTTCCCTTTGTCAATTTCTTTCTCCTAGCCTGAACGCGACCACCTTGAGATCACGAGTAGATGCGCTATCATCTGTATGACGGGTTCTGTGCATGATACTGACAATTTACGCCAAAGTTCCCGGTGCTGGACTCCGCCACAAAAGTTCCTGGGCGAGGTCAAAAATGATTGGGTACAGACAAAAGTTACAAAGCTAATGCAAGAGCTTGACCGGTTGCCGTAGGTCCAAGGCAGTAAGGCAGACACAGCCAGGATGATGGGCAACCAATTGCGAACATCAAGGTCTCCCCAGCCTGATGACTCTGGTCGACAAAGAGTCATGACAGTGTTCGCATGTCGGACACATAAAGCTCGTAGACCCTCGATCCGGACATCATGAGACAACTTCGCTATCCATGCTCTCCGCAACTCTTCGGGGTGTCAGGAATGTTCGTGGTAGAGGGAAGAAGTACCTTTGCGCCACATCCTGATGGAAATCGTTGCTCAGCAACTGGCATTTGGCCAGGACATACCATTCTCAGGTACGACATCATGGACAAGTGATTCTGACGAAATGGTGTACCAGTTCAAAGAACGACCTGGCCACCACCCAAAAGTGAACGCACCCAACCCTGATCAATGGAGAGGGATCAAAGACATATTCACACAGCTGTACCTTACCGAGAATCGGAAACTGAAGGATGTCAAGTCTATCTTGTCAAGAAAGCATGGCTTCAATGCCAGTGAGAAAATGTACAAAAGACGTATCACGGAGTGGAAGATACGCAAGAACTACAAGGCTCAGGAGAAGGAGGTCCTTGCCAAAAGAGTACAGGCGTATGTGAATTCCGGGCGTGATATTCAGTCTTTGTCATTCAATGGCAGACCCGTCAAACTCGACCGTGTCAAGCGGCATTGTCCTGATAAGCAGCTCTGGGATCAGCTGATGCAAAGCCCCGAAGCAACTTCGGGTACAGATGCAACTACCGTCAAGGAAGATACTCCTTCCACGACGACTCCTACCAAGCTTACGCCCGCAACTAAGTCAAGTTCTTCGCCAATGCACTCAGACTTACAAATGGCGGAAGCCACTACGCTAAACAGTGTTTCCTTCGATATCAACATAAGTCCACCAACCGAACTGCACACGGTCGAGAGCACTTTGTTCCATACCCGGGAGTCGATTCGCTGGCAGTTCACCAGCTTCAAGCCTCTCAAAGTGGAAGAGCTTCGAATTCGTTTTCCAGGAGATATTCCTGATGAAGTCAGTACAGGACGACTCGATCAAGCATCAGCCTTCTGGCTGTTACTCCACCATGGCTTCAGCCTTTTGCATTCCAGGAGGTCAAGTGAGGGTTTCAAGAATCTTGACGACTGCTGCAAGATGATACAGCCTCTCCTCAAATCGGCGCCCCTCCATCTTCTATCATGTTTGCTTCTCAATTTCGCAATTGCGTGGAAAGACATGAACGATCTGGAGCAAAAACTGCTAGAATTTGTCTCAGAAATGGCATGCAAAGTCCTTGGCCCATATCATCCACTTTCCAAAGCCACGAAGATGATAGTTTCGGACAGCACCCGCGAGCATGTTGTCGAGCCTATGATGAACATGATAGTCCAGGGTTACCGTTCTGCTCGCAAGCTTAGCAGCTCTTCGGTGTTCGCTTTACGAGTTGATCAGATCGACCTACTGCGTAAACGCAAAAGATTTGATCAGGCAGTCAACCTTTGCCAACAGTTGATCGACGACAGTAAGTCCATGCGTCCAAAACGATACCGCACCGCCCTGGCAGCTTTCGGGAGGCTCCGTCTTGAGCAAAATGATGAGTTTGCCGTCGAGGGCATTGCGCACAGGATCCTCGAACATGCCAATTCTGATCCTGTGATGTCAAACAGTGGCGGTACTACGACATGGGCATGCGAACAGCTGGCGGTCTCGGCCACGAATCGAGGAGACTACAATTCGGCAGAGATGTACCTACGTCGGGCAGTAGGACTGTCTCACCAAGAGTATTTGCATCGCGGCCCTTCGACGGAGTTACTTCTGGAAAAATTGGAAGTTTGTCTAAGGCAACAAGGTCGGAAAGTGAAGATAGACAAGATTTGCACGGAGATGGGTCTTCCGGTGGGACGACTCATAGGGTAGAGGTGACCCATGGTTGCTGGGCTGTAGCAGTGAGCAATCTCAGCATGTCTTTCCCATCCGAAACACCACCACATCCAGTTGAAATCCTATGGTGACGGGCTCGACCACATCCCATATCAAGCTCTTCTCCTCTTACTTCTGTGAAGAGGCAATTCTTCTGCGTTATATGTCGTCAACACATCAGCATGGAGGTCATCGAGGTCTATCCCACAAATTGTATATCCATCCATGCCTATTTTGAGTCCCTCTCCTTTCCTCCCATGTTCTCGATTCCCCATCTGCTTGGAAAGTCCAATTTCATTGCATGGCGTGCCTTTATGGAACCAATCCTCCTGAAGAACACCTATTCGGCGAAGCTCATACTGGGAGAATGGAATGAACCCAAGGCGCAGGTGACTGCCGGCGAAATGGGCGCAGAAACTGATCAAGCCCGAAAGGACTGGCAATTCGCAAACACAGCTACCTGCCGCTTCATCCGTGCTACTCTGGCATTGAATGTGGTACCGTTCGTTCGTCAACATAGCACAGCCAAAGCATTGTACCTCAACCTCATCTGGCTGTACGGCGAAGATGGGGGAATCGATACCCAAGGGGGACCACCAGTTCCGTCAGATGTGAAGTCGGCCAACCCACAGAGAAACCGTGCAAGCTTGCTCGCTGCACTAGAGAGCGACAGACCCTTGGGAGATTTGTTCGGCAGCAATCTGCTTTCATCACCATCATCGTATCCCAGCTCGAACTCCAGCACGACATCACTGCTGCCCAAGGCCTCAACCTCGTCAATCGCGGCGGGCGAGGGCAAGAGACCCGACTCCCAGGCTCTGCCACCGAAGTATCTGCGAGAAATCACTGCACAAGCGCCACCACCACCATCCAGAATCCATATCTACGAACGGACAAGGATCTCCCCTGACCCCAGTCTTGAAACGATACATGAAGAGCCTCATCCAGGACAGAGGGTCTCGTTCGGTCGTGGTGGAAGCTCCGGCAGCAAAGACAGAAGCGTCAGTCCGATCAGCTCGTCGGGAGCAAGTGATGTCGATGATATTGTGAGTGGCATGGCGCTCCACCTTCAATCTGGAGTGCAGACCGACAAAACGCAGGATTTGAGTCCCATCGAAGATCTCGACGATGCAAGCCATACGAAACATCACGACGAATCTAGAACAGACACCGTTGTCAAAGTTCCACCAAAGTCTCGCGTCAGCACCGGCACGCAGAAACAGTCCAAGACACGTGAGAAGTTCTCGTTCTCCTTCCCACTTCGCCGGCTAAACAAGGACAAAATCAAGAACAAAGAGCAGGAGAAGGAGAGGAAGTGAGTAGTCATAGGTGTTTACTCTTGGGGACCAGAACCTCAGGATGGTGCAACTGTACGTTGAAACGGAAAGGAGTTAGGCATTGTTCGAAGGGATGGTCTGACTTCAATTTCAACCCTCAGATTTCTATCATGTATCGTGCGTCATGGATCATATCTTCGTCACCATTCTTTCCGCGCACCTTCTGCTTCGTTATCGACCAAGCCCCGGCGGATGTGTCGTGTCACACTCCTCAATCTCCAGAATCTGAACTTGCTAGACCAAGCACGCGCATCTCTACCAGTCCAACCGTCTCCCGCCATCGTCCTCGGCCCTCTCCTTCCCAACGAACAACCCAGGCAGCCCACCACCGACACTATTCCTAACCGCCTTCCACTGCCCATCAAGTCGCTCTTTCATATAGTGACTCAAATCCGGCGAGAGCATCTTCTCCGACACAGTGACAGGTCCCTCGTACCTGGCGCCAAAGTACTTGACCCCCTCATCGTCCTTGTTCTCATTCTCTGCTCTCGCCACCCTTGACTTTCTGACCTCTTCCTTATCAGATCCATCGTTCTTTGACATAGATTTCCCGGCCTCGCGCCTCCGATCAATCCTCACACCCTGTCTCATCGCCCTGCTCACGTCATAGTCGAAGTAATTGAATGGCACGAACATGACCGAACTAGCGCTCGTGTGCATCAACGTGTTCGGTATATCCTGGCTACTCGGGACGTGGTGGGAGCCCAGGTTGAAATAAACAACTAGATCCTCTTCCTCGATCTCCTCGCCGTCGACCATGGCCTCGAAATCGACCAACGGCTCCAGCGGCGCGAGGTAGTTAAGGTGGTGAGCCGATGCGGGTTCGTTGTCGGGATGGTTCTTGAGCACCCACAAATCATTTGCGGACCAGAGAGCGGAGCGGCCCAGCGTCGTCGAGTTGAGGATCGTCAAGTGCGCGGGATTGCCCATGCCTGTCCCCGGCTGGATGCGGTACGCACGGGTTTCGCCCCATTTGTTGACAGACCCCGGCGCGGTGACGAGGTACATGTCGTGCGAATTGGATGGCCAATTGAGCCCCGTCTCGTGCGTGACTGACTTGTGGACCATGTGCATTGTGTTCCGAACGCCAGAGACTTCCGGCTTATCCCAGTCATAGGTCCGCTGAAGGGGTTCGATCGACGTGCGGACCAGAGTGTTACTGGTCCCGCAGATGTCCATGTCGGCCTTGAAGTTGACGACGTGGTCGTGCATCGATGTGTGGAGGGCATCGTGGATGCGGTACCCGTATTCGTTGGTATGCCCGTCGTGTGGCTCGGGGTGACCGCGAGGTTCGGCGTGGAAGGCGCCAAAGATGTACCCGCTTGCGCGTAGCTTGACTTCGATTGATCCGTCGAGGTAGAATATGTAGTCGATCTAGTCAAGTCAGTATGTCAGACAGGTATGCTTGGGAGAAACGCAACACGTACCGTATAGTCATAATTGCCTACCGTGCTGACACTTCGCACGACGAGGTATGTGTTCCTGCTGACGGTCGCGCTGAACGTCGAGGTATGTCTTTGCAGCGGCGCGTCGGAGGTATATTCGAATATGCAGATGGCGTTCCTGTTCGTGTACATCTTGCCGCCCTTGTGGTACGACATGTCAAGGTATTCGGCGTGGCCGGGGCAGTCGACGCCGGGAACGAGACTAAACATCATACTGCCCATACCGAAGAACGTGTCCAGGAACTCGAGACCGGATTGGAGAGGTTCGACACCCGCGTAGTGTGCGAGGGCCTCCTGTAGGCCGAGTTCGTAGATCATTCGCGTGTTATTATAGCGGATGTCGAACAGCGAGAGAGCCGTGGCTTGGGCGGTTGCCAGATAGAATGAGAAGCCCATCCAAGAGATGAAGCCTTCCTTGCGGTCGAGGTGATAGCGTGGACCGTATGGTTGGATGGATAGTGGGGGAGGCATGTCTCGTTCTGGGAAGGAGGTCTCAAAATCCTCGGTATCGCTCCAGGAGCCATCTTGGTTGAGTTCCAGCTTGACGAAGTCCGGGGATTTGATTGCTTCGCGTAATGCGGTTTCGTTGTCGTACAGGATCCCATTATAGAACCATTGACCTGTGGTCCATGTCGCCGGGTTGGCACCGGGGATGTCAAGCTTGACATACAGGCCTTGTGGAAGGATGCTGCGGCTGTCTGAGTCCATACCTGATCCGAAGAACTCTAACCATTGCACTGTGCGGCCGGCATGAAGGAAAGAAGGACGACATCCAATGACAAGGACATCGGGATCATCCAAGTCGTCACGGTTGGTTGTGGCTCCCAGCAATTCTTGCGTAATATCGGATGCATTCTCACCGATGCTGAGTGCCCAATCTAGCATCGCGAAGACATCGGAGACAGGGCTTTGCACATAGTTTCGCCCAGAGTTGTGGTTGTATTCTAGTGGTAGGATTTGGGTGTCGTTAGATGGTGGTAAAGGTCCAACCATGTAGTCGACGATGAAAGCATCGTCGTCATGGATTTCGAGACTTGACACTCGAGCCCAGCGATCAGGTCGAGCCTTGTGACTCTCGAGGTACTCCACGGCATCAGTCTTGTTAGGTCGGAGTAGCTCGATAAGGTAGATTTGGTTTCCACCCCTGGTGTCCGTGCTCAGGTTTAGTGAATTAGGAGTTTGATGGAGAAACGTATATATCTGAGATGCCTCAGCACCATCGAGTTCAGCAAACGGATTTATCGCTGGAGCTCGGAAGTGGCTAGATGAGGCGGCAGTTGTATGCTGATGTCTGATCGGATGAATGAAGGTCAAAGAAAGCAGCAGATAAGCGATGCTCGAGAAGATAATCAGAGCCGAAACGACAATGCCCATAGGCCTCCACGACGCCATCATGCACAAATCTCACGCAGGATGAAGAAAGAACAAAGTATCTACTCATTCCAATGATGATATACTCACATAGATAAGATGATTATGTCTAGGTAGGCATCTACCTGAATGGTTGGTATTGGAGCCAATGGCATGGATTGCGGAGATGGCCTATTGAAGCAGGAGAGTCCTGGTTACACTCTCCTTCTACGGAATAGCCTCAAGTGAGCCGCTGCATGATGAGCGAATCATTCTTACAGTCGAGATATCTTGACAGCAGGTAAGCCTATTCTAGTTGTGGAAGCCCGTCGTGCTCAAGGAGACTTACATACGCCGCATATCTCTGGAGGCCTTTGCATCCATTGTCGACATCTTATTACTTGCCGCTAGGGAGGCCGAGAATCCAACACTACACATATATTAGGATACTTTCGAAATGATATGCTGCTCAAGTCGATACCACTCCCTCAGGAAGACGAATCTCTTTGGCGATTTCGCCTTTGTCCACTTCCTCTCCATTCGACGGATTCACCACCTTGTCTTCCATCACAATCAACTTCTCCCCCTCCTCCAGCGGCTCGTGTGTGAACTTGGTATTGTTGAGATACCAGCACAATCCCTCCACATCGCCTGACCTCTCCGCCGCCGCCCAGCCATCTCCAAACCATCCAAAGTCATTGTCATCCACGGTCGTCAACTCATAATCATCGAACCTGACTGTCTCTAGAGCTTTGATTGCGTGAACACTGCTTCCGGGCCACAGAGCGGTGATTCTGCCTCTTTTTCGTTCTTCCGCCGTAGCATTTGGCGGTGCAGACTTGTACCAGCTTCCACATTCAGCTGAAAAGACAGTGCGTTTGAAATATGCATCGCAATAATTTGTGAAGTTTTCAACCGGCTTTCTCTTCGGCTCGATCGTCTTGACGTTGCCCTGCCCCAGCCTCCGCAGGATTTGACCCACGTACAAGGCTATAGCTTCGATGATGATGAGCAGATTTCCGTTGCCAACGCCAGCATTGGGACCCAGGGATTGGAAGTAGTTGGGGAAGCCGTCCGTCGCAACGCTAAGGTAGGTCTCTGGACGGACTTTGTAGCGATCCTGGAGGTTGACCCCTCCGCGCCCGTATATAGGAAATCGACCCTGGAATGAGGTATCGAAGCCCGTTGCGCATACAATCGTATCCACAGCTCGATGTTTTCCGTCCTCCGTGACAACGCCGCTCTTGTCGATATGCGAGATCTTGTCGTGTATGGCATTCACATTATCAGCACTGAGCGCCTCCAGGTAACCCGGTCCAGGTGTCAGTCGCTTGCACAACGGAGGAAATTCAGGTAAAAGATGGTCAGCAATATCGGGCTTCTTTGCTAGACGTTTTCTCATGTCCTCTTTGTATGATGTTGTGGCATCCTCGTGTTCTTTGGTGCCTCGATGAGTCATCGCATAATTACCTTGCATTCCAACTTCGAGTGCTTTTCGATACTTGAGGTACGAGGCTGGGTCCTTCTTCCAGCTCTCAATCTCCTCCGGCGTGTACTCGAAGTTGCCGTCCTGTCCGTTGTTCCGTTCTCGGACCAGCTCGTTACCAAAACTAGCAGCGATCCACGTCTTTCCACGAATATAGCAGTCCATAGACTTGACCTTTGACTGGAGTGTGGGCACTATTTGAATGCCACTCGACCCTGCACCGATGACTGCAATGCTTTTGCCCTATTCTATGTCAGCAGTGGACCGCCTGGAGCACAATTGGACCTGCCGTGGCATCGTAGCTGGAATCCCAGTCGGCACTATGCAGTAATCTGCCTTTGAAGTCGTGCAATCCCTTGATGTCAGGCCATCTCCATTCGTTTAATGCACCAACGGCTGTCATAAAGACATCACCGACGTCCTCCACAACTTCATCCGAGTCCCCCTTGCGAAATTTGACATGCCATTTGGAGGTTTCTTCGTTCCAGCGAGCCTCGATGCACTTATGATTGAATTTCATGAACTTTCGGACATCGTACTTGTCCGCGATCCGTCGCCAATATTCGAGGATTTCAGGAGAGCCGGCGTAGAATTTGCTCCAACTTAGATTGGACTCATAACTCAACTGGTACGAATGCGCCGGTATATCTGGATTGGTGTTAGCGATGGGGACATTGCACAGTTGGTCGAGTGTTCCGTACCACAAGCGCAGCCAGGGTATCTGTTCTCGAACCACGTGCCGCCTATCTCAGGATTTTTTTCGTATATGGCGAGCTCGATTGATGGTAGAATCTTAGGAAACTGAATAGCGGCGTTAATTCCGGACACGCCAGCGCCGATGTGAATGACCCTGAGTGGTCTGGGTTCGTCAATGGCTCTTTCTGAGATCAATGGATGCGCATATTCCTCGCCAGTGACCTTGTAGCCAACGGAGCCCATCCTGACAGAAGCCTTTGATTTGTGATGGCAGCCAAATAAGGATGAGGGATCAAATTGAGCGGCTAGCTGGATGAAAGCGAAGGACGATAAAGAACAAGACCTTCAATGGTAATACAAGCCCTTGTAGTCCTGTATGTTTAGAGCATGAAGAAGGCGCAAGAGATCTGCCAAAGTATGAAACCGTATCCGGGAGTTGTAGCTCTTTGGACGCCTGCCACGAGGTGTCCATGGGCAGACCAGACCATTTAATGGAGACCAAAGGAGTAAAGGAGCCCCGCATTGGTTCACGATGATGCCTCCATAGCGGTGGTGGTCCTGAGGCATCAAACCCTTATCGGAAAAATCGGTCACAACTGTGGGGATAAAAGTCCCGCACAAGTTGTGTATTTCAACATTCCCTTCGTCTGTGAAGCGCGGGTATACTTTTGATTCGTGGGTGTTGTGCACTATCCGATCAACTGATGACACGAATAACGCGAGGAAGGGAGACGCGGGATAAATCCGCTGAGGGAACCTTTTGGTGGAGTGAAACCCAGGTGGGATATTTCCGAACAAAAGTGCCATCAGTAGATTTGCCTCGGCACAAGGCAAGGTATATATATGTTTCCAGCCATACGACGTCCCTCGCAAGCCATCAGAGCAGGTGCCTACCGAAATCTCGGGCTATTGCTGTTGTCCATACACAGTACCCTCTGGATTCATAACCACGCTCCCTCATATTAGCGTCTCGCTTTGACAAGCGATGGCCCTAGAACCATTCCCTTAGTTTGTATGCTTCTTTCGTAAAATGGTGTTAGCAAGGCCCTTCCAGGACCACATTCCACTGAACGCCCTCTCAACGAAGCCTTGAGGCTCGGGTACCACCAAGTCCTCGTAGTCATTGACCTCCTGGACCATGCCGTTGAGGCCGAGATCCGCTGTGCCGATGCGCACATACTTGGTCTTCTTGACGAACTTCCAGATCACGGCGGCAATAGGGAAGACGGCCAGCAGGGTGTAGTCCAGGAAGAACCACTTGATGTAGAAGGGGCTGATGACGTCGAAACCGAGCAGCAACATCAAGGCCACCGCGCACGTAGCGCCAATGTACGCAACATAGGGCTGGAATTTGCCCTTATAAGGGAGACTGTCGCGGGAGATGCCCTGTTGCTTCAGGTTGTAGTAGAAGTGGATGAAGGTGACACAGGTGCAGAAGTAGTTGAACTGACCACAGATGGTGCACAGGTCGATGAAGTAGTCCAGGACGGTGACGGCGCTGTCGCTGGCGCCCATCATGGCCAACAATCCGATGAGCAGGCACGTGCCAACGGCGTAAACGGGAATACCACGCTTCGTGGTCTTGCCGAGGAAGGCGGGGGCACGGCCGGACTGGCCCATGACGAACAGAGCGCGTGATGCGGCGAAGAGGACGCCGTTACCACAGCTGAACACGGACGTCATCATGATGGCGTTTACGAGGTGAGGCAGCCCGTTAATGTTCATTCGTCGCATGGCAATCGTATACGGCACGGCTGCGCTAGTGCCGTGGCCAGGGACGGTGCCGGCAATGAAAGCGGCGAGCGACTCGTCGTTGTAAGGGATGACGATACCGATGGCGAGCGCGGAGCCAGCAAAGAAGAAACCAAGACGCCATTTGAAACTGCTGAAACAGCTCGGCAGGACTCGACGTGGCGATCGGGTCTCTCCTGCGACGGAGGCGACATACTCGGGTCCGCAGACAGCGAAACTTGCAAACGTCATGCAGCTGATTACTCCCCAGAAGGATCCGAGACTTCCAGTGGTCAGGTATTCGGCGAAAGCACCGGCTTGAGTGTAAAGTCAGTGATGGAACTTGTGCCTCGGTGCGTTGATAAGACTCACGATTATTCCAGTATCTGAATCCATATGCATCGCCGATTGGATTGCATCCAACCATCGCTAGGAATAGTCAGAAATTTGTTCATTGGTGAAGACGGGGCAGATCGAAAGACTCGTGCTTCAACAGCCAAGCCTTCCGGAAAGAGGGACACTCACTGAAGAAGGTGAAAGCAAAGCACATGAAGATCAAGAAAAGCTTGCCCAAGCTCATGTAGAACTCAGCTATGCCAAACCATCTGGTGTCAATGAGGTTCAAACCCGCGTAAAGAACGAGGGTGACGATCACGACAGCCTCAACGGGGATCTTGTCTGTCCAAAACGTGAGGAGAACGTGGAGAGCGGTGATCTCGGCGGGGACGAGTAACGCTTGACAGAGGAAGAAAGCCCAGGATTGCGAAAATGCGAGAGCCTCGTCGACCCATTTGGCGGTGAATGTGATGAAAGGACTTGGGATAGGAGCGTAGCAAGTCATCTCGGCAAAGGATTCGTTGACACCCCAGACGTTTATGCACCAGAGAGAATAGGCAAGGAAGAGACCGGCCGGGCCGCCGTGAGGGAGGTAGGTTCCCATGGTCAGGAAGACACCTATGTTGAGCCATGGTTAGTCCACAACTTCATAAGGCTAATCGAGTAGGCGTACTGGTTCCGATGGCACCTCCAAGTGCAAAGAGCTGGACTTCCTTGCCACCGAGCTTGCGCTGAAGGTGGGCTGCCCCCGAGGGTATCGTCGCAGCCTCGCCGACGTCGACGTCGACACGGCCCATGGGCTTCTCCGTCATGTCAACGACCTTTGATTCTTCCACCATTATTGCGGCGGAACTGTGGAGATGAAATGACTGTTTGAAAGTTGTATTTCGGTTTTCTCGCAATTCAAGGATGATGATGGCAAGGGTCCCGACTTATATCTTGGACAGAAGAACAGAAGGCCAGCCGCTCTCATGTACATGTCCGCCCACCTGTAGCAGCGGGTGATATCCGATCGATAATTTCAGGGTCAACGTGCGGTGGCCAACCATGCAGCCCATGTTGCATATCATCTTATCAGTGATCGGCGTTTCGCGACGGTCCGTTTTGAGGTTGCATTCTCCGCATCTAGAACTTTAGATAGGTCCCATAGATAGGTGCGGGTGTACAAAAGGTGACAACGCTATCAGAATCCCTGCAAACAAGGTTTGCGCACACCTCCGTGGAATGATATAGACGGAGGAGAGCACCAAATTATGGATCATCACGCTCTAGACTTTCCGCGCAAGGCAGCAATGCGGAGAACTCTTCCCTTGGCGACCAAGATAACCATGTCGTTCCAGAACTCAGAGAATGGCCAAAGACTGAAATGCAAGCCGACAGTTGCCCGTCAAACGGACAATTCGACTCTACCAAGGCAGATGCTCATGATTTCCCTTTCAGGCTTACGGCCATAGGATGTCTTGTTGCCAAACATCTTCTGCCGCGGTGCGCGCATATCTTAGCCTTCCGTGAAGTCGGTCAGCTTCTCCCTGCCAGAATTCTACAGTATCTGGAGCGATTGCGTACACTCGCCACTCCTGCGAAACGTACTGTGGATCGCTCTGAATATGCGCATTGGCCTTCTTCAGGCTTGCCCGAAGTTCAGAAGGATGGGTGAGGATGCGACTTTGTGTCGATGCTATTGCGCTGACTCGTGATGCCATCGGACGATCGAGAAAGTCGGCGGCGCATTCCTCAGCAGGAACTGCAACTGCAAGGCCCCGGACCCGCACTTGACGGCCCATCTGGGGCCAGTAGAAGGTGAGGGCGATATGTGGATTTGCTGCGATCTGCTGTCCTTTAGGGCTGTCTGCCTTGACAGCGAAGTGCCAGCCTCGCTCATCGACGTTTTTCAATATCAGAACTCGAGGATCTGACCATCCGTTCTCGTCCACTGCATTGGCGCCGATGAGTCGGCCATGATGGGCTAGAACCGTTCCCGAGTGATTGGATAGCTCGTACGAGTAGATGCAGGAAAGAATGCGCGAAGTTCCTGTTGGTCAATGAGACAAGGCCCGAGGTAGTGGATGACTAGGAGGGAAACACTGGAGGAATTCCGCTGGGTTTCCTACTGATATATGAATGCTTGCTTCGACGTTGTGCAGCCAGGCGAGTCGACGCAGACAATGACTCCCACGAACGTATATCCGATGTCGCAACGGCACGAAGACCGTAACCTCTGACGAGGTGTAATTGTTCCACATGTCTTTGCACAAAAACTCAAACATCGCGTGAGAATCGTGGTCAAAGGCTCAGCGGACGACAGGATTGACTGTGAGAAGCTTCGATCTGCTCGGAGAACATAATAGGCATTTGCAGAATGGGAGGGAGATATCCGCAAAGGAGAGGGAGGTGTGAGTGGAATCTTCGTCAATCGTCATCCTGCCAAGGTAAATTCATCTTGGCTCGGCCGAGGTACTGTAAGTATGAACTCGACAACACCCATTACTCTCTGCCTCACCACGATCCTCACGAAACAGCACACAAATGGATGAACACTTTCGAAACCCGTCGAAGCACGATAGCGAAAAGCAAAAAAACTTTCTCCTTCAAGGCATCCACAGTATTTTTGCGGTGTGTTGAAGGTAAGTGAAACAGTCTTGGACGGTTTTTTCCGAGAACTACATTCACAATTCTTCATTCAAAGCGCCCATTAACTATGAAACCTGCTTTTTTGGCAAGGTCAAGAAGCGGATGGCTTTGTCTGAATTGTTGACCAAAAATTCGAGATTCAAATACATCTAGCTTGAATTTCTGCGATTGTACCGGGATGGTGCGGCAGGATATCCTGACCGACAACACAACACCTCGGAACATATGACCAAATCGCTGCTCTCACTTGCCTGACGAGGTCAATCCCAACGACCTGAAGCAAGCCCCATGACTAGACTGTCCTCGAGACTGGTCCACCCCGGGCCGCCGAAGAAGTCCTTGAGCAGCTGTTCGGCCTTCTTTCTTGGTTTGATGTCACTGAGGTCACGACCTTCGTTCTCTGGTGCCTTCGGAATCTTCTTGTTCTCAGGTCGAAGCTTATGGAGCAGGCCAATCACATCGGTCCAGTTGAATGTTCCAGCGAATGCGAAAAGTCGCTCCGATTCGACCTTTGCATCAAGGAGTGCCGCCACATGTATACGCGCACAATCTCTTACATTGACATGCCACTCTTGCAAACAAACATCAGCTTACATGTACAACACAAAGATCTGGGAAAAAGGCTTACGAGGCGGAAACATCTTCAATGCCATGTCGTCGCCCTTCAGCAGATTCAACATCCAGGCGCCAGTACTGCCCTCAATCTCCGGCGCTAGAAATGTTCCTATCTGCGAGATCGTCACCTCCTGCCAGCACGCGCTTGTGAAGGAGTTTGCTTACATTCATGTTCGGCAGAACCGAGTTCAGAGCAAATTGAGGTTTGTTTTCATTGTACCATTTCCATGACTCACGTTCGCCCTCGGTCTTACTTGCTGCGTACACAACGAACGGGCGCTCCTGCTCAGGGGCGCTCTGTGCCCATGCTGCCTGGACGGCTGCATCATTATAGGTGTCTGGCGACTGCGTCAGTGTGGTGCACACAAGCGTTGTCATGCGTTTCCGGCCACTTACTCTCGTCAATGACCTCCTCCTTGTTCGGCGCCGGAAGCAGGGCGGCGCTAGATGAAGACGTGATCACGACAGACTTGACTGAAGACTCTTTGGCCGCCGCTTTCAATATGTTGACGCTGCCTGCAACCGTCTGAGGGATCACATCCTCGGGATCTGAACTCCAATTCAAAACCGCCGCCTGCACCGCCATGTCAATTCTCGGATCCATCACGCTCACGGAGGTAAACATGACGCACCACATGTTCAATGCCAGCGACGCCCTTGACAGCCTCGTCGTAAGCGCCCGGGGCATCGAGGACTGGCACCAGCACGGTTTCGAATCTCCCCTTGCCGTACTTGTCGTCGAACAGCTTGTTCAACCACGGTTTCTCGGCTCGCACGGTACCACGGACATTGTATCCCTCCTCAAGCAAAACATCTGTGACGTGAGAGGCTATGTATCCATTGGCGCCCGTCACAAGCACCCATTCGCCTTGCTTGATTCGTCGCTCTGTTGAAGTCATGGTTTGAATTGTCGAAATGCTGACCACTTCACAATAATGAGTATTGAGATTGATGAAACACTGCAACTGGAAACGCAGGTATGAAGGTCAGTTAAATACTTGCGCCTGTCGAAGATGAATTAGTCACCCTCACCTGAGGGAATCTGTGCAAACAGCACTGTATGAGGCTTGCATAATAGCCCCACGATGTGGGCGCTTATCGTCGAGCTTACAGATAGCGCCATCGAGCCTCGACCACGATAGTTACCACGGCATTGCACGGGGTACCGTTCAATCTGTGCCGTTTCCCTCGCCAATGACGTCCCTGGCGTGATGACATATCAAGTAACTCTTTACTAATACATGCTAACTCTGTATAGAGTTCACTGCATTTATATCTGGACTAGATTCCGCAATGATTGGGAGTCCATGTCCACCGTGGCCGTCCGATGAACAGCCCTCGCTGTAAGCCACAAATTGTGCAAGGCTGGGTATACGCCATATGCTGGGAGCCAACACTTTTGCTTTGTAAACCTTTGGCAGACGATGAACGTCTATGCTAGTTCAGCAGTCCCTATACAGGAAGAAACACGCGAAACCCATCTATCACCACAATTGACATTTATAAGCGTGCCTTTGACTGCTGCTGATCCTCCAGTAGTTTCATCCCAGTGACCTCCTCCAGTTCGCGGACAGCCTCGTTCGACCGGCCAAGAAGCACTCTGATCGTCCTGATCCCCAGGCTTTTAGCCGTCTTGAGGTTCTCGCCAATGTCATCTAAAAAGACAATGTCCCGGGGTTGGATATCACGCCCCCACTTCCGCCGAACCTCCTCTATGGCATGCTCGTAGATGTCGCGATTGGGCTTCCTCATGCCAACGTGAGCGCTGCTGACGAAGACTTCGAAGAAATTCCGCACGTCGTCGGGGCCGATCTTGTTGAATTCGTGGCCCTCAGGAAATATCGTCGTGTTGGATAGCGCCGCCAGCTTGTACTGGCCCGACGCTTTCAGTTTCTTGAGCGCCGGGTACATGTACGGATCGGGCGTGCGCGACATGCTCATCATGGTCCAGTACAGCGTCTCGGCGTCGATGTCTGGGACTGGTGGCGGGTTGTCGTTGTTAAACTTCTCGCGGTGGAATTTCGCCCATAGGTCTGGCCGTTCAAGATCGGCCTTGAACATGCGGAAGTAGTTTGCGTCGTTGGGGATTTCGCCCCGTTCGAGCTTGTGCCATGTTCCGTTCGGTGTGAGCTCTCGGATCGAGTAGTTGATGTAGCCCTTGGGGATGCCCCGTTCGACTTCGAAGTCCAATATCGCTTGGAAAGGTGAGACGACCTTTTGAGCGAGGGCTGTTAGTGATGTACTTCACTCGACTGGGGGCTCTTCGTAATAGCGTCACTCAGTCCTGAGCCTGACCGTTTGTTTCGAAGATGCCCTCATGTTGTTGCCCAGATAGGAGGATTCTGACTTACACAGACACCCCCAATATCGAACATCAGCACCTTGGGCCGAGCTTGCGACGCCATGGTGATAGACCAAACCTTGGCAGATAGTCCTGGACTGTACGATACCACCAGTCAAATCAACAACAAATGCCTCTAACTATTAACATCGCGTTGTCCAAAAGTATCTGCACCGTCTTGAACCGACAGGGTCGACGATTGTCATCTTGCTGGCCGACCCTCTTTGAGACTTGAGCCGAGGCGTTTCTCATTTCCGCCGGGGAAAAGATACCCGCTTGCCGAGATCTAATCACTGAACTATCTTATCTTATCGATACTCATTAATACGCGCCCAAGCAGTTTCACTGACCGCGTCGCGGGAATCTTTGCGCAGGCACAATGCTTGACAACGTGCATATAACTCCAAGGAGTAACACCATAGCAGCGAGCCTGAGCACGCGCGATGGAGGAGCAGTCGATAACGGCAATCAAAGCCGCCTTCATACGCTCTCAGGTCCGACACCTCTCCACGCCCCTGGAGCTTTCGACCCAATGGCGCGATCTAGCAGCCGATCCAGACCAAGACAAATTCAGCGACAAGAGCATACAAACTGTCATCGCTAAAGGTAAATACACAGCGGTGATACATTTCAGGCAACATATGACTAACGTGGTACTTTGTGAAAAGTTAACGAGAAGATCAAACAGCACAATCGTATGGTCTTCTCGCAGCAGTCGCAACGTCTAGTCGCTGAACAAATCGAGTCACTACACTGGACCTTGGTGGACGCCGAGAATAAACACGCAGAGACAAACATTGTCATTGTCAAGAGAGACGCAGATCTAACGGACGCCTCGGACATTGATGCCCTCCCAGAGGCATATGAGGACTTGTACCTCAATCCGGACCACGACCAAGATCGTGCGACAGACGTAGAAGCATCGCACGCCGAGACCTATACGACCTTGCGCGAGAAATTGAGCGAGCTAGCCCGCGAAAGAGACGCAATGAGACAGCGACTGTCCAGACACAAATACCTGCAGAAGCTGTTGGAGCCGCTGGACAACCCGCAGGCCAGTGTTCAGCCGAATCTGGTCGCTCGAGACGGGGAGATGAGCAAAGAGCTCGATCGGATGAGAGTACTGCTTGCACGGGTCACGGCAAAGGTATCTGATATGGACAAGACGAAACAACACAACATCAGGCAACCAGGGTGAAAGAGAACGCAATGGTTGGACGTTTTGACGCAAGCCCTATCTAACACCACATTCTATCACCGGCTATCGTGATACCCAGAGCGCCGTCACATGCAGATGCTACCCACTCGGACGCCGCAAGAGATGCCCAGACATCAATCATCGTCGACTTGCTCGACTGTCGGAGGAGCGTGTCGTTTGGCCAGTGCGGACGTGGCGCCGGGATCCATACCTGTGCTGGTCGCAGACCCGTTTGCTGGCACAGTTGTTTCTGATGATATGGCTGCTGGCGCTCCCTTTTCATCAGACGGTGCGAGCAGCTTTTGCGCCTTCTTAGCCTTCTTCTCCTGCTTCTTTCTCTTGACGTCCTCCTTGGTTTCATGCCATCCCCAGAGTGGCTTGAAACTGTCAAAGAATCCCACGTCTTCAAACAGATTCGGGTACAGCCACAGGCCGGGAGGGAAGAGGAAAAAGGTGATGAGGAAGAGGATCAGTCGGAAAATAGCCATGGCGAAAAATAAACCGATCAGGCCCATGCCACCCCAGGAGAGGTACCACACACCCTGGCGCATGAATCTGGGCCACAGAGGGAAGAGGACAAGAGTGAACACGGCGAGCACCACCACAGCTGCCCATATCTTGGTCTTCCACTGTGAGCCCTCATATAGCCAGACGTAGTGCATCATGGGGTCGAAGTCTTGTTGTTGTTCGATCTTCACGTGCCATAGCCCCTTGACTCTCTTTTCTTTCTTGGGTTTGGCATGGTCGTGTCCCTCGTGTGGATCTTTCTTGGACACTCGTAGGGCAAGCATGGATAGAGGAAGGAGTTGGAGGGCAGAACGAGCCTCAAGGTCGTTTTCGACTTTGGGTAGGAGAGAATTCTTCTTCTGGGCTTTCTTGTATGCGTCTGAATTCAAGGCACGGAAGGCTCGTTTTACTAGGGTTTGTTAGTCAGGGACCAGAGTGAAATAACACGGCTTTGCCCTACCTTTGAACATGTCTTTTCGCTCGCCGTTGAAGATACACGTCCTGGTCTTCAAGTCTCGTGATCGTAGGAATTTCGCAACGGCCAACGCCTCGGGTTTGGGCTGGACACCGGCATTCAAGTTGACAGGAATCTGTTGTACTTGACCAGGCGGCGGTCTCTGCTGTCCCTGTCCTGGTTGACCTTGTCCCTGCCCTTGTTGCTGCTGCTGCTGCTGCTGCTGCTGGGCTTGCTGTTGTTGCATAAACTGTTGTCTGGCCTCCGCCTGCTTCATCTGAACAAATTCCTGCGGGCTCATACCGGCTTTTGCTGCTTCCTGTTCGATCTGTTGACGCTGAAAGGCTTGGAACTGAGGGATCGTCATGCCGCGCTTTTGAGCCTCCATCGCTATCATCTGTTCGATCTGTTGCCGCGAAAAGGGTTGCGCTCCCGGAGGAGGTCCTGGTGCGGCCATGATGATGGATGTTTAGGGACGAAAATTGAGTTGAGTGCGTTGTTTGCAGGCGGAACTAAGTACGGTGGTCGATGTGGGAGGGTGTTTCTCCTTGCTTGTAATAGCGACTAAAAGACACGGTTTGTCGATGAGACTAGCAGCGTGGCCGCGACAAAAGTGTCCCCCGGATTTAACTTGAAAAGACGCCACAATCTTCTGTCAGCCTCAACCCGCCAAGTCTGTGGCTGTATTGTCTCCCAAACGTCCGTCGCCGCTTCCTCTCGTCCTGAGCACTTCGATTCGATATATCACCTTTCGACGAAAGCGCATATCAGTCCGACGATTGCCTCATAAGCAAACGGAACGAGGTGCAGGCTCATTCCACCAGTTACCGGTCATGATGCAAATCAGCCGGTGACATCTCACTTGCACGAACAATGTCATCCTGAGCCGATTGCGACCTCGCGCAGATGTCGCTAAGCTACTCGCCCAGTTCCGATGCTGTACCGGATTCATATTGGAGTACAGTATATCTATCCACGCGAGATGCGGGTGGACGAGTGCCAATCGACTTCATAACCCATCCGGGTATCTACCTCACGAAAGCGTGCTTTCCTCATGGTGTCTACGACGATGTTCCTACACAGACTTGCATGTCCGACCTCCTAGCAACTTCCTTTCGTCGCATTATCATCGATCTGTATTGGGACAGTATCAACCTTCAATTCAATCTTTGTCCAGTCGAACTACCTCCATTGGCTGGCAACTCGACGAGCGGCTATAGTGTTGATACTTCCGCTCTATATTCCATCACTGCTTCGAGCTTTTCCACCGCTACATCCCCATCGGGAACGCTGACCGCTAGCGATGCTGGATCATTGGCCAAGCGTCAGTCAACTGAAAACAATTTTACATCTGCCGCTACAACGTCCACTGTCAGCAGTACACCAACGAGTGCCTTGCCAGTTCCGACTACGACTGGCGTTTCCGGTAACGAATTGATCGAGCTAGGACCATACACATGCAGTCTGGATCTGAATCTGGAATCAATTATGTCCTTCTACAGTGATTACTTCGACCAAACATCGAATACGGTCTCTGCCGACATTCATTATTTGACCATCAATCTGCATGCTGCCTCTCCATTTACATCTCCATTGGCTCCTGCTGATGCACCTATGCAAGGAAGAGGACCTGGCAGTAGTGACCTGATTGGAGCACAATTCAAGTCTAATCTACCTCTAACACTCTATACACCTGCGGAATTGTCGAGCGATCGAAGTGACCTCAACAGTTCATGGTTCCGTGATGACTACGGCATGATAACAGATACGGACTATTTCACAACAACGAAAACGGATGGCGACGCGAACGGCAACACCGTCACCCAAAACGGCTGGCCAGGGCTAGAATGGATCATTGGCACAGCGCATCGGCGGCTACTATTGAGTTGGGGCGAAGTAGACCCTCAGATGGATGCATATGAATTTCAAAATGACTCCGCCGTCTTCAGCGACGACTACCTTGCCTCGAGTCAATCAATATCAGTGAACAACGCCGGCACTGTCCAGTCGGGCTGCTTTTTCGAAGCGGGTAATACTACAGTCCAAAGTGTGAATGCATCCTGGGCTTTTGCAGTCGCAAATCAAGCCAGCTCATCTCAGGCCTTGTATCACCTGGCGCAAAACCTCACTGCCTGTGGGATATCTCCCATATTGAACATGACACTTGGCAATGCAACAGTTCAAAACAATCTGGACCAGTATGCGCAATTCGCACAGTCATCAATCATTGGATGGGCTTCTGGAGAGCCTCGAAACTCTTCCCAAACCAAGAGGGCCGAGACAAGCCGCAAAGCAACGTCCAACGATTATGCTTGCGCCGTACTCGACTCTACTAGCGGATATTTGGGCCGCTGGCGGGCAGACCAGTGTCAGAATAAACGTCGTGCAGCATGTCGAATTGCCAATGAACCATATGCCTGGAGGTTATCGACGTTCAATGTGCCATATTCGTCGGCTCCCAATGCATGTCCGAACTCGACAAAGTTCGACCTTCCCCGGACAGGTCTTGAAAACACGTACCTCTACCGACAAATCCTCAACGATACCAGTTCTAGTGATGGGACGGGTATTCTGTCAGGAGTATGGATAGACTTCAACTCACTGGATCAGGCCGGTTGTTGGGTTGCGGGCGGACCCAATGCGTCCTGCCCTTATTCTACCGATCCAAAGAGTGAAAATCAACGTGAGGTGCTGATCCCGACCATTGCAGCATTGATCGTTTTGCTTTTAACAGTGCTGACCTTGTTGGTCAAATGCAATGAAAACCGAAGGAACCGCAAGACCCGCAGAAGAGGGAACGATGGTTGGGAGTATGAAGGCGTGCCGTCGTGAATCGACCAACACAGTTTCTGAGAAGACCCTTGAAGAATCTCGCACGAAATACGGAGGACATATCTGGTTACAAAGCCCTGCCGTGCCCTGCATCTTCAGAGTCAATAACACTACGGGTCAATATTGGGCCGGCCAGTGGGGTTCGGTGACTTTTGTCGGGAGCCTCGTTTCTCATTCCGCCGAGACCACCTTCTCAGAGCTGCGCCTAGATCACTTCTTACCTCAGCAGTTTGACATCAAGGCATACCGGTAGCCTTGTTCGGAAGTCCTGTTGCGTAAAGCACTGTTGAAATCATGCCATGATCAGTTCGGGTGTCGATGAGTCCACACGGCTGAAGTGTAAATGCTTTGAGCATGACAAAGCAATGGCCAGGCTGCGATGGCGACATCCAAACGGCATCAAAAGCGGTTTGCGGGACAGTCCCTTCTGCGATATATAAGGAGCACGCGAGAATCCACGAATTGCTGCATCTATCACTTTCCAACAATCACACCATTTTCAACCACCAACTCCAGAACCGCTCTAAACAGTAACTGACCCTCTCCACATTCCCCTTATATTCAAGCCCCACATCCGCGGCAACTGGGATACCGGCGGTTCTCCAGACTTAATTGTACTCACAGTCATCAGCATCAAACCCCCATCGAAAAAGCAAAATGGCTGTAAAGGTTGCCATCGCTGGTGGAACGGGAAACCTTGGTCCTGCCATCGTCTATGCCTTGTTGAACGCCGGCTACCATGTGACGGTTCTCACCCGCAAGGGCAGCAACAGCGCTTCCAAACTCCCCAAACATGACAACATCTCAGTCGCCGAGGTAGACTACTCGTCCGTAGAATCTCTGACCGAAGCCCTCAAGGGCCACAAGGTCGTTGTCTCAACCGTGGGCACTGAGCTGCTGGGCGGCCAGGATCCATTGATCGACGCTGCCATCGCTGCGGGCGTGACAAGATTCCTCCCGTCCGAGTTTGGCAGTAACACGCCCAACCCGAAGAGCTCGCAGCTTCCGGTATTCCAAGCCAAGGTCAAGACGCAGAAGTACTTGAAGGAGAAAGCCGCGCAGAACCCCAACTTCAGCTACACGCTTGTCATCAACGGGCCCTTCTTCGACTGGGGCATCCAGGTCGGCTTCGTTGCCAACCCAGCCAAGCACGCCATCACAGTGTACAATGGAGGCGACATTCCTTTCAGCGCAACTAACCTCGATACCATTGGCCAAGGTGTTGTGGGCGTCATTGAGCACCTCGACGAGACCAAAAACCGTGCCGTGTACATTCAAAGCACGGCCACGACCCAGAATCAATTGATCGCCTATGGCAAGGAGAAGGACGGCAAGGACTGGGACGTCACGCCCAAGGACACTAAGCAGGTGTACAAGGAGTCTCTGACCGAGCTGCAAAAGGGCGCCGATGGTAACATTGGAGCCGCCATGATCGGCTTCATTTTCACTTCAGTTTTCGAGGAGGGCTATGGTGGTAATTGGTCTGACAAGACGGATAATGAGCTACTGGGCCTCAAGAGCTTGAGTGACAGTGATGTCAAAGCGCTCGTGCAGGGTCTCTTGCCGTCCAGCTCGGCGCTGTAATGGCTTGATACATCAGCAGCGCGAGGTTCAGCAAGTTAGATAGGACATGAGGGAAAACAGTCTCATCATGGATTCAAATTATCATTGTGGCTCTAAGATTCGCGTCTCAGTCTGTTGTGAGCTTTGCTGTACTCGGTATTACATATCCCCAACCGATGTCGAAATCAAAATGTGGTGTCATGTGTCGTGCTATATGCAGCCTGTGAATGTTTTGATGAGTTGAGTCCAATCTTGTGCATATGGCGCTCCCAGCAGCGATATGCAAAGGTCAATCCAGATAGCATAGATCCACAACCGGTCATGGAGATTACGGATTTCCCTCCATCCGTATATGCCCATACCAAAATTCGGACTGATCAAGATCATATCCACGAGTCTCCATTGCCGTTAAGAAAGGTGGCTGTGGCTGTAGCCGGAGGCGATCCGACTTTGAGCACATTTGCAGGATTCTTGTGTTCCTCTTGCTGAAGTTGGTGTACATGTGCGTATGTATTTAAGTGTTTCCGTCCTCGTAGTAGCCATGGAACACCTTTGGGTCTGTCCTTGTGCTTCGTAGCTTGTGGCTTCGGTCGTGGTTTCGGGCACAAAGCGCAGTATCGACTACCCGGATGGGCCGACACATAGTCTCCATTTGGATGCGGTGCTCTGTGTTGATCGAGATAAGGACCAGTGCGATTCCCACGTCCGTGACACAGATCGACATGGTCATTGGCGGTCATGGCGGGCTGGACGGGCAATATGGGGCCATGCTTGTCTGGAACTAGGTCTCGTAGGATGGAAAGTGTGGACTTGGATGTTATTGCTCTCTGCTGCCGTGGCTGATTTGCGATGGATATCTTCCCCTTCGTGCGGTGCGGCTTGTGGTCGGATGTCAAGTACAGGTCAAGTATCTCATCAATGTCGGCGATGAGGTTGTCTTGTTTGGGGTAAGGACCATCTGCCAGCTCTTCATATGCTGGACCATGCCAGTCACACGGAAGCAAGAGTGCTTCATGCTTCTCGCGTCGAGTGATGTCGAAACCGCCATGAGTTTGATTGCTGCAGTCGGTCTCACTTCGATTGTCACAGAGTATCGAAGTCCACGACGATCTCTTTGAAGTAGCCTTGTTCAATGTCTCATTGGCAGGCTGGAAGGCATGCTCCGTCCTATGTTTGGCAGTGGACTTCTCCTTCTGGTTCCCCAGACGGAGTGGTGCAGGGACCAGTTGATCGCGTTCACCATCTGACAGGATTCCTGATCCAAACTTTCTTCTCTTGCTCCTGGCAGGGACAATTGGGCACTCGGCCACAAGTTTTGTTTCTGATTCATGAAGCTGAAATCGACTGCCGGGGGCTGATGCGGGAGGTACACCATTCTTCCACAGCAAACTCGTAGAGTGATGGCGGTCATCGAGGAAATCATCTTGAACCTTCGAATAGTTATTGCCATTGTCCTGGCTGTAAACGCTCCTGCTGTCTTCTGTGCATGCCTCGTCAACGCTGAACTCATCCTCTACCCACTGTTTTGGAATCACCTTCAGCCATCCATCAGGTTGAATGCGGACAAACGCGTTGCCTCTCTTGTCAGGATCAAGGTCGCCAAGTCGCTGAACCGACTGCACCTTAACCTGCGGCGCACGATTCACATTTCGATAGCACGGAGGTGATTCTGCAATTTCTTCCTGGCTGTCAAGCTTTGGGCTGTACGAACCAAGTTCAAGTACTGATCGGTTGTATAGTCTTTCAGACGGCCTCACGGGTATTGGCGGACGCAATTTAGGTATCGGTCGTGGAGAGTTTGGGCTTGATGGTCGCCGTTGCGTTTGGAAGGAGCTTGATGTTGTTTTAGCGTCCTTAATACTGCCTCCATTTGCCTTTCCAGCACGAGTCTTCGATCGGAACAAGGATAGGGACAATACGGAGCTGCTGCGTTTCAGGCCTGAAGTAAGCAGCCTGGATAGATCGGTTGACCTGCTTGCTGGCAGCGATGTGTGAGGGCTTGTCCTCGGGGAAGTGAGTGGGGTGTTCGATGTGCCGTGGTGGCAGTTGCGCCTGCTAATGGTCGAACTCCGTGAAGATATCGTGGTAGGATAATTTGTTGATATCCAGCTAATCATGTCCAGAGACCCTGAATGCAGGCCAAGGTCCATCTACACAAGGTATAATAGCTGTTAGATGTAAATGGTCCCTATCAGTTTAGCAAATTCTGGGTCATCGATGAGAGAGGGTGACCGCATGAGAAGGCAACTTGAGGTCAGTATAAGCCTTGGGTTTGCCATAGTGTCATCCGAAATTCAGCAGGTTGTTCCAGAAGTTCTGGAACAGAAATTGAGGTGACGGTTGCCAACTTTGTGAACAGTAAAGGAAATTGAGGTGATGAGGGCAGCGTTGGATACAATGAGAGCAATCAAAGCGTTTGATCATCAGCCCGGGCTTCACGGTGAAGTGATGTTCTGGCACAGAACCTTGATGTAATGGCAGTGAAGACAAGGCCCTGCCAGTGACTGTCTTGCCCGCACATAATCCGAGAAGCAACACCATCAGACAGGAGCCTTGCTGCTATGAGCTCTCGAGGAATGAAGCACACTCGTCGAACCGCAACTGCAGCGCAGAGATCCAGAGAGAGAAGGGGGCCATTTGGACAGCTATCACAGACTAGGTGTTCTGTGGTAGCTTGATCGCTCCCAGCAGGAGTGTTCGCAGAATTACCTCTATCTGGTCATATCAGACGCACCTTGTACCCATCCTGGCTGGCCTGTTACTCATTTCGATATCCGTCTCGTGCCATTATCCGGGGTGAACTGTCTCTCTGAGCTCCTGAGGAGCATAATAATGTCCGCGTAGGGACACGTCCGGAAAGCTGGACCAGTAGAGATCATAGTCTAGCTTTCATCCAGGACTTTATTGCTGCTCCCTGCTCCGTTTCAGTGGTCAGGCCGAATCGGACGTTCATAATGGGGGCGATATGCGCTTCGTGTGCACCAATCACATATGTGATGCCATCAGGGTTGACCGACTATTCGTGTTTGAAGTGTCAGCTGAAGTCCCCGGAACATTTGAGTGCGAATATGAAGCTTGCATACCTTGTACTTTTTGACCCAAGCGTCGATGCAATCAAACAAGAGCTCGTCAGATCCCACGGTGCAGAGTACATGCTCGACCTTTGCGTCCTTCCACCAATCTGCCGGAGCCTCAGCAGCCTCGGTGTAGAAATCCGACTCCCTCCCGCCTAGATATGTTCTTGCCCACATCTCCCCACCATATGGGCTGACGAAGTCTTTCTGGAGATTGCGGCGTGAGCTCTCCCAATGCATACCGAAGTGGACCCATGGCGCAACCAGCAAGAGCGCCTTGAGTTTGTCTCCATCGGCAAGCTTGAGCTCAGGGAAGTCACTTGACGGGTGCATAAGGTGGGATAGAACCGCCAGACACATATTGCCGCCTGCAGAGTCACCGCCCAAGATGATGTCGGATGCCGGACGTTTTAACTCGGTCATCACGTAGCTGACTGATTCAACGGCTTCCCGGACTTGGGTGGGGTAGGTAGCATGAGGTACAAGCGTGTACTCAACAAATAGAAATGCAACAGGTATATCGCTTTCTTTGAGGGTTGTCTGAACGCCATGGTAGAACTTGAGATGGGTATCTTCCCCATCGAGAGAGAATCCGCCACCTACATCGGCTTTAGCGTCCGTCAGTTGTGTTAGTAGGCTGGCTTACCATGATAGTAAACCACGATGTACTTCGCAGTTTGATGGTCGCCCATCCAGAAGGCTTTACAGCCCGACTTCAACGTCACAAATTCTGGCTGGGATCCGTTGTCTTTGCACCACTTCTCGTAGATCTTGGAGAATGGTTCCGAGATAAACTGCATCTGGCCGGTGCTTAGGTTCTTCACCGCCTGAGGTAGTCAGTAAATGTCATGAATCATGCATAGGTTGTGGTACCGTTCGAAGAGCTGTATAGAGGATATGTTCCTTAAAAGTGCGCGTGCCAGCTTCCCCTCGGAAGGGGGCTGTGACTGCTGCAAATGCCACCGTACACACTTCCCATATTGTTAGCCAGGAATGGCATCGCGGAGCGCGGAGCATTACAAGTTGTTAGAAGCGCTGGCACGATAGCCAATTTCTCCAGAAAGGAAATCTCTTCCACTGGGGTCGAAATCACCTGTCCAGGTGTTGGGGGTACCAGTTCTGCCATATTGAGCGGTGAGGGATGGAGGTCGAGGCACGAAAGCTATTCAGGCGTAATTGCGTGGGAAGAAGGCCTAAAGGAGGTCGTACCGGTGAGCTGCTCGGCGCAAGGTCCTTCGGTACGTGAATGCCGTGTCGAATTTCGTGCTTTTGGAAATAGTTGTAGTTCTTCTAAGACTCTGGGAGAATATAGTGAATATGAACGCTGAGGCAGATGGAATTCTCCGCTGATGTCAGATGCTGGGATCGAGACTGGGATCGAGATTGCTAGCCAGTAAAGGTAAGTCGTGTCACCTTACTCGACGATGTGATCGGAACGATGAAGTTATTACTCGTGGATAAAGGCAATAGGTACGAAGTACGGAGTACGATTGTTCAAACGTCTCGACTGGGTCGATTCGGCCCCCAGTGACAACCTGGAATTTAGCCGCCAATGCAGCTGACAGCCCAATTACAGTAATATAGAGCAAAAGCGGCCATCGCATGGACCAAGTATGCCTTGCAGACTGGGATGCGTCTTACCGGTCAGAACAGGGAAATCCTGAGTGATGTTCTTGATGAGCAATGTAGTTGATAATGACCAATCTATCTTGTTTGCCGCGGTGCCACGGAAGGAGAATTGCTACCGTTTGGAAGCGCATAATCATAAATCAAGTCTATCTACCGACATCGGTTCTGTCCACAAAGTACGCATGTAGCCGACGTGCTCGGTTCCTGGTCTCGCTCAAAGGGGCTATTGATGAGAAAGTCCTTGCGAGCGAGCTTCTAGAAGATCATGCGGTTCTCGAGAGCGGCTTGGAGCCATGTACATGCGCCTTGCTTGAGAAAGACAAGATGGCTTGGATGATGATACTTCGACGGCTTTTTAATCGACGCGATAAGGTTGAATGGTGGCTTTTCGCCAGTGCTCTTCGTGGAAAGGGCCGAGAGCACATAATGCCACGTCCTTGCTCCATACGCGTTATACGTCTTTGTCGTCGCTATCCGTGTATCCCAAAAGCTTCGTCAATTCATCCCTTTAGCAGAACAGACACATTCCATCACACCAGACGCCATGACTTCCGAGGCAGCAATGCCGACCGCTGGGTCAGACCGCTCATTGACCTGTTTGGCCATTAATGGCTTGCGCTTGTTCCACGGATAGTCCGCTGTTGTCCGGGTTGTCGACGTTGTGGTAGTCAAGAATCTCAGAATACATCATGATCTTCCAAGTGTCAACTGGTAGGTCGGCGTCATTGAAGGACCAGTCGAACTTCTCCTCTGCTACAGGCTCGTCGGTAGGATCGTGGTATGGAGAAAGATACTCATGCTCCAAGCCTTGGGCTGCCGAGATTCGTTTTCGAGGATCAAAGACCAACATCTTCTCCAGCAGGTCAATGGCGGCAGGGTCGGCGTTCTTGAACTTGGTGCTCAAGGGTTGTCTTTCTCGTTTGGGCAGGGACTGAACAAATCTCAGGGTGTTTTCGCTGCAGATGGTTTCGATGACATCCTGAGGCGGTGTACCTAGAAGTTCCGTGATGATGGAGAATTGGTTGACGTGGTCTTTGCCTGGGAAGAGGGGTTTGCCCTCCAACATCTCGGCAAAGATACAGCCAGCACTCCAGATGTCCACCTCGATGTCGTACTTTTGCCATGTAAGCATGATCTCAGGGGCTCGATAGTACCGGGTCGACACATAACCCGTCATTTGAGGATCCTGAATTCTGGCCAGGCCGAAATCGCAAATCTTCAAGTCGCAGTTCTCATTGACGAGAATGTTGCTCGGTTTCAAGTCTCGATGGACGACGCCGGCGGAATGCACGTATTTCAAACCTCTCTGCACGTGACATGTTAGAACGAATATGGGCCGGATAGACTTTCCGGGGTATGGTGGCCTACCAGAATTTGATACAGAAAGTATTGAATGAATTGTTTTTCCAGGGGTCTAGATGTGAGAAGGCGGTGAAGATCGGTTCCCAGGAGTTCGGTCACAAAGTAGCTGGTTGAACATCAGTATGCTGTGTGTTTTCGCACACCATGCTTGATGAACATACATGTCCTCGAGAGGAGAAATAAAGATATCGCTGAGAGAGATGACCTGGAACTATCAGCGTGGACTCTTGCAGACAGTTTCCTGCTTACATTTTCGTGTCGGAGGTGCTTCAAGAGTTTGAGTTCTCTGTAAGTTCGTTTGGCGAGCACCGGAGTCGAGAAGGGTTTCATGATCTTCTTCACGGCGACGGATTGACCGGTCAATTGATCTTTGGCAGAGCTTGACAGATTGTCAGAATTGCAACGACGAGTAAACTTCGGATGTGCCCTTACCAGACAAGACCAAAGGCTCCCATGCCAACTGGTTGCAAATCCGTGTACCTTTGTCTGGAGTCAGTCCGGCTCTTTTTCGTCCACATCTATTGTTCTATACCTGCTGGTGATCTCGAAGGTAGTGCCAAAGATCTGGGCGCGTACGAACTCCGCCATCTTGTTCAATTGTTCGGCAGTCTTTCAGATCAAACAATGGCAATGCGAGAGAGGGAGAGGCTCGGTGGAGGCGGGAGCGGGCGCGAGCTGAGCTGAGGCTTGCGTGAAGGAGAGTGCGACCGGAAATCGATCGAGATTGTAATCCCGGAGTTCGAGAAGACTGGGACGAAAACAATTGATGACAATAAAGCCTGTGAATGCAAGAAAACTGATTCGGGTATTGTCCTGAATTGCAGGTCAGAATGGACAACTGACCAAGAGGCAAAAGGTGACAGCGGGTAAGGTTGCAAGTACCTGAGAATGGTGTTTTGGTTTGAGGCGTGGGGGCGGACAGACCTTTACCGCGCGACGCAGTGGTTACTAACACGGCCGGGGATTGTTGTAAATGGCCCGAAGAGATTCTTTACCTCGTATTATTATTGAGGATTGGTTGGCGATCTTTACAGAACAGAGGACGATCAGGGCAACCTCAAAGTAGTTGGCAATAACCCAGCAGCGAGTGTTTGGGGCAGAGTCGTATCACCGTCATGGACGAAATTGCCCCTCCGTTGAGCCCATCAAAAGAGCGCAGTTTGGGACTCGTGGCTTGTGCTGCAGGCTTTGGGCCACCGCTAAACTTGTTCCAAGCGGCAAAGTCCTTGATTCCGAATCCCATTGAATTGCGATCCCCCCGGAGAAAACCTCCTGGACCTGATCACCCACTATTATCTATCACCTTACCGTCTCATAGGTACACAGACTGCCGTGCCGCTTGCCCCAGATCTCGAAGCTGTCCTGCCGAGTCATGAAGCAACCTGTGTCTTGATTGCTGACCCTCCTTTTTATGTGTGGCTTTTCCCACCTTTTCTCGTGCTTTTCTGCTGCATTATCATTATCCTCATTTGTCAACATCCTGCTCGCTTCTCACTGTGGTGGCCGCTGGGTCTAGTGGTCTTTCTCGTAAGTGATGACCTCACTTTCGGGTTACTGTTCTCGTCCGTAGCCCCAAACACTGCAGAAGAAGCTCCGAGTGCCACGAATCAAAGGTCGAACGCCACAGCAGGAGTCGCACATGTTGCTTGTCAGCAACACCTTTAACTTCCATGGATCACGAGGCTAGCGGACTCTGTACCAGCATTCTTCGGGGAGCCGTGCTTTGTCAGGATGCCTCTTCTTCGTCTTCTGCCTCCCTTCGCCGCGTGCGCCTGTCATGCTCCATATTGCCACGCTTCCGCTTCTGCATCTGCCCATGTTTGTGGCGTACCGTCTTGAGCTTTAATTGTGGCTCAAAGTGAGCAGACTTGGGAAATAAATACCACTGACTCTGCACCTATATCTCGTTTCTTTGCACGAATCGCTCTGGCTCTGCAGTGCTTTTCCGAGAACTGATGCGTTTCCAATCAACCCGAGACGGAAGATGGTGCAGCCTACTGCGGGCAATGCGACCTCAGGCGACAGTCTTCTAACATGTCTGGCTCAAAGGAGAAGTCAAAGTATCCCGCGAGCCTGTTTCCAGAAACAGTGGTACTGTTTGACCGGTATAGCTTCTCAGGTACAAAGCCATAGTGTTCCTAATTGTCGTTCCGAAGTCCTTCGCACATACCGATATAAGTCTGTCGTTAACAGGAAAGGGTCGTCACTTCTACCATATAGTTGTACTGGCGTGAAGTCAGGGCACCCACTGTTGCGAATCTGCTGGACCTGAGGACTGATATCGTCGATGCACGCCCCATCAAAC
This sequence comes from Exophiala viscosa, assembly GCF_022695815.1. Classification (NCBI taxonomy): domain Eukaryota; kingdom Fungi; phylum Ascomycota; class Eurotiomycetes; order Chaetothyriales; family Herpotrichiellaceae; genus Exophiala; species Exophiala viscosa. The sequence goes on along the minus strand of NW_026944358.1, from coordinate 1,069,909 downwards.
AGTGCCACTTTCTCTGGGAATAGGCACGTGGGAAGCTGCGCAGAGCGTCTTCGTACCGCCTCGGAGGTTAGATCTTCTCGTTGTACCCATTCAAAACCAAGGATATGACTTGTTAGGGCAATGTCACCTAGAGTGATACTTTGACGCCTGGACGAAATCACGCCTCGTGATGCGTCTAGCAGAGTGAGCGATCTGGCACGACCCCTGTCACAACATCGGCCATCTCGGCAGAAAGTTGTTAGGCCTGCCGACTAGCTGTGCGCACTGACTGCACCAGCAAACCAACTTCGGAATGCGGTGTAGAGACTCTAGAGAGTGCGTCAAATTGGGGTTGCCCAGACATAGATGGAGTCGTTGCTTCTGCTCTGACAGTCCATGTACGAATTCGGCCCACTCGAATCATTCAAGCAGGCACAACACAAGTACACAACAAAAGCAACCTGCCGAACCGGGGTTATCTGAGACGAATCGAGTATCGGCGGGTGCCTCGTGGTAATATTGTCAAGCGATAAGGCTGCGGTGTGGTGGATGTTTCGCTACATAGAAAACATTCAGGCGAGTGTCAAATGGAATCTGGAACCACAAGCATCGAGAAAGCTGGCTAGTGCAGACTAGATAGATGCAGTTTCTGATGTTTCGGCCTCAGATGAAGACCGAAATCAGTCATGTCTGAAAGTCAGTTGTCGTCGATCATTGATTGATTCACGGCCAGGAGTGGCTGGGGACGCATGGAGGCAGGACGATCTTTTGACTGTTAGCACTCTGGATGATTTCTACCACGGTGCATCGAGGCCATCAGCGAGTACAGATATCTTCAATTGACAATCCTCAGCAGCACTTCAACCACATGGAACATAGTTTTCGCATGATATTACCATTATCAGTGGGGAGTAAGAACATTTCTGCAGAGGCAGGAGAGGATGGAATTGCTCTCCACCTGCCATTTGTGTTCCGTCCAACAGCCGCATACTGTAGCTCTCCCTTAGATTTATTGACTGTGCTGTCAAATCACGAACGGCTCCAGAGATCGGTATTCGACGGAGTTTGTGTGGTCTTGAAATGCGAGTCGCCAGCTGTCGAATTGGGGACCTATACAAACTAAAAGAAACCTGAGGCCAAACATAGACCTGGCATCATCCCATACAGTACTGGCCTTTGTTGGCTAATAGGCCCAGCTTTCCCGCTCTCGGCTACTCCGCTCCAAACCAACCCTACCAGGACTCACTCCGCGATCCTCTCTTTCTCCCTCTCCTCTTACAGTCATCCCAGCTATCGAGTAGTATCCATCACTCTTTTCTCTCGCGACGACCTGGCTGCCCACTCTCGCCTATCTACCTGTTCGGAGTCCATATCCATTTCGCGCGTGGCATTCGATCTACCAGCAACGTCTACCTATCTCTACGAATCGCTCTGTTCCCGAACCTGCTGTCTCGAATCAACGCAGCTCACCACATCATTTCCTCCACCTTACTTCGAGCTCCACTGAATCTCGGCCACTCGTAAACACCGTCCATCATCATCAACCTCACCTCCATGTAATCGACGATCCAGTTGCGATTTCCAGAGTCGACTGGAAACCATTTCGGTAGAACGATTCTTCTCCGATCGAGACCGCGCCTCGCCCTTCGAGGGCCGCCAAAACATAAAGTGAAGGCCCGGCTTTAGAGGTCTGCGGACACGATCAGAGAAAGGTCATCCCTGCAGCTTCCCTTGCAGCTGCAGTCGCACATTTGCGCTGCTCCTGCAGCGCTCTCGCTGTCGTTGTGCTGTGATTAGAGGGTACCCGTCGAGATGGGTGCTTGTGGAAGTAAAGAGGCGTCAAATGAAGATTCCGAGCAGAAAAAGAGAAGTCAGGCTATCGACAAGAAATTGGAAGAGGATTCGCGCAGGTTACGGCGAGAATGCAAGATCTTACTGCTCGGTATGCATCACATCAAGTGAAGACAACAAGTGACGGGCTAATATTGTATCATGCAGGGTCTGGCGAAAGCGGCAAATCGACGATTGTAAAACAGATGAAAATCATCCATCAAAATGGCTACACACAAGAGGAAAGGACGCTGTACCGGCTGACAATATACAAAAACCTGATTGACTGCATGAAGGCGCTCGTCGCCGCCATGCAGCAATTTGAACTCGAACCAGAAGATCAAACGGTCAGAGACTACGTGGAATACATAATGGAATATAATGTGGATCCCGACCCCGACACACCGTTAGATCCCAAGGCTGCAGATGCAGTCGAAGCAATCTGGAAGGATCCAGCGGCGTCAAAAACAATGGATCGGCAGAGCGAGTTTTATCTGATGGATTCGGCACCCTAGTATGTTTTTGGTGTGATGACCCTCAGCTGCCAGACGGTTTACTCACATGAATTCAGTTTCTTCGAAGAAGTCAGACGATTAGCGGCGAATGACTATATCCCCAACGAAGCCGATGTCCTTCGAGCACGAACGAAAACTACCGGTATCTACGAAACGAGGTTTACCATGGGTCAATTGAGCATACAGTCAGTCGAGCGGATCCACCTGGTGTTGCTAGGGTTGCTAATCAGACACAGTATGTTTGATGTGGGTGGCCAGCGCAGTGAACGCAAGAAATGGATTCACTGCTTTGAGAATGTCACGTCCATCATCTTTTGCGTTGCCCTGAGTGAATACGACCAAGTTCTTCTGGAAGAGTCAAATCAGGTAGGGAACCGCAAGCGGACGGGTAAAGCCAAGTTACTGACATGAGATTCCAGAATCGTATGATGGAAAGCTTGGTGTTGTTTGACTCTGTCGTCAATTCGAGATGGTTTATGAGGTCGAGCATCATTCTCTTCCTCAACAAGGTCGACTTGTTCCGAGAAAAACTTGGTCGGTCACCATTAGGGAATTACTTCCCAGACTATTCTGGAGGCAACGACGTCAACAGAGCTGCCAAGTACTTGCTATGGCGGTTCAACCAGGTCAACCGAGCGCAACTCAACCTCTACCCTCAGTAAGTTTTGTTTCTGATCTTCGTATCGAACGCCTCCTGACGCTGGATGCAGTCTCACGCAGGCCACGGACACGACGAATATTCGTCTCGTCTTTGCCGCGGTCAAAGAAACCATCCTACAAAACGCCCTGAAGGATTCAGGAATATTATGAGAACCATGACCAGTCGTTTACCTTACCCCGGGTGTATGCATTGCTCTGGCGTCCAGCGTGGCATGTGATCTTTTGTGGGACCCATGATGGCTTGGGAGGGGACATGTCCATGGGCTTCCACGACTTTTGGAGCCTTTTAGTGTTGCGGGCATTTGGTCCTGCACACGGTCTTTTCAATATCGGGTTTCTGTATTCTGCTTCTGGTCATTGCAAAAGTTTCAGCTTTGGACTAAGTTACGCATGTCGTTGTTTTAGGAGGGGGAAAGATTCAGACGCCGACACCAGGTTCGCCAGAGTTACACCACGGTCACCTTGATGGTTTTGGTCCGGTTGGCTTGGCCGAGAAACTCCAGCATGGAGTGAGTGCCTTGATTGCTCGGGAGAGCGAAGTGGGCGACATTTTGACGATTCCCATGTCGCGTTGGGGCTCCAAGAACAGATTTCCAGATTGGAGAGAGTCCAGATGATTTGGAAAGCAACGATACAATATCTACAGCTATGAGAGCGAAGCCTCGCCCGTGTACTCATAATCACAATACTGAATTCTTGTTGTTGTCAGTCGCCAGTTGCCCGTTGCCAGTCGCCATTGTTTCTCATTTAGACCTTGACCTGATCAGTCGAAATGCTGCTATCCGTGAACCAACAAAAATTGATGAGGTGAGCAATAAAATGGCTGCACCAGCTGTGTCATGTCCTTCTAGCCTGCTGGGCAATAGTGGTGGTGTGATGTGTCCGACGGCCTGACCTTAGTATAGAACAAAGTACTCTGTAGATCTATCATTGCCTTTAGATGGCCGATATGGCTACAGTCTGCCATCAGTAGCAAGCACGAGCATGCCATGATGCCACAAGCCATGGGTTTCCAAGTACAGTAATAACTACTCAAACTGTATAGGTACCTACCTATGCCATCTGGCTAGATACATGATGGATCTCCACTGGAGCCTCAGAAGTCCAGCCCAGCGCCATTTCTAAGTTAGGTTCGAACCGCAGCCCCCACACGACCTACTGTATTGACCCTTTATTAGTATTGGAGGTAAATCGCGCCTGGGTCCCTGGTTGTTCGGTAAAGGCATCTCATTCTTGCCCCTCACCCCACCATCAGACGACATTGGACACTGCTATCCCAATTGTTGAGAGCCGCGACCTACAACAAAAACAGACTTCCCATGTGCTTCCGGCATTGATAGACAGCATATTTTCCCCTGATCTTCAACAGGGATCTCTCATCGCGAACAGTCACTCTTTTTCGTCCTATTCATGAACGAAGACACACCGTACTCATTGTGACATTGAAGAGCGGGGTACATTGGAATTTCTGGGGCTCAGCAGCAAGGGAAGCTCTAGGTCGCCTAAGCATGCATGGCAGCCCACTATCCGCCTCGAATGAGGATCTATTTGGTGATTAAATGCTCGCTCCTCACTGCTCACTGCTCACCGCTTTGCGGTAAAGCAGAGGCAAAAGATGCAAAGGGGGGAGACGGTACGATAGGGTGTAGCAAGGAACAGCTGGAAAGCTTCCCCTAGTTCAGCCATGCATCCATGTATGGTCTGACTGAGGGGCCCTCTCTTCCTCAGCAATGTGACTTCTGTTGCCCGTATTCTGCACTACTGTGATATGATATAGCATAACTAAGCGGCCCGCTGTTACGGCCTGGGCTAATGCAAGCCGATTAGTCCCTAAGTTGAAGCTTCCAAAGTGGGCTGCAGCCGGTGTTGCTTGGACAGCTCACTCACATGTCTCATCGTTCCTGACCTGCGTGCTCATCCTTGCCATACCACTTCTCCATTGTTCACTCTTTCTGTCTCGGCATCCTCAACAGTTCATATTTCTGCTCTTCTCCCATCCTATCCTGATTGCCGTACTCTCAACTCCTCCCTCTTGACCCTCCGGAAACCCCTCACAGTCAATAAGCATGGCTGCTCCCGCTGCTGCTGCGCAGCAACCGAGGGAGCGCAAACCCTCAATGGGCGCTCCCATTTCGACCCTCACTGGCCCTGTCGGTCCTGGCTTCACGCGGCCCAAGCACAAGCGGACCGCTACCGGCTTCGGTGCTGGTGACATCAAAGCTGTTGAGTCGAGCATCCCGGAACACATGAGAGAGGCGTAAGTTGTCTGCATGCATACACAAGAGCTACAGAGACTGACGATATCAACAGCTGGAAGAAATACGTAAGACAGGCTCCTGCTGGCCTGACCGGACCTTGCTGATCGTGGCATCCTCAGGCGCCCAAGGGGTTTACGACGAAAGATGAGTTCGAGGTACCTACTCAGGACATATTCCCGATGCTAGATCATACGCTGATGATCTCTTTACAGGAGACTACTGTCAAACACATCGAGACTACGCTGGCCAGGTCTCTTTTCAACTGCGATGAGCTGTAAGTCTGCGGACTGGCCCTCATGGTTACTTCGCTGATCACACCCACAGAGCCGCATACTCCGGAACCGCCCTAGCCTTCAAGGATCGTCTCATTATCGACTGGAACAAGACCCAGCAGAGACAGACCTTCGCCGACCAGAAAAGAATATACTGTATGTTGCACAAGCTGAACTAAGCCGTGTCATTGGAGACGCTGACAATACCCAGATTTGTCTCTAGAGTTCTTGATGGGTAGAGCTTTGGACAACGCAATGCTGAACGTGGGTCTCAAGGACGTCGCCAAAGGTTGGTCTTGTCGAGCACTCTGTGATTTCGAGACTAACGCAGGTAACAGAGGGTCTGGGGGAGCTTGGCTTCCGCATTGAAGACGTTGTCAACCAAGAGCACGACGCCGCTCTGGGTAACGGTGGTCTTGGTAGACTGGCAGCCTGCTTCCTGGACAGCATGGCTTCGCTCAACTACGCAGCTTGGGGCTATGGTCTTCGTTACAGATACGGTATCTTTAAGCAAGAAATCGAGAACGGATACCAGGTCGAAATCCCCGACTACTGGCTTGACTTCAACCCCTGGGAATTCCCAAGACACGACGTTACAGTCGATGTTCAGTTCTACGGCTGGGTCAACAAGTACACCAACGATGAGGGCAAGCAAGTTGTGTCCTGGCAAGATGGTGAACTGGTTAGTGCAGTGGCATACGATGTTCCCATTCCAGGTTATGGCACTCCAACCGTGAACAATCTACGGCTCTGGTCCAGCAAGGCTTCAACTGGAGAATTCGACTTTGCCAAATTCAACTCTGGCGAGTACGAAAGTGCCGTCGCCGACGAACAACGTGCTGAGACAATATCGGCTGTGTTGTACCCTAACGATAACCTTGAGCGAGGCAAGGAATTGCGCCTCAAGCAGCAGTACTTCTGGTGTGCAGCATCCCTCCATGACATTCTCCGCAGATTCAAGAAGACCAAGCGCAAGTGGTCAGAGTTCCCAGACCAGGTGGCCATCCAATTGAACGACACCCATCCTACTTTGGCTATCGTCGAGCTACAAAGAATCTTGACAGACGTGGAAGGAATGGAATGGAATGAGGCGTGGGACATTGTCACAAAGACTTTTGGCTACACCAACCACACCGTGCTCCCTGAGGCCTTGGAGAAATGGTCCGTTCCTCTCATTCAGCACTTGTTGCCTCGCCATCTTCAGGTAAGTAATGCTCGAAAAGCTGCCTCGTTGTTCGCTGAGCCTTTACCCTTCCCCCGTGTTTTTACCGCCGAGACTAACAATCCTTCACAAGATCATTTACGACATTAACCTGAATTTCCTTCAGCAAGTTGAGCGTCGCTTCCCCAAAGACCGAGAGATGCTGTCCAGAGTCTCCATCATCGAAGAATCCCAACCAAAAATGATTCGAATGGCCTATCTTGCAATTATTGGTTCGCACAAGGTCAACGGTGTGGCTGAACTGCATTCGGATTTGATCAAGACGACCATTTTCAAGGACTTCGTCAAGATTTATGGTCCCGACAAGTTCACCAATGTCACCAACGGCATTACACCAAGAAGATGGTTGCACCAGGCCAATCCTCGTCTGTCCGAGTTGATTGCCTCCAAGTTGGGCAGCTATGAGTTTTTGAAGGATCTGACACTCCTGAACAAGCTTGAGGCTTTTGTTGAGGACAAAGAGTTCAAGAAGGAGTGGGCTGAGATTAAATACGCCAACAAGGTCCGCATGGCTCAGCATATCCTGACCGCCACTGGAGTCAGCGTGAACCCCAAGGCGCTCTTCGACGTACAGGTGAAACGTATTCACGAATACAAGCGACAACAGCTCAACATTTTTGGTGTCATCCACCGATACCTAGCAATCAAGAAGATGACACCCGAAGAACGCAAGAAGCTTCAACCCAGAGTCTCCATCTTTGGCGGAAAGGCTGCCCCTGGCTACTGGATGGCCAAGACCATCATCCACCTCATCAACAAGGTTGGAGAAGTCATCAACAACGACAAAGATGTCGGCGATCTGCTCAAGGTTATTTTTGTTCCGGACTACAACGTCAGCAAAGCCGAAATCATCATTCCAGCATCGGACATCAGTGAGCATATTTCCACTGCTGGTACCGAAGCTTCAGGTACCAGCAACATGAAGTTTGTTCTCAACGGTGGACTCGTTATTGGTACCCTTGACGGTGCCAATATTGAGATCACTCGTGAGATTGGTGAGCAAAACGTCTTTTTGTTCGGCAACCTTGCCGAGGATGTGGAGGACCTCCGACACAACCACGTAAGTCATGATCACTCACCCGAAAGGCACATACTGACGTGTATCAGTTTTATGGCAACTATCAAGTCAATGCAGAACTTTTGAAAGTGTTCGACTGTATCAAATCTGGTACCTTTGGCGATGAGGGTGCCTTTGGTGCCTTGATCAGTGCGATCGTTGAACATGGTGATTTCTATCTCGGTAAGTCTCACCTGTTGGATTACGTGTAACACAATGACTTACAGATGTACAGTGAGCGACGATTTCGAGAGCTATTGCCAAACCCAGGACCTCATCGATGAGGCCTATAAGAACCAGGATGAATGGGTTAGCAAAACAATATTGAGCGTGTCCAGAATGGGCTTCTTCACTTCAGGTATGTGCGCTGTGTGGACTTTTCAACACCTCCTAACTAAGTGTCCAGACCGATGCATCAACGAGTATGCAGACAGCATTTGGAACATTGAGCCTCTGTCTGTCAAGGAAGAAAACGAGACCCGTGCACGAACCGGACTTGAGACCTAGATAAAAAGAACATGAGTACGATGTGCACGCGGTAAAGGCTCGTCGACCAAAGAGGTGGCCTCCCAGATGAAAAGCAAGGATAGATGGTATCAGTCGGAGACAGAAGAAAAATTATGAATTGAGAGGTAGACAGATTTTATACCTTAGTATTCTTATGATCAGCTTTGACGAGGAGAAAGTCTGGAAGTAAATGTTTCGATGCCGCTGCGAGCAAAGTGGCAGATCCAAGTAAGCCCAAGCCCGATGGCAGATACGTGACTTTAGAGATGCACTCGTCTGACGTGCTGGTATTGCGCCGAAGTTGAGACAACTTTGCAGAGGTTACCTGCCTGTCAGACCGAGACCGTTTCGGACGTCAAAAGAACGTCTATCATTGGGGTTGTTTACTCAATTCCCACCGCCTCAACTCAGCCCTTTGATTGTTTGTCTCAGCAACCACTTCTGTTTCTGACTTATTGCTCTCGAACATGATAAGACCGGATGTGCAAGCATTCATCTAGCGGCAAGACGGGCATTCGACTCGAAGCGTCATCACGATGACCAGCAATCCCAGCACCATGGCGCCTCAAGTTGCGGTGGTCGACTTCCATCATGCTCGGTATGTTGTGTTACCCTATCCCGGAATGTCATTCTGTACCCTGAATCTTTCATGTACCGCTTCTGTTCTAACATTGATATGTGCAAAGTGGCCCAGAAATCGAATTCTGGATCGACCCAGTCGGGGAAGCGCTGTACAAACGCAATGATTGGGGACTATTGCCATTCATGGCGCTCAGTGATGGCGCGCACACCATGACGGAGGAGTTTTCGTATTTTACTTTACTTGAGAAGAAGCAACCTACTGCAACGGGTCCAGGGACGGGTTTTGGGACGTCGCTTTTTGGGATTTCGTGTACGAGGCAGATTCGCGCGGATAAGTTGAAACACCGGTCGATTGATGTCACAAGGAGTACGGTGCAGAAAGCTGTGGTTGTGGTAAATCCGACGGCGAGAGGGATGGGTGAGTTGAGGGAGCGGGTTGGGGCTGTGACTGCAGCTTGGTTTGCGCAGGAGTAAGTTTTCTCCTATCTCTTGCTTCTCCCAAGTGTATGTTCTGGCCTTCGAGACATGCATGCTCACGGCAATCTCGCCACAGAGACTTTTCAGACATTTCGATATTGCAGGAGTTTCAAGACAGTCTTGCACGGTCGCCGGCTTCCCATGAAGATGGGAAGGATCATTACTTTGGCCTCTCGCTCCGAGAAATGATATACGAGTTCCGACATCAGACCCTGGCACTGTTCAAATGTCTACTGTTGCAGCGCAAGATGCTCTTCTTCGGATCCAAATGCGAGCGATTATGCATGATGCAGTTTGCACTCATCTCGCTTATTCCAGGATTGATCAGAAATCTGCAGGACGCCGCGGACCCCACGTTGGACTCCTACGCCCAGAACGCCCAGAGAGCCGCGACACTGAAGACAAGTGATCGGGCTTCATTACTATCATACATGGGACTGCCTTTACAAATATTCGGCAAGGGCTCTTTCTTCGGCCCGTACACACCCCTTCAGCAATTGGACATCCTCGCCGACTACGACACAAAGTCATACGTGGTCGGGTCAACGAACAGTCTTCTCCTCCAACAGAAAGAGCGATACAGCGACATCTTGATCAATCTCGACGAATCGAACAGTATCACAATCAGCTCGCCTTCGCTGCGAACGGCTTTGGCACTGTCGGCCGCCGACAGACGCTGGATGGACTTTCTCACACAAACCGTCCTGGACACCTGGGACCCCGAGAACCCTAGCAGGCCGAAGAACATGGGCTACGCAGGGTCCGAGGATGCAATCCGCCTGCAATTCGAAGAGTACATCCTCAGCTTGCTAAGCAGCATGGCGTACCAGGTATACCACGAGTCAATAGTCGAGACAGGGGGCGTGGCGGGCAGCGTCGCCAACACAGAGCACTACCCCGACCCAGGCGACACAGCGACGGATTTCAACCCAGAGTTTCTCGCGATATGGCGATCAACGCACAATTTCGAGCTCTTCGACCGGTTGGCCCGTGACAACCGCATCTTCGACATCATTGAGCCGCGCCATCCAACTGGTGGGGGGTTGAGTGTCGAGGATGTGCAGAGGAGATTACAGCAGAATCTTGCGGACTTGCATCTCGATGACCGTGTCAGAGAAGGAAGAGAACAGCTCGGCAAGACGATTGCCGTCGGTCGCGAGCGCATGGCCAAGTTCTGGGCGGACATGGAGAAGGCGAGAGAGAACAGACTCGCTGCGGCAGCGGCGAGACAGTCGTCGTCAGAGAGTCATTCGCGTAGCGAGAGTCAAGTGAGGAGTACGAATAGTCTGGATAAGGAGAATGACCCGCGGCTGTCTGCCGATCAGGGTGTGCCGGGCGAGGTGAGAAACGATGGAAGTCATCAAGGCATTGCGGAGGGTGGTGCGCGTCCGACAGGGGCTTGGACAACGGCTCTCCGGGATCGTGCGGCGAAAGTACAGTTCCAGAAACCCAACGTCGATACAGCGCAGTTGCAGGCCTCAGCGCGGGAGAACGCCGCGAAAGCTGGCGCGTATCTAAGTAGTTGGGGGACTTGGGCGAGAGATCGGATGCAGCAGCAGCAACAACAACAACAGCAAGGACGAGGGGCGACTGATAGTGGAGCCGCGACCGCGACGGGCACGGGCACGAGCACAGGGACAGGGACAGGAACAGGAACAGGATCGTGATCTATAATGAGGTCGAATTCGTTGCTTCTTCATTGGCTTGCGCATGATTTGGCTAGAGGAGGATGCCTCAGCGAGCAGTGACGCTTTGAAGGCGTCTACTTGTCATTCTGGTAGTTTTTGGCAAAGCGTTTGACCAGAGGACTGATAGAATCTCAATAAAGACGTGACAGTCCAATAGACCTTCGTCTGCGTCTGGTCTCAAGAACAGCCTCCGACGCATTGCATTGCCAACGTGTTACAGCAAACGGACGAGGTAAATGACTAGAAAGAAAGAGCAGGGTTGTTTCGACAGGACTTTGATCTAAGCTCGGCTAGCTAATTCACTTTGTGCACGATCGCAAGCTTCCACTTCTGACGAGCATACAGGCCCTTCCTTCGTGGCATGCAGTGTTGCCCAGTCATCAAACTCAGCATTCTTCCTCGATAGTGGCTGGTCGCTGCCAGCACATGTCTGTCCAGTCTTCAACCATGGTGCGTTCGTCGTCAATCATGTCAGCTCATCTCTTATCGACAGCCCAGCGCTGTGACGAAAGCCAACGAAAAGTAAACAAGAGACCGACCAGCGTCGGCCGTTTTTGCTGTGCCAACTCCATTCTCCATGCAGATGTGGAACAGTCCTTCCCACTTTATGAACACGCTCAAGTCGCTCCCATGATGATACCTATGCCCATTCCCGTTTTGTCCAGTCGCATCCTTTTGCTTTTCATAGCAGTGAAAGATGGAAACACGCTAGAAAAGACGGTTAGGCAATGTATGCCAATTCGTCGTTGTCGAGACGCTCGATGTAGTCTTTCTCCATCAAAGCATCGATATTCTTCTTGATATCGGAGATTTTGGGTGGAAAGCGGTTGCGCACTTGATTGATGACTTCTTCGACAAGATGGACGTGCTTGAGCTTCTTGCGACCCTTCATGATACGGACAATGACAGCCTGGAGATGAGTTAGTATAGAGGGACGACATATACGAAACAATGTACATACCTGAAGCAACAACTTCCTATCCTCCTCGATAGTCTTGTGAGTATCTTCAGATTCAACCTTCTGTTCAGACTTGACGGTGATGTTCAGGTTGATCTTGACCTTCTTGTTCTTGAAGTTGTAGTTCAGAGCGTAACTGGTTCCAGGAACAGCTTTTCCGTCTTCGGGTGATGGAGTCAAAACACGTGCCTTGCAAAGAATGCCAATTGCAGGCTCAAGGTTTTCGTCGGTAAGCTTAGTCAATTCCTTGATCTCGGAGTAGTCAATCTTGTCAGACTCGTTGAAGAGCAGCAGGATAGCCATTTGGTATGTCGAGACTTGGAAAGTGTAAGGAACTTTCTGGCTCTTGATGTAGTTGGCACGAATCTCGCCCTTGCATAGCTGCCACAACCAGGTGAGCTTTCGACCGTTGTGCTTCTGATCGTAGAACCGGGTGAACGACTCCATAGCCTTGCTAACTTCGGCAGGTGGTGCAAAGGGGGTGTTTGGGGCGTTGAGTGGCCAGAAACCAGTACCAAGGATCTGGAAAGTGGAGTCAACGGTGCGCTTCTCATCACTGTCGTCCAAGATCTTGTCGTGCCAGTCCTTGTACGCAGTGTTGAGATCCTTGGAAATCTGGACATCCTGGAACATTCTCTGCAGCTTGTTGGTGTATTCGTAACCGCAGGCCTCCTTCAACTTGCTAATCATGCTCGTCTCAGCATCGTCAGACACGGAGCTGGTGTGAACGAGACGCTTGGCCAGCATGCGAGAATAGAATTTCTGGAACACATCCTTATCTTCAATGTACTTGAACACAACCATGATCTGGACAAGGAGTTCTTCCAGCTCAGATTCATCGGCGGCTTTGGCACCTTTCTTGAGGAGTTGATCGGCATATTTGGCAAGCAGTTCGGGAGATCTTGTGGTGTTGGTTTTGCAAACTTGGTTATGATTGACAAACTCCTGGCAGGCATTGTCGAGTGATCGCACGAATTCGGACTCTCCATTAAAGGCCACATTGACAAGCTGCTGGTACTTGCCATGAATTTCGAGCAACGCATCGACATAAACCTTAGGCTCAAAGTTGTCGCCACTAGCTGCAACCTTTTCGACAGCAGCAAGACCAGCTTTGCGTACGTGAACCTCAAATCGGTTGCGCAGGGGATCCAAGCCATCCTTAATGCGTGACAACAGCTTGTACATCCGGGCAAGATCGTCGGTACGTTCGTTGTCGAGAAGAACCTGAAACTCGTCGCGGAGCAGAACGGAGTGAGCGCTAATAAGGCTTTCGTTGCATGTCTCCATGAGCTTCTTCATGATATCAGAGTGTAGATAGAGTCCAACTCGTTCTTTCTCCTCGTCAAGTCGAGCCTCTGCCTTCTTCATGTATTCAACCACGCTATTTTCGGCGACAAATCGTTTCGATTCATTCGTGTAGTAGGCTTTGGTGGCGGTGATGAACGGACGTTCGAAGTATTGTCGGTAGACATCGAGGGTGGATTTGGTGCTGTCGAGCTCATCCAAGCCAAGGGAGACGAAGGAGTCCACGATTGCCTTGATCTGCATCTGATCGATTGTTTCACCGTTTCGCTGTTTTTCCACAAGTCGAAGAACAGACTGCATAACCTTCTCCTGCACATCCATGAAGAAATCATCCCGCCATCTAACCAGATGTAGAGTGTAGACATCGTAGACGTTCTTCTTGCCCTCGTCGATCTCTCTCTTTACCCAGTGGCGATTGAGGTATCTGAAAAGGTGGTTGTTGTATTTTGCCGCATCCGTGTATCGCTTCCATTCTCTAATGTAGAAAGTGAGAAGTGCTTCATCGGTATGAGATTCGGATTCTGCAAGGACGCCTTTGAGGTGTTCAGTGAGGTATTGTCCAAGGAGAGTGTAAAGTTCTTCGCCGAGCAGATGCGCGCCACGGTGATTCGCACTGAGGGCTGTCGAGGTTCCCTGGGGTTGAGTACTTGCTGCCTTTTGTGAGGTACAGAAGTTGTGGACTGCTGTGTAAACTCCCATGTAAGTCTTCATGTCGAGACCTTCCTGCAACTTTGTCATCACATTGTCGAGGTTCTTCTCAAGGTAGGTCCACGTCGAGTTTAGATCATCCCGAGCCCTTAACGATGGAGCCGTGGCCGTAGCCGAAGCCGCCGCTGTTGCAGGCGCCATGATCAGCTTCAGGTCGAGGATCAAGGTGTTGTTGAATGTGAGGTGGATTGCGATGATTCCATCTCGGGCGAGATTTGAGTGAGAATAGGCTGAGGCAGGGGCATTCACAGTCACGCCCTCAGGCAGCAAGTCACGCGACATGACGTCACTGATGGCCTACATGTCATAAAGGGGAAGGTTTGCCGAGGTCGGAGTTGGTGGTGGTGACTCGTGATGGTTGTGAGTTTTCACATATATTTGGCTGTCGCCAATTGTCGTGGACAAGAGAGTGTGGTATTATTTCTGAACTAGAAATATACCGCGCGCCGAGACCAGGCCGCATATCTACTACAAACATGCCCATCACACCTCTCAAGGCCTTGCGCGTCTCTAAGCATCAGATCCCAGCTTACAATGGCATTCCCAACACCTCCGTTCAAGGCAAACCCCTAATGATATACCACTCCGCTTTCACAAAGTCGTCCGCATCCAACATAAAGACCCATCTCAAAGCTGTCGGTGTTGTGTGTCCACAATGGGAATACACTATGTTCACTGAGACTCATTTCCATTCAACCACTCACGAAGTACTCAGTATCGCGTCCGGTTCGGCCAAATGCTGTTTTGGAGGTGAGAAGAATGAAGGTAGGGTGGAGCCTGTGCTGGAAGAAGGTGATGTTGTGATTGTTCCAGCTGGTGTCGGTCATCGTTTGCTCGAAGATTATGGTGGTTTCAACATGGTTGGCTCGTACCCAACGGGGAAGAGCTGGGATATGTGTTATGGTCGTGCTGGTGAAGAGTCCAAGGTCAAAGCTATCGAAGATTTGGGTTGGTTCAGACAAGACCCTATCTACGGCGATGATGGTCCAAGTCTGGACGTGTAGACCAAGCAACATTTGCTTGGATGAGGAAGCAGCAAGCCTGCCATTCAAAGTCGGGGCTTTGCATCATCATCAGCCATGCCCGTAAGGAAATGAAATCGTCTCGGTCATCATCATTGCTACTGTACACCGAAAAAAAGAATTTGCAGTGCCGATTGACATCCTGCGCGGCTCCTCATTATGAGCCGATTCTCTCTACCAATCTGCCGAACGTTAGTCACTGCCACCAAATGTCCAGACAGTGGAACATACCTCAAAACACTGATAGAGAAGGTGATCAACCATGCTACCAGAGAAATCAACAGAACTCCGCTCAATACTCTTTCACGTCTGCACACGTCGTCGAATTTGGGTGTTGCAAGGGGATTGTCTCCCACTTTGCAGGCACCTTCAACCACTGTCAAAGATTCAAAACTCAGAGCAAGATTCGCTGATTGGAACACCACGAAGAACAAATCAAGCAGGACCAGCCGCACTTTGGCACGAGGACGTCGAAGGCCCAAAGGCTTGGAGAAGTACTCGTCGTGCGTGATGTAAAGAGTATAGGCCACTGCGATGGCGTCGACGATCAAAGCCATCAGGCCTGAAGGATCTTGGTAGTACTCCACCGTGCCTGTACCGACGAGTGCGCGGCATTTCGGTGTACGCGGACTTTGGTGTATGCATCCGATAATCTTACTGGTCTGATGATATATCGAAGTCCCCAGGCCAAGAGCCACAAAGGCGAAAATGAAGATGGTCAGCCGGAAGGCAAGCGGGATGAAAGGATTTCGTAGGATGGTAAACTGTGCACGTTTGTACCAGACCTGCCTCTTCTTGCGGAATGCACGATATCGACTGCTGCTGTCTTCGGGATCGTCGTCATGACCTGCCAACCAAGGCTTGGAGTAGTCGGTAAAATGTTGGTTCAAGTAGTCTGTGTCCACCTTTTCCCCATTGAAAGTTTCCCGTGGATAGGCACTCGCTCGCGCAAATGAGACCCATCTCGATGTTCGCTCTGCGCGGACCTGGCCGGAAGAAGTCACGTTGCCGTGCTGTTGTTTACCCGAGATATGCGGACGTTGAGCGTTTGCAGGGCTGTGGTTATGTTGGGCGACGAGAGCAGCGTTGGGCGCATCGGGCATACTAAACTGGGGGTCTTCAAGGTCATCTTCTTCTGCGTCTCTCACCCACGCTGACCTGGTCAGTCAACGGTTCAACAGGAGCATCGTAGAATTGTACGTACCAGGAATGGTCCGTACCGGTAGAGGGGTGGAAGCATCGCGCGGAGCCTTGTACGATGCAGTATCTGTGGTGAAACTAGTGACAAGTGGTATGACTCGTGGAGGACCTCTTAGTGAACCGTTTCGCCGCTTCCCCTGTGGATTGCTGGTTTCCTTCGGCAGGTTGTTTTGACCGCTCAGGCTGTTCTTTTTTATGGCGTTCGTGTGCTCATTGTCTTCCCTTGTGGACACAAGATGATCCTCCGCTGGCGGAAAGGCTTCTTTTTCCGGATCTCTCGACTGTGTGGACCATGGGAAGCCGGGGGCAGCCATGACTGGCGGCGGAGAAGTTGGGGCAGGCCTCAACTGCGGCGGTCTCGCGTTGACAAGTCGCGCATTCTCTCGGGTTTTAGGGCTTGTAGAAATGCCTAAGAGATAGTGGAAGTCCTCGGAGCGAACATGAAGGCAGTCTTGAGCGGTTGGGGTCACAAACTAGGCTGAACGAGGGGAGTAAACAGAAAGGTTGGAAAGCAGGATGCGCAAATGACTTTGACTTTCCGACATGACCGAAGCGAGGCGTGGTTGGTCTGTGCTGCCACGAGGCTGTGCTCTGTTGCGTCCCACAGGTAAACTCAGGTAATAATTAAAAGTCCTTCTGCCATCCCCCATTCTATGTCTTGCAAACGACTAGATCACAAACACCACACACTGCTCGAACGTCATGGCAGTCTCACAAATGTCTCGATTAGAGAAAGAAGGGGCTCCTCAATTATCCTTCGTGCAGCTTTTTCAGTCAATTTTATTACGGATACCATGCGTCAGACAATATTCATTGAGACGTCCCATCGATGGGTATAGCGGATCAGGATAGATCCACATAGGCCCAGGACAGTATGAATCTTCCCCAAGATAGGCGTAGTATTCACATTATGGCTTGTGCAGTTGCCACTATCTAGAAGTCAAAAACAGTAAATACAGTTCGAGAAATTAGGCGATGCAATCAAATATACGGTTAATCTAGCAGAGTCTCTCGATATCTCTGAAGAGCGCATGTAGCGTGGGGGTGTTGACCCATAAACCTTCTGATATTATTTTCGGGGAATGAAACGCCGACACATGTGAGAGATTCGCACTTCTTTGCGAACTTTCTCCCAAACTATGCTCACGGCCGTATACACCTTGAGAAGGAAAAGGAGACTCGTACGACCGTGAGGAATCCAAACAGTATGCCAAAATATGGCTTGGCTCCTGTCGTTAGGTCGCCTAAGCATGATGCACTCTATCGCCTGCTTGAAGGTTCCTTCTCATGTCAAACAGCAAATTGTCAGACCTAGTCATTTCCTCTAGACCTATATACTCTAACTTCTACTCTTATGTATAAGTCGCGCTCTAGGTAAATATAGTTCTTCGAGGTAGTTGATATCCTCCTCGCTCAGCTGAAACTTAGTCGCTTCGATGGCCTCATCAATTCTCTCCTTCTTATTCAGGCCCACGATAGGACACATGTTTTTACTCAAAGTCCATGCAATTGCAACTTGAGCCATAGTTTTTCCAATCTTCTTCGCAATCTCCTCAACACGATTAACAATTGCTTCATCGACCTGATCATCTCTGCCCCGAACCAGCAAATGGAGAATATGGTCCTTCTCTTCTCGAAGAGTGTTTCGAGTGCCCCATGGACGCGCTAAGGCACCACGAGCAATAGGTGACCAGGGAATCAGACCAATACCACGATTGTTGCAGTATGGAACCATTTCGTGTTCTTCTTCCCTGTAGATCAAGTTGTGGTAGTTCTGCATGGAAATAAATTTATGCCAGTCATGCTCGTGAGCAATATTCTGTAGCATCTGAAATTCCCACGCTGCCATACTGGAGGCCCCAAGGTATCGTGCTTTTCCAGACACTACAACATCATTCAGGGCTCGCATGGTCTCCTCGAACGGTATCGAGCGATCCAGACGGTGGATCTGCAATACGTCGATGTATGTTCCCAGTCTCGCAATACTCTGATCGACAGCATCGAGAATATGCTTACGGCTTAAGCCGACTTGATTGAGAAGCTCGCCATCGTTGGCTACAGTCGAGCCTGGTTGGTTGGATGGAGTGTCGGGAGTGACACCAAAAAAGACTTTGGTGAGGATGACGAGTTTCTCTCGAGGAAGATTGAACTTCTTGATGGCTTTGCCGATAATCTGTTCAGACTCACCGTGAGAGTAGAGATCGGCGGTGTCCCAAGTGCGGATCCCGGCCTTGAAAGCGTATTCAAGTAGAGGGAGCGACTCTTCTTCATTAAGAACCCAACCTTGCCATTCTGGCGTCCCGAAACTCATTGCGCCACTATTGACGTTAGTATGGACCAAAGTAGGGCTGTATAGCATAGTGTACAGGATGACTCTTGACACTTTGAGACCGGACTTGCCTAGATACTGATTTAGGCCTTTCATTGCTGGTTCGGTATTCACCGCTACTTGTAGAGCGCGGGATGAACTCTTTACAGCGTATTTGAAGGAATCAGACATTCTGTGAGGAGTGAACGCAGACGATGTCAGACAATATAGCAGTGCTACTAAATCAATATGTCTCCTCAAATCTTCTTGCGTTCAGAATTCTCCAGCACTAATCATGCGAGATAGATACATAGTACTAATATACACTTACTTGTACTTACATACTAATATCGGCGTTACGCCTAGGCCCGATACTTAGTGAGAACCCTCGGAGATAGGCTAAATCCGTGTAATGTATACTCGTGTAGGTAGTTTCCTATAGGGTATAGACCTTAACTTTATCACGGCGGATATTCCACTAATGTTTCAATATGCATGATATAATGATAAGGGAGTTCACGAAGTGCTGCATCGAAGACCTAGATATAACTCATGCACAAGCCACTACTGGCGATCTTGAGTATGAGGGAAGTAGGACTATGCTGTAGACTACGGACCTAATAAGTCTCCAACGTCAGTCTAGGTGTTTTGCAGGCGAGGTGTAGATACGGGAAACCGGACTCTGAAACGATTTTCCCCCTCCAAACCGGCATTTAGATATTAGGAGTCTGGTTGGGTTGGGAGAGAGCAATATCGTCACTCGCCAAGGACTCTTCCATTGGCCGTGCTTGGATGAATGTTCTGTAGCCGTGGGAAGCAGGGCTGCAGGGAGTTTATACAACATCAGTGCCACCTTTATCTGCCACAAGTATACTTATAAAATGTACTCCGTGCTCTCTGAAATACCTGCCGGTCCTTTGTGGTCGCCCGTTGAACCTCAAAGCACATGTAACGCCATTTTTCATGTTGACGAGAAGTCAGATAGCTATCCCACAGGCGCTTTAGGTGCACCAGATATTGTGGCTTTAACTAAACGGACGAATCAACGCTTGTATTGTAGACATGACGTCGCGAGAGGAAACAACTTTCGGTCATGATTTTGGCCGCATGGGAGAAATTTCAAGGCTTCATTTATTTTCTGTCATCTGGTTGTTTGACGGGGTTCTTCGCTTCTTGATCAGTCACTCCTTCTAGTCCTGCTCCAGTCATGAGTAATTTGTGTCTCCCATAAAGCACAACCCCGTGTGCAGGCTAGCACTTCCCTCCCAATCCAGTCCGTTGCTATGCGGATCTTCCTCCTTCCGCTCACGACGCGTCAAGCCCTCATCCACTGCCAAAAGGCGGCTCCGAAGCCTGATGTGAAATTGAGCATTCCGGATCGCGTTACCAAGAAGGCTACCGACACATGGGCTCAGTGGGAGGCAGCAAAGGGAGGCTGGAGGAAGATGTTGGTCACCTACGGGAATCAAGGTCTTCAGCGCATACCGTACCAGGAATGGGGCTTGAAGAGCTTTCCTCCGTCCAACCCCAAGCTGCAGGCAGAACAAATCGCCGATAACAAGAAGTTTGATGTCGTATATCCGGGAAATGTCATGCATAAGGATGATGTCCCCAAGATCATGGCGAGACTGGCAAAAGAGCGAAAGCAATTACACTGGAATCGCTTCATTGGAAGCATGGTAGCAATGCCTTTCTGCATTCCGTTTGCCCTGATTCCTGTGTACGTTCTGGAAAAATTGATAAAGTCTTTGGGTCAACGATGACTGATTGCAGCTAGGATACCCAATATTCCGTTCTTCTACGCCGCTTATCGTTGTTGGTCACATTGGAGAGGTACATGACTCTGTTTCCTGCATGGGGGCAATACTGACCATCGACAGCTTTGAAAGGCTCCGACCACTTGGACTTTATCCTGGACCATCGGTTATACCGACCAATCTCCCCTCCAGAAATTGAGGACCTGTACGAACAAGTGGCCCCGGATGGCCCTGACTTCAACTATGTCACGCCGAGTCAAGTGATGGATGGCAGCGCACCTCCTGAGAAGACCATCCTTCCGGCAGACAGTCACGATCTCGTTGCTAAAACGACGGGAGTTGTAGAACTGAGCGGAGAGGTAGAAAGGGCAGTGTGGCAGATACAACGGCATTTCGAGCGGGAAAAGAAGAAACAGGCGCAACAACAACCGGCACAATCGTCGACTGTAGACGCAACAAAGTCGGAAAAGGCTGATAAAATCGACTAGGCTCGTGACGTTTAGGATCATGTTGGGAATTGATGAACTGGCTGTACCCTAAGGATTTGGGCTACTGTCGGAGTGTACAACACAATAGTAATGAAAGATACATGTCCTGTCTATATGCACAAAAAACCACTCATCTACACTCCAAACCACCAGGGTCATTGAGACAGTGCTTCATGTGCCCACCGTTTTTACTACTCAGATCAAAGCATCCTTCCTCCACTCACAAAGGCCATATATCTATCTCCGCAGTTTTGCCGAATTTCAGAACGGCCATTTACAGGCAACCGTCAACTGCATCTTTCATTGGACATTTCACAACCTCTTCTACTTCGGCTGCATCTACTGTTCCCTTTGCATGCGTTATGCACGGAGCATTGCAGTCGTGAACAACAGTAACAATGCTTCTATCCGTGAAGTGACGCAGGCAACGTGGCTGTGGCTTGCAGGGCAGAACCTTCGTATTAGTTCAGCACACACTACTGCCCACACACTCTTACCTACCGAACTGCCTCCATAGGCTATCATGTATTCTGATCTCCTGATATTCAAAGTGCAAATACATGGAGGAGGGATGGCATCTTGACCTTTTGCCTGCTGATCCGGACTTTCAACCACATCAAATCTACGGAGACTTTTCTCTGGTCAACAGCCTTTACCAAGCACTGGCCTCAATCTTGGCCCCCTCTTCTCACAACAAAATCTACACCACATTTCCCCCAAAGTGCACCAACTCGATCATTTTCGTCCCAAGGTTGACTAATAGCAATCACCCCTCAAGATGGCCGAAACAGCAAGCGACCATCTCTGCCACCAGACCGCTCCTTATGTTCAGACCATTCCATATAGTGACAAACGCTTGTTCGAGGCCCCTCGTGTCCAAGTACCCCCTCCGAGTCTTGACTACAGGAACGGCAGACCGTCCTTTCATGTCCCTGGCAATCCATATGACCAGACCTCCCACGAGTACGGCAACCCGATCTTCCTCAGGGCACTGAATGCCTGCCACGAACTGGCCATGAACCATATGATGCTGTCATGGCACTACGAGATGCGAAGAACCGCCCAACCAATCCTGCCCTTTCTCTTCTTAGGACCCAGCAACCCCGCGAAAGACATGGATTTCATCAGAAAGAACGGCATTACTCTTATGGTGGCTGTGCGGAGTTCGAAAGCGGTCCAAGCTCGACCAACATTCCTAGACCCAAGAGCATTCCCTTCGAGCGCTGGACTGTCGACAATGACAGTCGACTTTGAGTATCCACACGACTTCATGCCTAAGCTGCGTCCGACTATCAGAGCCATCAACGACCACCTCGAGTCAAGTTGCACGATGCTGCCAATGCAAGACATCAACGATGTCCGAGGGAAAGTCCTGATCTTTTGCGAGTCAGGGAATGACAGGTCTCCAGTGCTGGTTGCTGCGTACCTGATGTGCGTCTTTGGCGTGACAGCATTCTCTGCCATCCACATCATTCAGTCGCAGCGCTTCTGCATCACAATATCGGATGAGATGAAGAACATGCTCCTGGGCTTGCAGGAAATCATCAAAGCAGAGCGCCAGGTTTCGATTTCGAACAGCGCGTCTCAGCTTCCTGATGCACAACGGGGCAAGGAGGAGCATTTGACATCACTTCGAAGACCAGCAAAGCGAAGTGTTGATGACGTGTATGAGGGGGATGTCGACAATGGTCACGGTTCATTAGACGGTGAGGATGTCGCCGTTAGAGAAGGAGTGGCTCCTTTCGCAGACATGTTCGACTGAATGATCCCGGCCGCAGCGTGTCAGACTTTCAGAAGTAACAAGTCTGCCAGCCTGAAATTGGATCTCGCGAGGTCGCACACCAAGAGAGCGCCAACCTGGCAAGGCCATAACAGGCCTGCAATCTTTCAGGGGAGCGCCAGGCCTCAAAAGCTATCACTTCAATTGGGGTGGACATCGTCTTCCGGAGCATCACAGTTTGCGTGCAAACAAAGCCACTTCGAACAAGCTTCGCACCCTACACCCCAAGACAAATGGCAGGCGATTTTAGTCGAATTAATCTCAGCATCGTCACCCACACGAACGTTGAGTTGGACCGCGAGGGTCAATCGGCGACTTGTTGTTAGCAAGTCAGCTCTGCAAGTGAATGTGAACGAGCAGGGCACGTGGCAAATATTTCACTGTTGTGATCAGTGAATGTTTGATCGTGGATCACAGCCTTTGTAAGTCATGCCTGCCTGTTTTATGAAAGTTTGGTGAAGGTCGACTCAACTGATGGTGCGCCTGCCTTACAAACAGAGAGGTCATTTAGAAAAAGCACTTCATTACTATTCTGCCACACCACCACAACAATGAAGACCTAGCAGATCACGCTTCTACAATTCCTTTCCAAGTTCCTACCTACCAAGTATCCTTTTACCTTTACAAGCATTCTCTATTGGCGACGCACCTGCAGTGCCGTGAACCTCTCATTCGCTCCTTGAGTACCACAGACTAGGGATAACCACATGTGAACTTCCTTTCACGACGAACATGCGGCTACGCAAAACTATCACGATACCGACACGCTTCGAAGAAGAGGATGCTCCGCCTGCGAAGTCGCGGAATGGCACTAGGCCGACTTACCCTGCTCTCCTGAAGGAGCAGATCATTCCTTTCGATCCAAATCACCCACCCGCGGCGTTCCCGTCTCTTTCGCTGAAGACCAAAGACACGTCTGACCACGTCCAGATCGAGACTGAATCTGATCACTCATTCACTAACAGCCAACATGGGCGCAAAGGTCTTCGTATTGATATTCTAGATGATCTCAATGACCCTCTATCAAATGCGCATGAATCAATGCTTTCCCTTGATACCGACATACGTCTTAACGAAACCGACAACCTTGCACGTGATGATGAGTTTGACGAATACGACGGCCTTACACTTGTTGACATGATGCAGCCGCCGCTACGTGATCCGGATGACACGTCAATCTCTGAGCAGGATAAGGTTCATTCTATGGTAAGTCGTGGACATCAACTCCAAACGGTGTATTCTGACTCAGTCGTAACAGGAAGATTATGCTTCGACTTGGGGTGCCCTTCCATTGTCAATGCAAAGCCATATCTACATGGCACTGAATCGACAATACTCTCCGAAGTCAGTGTCAAGGGTTCTGGGCTTGACCGAGAGTGAATTCGACGCAATACAGAAAGCGATACGGCTTCGTAGCTTGCATCCGGCTTCACTGTCGGAGATATGGGAATATGCAAATCAGCTCAGCAATAGCATTGGCGGCCTCCCTGAATTGAATTCAATTCATTTCAACACACTCAATGAACACATGGACTACATGGTCTTCGCGAGCAATTATTCGTTTGCTTATGAGTCTGAAGTCAGAGGTGCTCGGAACTTCCTCGCGTCACGCGGGATCTCGTCTGACCTTCTTGGAACCTGGCTACCAGACCCTTCGGAGCCGGACGGAAGCGAATGTCTTGTCCACGTTCCAGGAGTCCTGGGCAGGACATCGCTGCCAGCTATTGACGTCCATGATGACTCGGGATATTCATCTATGTCTGATCCAATGACTCAGGCATATGCATTCGATCCAGAATCTACTCTCGTTCACTTCCCTGAAGATCTGACAGCTTCGGCTCAGAGTGCCGTTGATGCTGAAGTGCGACACGACAGCAGCTCAAAAGACACATCCGGCGCGACTATTGCTGAACAGTGTGGTATTACGACCGAAGGAACTGGAAACGCGCTTTCAGTTCCAGTTGAGGAGTTGTCTGAAGAGGAAGCTATGCCAGTCAGACCGAACCCACGTCATTTGGTCCTCAGAATCCAGAACAAAGATGGCCTGGCACGGATCATGCAGAAGGGACCCAAGTCGGCCGAGAGCTACGACTCTACGACTCCAGCGGAGCCGGGACTACCAGCATATCCCAGTGCTCGTGACACACAACATCCTGCCGAAGTGGCTCCGTTACGCTCTCTGAATCTCAACACCAAGATGTCGTCTTTCAGCAAAGCACTGATTGAGAGTGCTCTACACGCGGCGGAGGAAACCACGCCTAGCAGTAAGAGCAACTATCTGTCATTCCGGGCGGTTGGCACCCCAACAAAGCCTGTGAGCATGCCCACGTTGTTGACGAAGCGGAAACCGTCTCAGACGGATATTTCTCCAGCTTCAGCAAAGATCCAGCGAGCGGCTACTCATTCACAACACTCTTCACCCCGGAATGGTATCGTCACAAAGGAGGGCAACAACATCCGCCTCAGCCACTCTCAAGCTAAGCAGTCTTGGACGCCTCGACCGAGTTCAAGCCGGACGTCCAGCGAAATCAGCACTCCAACGAAGCGCAATGTTGAGGTGACAGAGTCTGTTCCTTCGAACTCTGCAGAAGCGCAACCATCGTTCAGGAGTCCGCGATCGCCTTCTTACTCGCCAATATCCGAGAACGAAGAATTAGAAGAGTTCCAGGCACTTATTCGTGGACCGAAGGCACCGACTTTGAGCATCAAGGTTCCTACTCCGACCATGGAGCTTGAACCCCTTAGGACGTTGTCTTTAACACCAACACATGGACTGAGTCTCCATTTTCAGGAACGAGTGACGTTGAACTCTCCAGCGCTCCTCGGCAGCAGTCAGCATGTCATTCGGCGCCCTTCCCCTTCGGTGTTCTCCTACACGACGAAAGTTGTCGCAGATGCAGAGACATCATCGTCACCTGAAGACAGTGGAGATCTGGTCACCGCACCTATGCCAAAGATCAAGCTGATCGTTAGACGTCCAAGCAGCACGTTAGACACGGCTGATGCTGATGATTCAAAAGAGGACAAATCTGGTCCAAAGTCAACATTGCAGACACAGGTCCCACAGCATGTGGTTGAAGAGGGTCCCACTGCCGTATCAACTCCCACACTCGATCAGGAGGTAGCGACAAAGGCCAAGACGGCCAAGCGAGCCCGACCCCGAAAGGAGACACCGCAACCGCAAGCCAAAGTCCCAGCGAAACCTCCCGGTAAGAAGAGAGGCCCAAGAGGTCCGTATCGGAAGACGAAGGAGCGATTGGCCAGGGAGGAAGAAGAACGCACAACGCAAGACGGACGTGATCAGAATCAAGCTGAGCAAGACGCGCAGCAGCAACAGCAGGAGGCACAAGCAGAGCAGGCTTCGCAACAAGAGCCACTGAACCGCAAGAAGAAAGCTCCGATGTTTTAAGGCTGCAGTGCCACCGACATTGATGAGTCGACCGACGAGGTGCCGGTGTTGCAGGAGTCAACATGTGACGAGTCACGTTTGTTATTGTCGCTGCATTGTACGAGAGTATCTTACGATGTATAAGTTAACGACCTCGAAGACGTAAGCAGAGCTGAGAAGAGCTGGTCATTGGATGTGCTCTACTGTGCAGGTGCTGTGGTTCGCAGGATATGGCCGGATCAATGGCAGCATTTTGTCTATGCATGATAGTGACACCATGTATCAAGTTACTGTTTAGTCTTACCAAAATCACATCGAGCTCAATAATAGGATGTTTCGACAGTCAGTCGTTCTGGCTAAGAGGGGTCCAGAAGTGTGGCTTCGTATTATTTGCGTAGATACGTTTACATTGAAGCAGGAGAGAAGCATATGATTCGTCCCATATGGTCTCTACCCAAGGCTCTCCGCCAGCCTTTGGCTTTTGTGATATTCGCCAAAAGTCCGCTCTCAATACCCAGACTGCTCTCGCCTGTTATCATCGCCATCGCCGCTCCCATCGACCGGCTTTGCACTGGCATCTTTGATCGCGGACTCATCTCCGCGCAGCTTCTCGAAGTAAGCTTTGATGTCCTCTGCGGACACCGCTTGTCCACTTTCAGCATACGGTTTCAAGAACTCCTTGACCTTGTCGCGGAGGTGGTTGTACACCATGACGCCCTCGATCGCTTTGACGCGGTCCATGTTCGATAGCGCAGCCTCACCGCGATCGAGCAGGCTCGCGGTGCCTTGGGAGCGAGGACCTCCAGAGCCTGCGTTCTCGGGCTGAGAGGCTGACTCGTTGGAGAGGGAGGGTTCGTAGGTCTCTTCCTCTTCGACAAGCTGTGGGTGTGGGATGAGATTGGGGTAGCATTTTGGACAGTGGCAGATGTGTTCGCGGAAGTCGGATTGTAAGAAGAGGGAGAATGTGCCGCTCGGTGCGGGTGGGAGTTCGTCGTGTTTATGGGTTGTTTGCGCCTCGGTCGTTGCAGTTGGGTCTGACGGTGCGGGTGCTGCGGATGTGGGAGGCTGGTCGCTTTGATCGTCCTTAACGCGTTTAGATGGGCTTGCGGGAGGGTTGTCGAGGTGGCTATCTGAGGCTTTGCGTTTCAAGCTTGTTCCGTTCGTTGCTAATGTGTCCTGCACCAGTTGTTTGGCATCCTGTGATGACTCTGCGTCTTTTCTGAAGACTGGCTTGAGAAAGCCTGGTGTGCTGGCGTATTGTTTGATCCAGGGATTGGACTCGACGCATTTGTAGCATATCAGGTATTCGAAATCGTCCTCGTTAGGGAATCCGGGTGGTACGGGATGGTCGGAATTGTCTACCTCCTCTTTTCCCGCGGCCTGATCCTCCTGCTTTGTTTCCGCCTTCTTGTACCAGTCTCTACCAAGGCCCATGAGGCATTCGGGGTGATACCAGTCTTCGCCACAACCACCTGTCTCTAAAGTGCCTAGACCAAGACACTGGAACATTGTTCCTTTCTCTGTATGTGGATCATATTCTTCACTGCATGCGCAGAAATGGTTCTGGAAATTGTGGTTGTACTTATTGCCTGGAGCTGGCTCTTGAGAATGTACGCCTCGAGCGCCTGTGGCTGGATTGGAGCGTAGTGTACAGGATGAGGTCGATGGGAGTCTTGACGTGCCGCAGTCACAGACAAAGTTCCGTCGGCTGAATAGTTCGACAAGGGTGTGTTCGCCGTGGCAGGATATAGAGCATGCATAGCAGACTCCTGCGGGTGTGTAGACTTGCGCGGGCGATGCGGGTGGCGGACTGCACGTGAGGCATGCGAAGACTGTTTGGCGCAAAGGGCCTAGAATGTTTGTGCACTTGTCGAATTTCTAAAAATGGTCAGAATGAGGCAAGGGCGTCGGTGGTGATATGCGGTCTCACGTATGGGAGGACTTCTCGGGCGTCGGCTTCGAGGGCTAGCTGCTGATCAATGAAACTGTGAAAGGAGAATCAGCATTGCGGACTATATTAAACGACGAACATACTCTGAAGCCGTCTGTGATTCTTGAGTCGCGACGGGCTGACTCGTCTCGTGCTCGGGAATAGCGTCCATCTCGCAATGTAGTGGTGCCTGTGCAGCCTCGTGATGAGAAGAAGTGGTCTGTGGTAAGAGTGAAGTGCAGATCAAAACAGTTATCCAAGTCTCCGCAAGAGAGGTGATGTCGCCCGCGACAAGTCTGAATAAGATGGAAAGTGAAATGTGTTTAATCTGCGCAGATCAGTACTCGTACTTTGAACTCGAGAGTCGATGGAAGAATGTTTCTCCACTTTTCTCCAACCAAGTGGTTGCATTAGCGCGTAATTTCGCGACACGCGAAGCGCGTAAAGCACTTTCTCAATCAAACCAGACGAGGGGGCATTTTTCTTCTGCAATCGACAACAACCCTACACATTTCAGCAACCACTATATCACTGTGCGCTGACCAGAAAACATGAGGTACGCCCCCAGAACGTCTCAGCGAAAACGTCCCCGACTTTCCCGGGATACTAACTCCCAGCAGTTCACCCCTTCGACCAAGCATGTCTGCCGCAAACAGAGGCCCAAGCAACAACAGCAGACGCAAGAGAGCAAGAGACGATGAAGATGAAATCATGTCGTCCTCACCAGCAGGTCGGTTGACACCTTCCATGGGCGCAGCAATGTGGGCAAGAGGACTAACGGGTCACAGCGCTCATTCCTTCTTCACCCCCTTTACTCCCTACCAACGAGAACGATGAGTTAGACGATGACGAATTAGACCCAGAAGACGATTTGATCGGTGATATCGACGATGTGGACGAGATGGCCGAGGACGAAGACGGTATCGACCTCTTTGGAGACAATTTCATGAACGATGAACGCGAACGAGGTGCCGAAGAGACCTACCAGGGTCGAATGATTGACGATGAAGGCGACTATGACGAAGTTGATTTGGCTTCTCGCCGTCAACTAGAAGCCCGTATGAACAGACGCGACCGCGAGCTGGCTCGTAGGCGTCGCATGCCCGCTGCATTCATGCCTGATGACGATGACGATGCCGGTATTGACCTGACAAAACAACCCCGAAGACGTCGACATCACTACGATGAGGATCAGGAAGACATGGATCTCGACGAGAACATCATGGAAGAAGAACTTTCTCTGGAAACTTTGCAGGACATCAAGGCATCCAACATCACAGAGTGGGTGACCCTTCCGTCAGTCATGAAAACCATCGCGAGAGAATTTAAATCCTTCCTGACGGAATACATTGACGCCAATGGAACATCAGTCTACGGTACACGCATCCGTACATTGGGTGAAGTCAATTCGGAATCTCTCGAAGTATCATATGATCACTTATCCTCGACAAAGGCAATTCTTGCCTATTTCCTGGCGAATGCACCGGCTGAGATGCTCAAGATATTCGACAAGGCAGCATTCGAGGTTGTTCGTCTACACTATCCAAACTACGAGTTGATCCACCCAGAAATCCACGTTCGCATCTCAGACCTGCCGGTCCAATATACTTTGCGACAACTCCGACAGTCCCATCTGAATTGCCTGGTCCGTGTCTCTGGCGTCGTCACTAGGCGAACAGGTGTCTTTCCACAGTTACAGATGGTCAAATTCACCTGCACCAAATGTGGTGTCACACTGGGTCCTTTTGCTCAGGAATCCACATCGGCTGAGGTCAAGCTCAACTATTGCCCCGAATGTCAATCTCGAGGGCCGTTCAGCTTGAATAGCGAGAAGACTGTCTATCGAAACTACCAAAAGTTGACCTTGCAGGAGTCTCCAGGCACAGTCCCAGCCGGACGATTGCCACGACATCGGGAGGTCATTCTCCTTGCCGATTTGATCGACACAGCGAAACCAGGTGAGGAGATCGAGGTCACCGCGATCTATCGCAACAATTACAGTGGTCAGCTCAACAACAAGAATGGCTTTCCTGTCTTTGCGACCATGCTCGAGGCCAACCATGTTATCAAAACGCATGATCAGCTTGCTGGCTTCAGACTGACTGAGGAAGATGAGAGACAAATTCGGGCATTGTCCAAAGACCCAAATATCCTAGAGAAGATCATCGACTCGATAGCTCCGTCAATCTACGGCCATAAAGATATCAAGACTGCAGTCGCACTGTCACTCTTTGGAGGAGTCAGCAAGGAAGCACAAGGCAAGCACAAGATCCGTGGTGACATCAATGTCCTCTTACTTGGAGATCCTGGTACGGCCAAATCGCAAATCCTGAAATACATCGAGAAGACTGCACACCGAGCTGTTTTCGCTACCGGTCAAGGTGCATCTGCAGTTGGTTTGACTGCATCTGTCCGACGTGACCCCCTCACGGCAGAATGGACGCTCGAGGGTGGTGCTCTTGTCCTTGCTGATCGAGGTACCTGCTTGATTGACGAGTTTGACAAGATGAACGACCAGGACCGGACTTCCATCCACGAAGCCATGGAACAGCAGACTATCTCCATCAGCAAGGCTGGCATTGTCACCACGCTGCAGGCTCGTTGTGCGATTGTTGCAGCTGCAAATCCTATCGGAGGACGATACAACAGTACTATTCCATTCAGCCAGAACGTGGAACTCACGGAGCCCATCTTATCTCGATTTGATATTCTCTGCGTTGTGAGAGATACTGTCGACCCGGCAGAAGATGAGCGTCTCGCAAAGTTCGTTGTCGCTAGTCACGGGCGTGCACACCCCGCCAAACTTGGTGTTGACGGAGGAGACATCGCCGCTATGGAGAATGGAGACACAGATGCAATCAATAATGGCGAACCTAAGCAGGAAGGGGCCATCCCGCAAGAGCTGCTACGCAAATACATTCTCTATGCCAGAGAAAAGTGCCGACCGAAGCTCTACCAGATCGATCAGGACAAGGTGGCCAGATTGTTCGCCGACATGAGAAGGGAGTCTCTGGCAACCGGCGCATATCCTATCACTGTAAGTGATGTTCGACCTATACTCGGCCACCAACAATACTGACACGTTTTGCAGGTTCGTCATCTTGAAGCCATCATGAGAATTGCAGAAGCATTCTGCAAGATGCGTTTGTCAGATTTCTGCACCTCACAGGATATTGACCGGGCCATCGCTGTGACAGTGGACTCGTTTGTCAGCAGCCAGAAGATCAGTTGCAAGAAAGCTCTAGCAAGAGCATTTGCTAAGTAAGTCAACGTCTCCGTGATATTTACACCGATGATTGACAATTTGTTCCAGGTATACCTTGAAGCGTCCTGAGCGACAGCGGACGAGAACGGCTGGACGAGGCGCCAACAGTGTAGGAACAGTTTCAGCATGATAGTTTGTACAGCGGATGGGTTTATGAGTAGATGACTTTCTTTTGTTTAGTCTATGGAGTCTAGGACGGAAGACATGTAATATGGGCTATGAAAGGCCTGGCCTTCCTTACCAAAGAGCTAGATGCATCACAATGACTTGCACTGGAGCCTTTTTCTAGGGAAAGTGGTACCGTTGACAGGGAGTACATCGACGAAATGGATGCATGGTCCAGAAGGCTGGCAACAGCAGGTGCCTTCACTCCAAGCTAGTAACTCCGTACGGTAGCGCTGATGACCTTCGTTGTCTTGTGTACGACTGACTCCCGGAGGACAGCAAGGATGAGGTCTCCATTGAACCTGAAGAGCAACAGCGGTAAGACAGTGCCACTTTTTCTTGGACAAAAGGGTTGCACTGTACTTCGTACCTGAAAGGGTCGTCTACCGGCATTGATGATCTCCAATAAGTCAGATAAGGTGTGGTCTGTGCGCGATCGACGCGAGATTCTAGCGCGTAAAGGGGATTTTTGCACGGCGCGTCTTGCCACTGGCGTCACCACTTTTTGTCAAGGAGTCAATGCGGTTGAACTCGATGTCTGGGGCTCTCTACTTGGCCTGGGATTCGCTTTTTCGGCGTTTGCTAAGGATCTCTGCGTCGAGGTGTCGCTTGTCGCATATATTGACTCCGTCCCTGACCGGGGCCATCCCATACGACCATGGCCAAAGGCTCCCCAAGCACAGCAACTACATCCACAGCAATGTCGTCGGCAAAGAGTACACCTGCTTCCTCTCCTGTTCAAGACAGCCCTTCTGAGGTGAAACCAGAAGTGAAGAATGAACCAATGGTCAAAGAAGAGAACAAGAATGTGGTCGACGAGGAGGACGAGGAGCAGATGGACCACAAGTCGCGAGCTCTGACGAATCTGCTGAAGACAAGTTCAGTCTTTGTGGCCATTATGGCCGACAAGATGAAGGAACAGCAGAAGCGCAACCAGGAACAGGCTCGGCGTGCTGCGGAGAAACAGCAGAAAGATGTCGCCAAACAAGCAGAGTCGACCGGTCCGATCAGGAAGTCGGCACGGACACATCAAGCGGACGAAGCAGGCGCAGAGGAGAACGGTACAGAGCCAGAGAAGAAGACTGGCCGAGGTCGCGGACGTACGGCCAAGAAGACAAATGCTGCAAAGAAGAATATAACAGAATACCTTGACTCTGAGACCGTGAATGTCGCCCAGGAGGGTCCGTCAGTTCAAGAAGCCCTCGCAGAGGCAGCAGAAGAGTACGAAGGAGAAGGACTTGGCGCTCAGCAGCTTGTGGCGACCGAACAACCTTCACTCGTTACTGGTGGAAACATGAAGCAGTACCAACTCGAGGGTCTCGAATGGCTGAAGACATTATGGATGAACGGTCTGTCCGGTATCTTAGCCGACGAGATGGGGCTGGGGAAGACATTACAGGCGATCTCCATGATTGCCTTCTTCAAGGAGAACAACATTTCTGGTCCTTTTCTGGTAGCTGCGCCACTAAGCACAGTCCGAAACTGGGTCGAGGAATTCAAGCATTGGACACCGTCGATCAACACGGTTTTGTACCATGGTAGTAAAGACGAGCGTGAGGCCATGCGACGCAAGAAGATGAAGATACATGATCAAAGCAAGGTCGACTTTCCCGTGGTTGTCACGAGCTACGAGATCTGCATGAACGACAAAAAGTTTCTTGGAAATTACCAGTGGCGGTATATCATCGTGGATGAGGGGCATCGGCTGAAAAACATGAATTGCAAGTTGATCAAAGACTTGATGACTTACAGCTCGGCCAACAGGCTGCTGATCACGGGGACACCACTGCAAAACAACATTGTCGAGTTGTGGTCGCTGCTGCATTTCCTCCTACCCGAGGTCTTCAATGACCTCGACTCCTTCGAAAGGTGGTTCGACTTTTCCAGCGTGCTAGAGGACAAGACGGATGATGACGGCAAGACCTCGAAGCGCAAGAACAACCTTGTATCAACCATGCATGCTATCCTCAAGCCATTCTTGCTGAGGCGGGTAAAGGCCGACGTCGAATCATCACTACCCAAGAAGCGAGAATACATCTTGTACGCGCCGCTGACGACGGAGCAAAAGGAATTGTACAGAGAAATCCTCGCTGGTACTGGCAGATCTTATCTCGAGGACAAAGCAGTTGAGCGAATCGAGGCCAGAAGTCGCGCGGGGTCCCTCAAGCGCAAGGCCAATGGCAGCGGTCGATCTACGCCCGCAAAGAGTCTCAAAGCCAGCCGAGCCTCGACGCCCGCATCTGTTGCTTCGACCGGTTCTACTCGTAGAGGGAGGAAAGGCGCACGCACCAGCTACCGTGATGTTACAGACGGAGAGTTCAACAAACGCTTACGTCAATTAGAACAGGGCGATGAGGACGTCAACCTTGACCGACCGTCTCCTCCACCAGATACGCCTGGTCCCTCTTCGGAAGAAGCCGAAGAATTCGAGCGTGCGCAAACGCTCAAGCTGGCCAAGAAAGAAATATCGTCCAAGAAGATGCAGAATCCTATTATGCAGGCTCGTCTAGCCTGCAATAGTCCTCACAACTTCTATTGGCCATGGAAGCCGAGTACCATCGCCGAAGAGGAGTCAGGGGACTACCCCCAAGTGGATGAAGGCCTGATCACTGCATCCGGCAAGATCTTGCTGCTCGACACGCTGTTGCCCCGACTGTTCAAGCTGGGCCACAAGGTTTTGATTTTCAGCCAATTTAAGACGACTCTTGATATTCTGGCGTCGTACGCGGTCGACCTCCGTGGATGGAAAGCATGTCGGATTGACGGCTCCGTGGCTCAAGAGGATCGGTACGATCAGATCACCTCTTTCAACGTTGACCGGTCATACAATTTATTCTTGCTATCTACTCGGGCTGGTGGGCAAGGAATCAATTTGACCGCCGCGGATACAGTGATATTGTTCGACTCGGACTGGAACCCGCAGCAGGATTTGCAGGCAATGGATCGAGCTCACCGGATTGGTCAGACCAAGCCGGTCATTGTGTACAGATTGGCGACGCGCGGAACAGTTGAGGAAACGCTACTTTTCAAGGCAGATGCTAAGCGGAAGTTGGAGAAACTTATCATACAGAAGGGCAAGTTCAAGTCGTTGCTCAACAACGGTGATGCGGAGGATATGAGAGGGGTGCTGGAGGATGACGAGTTTGAGAAATATGACATTGCGCAGAAGGAGGGAAAGGAGATATTGGGTGAAGACGAGTTGCGGATCCTGACGGATCGGAGCGATGAGGCGTACGAGCGTGCGGAGAAGGGTATTGATGTTGGTGGCGAGGGTAGGGCGTTCAAGGTTGCCGAGACGAAGAGGTCAGGCGTTCTTGAGGATTTGACCGTGAGGAGTAAAGCTTGATCAAGACGGAGTGGGCGTGTGCGGATTCACTGGTGAAGAAGTATAGGATGCTTGGATATGTCCTGACGATAGGTGGCTTACCAGCGGTCGTCCCCTGGCAGGAAACCCTTGGCGCCCGGCAAGGCTGCAGAATAAGGGGCGGAATCACATACGCAATTGACATAATGTCTCACCACATGAGAGTGAATATTGATCTAATGCTTGGTCATTTGTGCTGGGTTTCCTTTCAGAACTGATATCCATCGAGACACTCATTGGTCGTACTTAGGTTCTAGACTTTGGTGCTCTTGATGGCGCAACCCTCTACAAGTGCACGCGATAGGGTGGGATGAAAAGCACGTCATCTCGCGGAATATCGCGTATCTCATAAGAGCGACTACAATCGCGGAACCATGTGCAAACGATCAGCTAAGCGGCACAAAAACGCTGGACCTCTGTCCGATGGAACCTTTCAGTTATACTGACTATACGTACTTGCGCTCGTGTCTAGTAAGGGAGATTGAGAGTGAAGGCTAAAGTCAAGATGGGCGACGCAGGACCTCTAGAAGAGTCCAAGACTCTGAGAGTCGCCATCATCGGCGGTGGTCCAGCTGGATTGGGCGCCGCGATCGCATTGTCCAAACTTCCTGATGTCGAGGTTTCACTATTCGAGCGGGCCGAAGAACTTCGAGAGTTTGGTGCCGGCATTCGCATTGGGTACAATTGCTGGAGAGTGCTCGAATTACTAGAAGCGGCAGACCGCGTTAAGGGACATCATAAGACGGCGATTGTTCATCGGTATGCCATACCCTTATCCCAACAGCATTTTGATTGCAGCGAGCGCCGGTCTGATGACATTGCAACAGGAATGGGTTGACTGGCGAACAGGTTGGCGGAACGAGTGCCGCGAATCTACCAATACAGTACCAGCCTCGGCGTGTAAGGCGGACGAGATTGCAGTCCGCGCTGATATCCAAGGTTCCGCCTGGCGTCATCCAGCTGAACAAGAAGCTTGCTTCTCTGGATGATCTAGGAGCCGAAGGCGTACGGCTTACCTTTCAGGACGGCACGAATGCCACGGCGGATCTGGTTGTTGGAGCAGATGGTATACGCTCGGTATGCCCAGATTCACCTAGAGCCATGATGTGTACCTAGCTGACTTTCCAAAGGTGGTCAGAGATCATATCTTTCCGGATCATAAGATCAATTTCACAGGTAAAGTCTTCTGGACACAAACTCGGGGCAGACCCCGACTCAACCTTGTCCAGGGACGACGATATGGCGGGTTTTGATCCCAGTCACTTCGGTTGAGCATATCCCCGAACTTACCGTGTCGACGTCATGGTGGCATGGTCCGACCGGTCACATTTATCATTCCTTTGTCGACGATCCTGGAGAGGTGCCGTATGAAGAAAGGATGATGGAGATCGCGGCTAGGAACGTTGTCGATCCGGAAACTGTCACCGCAAAGACGTTCAGCTGGGGTGTTCCCGCGACCAAAGAAAGGGTCGAGTCTCATTTCTTGGTAAGCAATGCATTGTGTTTTTCCCACGCCAACACCACCTGGCTCATGTGATACGCCAGAACTACGATCCTCGAGTTCGAGAACTGCTGTCGAAACCTCAGGAGGGACAGTGGAAAGAATTCTCTGCGTTTGCTGGGCCCAGACTGGAAAAACTCACTGCATGGAATAAAAGTGTGCTTCTTGGAGATGCGAGTCATCCACTGTCAGGTGAGTGGAAGGCAACCCGGTGTTCGTGTATCTATGGCTGACTAGTTGGTGATCAGGCGCGTTCGGGTCTGGGGCTGCGTTCGCGCTGGAGGACGGCTGGATTCTAGCGAGGGCAATTGAGTATGCTCGGTCCACATCTGCGCCTCTTGAGAAAGCTCTGGAAGTTTTCGACCAGATCCGGTCGCCATACTATCTCAGAATGTACGTGGCTTGCTGGACACCTGAACGAAGCTGACCCGTGGTTCCAGGTATCAACATCTTGACGACCAGAAGGCCAGGGTTGTAGAAGCGAAGAAGAGCAACCCGAATGCCACATTTGAGAGTAGCTTGGCAGCTAGGATGCAGGCATTTGGTGGTGAAGATGCGTTGCCCTGGATATACCGCAACGATATTGAGGACGTTTGGAAGACATATCTGCGCGAGCAAAGCGTGCCAAACGGTGTCCATTGAGGGTTTGCAAAGGAAATATTTACGGGTTGCCGAGGTTAGATGGGACGCCGCAATAGAGCTTGCGATATAATGGGCATTCGTCAGATCATTCAATGATACATGTCTTTCACCGTAATCATGTCGAATAGGTAGAGATAAAAGCAAGTCAAACGCTGGAGTCTGAGACATCAATGATACTCTCGCTGTAGCTTCCTGAATAGTTACAGTAGTTGTTAGGATGCATTCCACGCTAGTGTGAAAGCAGTTTAGGCTGCAATCGACTTCACCTTCAACTCGTTCTTTCCTTCTCCGACCACATCCTCTACTTGACAAGAATGCGAGATCATATCCTGAGATGAACCTTCGAACATTCGGCGGCATCAATGGGTGCCGATAAGAAGACGCTTTTTTGCCATAGCAATTTGCGCCGCGAGACATATCGCGTCGAGTCTTTGAAATGGTTCCTTGCTTGGGGTGGTTGTCTCAGGCAACACAACCTCTATAAATCCGAAGACAGGTCAGTCGTGGCCCACAATGCAAACATGGAGGTCTTGCTGCTCCTGGGTGAATCAATATATATGGGGTCATCGGTAAGAAACTTTCTTAGAGATCAGTTTTCGCCTCCTGCTATACATCCGGAGAACGAACGATAAGGAATGAACGAGCATGCAGGGTCTGGAGACGGCGGCGAGGAGCCGGCAGAACGATGACCATGCTCCATTCACACCCTCAGCTGGTTTGACCTGTTGATCCGGACGGGCATCGATGGATTCATCAGCCAGTCACGAAAGATCATTCAAGCGACCCGACTTTAGGTGATGCGGAGGGCTCCAACCAGGCCCAAATCCAAGGATGTCAGTGCGCAAACCCACAATGCCGACACTTAGTCTACAATCCAGCCCTGGCCGGTGGCTCAGCCGGACAGCAAAGGGTAATCCCACATGCTCATCCACCCTGACAGAGTGTTTCCATGCATTCTATCAGCCGCCATCACCTCCTTCATTGCAGGGAATCCTCGAAACAGTCACGCCACTATCGCTGGCCTTGTCAGTGTTAACACTGTTCAGTGAACTCGAAGTCGAGATGTTCATCATGGGACGGTGCAGGGCACCATTGCACGTATCGGCACAGACATCATGATTTTCAGGGTGCGGTTCCTGCCAGTGTCCTATAACTTGCATCCCTGACAAGCCTCTCGCCTCGGTTAATCGAATTGCCCCTCTACCAGATACCCGGCGCTCCAGGGTGCATGGTGCTTTCTTGCAGAACCGCCGGACGGTGCAGATGGCACCATCAAGTTCAGGGTTGTGGGACCTGACTACATCCGCAAACGCGTGGCATCTAACGCAACTTGTTAGGGCCTGCACCATTGTCCCCCACGCATCCGGCGAGGTCTACAACAACCGTTACGTTTGGGCTGGCCCAGGTGCACTACGTCTGTACATGTGCGACTTCAGAGCAACGAATGCCAGGTTGAAGGTTTTTCCATCAAATCAGAGATATTGAAATGGGGGAGTATGGGGGAGTACCTATGCGGCGCTCCACCTGTTCGCTGAGGTCGTGGTGCGCCACCTGGACCGTATGGCCTTTGTCGACGTATCGATAGTGAGTTTGACACATCGTCTCCTGCGGTAGCCTTTGCACATATGCTACACCTTGCTGCTACAATATTCAGCCTGACATTCTCGGGAATGGTTCGGAGCCTGGTTGTGGTCTGATGAGAAAAGTCCGTCATCCTCCGGGCTGTTATACACGCGCTTGACTATAAGACCCGGGATAAATCGCTCCTCCCAACTTGCGAGCTCTCTTGCGATTGTCACTTGCACGGTCTTGCTGGGAGTACTTCTGGCAGCACAGATCTAGACGGCGTCTGGCAGAATCGACACGAACGACTTCCAGTGATCGAACCAGGTATCATGTGCTAACATTTGACCCAGTTCTGTTCTTAGTGATCACGTCGAATCCTATTGTGGGCTGGAACGTGCGGGCGAGGACTGAGAGTGCTTCAGCTTACAATTGTTCCTTGCCGAGGTCTGTACGGCACTTGTTTTCGACATCCCGGTACATGAGGTTGAGGCAAGATCGACATCACTGCCGAAATCGTGCAACAGATTCAGGACCAACTGGTGCATCACGAGGTATTGTCCATACTCATCATGAAGTCAATGGGAAGTCCTTCCAACGATGGCTCTCCACATAACCCCGGATTCTGCTTAATTGTTCAGCCGGTATGGGCACTGTTCCAGGACAGAATCACATCAAGCAGACCAAAACACAACCGAAAGGTAATGACACGTATATCGTCGACACTTGACAGATACGCTAAACTGCCTGAAAGAAGAGGCAGAGGACCATGTTCGATACCCCTTCGTTAACTGGATGTCTTCAAGTTCGCCATTGAGCGTAGCGAACATGCGCAACAACAGTCTGACACTGTATGGGTCATCGTTTAAGCGAACACGGTTTCATCGTTATCACAAGCGGGACAGGTGGCTTTGATCTCAGCTCGACTTCATCCAAGTTTAGCGGAGAGCAAGTGTGCCATGTACCTCCACCCCCGCACCCCAAAGGCGGGCCAGGTAAGCCTCCTCCGCATTGATTCGTCCCCAGAATCCTTCTTACCACGGATCACAGTGCCTAGCCGCACCCAGTCTCTGGCCTTCAACCGTGGCAGAGGCTCGTGCATGCAACTAGCAGGGAATGTCTGTCAGATACCCAAAGTGCCCTGCCCTGATGCGGCAGGTCTCCGACAACCATCTCTACTTCCCTGCACTTCTGGTTGATCAGCCTCTGGTATATCCGTTTCGGCTAACATTAGCAACCTGACAAGCACACATGCACTATAGATGTGTTACCCCGTGTTGGACTGCCAAAGCCAAGAAGATCTCAGGATAAGAGGGGTCCACATGGATAGATATTGCTAACTCCAGCCCACGATATCTCGCACGGTTCTTTCGTCCCTTCGTGATATTGCTCCTGCCATATCACACTTCGATTTCTCCTATCTCCCTCCTGTCGGTATAAGGATTTAACTAAGCATCATGAAGGTCTTCGACAAGGTCAAGGACGACATCAGAACTGATTTTACCTGGAACCGCGTCGCCAGGCTTGGTAAGCAAGGCGTTCGTGCTGCTCCGGCAGCAGCGACATTGTATGTGCTTGACAAGTTCCCAATCATTGGGTGGCTTCCTCGTTACGACTACAAATGGATCATCAACGACTGTGTTGCTGGCTTGACTCTGGCTGTAATGCTGATCCCTCAAGGCCTGGCATATGCTAAGATCGCAACGATACCTGTTCAGTGGGGCCTGATGTCGGCCTGGCTGCCAGCAGTTCTCTACACGATCATGGGCACCTCGAAAGGTACAGTCGTCTACTGTGCAGGCATCCGCCGAAACTCTGCTGACATTCAGGACAGACCTATCAACCGGACCGACTTCCCTGATTGGCCTACTCACCTCAGACATTGTCTCTGACTTGACAAAAGAAGGCTATAGTGCACAAGCGGTGGCTTCTGCGGTTGCGTTGATGATGGGTGTATATGGCATGGGCCTGGGATTCCTGAAGTTGGGATTCCTTCTGGACTTCATTTCCTACCCTGTTCTCAACGGCTTCATTTCTGCTGCTGCGATAACGATCGGGCTCGGCCAGGTTGCAAACCTCATAGGTGAGAAAAACGTGGGAACCGGCACAGCCCACATCATTCATGACGTTTTCCACCACTTGGCCACCTGCAATGGACGAGCCGCTGGCATTGGTTTCGCTGGTATCATTTTGCTGGTGTCACTTCAGAAGGCCGGCGAGAGATGGGGCAACAAGAACAAGATTGTCTGGTTCCTGTCCATCACTCGTGCTTTTATTGCTCTCCTGCTGTTCACGGGAATCAGTTATGCCGTCAACAAGGGACGAAGTTCCAAGCACTACCTGTTCGACGTCAGCAAAGTCCCGGCTATTCACATCGGAGCTCCCAAACTGCCAGACGCGACACTCATCGGCAAAGTTGCTGGTCGCAGCATCGCCCCTTTCATCGCAGCCACTTTGGAGCATCTGGCTATTGGCCGAGCCTTTGGCATGAGGAACAACTATGTCATTGATGCCAGCCAGGAGTTGTGTTACATTGGGGTATGCAACTTCTTCAACAGCGCCTTTGGGTCGATGGGTGTCGGTGGAGCGATGTCACGTACTGCCGTCAATTCGCAGTGCAAGGTCAAGTCTCCCTTGAGCGGACTTGTCACTACCGCCTTCATTGTGCTTGCAATTTACAAGTTCACTGGAGCGCTTTACTGGATTCCCAAGGCCACTCTTTCTGCCATCATCATCACTGCTGTTTGGCCTCTCATTGGATCTCCCAAGACTTACTATCATTTCTGGAAAACATCGCTTGCAGACTTCATCGCTGCAATGATAGCCTTCTGGGTCTCCTTGTTTGTCAGTACCGAGATCGGAATTGCCTGCGCCGTGGGCTTCAACGTGGCATATATCCTCATCCGCCAGGTCTTCATTCGTGTCAAGTCAATTGGAGCAGATTCTAGTTCCGAGCTGGTGGCGTCCCTCGATACTGCTCGTCATATGCCATCAAGTATCCCAGAGGACATCCGGGTCTTCCGCTTTAACGAACCATTGTTCTTCCCCAACACCTTACAGAACAAACAAACCATGATGGACATCGTCCAGACATATCACACTGCAGAATACAATCGCGACAATGGTGCAGAGGCGGACAGAGTCTGGTCCGTCGAAGGTGAGAAGCGACTAAACCGATTGCGCAAAAAGGCCAACACCCAAAACGCCAATCTGCCGCCGATCAAAGTCCTCATCTTGGATTTCACCACGGTCACTTTCTGCGATGTCACGGCCGTCAATGGCTTGAAGAACTTCATCACGGAGTTGAGGAAGTATGCTGGGGAGAGGGTCGAGGTTCGATTCGTCGCGATGTCGGACTCGACTCGACAGAGGTTCGAACGTGCTGGATGGAGATTCTTGGAGCCTGAGGTTGTGGGTAGTGCACCCTTCGAACTGACTGAGGTGAGGTTCTTCAAGAGTGTTGCAGAGGCTGTGCGGGCACAGAGGCACCCAGATGAGATGCTCGAAGTCGTGGTGAAGGGCGATGATGAGGAAGCGACCACGATTTCTCATCGGGAGAAGATGTGATGAACTGTACTGGGGTCTCGACTGGCGTCAGGGAGGTCGTTTATCGTGCATGTTTGTCGCAGTACGTGGTGGAGTGGTGTTTTCATACATGATTGTAATGAGTGATGAGCAATATGAGTCGATGAGGAACGATGGGGATTCGTGGAGATGCGCTGTCCTTGATGACCAAGTGCGAGGGCTGTCCGCCATCGTCGACGGGAGCTGATCAGTATGTTCCGAAGGACAGCTGTTTCTCACCCGGGCGATGAAGGAAAGGGATGTACTCCTGCTATATATACATGTCGGGAAAGTACGGGCGCTTCTGGCTTCAACGTTTGTTCCTTTTTCCGTTTTTCCTCGACGCAATCTTTGAATCGAACAACATTTAGCCGTGGTCATAGCAGTCCAGACTGACTCGGCAAACTTGACAATTCATGGAGTTTTGCAAGGCACAAGTATGAATGAACCTCGGCATTTTCGGTTGTACTCCAACATTCTATTCACATCACATCCTCAAACCTCAACATGACTGAGTACCGTTCACACCCCTCGAACCTACGAATGTACGAGCCTCTACAAAGGACTGCGCACATGCCTTGCACATAGCATTGCCTTAGACGTTGGACCTGAAGGGGATCTCACCATCATGTCTGAAATCCCCATCGTCGTCGGCGTAGGCGACTTCGTTAACCGCTCCACCTCAATATCAGATGCCCACGAGCCATTGACCCTGATACTTAACGCCATCACAATCGCGCTGGAAGACACCGCTCTCAATGCATCAAGTCGCGCGAAACTGCAATCGGCAATCGACAGCATCGACGTCGTCCGCACATGGACATGGCCATACGACGATTTACCGGGCGACATCAGCAGGAATCTAGGCGTCGTTCCACGCCACCGGTTCTACTCCGACCATGGCGGGAACAAGCCTGCCAAGATGCTCGATGAGGCTGCGCGGCGGATATCGAAGCGGCGAAGTAAAGTTGCTATCGTGACTGGCGGTGAAGCACTTGCTTCATGTAAGCACTCTCGAACCCTCACCTTGTGCTGTTCAAGCCCTTCCTGTGCGGAAGCTACTTCAATGCTAATGTGGATCTCTTGGTTGGGGATATAGTAACAGCATGCGCCGCCGCAAAGAAACTGCCTCCACCAGGCTGGATCGAGACGAAACAGGGCGTCGACAAGGTCTTTTCGCCGACGGGGAGAGATCTTGGGAAAAGTACGTTACTTTCCCACCACATGTAACGCTATCACGAGTGTCCAGGGTCACTGACAGGGTTGTGTGACAGACATCGGAGCAACCCACTCCATAGGCGAACCGATTCAAGTCTACCCGCTTTTTGAAGCTGGTTTCCGAGCACATCGCGGACAAAGTATAGGCGATAACAACGACGAGTCAGCACAACTGTACGCTGAATTTGCAGAAGTCGCTTCAAGTCAGCCTTATTCTTGGAACTATGAGAAATCGCCGAAGTCGAAAGAGGAGATTGGTACGGTGTCAAAGAGGAATAGGATGATATGTTTGCCTTGTACGTCTTGCTTCTCCTTCTCCTGTCACTGGGCAGTCCTCAATCCTTACTAACAATGACAACAGATCCACTACTCATGAACGCATTCAACACGGTCAACCTCGCCGCGGCATGCATATTGACTTCCACCACATTCGCTGAAGAACTGGGCATCCCCAAGGAGAAATGGATATATGTTCTCGGCGGTGCAGGGACGCAGGATGCAACTGATTGTATGTCCTCTCTCTCATCTCCCTCACTCTGGCGGCCCAACGTGCTGACATATAGTGTGTCGTCGTACAAAGTCTGGAATCGACCAAACTACCACTCCAGTCCGTCTATTGAACGCTCCCTTGACACTGGTCTTGAAGTCTCGGGTCTGATACGGGATGATATTGATTTATGTGATTTCTATTCGTATGTCTCCTCTTCTGTGTCTCTCACCATCAGATGGGCTGACGACGTGGATCCGAATAGGTGCTTTCCCGTCGTCCCCAAAATCGCAGCAACACACTTGAATCTGCCTATCACCGGCGGCAGCAAACCAATCACTTTGCTAGGCGGAT
Source organism: Exophiala viscosa (assembly GCF_022695815.1). NCBI lineage: Eukaryota > Fungi > Ascomycota > Eurotiomycetes > Chaetothyriales > Herpotrichiellaceae > Exophiala > Exophiala viscosa. The sequence continues at coordinate 1,025,895 of NW_026944358.1, read as the reverse complement.
TGACGAGCTTTGGCGGTGCCGGAAACAATTACTCTATGCATGTACGTCCCCTTTGCCTTTCTGTATAGTGGTCGCCGTGAGCTGGGCTGATCGTGCTTCTCAAGGCCATCACAGAAATGACACGCCAAATCCGTGCTGGAAAAGGCCGACACGGTTTAGTCCTTGCCAACGGCGGCGTCATGACATATCAGCATGTCATTTGTCTTTCGAAGTCGCCTCGCCGCGAAGGCGTCGCGTACCCGGATAATCCGCCATTGCCGGAAGTCATTGAAGATGTGCCGAGTCCCGAAGTCGATGCCGAAGTCCAGGGTGAACAGGATGCTGTTATTGAGGTTCGTTGTCACGCAATAACGAAGTCTTTGAGGCGTACGACTGACTGATGCCCCTTTACAGACATATACCGTTGAATATAAGAGGGATAATACCCCGCTTCGAGCATACATTGTCGGTCGCCTGAAGAGCACTGGACACAGATTCGTCGCGAATCACGGGGATGAGGAGACGCTCAGGCAGTTATGCTCCCAGACGGAGGAGAAGATCGGACGGACTGGACGGGTCAAGAGTGATGGACAACGGAACCTGTTCGTATTGAAGAGGGAGTTGGCAAGCAGGTTGTAAGCTGTAAAACTTGCCAATCAATATGATGCTGTACTGCAACATCCAGGACATTAGTCGCTTTTGTAGCTCGTGGAGCCTACATCAATCTCGTCAAGTCTCTACTGGCTTTTCCTTTCGGCTGCTGTCATGGGCTGCTTCATGTTCGGCCTCGTCATCGTTCCGGGTCCATTGTCAGTTGGTCTCGGACATTTGCTTGCCTGACCAGTCTTGTTGACCACCTTCTCATGATACAAGCTGCCATCGAGAAGTCTGCGAACGTCTTCTTTCCTCAGAATACCATCTTCCGGCCATATTAGCACCCAGGCGAACCCCCACTCGAACATAGCCGAGACCTGCCCGAAGAAATCAAATGCCATTCTCGACCTCCTCAAGCCATGCCACAACTCCCACTTGGTCAACCCTCCCTTCCCATCACGGTCAAACTTTTCGAAAAAGTCCTCGAAAGGCTGTGGTCGGAACCGGCCTTCCGAGTCAAACGTGCCAGTGCCACTGCCATGTTTGTTCATGTATGCTCTTTTGACGTACAGGCGGAAGAACGGATCGGGTATGATGGATGGGGATGTGTTGTACGACTGGACAGAGTGCAGGAAGGCCGTGAAGAACAAGGAAGTCGGGATTTTCCAGTCAAAGGAGCGGCAGACGCGGTATGTATCGGCTGGCCAGATGACGCCGTCGCCGTCCGGGTCGAAGAAGGCGCAGTGTGTTTCTAGGACCTGTACAGCGTAGAGTGTCAGTTGTAGTCTCCCGTGTCATCCATGAGTGTGAAGACGTACAGTTTGATGTTCGTGTGTCTTGTTCCATCCATCTTTCTCTGTTCCGTATGGTGCATCCGCCGTGGGCGCAAATGTAGTCTGGACCACTCCGGAGTTCACAAGCTTGGAGTCCGCAGGCGGTAGGTGCGCTGGATACTGCTCTGTGATGGGAGCTTCTGGTATCGAAATACAATGTCGTGGACGCGTAGATTGATGTTCAGGCTGAGGCTCGGGCCGGTCATCAAGGTAGGGGGACATGCTGTGTTAGTTTGTGTGCAAGTGTGAGTGTCTCGGTATACGAGAGGTCAAGGACATATAGAAAGGGACGGGACAGTCATGATGGGCGGAAAGATCATTAGCATATGGTATCAGGCAGGAGCCGAACAATGCATATTCACTGCAGGAACAGGCATAACCAATATGCTTGACAGAACATAAGACTCGATTGTGTGCATTGTGTGAGTCCAAGTGGTGCAAGTGCAATGTCTTGACATCATGGACTTTTTTGGCTTCGATCGGGGCATGTAAGGCACCCAGCCACCAATACCAATCGTACACATTTCATCTGGTGGCTATATTGCTCAAGTGTCTCTGCGCAAAGTGGCGAGAGTTGTAGTTGATGAACTTGTGCTTCATGAAAACACTTTTAAAGGAATTAACAACGACGGGATGAATGAAGAGGTGATGAACAGGGGCCGCAGATGAAGCTTACCGAGGAGGCCGGAGCTGCGTAGCCTAAAGAGCCCGCCAATCATGTACAGGCGATCAAGGCTCATGCCGATTGGGCTTGGAAACTGCAAGGGGAGCCAACGAGCCAGCCTTGCCATGTTGATCAGTTACGAAGCTCACATTCACATTCCAATTCCATAGGGACACTGTTGTTCCTTCCTTAGAATGATAATCATACAAAGCTCGTCCACTCAAAACAGTAGACAAGATCGTACTTCGACACAGCATACCCAGGTGTTCTTATGACCCAAAACATGGTCACCTTCTACACAGTCACTGATCAAGCTCCGGATACTGTCCCTTTTCCACGACAACAAGTTCATCGACCAGTTGTTCATGCTGAGTCCTCTTCTGGAAATCTTCAACTTTCTCGCACCCACCAGTCCATAAATCCAAAACAAATCCATCTTCCTTTCGATACCGCACGCCTGTTCGCTCTTCAGCCTTCTTCTTCAAGTTATCAACCCACGATCCAACAAGGTTGCGTTGGCGATATAGAGCTCGAACAAAATGAACCCGAGCCTTGATCTTGCGATTGGGCCCAGATTTCGGCAGCGGGTCAGTCACTGCGTAAGATGCACAAAAGAAGGAAATCTGCTTGTCCAACGGGCCAGATGGGGCGCGCGACTCATCCCAAGGGATTCTGCTGCGGTCCCGCCAGTATTGCAGCGACTCAGCACACAGCTTCTTGATCCAGTCCCTCGAACGCCCTTGGCATACTCCCCAAGATTCTGATTGCATAGCAGGTAGGCGACAGATGACGCGCATTGAATACTGGTGAATCTTCTTCATCATCTTGTCCAGAAACAGGCGGTGGTTCTCTGCGACCTCTTTAAACAGCGTGTCGTTCTGTGCCAGCTGTCGAAGAGTCATGTGCTTATTGCGTAGAGTCTGTTGCTTGGGTGGGAGATGTGCGCTCGAAGGCGACTGTGCCTCACGGGCCCCTCTCCTAGTAATCGTAGAGAGATCTGCCAGTGCGGATGTAGAGATAGGCATTATCTTGGATTTTGGACGACGTGAGATAGGGATAGGTGAAGGTGCAGGGTCTGAGATGGAGGGTGGGTCGACTTCAGGTGTAAGGCTTGGTGTGTCCAAGATGTGCGACGCAACCTCATTGGCATAAAGACTGATATTGCCGTCCACTAATTGTCCGATGGTCTTGCCAGTCCTAGCACAGATCCGGGATAATTCTGCGTCTTCACTCTCTTTCATCAGTTTGTAGACGTCCAATGCGGCTTCTGGAAGCACCGGTACTAGGGGAGAAGTCAGTTGAGCAGCGTTAAATATTGGAGCATTGGGTCGGAATACCAGTCAGCGTACCAGTCAAACTAGAAGAACCGTACAGTTTGACCATATCGTCATACTCAATGTTCGCCATAACAAAGGATGTCCATTCCACCTGCGCCACAGCACCGGGCCAATGTTTGACTTCATGCAGAGCATAAAGCTGAGTGACCTCGATCTGACTCGGCTTGCGCTGACCTTGACCTTGCAAGAAACTGAAGAAGCACCGGCCTTTGCCGAACCGAGTTTCGACAAAATGGACCAATTTCTGCAAACGGACCTCGTGGTGGTTTTGAGCGCCATCGTTACTGTGGTGAAGGAATTGCGGAACCGGGTATTTGATGACCCAATCCTTGTACCCGAAAGATTGGGGAGGATTGAGGATGGGGAGGTTGGCTGGCACAGTGGACATTGTGTACATGAGACGACCCGCCATGTTCAGATTGATTAATTGCGTCAGATCTCATTCGTGGCGAAAACGAACGCAAACCGTTTGTCGCGATAGGTCGAATGCCTTGGACAGACCGCGGTGATCGCGTGTCACGCAAACAAACGCGCCAGTGGTTGCTCGAGGTGACTGCTTGTAGTGAAGGTGAGGTGATATGGCGTGGTCACATCTCAAGGCGGCCTCAAGCCTGTTTCCAAGAAAAGTGGCACAGTGACCGCGGTAGCTCGTTAGTTTCAAGCAGATGCCCATTGTTGCCATCCCGGAGTCCTTCACACACAACGATGTAGCGTTGGCATTTGGCAGAGGGGAGGCCATCAGCTATACCGTACAGTGCTTCTGTCTTGCTGTCGAGGCATCCGCTGTTGTAAACCAGCCTGACTTCGACTTTGTGTCTTCGAGATACGCCCTATCAGGCGGTGCCACTTTTTCTGGAAACTGGTTCGTCCTCCGACCCAGCTTATAGTTTTATCAGCCGAACACGAACTTCGTCCAATTCTGCTTAAGTTGTTGAGCTCCGTGTTGTATTGACCACTCCTTGATCTCACATACTCGTCGCACAATTTCTTCGAGCAACTCATCCATTCTTTCCCCGGCACAATGCAGATCACTTTCGATCAAGATCCTGTTGTCCGGCACGCCCTTGATGACGCTCGTCACTTTCGCGGAAGATGCGTTTGAGAAATTGACCGCCGTGGAGAAAGAAAAATAGATATTAGCCGGCACAGTTGGGTTGAGAAACTGCTTGAGAGCATCCGGAGGTCCAGAGTAGGAGTGCATGCATATGCGAGGCGGAAAGGGGAGGTCCTTGTCGGTCTCGGCATCGTCCTGAGGATGAGCGTTGGGAGCGTCCGGTCTCCTTTTCCTTTCACGCTTCGATGGCCTCTCGTGCCCCTTCCACATACTCCGCATCAAGTCAAAAACGTGTCCGTGGGCCTGCACACCGTGGACGGAGACGGGTCGGCGCATCTTAGCGGCAAGTTCCAACTGAGCTCGGAGAATGATCTTCTGGTGGTCCATATCTACCCGGTAAGGTGTTAGAGGTCTACCCTCGCGGGATCCAGGTGTATACTCCTCCTCAGATCCTCCAGTCTTGTTGCCCATGTCACCAGTCGTAGCGCTTGGGCCTTCAGGTAGGCGAAAGCCACGATCCAGTCCTACTTCTCCCACCAGTGCGAAAGGAAACTCTTGAAGTCGTGCTTCGGTCTGCTTCAAGAACTCGCTGAGCGAGCGTGGAGTGGGCAGAGCGTGCAGAAAATCATCATCGTCAGGTGTCGGTACGAGGACGGAGCGATAATGCTCGACTGCCTCCGGTCGACCCTTTTGATCGCGATCGTCGTACATTTGATGTGAAAACCATGGATGCCATCCAAAGGCAGGAACCACGTATCTTGAGGTTGGATTGGAAACGTCAAGTTTGAAGTCGATTGGATACATCTTTGCAGTCTTCTCGACCATTTCCTGATCTTCTGCCCTTGTAGCCATGACCGTGAGGACTCGGGCCTTCATGTCAGCAATGTCGTTGACTGATGCCATGATATCGGTAGGATGGCAATGCGAGTCAAAGACTCCAATCTGCCACACGGCGTCATCTCCCTGCCCCTCGTCACCCATCTCCATTCACCGAGCTCAGAACACTCAGATGAAATGCAGAGAATATTGAAGGTGGAAGTCGAATGAAGAAGAATGAAGTCATATCACACTATGGCATGAAATTCGACGTCATTTGAAGACATTTAGATACAACTCAACTCTCCTGAATGGGAGCAGTATGAACTACAGGTATTCTTGCAAGTATAACCACTGACATATATGGCATTAGAGTCTTAGACTTATCTGTGGTCATGCTGATCAGTACATTGCTGCACAATGGTTCTGTATGTGACCAGAACACCGCCCAACTATAGGCATCCTCGTATCGGACATAAGATATATACATGTTCAGACAACAAACTCATCTGACGCCAGCGCCAACGTTTCATGTCCATTCAAACGAACGTCCCGATCTAAACCCCCCGAGGACGTGAGATCATCCTGGCTTTCATAGCCAGTATCGTTACTTAAGGTGCTATACCTTCTCGACGACTTCTCCATGCTGCGTTGCGGCAACGAGTCAGCTTCTTGACCGAAATCGCGTGGTAGGATTCGGACCTCTTCTCGGTCAGCAGAAGCTGAACTAGTGATGGCAGGTAGTCGCCGCAGGACGCAAGCCACGGCGGCTTTCGACAACAAGTTAGCGTTTGTGGTGTCGACATTTCTCGAACAAAAGTAAGCTACAGCTTTGTCCTCGTCACGTTCGCATTCCAAGATCTGCAGAGTTTTGGCACAATGCAAGCAATTCAAGATGTCGGTTCTGGCCGAGACCGGTGTCGAAGAATCGATGAAATAAGGGGGCTGCATCGTAGCGGCTGGGGTTGGCGATAACGCGGCCTCCATCGCTTTTGATGCACGCGGGAAACAGGCGCTTCGGAGGGTGCTGCTGAACACCGAGCTTGCCGCCAGAGCACGTAACTCGACGGCTGAACCGGGTGGGGCAAGTCTGACCGCACATGAGAGGTGTTGCTGCAGGGACTCGGGCTCCGTGTCCTGGAGGGACAATTCGACAGCCCGTGTCAGAGAATATGTGGACCTCCAAGCAGCGATCGCATCTAGAGGTGACCGGACGGCATGATCTTCCACAACCACATCCATCAATGCATTGGAAGCATTTTCCTGGGTTGGCCGGTCATACATCAAATTGTAAGCTCTTTGGCAAACCGTATCCAAGACAACATCGTCGCACGGCATTTCCAGCATTTCCGAAAGATATGTTGGCAGCCGATCGGTATGATGCAGGGGCAGATTATCGTGTGTCTCCTTGGCTCTACTCCATTGCCGGCAAGCCAGGAATTTCCCAACCCGGTTAGCCACTCTGGAAACGGCCGTGCCGAATGAGCCCACGTTCCACAAGAGAACCCGACAATGAAGTGCTTTGAGCATCAACCGCAAAGGCGTACTGGGTAGAGTGCCTGAACCAAAAATCGTTAGGACAACTCTGCTGCGGCTGACTTCGACATCCCCACCGGCCAATTGGGCATCAATGGCAATATCCCAAGCTTTGATCCGAGCCACGTCATCTTCGGCGGTACGCCCGGTCAACCAAGCGTAGGCTCGAGGTCCGAATAGGCAGCCGACAGTATACTTGAGCCACTCGGAAGTAAGGGCAAGCCATTCCGGGAAGAAGCTGTGATGAGGAAGTCGCAGCTCCTGCATGCTAGTGCTCCAAGCTCGGCGTCTGACCTCGATGGGGGATGCCGGTGCTGGGGCCTGTGAGATCGGACCAGCCTCCTCGATATCCTGCTTGAACCCAGGTTTCGAGTTGAATAGATATGAGAACACGAGGAAGGCAACAATTGTGAGTGCGACGAAGCCCTTGATCAAAGGGAAAACGCCACCCGCTTGACAAAATTGACTGAAGGCTGCCAAGTAGACTTTTGGTGACTGTAGAAATTGCCAACCGTCGAGGAGCTCGAGAGGGATGCCAAATAGACCTTTCTCTCGTGACTCTGTGCCTGTATCGCTTTCGTTGAGTCCGTCGATGATCATGAGACCTGCCAGCGAACCTAGCATTACTCGAGTTGGCCATTTCCCCTTCAACAACTTGGAACGGTTTGATGGGGTGTCATAAATATGGCCATAGTGTTCTTGTGACTGGTTCTGTCGTAGTCGTCGCCAGCTGTCTGGCAGGGAAATCAAACCCTGTGGTGGATTTGAGGAAGTTTGCTTGGAGTCTGAAGATGGAGATGTGGGATGCGAGTCAGAAGGAGTCTGCTCTATGACCGTGTCGCTGGTGAAGGCGGCAGCTCTTTGGGCGTCATGGCCACCTTGAGCAATGACTTTATCGAGAGTTTCCAGCCGTTCTTTGAGTGATTTGTTTTCTTCCTCAAGTCGCTTGGTGCGAAATTCGAGGTGTCGAATGTATTCAACAGCTTTGGTCAAAATAGAAGCTTTGTTGAGTTTATTGCTGGGAGATAGGCCGTCCAGGTCCTGCTCATCCGAGTCCTCCTTGACCGAGTCCTTAGTCTTTGACTTCTTGGTAGTACGCAAACTGGGCACGCTGTCCCGCAACTCTGCAATTTTGTCATTCAAATTTGCGCGATATCTCTTCTCGATTATGTTGTGTGGCCGTTTCTTCGCAGCTGGAGTGGGTGCGTCGTAACGAGAGTCCGTAATCGGCACATCAGAGGGCGACAACTTTCGCTTCAACATTGGCCGCTCGATGGAAGGGACTGCTTCTCGTAAGGTGTCTCCGCTCAGTCTCATCTCCATGCTAGATCGCGAATCCGGAGAACCCGAACTATGCCGGGGTGTCAATAGTTCATGTTGTGAAGGGGCGGTGAGGAGGTCGGTTTTCAGGAGGGAAAGATGAACGTCGCCGTTGGTACTCGAGGATGGAGAAATAGGAAGGTGAGAGATGTTTTCCGGGGCAATGGTCGCCCTTTCATCGACAGGACCTCTAGATGAGTTGTTGACAGAACCATTCCAGTCGAGCCATTGATCGAATTCGCGGCCAGCTGAATCGATTTCAAGTCGCGCCTCCATGGCGAGTGGTGCAAGTCTTCAACGCCACGAGAGTTGAATCTCATAGTCCTAGAAACTAGGGCTCGACTGTGGCTCGGACGATCGAGCAGTATTTGAGGAGTGCTGGTTTATAGGGTAGCCTGGATAGTGTAGAGGCGTTGATAAAGAAGTTGGACATCGAATGCGAAGTGCACCCTTCGTTTCGTGGTTCTAGCGGGCCATGGGATTGGCTGGTGACATGCAGGGACTATTCGGTAGGCAAAGACTCCGGCAGCGCTCAGCCACGAAATTACGATGGACTCGCTGTAAAGAGTACACCACATTCCTCTCTTTTCTCTTACCGATCTATGTACCTTCGTATGCCATATTCTTTCTTCATTTGCATTGGATCTCTGATGTGGCTGGTGGCCGAAGATCTAGCTGTGTTTTCCGAGAAGCGAACAGGAAGCGCTTTCTTCCGGACAACTCGCCTAGCAAGCGAGATAGATGCACTGCATGTCGCCACAGTTCTTCCAGGATACAGCTCTTCTATACAAGATAGCATACTCACTGCATACTCTTACTATCTTGCTGCGGACTTTGCTGTGCAGGCTGATGCAAATTCCATCGTATTTCATGCCAGGTCAAGCACGATCTTCCGGCTTCTTCTAGGCTGACAATGCGATGCATCCGTGGTCGTATTTTTACGATGTAGCATGTACGCTGCACCTCAGCCTAGCGATGCTGACCCTGAGGCTGAGTTTTGGCAGACGGGAAAGCACTGCTCCTGCAGGTGAGTCGACATTGTTTCTTGATGCTTACGGCAACCGCTTGGCCAGGTCTTTGTACTGTGATACCTAGTGAACGCGATGAAAAAGAGTTCGTCTGACATGAATCTTCATCGACTTTGTGCCGCAGTTAAGAGGAGCGGTGCCAGTCAGACCTAAAAAGCCTGAATGACACTGACACTGACTACCTGTTCTTCCATGCAGACAACATTGAATGCCGAGGAGATGGGCAAGACTCTGGACAGCAAGCACAGGGCAGCTATACTGTGAACCCCATCTCCATACACCGCACCCCCAGATGTCATCATCATTGGCATTCATATGCTTGTACGGAGTACGCAAACGGCTTTGTCTGCAGCGGACAAAACATCCGGCAAGCCGCACAGTCTTACGGGTCAGATCCAATACGGGGACGTACCCTTTTTCTGGTCCTCTTTTTCCCTGGATCGAGCACGGATATTCGGATACCTAGAAGAGCAGCATGATCGGCCCCTGGTCAGCTGGTTCATACTACAATATAACGACATCACTCAGGCCATTCCGCTCTGGGTCGATGACATTTACAGAGGTGAGAAGGAGGAGAAACCGGAGCTAGGCAACACTGAAAGCAGTAGTAGTGGAGAAACTTCTACTGGTGCTCCAGGTGAGGAGGTCGCCGCAAAGCCGACAGCACCATGGAAAGTGCTTGACTATGCTGCCGCTTCCCATCATGAACCTTCTCCCGCGAACACAAGTGACGTTGATACACGACTGTCGCGGCTCTGGATTGTGCTTCGTACCCGTGTGTGACTACGGGTCCCGGACTTGACCGCGAGGGTCAAGCTATATGCGAAAGCAAATGTATGAGGTGCTGGTACGTTTCTTTTTCCACACCAGTTTCCAAGGTGGATATTCCGTGGCATTCCTTCTGCTCATTTGCTGTTACAAACACAGAGTGATGTGTTGCACTTGTGCGGCCCGCTCTGACGTTCAAAGGAACTCTGCCCACAAACCCAATTTCATCGGAAGGAAGCCAAGTCGGCACCACGGCAGCCAGCAAGCAATTTGCAGTGTAATATCAAGTGGAGAGAGCACAGCTGTGAACTCCTCTTATTACAACAGTCTGCATATAGATAGCTACGCGAAGGGAGCGGTCGTAAATAAAATCGGGCCAAGTGTGCGATAGACATTTACTGCTTCTTTCGGTTGGCCATACGTCGTCCATGGACGATATGAAAATCATGGGCTCGTGAGCTGCTTGGCTATGCGAACGGCGATCCCTCGAAACGACCAGTTCGGTGCTAGGGGCGATGGCGTCTTTCAAACGCTTAGGTGGCAGGTTTGGTTCATAAAAAAATTGGGTGGATTCCGACGTTGTGACTCGGCAAGGACACAATTTACGCCCAGAACATGAAATTCAAAGAGGTTTCTGAAGAGGTTCCTTGGACTCGGTATCTTATCGAGGACAAACTCTTTTTTTCACCAGCGTATGCTACCAAGTTCTCCGTCGTCGTCAGCTCATGGAGGTTACAGTGGTTTGATACCAATTGGCCATCCATACGTGTCACCTTGGATAACTCGGCAGTGGCCCTTACGCCTTGGAGGGGTTCCTTGCTTATACTATCATGGAGTAGGGAAGATTGCGACGGATCTCCCTATCGCCAACCCCTGTTCATCGGTGAGCGGGTGTGGCGCTGCGGCAACGTCATCAAGCCTCTCCTCGCGTGGCTTTAACTGGCTTTTCAATGGTGGACGCTCCTTGGTGCCACTCCGTTTATGCCCTGCATCAAATTTTTGACGGGAAGCCCTGCGAAGAACGTTCTCGGGCGGCCCAGGAATTGGGGCTACTGAACCCTCCTACCGAGGCCTAACTACTCAAAGTACGATGACGACGACTTGCTCCCAGTAATAAAAGGTGCCATATGGTCTGGGGTTGTCCCTGTACCAGCACATGTACCCGTCGCATGTACCACGACTACTTGGACCAAGATCAACACTACTTGAAAGGGACAATCAATCCCCTTGCACAGCCATCCCTCCATTGTCTGATCCACCACCTCGGTTTGGTTCCATAACTTACTTCCATGTGCACTCCCCTCATCAATATCATTCGATGTTTCAGGATTGTGTACCATTTGTCAATCCCGGAAATCAGACGCGCTGATCAGTGACTTTCCATATCTGGCATATCAGTGACAAGTCGACCCTGCTGCTGATCTTCCGGCTCCCGGCAAGCCATCACTAATTGCCCCAAAAAGACACCCAAATTTGGCTGCCCTTCAGGAAGCAACGGAACAGCCAACGAGCAACCACCAGGACAAGAAATACAGCCTATCCGGTCTGCCGCCTATATGCAAACTCTATATCGATCATAATAATACAGAGCCTGTTTGCCCTCTCTGCCACCTTGGTTAGTCGACTCTTGCAGTATTTCAGCAGAAAGGATTACACTCTGAGCCGGCACTTCCGCTTTCAATTTCTTTCACGCCGATTGACTGATTTGTCTGTCAAAGATCAAACACTGCTGAGATATTTTATCTTCAATATATCCCAGCCGGTACACGACGATATTGCCGAAACCCCCTATCTGGCCACTGTATATCATCAGCAACATCAAACAGGAAACTCTCCAGATAACACCGACCAGCTGCCGCATGCAGACAACACCCTCGATTTGAATCAGAAAGCGTCCTTGGAGTACAATATCACCATTTACGACGTCTTCCATTCCGTCCATCTCAATGGTTCACAGAATGGGAGCCGACTCCTTCTCAGGACGTTACACACCCACCTCTCCTTTATCACCGAGGCCACCTTCCAGTCATGGTCCACTTGCGCCACAACCGTCGCGACCTCGAGCACAACATGGTCGACAAGCGTCGAGAAACCTGCACATGAATCTTCCCAGATTTCACCCCGCCAATTTCCCTCATCTCGATTCACCTGCTATGCCTTCGTCCACAGTACAGAGTCCAGCCATCACCCTCAACAGAGTCACGGCACCTGTCCTACCAGAGTCGCCCAGATTGATGCGAGAAAAACAACGCGAGTTCCTGGAACGGGCGAATTTGTCGTCCAAGATTGCCGCTTCGTCCATGGGCGTGAAGCCTGGTTCTCCTCGACTCGATCCCCTAGGCAGTCCAAAGGGTCCTGTAACACCATTGGCTTTGGATGAAGCCGGTGACTACTTCCAAGTCAAAGGGGCTGGGAAGATCTCGCCGGCAGCCAGTCCAAGGAGCCCGAGGAGTGATTGTTCCTCAGACAGAGAGAGCGTCAAGAAACAGAAAAAGGTTAGACAGACCGACGTCTATGAATGATGGAAATGGTGACCTCCGACCTTACAAAACATGACGATTTCATGACCAAGCCATTATACCTTTTATGACGACGCAACGGTTTTTCTTTGTTCTCACAGCATGGGGTTTCGAGACTACTATCTTTTCATTTCTTTTAAAAGCCACTTCAGATTCTCCAGACATGAGTCTGTTGTTCATTCGTTGCAAAGTCAACAGTGGCAGATGCTCACCTCGGTGAGATTGTTCACGGCTTGGATTCCTCATTTTCACTCTATAGCCCTGCACAGCTTACACTCCCAAGTTGCCTGGTGCGACGTTGGGGATGTTTTTCTGTCAAAATGTACTGTGACTGGACGATTTGCATAGCGATATCAGGGGTTTTCCACGCAAAAAGCGTGATGTATGAAAAAAAAGGAGACGTGTCATCGCATAGAAATGCATGACTGCTGAATAGTACTCGGGTCCCTTGTCCCACCCAAGAAATAAGATGAATACCAACCTGCAAGACTTTTCTGTTTCATAAATGCGATCTGTACCACCATATGTAAAGTGCTTTGTGAGGCACAGCATGGGTGTAGGTGACTGGATGTGGCGTAGGGAGACGGTCGGAATCAAATACGCCGGCCAACTCGATTTTGTAGGTACAGTACGGAGTAGTGGTCGTCGTAAGTCAACTGTCAACTTGTCAACCAACACCTGGTCAGTTCGAACACTGCGATCAAATCTGCGCTTACTTTACACGCTTTTTTCTTCTTTCTGAGTTGAGACGTGTGCAGTGTCGCATATGTTGATCTCCATACTCTAACACCTCTTGTTGTCATGTGCAGTCCTTGACCTCTCCTGACCATGCCAGTCAACCTCTCCAGGTGATACGTTGCCCATCAGCTGCCCGATCATGGCGGGCTACTTCGACATGCGACAGTCGCGTACCAGCAACCGGACGATAGCTCTGGGACTTCTGTTGGGCGTCGTCTTCATCTACTTCATCTACAGCATTTCCAGCACATCCATCACCTCCTCGGACCTGCGTCAGCGCCTGTCCGACGCGGCCGCAGACAATCCCCTGTCTCCTCCTACATCAGCTTTCCGCAAGCAAGCCGATTCTCTCAACTCCCATGGCGGTGTCCATCGTCCTCCACCTGTCGTCCACTACCAGCTTAACAACCTCACTGCATCACCCAATCCTGCGGCGAAGAACGAAAAAGTCCTCATCCTCACTCCACTGGCCCGTTTCTACCCCGAATACTGGGCCAACCTACTTGCCCTGAATTATCCCCACGAACACATAAGTTTGGGCTTCATCACGCCCAAAACAAAAGAAGGCAATGAGGCTACAACAGCGTTACAAGAAGCCATCAAGATCACCCAATCCGGCCCAGAAGAAGACCGCTTCCAATCCATCACCATCCTACGGCAAGACATCGAATCCCCCCTCATATCCCAAGAAGAGAAGGAAAGACATAAGATGGAAAACCAAAGAGTTCGCAGAGCAGCCATGTCTCGTGCAAGGAACAGCCTTCTATTCACAACCATTGGTCCTTCTACATCTTGGGTGCTATGGCTCGACTCGGACATTGTGGAAACTCCTCCCACGTTGATCCAAGACCTGGCTAGTCACGACAAATCTATCATTGTCCCCAACTGTTATCAACGATACCTCAAAGACGATGGAACGCCTGATGTCCGACCTTACGATTACAACTCCTGGCGAGATAGTGACACTGCACAACAGCTTGCTGCTCAAATGGGTCCTGATGATATTCTACTAGAAGGCTATGCAGAGATGCCCACCTACAGAACTCTTATGGCAATGCTGGCGAATACTGGGCCCAACGGTGATCCACGTCGACTCATGCCTTTGGATGGCGTGGGTGGAACAGCTCTTTTGGTCAAAGCAGAAGTACATAGGGATGGCGCCATGTTTCCTGCTTTCCCATTCTATCATCTCATCGAGACGGAGGGATTCGCCAAAATGGCCCGACGACTAGGCTTTGAATCCTGGGGCCTACCTGATTATCTTGTGAGCGATGCTGGACTATGGTAACCTCCGCTCGACAGTGCTAACATGTGTTGTATAGGTATATCACTATAACGAATAGAGCGTTACCTTCCTTCAAAGAACATCGTCCTTCGACAGCCAACGAGATTGATCGTTTGCCGGTGATATATCGTCTGCAAGGGCATTGAGACTTGCCCAGATCCACAAATCTCGGCTTTGGAGCGGCCGCGGATATGCACTTGTTCCAGCATTATTGCTCAGGTCTCTGGGCTGAGCTTCGTAGAGACCACCGACGATGAAGACATGGATCTGTGTCACGAGAGGTTTCAGGCGGTCAAGTAATCTTTACGAAGACGTTGAATCAGGCGAGCCGGTCACGTCTTCCACATTGCAAGTCACAGGAGATGGAATGAAGCGCACCCAGCGTACGACACAAAATCATGACATGGTTGGTTTGGGGGTTTGGTAAAATCCATATCACAGAGCATAGAGCATGGCATGGCATGGAGTTTTTGGCAGCATGTATTGGCATCGTCTCAAAGTATGTCAATGAGATACACTGGCAGCCCGGTATGTGGCAATGAATACTCGTATTGATCAAATGCTTGCTGTGGCAAGCTTATTATCATTGGCATTACTGTCATAGCGACCTGTATCTTTTCTTTTGGTGCCTTGTCGCATCCTGCTTAGCGCGTCCTGCTTCCAAGACGCTCTGTGGCGCTATGCAGCAACAGCGACGAGAAATATCTCATCTCACGACTGAAGAGACTGCTCACTTCTCATCGCTGACCAACCACCCGCGTCCCTTGACCGTCTCGAAATCCCTCTTCGTCCTCTTTTTGGTCGACGTCCCATTCTGCGGCTGCGACGTCGTCGTATTATACACCTCATCTGTATCGACGACCTCCATCTGCACCGTCGCATTGCCCTCCTGGTACGTACTCGCCTTCGGTCCAGAAGTCCTATAGCTTGCACCCACACTGGTCATTCCCGTCTCGATATCCAAACCGTGAATGGTCCGGTTCAACATCTCGAGCGCAACCAGAGGCTGGTAGAACGGCACCTCGTGACCTGACTCGTAGATGCGAACGAAAGCGAAGGTGCCGGACTGTCTGACTTGCCCGTGAACCACGCCGTCACTGCTAGAAATGTTCACAAAGCCCGCATCCGTGTAGCCCGTAGCATTCACTTCCCCTGCCACGACTTGCCCGCCGAGCCAATTGCAAATATAGTCGGCGTCGCCAAAGTACATGACCAATTTAACGCCCTGCTTGATCAGAGCTTTGAGGGCCTCGACGGTTCCGATCTCGCGGTCGTCGTCGCCAGTAGACCCAAAGGCGTTGCCAACGGGCGTTGAAGACTCCGTGAAATTGACGTACGCGCCGATCGCGGCCTGAACACTATCGGTGTTGAGATAGTCGACGTAGAACTCGGGCGGGAACGGGTCTGGGACGAGCTCACGGAAGTCATACTCGTCTCGGCCTAGGTATATGTCATACAGGTACTCGACCTCTTCGTAACAGAAGTTGTCGGCGGCGGAACAGATCTCGTTGAGGCCACTGTTGTAGCAGTCGACGGTTTGGTCGTAGCAGTTTCCGGGCCCGTAGAGATTGTTGTACCATTGATCTGTTACCCGTTAGTCACCGTCACGCAGCGATCACACTATGCATGCGCAGGGAAAGTGGTAAGTGGTAGAGGAGACTCACCTTTGACAGACTGATTCAGCGGATCATATCCGTACGTATTTCCAGGAGACACACTGAAGTTGTAGTACGACTCGTACTGGATCAAGGGATCATACCAGCCGTTGCCGATCAGTAAACCCTCCAGACTGATGTTGTGCGCACCCGAGATGTTCTTCGCATTCTGCGTCTCAAAGTACTCGGAGAAGATTGGGCCGTAGTGGCCTCCGTAACTCTCCGTAGTGAAGTATACCCCCTCTCTTGAGTACTGTGGGAACGCGCCCATGAAACCCTGCAGGGTGGCCCAGAAGTTCGGTGCGGCTGCGGGCGTCGAGTTGGCGGTCAGAGACTCGTTGAAGTACGAGTAAGTGCCGCAGTCCCAGTCGCTTGCGTAGTCTGGACATGTGTTGTTCGGCAATTCGACCATGTACCCCGAATTAGGATCGATGTAGGCGGCGACTGGAGTCGAGTAACTGAAGCCGACTTCTGTGGGTTCGTCGATAAAGAGCATGTTGGTGACGTTGTTCCACGCGTACGGGTTGCTGGAGACATTGCCGTCTTCGTCGATACGGCATGGGCCCTGCTCTTGGAACAGTCCGATCATGGAAGACGAGCCTGGCCCGCCGTTGATCCAGGTGGTCAAGGGTGCTTCCGAGGCATTGCCGCTTCGTGTCTCGAAGAACCACCAGAAGATGTGCTGGCCGGGCGCGACGTCGGCGTACCCAGAGTAACTCTTGACGTTGGGGTCGAGCTCGCAGATGCCGGTAGGCACCTCCTTGTAGCGAACATTGATGTCGGCGTAACCTTTCTTCGTGGTGAGGTTCTTAGGAGCAGTAACAAACTGTGAGAGTGCCTGCTGGCCTGCACAAGCCAGCAGAAGAGCTGTGGACAGCAGAGAAAGCATCGTGACAACAGCCCCTGCAGAAGGAAATACGACCAGACTTGAAACGCAACTTTCAGCTGCTCGCGGGGCATCCGCTCACCTTTTTGTAGTTGTACGGAAAAGCACGATGTCATGCACGCACCCACCTGAGCTTCCTTCTGTACCATTGAGCATGGATCTGCAGGCACCCAGAGTAGCTTTGAGCTTGCACGCCGATGATAACATGTCGTACCCCCGCAGCATCGGTTGTGACCGAAGAAGCATTGGATGGCGGGCGACGCGACTCCATTGATGACGGTAACTGGCATGAGCTGCCTGATATGGTAGGAGTTACAAGGAACGGTAACGCTGGGCAAGAGATAAGAAGCAGTGGAAGCTCTCCTAAGCTTCATACTAGCTACAGAAGTATGTTAGTGCCAAGGAGCACGCCCAATCCAAAGATACTTCAAGGGTCGATGCTGTGGGGAAGGGTGACATTTACAATGGGGTCGTGCATATAACGATGATGCCGGTACCTCGCCTGATAGCAAGGGCATATCAGTGGCAAGATGGTGGCCTGTTGCCCGCCTGATCTAAACCATATCGCGATCGTTGATATGCATGGGGAGCTCATCGTAGTCAGCAAGCGAAAGCAAGGAATATGAAGATAAGGCGAACTCCCAGGATATCAAGAGTGGAAATGCTGTTTTGGCCTCTAAGACAGCTCAGATGTGAAAAGCATAAACGCAAATAAGTACATCTCAAAGCTCATGAAAACCAGCATATGCTCAGAGCTTCTTCTCACCCAATTTTGGTGAGGAACTGTTCAAACCTCATGTTTTCCCTTTATTTCTTGGAAATGACAATATGCTCGTAAATGGTGTCATCTTCCTCAACGATAACCACCTCCACCAACTCTTCCTTACTGAAATCTTCCACCCAGATCTCGCGCATGACTCCAGTGAGGCCTCCAGCACCATCAAAGTCATCGTCGACCTCGTAGCTGATCTTCACAAGTCCCTTGGCCATCTGCTCTTCGTCCGATGGTATCTTCTTGATGACTGCTTTCTTCGGTTTCGTAGCAGTCTGTAGTGTAGCAGGCTTCGGCTCTTTCTTCGGTGCAGGTCGCTTGATAAGATGCTCAAGAGGGCAGACTGCGTTCTTCCAGGCGAGGCTTGTTTGCTCGTTGCGGCCACCGCAGCGAACGCAGCTTCGTCGGTGTCGCCAGAAATCCTGATGAAGAACAACCTTGAGCTCATTCTCGGGCATGCGGGCGTCAATATGGCTGCATATGTCGTCTTCTGTAGCAAAATCTTCTGGTACCTAACCAAGAAGCTTTGCCATACCGGCGACATGTGTATCCACGGCGAAGACTGGCAAATCCATGTTGAAAGCCATCACGCAGCATGCCGACTTCACTGCGATCTGAGGAAGCAAGACAAGATCGTCAAAGACAGCTTGCTTTCCACCTTGTCTGTAAATATCCCAGAGGTAGTCCATGGAAAGTAGACCGGGGACGAAGTCACTTGCCGTGGGATCATTGCCGTCGTACATGACTTCGCCAGGCTGGAGGAGAGCGACGTTCTTCGCATAGATCATGTCCAGACATCCCTTGATTTGTGGTGCTTTGAGGTTCCAAAGGCCAGCCTTTTTCAGGACTTTCTTGAGCTTGTCCACTGTCTGCACCCGCATGGCATGGTAGTTCGGCTTTGTTCCAACAACCATGATTCCATTGACCGTGTACGGGTAGGCCAGCCGCATTGTCGCCTGGGCGTCGAGCGCCATTTCATTGGTGCATGACTGTGAGATGATCACGCGGACAATGGAGTCGGCAGAGATTCCAGACCCAGCATGCATTGGCATTGATGAAGAAGGCTGGACTTCACCAGCGCTTTCGGCTAACAGGCGTTCTTGACCCATGATACTGATGACTTCGGCGAGCTGATCTGGAGTAGGCGACGCATGATGTGAAAGACGATCCTCACCAAATTCGAAACGGTAGTTGTTTGTATATGGAATCTTGCGGCGAGGACGAATGATCCGCTTCTTGGTCTTCTTGATCGTCTTGATTTTCTTAATGGAGGCATTGGTAGTTGTGTTGGCACTGATCTTGTCCATGTATCCCGGACACAGCTTCAGTGTGAGGAAACTCGCATGATCGCCTTCAGCAGCTGCTGTTGCAGCCTCGAGAAGTCTGCTGGTCGCGCCATTGTTGCCTCGCTTTCGCAGAGTTTCACGGCGACTCGGGGCACCGTCAGACATGAGTGGTATTGCGCCCAGCTGAAAGTCGTCCTCCTCCTCTTCTTTCTTGAGCTTGATGGACTTGGTCTTTGAAACCTTCAATATCTTGCTGATTGTCGCATCAGGAACCGTGTCGACATGCTTGCGTTTTCCACGACCTTTGGCCTTTACTCCAGGAGCTGGCACACCGACGTTAGTAGGCTGAACGAGCTGGACGAGGCCTGCTGCTGTACCGGAGGCGATTGTGGTGGTGACAGTGACTTGCTGGTCCGACACGTTGACGTTTGTTGTGACAACGTTGACCTGAGAGGTGGTGATCGGGACGGATGTGCCTATCGAGGTGTCATTGACTTCATCAATGCTTGCATCACCAATCATTGTCGTGTCGTAATTTGGACCAGTCGCTGGGACAGCATTGTCCATGCATGCCTTGTCGATGGCTGCAAGCTTTGCAGCGGTGTCCTTGCTGGTACGAGATCGTGTGGACACCATTCTGACGGCGATGGAGAGAAACACAACAGACGTGGGCGGCGAGAAGGACTGGTGACATCTTGTTAGCATGTGTCTCCATATTTTGGACCCCTTGCGGATGAATGAGGATGCATGATGGTGAGGCTCGCAAAGTTTGCAACAGCGACAAGAAGGGAGCAAGCAGTGCCAACTGATGTGTGAAGTGCGGTGTGCTGGACAGGGGGGACTGTTGGATGCTGTCACATGCTCAGCCTCATCCGTTCTGCAAGCCAAGGAAAGGGACCCGCGTGGTGAGGCAGAATGGAATACGAGCCCCTTTCAGCCCTCAGCCTTGCAATGCTCGGCATGCATCCGCCTTCCCAAACGGGAAGGCATGAACAGCAAGTCTCGGCATCAGTCTCGGCGTTCAGGCTCGGCGCAAGGCAAGGCTGTTCTGTCCTCTCAAGCTTTCATATGGCAGGCTTTCAGTCTAGATGTTGCGATCTGTGCAAACCTTGACAAGACTACCAGGAATTGACTGTGTCTGTGTATCATGCAAATGCACCGGTCTTGAGAAACGACATCGTTACAGCAGTCCAGGCTGTCGATCGTAGATTTCTGCAGAAGGTTTCACGAAGAGGCATTATTGGGCATTGCTGACATGAAAGACACGTTTCGAGGGGATGTGCTTGTTGTGCATCACGCAAATGCGAAGAGTACTTCGGTGTATGCAAGATCGGCGGACTTACCGAGATATTCTGTATTGATTGCTGTGTCAAAGCAGATCGGTGTAGGAAAGTTCAAAAAGGCGGGTAAAGCAAACTAAATCGTGGTATCGTGATGACTTAGGAGGCTCATATAAAGAGTATTCACGAGAAGTGTCGACCTATAGTCTTGTAAGTCTTAATATTGAGATGTCGACAGAGGAGGAAGATGACGAGGATGATGAGGACAGAGGAAGGAGGAAGTCGAGGAAGGGAAAGTTGGGAGGTATATATAGGCAGGAGGAAGGGTGGAGTTCCTCCGTGGCATGTGCTTGATGGGGCATACTGGGTGACGCCCGCCGGTGGCCAGTCGTTGCCGACGCTATGCTGTGACGAGGGACAGATGTAGAAGACAAGAGAATTGACGGGTGACGTCGGCAGTCGGAGAGAGCATGTGCAACGTCGGATGGATCAAGTGAACGACGACGAGATCGGTTCATGGAAGTGAAAAGAAAAGGTAGATCGATGGCTCAGATCGGTTGCTGAGATCGGTTGACTTACGACGGGGGGCATGCGACTGTACAGATTTCTGGTTAGCTAACTCCAATGCATGGCATGACCGCAACGCATACCTGAAAGAGTAAGGTGTCAGATGAACAGGCTTATTCTGCCGATAAGTCCGCTGCTCGGAATGCTGGAGTATTGCCAAGAAACACCCTGTATCTGTATATATCAGGTGTGATTAGCAACTTCAGTATAGATCAAAGGCGTAGAAGCCCAAAGGATATCGTCTGTCTGGGATGAAGCAGGTCTTATATGCCACTCTGTGCGGCAGGGACGAAGTTTGTCTGCTTGCTTGAAGCACCAAGCATAATGCAAGCGACAAGCTGCACACACAGCGAGCCAGCAAGCGACATTCCTTGGACGGCGTCTTGTCCCGGCTGTGATTGCAGGGTCTTGCTTACCGAAGAGTATTTCAGTCCCGTGGCATGTATGTGTGTATGTATCGCAGCCTTGCGCTTGTGATATGGTACTTCTGGATCGATGTCGGTCTCGGCAAATTCCTTGACTGCGTGTCCAGATGCTTAGGACAAGCGCGAGGTCTTGAGGGTTACGTAGGTGTTTCTCGTCGTCGCCTCGTCGTGGTTGTTATCAGGTTGTTGTCCGGTGGTACGAGGTTCAATGGACCAGGTTTCTTGGTCCGATATGGCAACGACGTAAGGGAAACGAAGGTCGCGAAGACTGCGACGGACAAAGGATTTGATATAGGAAGACGTCCTGATGTGACGAAGGGTTGACGAGGGAACAAGGGGAATGATGGTGCAGTTCTCTCACTTTGAATGAGAAAAGTAACGAGGAAATGAAGCCCCGGCAAGTTCCGGAGAGGCTGTGGGTCCGTTATTGGTTTGAGTCCGGTAAGGATCGAAGTGCGAGACAAGTGACGGACTGGTAACGGATTGCAGAAAAAGTGTGGATGTGTTTGAAGGATTTTCGAAGGGTTCAAAGATTGAACATGAGACGTAAAAGTGAGTCGAGAAGAGACAAACGGAGCCGGAATAGAAGTGGACCAAGCAATTAAGCTTATCGGTGGCTCCCGTCCCCAAACCGAGCCTGGATGTGGCTGATTGGGTGCGGGGAAGCTGCAAACAGGTCCCCAAAGCCCATGAGAATCATCACCATTGCAGGTGCTGGACCAGGAGGATCTGGTTGTGCAAAAAGAGGTGGGAACAAGGATGGTTGTTGCAATTTCTTTGTGCAAGTCCCTGCAATTAGTATAGAGCATAGTGCTCACCTGGAAAAAGACAGCCATACCCAATGCAGGCCATAGAACGCCACATATGCGACCAGCATGCAAGTAGTCCATAACAGCACCAGTCATGGGTACAATGGCATGTATAACATGCACGCAGTCGCAGTGTGTACATTGACAGAGCACAAGTACTGAATACAGGCTGCCACCCATTGTTTGGTACACATTTGAAACTCCAGCGGAAATGCATAACTCCGGTCCAAAACCGTGCGCCGTGAGCCGTGAGCGTTGCACTACGATGTGAGCGCTTAGCCAACCGCCTCGAGACTTCGGACTATTTCAACTCTTCTTGTTGTCTTCCTTGCGCTGATCGGCTGCTTTGATACCCAAAGACTTGATTTGCTCTTCGTTGTTGCATTTCCAAATGACATACTCCTCTTTATGGGTTTTGCCATCAGCCTCGTAGATGCTGTACCTCAATTTGTGCCAGAGCTGCAATTGCTTCTCAAATCCGGAATTGGGTCTGATATTTGACCGTCCCCCGCGGACATAACGAAGAGTAGTGTCATAGTCCAAGTCCATTTCTTCCATGACAAAGCCGATTAGGACGGACGCTGACCGAGAAACGCCCTTTTGACAATGAACAAGCACCCCGCCATCATTGTTGGCAAGGCTTGACTTGATGAAATCGCAGGCGTCCTGAAGCACCACCAGGAGGTCTATTGTTGGCACGTCGCGTAAATTGATGAACTTGAGCACGAATTTCGATTCATCTCCGCGGGAGACCTTGGGTTGCCGGTCTGCACTGTCAATGACTGAAAGAATGTACCGAATGACTGGCCTGTTCGGTGCAGGATAATTAGGACTCAAGACTGCTCTCGCAGTGTGAATGCTAGCTGTGGTTAGGTAGAGTTCCATGGGCAACTAAAGAAAAAGCTCGCTCACTCTGATATGTACAGATTCGGAAAAATCTTATCCGGAATTAGGGGCGCAGTTGTAGTGGAAGGGACCTTTTCAGGACTGGCCATCTTCGTAAATGTGGTCGGCGACGCGATCAAGAGTCTGGACGTTGAAGCAAACACCTTGTCGATCGAATTTGTCAAGCTGCCATGTCTTGAATGACGCGTCTTTGGTGTTGCTAGAGTCAACATTTTGAACAGGTCGGCTGACAGTACAGTGTGAATACAGAAACCCCAAATCACTTGGCCAGAGACAGGTGCGGCAGAACAAGGTCACCTTGCGCAATGTGTGCCTACGACTGTCCGCCTTGGTTGGGTATGAAGCTGGACTTTCCACGACATTTTGCACGCATTTAGACCTGGACAGGATGATAAAATCTGCCCTCTTAGCTTGGAACCAAGATCCCACTGACAGCTTACCGTCCGTGAGATCTGGGAACGTACCGGGAGTAGCAGTGAAATCATCCTCGCGGATGAGTATCTGCCTTAGAGAGGCCGACAATGCTCAAAACGAGCACGAGGTGATTCAAAGGAAGACGCTTGGTTATTGGCACGTTGAGGTTAATCTTCGGCAAGCGGGAAGCCCAGCCTTAAGAGCCTGAGCGTCCCCACTAGTTCATGTACACTATCGACGTCAATCTCAACATTTACGAGATGACAATAATGTCACTTTCTTCGTGAGTAGGAGAGTGGTACTGAGATCGAGATGGACCACGCGGAGCCGCATCGGATTCCATGCCTTTCCCAATCTGGCATCCACCGCAGCGATTGTGCTCGCAGCCATTGCAACACCCCACAACCACCATGACTCGCCTCCTACATCAGCAGGACTCGTGCACTGTTGTCTTCTGCGGCTCTTCCGTGAAAGGATAGAAAGTCGGATTGTTGGTATTCGGGACCCCCTGAATGCTGACGATATCCCTTCCTCAGATGTTGACAATAGATGCAGTGGCAGGTATGCAGTGCAAGCTGACATGTGGCCGCTGTCAGCAGATCATAGTCTATGCGAAATCAAGGACCTCACAGCCTTGTCATGATGACCTGAACGAGCACTCCTTGTTTGCGGACCATGCTGGCAGTCGGTCTGCTGATACTGTGCCCATATCGGCCGTTATGACAGGGATGCCGAAGATGGCCTGTACTAAATGGTACGGTGCCTTCAGAAAGTTCCGATTGAAAGCCCTGCTGCCGACTTCGGAGACGAGGATCGTGATGGCAGCAACAGTCTTTAGTCATATCCCATCTCAGGCCTGCTGTGCGGGGGATGGCCCTAGGATTGTGAAGCAACCACTGGGTCTGTCGTTTAATTCATGCTGATCAGGTTGTATCCTCGTGCTTCGCCTTCCACTTCTTCACCCTTCTTGAGATATCACCCTCCGTCTGCTGCATTGGATTGAGTTTCCGATCTCTGACCATGGCTTTGATATCGTCGCCGTGTTTCTCGACAAGGCTGGCAATCCACTCTTCTTCTCTTTGACTCTGCTTTCGTGGCTGTTTCTTTGTAGCAAGCCATTCTTCCTCTTCTGCTGCCTGTGCCTCGAGCGCTGCAACGACATCGGTTTGCGGTTTCTTCGCGGGCTTCTCATCGTCCATATCCATAATGTCATTGAGTGGATCGTTCAGAGGGTTGTCATTTTCATCGACTTCAGGTCGGATGACACGTATAATACGCCCGGTCTCGGGATCTCTTTCAACTTGAACTTCCTGTGTCGCTACTTTGGTTGCAGCTCGTGGTCCGGCGATTGCAAGAGAGTCGCGGGGTTTCTTTGCAGGGTCTTCACCCTTTACAGATTTCTTCTCCGTACCGCCCGTGGGCGCATTCAGCCGCGACGAAAGACCGAGGCGTTTATAATTTTGTGAGACAGTGAGTTTCCGATCCCTACCAGAGTCAGTTGAAGACCTTCAGACGAGAGTGGCATGAAGCATACCAGTTTTTCGCTATCGTCTCGTTGCCGAGAAAATTGACCTTTGTCTTCCCAGCCTTGGTCCTGTTAGAGTTGGGTCGAACCTTCGGGTTGGACGACCTGTTCTTCTTCTTCTGCCTTTCACGACCCATTGTTGAAGATGTGCTGAGGATCCAATGCAATACCTGGTACGAAGTGATATGGGTAAGTCGCAGTGTTGAAGCGGACTGAAACGCAAGGCAAAGAATAAATTTCTTATCGATAAGAAAAAGGTTCGGCAAAGCTCCCTGTTACGAATTTATCTGCTTACCCATGTCCCTCCGCAGTCGGATCTGGTCTTGCAACACCTTTCCACTGACCAGTCGCGTGCCAACGACGACAACAGGAACACAGCACAACCATGGCTATCTCAAGCTTGCGATCGCCAATGATGCTCAGATACAGCATGTACGCCCTATTTTTGGGTCTGGCAGCCACAGTCTGCGCAGAATCCTTTCTGAAGAAGGATCCCAGTCTGCTGACGCTTGACGAAATCGAAGAAACTGTGCAGGTACCTTACACACTCTCTGCCACGCATCACACTTCGAGAGCACTAACACATCACAGCAATGCTCATTCGTCAAAAGACTTTCCGAGTACAAAGTCGAGACATCCCCCGCTCACGCCTCTCTAACAACACGGCTCTTCGAAATCCTCTTTCCATCTTCCTCCCCCGCCATCAACGCGCTCCTCGCAACAGCCTACATCTCTGGCCCACCCAACTTCCTGTTAGCACTATGTCCACCGAATATCGACCCCTCAAGTCTCAGCGTAATGGTCGCCTTCGCGGTCGGCGGCCTTCTAGGCGACACGCTCTTCCATCTCCTCCCCGAAATCTTCCTAGGTGAAGACCACCACGACCGCGTCAAGTTCGTCATGCTCGAGCCCAATCGCAATCTCCTACTCGGTGTAGGTATCCTAGCCGGCCTGGTGACATTCATGGCCATGGACAAGGCTCTTCGCATCGCAACCGGCGGCGACCAACATTCCCACAACCACTCCCACACCCCTGAGCAAGCGAACGGTTCTGCATCCAGCACAAGCACCACCACCTCCAAAGACAGCAAATCAAACGGCGCTGTCCGCCAACGTAAATCACCCAAGAAAGAAAAAACTCCCGTCCCGAACCTCGAACCAGCTCCGATCAATCCCTCAGTCAAACTCGCCGGCCTCCTCAACCTAATCGCCGACTTCACCCACAACATCACCGACGGCCTCGCCCTTTCAAGCTCATTCTACGCATCTCCCGCCCTCGGCGCAACAACAACAATGGCAGTTTTCTTCCACGAAATCCCCCACGAAGTAGGTGACTTTGCACTTCTCATCCAATCGGGCTTCTCCAAACAGAAAGCCATGGGCGCACAATTCATCACGGCGGTCGGCGCTTTTCTGGGCACATGCATAGGTATTTTCGTCAATGAGTATGGCAGCGGCGACAGCGACTCAGCTACCGGACTCACCGCGGGGATATGGGGCACGAGTCTGCAATGGGGCGACATGCTGCTTCCTTTTACGGCCGGCACGTTTCTGTACGTAGGTACAGTCGCTGTGATTCCCGAATTACTCGAGACGGGTGCCAACAAAAGCCAAGAGCTGAGGAAGACAGCGCTGCAATTTGGTGCCATGTTCATTGGTGCGGCTATCATGCTGGGCATCTCATGGTCGTGATTGCTGCGAGCGGCGCACGTTTATGTTCGTTGATAGAGATAGAATGTGACAACAACATACTCGACCAAAGATCTCTGTCTTGGATTGACACTTGCCTTCTATCTTCTCTAACCTGTCGGACTTCGGGCCTCTTTACCAGTCTTTCGTCAACAGAGATTCTTTACCACTTAGCGTGCCTGTGCTTCTGACAGACTTGGTCTCCTCGCTCCTCATCAAAACGGACACAAGTCCGACGAGGCTTGAAACCCATTCCATCCACCCTATTGAGTACCCCGTACCGATAACGCCTTTGCAAATTTCCCATCCACTTTCACTCACAGGGTACTGCAACTTTGGCGGGATCTGCTGAGAAATCCCCAGCATTTTCGCCCATCCAGCTTCTTCAGAAATGCTTTTCACGTTGCACAGACCTCTCAAGCCCTCTTCGCCACCGAAGCGGCCATATCCCGACCCTTTGACACCGCCAAAAGGCATGGAACATGCATAGAAGGAGCCAAAGTCGTTGACGGCAACCCCACCGGCCTTGACTCCCCGAACACATTTGGACACTGCAGACCAATCATACCCAAAGACACTGGCGCCCAGAGCATAATTGGTCGAATTCGCAATCTCTATGGCTTCATCCACACTCTGAGCTCTCATGAGTACAAAGACTGGTGCGAACAGTTCTGTCTGCGCAATCTCCATGTCGACTGTAACATCACTGAGCAGGGTCGGCTGGAAATAATGACCATGGGGATGGTTAGGGTGGTTGTACCGTCTTCCACCACAGTGTAGATTGGCGCCTTGTGCAACGGCAGCGGCAATGAGTCTTTCGAGTAGGTCAAAGTTGCGAGACGAGATCATCGATCCCATGTCCGGTGTTTTCTTATCAAGCAGCACCGAGCCCAGACGCATGTTCTGGATTTTGTCGCGAACACCGTTCAGAATGAGGTTGTGAACACCCGGTAGAGCAATGATTCGCTCAATGCCAACGCAGTTCTGTCCGGCGGACTGGAATACTCCGCGCATGAGGATGGGTGTCACGCCCTCGACATCCCTGACTGTCTTGGGATCATCAAGCACAATGGCTGGGTCTTTTCCCCCCAGCTCCACAGTCACGGGAGTGAGCGCTTTCGCAGCTGATGTGCATACCTTGTGCGCAACCTCTCTACTGCCGATGAAAGTAATGTGGCTCAAGCCAGGATGACTTGTGAAGTAATCTGCCACCTCTGGAAGGCAAATGACATTCTGAACAAGCTGCGGATCGTGGCCACAACTATGCAATGCTCCTCGGATGAGGTCGGTGAAGTAGAAGGTACTCCAACAAGTCTGTTCGCTGGGCTTGACCACGATCGCATTGCCTGCGAAAAGGGCGGAAATGACAGGGGAAATGAAATTGTGGAATGCATAATTCCAGCTCACGCAGGCTGCCACCACGCCCAAAGGCTCGTAAACGACAGTGTTTGCTTTGGAGCTATAAAGCAGATTTGTCGGTCTTTTCGACGGTCGCAATGCTTTCTCGCCATGCTTTATGGTCCATTGGAGCTTCTCGGCAGTGACCAGTATTTCACCGAAGCAAGCATCAATCTTGGTCTTACCACTGTCCAAACAACAAGCTGTCACGATTTCTTCTTGATGATCGAGGACATATCGGTGGAGGGTGCGGAGGACTTTCCGTCGCTCCGAGAAAGATGTCTGCGCCCATTGTTTCTGGGCTTGAGAGGCACTGGAAATCGCAGAATCTATGTCTGAAGGGGCAGCAGGATCAATGGGCGGGCCTAGAGTGCGGCCATCGGCAGGGCATCGCGGTTGGATACGACCATCGCGAGTCTAGACGAACGTCAGTAGAAGGTCGAGCGGGGTCATCTTCTTGCATACAATGATGTCCTCGGCGTGGGATGTTTGACCACTATCGCTGGAATCCCACTGATAGTCCTTCTGCAGTTGTGCGGGGACTTTGACTGTGTAGCGAATGGCCTGTTCGTTGTTCACATCAACGAAGGTGTTTACGATCAGTATCGACAGGATCGACAGCACAACGACAGAAAGTAGATACGGCCACGCACGCTCTGGCAAGAGCAATACGGAAATGCGCTCTTCAAGTGTGGTGTTTGCGGATATCATCGTTCTTGCATCTTTCATATCCTCCGTCATTGGTTGAATTGATCAAAGTGTCGAGAGTCAGACTTTCGCACCGCCACCTCCATCTTCGTCTGCGCCACAGCTAGTCCTCCTGCACTGAAAATCATATCCGGGACTCTGTGGCAGGATCGAAGATGGATGGCTATCGACGCCACAGTTACGTCAATTAAGAAGACGGATGACAGGCGCCCAACAGGCATATCGTTGCTGCAATCTGCACCGATCAGCAAATGACGTCGGCGTACAACCAGTTTTCCAGGATTCTGCTTGTTTTTTTCCGACGCATGACTCCCAAAAGGATTTTGCCCATGCACAATGTATCCATGTCCATGCAACATCCATGCGACCTTAGTGGCTTTTGACTTCCTGATGGAACCTGATCCTTGCTATTATGGGCATGTTTGTTGCGATTTTAAGTGGAATGCTGGCAAGATTCTTTCCACTTGGACCACGTCAGATGGAAAGATGGTCAGCCTCAAGACCCAGTTGCAGCCTGAAACCAATCGACTTTCTCGCCGATATCGACGTCATCTTCGATTAAAGAGCACTATGGATACACGGCGCGTATGGTATTGGTTCAAAGCTCATGGCCATCACGAAAAACAATTGAGAACTAGAACAGATTGAGTTTAGATATCGGACATGTCTGGAGACGCCCTTTGAAACGTGTGTGGAAATGAGGTCAAAATGGAGAGAAAGAGAGAAACCGTGGTGACGGTATGATGTAGTGCACAGTAACGATTTTCCTAAGCGATGCAAGTGATACAAAGGCAGTCGCCAGCCACCGCCTCTTCCTTCTCGCTTCCCTGCCTTGTGAACATTCTAGACATTTTCTCACAATCAACATAAAACCAACCTTCCTCAGCCTCATCCTCTTCCAATCCTCCAGCAGTAAACAGTACCTCATACTACCACGCGTCCTACAACAACAAACACCCTCCACAACACACACCTAAACAATCGCAATGGGTGCCGTCGTCTCTTGCGTAAGTAGCCTTGCTTCATTCTACCCGAATCACAGCAACTAATTATTTCTACCGCAGTTCGAATCCATCTGCCGGACCATCGGTTCGGTCTTGATGGCCATCGTCAACGGTATCGGCGCTATCCTCACCGCTATCGTCAACGGCATAGTGGCTCTCTTTGATATCATCATCTCGTGCCTCACCTGCGGCCGTGGCGGCGGCAGACGAAGAGGCGGAGGAAGGCATACGACGAGTACAGTCTGATCGCCGGGCTCTCTCCATCAAGATGACAGGGGAGTGAGGGAGTCCGAGATATTTCTCGACGACTGCGAATGATGAGGGGATAATTGGAACGGTTCAGGAAGGAATTGCATTTGTGTACTTTTGGGGATGTTGATACCAGTGGCTTTCTCAGCGCATTGCTTCGTCGACAGCAGCCCAGTCGGAGAGTCCAGACTTTGCGCGCAGAGCTTGTACTTTTACGACCTTGTTTTTACGCTCGATACCCTCAGACAAGCACTGCTAATGGTGCTGTTAATCAGAATTTCATGATTTGAGACCAAAGGATCACACAATTATGCTTCGCATTTATCTTGTTATTACTGGTACATTGTTTAACCAATCTATCTGTTATACCTTCAAGCCATATATGCAACACAACTCCCGCTCCCAACGCGTCAAACCAAATACAATTGAAACATTCAACTCGTCAATGAGACCATCTCACCCTCCAACTCCGGCCGTCTCTTCTCCTCATTGATCAGGTTTTCAAACACCCAATGTCCAACATCCGCCCTCTTGATGCTGAACCCCCGCGCCGGTTTGGCCTCAGTCCCGCTGCTTACCTTCTCCAGTCCCACGACATCAGTGTACTCGACAGCGCCAGTCAACAACGTCGGCCGGATCCCCGTGACATTGCGGAATGCACCGTTGTCTGCACGATACACATTCTCCATCTTCTTCTTGTCCGCGTGCGGCACGGCAAGCATCTGATGGTACATGAAGCGCATACCGAATGGCACATCCTCGGGACCACGCGAAATGCCGGTCGTCGAAACGAACATGAGTAGTGGTTTTCTCTCCGCCAGGTGAGGCTTTTCAACATAGATTTCGCGCAGCGCCGTAACAAGCGTCTTGGCCGCGGTCTCGCAAATATTGTTGTTGTCCAGTTTCGCGATGTGCAGTGGGTGACATGGGTCGAATTGCAGACTGGGCGAGCCGCCAAGACCAGTGACAATGTGTGTGGGCAGGTCGTCTCGTGCTGTCAAGGTGCCTTTCACTGCTGCGACGTCCAAAGCGTTGCCCTCGATGATGGTGAGGTTCTTGGCTACCAGGACTTCATCGAGACCTTGCTCAGTCAATTGCTTGATAAGCTTGGCTGGTGTGCGGACGAGAGCTGTGGCTTTGTAGCCTGCAAGCAGGGTGTGGATGAGGATGGCGTTGGTGACGCCGCCGGTCGCGCCGAAGAACGCGACGGTGGTGGATTGGGGCATTTTAGCGATCATCTTGTCGGTTGTAGTGATGTGTGGTCGTTCAGTTGGTTTTATGGTGTTATTGAGGCTGCTTTGCGAGGTCGACTACGGTAGTTTTTGTATTGTTGAGGTCTTTGGTGGTTTGCTGCGATGGTGTCTGTGTGATGATTAGCAGCTTCGATACGGAAGTTAGCCATCATCTTTATATGCATTATACGGGCGCATTGTCGCCAGCGTGTTCATCATGTCTACGAGGGCGAGAATTGGCCGAGATGTTCGCGACGGAACAACGACGGAACAACTTGGCGCATCAAAGTCCATTCGCACGGTAGATTGTATGGAGGTTGAGTTTAGCTGAGCGGCAGGCAGATGTTTAGACTTTAGATGCGGCAGAACAACAGCTACAATCGGACGAATAATTCCACCGACGGTCAGCAATAGCCACTCCAATTGGCTACAACCCTCCGATGACCCCAGATATTGCTCCCCGGCTGAGGCTTCCAACCGCAGGGCTCAAACTCAGTCATTCAACAGTGTACCTCCAGTCTTCGTACGTAAAATTCCTTGCACATACACCGCTAGAGCAGCACCAACAATGGTGGCTTGTGGGCTCAGAAAAATCGTCCCGGCGATGTCGCACAAACCATCCCAGACGGTGTTGTCTTGACGGTCGAGGTAATCCTGCCCGCAAGTTAGCTCATGATCCCCGAGAACGTTTTAGGTACATACGTCGCCACGATGGTCTTGGTGGTCCAGACAGTTGTGTATGCCCTAGTGATCCGAGTCCGAGTAGGCGTTGCTGCCGTAACGGTAATTGTCGTATTGGCTTGGCCAGAGTATGCAGTCACAGGTGATGGCGTGCTGGAAATGTCAGCATGTTCATATCTTTCCCCGGCCGAGAACTCACATCGTAGTAGTCGAGCTGACGATGGTCGTGTCAATCTCCGTGCTCGTCGGACCCGTCACAGTTACGGTCGACGAAACGACCAAGGATGTCTCAAGGTACGTTGTCGTGCATAGATCTAAATAGTCAGCAAGAGTATACCATTACCATGAGCAACACCTTACCTGCTCCCCGATCCACAAGTTTGCCGTCTCGTGGCTCGATAGTTGCACGCTTGAAGACCTCTCTCACGTGCCTGTCCCTTGACGAACCGCGCCAGAACCAGCGATTTGCATTTGCAGCGACAGTTGTATTGGCCACAGTCGAGCTTACAGCTGAGCTCGCAGCTGCCAGTAACGATGCCTTGGTGGGGTGTATCGTGCATGTGGGATCCTGTCTATGCGGCTGCGTCATGCAGTTTGCGGTGGAGGTGGTAGTCGAGATGGTGGAGCTAAATGTTCTTGCAGTCCGAGTCCTGCTCATGGTGGAGGTCGACCAGACAGTCACACGCGAGGGTGTTGTCGTTATTGTGCTCGTCAATGTAGTGGATGGCAGAGTAATGGTCGAAGCGGATAGAGTAATCGAGTCCCAGCCAGTACTTGTGGAGGTTATCGTCGTTGACGGGATGCTGGTGACAGTGAATGTGGCAGTAGGAGTGGTGGTCACAGTCACAGGTGGTGCCGCTATAATTGAGAAATCCCTCATCCAGGCAAAAGTCAAGCCTTCGACAACGACAGTCCAGTTGCCGGAGAACATCTGGTCCTTTTGCAAAGTGTTGCCCGTGACATTGCTGATTCTGGTCAACGCAAGTCAAAAGAGATATGAGTATATACTTACCAAGTGGACACCATATCCGTGTCGTCCGGCTGTGTAGGTATATCGGAGCAGAAGTATTCATTACCATTGGGATCGACGAGGATGGGTGTGATATCGCCTTGGCTATCACTAGGCTGGCAACCTCGTCATTGTCAATGTAGGGTCCGCTCTTGCCTCGAACATGAACGTACCTTCGAACTCGGTTCCAAATGAAAAGTAATCAGTAGAAGTGGTGTTGATACAGTAGGGACCTCCGCCATCGACGAAGTCGTAGCCAAAAGAAATACAATCTGCCAGAGTCTGCCCGGCCAGGAAAAACACCGCCAAAAGAGAGTGCAGAAGTCGATACATTGTGGAGATAAACGAATGTAGAAACGAAGGTAGTAACGAATGCACAAACGGGTGTAGAAGTCAGTGAAGGAACGAGATCTTTCTGCCCATGCAACGGGAACAGGAAATGCGAGATATATGAGCCACCATCGAGGTGCCTGCCCTGCT
Source organism: Exophiala viscosa (assembly GCF_022695815.1). Classification (NCBI taxonomy): domain Eukaryota; kingdom Fungi; phylum Ascomycota; class Eurotiomycetes; order Chaetothyriales; family Herpotrichiellaceae; genus Exophiala; species Exophiala viscosa. The sequence continues at coordinate 992,449 of NW_026944358.1, read as the reverse complement.
AGCTGGACAGGACTCGATGGAGGCGCCCATGGAGCATCGCATTACGCCTTACCTCTCAATGCAGCCATAACTGAGACATCAACAAACCACCCTTCGATGATATGCACTGAGATAACGGTCTCGTAAGAATGGGTCCAAATCTCAGGGTGTCCCAAGGCAAGGGTCCCAGCTCCACTGACGACCGACTCGTCTTGGTAAAGACCATAGTCGAAAGCAATCACACAGGACAAGACTGGCCAGCCGTAGCAAGAGCTCTCCGGCTGCAGGTACGGCTTCGGCATATGGTAAAGGCATGGTTGGGTGGTCGAAGGAGCTGCCAACTCGGAAGCGGAGGAGAGCTGTCAGAGCCGGGATACAGGATTGAAAACATTCTATTTCTAGATCTTCGGCCGACAACATTCGAACGAGAAGATGCAAGGAATCTTTCTCTTGTTCAGCATGAGAACACTGAGTGATGCAACAAGGACAATGAGATTGTACGGAACCCGAGATGATTGATTCTGCCAAGCTCGAAATATATTGTCCTAGTCTCCTACTGTATCCTAACAGTAAATCGTCTTTCTTTCATGCACCAGTCCACCATTTCATTCATGACCATGGCTTCTCGCAAGCCCGGCCAATATCTGCTGGGTGAATTGCAAACGTCCATATCAGCCTCTCTTTCTGGGAAATTGCATCTTGCGTTATGTCTTATCTCCTCCGCAAGTCGTCTGCGAGATGGCCTTCTCCCGAGTTCCGAGAAACATTTGCATCCCTTCCTTGCACAACCGGAAGCACCGCATGTCTGGCCATATCCAAGACATGCTGCATCTGTACCACGTTGAGGCATGGGCATTGTTATGTTGCCCCTGCATAGAGCAGTTCGAGAGTTGTTCTGGCCATCATCGTGTTCCGTTCATAAGGTGATGAGAATCTGTTTTCTTTGCTTTCTTTGTCCCGTGTTGTTTCTGCGCTTCTTCTTCATACACTCGTTTCAATATCGCTCAGTCACTCGCTATGTTTTTCCTTCTTCCACTAGCTCTGCTCCTGTTGCAACAGGTTTCGGGCGCATTCATTCCAACAGCCGAACTTGTCCGAATCGACAATGATTATGCACGAAGGCAAGCTGCCACAACGACTAGTACTACGTCAGCTACGACAACCTTGAAGCCAGATTCTCAATGTACAAACGGGCCGCTGACTCGTCAATGTTGGGGAAATGGCTTCAGTATCGCTACAAATTATGACAGTACCTGGCCCAATACTGGCAAGACCGTCTCATATACATTGGAGATCACGAATACAACAATGGCACCAGACGGCGTTCCGCGCACGGTCTATGCTGTGAATGGACAATACCCAGGGCCTACCATAGAGGCCAATTGGGGCGACACACTTCAGATCACCGTCAAGAACAGCCTCACAACCAACGGGACGAGCATGCACTGGCACGGTGTCCGTCAGTGGCACTCGAACGAGATGGACGGCACGAATGGCATCACTGAATGCCCTCTTGCTCCCGGTCATTCTCGGACTTACACTTTTCTTTGCACGCAATTTGGTACGACATGGTATCACAGCCACTATTCAAGTCAATATTCCGACGGTGTGGTCGGTTCAATCATTATCAATGGTCCTGCCACCTCCAACTATGATATCGACCTGGGCACGTTTCCCATGACCGACTGGTGGTACACACCCGTATTCACGCTTGACCCTTTGATCCAGACCGGTGCCTTCCCAACCGGACCACCTTCCGCCAATAACATCCTCATCAACGGCACAAACGTAAACCTGAACGGCACTGCCGGCAAATACAGCAGGACAACCTTGACGAAGGGCAAGAAATACCGGTTGCGCCTCATCAACACGTCTACGAACGACAACTTTCAAGTCAGTCTAGACGGGCACAACCTCACCGTCATTACCGCAGACTTTGTCCCCATTGTCCCATTCTCCACACAATGGTTGTATATTGGCATAGGACAACGGTACGATGTCATCATCAACGCCAACGAAGCGATCGACAGCTACTGGTTCCACGTCGTCCCTCAATCGGGCTGCAGTAACAACCAGAATTCAGACGCCCTCGCAATCTTCAGCTACGTCGGCGCAAGTTCGAGTACGCCTTCCAACGCGACAAAGAGCAATGCCCCTTCAACGCCAGGATGCTCAGATCCAAACAAGAGTCTCGTTCCATACGTCAAATTGAACGTGCCGAGCAACTACACAATCCCACAGTCTTCGGACCTGGACGTCGGCTTCGCCATCGTGCAGAACACGGCCCAACAGACCTTGTTCCAATGGAACCTCAACTTCACCGCCATTCAAGTCCCATGGGGCAAGCCTACACTGCAATACGTCTTGGATAGCAACACCAGTTATCCTCCGGACATGAACCTCATTTCCCTTCCCAACGCCAACGCCTGGTCATATTGGGTCATCCAGGCCGTTACTACCCTTGCACCGCCCCAACCACATCCGATTCATCTGCACGGACACGACTTCTACGTCCTCGGCGCTGATTCGGGTATCTATAACAACTCGCAGACTCTGAATTACGTGAATCCGCCACGACGAGACGTGGCTATGCTTCCTGCTGGCGGATATTTGGTTATTGCTTTCATCACGGATAATCCAGGCGCGTGGCTTATGCATTGCCACATCGCGTTCCACATCGGCCTGGGTCTTGGAGCGCAGTTCCTTGAAGAGCCTGACTATATCCGGAGCACGTTGCCGATCGGGCAGGATTGGCAGCAGGAGTGCACTGATTGGAATAATTATTATGCCACGGCATTGTATAAGGAGTCAGACTCGGGTTTGTAAGGCAGAATAGCTGCGTAAGGACCAGGCTGGATTGTTGGTGATAAAATCTTGTTCGACGAAAATCCGTGGTAAGTGTACCAGAATAGATGTGAAATGGTTCAAGAACCTGCTTTCATAGTTTGGCTGCTTGCTAGGGGATACCACAATTCGCACAGAATATCAGCATCGCATTCACGTCAACACCAACCGGAACTCGGAATCGATAAGTAGTAAATGCACACTTATTCGGAGGCATAACAGAACAATGGAAGGCCGCTGCATAGTTTGAACATTTCTGATGCGATTGATCTAAACCACTATACACAACCTCTGGAATGCGTGCAAAGAACCCATTTTTCGCACCACCCATGAAAGTCTGACGGTATCACCCATTTTAATTCGAAGCTGTCTATAGAACAGACAGGTTGGGGAATCTCTCCTGTAAAGAGAACGATGTGTTAGCATAACCCCATTCAAAAACCGTAACTCCAGCTCAAGCAGAATGTGATGATCACGTACCAAGTATCCAGGAGGCATCCATCGTCCCTTCTTGACCAATCTCGCCGTGTACTCGTCGATTTCTGGGGCGGCAGCAGTAATTTCGTCCACGGTCATCTCCTCCCACGGTCTTGCACCCTCGATATCGTTCAGCGCCTTCTCCAAGCTCTTCAATTCCACCTCGACCTTGGTCTTCGTCTCCTCGGCATTCTTAAGCGCGACTTGCTCAAAACTCTCGATCGCTTTAAGCTGCTTGTTCACGTCGTAGGTCTTGGGCTGGAACGTCTTGAAGTACTGCTCGATCTCGTCGATGACGGCCGAGTTCTTCAGGAGTGATCGGTAGTGGCCGAAATCCACAGTCGTGGGCTCCTCGGACAGGACTTGAACTCGTCGTCGGGCGTCATCGTTTCGCTTTTTGAAGTTGGCGAGAGCGGTGGCCGTGCTGCCTCGAAGGCCGAGCTGCGTGCCGACTTTGCTCCAGTCGAGCTTCATTGCTGCGCGGGACTGCTCAAAAGCACCAGTTAGACACAATTTGATTCGGACATTTCGAGGACGCAAAAGCTGCTGTATGCAGAGAGGGAGCTTGGGAGAGACGTACTTGAGCCATTTTGGCGAGGGTGGTGTGGTGAAGGCGAGTTGAGAGTGGTGTCAATGAGCTTTTGTCGTTGTTCAAGGTTCGACCTTCGTCCCTGAGTCGGCAAAGATTCCACATATAGTGCGTCCACGTGACTTTGATTTTCAATGCTTCTGACGTAGGAATACAGAGGCTCATTTATCTAGAGCATGAATAGAAGCACAATGGCATGAGAGGAGATGTACACTGCAGGTTTAAGACGAGCATGTTGTATTTGGAGCTCATCTACGAGCATATTCGAGTATGCTGGTTTTGTGCGCAATGCACGTGGGCAACAAACCCTTCCATCCATCCCATGACCCAATCCTGGGGCAATATGATGCGGGCCGAGAACTTTTGAGTGCTTTTGATCATACACTTAGCGCCATAATGGAGTTGACTATATCATTGCCATTCTCCTTGAGCGCCTTGACAGCCTTCTTTCGCGACACTGATGCCTGTGTCATGACGAGCTCAATGTCCTTAGCCTCAAGACCACTGTCATCCACTTCTTCGTCATCGTCGTCCTCTTCCTCGGGCTTCTTCTCCTCAACGGCCTTGCCCTTGCCATTCTCGTTGGCGTGGTCGTGACCGGAGTGATCAGCGTTGGCGGCCTCGGCAGCAGCAAGTTGTTGAGCGGCGGCGGCTTGCGATTGGGAGTTGAGATCCTCGATCTTGGCTTCTCCGAAGATGCTGGATCGAATGTTAGACAGTACTTTTTCACTGGATATGTCTGTAACTTACATCCAAGTGTTGCTGGTTGGGGAGCGGTAGACATCGGGGTTGGAGATGACAAAGAGAACCTAGTAAAAGACGTCAACCACCTATTGCTTCATCTGCAGCTTGCGACTCGATGGCATTGGTTGCTACCATCGTTTCTGCCGTGCATTCATGGAACACTCACTCCCTTAGGTCTTCTCAATGTGACTCGTGTGATTCCTGGGACATGCTTCAAGCCCAACTTGCCGATGGCCTTTCGTGCCTTCTTCTCGTTTCGGCTGTGGACTGCGACGGCAGAGCCAGCTGGGATGTTGGCCTCGCCCTCTCCGCCAGCCTCGACTTCAGAGTCAGATGAGCTGGACGCATCATCCGCTGTGGTGTTCTTGGTGGGCTCGTCATCTGGGAGCTCTTCTATTCTTGGGTTCGACATGCTGGGCGACTAGTGATTCAATGTACAAGGCCTAGACTGTGCCAATATGCAGGTTAGCTAAATGGTCGTAAAGAGGGCGGGACGCAGGCAGTTGTCGGCGACCAGGAGGGCCCAGAATGTGAGGATTTTTGGTGTTGCTTGCTTGCGAAGCAGTTCGCATACCACCAGGGAGTCTTACAAGTGTGTCTTCTGTATGGTCGTTGCGCAAATGGATTTTGTGTGCTCCCAGTGGTGAAGCAACGATTCCGAGCTCGCAAGTGCATCTCGCCAGTCTTGGCGGGAAGTGCTGCATCACGTGATATGACCAAATCTCGAGATTCGGCGGGCATTTCAACAGTATCGACATCCATGTGAGTTACTTTCACTTGAACAGTCTACTCGTAGTCACTACTAAGTCCGCTACCTGTCGCGGAGGCTCCTTGAGTTAGCAGGATCTGAAAGCAAGAACGCCAAAGCGCATGAGTCGGGACAGAACGTCGCCGCAGGGACTTTTCAACGCATACGAATCAAAACGTCCAAGCGATGAAACGAAGAGCCGTTCAACAGCGGTGGAACGCGAGGAGACCGGGTCAGAGTTGTTCTCAATGGTCAAGGCAAGCGACGCTGTTGAAACACCTTGTAGTCTGAGCATAACAGCAACAGCCGTTAACGTAAAAAGATATTGTTCTTCATCGCATGAATTTGTTTGATTGACTTGTATCACTGCATGATTTCCCACTCATGTCCATCCGGGTCCTTTGATCCATATCGGATGTTCTTGAATTTGTTGAATCGTGCTTTGCAAGTAAATCCGTGCGGGCGAAAGAGCAGAAAGAGCCACAGCCACGGATACTGTCCTGCATCCCTAGTGCTGAAGGGAAATGGCCGACATGCCCACAGCTTGCATGTCCTCCATTGATCTTGAAAAAGTTTGAGTACGTAGACGCCTTGAACCAATGCCGAATCTATGCCTTTGCCGTCGCTCGAATCTTAGCGTGCGCCTTGAGTGTCTCGAATCGTTGCTATTCATCCTGCTCGTCAGCAAAGAGTTCCTCCGTGTGCTTGAAATCCCGCAACTGAGCAACTCACCTGCTTCTTCAGTCTCATCACCTTGAAACGTTCAAAGTCTGTCAGGTTTCTCCTCCTGTCTTGTTGTTCTCTCTTCTTAGCCCAAGATGACTCGGCCCACTTCTTGTCGACCTCGTGCTTCTCCCAGAGCTTCTTAATGGCCCCGGTGCCAGCGGCCTTAGGCAGGTTGGGGATGACCCAGGGTGTCAAGGAGACTGCGCTGGTTGCAATAGCTTGACGGGGAACGACTTCGCCTTCTTTCGTTGAGGGTCCATCGACCAGGATCTGCACCATGTGAGCCTTATCTTCGTGTATGTCGGTCGGTCACAATCATACTCTTCCAGGATCAATGATCTCAGCCACGGTCGCCAGCTTGCCGTCGAATGGTCCCGAACGGATGGTGACCACTCGTCCGACCTCGACGAACTTCCACCCGGCGGGCTTGATATCAACTCCAGACATATTGGCGAGAAGACTGTGCGCAGCGATCAGTACGAATGGTGATGAGAAGGAGTGTCGACGTGCATACAGAAAAGTGCGTTGGGATTATGTTAAAGTCGCCTGGTCCAAGTCAATCAATGTTGGAGTCGAGCGCAAATTGCTCCGATCGTGGGCGCACACAATGCCAAGGAAAATTGCAAGTGTCTTGGCGGGTTTTTGAACACTGCCACTGCGGTCTGTCCCGATGGCCGAAGTCGTTTGAAACTTTTCTCTCAAGTCTCTTTCCAACAACAACACTCGCCGTTCCCAAGCTTCATGTTATGGCTGCTCGTCCCAGAGTGCTTTACAGCAGAGCATGTCAGCTTGCAGATGATGATGTCCAGTAGAGCGAGAGTTACACAAGTCTTGTGCTTGGTGAACTGACAAGTAAGGGTAAGCAAACATGTTTTCTCATCCATCTCTCCCCTTCATGATGTTATAATTTGCGATTGAATTCGTCGTTGGAGACCCTCGCCGGGGTCTCATAACAGCGTCGAAGAGATGATATTTTATTCTTACATATACTGAATGTCCTGTACATCATGCATCTTTCCGAGCGCGCATTGTTTGCTGGTCGTCGCTAACAGATTGATCAGATACTACAGCATGTCATGCTCTCCCTGGCATGAGCCTTATTTGAATGGCCAAAACAATCCGTCTGCACTACTGCATCTTGTGAAAAGGTACGACCGTCTTCCATCAAGCCCCTTCCCGGTGATTACAACAAATTTCTGCCTAGATAGTAAATGACATCAGTTTTCAACTGATATGATCGCAACCTTTCACCAAGATCTCTGAGGGAATCCCAGCCTACTCGCATGCTCTAACAATCGTGGGAGAACTCTTGCTGACTTTCTACCAGGTATATCATACCAGACACCCGCCATGCTGGATACTTTCAATGTGTTGCTGTATGCTTTGAATGTGCTATGCCCCGACACGCCACTGTGGTTTAACGACGTTACTCGTAACGTGTGAAAGGATTTGTTCGACTGGAGCCTCCTTGCAATGACTATTATGCCGTGCACCCACATTAGGACGTTTGCTATCCTGTGCAGACCTCAGGCCATCCTTCCAAGTGACGTGTTCTACGCTCCACGTTCGACCGTTATCACCGTGGCACTGCGGGATGGAGTGCTGGGGACGAGCAATGTTGCACAGGTGGTACCCAGCAACATTGAATGAGGTATTCCTCGTCAGAGTACCGTGACGTCCAGACCATAGCCGATGTAGTATTCTAGAACTCTGCCTGCAAGATGTGGCCCAGCTTCTTATCTTGCCCCTAAATTGTGACCTCCAGGGATGAAGGGAGTGAATGTCAGTCTTGCTTGAACATGACACGCCTTGAAACATCACGGAAGACACGCTTGCCGGACAGCCTGGAGAATTCCGTGACGGAAGTGTGGAAGCATTACGGCTCAAGGCACCCCAGCTGGGGGCTGCGATTGGCCGTTCATCGGAAGAAGTGTTTCGGGTGCCACGGGAAGTCGGTGCGGTGGCAGGGTTTGCGGGGAAGCGAGGTGAAGGACGTTGGAGCTAAGGAGCTGGAAGCACAACATCTAGGTTCGTTCATTAGGAGATCATGTCACTAGAGTTGTACAAGCATCAGCATTGGAGTGAGGAAGGAGATGATTCAGAAGCTGGCTGGGTATCCCTCTTCCAGAGTACGTGGCGTATTCCTTTCTTCCTCCAGGTGAGGCTGGAATCGGATCCAGCAAGGTTCGTCAAGAACCTCAACGTCTCGTCTTCCCGACACATTGGACCTGCAGATGATCTACCGGAAATGACCGTACACTTGATCAACGGGAATGACATGAGGATGATATATGAAACCCTTGTACGAGTTGGTGACAGTCTGATGAAAAGGTGCGAGGCATTAAAACATCAAGGTAAGTGCGTTGTTACTGAAACAGCACATCAAACCATTTTTGTGCCGCACCCCAAGAGTATGGTCAGATACCATCCATGCTGAGATAGCTCACAACTCCAAGGAAAAGAGAGACTCAAACACCCTCCTCCACGATGGCTTGACAACTCTCCTGTGTTTCTCGATCAACAAACCCTCCTTCTTTCCCGGCATCATCTCCGTGCTTTGGCCTCAAGTTTGCCCACTTTCCTTCCTGCTTCCCGTCTTCGTGCAACCTCTTTACCTCGACCGCAGCATCATCGGCACCTCAACCTGCGGCTTGAGCGACACAGCTCGTGAACCCGCATCAACATCAGCACGCCTTCGTCTTACTTACTCTCATTTCCTCCCGCGACTCGTCCCTTCTGTCAGTTTCTCAACTCCTGAGACAACCTGCCAACTTGCCGTCATTCCAAATATCACCCTCTACTTCACTACCCGCTGGTACGGATGGCTTCATCAACTCCATGTACAGGGGCACAGCCTCGAACTGTTAATAATGGACTCAATGGAGGTACGACCGGACTTCACACCACATTCGCAAACGTCTACGACATGTCTCTAAGATACAACACCGACGGCCTCGGCTTCACTTACATCGCCCTTGTCATAGCGTGGACGTGTCTATTGCTGCCGGCTGCAATATTCCTCCTGCGCAATCGACACCTGCCTTTCCTGCGCATGCGGAATATTCCCTTGACTATCAGCGCTGTTGCGGTCTTACATGTCTACTGGGTTCTGTGCATGATTGCATATGTGCTGAACGGATTTTTCCCGTGTGCTACCGAGTATTGGATCATGAGCATCTACCTACCTGTGGGTATCGCCTTGTTTCAGGCTACAAACTCCCAACTGTTCTCGATTGCCACGGCGCAAAAGAGATACGCACAAGGCGATATTCTCGTTGAGACAAGAATTCCAAGCCCCAAGATAAGAGGATGGCGCACGTGGTGGGCGAAGCTCAAGACATACAATGCTACCAAGAACACAATGGCATGGATTGGTATCGCCATGATCGTCCAGGTGAGTGCCAAGTGAAAGAAACTCTGAACCACACTGACAAACATAGCTTGTTTTGGCCTTGATTGTCTTCCTTGTCTCGCGACAATTCCATCCTGGATTCGGTGTGACTGGCCATGCCACAACTAGAGGAGATTGTCGAAGAGGCTGGGCATGGTGAGCCAAACCTATATTGAAGATGTTATGCTAAGACCCATCTGCTGACAAACGAACAGGATGCCGTCGATTGCATGGCAGATATTCTGGTCTTGGATTTACGCTCCAGTCCTTCTCTGGCGTGTCCGGAACATTCATGATGTCCATGGATGGCGCAAACAGACAATTGCCTGTATCCTTGCTGGGTGTGTTCCTATTATGTTGCTACAATAACAATTCATTGACAATAACAGGTTGCCGGCCTCTCCAATGTGGCTTGTCGCACTCTATGCCAAGGGAATGAAGCCAGTAGACAACTACGTCGTCCCTCCTCTATGGTACGAATTGCCGATTGACGTTGTGCTGCATGATGCTGACCCAACCCAGGTTCTCTCCTTCCATTGTCATCATGCAAGGCTCGGTCGTGTTTGTCCCGTTCTTCCAAATCTTCATGAATCGAAAATTGCAAACCGAGACACGAGAAATCATCGCGGAGTGGGAAGAAAAGCACAAATCAAGCGGTTCTTTCACATCAGGTTCCACCAAAATCGCGGCTAGATCCAGATTTTGGCGTCCTCACTTCCAAAAGAGTATGAAGGATCCGAGTATTCGTCCTGGAGACATGTATACCATGGGCGCACTCGAGACGGCACTAAAGATTGATCCAACTCGTCTTCTCACATTCTCGGCTCTGAGAGACTTTTCTGGCGAAAACATCAGTTTCTTGATCCATGTAAGAGAATGGAAGGCCAAGTGGAACTCTGGACGTCCCAAGACAAGCATGCTTCACAAAGAAACCCCAGTCAAGACTTATGATCAAGCAATGACTCGACAACAGTTTCAACAAGCTGTCGGTATCTATGCTTCGTTCGTGAGTTTGAAATACTCGGACTTCCCAATCAACATCTCGTCTGGCCAGCTTCGACAACTGGAGGCGACGTTTGAACAATATGCAGCCTTGGTCTGTGCCGAAGCCGCTTGCAATTCTGCCACGCCTTTCGAAGACTACTGGTCTTCGACTGTCTCAGAGGATTTGGAAAGTCAACCGGGAAGAGATCAGTTTTCAGTCGTATCCACTGCCGTTGGCGATGGCGAAAAGTACGAGTCAAACCCCGAGGCGGTCCAGACACGTCAAATTCAAGAGCTCAAGATGACCAACTTCGGAGAGAGATTACCTGCCAGTATTGGAATACCAGATACATTCGACGAGAAGGCTTTTGACAATGCTGAACAGAGTATAAAAGAGCTGGTTCTGACAAACACCTGGCCTAAATTCGTCAGACACGGACATATGCAACCAGCTGTCAAATCGGCTTCTACTTCTCAGTTGCGGGCGGCGATGGAAGCTTGTCGAACCAGACTTCCCAGATGGCGCAATGGGTTCCGCAAGTAAGGTACTCGAGTTGTTTCTCAAGATGAGACGGAGTTTCGTAGGGGTTCTGGTGGACTTCGTGCAGCAAGGCGTCCGGGATGTCAAAAAAGGTGGAGGTTGGAAGGACGGAATGATACCCCCCAAAAAGGTGGAGGAAATGATTGCTCATGCTAAGGATAGAGAATGGCTGAGAAAATTACCCTCCTTTCAAAAATGGTCTTGGAGGGGCTTATGAGCTGGACTCGACCTCGTTGCATGTCAGAGACACAATCTTCTTTGGGGATGATATCAAGAGCCATGAAGTGATTAGGTAAACGTTGATAGAGTATGGACAGGAACTGTCAACCTCACATATGAAAGTCCTGTTCGAAATTGATACCTCACTGGTGTCCTAACCCTAGACTGCTAAGGAGAGATGGGCAGACAAGAGCGTACAACAGCATTTGGTCATGACGTTGGGATTTTGTGGGTATAAGTATCGTGATCTGAATGAGAAGAATTTGTCTCATGAATGCATCAAATTGTCATCTACGTTTCTCGAGCCTGTATGCACACCAACGGAGGCAACAACAATCTAACAAGACAGGAAAATGCAGTTGTGTCGATAGTTGGTCTTCAACAGTGACCCAAGACCGTCATCCACCCCTCAATGTCCTTTTGTCTTTTCTCCCTCCATCTTCGAGCTTGACAACCACCTAGAGTCCGTATTCTGCTTCAAGCATGTATGTCATTGCGTCGAACCAGTGCTTTTGTTACCGTCAATGCGTCAAGACCATGATTCTGGGGGTATGCGATTCGTAATGACATGGCCTTTTTGATCTGTGCTTGCAAGCTGAGTGCTCTACAACTTGTCTGTGAAATGGGTTAGTATGAGTGCAGTTAAACATAGATGCAAGGAGAAACATACCATAGTAGTTGTCATAGCCGGGAACTTGGGGTTTGAGACCCTTTCTCGTACGCATATCCACGGTGATCTTGCCGGGCATGCTGGCGGCGTCAAGTGGCGAACCACCGGGCAGAATCTGCCAGTGGTCGAACACCATCTGGGGGAAGGCTTGACCACCAGTGGCGGCACGGAGATCGGCGTTGAAACCGAAAGACTCCATGACAGGAAGGTAGGCCTTGACAGTGAACAGTGGTGTACCCACACGTTGCTCCTCGTAGAAGACGTGACCTCTTCTGCGGGTCAAGACACCATAGATACCACCCATGGCTTGTTCTGGAACCTGGATTTCGACCAAGAAGACAGGCTCTTGGAGGCCGGGGTCAGCCAAAAGTGTGGAAGCGTACAGCACACGTCTGGCAGTGGGAATGATCTGACCGCCACCACGATGGATAGCATCGGCGTGAAGAGTGACATCCATGATGTTGAATCGGACTCCTCGCAGAGGCTCTTCGGCGAGAGGACCTTCACGGGTAGCCCATTGGAAACCAGAAACGAAAGAATCCTTGATTTCGTTGAGGTACTGGACGGCCTTGGTCTGGTCAACCAACAAGTTGGGACCAGTGGTGTCGGGACCGAAACCCCAAATCTTTCGTGCATCGGTAACATCCCAGCCGTGGTCGTCAGCAAGGACACGGGCACGGGCCTTGAAGTCGTCACGGGGGTTGATCTTGCCGCCCTCGATGTCCTTGGAAACTTCCTCACCGAGAGGCGATGCAATGACATACAGCCGGTTGTGCTTGTTGGGAGATTTGGACAGGGCAGTCATGCTGGAGTCGCCACCAACGGTCTCACGGTATGAGACGACTGGGTCGCTGATCTTAAGGGGCACACCAGCGTGGTCCTCTTCCAAATCCTTCAAGCAGATTTCCAAGTGAAGTTCACCAGCACCAGCAACAACGTGCTCGCCGGACTCGGTGATCATGGTCAAGACGCAAGGGTCGGACTTGGACAATCGCTTGAGACCTTCGACAAGTTTGGGCAAGTCGTTGGCATTCTTGACTTCGACGGATCGTCGCACGACAGGAGAGACGGAGAACTTCATGACCTTCATGTTGTGGGCGGTCTCAGAGGTGGTGAGAGTACCGGACTTGAGCAAGAACTGATCGATACCGACCAGACCGACAATGTTACCAGCTGGCATATCATCAATAGGCTCGACGGTACGACCCATCATGAGGACAGTTCGCTGGATCGCCTTGACGAAGAGATCTTCCTTCTTGCCAGGGACGTAGTTGGGACCCTGAATGCGGACCTTCAGGCCAGAGCGGACGGTACCAGCGAAGACACGACCAAAAGCGTAGAATCGGCCCTTGTCGGAAGTCGGCACCATCTTGGAGACGTAAAGCATGAGGTCACCCTTGGGGTCGCAGTCGCGGATGGCGATGCAGGCGGCATCGTCCGAAGGACCCTCGTAGAGAGTCTCGGCACGGTATTTCTGAGCTGTGACTGGAGATGGCAAGTGGATAATCATCATCTCCAACAGAGCGTCGGCAGCGGGCAAGAACTTTCGCATGGCGGCCTTGAGGAGACCCTTTCCAGGAAGCTCCTTCTCTTCTGAGGTGATCTTGATGTCGAGCTTGCCGCACAAGGTGACAAGGTCATCGACCTTGCCCTTCATGAAAGCGTCGAAGATCTTGAAGATGGGGTCAAGGATGAACTGGTTGAAAGCACGCTCTAGGGTCTGGCCCTCGTGCGTGCCAACCTTAGTCCACTTCTTGGTCTTGGGGTTGAAGAAGCTGTCGCCCCAAAGACGCTCCATCATCTTGGACTTGTCGACACCGAACTTCTTGGCGTATCGGACGGCGAATTGACGGATGGTAAAAGCCCAGCCGTGCAGACCGGAACCGAAAGCCACGTTACCCTTGTCGGGGAAGACTTGGACATCACCCAGGGCCTTGTCGAAGTAGGTTGAGATGATGACGTTGACGGACTCGATTGTTCGGGAGAAAGACTGGTATAGATCTTCCTTGGAAACTTGAAGTTCGAGCAGGGCACGATCGACCTTGTTGATGATGACGACGGGCTTGATACGCTCACCGAGAGCCTGTCGGAGGACAGTTTCGGTCTGCACACAGACACCTTCGATGGTGTCGACCACGACGAGGGCACCATCGGTGACACGAAGAGCGGCAGTGACTTCAGATGAGAAATCGACGTGACCGGGCGAGTCGATCAAGTTGATCAAGAACTCGTTACCATTGACTTTCTAACACAAAATTAGACTGTGGGAAATCAAAAATGTGCTTCGTTGCATACCTGGGGGATATCCTTGAGATCCTCCTCATCGGGGAGATGCGCATATAGCGAGATGGCGGTTGACTTGATGGTGATACCTCGCTCTTGCTCGTCTTTTCGGGTGTCCGTAAATCGACTGCATACATGTTATTATAGTCTCCCGGTTTCTTTTGATGTATAACGTACGCTTCGCCGGCCTTCGCTGCGGAGATAATACCGGCTCGCTGAACGAGGGAGTCGGTCAAGGTGGATTTTCCGTGATCGACTGCAAACGAGGTCAGTATGCGCTGGTTTTGAGGCGGGGTCTGGCTGGCTTACCGTGGGCGATAACCGACATGTTACGAATGTTCGCAGGTCGGTTCATCAACTCCCGCTGTTTCTGTTGTTAGTGTGCATCGACGACAATGAAGAAAGGGAGACTTGCGATCTCGTCGACGGTGAAGCTGCAGACATTGTTAGCATCATTTGGCATCAAGGTACAGACGCTGGGAGAATTCTCACTTGACCATATTGTCGGACTATCGACTATCTGTCGATGTTGTATGCCGTGCGGCAGTTTAGGGCGCTCTCGTTGAGCTTTGGGATGGGAATGCAGAGTCGAAGCAGTTCGACGCTCTGCTTGGAATGGCGGACGGCGAGGGGTGAAATTTCGATTTCTAAAGTTCCGAGAGTGCAGTGCAGTTCCTTATTAAAAAGCACCTTGGCAACCAGCCCCACGTTTAGCCCTTGGATAGCCTTTAGCACCCCGACCTGATTGGCTGGTGTCACCGTACTTAAAGACTGCTTAACACCGCCAGTTTGCCCTCACAGTGCCGGTCAACTGGCAAGAATTGGCTCGAAGCTATGACTATGGTTGCCCCCGTCTGGTTTTGGGTGAGTTGACGTTCGTACCTCTATGACTCTAGAAAGTCAGCTTGTGAGCCTACCAACGCTAGATCAGCCAAATTGCGGCGAAATATATCATATTCTTTCCCGTTCTCCTGGTGGCCAGACCAAATGTCAGCGAAAGATCTTGTGCGCGGATTTGCTCGCCGGCAGATGGTGGCGAATTGACAAGCTAGAGATTGCTTGTATCCGAAGCTCGATTCATGTTTGCCATCATGTCTGTCTACCGGACTCAAAGAGAACTGGAGATGACTCAATCTCACTCATGCTCAATATCAAGGCGACATTGACGCCACACGTCACCTTGTAGAGTCCACCCGGCTCGTTTAGTCACAGGTTCTCCGTCCACACGGAAGTTTGGCTCATTGAACTGAGCCTTCTAAGTTCTCGATAGAGTGGTCATGGTCCCATGTTGAACTCGACCTGGGTGGGTTGTGATGAGGAGGGCGATTGACCTCGTTGAGTCTGAAACTATTCATAAGCTTCACCGTACTTTAAATCCCGGCGGAGCAAGCCGTCATTTCATAAACCACACATGCCGTTTGGATGAGTCAACCCTGCCTTCCTTTTTCTTGCATTGCTCATTCCGTCACCACAAGAGACCGGCCTTCAGTGGTATTCAGGAGGCTCCCTAGCTATCGATGAGTGTCAGTTGGTTGATACTGGCAACCTGTGGAGATGATGATTGGCTCCGTTGAGTGGCGTTGCAGAACACATTGCGTCCATGCAAGCAACCACCAGAATGCATTCCTCAGAGAATCATGACGATAGCGGCGAGGAAGATGCCACGAAATTGGAAAGAAATGCCGGGCTCTTGATGGCTGTATGTCTGTCCTAGATTTCGCAAGACCAACCCAATTCTAACCCAGGTGCTCAAGACAAACAATGCAACCATTGCATTCAAAGCCAGCACAGAGCGACTATACTTGCCAGAACCACATTTCTACAGATTTTTAGCAAAGAATCCCATAAAGACCTCACCAGCTATCAATAGGGGATACTGGCTCCGGATGAAAGCCGTCGAGTGGGTTGTTCGTCAATTTCTGGAAAAGCCGACCGGTCAGAAGAAGGTCATTGTCAACTTGGGCTGTGGATAGTATGTCAACGCCCCATTCATGTCGGATCACAGCATGTTTACGATGATAGCGACCCTCTGCCGTTTCAATGGCTTGCTCGAGAGAAACCTCTGTGCTCCAACACCAAATTTGTTGACGTTGACTACGAGCCCTTGCTGGAGACAAAACGTGGGATCATCGCAAATCATACCGAGATGAGAGATCTGCTGCATAGTCATGTGGCGAACCCATATCCTGCGGACCCTGCCATCCTCCTCGATAGCCAGGAATATTCTGCAATCGGCTGCGACCTACGGAATTTACCTAAGTTACGAAGCCTACTTGCTTCCGTTGTCAGCCTAGAAGACAGCATCGTCCTTTGCATCGCCGAAGACACCACGTCTTACATGCGGACTGAAGCAGCCGATGCTCTTGTAGCTTGGACCTCAACCTTGTCTGCTGGTGAGTATAGTTGACCCGTCCTTGTAGAAGCAAACTGACTTCCGCAGATGTCACACTCTGCGACCTTGAACCATGCAGTCCTGATCAGCCAGATAATCCCTTCACAGCGAAGATGACAAGTTACTATACTAAGCAGGGAACTCCATTGCGATCCAATTTCAAGTACTGTGGTCGTCATACTCACACTCAACGCTTGGTCGAAGCAGGTTTTACAAACATTGAGTACCAGAATCTCTGGGAGCTATGGGCAGATCCACGCTTTCTTTCATTATCTCAGCGCATGGCTCTAGATCACATAGAACCTTTCGATGACTGGGAGGAATTTGCGCTCTTCGCCAGCCACTACGCTCTTGTTGTGGCTCATAACCGGGAGGATCACGTTCTACCAGAGTTAAATTCCTCTCGCAGGAATTCTGACGCCAGCGACGAGTCTAATATATCAGCAAGGACTTCGTCTCCAAACAATCCTGATACTCAGTTGACCGCATTCCGCTACTATCGAGCGCCCGGGAATCTATGCGAGCGACACCATGGTTCAGCTTACCCTATTCCTGGGTCCCACGCCATAGCCATCTATGGAGGACAAGGACCAGAATCTTGTCGAGCAACAAGTGCGGTATGCCGACCACGCTACTTGACGGAGGAAACGCCCACTGTTCTACCACCTGAAGTTGCTGCGCGCTGCTGTCATGTGTGCACACCTATGAGTAATGGAGACATCATGCTCGTCGGCGGTCGCGCATCTCCTAGCTCCCCACTGAGGGATTGCTGGTTACAAAAAGGCGATACGTGGCATCGAATCCATGATTTACCCGAACCGCGTTACCGATGTCGGATCGTCTCAGTCACCTTACCAGATAATGTTTTCGGAGCTGTGTGCTTAGGCGGCAAGACGGGTCCCAGCAACGTTGCCACTGACATACTGCTTTGGGAACCAGGTAATGGCTGGCGTGTTCTTCCCAGTCTGCGAAATCACCCGGTTCCAAGATTCGGCCCAAATTTCATTCGACTTGGCTTCAACCATGGATTACTCTTCGGTGGGATGCGACAAGACGGTGTCGTCTGCCAGGATTTCTGGCGCTGGAAGCTGGTCATCCGTGACAATGTCGTCATGGGAATCTCGTTTCGTCCCTCTCATGCTTTTGATGCGAGCATCGGAGCTTATCCCTGGTTTGCCAGGTTTGGGGCTTCATACGGCTTCGTTCAGGATACTTTACTCGTTATTGGCGGCATTGCCAAAGGCGGCTGCATTCCCAAGCCGTACGAAATTCTGTCATTGACTGGTAGTTTCGCCACCTTACACGACGAACCGAGGGATCCTAATCTGCGAGTGTCGTCGGTAGAGCCTGTCAGATCGCCCGACTGTCCTCGACCCTTCCTGATCGGACATTCAACTCAAAGGACACAAACAGGCATGTTTGTCATCATAAGCGGCGGCGCAACCTGCTTCCATTTCGGCAAATATTTCAACAAAGGTATATGGGTTTTGCATGATAAAGAGGCAGGCATCTCTGCGGACTGGATTGTTGTTCCCAGTCGGCCATCAGCGGCTCCTGGAACTGGCTCTGAACCAAGTATCAATGGTGCCGATCCTCAGCCCGAGGGCTATCTGATCAGAAGAGTCCTCTTGAGGCATGCGAACGAGTTCTTGTATGGTGTCCGACGGTGCAGACCGCTTGTTATGGCTGGACTGCACTTTGGTTCGTGTACACAACTGTGGACATTGCAGTATCTTAGGGAGAAGACCGCTCCTCCAAATTCCTCTCGAGGTCAAAGCACGCAGATTGGCGCCGCAACTACGACGCATGCCGCTGTCCATACCTTGCTCAAGCGAACCATCATTCTGTCGTCGAACTTCTACCCTAACACTCCTACCACGGACATGCTAGCTCAGAAGGCCCTCAACCTCGAGGAAGTGCCAACAATCGCTCCCGATTTCCGCATACCTGCTCAAATGAAGCCGGTGGAAGGTCACATTCAGTCTTTACATTTTCATGTGAACAACGGCATAATGACCTCACCCAGATATAGCGTAACGAGCACCGTTGTCTTCCAGATCCGCGGAGCCAGAAAGTTGGTTCTCTTCCCACCAACCGACATTACAGAACTTGCTTACCCACCCGGGTCAACCACAAGCGAGCAACGCGTTTTCAGCAATACTGGACGTGGTCTGCGGTATTCGCTACACGCTCCTATGCAAACAGATCCTCATCTAGCAGTGTTACAGCCTGGAGACGCCATCCTCATTCCTCCATTCTGGTCCTATGCGCATGTACCGCTGTTTCCTAAGGCCAGAAGTAATGGCATGGCACGACAGACCAACAATGGCGGCGAACATGCTACTAGTCAGAACGGATACACTTCAGCAGACAGTTCCACGTCAGTGTCATCGGTCTCCAGCTCCTCAGAATACGGTTATAAAGCCGTAAGCCTTCATGTTCCCGCGGCCAGCATGGTTGAGCCACGTCAGGTCCATCATCTCGATGTTGCAGTCAGCATCTCATTTCCCAACCTGGATCGGTCTCAGTACACTGCACGACTCGAAGATGGCGAAATTGGTCTCGCAGCCTATGAAGACGGGAGACGTACGCTTGATAAACTTGTCAAGAGCTTCATACGTCCCTCTCGTAAACTCATCGGACACAAGACCGATACGCCCGTCTCCACGGACTCTGGTGATACCCTCATTCTGGACAGCATTCCGAAGGATGTTGCCAAAGCCTCTTTGAAAAGGTTGGGGAGGGAGTTGTTAATGAAAGCCGACGAGCTGTGAATGATCTTAGTGGCTGTGCTTATATTGCCAGGCAATGTGTTGCCATTTTATGATTGAGCGTGTCACGCTGAGTGAAGAACAGGAAGTATCGCGATGACTGCCTCCAAGGCGTTTGCTCCCCGAAGACTTTGAAAGCAATCCTCCTAATCGGAGCACATATCTGAAAAGCTCAACCTCAGACATTTGACACTCAGACCGGTGAGCAAAGCTCGAAAGTCACCCTTCCGAAACATGCCACCACACGACCGGAGAAGACGAAACGAGCCACAGTCGCGACCTCCTCTTCCATCCGGTCTCAGATATGAAGAAGTCCTCCTCCCGGTTCCGCAAGGAGGTCTGTCGTCAAGCCGACGCCCACACAGTCCTCCACGATTCCGCGCACCCGCGGCTCTTCAATGGCTAGCTGGCCGCCAGCCTCAAACATCCATCCCTCGTCCCATTTCCTCACCACCGTCTCGCCCATCAGATGAACCACTGACCTCCGCCACCTGGGTTCTCAGCTTCGACCGCACCAGCACCATGCACAAATGCGCAGACATACACCTCTTCCGACCACCCTACACCGTTGGAGAAATCAACAGCGGCACCGTTGTCCTTCCTATTCTTCCTGGGCCCGCACGCCGTTTTGGCTTCGATGTCTCTGTCATGACACTCACACCGACGCGCTATGCTCCAGTATCAAGGTACTCGGAACTCAATTGGCCGCTCCTCGCAAGGCAAGGATTTACAAAAACTGACCTCCATCACGATCACGAGCACGATTCGACGCAGGGAACTCCCTTGTGTATGGGTCGCACTTGCAAGAAGGTGTCTAGCGTGATCCGCCATCCGAACATCCCTGGTGTAGACCTTCTGTGGTGCGGGTACGATGAAGATAAGAGTCCGCATGTCTTTGTGCATATGACGGCGTTCGATATGGTGGATCCGCAATTGTGGAAGGTCGGTGTGAAGACTGGAGTTGTTGGGCGCGCGGCGGACATGGATGGAAGGCTGGCGTGGATTGAGCCGGGTAATGATAGCCCATTCGAAAGGATTGTGCAGGGCGGGTTGAGACGATGAGAGTGCTGTCGCCGACTTGCTACCATTGTTACAGCCCCTGCCATATGTCCAACATGACGAGCTGGGAGAAAGCGCCATGTCTGCAGATTTGTGATAAGAAGTACTGTATGGACCTTCAGGGTTGTGTCGGTCCAACGACTTTCAGACGCTCTATGGCTGCCATGAAGGCTTTCTGTCCGGCAGAATTATGCACAAAATCAACCCACATGACAGACCTCAATACTGGATGTGCTTGTATCCAGGTATCTACTCCAGCAATCGAAACAGCTCGGTCGAGCCATTCGTCGCCCCAAAGATCGACGGATGGCCCTTTGTAGACTGTCACATGGTACAACAGCAAGAGCCAGAGCATGACTGCTGGCGGCACAATGATGGTAGAGGCATGGCATAGGTTGAACAGGGCAGTCTTGAAGAGCTCGGAAAGATGATCGCAAGGTTGTTGCCGGAACGAGCGTGTCAGGAAGATTGTCGTGCAGTAAACCAACAGAGCCACTCGAATGATTTCCTGCAGAGGATCGTCCGTGAAAGACAGCTGTGTGAGCCGGTAGAGGATGGACACCACCATTTCGTTGTAGGTCTCGGGCGAGAGCTTACGAGTTGTTTGGTAGGCCAAATTGCTCAGGCAAGAAAAGGCATGGATATCGTTCCAGCAATTTTGGAGTTTTGAGTCAAGCTTGTCAACAAACGCACTTGTCAGATCAGCATGGTGTTGGTGGGCACAGCGGATCAGACCACGTCCGGCGATGAAGCAATTCCATTCAATGTTTTCCTGGAAGAGACGCGGAGGGGTGCCCAGGTGTAGTGCCAAACCTAGATCAGCCCTATCATTCTTGTCAGAAACGACCGACTCTGTACAACCTTGATGTAGCCAGTGAACAGCCTACCTGCAGATCTTCACTTGGAGATTGTTATGCGTGTTCATAGCTTTCAGGCCGCCTTTCAAGTTCACGATCTTGAGGAGACCATCGACGTGGTTCTGAGCGGCCTTGAAGTCTCCTGTGAGCTCTGCAGTTTGAGCAAGAGTAATGATGACCATGATGGTTGAGTCTCGGAAGACAGTTTCCTTCTGACCTCGCTCGAAAGCATTGATGCGAGCCTGGAGAATCCGCAAACATTGGTGAAAGTGGAATGCAGCCAGTCGGCTACATTGACCGTCATCAGGAGATCCGTCGACAAAGGCCCGGACCGAGAACATCATGGAGTGGATACAGCAGATGTCGCCAATCATGTAAGGAAACCAGCCCCTTTGCACGGGATGCACTTGGAGGCAGATCTCGTAGGGGTACATTCCAATCTGGTTGAAATTGATAACTGCAACTGTGGATCAGAAGTGTGGACAATACCGTAAGGACCAGATAGGCTTACGCTGAACCAAATCTTCAATCACGGAAGGTTCAATGCCCGGGGGTAGTTGCGTGGCGGAGAAGCTCCCACCAACCAGGCCTGGAATCGAGACAGTTGGATAGTCTTTGGACTTTGGCATCTGCTCTTCAGCATCGAGACGCCGCCGGGGGTCGATCCATGAATGGAGCTGGGTAGCATCCTTCCGACGTTTCCATCGTGTCGTTGAGGCATGGCTCATGACGACCCTTCGGTCTTCCGTACCCGAACATTGGTCAGAGGTCCGGACAACAAAGCGGAATCCTGCAGCATCTGGAAGCCATGGCATGAATTGTCAGTTGTGCCCCTCTCCATGCTATCTCTGACCAAGATGGTCGGTTGACTCACATTGCGTCTTGCCCATTATCGCGCGCGATCGTCTAGACTTGATCCAGTGGCTTCAACCAAACACGAAACTGTTGTGCGATGCACAGCAAGGAGTCTGAGGAAGCCAACTCGATAGCCGAAAAGCCGCGCAATCCATATTGAGCTCACCAGCAATCTTGTTGCAGACGACGAGACGTTGAAGCACCGACGTAGCCTGCAATGTTGTGCCAAGACATGTAAGATTTCCTGTTCCGGATTAGCACAACTCTAACTCCTGATGTCGGGGCGTATCCGGACGACAACACCCTTGATGCTCTTCATAATTCCCGTGTCCTGCTGTGAACCCTCTGTCAAAAACCGCGCGACTTTCGCCACTAAAGATGAAAGGTCATTCGACGAGGATAGTGGAATGCCAAGAGGTGTAAGACTTCCTCACCGGGATTACTGGTTTCTGACGCTTGTTGTCAACGGAGTCGGGATAATGTCGCGGATGGGACAGATCGTTGCCAGATTGTCTATTAAAGGTGAGTGATTGCAGATATAAAGTATGGGCCTCCCTTCAATCGTGGCATTCCCCTTGCACGGAGACCTCGCACCTCACATCAACGCGCAAAATGCCTTCTCATAACCACAAGGGCCAAAATGGCAGCACACAAGTCGCATCGAAGGACATGCCCTCGCTCCCCGAGAACTTCTTTCCAGTCTTCATCAAAAACCAGTTCCGCACCACGATCCCACTGCCCACCAAGGACAAGTACCCCAGCGTCAAAGGCCAATGCGCCATAATCACTGGATCAAACACTGGCCTAGGCTACGAGGCATCGCGACAACTCCTGTCTCTGGGACTCTCGCACCTAGTCATGGGCGTGCGATCTCTAGCCAAGGGCAACGCAGCAGCCAGTAAGATTCGTGCCGCGAACCCCTCGGCCAAAATCGATGTCTGGGCTCTAGACATGGAGTCCTACGACTCAATCCAAGCTTTCGTTCGCAAGTGCAACGACGACCTCCCACGCATCGATATGGTCATTCTGAACGCGGGCATGGGAGCAATGAAATTCAATGCCGTCCCTGCTACGGGCCATGAGATGACTGTACAGGTCAACCACATCAGCACGTCACTTCTGACCATTCTCCTGCTCCCTGTGCTCACGAAGAAGAGCAAATCAAACAGCGCCGCACGTCCTCCGGTCCTGACGGTAGTCAACTCGGCCACCGCACATTTGTGCAAGTTGCCGAACAAAGACTCACGGCCCTTGCTGGCCTCGTTCGACGATCCGTCCAATTTCGATGCGAACGAACGATACGGTGCGTCGAAGCTGCTGTGTCAGTTGTTCATTGTCAAGCTTGCAGATCTGGTGGACCCCAACAACGTCATCATCAACATGGTCGATCCGGGCTTGACCAAGGGCACTGAGCTGGCGCGGGAGGTCCCAGGGTTTGTTGCCCCAATACTGAAGCTAGGTATGGCCATTGTCGGCAGACGCCTCGACAGGGCTGCGGCGACGTATATTGATGCTGTGCTGGGCCATGGCATGGAAACTCATGGGTGTTTTCTTATGAATGAAGAGATCGTGGGGTGAGTCCAAACCCCTCAATCAACATTAGCCCCCTTTCACCCCCTGAGCGGAATACTGATGTTTGCTTAGGCTCTCAAAGTGGTACCATACCGACGGAGAGGCCTTGACGGCAGCGATCTGGAATGAGACGATGCAGGAACTCAGGTTTGCTGGCGTCGAGGAGATTGTTGCTTCAATGCATTCGTGAAGGAAGATGTCATGTTCCTTACACGCCGGAATGATACAACGGCGCTTTCTGCGTACCTGGTGACTCGACGTTCGGCCAAGTAGCAATGTTATCTCTTTGCTGTTCGCTTTACCATGTGACGCGTCAACCAGGTTCATACAACTCGCATCGGACATGAGATAAGATCCATTGTAAATGTGCTCCTCTCACAGCGTATGGGAATGCGATGGTCTTATTTTGGCCCCTTGCCGCGAAGCGTATCTCAAACTCGGAACTCAACTCGAACGTTATCAGGCAACACGCGAGGCCTACGGCAAACTCATTTAGGATGGTTGGATCAAGATTCAGATCCCTGAGTCCGAGGGCGGGACCCGGAACAGCCTTATCGACATTGCCATCATTGCAGAAGAGTTCTTTGCATATGACTCTAGTCTGCCCATCACATGGCTCGTGACTGGTCTCGGTCTTGCCCCGATCTTCATGTACGGAACCGAGGCTCAGAAGAAAGAATTCCTTGAGCCTTTCCTCATGCTCGAGGGTACGCCCTTGGCTGCTTTGGGCTTTTCAGAGCCAACTGGAAGTGCCAATTATCTCCAGAACGAAGGCGGTCTGGGTGTGCAGACCTTTGCCGAAGTGAGAGGAGACGAGGTCATCATCAACGGGGGTAAAAAGTGGGCTTCAAGCAGCGGAGGATGGGAATTCAAGGGTCCAGAAGTTCTCTCTCTCCTCTGTCGCTTCAGCGACAAAGGTGCTCCAAAAGACACACTTGGATTCGTCGTCATCACGCGCAAGGAATTCGACTCTGCTGCGAACGAGGGACGCTTCAAGGTCACCAGCGATATTGAAACACATGGCTTTACAGCCAGCTCCGGACCGTGCACTCAATTCACTGATTTCAGAGTCCCAGCCAAGAACATTCTCGCACCTCCTGGACATGGTGCCCTGCTGAACGTGGCCGCCTTCACCGAATCAGCCGCTCTTGTTGGTGCCGGTGCAGCTGGCCTTATGCGCAACTGCTTCGAGCACACTCTGAAAATCGTCACGACGGACAAACGCGGTGGCTCGGTCCCGACTATCAGTTACCAGACCGTCGCGGACTACCTTATCAGCATGAAGATGAGAGAGGAAACCACTCGATACCTCACCTGGAAGGCATGCCACTATCTCGAAACCACCGGTGAGACGGAGCTGGCTTATCAGGCCAAAGTCTTCGGATCTGAGAATGCCATCCAGCACGTTCTCGAAGCAATGCAAGCTGTCGGTGTCAATTCTTACGATACCTCTCAACCGTATGGGAAACTCATGGACGATGCTCTTTGTCTTCCGATCTTCGAGGGTTCAAATGCTGGAGTTCGGCGTCGCCAAATCCAAAAGATCTTCAGCACCCCTGGCTACGATCCGGAGTCTGCGGCAAGCAACAAGCCATGGAGCAAGGCTCCTCCGGCAGGCTTTCCACAGAATTTTCTTCACGCATATGCTTGATGTCGAGGACATGTTTGCTTTGATACATTCATGAAGGAAATCATCGTGGTTTCGCATATCTGAATGGTATACCAGTGGGATCGTGTAGCTGAAAGGCTAATGTCCTGTGCAATGCTGTGCACGGGAGCAATATAACATCCCCTTGGTATCAAGTATCTTTTTCTTTCTGACTGCGCGTCAACCAGGTCTGTGACTCAGAATGTCCCTGAGAATAGGATATCAACCACGCATATCTTGACGCCTTAGTGCCTACCAGAGTGTGCTCTCCATTTGTACCAGATAATCCCATCCATGATCGGAAACTGTAACAAAAAAACTGTGAAGTGACTCACAGATACTCCACATCCGTCAAGTATAAGAAGGTGTGCTGACCACGCTCATCCCTCTCGTTTCTCTTCAGTGAGGGCCCTCTCTCTTTCGATTTCAAACAGAGTCGTAACAAGCCGGACTATGATGACATTACAAAGCTAGCTGAGTTGACCTTGTCAGGAGTACTTGCTTATCGACGGATCGGCAAGGCGTGCCGGATCAGGTCAAAAACTCATATCTCGATTCAACATACAGATAAAGCAGCTGAACCGGTTCAAAAGTCTGAGTCCACGTGAGCTATGATACTACTACCACATTCCTGGCAATCTTTGGCCATACAATCTCAATAAACAAGAGACATATGATGAATCGAAGAGGGTCAAGAACAAGAGACGAAAAGAGACAGATGTACGTCACAGAATCGAAATGTGAAGGACTGCTAACCCTTCAATCTTGCCAGCGTAGCTTTTCCCGCCCTCGAATCATCCGGCCGGTTCAATTCTTTCGTAATCCATTCCCCAATCTCAGCCATCTTCACCATATCCAGGCCTGTCTCGCAACCCAGACTGTGCAACAGGTGTATCAAGTCCTCGGTCGCGACATTCCCGGTGGCTCCCTTACTATACGGACATCCACCTAGACCGCCGACCGAGCTGTCGAAGATGCGGACGCCATGCTCCAGCCCAACCACCGTGTTGACCAGCGCCATGCCGTATGTATCGTGGAAATGTAGCGCGAGGTCTTCTTCGAGAATACCCGCTTCTTTTAATGTTTGCAACAGCTTTTGTGTGCGTGGGGCGGTGCCCATGCCTGTTGTGTCGGCGACGGAGACTTCGTCGCAACCCATCTCCAGCAACGTCGCTGTGATCTCAGCGACCTTGTGTGGGTCGACGTCTGGTCCTTCGTAGGGACAGCCTAGGGCCACCGATACATAGCCTCGCACGCGGATATCGTTCTGCTTTGCAAGGTCCATGATCGGCTTGCATCGTTCCAGACTCTCTGCAATGCTGCAGTTTGTGTTCTTTTGTGAGAATGTCTCGGTCGCTGCGGCGAATAGTGAGATCTCGGACGAGTTGTTTGATGATGTGGACGCCTGAGACGTCTCGGATGCGGGAGATGCAGGTGGTGTAGGATATCCTGACGCATGCGCGCCTTTCGCTTGTAGTGTCTTGACCATGGTCTGTAGACCCTTGATATTAGGAACGAGGTAGTTGTATGCGATACCCTGCGGCGCTAAAGGGGGACTTGTGAGTAGTTTCTCCAGTATCTCGGTTGTTGATGCCATCTACCACTGTTAGCATCTCGTCCGCCTTGAACGCTTGTTGCTACCAACCTGGGGTACCCATTTCGCGGGCACAAATGACCCAGCCTCTAGATGTGTAACTCCCGTTTGCGCCAGGCGGCGTATGAGTTCTAATTTTGTGTCGAGTGGTATCGTGCTCTTCTCATTTTGCAGTCCATCTCTTGGTCCAACCTCTACTATTCTTACATGGTCTGCCGCATGTTGTCTGGAGGTGCTAAAGGTTCGGAGGGACGGCCGTATGGACCGATGGAGACGTGAGGGGACTTTGTTCATGGCGAGGGTTCAGAAGTGACAATTGAGTACTGCTTGAATGCTTCCTTTTAGAGCGATTGGGCTACCAGGACCATAGTATTCTTCCTCGCATGCAAGAGTGGCAAGATTAGGTTGTGTAAAGAAACAGAATGAGGAATTAGGTGGTGCGACCTTTAAGTGCCATCGGTGCGGAGGACCGAAAACCGGAGTCGGCTTCTCGACCTCGGTTGCATTCCGGGGACAGTTTATATAGTTTATGCAGGTTGCAGCCTTGCAAGATCCTGACGAGGCTGGGGGTTGAGAATTGCTTTACACATATATAATATCTCAGGCCTTGAGCTTGAATTGTCCTTTGTCCAAGGCATCAAGTCCACGCACCATGATCACACATACACTGGTCAGCATCAACAGCGCAAAGTCGTACCAGATCAATGTAATGTATGCTTGGGGATGGGTACCTCCTTTCACCAGGGCACCTCCCACAGGCGAGCCCCAAAGTGCGCCCAAACCTCGAATGAAGTAGATGAAGCCATTGACAGATGCGTACGCTTGAGGTCCGAATACTTCGATCACCGTTGTCGGAAATAATGAGTTGTACCCGCCGGCAAATATTCCATAGGTAACCACAAATGCAATCCAGAGGCCCAAGTCATCTCCATATGCACTCGATAACCAGAAAGCTACCACTGTGATGGCGCTGCCCAACACGCTTAGCACCAGAGTATTTTGCCTTCCAGCGACGTCTGCGATCAAACCCATGCCGATCCGGCTTATGGTGTTTACAGCATTGTTGATGGCAAGAAGAGCCGCACCACTAGAGAGATGGTCAGCTTCGATACAGAAATGCTCTCGTGCACCTACAATGCTGCAGTGTATCCAAGTCTGGTGCTGAACTCTGGTAGGAACGTAAGAGGCACCAAGTTGCCAGCGGCTTGTGCCATGGCAGCCACTGCTTGGAGGATGAAGATGGGTCGCTTAGCAAGCCTAACGTCCACCAATGTCGGACGCTTGACAAGACTCCGAGATGATGGTGTTGCCAGCACGATGGGAATGCAGATAGCGAAATTGACAAGGCCCAGAGTCCTAAGAGTCCATGCAGCCCCTACTCTTGCTAGCATAACACGTGCAGCAGGTGCATAAGCGAGGCCTCCGATGCCGGCGCCTGAAAGAATGAGGCCCATGGCTGAGCCACGATGAGCATCGAAGTATTCCGGAGCCACGGCCATGACCGGGAAGTAGACCAAGGAGGTACCGATGCCATAGATCAGTCCTTGCGTCAAAAGAAGTTGCCACACCTGATGGATGTCAGCCCAGCTGCCACGAGCTTGCAGGACCATACTTGCCCTGTGACAGAAGCTAGCAAGAACATAGCCTGCACCAATGAAGACCGCTCCTGCACCAGTAATCCATCTGGGGTCTTTGCATCTTGCCATGATCGGATTGACAAATATACTTCCCCCCCAGGTCAAGCCGGCGGCGAGCGTACCGACAAACGCCAGCATTGCTTTGCTCGTGGTCTCGCTTCTGGGCAGGAAGGGATCTTTGCCGCTGCTTCCGTCTGCGAGATAGTAGCTCAGAAACACTCCATACGCTTGATTCATGCCAATAGTGACGAAGACGTCAAAGAATGCGCATAGCAGGATGCTCATCTGCCTTTCCCTCGAGACTGGTCGCATTGCTGGCTGAGCATTTTCCGGAGGAGCGACATCCTCAACGCCAGACTCGTCATCACCACCAACCAGTCTGATGGAGTGCTGACTCGAATTAATCACCTCAACGCCACCGGGTAGGTCGCGGGCACTGGACATGATCAATGGTGTTGGTGTTTTTAGAAAGGTGCGTTGCAGAGGGAGAACGTGTGGAGATTACTTGGACAGTGGACCATCATTCTCCGCAACGTCAAAAGGCGTCCGTCAAGGAGAAAATCGGGATCCAACGTATTCGTATTGTGGCAACCGCCTCTTTCATTCGGATGAGTTAAGAAACGGAAAAAACAGGCCTTATACACGCAAGGAATCTGCCAGTCGTCGAAAGGACCTACCAGGCTTGATCGCCTCGTAGATCTGCTCGGCTGCGAGCCGGCGTGCTTCTGCCTTTGTGCCGGCGGACGCAGCTGCAGTACGTTGGGCCCCAGTGTAGTGCTGGACTAACAAGGTGGCTACCCAGTCCCCTCCGTCACGCTGTGGACTCTGCCAGTCAAGATGTTGCAGGATGTAGGCGTCCTTCATCTCCTGCAGCTTACAAATCGGGTGTTTGAGAGTGCCGTTCGCAGGGGTTTCGACTCTCTCGAAAAAGGCCAGGAGACAGTCATTCGTCTCGGATTCGACATCTGAGTTTGGCTCTCCGTCTTCGCAGCTAAAGATGCTCGGGACAGAGGTGGCGAGGAAATTCCTGTACGTAACGTGGATATGACCTGCTGTTGCGCACCGAACGAGCACCGGTTACCAATTTGAAGCAGGAAAGAAGGGGAAAAACAGGAGGTCTGTTCGAATGCTAATTACCAGCTTCTGAGCTGGTGACCCTCCAATGGCCAATTGCTATCAAGATACACTCTTACTCCAAGTTCACTTCATTCTCAAAGCACCATTCAATCGCTCTCATAGCCCACGAGCATTCCACCAGGAGCAGGGGTCTTCTTCGCGATGGCATCGAAGAATGCATCGTCCATATCTGCCAATCCGCCTTGATCGGCCTTCTCTTTGATTTCCACCTTGGCCACCGGAGGCATAACATCCCAGCCCACAGGCGGAATGCTTGACCAGTGCTTCTTGAGAGCACGCACCGAGACATTCTTCTCTCCATCTTCCTCGAAACGACGGCGGACGGCCCTCCACAACTCTGCATCGACTTCTTTGTCCGCAGCCAGCTTGTGCTTGATGAATTGGATGTGGTCCTGAGCGCCATTACGCGAGAAATGCTCCATCATGCCCTTGAAACGCGTAACCATGGCATTGTCGTCCCGATATTCACCGCTGAGTTCCTTGTATTTCTTCGAGATCGCCTCATAGCTCTTGCCTTCTAGTCTCCAGATCCACAGCATTCGATCAGCTGGCCGGGCTCCTGTGACAGTGTCAGGATAGGGGGGCCACTTTGGCTTTGACTGGGCGGCAGTTGAAGCAGGTCCGCTATTTCTTGTTAGGCAGTGCAAATGAAACAAAAGGGTAAAACGCACAGAGAATGTTTCTTAGCAGGTTTCTCGGCGTCCTTGGTTGGATCACCACGCTTGCGCTTGTCTCCTGCAGACTCCATTTTCCAGGGGTCGTCGTCGTCCTCGTAGTCGCTGGTGAAATCGATCTCACTCGGTATGTTGTCGCTTTCGTAGTCTTCAGGATTGTCTGTACCCCAGGGGTTGCGGTGACCGCGCTTTGGTTCAGAAGTTGTCTGAGTAGCCAGAGTTTGAGTACTCTCCCGGGCTATCTCTTCTCTGGATTTGTAGGTATCAAATCCGAGTCCACGATCTTGTGGCATCAGAGGAGTTGGATCATAAGTGCCTGGGAGAACGACAGCAGGTGTGGAAGGCGCCGGATTTTTCTGTTTGCGCTTTCCTTGGCGGCGGTCGCGAGGATCGTTAGGATCGTTTGCGAATGACATGTATGGGTTCTTTCGCGGCGGCTGAGCGCCAGGTGGTGATGCCATGATTAGTCGTCGACGGCAGAAAAGCGGAGCGTGAGTAGTAGAATGCGCGCGACGCCGAGAACAAACGGCAACAAAGGGGGTGAGAGCCTCGCGAGATACCGCAGGACAGATAGATTGAGTAGCAAGCAGGAAAGAGAGTGGACCAAATACAATAGCACACAACAGGAGTCTGCGAGGCACAGAAACAATAGTCGATGTGAGGAAGATTTTGAACAATCTGCTGGCTATGAGGCGGTGTATATATGTACCGTCCTCACAGTGACAATGACTGTCACTGTCACTGCATGTGAAGATTTCCGGTGCTGTGAAAGGCTCACTGTCACAGGACACACGAGAACCAAGGATTGATCTCCAAGGGAAGATATCTGGTAGGGGTAGTTTCAGTGGCTGTATACTTGACTTACCTGGAGTCACCTGATATCTCTGCACTTCTTTTGCTCCACGATGTATTCTCATCCGTGGTGTAGGCACAACAACCACTGTGCAATCAATATCATTCACTGTATGTGCGTCGGAAGAATTGTTGGTATGCACATCCAACACCTTCGAGATGTGGGATGTGAAGCTTCCACAGTGTTTGACATTATTACATTTGATTCTTGCCTCTGGCTTTATCGTGAAGAGGAGATACAGCTCTTGTGTTTGATTCCATCTCTTGCGTCTTCCACTCGTTTCCCTTCAATTTAGTTCCCATTGTTTGCACAGGAGGTTGGTGTTTGGTAAAGCATGAGTACCACGCAGGTTCTCAGTATTTGGGAAGTCCGGTGGCTTCATCGAATACATGTGGGCGCAATGAGATATGCAGGATGTGTTAGCCACTCTCAATGCTATCGATGCCCCAGGGTCAAAGAAGAAAGGTCGACGAGGTCAAGCTTTTGGAGTCATGCATGAACTGCATGCAGCACGTGACCATCAACCAATCTCATCTAAGGGGCTATGCTGCATGCTGTCGCTTCTTCCTAGATGTTTCTAGACTTCGCTCCTGATATTCATCGTTCAATACTACGCCCTGCTTCGGCAAGGAGTTTGGTACAAGCCTCAAGATTGCTCCAGCGAACCCATTCCGCGTACCAAAGTACCACGTTCCTTCTTGCCCCGCTCAATAGCCAGATTCACTTCTCCAGGCACCGCCTATCATCTTCACAGCAGAAGGGAGTCAAACGCCAAAAGTGCACAGCCACACATGGGACTTCATTTTTTCTGATTACGATTCAGCTTTCAGTGATTCTGCAGGGCCTGACTCGCAGTTGACGGGAGTCACTCTTTGCGACTGCACAAAGAGCGACTTCTTGATCATGCCCTTGTACCAAGGATGGGGTTGTGCTAGAAGGGTTACTTGCGCTATGGTAATTGATCGACTTGCAGATGGCCAAACTTCAGCCTCGGTGCTCGCTTCAAGACACCGTCAATAACGGCGAATTTTTCCTCGCTGATGAAGCTACGATTCTTCACCAAATAAAAGAAGCATTCGAACCAGAACTCGAACGTCTCAAGTCTGCGAAAGCCGTTGAAGGTACTGAGGAGGAACGTTATTCGAATGGCACCCTCGATAATCCGAGTCCGTCCCAAATTCTTTATGGATTCAACTTTGACGAGATCAATCGAACTCTTGTAGGCATTCTTGCCCTCAGATGGATCAAGAATGAAGATTATGATCATTTCACCCGTGGTCAACCCAGCGAAAGTCGGCTGACCAAAGACTCTTTCGCTTGGCTTTGCGGCTTGTTTGATGACGGGCTAAAGTGTCTAGACGACCTTTTTGCCTTGATACTATCCATGGTTATTAATGACTTGGGAAAGGATCCAAATCTCGAAGAGGACCTCTACCACCGCACTCACCAATACCAACAGAACCATGATGCCTTACTTTTAGAAGCGGCAAAAGCAGACATGATCCCGTCTTTGAACTATTTGGCTCCCGACAAAAGAGAAGAGGTTATGCTGGGGCTCGAGCTTGGATCCGAGTTGAACGCTGGCCAACTTGCACAAGCCGAGAGCGTACCCATCATTCTGGAGGGTCTACTCCACATGAGAGGTCACGAGCACGCATTTGATCTCAAATTCATGGAACAGATTCTCGACGTTGCCGGTGCAGCAGGCCATCTTGATTCCACAGGGGCTAAAACCTTGATCGAACCAGTCTTCCAAGCATTTAAAACCGTTCACGAAGTCTCGCTAGAGATTATAGCTGGCAACGCTAACCTTCGAGAAGGCTATGACAAGATCCTCACGAAGCGTGGTAATATGCTCTCGGGCAAAGGGTTTCGCAGATTGAGTGTGAGTGATCATAAAGAGCGGGCACTCCTACGCTTATTGGCGATGGGGCGCACTACCGATCAACCACAAGCCGAGCTCTTCTGCGAAGCATTTGATGCTCTGGACAACGTGAGCAAAGATCAGCTCATCCGAGGTCTCAATATCGATGGGAAGGTCAACGAAACCGCCGTCCTACCCTACTATATGCCGGCAATAATCTCCACAACGCTCCAAAACACAAAAGACTCGGATGAAGACAGCAAACAGCGCGCACTAACAAGCCTGATGCGGTACCTGGCAAGAGTCTTAGGTACTCCTGATGCCGATGGGGTCGAGTCCGAGGATCGACAATACAATACTGAAGTTCCAGGCATCGTTATCGAGAGGAACATGTCAAAGGCTCAAGATGTCATCAACAGTCCAGAATTCAAGGATGATCCGAATATCCTGAATAGCCTAGATATACCAGCTGGACAAGTGCTACAACGAAGACGAACCAGTCAATCTTGGTGAGACTTTCCAGCAAGCTCCATCCCAAAAGATCATTGCGCTAGATTGTGGTACCTGAAACATTTTGATGGTTCACCGCCACTCGCCATACAAAATCTGGGCGTCTCGAACACGATTCCGATAAAGTGGTTCTCACGGTTAGAGCCGAGCGACCAACGAAATCTTTCTTCACTCCCCAGATATACAGTCAGAACCATGGAATTGCTCTTCGATGCCCAGAATCGCACAAGGTCCTCGTCAAAATCTGTCTCAGGGATCTACTTGTGTTACCACCCTGAAGAACTCCTCTGTCACTCCTGCATTCCTGCAAAGCACGTTGCAATCCACCGCTCCCAAGCTCTCCACCTGGTGCAACAGCGACATGAGGGCAAACACGAATCTCCGACTGCACCTCGATGCCAAATATCGTCCGAGCAATGTCATCTCAGCAAACTCGAGAGTATTAGCCATCCCAGACCTCCCCCTGCCCAACATTCTTCATCATCAGAATGTCGTTCGAGACCTTCCACAGCAAGCGCCCACCACCTTGGAAATTCCAGTGGATGGCTTCCTCAACGGCAACGGCAACGACGACTACGTAGCACCAACATACCTCAAAGTACTGGGTGGAGTGGTGCTGGCATTGATCTTCGTGACAGTCATGTCGATCTACATTCACAGCATCTACACCATGCTCACTCGCGCGAGGGAAGAGAGGCGTACCTGTTTGATACGACAGCTCTCTTCAGATGAACTAGGACTTTCTTCAACCGAATCAGACCTGGAGTCGGACATGGACATTCGATCAGACGAGCTGACACCACTCCAAATTGACTGGCTACATTTTCGCAACGGTCTCGCACGGAGGCTCTCTTCAGCCACGTCAGCCTCATCAGCAGAGAACAGTGAGCAGGAGCAGACGTCTCTTAACATCGATTGGCTCTATTTTCAGCCAGAGACGCTGAGAAGACATGCCCGAAACCTCGCACAATTCCGGGCCAAGGATTATTTGGGCGGCCCGGTGCTGTTTGAGCTCTGTGGTTGCCAGATCTGTAGATATACCTATCAGAAGTTGGGCGGATCGACGGTTTGAGCAAACCAGCGAGCCTGTTTCCAGAAAAAGTGGCACAGTCTGACGGCTGTACTGTAGCTGGTCAGGTTCAAATAGGTATCATCCTTATCTTCATTCCAGAGTCCTTCACACACAACGATATAACGTTGCCCTTTGCTGGAGAAGGAGGCCATCAGCTCTACCGTACGGTGCTTCTATCTTGCTGTCGAGTCATTAACATATATCTTACATCTATAAATCTTATCATCTTATCGTAAATCTGTAGTCTCAAGCGACGCGCTTCTTCGTCGAGCCACCAAAGAAATCCTTGAACAGCTGGCGGAAGCCATACTCTTTCCCCTGGATCTCATCCTTGATGCTTTTCTCGTGACCGCGGTAACGCTCGGCGCCAATACCTTGGCCGAATTTTTCCAGCACACCACCTTCACGGTGCGGCATGACTGCGATCTTGACTGTGGGCTTGCGGCTGCGTTCAAGGATCTCATCCGGTAGCGAGGGCGCTACGTCCGCGAAGCACCGATTCAATTCGCGCTCGAGCGTGTAGTACGGCTTCTGCGCGATCTTGGGCGCCATCAGGTTGTACGAGCGCGTCATGCTGTTGAGGTTCTGGACCGCGAGCGTGTGGTATGCTAGTTCGGCTTTTTGCCAGGCTGGGTCACGGAAGGGGTAGGCTGCTGCACGAACGGGTGCAGGTGTAGGTGCGGCGGTTTGTGCAGGAGTATCTGATTGTGCAGGTGACGCTGTGGCTGTCTGGACAGGTGTATCTGTTGGTGTATCTGGGATGATCTGGGCAGGTATCTCTGTATTCCCGGACTGAGCAGCCGCGGCATCTTCCGCAGACTGTTCTGTGACGTTGATCTGGACAACTTCCTGCGGTTGTTCTGCTTGAGAATCGGGCCCGGGTGCAGGTGCAGTCACACCATATGCGATGCGTTCTTCGACAGTCACGCTTGCCAGAGTGCCGTCGGGGGAAATGGAACTGAGATTCTCCACTTTCCTCGCCCTAGGGTTGACCATTTCTTCGGCCAGAGCGAATGCTTTCGCTTTGCGGACCTGAGTCTCGACGCTACCACCAGCACTTGAGATGACTCGTGCTGCGTGTCTGCGCCAGTCGTTACGCAGACGTCCACGGAAACTTGCCACCGCCTTGACGAGTTCCTGCTGTTTCTCGATCCACGGTGGTACAATCTCCTGCCTTTGAATGATTTTATTCATAAAATACTCAGTTGTATCGAGAAACGGACTGTTCGCGTTGTAGTCCCTTTCCACGTTTGTTCCTTTACCTCGAGGAATGTTGTTGAATTGGCCTCGTGCGATGGCGTCTTCGATTCGCTCATTCGCCAGACTCGTCAGGCCTTGCAGACTGGTCGGCATGGGTCGATGGCCTGGCGAGAAGCGATCTTTGAGTTCTTTGCGATACCGTTCGCGCTCTTTCTCGGACATATCACTTTGCTGGCTCAAAGCATACTTGGAGGTCCGGTCGCGAGCGTTGGCCAGCCGATCTGCGCGGGATATGATCTTCTTCGTTGCCGGCCGAAGGTTCTTCACTGGGAGTGTGGGGGGGCGACTTGGTGTCCGCAATCTCTTGTGGCTGTCGTCGAGCATTCGAAGGGCGGAGTCATGGAGTGATTCATTGCCCGTCCATGGGCTTGCAGCGGCCGTGTCGCGTGTGCCTTTTCCTGCTGCACTCTGCATCTCATGTCAGTCGACAGACTCTTTGCCACCGGAAGTGCTTGATGCGTACTGGCATGGTGACTTGACTGATCGCTCTCTGGTTTTCAGCTGCGAAGGTCGTCT
The DNA here is from genome assembly GCF_022695815.1 of Exophiala viscosa. NCBI lineage: Eukaryota > Fungi > Ascomycota > Eurotiomycetes > Chaetothyriales > Herpotrichiellaceae > Exophiala > Exophiala viscosa. Next base: position 955,983 of record NW_026944358.1, on the reverse strand, counting down.
GAGCAATTCGCTCTTCTAGTTTCTTCTTCAAATCATCCGAAAAGCCGGCATCCTTCATCAATTTGCGGTCGCTTTTGCTCCCGGTATCCATTGTATCCTCTGCCATCCCGGCTAGCCTCCGTGACATGGCTCCTTGCTCTTGTGCATCTCGAGAACCATCTCCTGCGTCGCTAGCAGCATTCGGGGTCGGAGCCGGAGGCTTTGCGTCATGAGAGGGAGCTGTGGCGCCGAAGGGGCGTGAATACGGAACCACAGTCCTTGGTGTCAGGCGTGGTGCCTTCGATCCAGGACCCCGCAGCCGCTGGGCTCGAAGACATCGTGAGCAGGTCCAAAGGTGCGAGCCGGAACTGTTCATGCTGAGAAGGACAGGAAGGAGCGACGTATATCACAAAAAATATAGGGAATGCATCAAGTCGGAAGCAACGACAGCAATAGAGAAGTCATATAGATGGATGTACACACGGAAGCAGTCTGTTTCGCCGCAGCGCAGTGCAGCGCATCGCATCTTTTTTCTCCGCATCAGTCCGTCCAATCGTTCTACCTCTTTTATTTATTCATTCTTTCTATCCATCAACACCATCGAATATTGCGATATACCTTCGTCGGCGACGAAATGATAAGTCATCATTTCCGTACTGATCTCGGTCCAGGAGTGGTGCATCAGACATCACGGCGAGCCGGAGGATCTCCTTGTCACCTACCAATTAGGAGTAAGGTGAGGTGCCGCGACGAGGCCACGAAATCTCATCCACGGCCACATGCAGGACGATCTGGTTGCTCAATAATGGGGTGTCCATGCTCTGCAGAGTCATACTGGAGGTCCTTGTTGTTAAGCATCAGCAATACGGCGATCCTTTCTCTGCAATTGAGGCCATCTACTTGCCGGATGCGAAATCCTAGTTACAGCGCTCCAGAGACTCGGCATCTCCGCCGACTCCATGCCCCCCAAGGCTTTGCTAATGACGAGATTCTAGAGGTTCTCCGCCCACTGAATAGTTCAACTGACTCGGTACGGAGTACTAGGAAGTTAAAGATCGTGGCTTGAACCCACCCGTGGACTCTGGCTTCTGGCGGGAAAAGACTTATCCGCTCAGCATTCTTGACTTTCGGAATACCCCTGGCAATGCCGGTCCAGCCCTGCAATCCGATCCATATTCTGGACGGCTTTTGACCTCACTGCTGGGCCGCTGGCTGATATGCGAGAAACCTGCATGATTGTCTGATGGCTCGTGGAGCACAAAATAGTTGACAGGTAAGTCCTGACCATGCTCAGCCTGGTCTTTTGAACGCTCTTGTCAACCTCCTTAAATGCTTCCCATTTACTTGTCAACTCCTGGTCATGCACCAAGAGACAGCTTACGATAGCAAGTTCCGTCTCTTGCTCGGCAAATCACCACACTTTGGCTCTACGGTGTTGCCCATCTAACCCGCCCTCCTCAATCTCCTGGTCTTTTCCAAGGATGGGTGCCAGATTCATACCAACCATTGCTTCCCAGTCGTTGGGAAGAGCATGGCACCACAACCTCGAGTATAAGCTGAGCTTGTGCCAACGATATGCCTTTGAGTCCATCGAACTATTCTTCGAAGACCTTGATGGCATTGCTCAATCTTTACCTGTATCACATCCGCCATCAAGTCCTGGGACATCCTTTGCCGGCTCGACTGATACCCAAGAAAGGCAACTAGCAGCTGCAGCATACATTCATGAGCTTTGCCTCGCCCACGAATTGGAAATATTATGTATTCAACCATTCATGCATTATGAAGGCCGCCTCGATTCCTCTTCCCACCAGGCTGCTATTCAAGATCTTCATTTCTGGATCAGACTAGTTCACACCTTGGGAACGGACCTCATTCAAATACCTTCAAGCTTTTTGGATTCTTCCAAATGTACAGGCTCTCGCGATATACTTGTGGCAGAGCTGAGGGAAGCTGCAGACATCGGCCTCCGAGCCACACCTCCAATTCGATTTGCCTACGAAGCTCTTGCCTGGGGAACACATGTCGACACATGGGATGCAGCATGGTCAATTGTCCAAGAAGTCGACAGACCTAACTTCGGCACATGTATTGACACCTTCAATCTTGCCGGACGAATTTTCGCAGATCCAGCTTCACCTACAGGACTGACACCTAATGCACTCGAAGACAGTCAAAAATCCATTGCGAAGATTCGCTCGGAGCTGTCGCTAGCGATTGATAAGGTATTCTATGTCGAGGTGTGTGATGGCGAGCGGTTGGATGCACCACTATTACCTGGTCATGCTTGGTATAATGCTGAACAACCACCTCGCATGTCATGGTCGAGAAATGCTAGACTCTTTCCTTTTGAGAAACCGGGTTATCTACCTGTCTTGGAGATCCTCGAAGCCGTCTGCGAAGCTGGGTATACAGGGCACATCTCCTTCGAGTTGTTCTCAAGGACAGCGAATCAGCCTGATAAGGAAGTGCCTGAGCAGCATGCCAAACGTGCAGCTATGGCTTGGCAGAAGCTCTCGCAACATATGAGGTGGGACTCACCTCGCTCCATCCCTGAAGATGGTCATCGGTACGTGTAAGCCAGCCACCATTATTGAATGACGACTGACGTTGCACATATAGCACACCGACATCTGTTGACGCCGTGAAGAACAACTCGGCTTGTCAGGACTGGGATTACTCAAGTCCAAGGCTGTGATGTGCTGTATCCGTTCCGTCTTGTGACGAATTGCCTTTTGAGCGACACTTGATGCGCTGTTTGATTTACATGCATATATATCGTAAGCGGCTGGCGTTCCTGAATACCTCTTATACTTTACACTATATGAATATATGTTCTCTACACGATCTATCTTTCAGATTTGTCTAGTGCAACACGTCACGCTCCTGGCCTAGGATACTCCAGGCGCCGCACCCTTCGCCAGACTGCTCTTACCAATCTCTCCTGCCCTTCCCGTGCCGTTTCTTGAGGACCATCTGCCGCTGGTCGAATGGCAAGATACAGTCTACCGCCAAGTTTGGCATCCTCAATGCTCGCTGCATCAATATTCTCAGGCGGGTTTGCCGTCGTAATCAGCCCACCAGCCTCTTGCAGCAGACAGATGCCTGCTGCGACATCCCACTCCCAACAGCCCCCTTCCCACCATATGTCAAACGCCCCCATAGCAGTGTACGCGAGATCCAGGGTGGCACTTCCGAGGCTCCTCACGCCATGGACCATGCCTCCTTTTCCGTCCCTTCCGCCTACCTCGGCCGCCATATTGACGAAACTATCCACCTTACGGTGCAGATTTCCATCTGGCAAATCCCTCCTGTCCTTGCCCCACTCACAACCAAAAACACATTGTTTTGGAGCATTTTTAGGTATTGGCCCGACACCAACGCTGCCCAGGAGAGGCAGCCTTGTCGTCTCGTTCAGCCAAGCCCCTTTCCCTCTGCAGGCCGAGAACATCTGATTCAGTAATGGCGCATGGACTACGCCAATCACAGGCTTCTGGTTGACTACCAAAGCAATACTGACACAAAACATGGGGAAACAATGCGTGAAGTTGACGGTTCCATCGAGGGGGTCAACAACCCATGTCGGAGCATCGCTGACGAGATACTCCTTCGACGAACCTTTCGAGTACAGCTCTTCGCCAACGAAAGCATGTGCTGGATATCGTTTTCGTATCTTGGAATGTATGTACTCTTCGACTTCTGCGTCAGACATCAGCAAGTGGGTGTAACTGTGCTGACTGGGTTAATTCACCATTGTCCGTCTTGGTGACAATATCAACAGCATTCATTTTCTCCTCCATGACCAACTCCTCCAACACCTGGGAGTTTCCATCTGGACCGGAAGTGCCATCGGACCGTCGCTGCATCAAACTTTCCTGCAGAATGGTACCAGCTTGCCGACCTAATTGGACAGCGAACGAGTATATCTCGCTCAGTTCTGCATCGGAAATCTCATAGCTCTGGGACTCTTGCATCTTCACGGATGGTTCGTCTTCCGATGACCTAAGCTCGTTTTCTTCCGGATGTCTTTGCTTGGAAGCTTCCCGGACGAACATTCGCCTTCTTCGACACCAGTGGCATCAGATGGAGGTCAAGCCGGGGACGTGACGGGAATTCGGTAAGCCTCACGCTTAACTTAGCGACTTTCAAAACTGTCGTAGTCATTGGCTGTTGACTTTTGCCGGCGCCCCTGGAGAAACAGCGGGTGCTGCGGGTATTGATCTGCAAAAGTAACCCCCAGACAATGCAACCTAGGCGTCAGTTGCCGATGATCTCCGGCCGACCCTCACGCCCCCGAGACCTGGTCTTCGGGTTAGTATTCTGCCGGTCGGGGTCAATTCCCTCCTGTTTCGTGGACGTCAACCGATAAACCGTTGGTGCTTTGCGAGAGACTTCCATGGTCCGAAATGTTGCGACGACTCCTATGGTCGCCTAGCGCACATGTTTAGAGGTAGGAAGGTAGGAACCCCAGACTTTTACAGCTCCAGCTCAGACACACTGAGCAAGGCTGAAAGCATTTGCGCTGCAAAAATAAAACATTCCTTTACCGGAAAACACCTCTCACGACCACACTACCTCTAAGTTCAGGGAATTCACTCGACATATCTGACCTCCCTTGTCGAGATTCCTCTTGGCTCCATACACTCCCAAGCATATCACCTCCCTTTTTTTCAAACGACGCACCACAGCATCCGTGAAAGTCAACATGTCCACCCGCAAGATCCTCCTCATCAACGGCCCCAACCTCAACCTCCTGGGGACCCGCGAACCACAAATCTACGGCTCAACGACACTCACTCAACTCACAGACTCGATCGTCTCAAGAGGAAAAGACCTCAACATCACAGTCCACTCGTTCCAATCCAACCACGAAGGTCAAATTATCGACTTTTTACATTCACATTTCGTCCCAGATACAGCCTCCTCAGCAGACTCACCCAAACCCAAAACAGCAGTCATAATCAACCCAGCGGCCTACACGCACACCAGCGTTGCAATCCGTGACGCACTACTAGGCACGAGTCTGCCTTTCATTGAAGTACACATTTCCAATGTGCATGCTCGCGAAAGTTTCCGAAGTCACAGCTACTTCAGCGACAAGGCTACAGGGGTGATCATGGGCCTGGGAGTCTATGGGTATACGGCAGCCCTCGAGTTTTGGGCGCAGAAATGGGATGCTGAGGAGAGAACGGACCAAGGGGACCAGTAGGTCTATGTCTAGGTCTACTCATAGACAGCATGGTCTTTAAAAGCCTTTATCATGTCTCTCGACATGATGTGGTCAGGTTTGAAACGTGTACAGTAGTCTCTCTGGGTCATAGTCTGGTCATGACTATCTATGCTGCATGCATACGTAAGACATTCTTCCCAATCTTTCCACTTTCAGTCAGAGCTTCCGCTCCGAACACGGTATATCCATTTCTACACTTTCTCAAAACGACTCGACTCAGTGTTGTTGTCCTCCAATTGTTCCACGCCGGGCTTCTCCATCGCCACACTCTGTCGTCTGAAATCCTGGTCCTCAACACGAAGCTCAGCAAGGACAATCTTATGTGCCTTCCTTGCAGGGTGCTCGTTGCTGAACAGCCGATCCATCGCTTCAAGCGGGATACCCTTGGTCTCAGGAATCAAGAAATAAGAGAATACCACGGCACAGAGCATGAGAGAGGCAAAGAAGAAGTATACGCCATATGACATGGTGGCGAACATCTGAGGGGTGAATCTGGCGATAATGAAGTTCTGCAACGTAAAGATATCAGCGTCTGATTATGATGCTTATACCCGAAACAGCAAAGATCGGACTTACCCAGAGCCAATTGTTCGCCGCTGCAAAAGCTTGAGCGAGTGTGCGGACACTCTGGTCAAACATCTCGGAGTTGAGGACCCAAGGAGTGCCGTTCCATGTGGGTGTGTATGAAGCAGTCCATAGGTAGAAGAAGACCATGGCGCTGATGCCTCCTTTAGAGAGCGAGCCGCCTGTTTTCGGAGCCAGCCATGGCTTAGCGATAGCAATGTAGCCACCGATGTACCACATGCACAAAGAGCCAGAAACACCGCCGATCATGAGCAGCTTGCGTCGTCCGAGCTTATCGATCAGGAAGAAAAGCCAGATGATGGTAACGATTGTTTTGATCACGCCGAAAATGCCGGTCGTCAACAAGGAAGTGTTTGTGCCCGTAATACCGATGGATTTGAACACCTAGACATCCGTTAGTTGACGAGCTACATCTTGAACGACAACGAATCATGGCTTACCGTGGGACTGTAGTAATTGATAGCATTGATACCTCGGCAAGGTCAGTGTGAGTGTACTAGGATGATTTATCTGACTTACCTGTTGCATTCTGCCACAAGAAAAGCGATCCACCGAGGAGGAAGCGATATGTAACCTGTCGACTGTTGACGACGGCTGCGAATGGTCGCCAGAATCCCAAACCGATCGTGGTCCGCTGGTGCTCGATGGCATTATCGATAGCCATGATCTCTTCTTGCATGTAGACGTCGTCGACGGAGAGTTGACGAAGCCAGCACAGATTTCTGATTCCTTGCTCACGGCGAGCTCGTGTGAAGAGCCATCGGGGTGATTCTTTGATCATGAATGCTCCGGCGAATAGAAGACCGGCAGGAACAAGCTGAATGGCGAATGGAATAAGCCATTGCCGATGTGAGGGCGCCATGGTCTCGGATACACCATAGTTGATCCTGAAGGAATGATCAGAAAGCTGGGGCTGGTATCATCAAGGATGTTCTTCACTCACCAGAACCCAACCAGGCCTCCAATCTGCCACGAAAGTTCGTAAAGGCCGACTAGCCGGCCTCGGATAGCAGGGGGTGCAATTTCAGAGCAATAGATTGGGGAGAGATTGGAAGCACCTCCAACACCCTATATATTCCTTTTTATCAGCGAACGAAGCATCATTAGCAGGGAAACCAATACGTACCATGCCTGCGAGGACACGACCTCCATAGATGAGACCAAGACCGCGAGCACCGTTGGCGCCAAGCATAATCCCAGCACCAAGACAGAAGAGGGCGCTGAATATGAGGAGGCCGATTCTGCGGCCGAGGAAGTGACCAGCAGGGTAGGCGAAGAATGCGCCAAAGAACGCGCCAGCCTGGTAACAAGACACGATGTTGGCGCTCAGTAGGTTGACCTTCGATGTGGACAGGTCTTCGAAGTGGAATTCTTTCTTGAATGAAGATAGGGCAAGAGTGCCGCCAATGAATGCGCTGTCGTAGCCTATCATCATGGCGGCGGAGGCAGCAACCGCCGCTGAATAGTAGACTCTCCAGTTGTATACATTCTTCGGTGTTGGGCGGTCTTCGACCAATGTCAGGAGACCCATTGTAGGCAATATGTGTGGAAATCTGGAGGGATGGAACAGGAGGTGCTTGCTGGTCTGGAGTACTGGAGGAAAATCTGGGGATGGTGGCCAAGCGTCGGACTAAATAGCATTGGAAAGAGAAGAGCTGGAGAACGCCATCGAGGTCCCAGATCCAGACTCGGAACAGATCACCTAGGAAAGCTCGAAAGAATTTTCCCCCAGACACTCCACACGTAAGCTGGCCGCACAGATCAAGTAAGTCTGGGCCGCCAGCAATTGCCGTGTGGGCGGTATTGCATATGGATCTGCTCTTGAGCGGGGAAGATTGATGGCGAGTAAAAGACCGAATCCATGCCCACAGGTTGGGTCCAGACGGCGGCTGAAGACTTACCCGCCAGATTGGTGCTGCAGAAGACGGGTTTTTGTTGGCCACAAAAGTGTGCGGCGTCTGCCCGCAATGTCACATTTTGACGTACCCTGCATCGGAAGTGTTCAGAGTAAATCATTCCTCGAACTTTAAGCGGATGTTCATTGTTGCGCGCATCAAGGAAACGAGGATGTTGCTTGAGATATCGTGATCGACAAGGTCTCCCAACGTCTTCGGAGAGCCGAACGTGGTGAGTGTCGAGGAACGTTTCCACGATCCATGGCGCATAAGCCGACGTCTTGCAATACTTGAGTGATGCTAGCAATTGTTTGTGCGTCAATAACTTTCAGCAAACGTCGAACTTTGAAGATTGAGAATATCTCCGAGTCGAAACACAATATCATTCTTGGCCAGAAACAGCCATGACCGAATTCACCCTGCCAGACACCTCGTCGTTTGAGAAGGTGGCTTACCTCGTCGGCACCCCAATCGCACACTCAAAATCCCCGTCGCTTCATCGTGCCATATATACAGCAGTTGGGAAAAACTGGGCCCAACTGCTTTGTGAGACCAGCGACCTCGAAGGGTTTCTTCATTATCTCAAGCGCGATCCCAAATGCATGGGCAGTGGTGTTACCATGCCCTTCAAAGTCGCCGTGATCCCTCATTTGGACGAGCTCACAGACGAAGGACGAGCCATTGGCGCGGTGAACACTATCTTTTTCAAACCCGAATCCAATGGGTCCCGAAGATTCTGTGGGACGAATACCGATTGTCTGGGCATTCGCGACGCCTTCCAGACAAACGTGAAAGGCGCCCCATATCGAGGAAAGCCAGGACTCATCATAGGAGGAGGCGGAACTTGCAGGGCAGCCATTTATACCTTGCAACACTTCATGGGGTGTTCGCCCATATACATCATCAACAGAGACGAAAGAGAGGTCGAGGCTGTCTTACAAGAATGCCACAACAGGGGTGCTGCAGCGGACCTAATTCATGTTCAGACGGTTGCACAAGCGCGAAGCCTGCCAGCACCAGGTGCAGCTGTCAGTGCAGTTCCAGACTTTCCAGCCGTGACCCAGGAGGAAAAGGTAGTGAGAGAAATTCTCAAGGTCTTTTTGAATACCGACGAGAAAGGTGCGCTACTGGAGATGTGCTACCATCCGTCACCAGATACCGAAATTTCCAGACTTACGCTCGAAGCACGCTGGCAAGTCATTGGTGGCATCGAGGCAATGATCGGACAGGGCCTTGCCCAAGCTGGTCTGTGGACTGGCATCGAGATAGATGAGAGGCTAAGGAACGTGTCGAGGGAAGCGGTCGAAAGGCAGATGCGAGCGTCGCTTTGAGAACTTGCCAGCGAACTGCGCACTCTCGGGCGGGTTGACAGGTCGTTTCGAGCATATGTGGTGTCTAGGTTTACGTGAAGAATTCTTCGCCGTCGACCAGATACGATGTATTCTCCTTCAATGCACCGTGGACGGCTTCCGCCATGGCACGTTTCGGTGCCTTTCTCCCAGTCATTGTCTCGAATTGAGCGATAGCCTGCTCTATCAACGTCTCGATGCCATCTATCAAGACCCAAGGTCTTTTCGTTGTCTCTCTGAACGTTTTCATCTGTCGAACGAGGGGAGTCTCCTTGGTCATGTAGGCCATTTCAACTACAACCCCGCCCGTTTGTGACTGCATCCAAGATTCTGGCAACTCGAAATCCGCACCTGGATTCCCATCAAGGACCTCGTGAGTGACGCAGGATATGACGATGGTCGGTGGAGCAAAATCTGCTGGCCATGGAGCGTTTCTGGATTCAAGGACTCTCACCAAAGCATTCGGAGCTCGAGGGTCGTGGCCGTCTGGTTGAGATCTGGCCCACTCGTTGAAATGTGTAGCGATTGACATTGCGTTGACGGTGGTTCTATTGTAAACAAACGTGGTCTTGCAGCCCAGTTGCAGCATTGCATAGACTGCTGCTCTGGCCATGCCGCCAGCTCCAATAACAAGGGCGGTAGATCTCGGCTGAAGGATATTGCGTGGAGAGAGACTCCTGTTGACGCACGTCATGATGCCGATATAGTCGGTGTTTTCTCCATACCAGCCAACAATGTTTCCTGCACGATTCCTCTCTTGCGCTTGAATCGTTAGCGGAGGAATCACTCCGGCAGCGTTTTCCCGGAGCGGTACCACAGTATTGACTGCTCCAATAGTCCTTGCATGGTCGCTTAGAGAAGCAATGCTAGGCACGACTTTGACCTTGTATGGCTGCACAATACTCAGTCCACCCAGATTGTCATCCTTGCTAAGCTCTTCGATATCTGCCCACGATCTGATATTCCTAGCACTGTAACTATGGCGAAGTCCGAGCAGTGCATACGCTGCGTTATGCATTGCTGGGGATAAAGAACCAGTCACATTAGCACCAACAATGTGGAATTGAAGAGGATCAAATGTATAATTGTCAAAGAGAGCGTTGATGATTTGTTTGGATGACAAAGTTGGCTGAAAGGCGTCCAGGCGCGGCGCTTGTAGCTGTGGAAGAGCAGGGTGCGTGACGGAAGTCAAACCCCGGTTCGTGATTTGTGAAGTACGACCCAATGTGCCGACATTGAACGCTGAGGTAACAGTCCGTGGCCCTGAGAGGTCTGCCAGTTCTTCCATGAACCAAACCAAGGTCTGGTTGTCATGTTGAGAGGTTGGAAAGTGTATTAACCGAATGATATCGAAGCCGATGGCCACGGCATTTCGTTGAATTGTCATCAACATCGGATCTTTCCATCCTTTGTCGTTTATACCACTGGTATAGGTACCAACAAGCTTCGTGTAGCCCTTGATAGCCTTGAGTTGTGCCATTGTTTCTTCCTTAAGCTGGACATCGACAGACACGAACTCAACTCCAAGGCGTAGACCGTGCAAAAGAACATTCATTCGTCCCTCGGTGCTGTGAGGTAGCGTACTGCTGACAGAAAGCAGGATTGGTAACTTGAGCACTCTCCTGCTCACCGCCACCATTTTACTTAGATGTCTTGCCATAGTAGGATGCCACCGGTCGACATATATTTCCAGAACATCACCAGCTGACTCTAGCTTTTCGAAGTCGACCTGTTCAGCTACATAGTTGGAGAGCTTGACAAGTAGCGCGTGAGTGTACGTTCGTAGCTCGACTGCGCCATCTAAAGAGAATGGTGAATGATGGATTGCTTGAGCATGACTGGATCCGGTAATGTAGCGAACGAACCGGGAGAAATCCGCTTGGGCGTCTTTGAGTCGGAATGAATAGGTCGGTGCGGCTCGGTCTTCAGCGTCAGATTCCGATGTATCTTGCATGGATTCGTCCTCCAGATTGTAATACTCAAAGTTGGAACATCTGCGATGCGTGAAGTTTCCGTTGTCGAGGAGTTTTGCTGATCTATCATTGAGGCTGAGGAGTGTTCTGATTTGAGCCATATCCCTAAGAATGAATACGACAGGGTTTGTCTGGCTATACTGTCTGAGATGGTCTTGAAGGCTGCTGGTCAGGCTCCCCAGGCCACAATCGATGACACAGCCGTACTTGTTGTCCTCGAGCATTCGTTTGGAGGTCTTGACATCCTGTCTGTGGAACTGCTCGCTTCCGTGGATTTTGAGATAATCCTGTCGAGAAAGTCCATTGACGCTCTGGAAGTAATGGTCCTCGGTAATGAATCTTCGCCCAAGGGCAGTGGCAGCGATAAAGCCTAGTGACCTTTTCCCAGACGCTCGGATGCCAACCAAAACCAGGGAAGCATCAGGGTGAAATAAACGGCCATCGACCTGGCCCTCAGGCAGAGCATTCCCTATGCGAGAGGTGGAAGAAGCCGTTTGTTGCCTGGTATGGGCCCCATTGCCATCTGGAGATTGAGGAAGCGAGGCTGATGCTGAGATTGGCTGAGAAGGATGCTCAGTTTGAGAGCCTTCATGTGTTCCGTTCTCTTCATTGTCATCGTCCATCGCAAGCCAGAGGAGGAGGGAAGCGATAGCCTTACATTATCAGCATGAGCACAGAACCACACTCACCATTAACATTTATCTCTTAGGCGTGATTGAAAGGGTGGGAGGAGGATATGGTACGCCGATGGCTGATAGGTTCGCGGCTGGTGGTTGCAGGTAGCAGACCGAGGTCATTACGTTGCCGAATAGCCCGTTGGCCTTGAACAGCCTAATTTAGCGAGGCTAGGGGGCCTACTGTAAGCTAAAGCTCTCCGCAGCTGTCAATCATACGTTCCACAGGTGCATCATCCGGGGCGCGTCCACTGTACCTGCCGCCCACGAACCCCGTCTCTTCGGATGAGTTGATCACCTGTAAGCATTTCCATCGCCTTGCTGCATGTCGAACAACATCGACACATTAGTCTGCTCCAGCACAATTCGCCCGGACAGAGATGATTACGGCGATGGCTGACTTCCTTTCGCCATGCTGTAATGGCTACGAATAGCACTGATGCGCAGGGAAAAGCACCTCGCGCCAGTCAGAGCCAGGAAGAGGTTCCCAAGGTCGCACGCGCATCAAGGATTTCCCGAGCCTGCGTCAGGTGTCGGGCGAGAGTAAGTGCCCCGAAGTATGAGTCAATTGCAGCTTCTTCTTCGAGACTGTCTTGCCGGCCTCATCATGGTCCCAAGCTAACATTGATCCACAGAAAGATCGATGCGATGGCGTCCAACCTCAGTGTTCGAACTGCGTCACGGCGGGACAGCCATGCTTGTATCTCGCAGCAAACAAGAAGAGGGGGCTTCCTGAAGGATACGTGCGAGGACTGGAGAAATTATGGGCCATTGTCATGCAGACCGTCGAAGGCCTAGAAGATGCCACGCAACGAATAATCGCCGAAAACGAGGATGAGCTCTTGCGACTATGGAATCATCACAGACATGGCGAGGATCTACACAAGACCTGGAAAGAATCAACCGTGCTCTCAGAGCTGGAAAGATTGTTATCCAGGCTGGAAGAGCATCAATCATCCAACCTCAAACGAAAAAGGGATAGGGAGGACAATGAAGAGAACGACAGCTCTTCCCTCAGCATGCCTCCTAACCTTGGTTCTGTTGGTTCTGCAGCCTTGACACCTCGGTTTCGAACTGTAGAGTCATCCGACGATGCTCCATATGCTGATGTGCAAGAGTCAGCCCCTCCACATATGTTTGCGCAAGGTCTTCCAGGCCAACGGTTATCGACAGGAGCGGATGCGGAACTCTCGCGCCTCCCAGATGCGATGTCAAGCTTGCTCACTCACTACTTCACTTACACACATTGCTGGTTTCCTATCTTGGACAGAGCACACACTCTCAAAAAGTTCTATGAACATACACGATCTCATAATCCAACCCCTGCAGGAAATTCAGATCTTGCCTACCTGTGGGCAATATGTGCCTATTGTACACAACAGAGAAGCTCTCTGGCGGACAGAGATGCCGACGTCGACACGATGCGTAGGAAGGCACGCCGTTGCATACCGTCGGACGATGGCCCTTTCGCGCTCGGTCATACGCAGGCTCTCGTGATTCTTGTGTTGCTTGAGATCGGCATGGGCAATTGGACTTCCGCCTGGATCCTCATAGGCCTCGCTGTCAGGGCTTTACTGGATGTGATCGATTCTGGGGGAATGTTACAAGCAAAGCAGTCCACCGAGCCAGCGCGCGAGCAGAGTTGGACAGGCACTTTCCAGGCATGCTTCATCTTGGACACATTGATATGCATGCGACTGAGACGGCCGGCTCACTTGCGCAAAGAACACCTTGAGCCTGGGCAGCTGCTCGCAGAAGACGGTCTTGAGGAGTGGGGCCCTTGGAATGGGGATACAATCGACTTACCTGTGGATCCTGAGCCTGCGTTCATCAAGAGCTGTTTCAATAGACTGACGGAAACTTTCATGCTTGCAAACGATGTGTTACCGGCGGAAAGAGTGGCTGGCCTACAGCGGCTCAGCGACGCCTACCCTTTCCAAATCTCGGAGATCAAAAGGCGAGCACCCCATCATATGGTCCTGCAAGCTAGTTACTTCGTGGTGGTGGCGATCTCCTCGAGTCCCGAAACACGAGCGAAGCTCACCGCCCAATTCGTCCGGTCACTGGATGTGTTTCACAATGCGTGGTCAGAAGCGGCTGGTATTCCAGCAATTCTCACAGCATTGTTTCACACAATCAACGTTGCGTTAGATATTCCTAGGGCGGTTCAATCACTTTATTCATCTAGGCGACATGATGAAGTCCTCCCCAGGCTAGCGATGATCTGGCCTGGCTTCAAGCCGTTTGAAGAGGATGTCACCAGCGGATCCCAGCGGTCGGCGGCCAGTGCTGGCGTGAGCCTTGATGACTCTGTTCCGAATCGAGGCCAACAACCACAATACCACCTGTCCCTCCCTTTCCCATCGACAGGTGGAGCCCTGTACTACGACAAGGTGGATGCGCCAATTGTGGCGTCGAATGCGGGAGATCTCCAAGCAGGTGAATTCCACGACCTTTCGGCTTATAGGGCCATGGATCCACTGCTGCACCATCCGCCAGTGGTAGTTGACTACGGATTCGTGAATGCTGAGGTACCAGATCAGCCGCAGCCAGCTAATGCCAACTGGGCAAATTCGAGTATGCGACAGGGCACCGTGGTCGGAACGGCAACCTCTCCGAGCTTTGATGGGGATGAAATCGACGCATTATTTGATGAGATGGCCCAACTCGACACAACTGAATGGTCTACTGATAGGATGCAAGGGCTCAGAGATTTCGGATTTGCAGACGAGAGCACTTTTGAAGCTTTCTGCAACGATCCGGACCGTCTCATACTATCAAACGGCTATGCCGCTCCGACATTTGGATATCGCACCAACACGTTCGCCCACGATGCGCAAGCTACAATCTCCACGGAACTGGACAATCAAATACCTGACACAATCTCCCAAATGAACCCATTCGAAATCCCGAACAATAATTGGCGACCGCAAAGCTGAGGCACATCGTTTGATCATTACCACTGGTGATACAACTACATTTCCGTGCAGGATCTCGCGCAGAAACAATTATCTTATAGTGCGCTCTCGAATACCACGGGGCTTGATTCACACAAACAAGGTCAGACCTCGCCAGCTCCATCAAATCCATCGGTCGAACCAGCTTAGAACCTGCTTTTGCGAGTTCTCCAGACACGCCCTCTCCTCTGGGTTGTCCGGATTGCCTCTCACGGCGAAGCCATGCCGTCCTGGCCTATAGACTTGATGCTCCATTTCCGGCACCTTGCGGCCCTTCGACTTGGCTGCCGCATGGATCTGTTCCACCTTGCTCTTCTGTTCGAACTTCACGGCACTATCCTCCACGCCCCACCCATAACTCACAGGTACGACCAGGTGTTCGACATCGTCCGGCAGAGTCAGATGACTTGGATGCAAAGCCACCACCGCATCGACAAGCGGCACTTTCTGGCCAGCCTTTTCAATCATGTTGCTCTCCAGTCCGGCTCGAATTGCATACTTTCCGCCCCAACAGAAGCCCACCATCCCAATCTTCTGTTCTTTGGGTGTTGCGAGTCTCAATGCCTGCAAAAAGTCCATGCACACCTTGTTGGTAGGGCCTTCCTTGTGCCTGGTCATCCACAATAGAAAAGGCGGCATGAATGCGAGCAGCCCCGTATACAATGACAATTTCGACTGCTTGGCAGCATCGACTGGGATCAAGGTATTCACGTTCTTGAGCGGTACAGGATCTCCCTTGAAGAAGTCGGGGAAGTAGATCAACCACTCTCCACTTTTGGCGTAGGCGTCGGCGATGAGTTTATTGTTGGGCAACGGCAGGCTGAAGATGTCCGAGTACATGACTATGATGCCGCGCGGATTGGTCCGATTGCCGATCACGTACGTATTCAGGCCGTGAATCAATTCTTCCCTGCCGAGAGGTTGACCTTTGTGGATGGTACCCTATCGAATCTCGTGAGCGGAAACTCTTAATGTATTCGGCTCTATACTGTGGCCGTACCTTGATACACTCTGCACATGAGGAGTCCATTGTGGAACTGGGAAGCAACAATCCCTTGTAGAATGCTCGTCAGGCTGCACGTTAAACGCTAAATATACTTTACAGTACTGTAAGTGGTGTCAAAAAGTCTGCTCAAATGCTATGTCAACAACACTGAACTGTTGACTTATACCGGCCTCCCATGGTGGACAACCTGCGTGCATTTTATATGCAATAGCAACCGGCAAGCGCATTGTCCCGTCGCACAGCCTGAGTGTGCCGTCGTGGCCATCTCGGTCTGTTCTCGCGCTCTACTCGGAGCGGGACTTTCTTAGTCAGCTCATCAACCAATCATCCGCTTTCCAAATCGTCAGAACAGGCCACCCATGATACGTGACTGCTCGCGAGAACGAGACGAGTGTTACTTTCCGCCCGAGGGTTGTACTGGCACTTTCACGAGCGCTCAATGTGCCTGGTTCAGTATGCCGCAGGAGCCGGGCATGAATGCATGGGAGGCTGCCTCAGCATCGACCTCCGAGAAAGACGCGACTCCAGTGCCTGCTCGGGTTTCAGCAGCAGCCTCCAGCTCAACGTCTAATTTACGCAGCTGCACCGTCTGCAGACAGAGGAAAGTCAAATGTGACAAGCAAACGCCATGCTCGAATTGCCGCCGAGCAGGCATCGCCTGTGTCATTCCATCTACAGATCGCCCGCCAAGGTGGGCCCGCCGCCTCCAGCGTCTTACCGACAATGCCTCAACACCCAACGCACAGGCATCGCACGGTGCCGACCCTGGCGTTGATAGACTCATGGAAAGATTGCGGAGCCTCGAAGACCTGGTCAAGGAGCTCAGAGGGCAGCTGGAACAAGCAAATGCAGCAGCCAGCTCGACCGGTAGTGGCCCATCTGCAGCCAATTCCCCCGAGTATCCTACAAAGAACCCCGATGCGGAGCACCAGGAGGATGCTACCGACATTCCAGCTACCAGCAATCTGCACAACCGCTTCGGTCGGCTGGTCCTCCAAGATGCCAGCCGCGCCCACTATATAAGTAGCGGCTTCTGGTCGAGAGTTGATGACGAGGTAGGTCGAGTTGATAGTGCCTGCGCCGTTATCCGGCAGATCTGGCTTGCTGATCTGCGCTACAGCTCAATGTGCTGAAATTGGATGCCCACACCCTGGCAGAAGACGAGTTCGACAGCTCGGAGGAGGAAGAGGCATCATCTCGAATGGCGTCGTATGCCTCGGAATTTGAGCAACGACCGCGGGACCGCCATGCATTCTTGTTTCGACACAACTTGAGTGCAACACCTTCTAGCCTCCACGACCTTCATCCTCTCCCTTCGCAGATCGCCTTCCTTCTCGATGTGTACTCGGAAAATGTGAATGTCTTCTTCGGCATCATTCATGTGCCGACAGTCACACAGCTGGTCCGCCAGTTACGCAGCAGCGGACTCACCTCCCTCACGCCGTCCAACGAAGCCTTAATGTTCTCAATATACTTTGCGGCGATGACCTCGATGGAGGAAGACGATGTAAGTGCCGTCGAAGACCAGCCCTCTTATGGGTTGGGTACGGCTGATACTGTACTGAATGCGTCCCTGAATAGGCCATGATCAATTTTGGCTGCTCCCAAGCAGACCTCAGCCTCAGATATCGTCTCGGTCTCGAGCATGCCCTTGCCAAAGCCGACTTCCTGAACGCCCCCGACATCATTCTGGTTCAGGCACTTGCCATTTTCATCTGCCTTGCTCGTCGACACGACAGTCCAAGATACGTGTGGATGATGACAGGACTCGTCATCAGGATGGCCCAGTACCTTGGATTACACCGAGATGGAGCCCATTTTGGTCACTTGACGCCTTTTGAGATCCACATGCGTCGTAGGGTATGGTGGTCACTTTGCATGCTAGACCTGAGGACCTCAGAAGATCAGGGGACAGACTTAGCAATTGCGCAAGGAAGCTTCGACACAAAGATCCCCTCAAATGTCAACGATGCCGACATCAATCCCGAAACAAGATCAATGCCCCCCGAGCGCCATGGCGTGACGGACATGTCATTCGCGCGTATCTCTGCGGGGGTCACCGCCCTCATGAGGCAGATGATTGATCCTGGTGCACGGCAAGGCGTCGCGGGCCTGGAAGACCAAAATCGTCGGCTCAATGAAATCTATCAAAAATTCGAACAGGAATACCTTCAGCACGCAACCGAGTCAGGGAATATTGCTTATTGGGTAGCGTCAACGGTTGCGCGAATGGTCATGGGTAAGATGACCCTCATCGTCTTCCTTCCCGGTCTGTTCTCTATCTCATACGAACAAGTCCCGCTCGACATATGTACCAGGCTGCTCATCTCTGCAATTGAGGTCGCCGAATACAACCACGCCCTAAACGCCGAACAAGCATGTCGGCATTGGCGTTGGCTCTACCAAGTCCACACTCATTGGCATGCAATCGTTTTTCTGTTGATCGAGGTCGGCCGCCGCCCCTGGTTGCCTACGATCGAGAGAGCTTGGGTGGCACTTCACAGCAGCTGGCTGATGCCAAGCCACGCTCCCAAGGACAAAAATCCGCGCATTTGGGTGCCCCTACGAAGGTTGATGAACAAGGCTCGCATGCATCGCGATGCCGAGCTCAACCGTTTGCGAGCAGATCCTCGAGCCGCAGCCTTGCTGGAAACAGAGGACCAGAAGCTTCCAGTGCCGGCAAGTCCTGGGGCAATTCCGAATGGGGCAAGCTCTGACTTCTTCCGCGATCGGTGGCGCCAGCTGGTACAGACACCTGGAAGCGGCACACAATTGTCTGGAGTGTCCACCGGCGAGGGTATCAAGCCATCGATGCATACTGCGTACACAAGCTTGCCGGCTACCGGGATTATTCCTACATCTATGGAAGGGAACGCGGCATCCAATGTGACGTTTGGTCCAACGTATTCGACTACAAGTGATTACCAAACGGGTCAGATATCAGGCGCCGGTGATACGAGCGGCCTCGGAACGCGTATCGGGACGGGAACAACTCCTCCTTTGAGCTTGGGAAATACTGCTGACCCAATCTACAATACATTTCCCACCATCAGCGCGGACTGGTCCGATGTTGGTACCATAGGCGCTGGCTTGGCTCCTTGGTTGTGGGTTGATATTGAACCCATGGTCGACAGCAACCGCGATCCTATGGATGCTAATGTGGACGTGGCCTCTGACGTGAATTGGTATGAGTGGGTTCAGTCGGCTAGAGGAATGGAATAGTACGAAAGTGGCAGAGGGTATTATCTTATTTCCTAGCTCGATTAGAAGAACAACCCCGGACAGGCAACGCGCCAAGGTCCTCCCACTCATGTTGGCAGATACGCATCTGCAATGGGGACGCCGACTTGGTTGTGATGGTAGTCTCAACTTCACTGGACGTCGAACTCCCGCCGGAGATCAGGCCAAGAGCGGCATCACTCTCTTTCCCAAATAAGGTGCAGCTGGCCGCCAGTTTATTCAGATAAGTCTTGGCAAAACTTCGCCGCGAAACAGAAGCGGAACTAGACCTGCATTGAAGCCGTATCTGAATCAAGTCGACAACATCGACGACGGCAGAGAAACCTTGCTCCTGACCACCCACAGAGGGTCTCACATCGTTCCTCCTGATTGAGGCTTCCACACCGGTTTTAAACCCGTCCGAATCCTCTGGTGCCGCCGTGGCCCGATCGACAACCTTTTGCGGCAGAAATACCTACCTTTTTTCGTCGATCGGCCTTTGCGAATTCTACCTGCCACAGCATTCAAGCCTGGTCCTTTACGTCGAGACTTTTCCGCGTTCAGTATACGGACCGTCGGGCTTTCCCATATCCCTGTCAGCGGCCCTCCTCGGCGTATATCTGGACGAAAATGCCTCCCAAGGGCGCCTCGACCGCCGTTCAACCCATCAGACTACAATCCGTCACACGATTAAAGATCAGACACCCAGATAAACAAGAGCCCAACCCATGCCTGGGCCCTATGAGTGCCATGCTGAGTATGTGAACTCTATCTTCCCAGACCAGTGAGCCCATTAGATACATCGTCCGGCGCAACAGTCATTACTCGGTTTACAATATACAAGCGTCCTTGTCTGACCTCTGCCCCTTCGTGAACACCTTCCACATACTGCCACAACGGACATCACCACGTTCCATGTTCCATGTGCTAACACTATGTGCTCACAGATTGCTGGGCAGCAGGCGCCGCGACCGGAGGATGCGGACATCTCGAAAAGGCGCTCCGAGACTGTATGGATAAGCCGGTACGTCCATTGTTTCTACCCTCTCTGCCCAAGTCCTCGTACCCTCACGAACAACAACTAATGCTTCGATTTATAGAGACTACCTCCCAAAGACAAGTCGACGATCAATCACCATCTCGGGAGACTATATCCGAACATTTCTGGGCCGAAGAAGCGGAAATCGTGATCCGGCAGTCGAACCATATTTATCCTTCATAGGAACAAGTTAAGCAAGCAAACTTCATCTCGAGGGAGTCAATATCAGACTACGCTTTCCCGAGAAGCCGGTATTCATGAAAAGAGAAGGGATCGCAATGCGACCAGGAATCGTGCGCCAGGGAAAGGTCTCACATCGAGTATACGCATACACATGTACCGACACTTGTACGAGGACAAACTCCACTCGATCGGATGTCACAGTGATGCAGTGCAAGTCGTGGTCGAAGAGGTCGAAGCGCAAGGCATTATAGGGAAAGTTTGCGGAGCAAGCGCTTTCGCACATCCTCTTACCGTTTCAGCTTAGAGACAGCCGCCTTGATTGGGACGGATCGCGATAGATATCACGACCGTGTCGAGAATTCGCATTTAGCAGTCCTGGCGGGAATGGACGTCTGCGGAATTGTACAAGGGTCATGATAGATGTATTAATATATGAATTCATCGTAATCTGCTAGGTATATAGAAGAGTCATGGTCATCATCAGCATGGGCATCGGCATTGGCATCGTCTGCTTCGTTTGTCATGACCCATTTCATTCTGACCAGTATTCCCTTTCTGGACACTTTGAACATTAAACAGCGCCAACGCAATGCAAATGTCCATAAACACAGCTACCCCTCCAATTTCGCCCGTTTTCCTTCCCATAACACCAAGTCAGAAAGCTCGCATCGCTGCATCGTAATCATAGCGTGCTTTTGTTCAGACCATCAAAGACTCATCGTAACGCTTCATGCCGCAACAACAACGCGAGAGAATAAAAGGAACTCGTAGGCGTCCTCGACAGGACGCTGGTGCCGCTCAAGACCGCTTGAACATGAAATATCCGTACATGCCGCCGACGTCCTGCTCGACCATGGGGACCTTGCGCATGCCCCACCATCTCGCGCCCATTTTCCATGCACGACTGCCGTCGTCTGCCACACTTTCGCCATCGGCAATAGGTTGTCTGACGAACCATCCTCGGCGTCCGAGCTCTTTGGCCACCCACTCCGGGTTCTTGATGTGGGCGTTTCGTCGCCTGACTTCTTTCATAACATCCGGGCCGAGCTCAACGACCTCTAGTGGAAGTGTGTCAGTGCCGGTCAGACTTTCGGGCGAGTAAGACAAGGACATCTGCGTAACGGACTTGATATCCGTCAGGTCGATGTAGCGGATAGTATGGCCGGGTCTGAGGAATTGCTTGATATCCGTGCCCAAGCTGAGCTTGGCGCCGCGCAGGCCGAGCTCTTCGACGTGCATGGAGAGTCGCGTTAGGGCGGGCACATGCGAAGAATTGATGCGCGCGCCATTGATGTTCAAGGAACGCAGACTGGGTGGTAAGGAGTCCAGAAGTTTGGTCACGTCTTCTTCCGCGAGGAGTCTGTGTCGGGAAGCATCAGCTGCAAGGTTGAGGTAGACAATGTCATTCTTGACGGCGGGATGGAGAGTGAGGAATTTGACCACTGCAGGTCCGGTGAGGTGTGTGCAGCGTTCGAGATTGAGGTGCGTGATCTTTGCGGTTGGCGGGATTGATAGGAGAGCCTGGTCGTTGATGAGTGTGTGTGCTACGTCGAGGTGAGTGAGATTTGAGAGCCGCGGAAGAAGACGCTCAAAGACAGGTTCTTGCAGAGTCGTACACTCGTGCAGCGACATGCGCTTGAGCTTGGTCAACGGTTCAGTCGCCAAAAGCTGCATGGTTATAGCAGTGAATGCTTCGGTGAATGGTCGAGACGAACAGGCGCAGAGATCCAGGGCCTGTAGCAAAGGCATGCTGAAGAGCTTCGAGAAGATGTTGATGTTCAGCTCGTCGTCAACATGTTCATGAACCAAGAAAGCCTGAAGGTTCGGCACCATATCCAAGCAAGCCAATAGAGTCTCGGGCTTCAGGAATGGCGTTTGGTTTCTTGTTGTTCGATCCTTGCCAAATCCCATGTTGGAATAGTGCGAGAAATCAAGCCATTGAACCATATCTCCCAGACGCCGATCGTTGTTCAGGCTGCGCATCAGCTTTGAAAATGCTCGAGATTGGGGAATGGAGACATGTCGGTACAGAACTCCCGAGGCAGCAGCGTGGAGCTTCTTGGAGACCAATGCACAGGATGCTAGATCGACGTGAGGTCGTGCATATGGGTCTGCTGTGTGGTCGACTGTGACGTAGGAAAAGATCATTTCCAGTATCTCGTCGGGCATGGACTCCAGGTAAGAGGTGCTTTTGTCATATGGCAAAGATGTAGGTCGTGAAAAAGTGTCGTCCTCATCGAGGATAGCGGTATCGTTGCTACCATCAAGAGTGTAGTCTTTTGTGCCGACTGTGTCTCTGATTCGCTCCCTCCAGACATCCAGGCTGAAGCTGGCCGGCTTAGGGTGGACTCGGGTGATCTCTTTAGCATATGGAAGATTGAACAACTTTTGTGCAGCTCTTCTCTTCTCCAGTTCATCAAGGATCTTTTCCAACTTCCTGGGGTTGCTGCGAGCATAGCCTTCCAGTCGTGTACGAACATAATCCTCGTGTGACCCATCGAAGTGGTATGAGCACAATCCTGTGGTCTTGCACCATTGACTGCATGGCCATGCTATCCACTCAATTTCCTCGAGGTCTTGTGACGACAGAGAGGACTCGAACGACTGAGGTAAGTTGTCCCCTGCGAGAAGATGTTAGTACTTGTGCTCAGAGTAGCGTGCTATGGTATCATACCTTGCTCTTCCTTGACTGAAGCGTACGAGAACTTTCTCGTGGCAGTCATGTCGTCTGGAGGCAGGAGTAGATGGTGTCGCGCTGACTCGATCAGGGACAATCTCTTTAGGTCTTCGGCGGTCTGGTCAATCGCAGAGGGGTCCAGGTGTTTGCGTCGGAGTAGAACTGGCGCAGGCATGGTTGCTTTCGTGATGCGGGTATTAGTAGCAGTTGCTTGTCTGGTAAGAAGGGCCTCAACCCAGCTTGATGTGACCACT
Source organism: Exophiala viscosa (assembly GCF_022695815.1). Lineage (NCBI taxonomy): Eukaryota > Fungi > Ascomycota > Eurotiomycetes > Chaetothyriales > Herpotrichiellaceae > Exophiala > Exophiala viscosa. The sequence continues at coordinate 932,963 of NW_026944358.1, read as the reverse complement.
TCAACTCCACACGGAAAGGAAAACAAAGCAATGCAGGATGTATGTCTGGGATCAAAGAAACCTGGGGGTAAGAGAAACTGTATGAAAGGTCAAAGGACGGAAGTCTGTGTCATTGTTTTCATTTTGAGGCCATATTGCACCATTGCCATCAAGTAACGCGTACGACAGTCTCTTGTCAACTAAGCAGTTAACGGCAACCTATGAATCACACGGCGTGTGGTCAGGGAATTTTTCTGTTTGGACTCATCGGCGGATAGCATCGGCGTGTTCTTGGGCCGTCTGATTGCTGTTTGAAGTCAGGTGGCCACGCGAGATGATGAATCAAGGGACCGAGCGCAGGCGGAATTGGACGCAAAGTAAGAAAAATTTAGGATTGTATGGAGAAGAGAATTGTGGTGTCAAAACGAGGTTGACATTACGTAGTCCAGTGATGGTCGATGCTGGCAACGAATCCGGGGTAACCGCCTTGCTACAACCTGCTGCGCCCATTTCCTCCCTCACGTGCAACATCAGAGTTTTCCTGATGGTCCATGAGCCATGCAAGAGCATACTGTACTATATCCTCTTAGTCATGTCACCTTTCTTTGAGGTAATATCACCATTTCCTTGACACACATGTACAACATCAAGCCGACAAACTCCTGGTATTACCACAATTTCCCCAGCTCAAAACACCTCCTCGGTGGCTCCCGAAGCACAACAATCTGGGGAACGAAGAAGAACTCCAATGTTACAGTACTCGTACCGCCGGGTCTAAAAACGCTTGATCATGCTCGTGAATTCTCGTGGTTGTTCACTCTTCAACCCACCCTCCCTGAGTAATGTCGAATCTCTTCACTGGCGTCCCCACTGTGCTTGACCTCGACGGAGGCTTGGGTGATTTGAGCGTCCACGTCTCCAGATCTGGCAGCTTGAACTCGGGTTTGGGTTCCTTGCCCCGCATGCTTTCCCCGGACCGGACTCGTTCGCAAAGTGATTTGAGCACTTCCCCCAACCACTCGAAATCTTTGAGTTCCAGGTAGATCTGGCCAGACACTCTTGTCCAAAGCCTTCCGTCGTACTCGTAGATGGCGACAAACGTATTGTATTCGTCGACCAACGTTCTTTCCATCCATGCTTTATGTGTTGCAACGTCTGCTTCTTGTACGACGGTTGGACCTGCTGATGGTAGACTGGGCGAGTGGAGAGGCGAAACGGACAGTGTTCTGGGTTCGCCGAGCATGTTACCAACAGCAGCCGACCGAGGGGGTTGCACGCTATTGCCTCCAGATGGGAAGCCGTAGGATGCCTGTCGCAATGCCGGAGACAAACCCCCCGCACTTCCCGCACCTCCAGGTCCCATACTGATGCTTCCTCGAGACGTCGCTCCCTGGATCGTGATCGGCAACAATACATTCGCCATCGCGCAGTCTCGTAGACCGCCAGACCAGCCGACCCGTCCTCCCTCTCGGCGATCGCTCGCTTCGTAACTGCCCATGGTCTTCAACCCATGACCCTGATCAAGATCATCCATCACTTCAGTCCCTAGGACCATGGCAAGCAAGTCGGCGCCGCGTTGTGCAATATCGCGAATGTAATTATATATAGCCTCTTCACCACCACATAGGTTCTGGCGAAAGTTTATCGCCGCCGGTACGCAGTAGTAGGGGGCATTGTCGGCAGTGGCCACGAACTGAAACAAATTTACAAAGGGCGACTTTTCCGTTGGTGGAAGTGGATTCCGTATCTTGGACGATGCATCGGCTGGAGGTGTATATCCATGTGATGTGGGAAACGTCGTTCTGATGAGGTGTTGATTGCGTTTGGGAACATGCAGGACAGCACATCCTCGTGGCGTATAAAGCCATCTGTCGAAGGTCAATCATCTCTGCGACATTGTGATTGTCTGGAATGATAATCCCACTTACTTGTGACAATTGCTGACGAAGAAATCGGGATCGAGTTGAGCCATGTTTAGGGGTATCATACCAACAGCATGTGCGCCATCAATTAGACTGAGGATGCCGTACTCTTTACACATTTTGGTTATTCGCTCAAAGGGAAACCGAACTCCAGGGAGGGACACTATCGTGTCGAAAATGCAGACTCTCGGATTATACCCGTCGTACAGAACGCGAGAAATGGTTTGTGACAGAGAATTGAGGATTTCGGGATGCGTGCAGGGAAGTGCATAGCCAAAGTCTTGTCCATGGCCGACCTTCCGAAGGTGAAGTTGCGGATTCGTTTCGACGATCGAAGCCAATGTCTTCTCGCAGGCACCATAAATGGTATCGAAGTAAATGATGCAATCTTTCTCCTTGAATTGAAGGTTGCGTAAAATAGTGTTGACACCTGCAAGATCAGCAGATGCTCCCCCAATTTCTGGTGCACCCACCTGTCGTAGCATTCTGAACAAATACACATTCATCAACCGGCGCATTGATCAATCTAGCTATGCGCTCTCTCGACTTGTCCAGTAGGTCAACGTATTGATAGCGTAAGAACTTGTCTGGTGCAGCTTCGGCAAGCTTCTGATAACCACGCAGTGCATTTCGTACGGGAAGAGAGTAAGTCCCAAATGATCCTAGACAACGATATCAGACTTGATAACGATTCGACGCCACGATACACTGCTGAAAATGGCTGACAGCTCGGTATCTCTCATGCCCTGTCGGCAAAATAGGCAGGAAGGAGACGTAGAGCATACCATGGTTTAGATTGGTATATTTCGGATCAAACAGAAATTGTGACTTGAAGCCATGACCAAATTCGGTCACTTCACCAAAAGAACCCATATCGCGCTTGCTGGCTGGTGTCTAGATCAAAATGGGCGTCGGTGCCTTCATGAAGGATTCGGAGACTGATGGGGGCCGATAGGGGTTGGCGGTCACTTGGTGGCCTGAAGACTCGGCCAAGTCTCGCTGGCGATCACTCAAGGAGCGTTTCGTAGGAGTGCCGTATCCAGCATCAACTCGAATAATTGTATCAGTAAAGAAAGCATCAACAGCCTTTCTGCTGGGAGAATACTGCGGTTGGAGTCAATATGAAATGCTAACATTTGGCACCCGCATGTCAATACGAGGGAGGCCTCAGGGTGGGAAAAAATTGATGGGTGGTTGTGCCTAAGTTTCCCTGACAGGGAGCTTGATCTCGCTGCCAGCGAGTCACAGGGAAGATAGGCGAGATCCACCTCCTTTTCTGGAGCGGCTTGGACTGCGTGGACAGAGAGTTGTGGCATTGCTGCCATTGCGACTTCTCCTTTTCGCTGACGTAGCAGCTACTTGGGGCTGGAGTTTTCCGGAGTCCCAATCGCCTTACTTCTTCGGTGTGCGAAGGATCCTAGGCGCGCCTTGAGAAGGACACTCGGCTTCTTGATTGAGGCGCATCATCCGTGCAATACGATGCACCAGTCTAAGAAGCAACCCAAAGCCCGCCGGTGGTGATGGTCATCTGCAGCTCTAAGCAGGCTCTCGGACAGGAATAAGGAGATTTTATGTATGCTTACGGTGGGAGATGAAAGGATCACCTATAAGTGATAACCCCTTCGACGCTGACCTCACCTCACATGCTCTATAATTTGCAGTATGATTGATACGGTGACGCATTTTCGCATACCCCGCAGATCTTGATAACCTCGGTCCAGCGGTCGATATGGCGGTATCTTCTCCGAGTGCATTGATTCGTCTTCAGGCACTCCGCATAAAAGATCACCATCCTGTTGACGTTGAGCATATCCTGGAACTCCATAGGACACCGAAGGATATAAAGCCTTCGAGATATCACCGAGGCTCAATTTGTAAGCAGACAATCTCTACATCACTGCAGGACGGTCAAGTATAACCGGAAGGCCACTATCTGCTATTAGAGTGAGCCTGAACATAGACTTTGTTCTAGGATCAAGAGAACGATATTACGCAGCTTCGTTCGTCCGTCATTCACGAAGCACAATGCCTAAGGCGATCTCCATCTCCAAGATTGACGGCAAGCCCGGCCATGTCTACTACCCTCTATCTCTAGATGAGGTCCCCAAGCCCATGCCCAAAGCCAGAGAGCTTTTGATCAAGATCCAGGCCGCGGCACTAAACCACCGCGATCTCTTCATCCGACAGCATCTATACCCAGGCACGACATTCGGCGTACCTCTTCTAGCGGATGGATGTGGCACGGTCGTCGCCACTGGCAGTGACGCCGACTCCTCTTGGAAAGGCAAGCGAGTCATCGTAAACCCCGGCACGGGCTGGAAAGACAGTCCCGACGGGCCCGAAGACAAATCCGGCTACAGGATCCTCGGCGGCACCAAGACGAACCCCACCGGCACCTTGCAGGAGTACATGGTCATCGACGAGTCCGAAGTCGAGGAAGCACCAGAGCATCTCTCCAGCGTGGAAGCGGCTGCCCTGCCCTTGACCGGGCTCACAGCATGGCGCGCTGTCGTTAGCAAATGCGGCGAGCACAATCTCAAGCCCGGCAAGAATATCCTGATCACTGGCATTGGCGGCGGTGTAGCATTGATGGCTCTTGAATTTGCTCGTGCCGCCGGAGCCAACGTCTACGTTAGCAGTGGAAGTGAAGAGAAGATCCAAAAGGCCATCAAACTCGGGGCCAAGGGTGGAATCAACTACAAAGAAGAAGCGTGGGAGAAGAAATTGTTGGCTTTGCTGCCTGAGGACAACAAGCAGCTCGACGCCATTGTGGACGGCGCGGGCGGAGACGTCGTGGAGAAGGGCGCCAAGTTGCTCAAGGTACGTGGTTCCCCTGTCCATGCAAGCCATATCAAACTAATCTGCTGAAGGCTGGTGGCATCATCGCCGTCTACGGAATGACGGTCGGACCCAAGATGCCGTTCTTGATGCAGGCGGTCCTGAAGAACATCGAGGTCAAGGGCTCTACCATGGGATCGAGGAAGGAGTTCAAAGACATGGTCGACTTCATCAAGAGCAAAAAGGCCAAGCCTGCGGTGTCGCGTGTCGTTCAGGGCTTCGACTTGGACGCCATCAATGGTCTATTCGAGGACATGAAGAAGGCTACGCAGTTTGGCAAATTGGTCATTGACATTTCCAAAGAAGGCGGCTCAAGCAGTAAGTTGTGAATATTGTTTATTCATAGGACCAGCAAAATGCCACGTTGCCTTTCATATTTGCTCATTGCGGGTTTTGGTCGTCAATGCTAGTGACCTTTCTGATTTGAGTGCGCGGTTTTAGGTCTTTCGACCTTGTGAGCTTTCGACGAGCTCGGAACAACGCGAATTTGCGACTTTTCTGTGGACATTCACGGGTTTCTCTTCTCTGCGCCGTTGGCAGAAACATACCGAATCACTGTAACATGTCATGCCCTTCGGCCTCACAAACCTTGTTGGGCACGGATCATTGTATTCATCATTGGCATATGCCAAAAATCTCAGTTTGTCCTCCACATCATGCTGGATCCCATGAAAGTGAAAGTGATCATCATCGTTGTCGCATGATCATACTATTCTCGAGTGCAAGTCCAGAATCCCGCACGGCGAACAGGCCCAGGGTGGGGCTCCATTGTGTGCACTCCCGCGATCCAAGGAGAGGGTACTGTGTCTCCTTGTAGGTCCGCGCTTTGGAACACCTGCTGTACTACAGCACAGCATTGAGGTGTCACCTGAGTGCTGTAGGCAGGCGGAAAGACAAGGATGAAGCGGCTATGCAACACCAAAACAAGGAATGTCCGTCACAATTGGGACACCGACTTTGTGGTTTGAGGCCTCGTTTGGGACACCTTTGTGCAGCGTTTCCCTTCGTGAACACGGCTTGGCGGGATGACTGGCTAGAATCTCTGCCATGTTCGGTGCCTTGACAATTCGAATCGCAACTGCATTTGACAGGCCTTATGCACTCGAACCAGCCTTCAATGACAGCGCAAAGGTGCAGTGGGATGATCCGCTTTGGGGAGGACGAGGCACACAGACTTGGTTCTCACAGATTGTATGGATGATCGTCCACAAATTATGTGAGGCCAACCTTGAGCTTCGCATGTCAAGGGGAGCGCTTGCGCGAGGTGCCTTCCACAGGTCGATCGTCAACAAGCATTGCGAGTCGTCCTGGAGACATCAAAATAGGAACGCTGATCTTTTGTGAGTAAGTCAGGAGTCTAGATGCCTGTGATGCTAAAAGTGGACAAGTAGTTCAGCGGTGGATGAGCACAGGAACCTTTCTCAAGCCTCGAGTCGCACAACAAACAGTAGCGAGGCTATCAAGAAGTCGATCGAAGTCCGGGCCTGAACCGAGGACGCGGGCGTATCATCACGACCATTGACGTGGTGCTCAATTCGCTTGCACGTATCAGCCAGGTCCACTTGGCCATTGTGCTCAGACGGTCCCTGAAGAGTTGTGAAGCCATAACCAAGTACTTCCTTAATCGGCGTATCTTTGAGATATAGCCTGCATTTAACCGAGCCGGCCAGGGATCAAGGGCAAAAATAGAAAGCAGCCCAGGGGTTTCATCCAACCACAAGGGCGTATTGTAAATTTCACAGCCTCAACAACGTGCTTGCCCTTCGATTTATGGGCCTTGAGGGGTACAACTGTTACGTGTCGGATAGAGTCTGTCCATGAGAGAACAATCCAATGCGAAGTCGTTGGGTTCTTTCAATACTGACAGCGCATGCCCTAACGAGAAACGGAGAATGTCAGTACAGCTCCGCTTACTTCCTGGAGTAACATATACCTGCCGCTAGTTCGACGAAGTCATCTGTAGCGACGTATCATGTAGAAAGCAACTTTTGGCCTGGTCAAGTGAAATTATGGTCAGGATCGCAAGCCATTCAAAAGGGTCTTCGGGATCAGCCGGAGGATGATGAAAGGCCTGATATGCAGGAGAAATCAAAAGATATGCTGGCATCATGAACCTCAAGCAGGGGCCAGAAGAGAAGTGGATAACTCCGTACTTCGTAAGAATTTTGTTGCTTCGGTCAAATGGGCAAAACAGCATTTATCCGAGGAACTGTATCCAAGACTCTTTCCCACAGCGAGTGCAGTCGAGAAGAATAATGCGCCGGAGCATCGCCGCCGCCATTCCCCGTGCCCCTGGCATATGCATCATAGTAGAAGACTTGAGATGTACCGCTGCAGGTGGCTGAATTGTTCCCCAGACTTAGACCATTGTCAAAATTTTAGCGCCTCACCCAAACAACCATGGCTTTGAGGTCATGCAGAGATCTTAGCTTCATGTGCGGCTCCAAGCCCAAGTCTGATAGCGACATGTTTCCAAGGACTGAACAGTGAGCACAAAGTACAAAAATATTCAATCTATGAGGTCCAGACTCGATGCAGGAGGTGCATGAGATCGGCAGGGACAGCATTTTGTCACGAGCTTGTCATAGTCACTCGAAAATGAACAACACCAAAATAGAGTGCCGGATCGACAGCAGCAAGCAAGAAGCAATGTCGAATTTTCTTCCGCGTTGTGGCTGTGATATGTTAAAAGGTGGCGAATCAATCTAACAAGCTTTCATTACCGATTGTGATCGCGCAGTATTCTCCGGGATGACAATAGACTTTCATGTATGCGTAAGGAGGCGAATTGTTCGCGACACGTTTGCAAAGAGAAAAAACAAACATATGCCAGATGGAGCTGTTGGGATGATGTGTACAGACCTTTTCGCGGTGGAGACCCAAACGTGTCACAAGTGATGTTCGACGATCCCCTTCGCGACCATGTTGACGGCTAAATGTTGGCATCTGCATCTCGAAGGAACGGTGCCCTCGTTAACGTTTCGAAAGTCGACAGTAGTGACAGTGGAAGCGTGTCGCCTTTGAGGGAGGCAAAAAAGAAGTCGAGCTTAGCTCTTCGGTTGCACGATTGGCGGCTATACTTAGCAATGGAGCGCGGGGACAAGCAGGCAGGCCCCGGTCAAGTGGTCAAGGCTAGCGTAGGGGAAGGAGGCCGTAACATGGCCTTGATGGATCACCGAGGCCAGTGGGTTGACCTTAAGCCATTCCAGGCACACGGGCAGCGATAGGGAGTGATAGGACGTGCTTCCTGGTCGGTGATGACCTCACCTGAAGGCATCCGATCGCTGCAGGCTTCAGGGAGAAGACCGACAACCCTTGTTCCGTTTTTCCCTCGTTTTGCCGTTTCTGCGGCTGTGCCAGTTGTGGCCATGCCCGATTAGTGATGATTTCCTTTGGGCTTTCGTTGCTTTTGGGTGCCACGCCTTCGTCTCTTGTGGATCTGCTTCCTCTGTTGGTCCAGCTGTCATCGATTCGTAACGCCTCTCTGCACAAGTCAGAGGCCAGAGTGAGAAAAAGATCCCACTTTTGGCCTTGCCGCCCGCTGCCGCTGATCTGGGTTGGCTGGAATTTTATGCACCTCGCAAACCGCCTCTCCCTTCCCTTCTGGCTGGCTCATTTCATTGTACATATCGGGAAGAAAAGGAGAATTGAGGAGGAGAATGTGGTGGCAGCTTGGCTGTGCAGCAGCAGCTCGTGACAAGAAGAAGAAGGAGCTGAGAAGAAGGCTCCCATAATAGAAGTAGTGAATACAACGCTGTAGCGATGAATTGAGCGTAAAGCATGTACGAGTAACGAGACAGCAGCCGCGGTTTCTGGGTGGTTGTGCATCCGAATGAATGTTGTGGCGGCAGGCTCAGAGTGAAAAAACCACCATGGGCACAAGGAAACGCATGCCGCAGGACAGAAGCCTGGAGGGTTGCGAGTCAAACCACTCACAAGCGCTGTCAAGGGCTCTAAGGGCCCCGCTTTCTATTTTTCCCCTCTGATTCTGCCATCATCGAACCACCAGAGTCCATCCATCGGCATCCATCCACCCCCCTTCGCTCAGCGTCCTTCGGCTTCTCACCCTCGAACACGAACAAATCCACCTCCCATTCGCCTTTACTCGATTTAGCCCGCTAGTCGCTCACTGCCACTAAGCTTGCCTCATCATGGGAGGAGACCACGGCAAGCCAGTAGCAGCATTTCCTGCGTGACCTGATTGAACACTGCCATCCTCCTCCTCTCACACGTTCGTGCTGGTCGAGGCCGATATAGCCATTTGGTCCCCTCTCCTCGGCTGGTCCTCTTTCCATTCCCGCTCCACCTCCTCTTACAACTCACTTGCTTCGACTTTTTTCTGGCTCTGTTCGCAGACCATACTTTCGTTAAGAAAACCACCACACTCGCTTTTCACGCCTTTGTCTATCGGTCGTTGAACATTCAGTCGCTCAAGTTCATCGGTTTCGACACATTCGCTGAAAAGCCTAGCCATCGAAAATTATCTACCTGCCACACCCGTCCTCCAACCATCCGCCCTTCCGAATCGTGCCGCCGATAGTGAAAGACACTCGCTTCAACTGGCTTTGGGAATAACCTCCCACAACCTACTCGACGCTGTTCACGGTTGCATTCAAACAATATTCACTGCGTGATTCTGAAATTTACTCGGAAACATTTGAACGCGGCTCGTTGCCCTTAGCCTGGTGAATACCTGTCTGGGATATCGTTGATCAGACGTCGAAAGAAGAGAAAGGAATCTAATTTGGTCACATTGGGATCCGGTCCAAATCCGAATCCATACCCTTGGGTGCGTACAATTCTGGTCCCCTGGCTTCATTCGTTACCAGTGCTGGATTTTCGGTACCGCCCTTCACGAAAATCATTAGCCCACAACCCTCCTTGCAGTGCAAATCAAATTTGCAAGTCCTTGCTTTCACTGCTGTGAATGCCCATGGAGATATCTTGCTGACAGTCCGGAATAACAGTGTGTCTCAGTCGTGGAATACCGACTTCACTTGGGCATCCTACACCATTTGGAATATCCCAACAACTCACACATCACCTCGCCTTAGAAATCGGGCCACCATTGCAAAGGTACGAACCTCCATATCAAGTCTCAAACTTGCCTGGGGATAGTTCGCTGATCATTTGGTATAGTTCGTTCCATCGGACCGGCTTTCTTTGTTCTCGAAATTGAGCCTGCCTCAGCCTTCCGAATTCGATTCCTTTTCTGGAAACCGCATCAAAGTCTCTAGTCTGGATCGAAATCCATCGCAACTTAGAACGCTTCCTTGTCGCATTCAGTCAGCCTCTCACTAACACGTCCAAGACGCGCAGGGGGGCAGTACTCACCAGCTCAAACACTACTCTCAATCCATCGAATGCTCATCAGGAGAACCACGACACCAACGGTCTCTCCATCCGAATCTCGATAACACTGTCCCAAAGTCGCTCGCTCTGATTTGAGGAACCATTTCCTCGTCAACCCACACTCGCTTAGCAACCAGTCATTCGCTTTGTCCTTTCTTCGGTCTTTTTTGCAAACTTAACCTCCCCACAATACCGTCAATCTGGCGTCCATTACTTACGAACGTTTTCAAGTAAGTCCAATTTACACATCCTGACCTTGTTTTAGCCATTGCCGAAGTGGTATGCGAGGAAAGGGTCTTTCAGAACTTCAGGTTGATTCAAATACTGACACCAATCTCAGTCCTTCGCAGACTTCCAAACTCCTCTCATAGTCGACGACTCTTACGACCCTTCGGTCTACGTCGGAGAGCACTTTGCAAACCAATTCCAGGACGGCCTTGGGGCCAAGCCTGGTCAGCTCTTCTCCATGTCTGGCTATGAGAAGATGGGACAGCCAGGGGTCATCGGTATGTTTCTTGCCGAACGCGCAATGCAGAACGTCCTGGCTAACTTTCCCTCAGACTTCCAGACCGCCTCTGCCGTGCCCAATCCGATGTTCTTCGGTTCTTATCCTCAGACACCGTACGATCATCATCCGCTTCTCCAGCCTGGACATGCGCAAAGCGTAGACTTTTCTTATGTTCCAGGCAATGTCTACCAGGAGAGAAACTTTGAAGAACGCAAACCGACCTTCATGGAAGCTCAAGATCACAAGGCCTTCCACGTGCCACATCAACGGGTTTCATCAGCAAGCAGCGTCCCGCCAAAGTCCTTGAAGCGTAAGGTATCGAGTCTTGATGGATATGATGCTGCCCCGGCACAAAAGAAAGCGGCACTCACTCAATTCCAAGTGCAAGATCCCAACGGCGACTATTATGATCTTAGCGGCCGGACTTCGCCTTACTCGCCGTTCGTGCCGACTCCTACTGGCAGCACTGGTCTTCCAGCATATGCCGGTCAGATGCCGTCACCAAGACCCTCTGGTCATCATTACTCGACTTCGACAGCGTCGGCGGTGTCACTGGCTGCACCATCTCCACACACGCCAGCCTTTAGCCCATCGTTCACCACGGTGAAGAGTGAGCAAAGTCCGGCAGCACCAATGACACCAATTCCCCGTCCACACACCACTTCCCCACTCAAATCATCGATACCGAAGCTGGTTCGGACTTCTACCATCCAACAGACCCCACCAGGAGTCTGTTCAACCATGGCTATGGCCCAACCTCAGAACTTCAACCCGTATGCCATTCATCCCTTGAAAGCGAGCCTCAAACTCAAGGGCGATCTTGACAGCATGAAAGACAATTGGACCAAGGACGAGAAAGAGACACGCCGACGCCTTGTCGAGTTCCGACGTAACCAATCCAACAGCTGCATTACCGCTGAGTTCGGTCCAGTCGCGCCTCAAGACCGTCAGCCCAGCAGCATTTGCATTTCCTGTATTTGGTGGAAGGAGAGAAACGAGTTTTACGTTACCTCGGTTGACACCATTTACCTGCTCGAAGCTCTGGTTGGTGTTAGGTTCACCGTCGAGGAGAAAAATCGTATTCGTCGCAACCTCGAGGGGTTCCGACCAATGACAGTATCCAAGGCCAAGACTGAGAGCGAGGAGTTCTTCAAGGTCATCATGGGCTTTCCTCACCCAAAGCCTCGCAACATCGAAAAGGACGTCAAGGTGTTTCCATGGAAGATCCTTTCGACCGCCTTGAAGAAGATCATCTCCAAGTACTCTGCGAGCTATTCGTCGACTGCTTCCTCACTTCTCACTCCAGTCTCTTCGGTGTTCTCCCACGGAGACATGATGTCGGAGTATCAATACGCAGCGTCGCCGCATCAAGAGTATATCGCCAACACTGGTGCGCCATACCATGGCCACGGTGAAATGACATACTTTCAGCAGATTCCGGGAGCGATGCGTGGGCAGATTTCGATGCCGCAACCACCACCTGTTCCTGAGTTACAGCTTCAGATGCCTGAGTATGCTCCTGCATATGATGCCAATGGTCAGTACGTCTACCAGATGGTACCACCTCCTCGCGGAACGATGCCAATGGTGACTCAACCCATGACGGCACCAGTCAGCCGCATGCCTTCGTGGGACTACACCAATTTCGTCAATGACAGTCCTGTCACCATGGCACCACAGAGCGCGCCACCCACAGGTTACCCTCGAGGTCCCATGGGAATGGCCGAATTTGTGCCTCTGCACCGCAATTGAAACGTGCAACTGAACAATTTTTACTTTCACCACTGTCCTTAGCATCATTATTTGTGCATAGCACGCGGGTTTTGGGATATACTTGCCACGGGGTTGGGCAATTCCTGCATACCATGGGCGTTTGGGAAAACACATGAGACGGCTGGAGGAAATGAGTCATGTACACAAAAAGCTTTGTACACCAAGATGTTTATGTTTGAGCGATTTATCCTGGTTTGGGAACGTCCATCTTTGTGCAGAGATTGTTGGTCGGACGGTTATGGCTGTTCGACTGGCTGGATTAATTGGACTTGAAGGGAGGACGAAAAGCGTCAAAGGGAAACGTTTACTGGGTTTATGTTCTGTATATGATTGATGAAAGCATAGAGTCGATATGCCAGACGACCAGACGTCACGCAGTCCTTGAGAGGTGCAGCAATACATGAAGAGATCTCTTTTTACCTGAAAATGAATTTTCTAGTTTCCAATCTCACAGATCAACACGCTGGTGGTGGGGGTGTCTTGCCTTGGGTTGGCGTCTGATGCTCTCCAAGGCTCCCCTAGCCGCATTGGGAACATAAACACTTCACCCAATTTACTTGTACACTGCGCGTCGCATCATGTCTGCACCTCTTTCCGCACCCAATTCGCCGCTTTTTCGCACGAAATCACCAGCGGTGCTCTTGATATCTTTCGACGAACCATTCATTCCTCAACAGCCTATCAATGGTTCGGTAGTATTTATCATCGCAGCCAGACCGACGACTGCGCCGTTGCGGTCCGGCCATGGCGCACTCAGTGGCTGCCACCACACCGACACGTGAGCAGCAACCTCTGGAGACTGCAATTCCGTTCCTCCCATCTTCGAGTCCCACGAACAGCATCGCAAGTTCTATACGAGGTAGAGACGATCAGGGCGGGAGTACACTAAAGCGTTACACGTTTACTCCTCAGCGCGTCAAGTCTCTACCACGAGCATGGGAGCGGCGCCCGGCCACACCTTACGTCCCTAGGAACGATGCGCAGAAGATCTGGAAACGGGTGCCACTGGGCGAGGTCACAATACATCATGATGACACGTGGAGAAAGGGCAATACAACACTCAACGCCAGACCTGTCAAGAGATTGAGAGTCAGTCAGTTTGATGAGGACGAGGACAAAGAAAACAGTAACTACGTTCCGTCGAAGTGGGAGGACGCGACCAGCGCCGTCAGTCCGAAACGGAAGGTCTCCGGCTTTACCGTGGTCAATGATGGTCTAGACAGTGGTGAAGATTGTGGTCAATCAAACGAATACGCGGACAGAACGAGTGAAGACGAAGACCCTGCTCCTTCACCATTGGGACGTAGTGCAGGAGACCCGGAGACGACAGACGGAATACTGGGACCCGAACATGATTTGGAAGACGAGGGCAGTGAGGAATGCGCTTCGCCGATTGTCTCAGACTATCTCAGCCAAAGTGAAGATTGTCACATTCACCCAGAGTCCACTGAAACTCTTTCCTCCACCAATATCGTCAGTAACGCATCCATTGCCGCCTCAGATGCATTCACCAAAACTACTCTTCAGTCGACGATTTCACACATTGGCCAAGATACCGTGACAGAGCCCAATGAGTCGGCCACTGATCAAGCACACGACCAACCCGTTACCTTGGCGAACGAGGATGACACTGCCTATCTTCACGATTTCCTGTCCCGTGCTCGAGCACAGAAGGCGGCAAGGCAACAAGCGCCGACCCAGAATCTGGCGTCGTCAAACGAAGAGATGCAAACGGCCGAGGTGATGTCTGAGGGTCGGGCCATTTCACATGTCGAGGATGCCAACAATAATGCTTTGATGACTTCATTCGACGAAGATTTAACGTCGCTCCAGCCAGACACTGAACCAGTAGCCGATATGTCTTCCCCTAGACGAAGCTCCCGTCTTGTTACCAGGCTACCTCGACCGCAGAAGCCCGTGACAAGCTTACCAAACACGATATCACTGAAACGCCTGAACGGCACTGAATTCATTGCAATGCAAAAAGAAGTCCAATCTTTGGCGATTGCTACCCGGACCAACACGAAACGTAACAAGGGTGATTCGGTCGCGGTCTCGATCAAACTCATGCAATTACACGCTGAGGCGAATGCGAAAGCACTGGAGCCCGAGGTAAAGTCTCCAGAGCTGAAGAAACGGAAGAAGAGATCGAAGCAAGTTAACTGGGATGCAACTATTGCCCGATATCAGGACGGAAGTCCTCCGGAGGAAGATATGCCAGAGCAGGACGACCAGGACGAGCCACGGGCCGCAGCTGAAGGGGCGGTGGAAGACAGCAGTCAAGAGCCTGCGCGACAGTCTCAAGTGGTGGGTTCAGAAGAGAAGCTGCAAGTCGTCAGAAAGGTGCGGAGGTTGAGGAAGTTGAATGCCGGCACGGTCAACGGGACCCCGGCGCCAAAGCGGACCTTGAGAATGAGCCTTGTAGGGTCGCTACCTACTGGCCCGACAACGGATGAGACGGACAGTAACAGTCTACAGGAACAGAATCAGACATCTGCTGAGAACTGTAGACCGGACAGTGCGCGACTGTTTGTTGGCACAAGCGAGAAGCGTATACAGACGAGGACTCGAGCGAGGCTGGGACAGGCTTGATGTTCAGTCCGCAAGGACTTGCAGTGAGAGAGTCGTTGAGAAGCAGGTGTGTGCTTGTGTTTGGGACGACAGACCATCATCAGCTAGATGTTATGTACGTACTGGGTGTCCCACGTGGGTGTGCATATACCTCGGGCATCCTGCCAGCTGCCATAGGAAGTATAGCCAGCGAAGTCATATCACTCCATCACACTATCTTCTATTTCATGACTTTGCAAGGTTGATCCCTGACCCTCGGCAGGACTGTTGTCCCGCTATAAAGTACATTCGCATGAGTGTACCTTGATTGGCGGATTTAACGGGGCTTGGTCGAATCGGCGCTAACACCTGCTAAGTAGTTGACGCTAAACCCTTTCCTTGGTATATGGTTAGATCTGCATCTTATATCTGTCCGGGTTGTTGTTATGATCGCTAGCTTCACGGTGTGTTGCATTTTGGTTTGCAACACCCCGGAGATAACATATGAGGTGCATGAACTTTGGCATGGGCTGTATGACGGTAAGAGTGATCGGTGCACGTATATAAGTGCTCTACCTTCGTCTGCTAACCAACGTGAACGTCTCATCATCATCTGCACCCCACTTGGCATCCTCTCAATATCCTCGTACGAAGAGCAGGTATTCCCTCTTGAGTATTCACCGTGTTCAAAGGTAACGACCATGTTGTCACTCCCATCATTCCACAAAGCGCTCCGGCAGGATGTCTACGCTGAACCACCAACCGTGCAGACCGTCCCGACACCGCAGCCCACGCTCGGGTCAGCTGTGCTCAAAGTCGAAAAGGCCATGGTGCTTAACTACGCAGGCGATATTTACAACGGCAAGCGCCAATATCCCTACCCTGTCCCATTAACCCTCGGATCCAGCGCCATCGGGCGTGTCGTGGCTTTAGGTCCCGACGCAGTGTCCCTTAAGGTCGGCGACTTGTGTCTTCTGGACATCACGATCAGCGCGCGTGACGACATCGGCGGTCAAGCCGGTAGTACTTTCCTGTCTGCGATTATCGACGGTTTCACACCTGCGAGTAAGAAGCTCATGAAAGATGTGTGGCGCGACGGGGCGTTCGCAGAGTACGTGCGTTGGCCACTGGAGAATTGTCACGTCGTTGACGAGACTAAGACCAAAGCGTTGGGGTACCGGATAGAGGATCTCATGTACATTTCTAAAATGCTGGTGAGTTATGGTGGGTTGGGGCCCGGGTGTGTGGATGTTCGACCTGGGGAGACGGTGATTGTGAGTCCTGCGACGGGCGGGTTTGGAAGTGCGGCTGTGCATGTTGCGCTTGAATTGGGGGCTGGAAGGGTCATTGCTATGGGACGGAATGGGGAGGTTTTGAGACAAGTCAAAGAGGCGGAGGGTGAAAAAGGAAAGAGAATCGAGTGTGTTGGGTTGACGGGGGTTTGGGAGGAGGATCTACAGGCGTTGAAGGGTGTTACCGGTGGTGCTGGGGTCGATGTGTTCTTTGATGTGAGTCCGCCTGCGGCGTCGGGATCAGGACATTTGAAGGCCGGTGTTATGGCGCTGAAGAAGAGCGGGAGAGTGTGTTTGATGGGTGGAATCCAGGGAGATATTGGACTGCCGCATGAGAGGATTATGCATTGGAATTTGACGGTCAAAGGCAAGTGGATGTTTGAGCGGGAGGATGTGAAGGCTATGATTAGGCTGGTTGAGACGGGTGTGGTGAGGTTGTATCAAGAGGATGGGATCAAGCCGTTTGGTACGCGATGTGAAGGGAAGTACAAACTTGAGAAGTGGCAGAAGGCGTTTGATGAGGCTGCACGGGTTGGAAGTGATGGATTTGTGCTGATTGAGCCATAGATGGGGTTGGTCGGAGCATCAGAACTCGACACTGTTGCTTGGTGGATGAGGAGGGTCTGACAGGCTGAAGGTGGAGTCTGCGAGCTTGTTCTCCTACGGCCAGATTTCTGGCTTTTGTTCCTCGATATGGCAGTCAATGAACTACTCAGGCTTCCAGTCTCAGGCCGTATATTCCTGTCGTTCTCGATGTTGCCTGGAAACACGTTGGCAGAATGAATGCAGGAGGCCAGGTATGAGGTGGTAACGGAGAAACGGCGATTCGGACATGACCGAGCTTTACTTAGTTAACATGGTGCCTACAGTACCATAAGAGTCATAATTCAGATACCTACCTTGGTATATCATTCACGACGTAATGTGCGAGGCAGATGTAATATCTCTAATACCGATAGATGAGTTCCCGTACACATCATACTTTGGGTCTTCCATCCTGAGTATCAAAAAAGTATCGTGGACGTGATGGCGCCAACAGCAGAAGCGGCACCTATCTCTTCATCAGTACCACCTCCAAACACGGTCAACTACACGATTAAGCGCGTCACCTCCGAGTCTGACATTCCGGCACTTGCTCGACTATCAGATATCGCCTTGAGACCGGACTCCTTGCATAGATTTGCGGAGCGTTACAATCCTCCGGGCTTGTATGAAGATACTGTACAAAAATTGACGAATGCGTTGCGAGACACGAGAGGATGGTGTCACCTATTCAAAGCCGTCCTTGTGCCGGAATCTGGTAGTGGTGGGCAAGACTCAGATGCTGAAGAGATCATCGTGGGTCTCGCGCAGTGGAAATTGGGGTACGCTGAGATACCGAAATTTGCTGCCTCCAGCACCGTGCAAAAGAGCGACAGTTCTGCACCATCCGAACCAAGCATATCGGGTGTTGCTGTTGCAGATACGATGAGCCAAGGTCATGCCACAGTCAGTCCCTCAGAAGACGCGGTTTCGAACGTGGTGTCGACGCACAAATCGCCCGCTTCGAACCCCTGGGAGGACAGCGGTCGCAAGCTGTTCAGTTCATACTCTACAAACATCGGAGACCAAAGACATTTGTGTGAGTCCCTGCTTACCAATAGCTCATCATTATATCATCTTGGACTTCTCATACTGACCTTTCCAGATTTGCACCGATTGATTGTCCATCCATCTTATCAGCGCCAAGGGATCGGACAGAAGCTCCTTGACTGGGGCATCGAGGTTGCCGATCGTGAGAATGTTGTTTCATGGCTCTTTTCGCGACCTGTAGCATCAAAGCTGTACCTGCGTAACGGCTGGGAGGTTGTGGACATAATCGAGTATAATGTTCCCGATGACGATATAGAGGTTGAGCCTGGCATTGCCATGTTGAGGCCGTCCAGTGGTCGGAACGAATAGTGGTGCATGCATGTTCCTATATTGAGAGCAGAGACAACAGAAACATGCTTTCTCGTCGCTGTGAGAAGATTCCATAAAGTGAGGCCGTAGCAACCACCTTTTCTGCCAAGGTCGATATTGTGCCACACCTCCCACAGTCAGACCACCTCGCCGCCTTGCGAAAACAGTCACCCAAGTATACAAAAAAGTCTTATAGATCCAGGGTCGAACAAGATCCGAAAGGGCAAAAAAACGACTTGCTCTGGAACCCAAGGGTGATCAGTCCTTGAAGTCCAGGCAGCGAAACCCCCGCCTGCACAGCGCCAACCATGGTCTCTGGCAGGGATTTTTCCGAACGCCCGTTGTCGAGTTTCGCCAGCGTTAGGTTGTAGTCTGTCACGAGGGAAACACCTGCTTGAGCTGGCCTTCAACCAACTCTGCCAACTCGGTGTATGGCTGTGATAAGAGCGGTGAGCGGACTAGACAGGTCAGCGTTGAAGCAGTTTTTGAGGAATATAAAACATAAACCAGGCATTTTCCCTCTTAGTGAATGAGTGAGTGCCAAGGAGGAGGCTTTCCTTGTGAATGTACCGTAGCCTCGTCGATTTACCTACCAGGTAGCCTCGTGGTATGATAGGTAAGGCACAGTTCGCATCATTTCAGTCCCCAATTTCGAAGAGTCCTTTCGCAATGTGCATCTCTCGACTAGCGATTCTCTCTCCCTGTATAGTTACGAAAGATACTGCGACGGCAAGCCACTTGTAAGTCACCAGATTCCAAAGCAAACTCGGTGCGAACAGAGGTCCAAGCAGACACGAAACCGCAACACACTGCAGTCAAAGGCTGTCGTTCATCTTGCAGACTAGTGTCAGCTTGGAGCATGAGAGCACGCGATTGATCATGAAAACGTCCAACCAAGGCCAATTCCAGCCTGCATGGGCAATGATTTGCAGTAAAGATGTGGTTCGCAAAAAAGAGCAACAACAACATGACTCTGTGCCGACGATCTGCCGTCTCGGCGTCTGGTAAACATATCTGGCATAGGACTTAAGACTTCACAAACTTCTTTCCTTATGGAACACCCTATCATCTTTCCCCTACCAAGGCGCTGACGCCAACGTCTACGCTCTGGCTAGTGCTTGAGGTCATGCTCCGGTTGAACCGAAGAAAACCTCGGCGCCTACTGCCGGCACGAAGAATGACTTGTTCCCTTTTGCGGTACGGCTACAGGTATGTGTCACAGTGAACAGATCGTGAGGTCTGCCTGGGTAAGAAGCTGGCTTCCTGTTCACTATAACTGCGCGATCGCCTACCTCTCATCTACTGTTTTCACAAGACTTCTTCCTTTCTGATTTCTCAACTTTTGCAACTTTTCAGAGATTTCCTTGTAGGACAAACCACCACAACAGCAACAAGCCATGGGTGCACTCCTGGTATTCCCGGCTATTCTCCTCCCTCCCATCGCTGGTGTAGGTCACCTCTTTCGCGCAAAGACATCATCATGACTAACCCGGAATACAGGCAGCTTTTGGCATCGTTTGCGCCTTGGACAAATATGGTTGCCATGATCTTTCCTACACCAAGATGACTAGGAGGTCCGTCGACGGCAGAGTGGTTACCATCATCAACGGCATGGGATCGTGGGAGGATGCGACACTTGCTGGGGCTGCCCTGTACGGCGCTTATGGGACTGACGGCAACATTCTGGAATCCCCTAAGATCGTCATCAACAAAACCAATCCCTCGTACGACTTTGGTCCGTTCGACAACGGCCTGAAATCCTTCTACGTCACCAACTCGGGCACGAACCCCATCTGTGTCGCGGGCGTCATTGTCAACACGCCTGACGGTGAAATGGCTCTGTCCGGGAATCTGGCAAAGGTCTGTCATATAGACAACTACGAATCGAAAGACAGTGTCGCGACACCCGACAGTGCATGTGTCTGGGTTGATCGTCACGGCTCGAACGGCATCAAGGTGCCGGGATTGATGTTTGATCTTACCGTGATGGATGAGGAGAGAATTGAAGCATCAACCCCTATCACGAACGTCCAGGACTTGTGCATGGCGCCGTTCATGATGGCAGCAACACTACCCGTGAAAAGGGATTCCGAGAGCATTGCAACGGACTGTGCGGACTGTACTGATTTCCGAACCCAATTGATCAAGAGTGGGCGCAAGGGTAATAGCGCTGCACGACTCTGCGCCGACAAGTCTGCGATTGGCCCTGACTTTGTCAGCTTGGAAGAAAAGCTTTACTGCGACATGGAGACTAGACATATGTATCCCCTTTGCGACGACAAGCTGGCCTTTGATGGTCGTTGCTTCGACACAGACCATGATGAGTTGGTCGAGTCGAATGACAAAGTCTCAGGCGGGAAACGTGATGTTCAGGAGGAAGAGAAGAATGTTGTCAAGACCTTTGAGAAGGTAGAAATTTGGTATTAGGGAGGGCATTTGGAAGACAGCATGGTGTCAATGACTACAGTCTACCTGGTAGAAAGGCACTGGTAGGTCCTGTAGTAGTTAGTTCAAGTCTTTTGGATATTTTTTTCTTCAACAAAAGCGGGTATGTCCTAAGATCAGCCCTTCTAAGGGATCTTGCAGCGGCCTGAGATACCTTATGGGTCCCCTAACGCCGGTTATTGGCAAGCTGCCTATTCCTGCCTTTTAGGGCGTTGACAGGTGCCTACCACAACACTAGCTTTCCCCAGCTTTTTCTCAGCTTTTCCCATCCATCCAACCGAACTTGCATCCATCGTGCCGCCCGCATCCACCTTCGGCTTTTGAAAGCCTGCGATCGTCTTGATCATCATGTCGCCTTTTGTTTCTCTCACACGACCAACATGTGCTTCTAGATGCCCAACGAACACGAACTCGGTCTCCTCTGCTCTACATGACTAGGAGTCGCAAAACTTGAACCTCCCAACCCAAATTGAGGCAAACCGTTCTCTCACTACTGTATTGCCTCACGATCATCGACCCCGCATCTCGCCAGCATGGACATGAGTGCTAGCCTTGATTCTTGATCACTCTCTTTCAGCTTCTGCGACTCAATGCCCAGCGACGATCGCATGTTTTGGGAATACAGGTGCTGAAGGAGACCACACATATCTATGTTTCACAACCGTCTTGCTCCACTCGTCCTCCCATACCCGAATGGCCGAGTCCTCCGAACCTCATGCTGCCTTACCAGCGACGCCTGACTCCCTCCTACCCTGCGATGCCTGTCGCAGGAGGAAAGTCCGATGCTCCAAGACCGAGCCTTGCGATAGATGCGTGTCGGCTGGTTTAAGATGTACGAGGGAGATTGTTCGCAAAAAGAGAGGCCCGAAAAGAGGATCAGGCTCGGTGATTGCAAAGTTGAGAGACGAAAGTCGCCAGACTTCCTCTCAAGACTCGACTCTCCCGTCCTTTGATCTATCACAGCTACAGCATCACATGCCAGCATTGGAGAGGGCAATGACCGGCGACAGTCCTCTGGCATCAAACCTGACATCTCCGTTATCCTCGCCAACGAGTTCGAACTTTGGCGACACTTTCGGTCCAACGTCAGACCCCTCGAATGTGCCACGATCCGTGCCAAACCTGCAGAATGGGACCGTATTTGAGCCTATCGCTCACACAGCGTTTGCTCAAGCAGGCATCCAGTTCCCTGCATCATGGCAGATGCCACCGTCTGAGCTTCTACAATTTCAAGCACCAGTATCGCCCACTGGGTACATGACGATCAGCGACCTGGCGAACCAAATCTTTCCTGAAGCGCACCTATCTCTAGAGGCAATGCACCCCCCACCCAGGTCGAGTCCGCATTCGCCATCAAGAACATCGACCCCTCTCACGAAGCCCGCATCAATAGACGCCGTGCTTACAAGCGCCGCACCATCTCCAGCATCGACAAGTTCACCTAAGCCGTTCCTTGGACCCAGACTTCTCTACCGGAGCGACTCTGGTAGTCTGCCGACAGAAACACAAATACAGAGCCTGGCCAGTGAGTTTGGGCTTTCTGCATTGCTGATGTCCCAGTGCATTCGTCAGTATTTTAGACATTTGTACTCCATACGTCCAATCATTCACGAAAGCACATTCATGGCCCGCATTTCACAGCCTGAAGAGTTGTCGAACGAAGAGAAAATCTTGGTCTTATCGCTCTGCGCAACCACTGTTCTCCATGCAGCACCACAGTCGGATTTGACCATGGACAAAAAGTGGCAGCTAGGAAAGCAGTTCATCGAACTATGCTTTCTTCTACGGAGCCTGCATGACTGGGCCGAGAATACGACGCTTTTGTCCATACAAGCGAGCTACCATATCTGCGTAGCCCTCTTCGAGCTGAAGAAGCCCCGAGCGCATCATTTCTACATTCGAGAAGCCATTGGTATGGCTCTAGAACAAGGCCTCCACCTCGAATCCACGTACAACGGCATGGACGAGATACAGTCGATCTGTTCACGACGTACCTTTGCCCTGCTCTTCATCACCGAACGTGGTCTGGCTATCCTCCGCAACAAAGCGACACAAATTACTCGTTTACCACGCCTTTCGACAGAGTACTTTGACGAACAGGACGGCATCATTCTGGCCGGGTTCTCAGCTTTGGCTAATCTCTTCTCAATTCTCGACGAGAAATTCGTACGCCTATGGAGTACATCGACCGGCGATCTGTCCTCTGCAGACGAACCGATCGATAACATTGCCGCGTTGCAGCACTCGCTCAATGAGACGTCGTTTGAGCACTTCGCCATGACGGACGTCCAGAAAGCCGACGTCCTCATCACACATCAATGGCTCCGTCTGATATTCTGGCAAGCATCTATGAGGCAAGGCCTGATCAGCTACGCGGCGTCAGATCCGATTTTCCTGTCCACATATCCCATTGCGATCGCCAAAGATTTGTGCGTGGCTCTTAACGACGTTTCGACAGATGCAATCCTCGTACACGGAATGGGCATCTTTGAGAAGTTGTTTGAAGTGACTTACACCTTGATGGATGCTTTGACAATTGCCAATTGTAATTGGTCTGATAGTCAAGAGTTGCGGTATCTTTTCAACGTGCTGAGTGCCAGTCCGAATAGCCAGAGTACATATGTCAAAATGTTGAGGACGAAGATCGAGACCGAGACGAGTCCGGGGCCCAGTCCGCCTGTGGGTGTGAATGGGTAGAGCAAGGAACCGTCGAGAGTTTCGTACTGGCTTTGCTTTTCTGATAAGGAGGAGAAGGAAAGGGATTGAGAATGGGAATGAGATACCCCTGTTAATAGGATCAGTCTTCGTGCTGATCTAGTATACATGAATTACTACGTCTTTTCATGCGCTGTGCACTATGATACTATGGCAGGTGAAAGTAAGAGTCCTCCCACCCGGAGCGGTGAAAGAGAGGTTTTCTTCAGCAATTTATGCTTAGATTCAAAAAGATCCTCGGAAGGGTTTCTAGGTCGAGGCGTGAAGCTGGACTTGCACGGCAAGAAACGGGATGAGTGAGCTGAGGCTGGCCGGAGAATACTCAATACCAGGGCCTTGGTGAACTCAACGCCCAATACATCGGGAGTAGTCTCAGGTGAGTGATGAGTGTTAGGGTTTAATTGATCCGAGGTAAGCCCAAGTGATGCTGGTATAAACCTGCATATTCGACGTGACATAAGGCCTTTGGAGAGAGCGGTTTTGAAAGATGATCTGAGAGGGTTCTTGTTTGGTTTTGTCGTGTCGTCAATAAGTCATAAAGGCCAGGTGATAAGGCAAGAGATAGTTGTACAAGTATGTCAGGACAGCTCCAGAGACACACCATGACCGAAATTCGTGCTAGCCTGCCTTTCTGCCAGAGGTCGCATCTGCGGGACTTGGCAAGATATTCATAAATCTGGCTGTTGTGACGGCTAGGTTCGTATAGAAAGGTCGGATGGTCTGCATGAGACTTGATGTAACCGAGTTGAACTCAGCTGCAAACTCGTCTGGTGCCTCCTGGATTTGTCGCCCTAGAGCTCCTGTAAAGTCCTTCGCATACTGGCTCGTTATGCTACAGTCTTTTTCATTGTACCTGTCCAGAGCTTGTGGTAGCCATTGTTTGATATGGTCGATACGGTTGTATGTGCTGGGATGGGTGGAGAGGAATTCCAGCTGAGTGACTTTCTCGGCCTTGGCCATCCTCTCCCAGAAGGCGACTGCTTGTCGGGGATCGTAACAGGCTTCTGCCATCATCAACAGGCCGATGTGGTCGGCTTCTTCCTCTTGAGTCCTTGAGTTGGGCAGAGAAAGAAGGAGTTGCGCGATCTGGTTTGAGAGGCCTCCACTCCAGTCGAAGAAAAGGGAAACGCCGAATGCGAAAGCATATGCCCATATTTGGCCCGATATCCGCTCCGCGACGTGGTGGGCAACGTTATGAGCGATCTCGTGGCCGAGAACAGTGGCTACACCGTCTTCGTTCTGGCAGATTGCTAATATTCCCGTGAACACGAAGACCTTGCCTCCAGGCATGACGAAGGCGTTCTGTATCTCTGGCGCATCAATAACATTGATTTCCCAGTCATCGCCGGCCAGACCACCGGTTGTGGGTAATAGTCGGTTGACCACACGGGTGACAATCTTGACCTTTTGGTGGTTTGGAGGCAGGATTTTGCCCCTGTATTCTTCGAGCTGCTGTTTGTACTCATTTGACGATCCTGCAACTTCCTTTTCGGCCTCAGGGGAGAAGATGTTGAATCGTCGACGATTTGTAACCGGTACTTTCTCCAGATTGTACACGTAGAAGACAACGCCGCCCGCACCGATGGTCATAACCACTCCTCGATAGTTTCTCCAGATATATTGAGCTCTGTAGACCGGAGCAATTCTGCTCCATTTCTGCTGCTGGGCGCCGCCATCCGCCGCCTCGGCTGTGATTCTGGGGTATTGTGGAGGGCTATCGAAAGGACGATATCGCCGGGCTTGTTTGAGCGGGGTGTTTGAGAAGGGACGAGACCGTGTGGTGTTGGAGGTCGTCCTGAAGGTCGCCCTTGAGGCCGTTCTCAGGCCAACCCGGAAGGCAATCATGGTACCAAAGCCGGGAGCCCTTTGACGTGAAGAGACGTGATACAGATGTTGGAAGTGGGAAGGGGGCCTGGCGTCTGGCCGTTTGCTCTTATGTTTGGGCTACCCGCATATCCGCAGTTTACAGCCCTCCGCAATAACGCAGCAATTTTCGGAGATGCAGCCCGACTTCTTACATTTTTACTCCGCAACATCTTCAACACTTCGACGTCAGGGTTTATCATTTCGACGTCAGCCTGCCTTTGCCGGAAACCTAGTCAATCATGTCACTCGTCACCTATTCTGACTCGGAAGGCTCAGACGACGAGACGCCTCAGACGAAGGCCGTTGCACCGAAACCTCAAGCCGCGGCCACCAATAGAAATTTCACGGTCAACAAGGCAAATCCAAGAAAGATACAAGTCAAGTTGAACGGTTCTCCTACGAACGGAGATGACGATGGAGAACCAGCGCCCAAGAGACCGCGCGTTGGCGCAGGCGCCTTCAGTGGCTTCAACAGTATGTTGCCTGCGCCAAAACGGGACGCAGACGCGAAGTCATCAGCGAAGCCCGCAGCCAGAAAAGTCTTTAGTCTAAAGACGGGCGCAGAACCAGGGTTCAGTCGTGAGGGAGATGCCGAACTGCGGCATTTATTCGCAGAGCAAGACGCTGGATCAGGCCGACAGGATGGAAATAAAGAGGATGATACTATACCTGCAGTGCCCAAGAAGACGGATGTCACTGGAAGCAGTACGGCAGAAGTCCCCTTGAAGGGCAACCCATTCATGTTCAAACCTCTGTCTGTGGCACGCAACAACAAGAAACCGAAGCGCAAAACGGATCCATCCAAGGCCATCGCCTCAAAGCCTTCAGATGTTCCAGTACTGGCTTCGTCAACTACAATAAAGACAGACACAACGGACCAGCCCGAGCCTGCGCCTGCGCCAAAGAAAGTCAGTCTTTTCGGGCTGAGCAGTGATCCAGAGCCGCACATTCCACTTCCGCTTGAAGACGAGGAAGACGAAATCGTGGAGGTTCTAGACGACCCAATTGGCGACGAAGACTATTCTGCGGCTTTTGGCAGCCAGGGCCATGCAGTGTCGACCAGCAATCAGGCGCAGTCACTCGACACCATTGCATCCGACCTGAATCTGTCCAAGGCAGAAAGAAGGCAGCTATTCGGTCGTAACGGACGACCTGGAGGCACGGCGATGAACGTAGTCAACTTCAACACAGACGAAGAATATGCGGCGAATGAAGCACTGCGCGCAACTGGAGAACAAATACAGCACAATCCCGTCCGGTCCATTGCCCCTGGCAAGCACAGCTTGAAGCAGCTCGTCAGTGCAGCGACAGGCCAGAAAGATGCCCTGGAAGAGAGCTTCGCTACAGGAAAGAGGAACAAAAAGGAGGCTGGAAGCAAGTATGGGTGGTAATGATAATACTTTTCGATGAATATTCTTCCTAGCCCAGAGCCTGCTCTGTCATCCTTGACAGAACCCAATTGACAGTATTTTTGGCCCAGAGCCTGCTGTCCTCGAAGACAAAATCATATCACTTTTCCGAGCAATCAAACAGTCCAGAACTCCATAAAAAGCTAACGCCCTGCAGAACCTCTCGAGACTGGGAGTCACCTCGTCGACCGCTGCTTCCCAACCATGTACTCTCAGTATCGACATGTGCTGTGCAATGCCCCACCTTCCTCAGTCAAAACCACGAAGGGACCTTGCGCACACTACTCAGCTACTGCGTTCATGTCAATCCACTCTTCGTCGTCGTTGTCGTCCTCCTCCTCCTGCCCCGTACCGTGGCTTGCTCCATCATCTTCTTGACGCTCGTTTCCAGCATTCTCCTCCTCTCGTGGTGGTTGGGCTGGGCGTCGCTCGAGTGTCCTAGCCAACGACCCAGCTACCAGCGGTGTTGTCCTGCCCAGCACCGTTGGAGTTGTGGAAGCCCCGTGAGGTGGACTTGGGTTGAGGCTGCCGTCAGCAAGATAGATATGATGCGCGCCCCAGTTCAGATCTGGAAAACGTGTTGGATACTGTCCCGTCTGAATCTGGCCGCCCGTCGTCTCGAATGCAGGAGCGTGTCCGTTGCTCTGCTGCCTGGCAATGGCGCTCGACGCAGGTCCATCATTGTCTCCGAACAGTCGCGGACGGAGGTAGACGTCTTGCCCTCGTCCAATGCTGCCGTACGCAGTGAATGGTGATGGTGCCTGGGTTGTTGTTATCGGGCGGCGTGCGGAGGAGCGGCTTTGTCCACCAGCTTGCGCACTGCCGTCGATTGGCTGCCAACGAGGTGGCGGCTCGCTGCAAATGCTTCGTTGGTTCTGCAATTGAGGACCTGGCGCATGTAGGACTGAAGGGCGTATTGTCGGCATCTGTGAGGGCGGCTGTTGAGGAGTCACCAATGCTGAACCTGTTGGCTGTCGTGCGGCTGGTCGCTGGTGAACTTGAGGAGGCTGTGGAGGTGCAAGAGGCGTGGTGTTGTTCGGGCTCGCTGAGGAATTTGTGCCACCATTGTTGTTGCCGCTGTTGGGATCTTGATGACCGCTTGCGCCATTGTGGCCTGCTTGGTTGTTCTTCTTCATCTCGGCGAGCTGTCTGCGTGATGGTCTTCCAGGCGGATAGACACAGCTGTTTCTGAGTGTTTTGCTACTGGCACAATTGCCACAAGCAGGTTTTACGCCGTCGCACTTCTTTCGCTGAAGTATGCAACGCTCGCAACGCTCACTTGATGTTGAGGAAGTGGAGGGCACAGTCTGGGGAGGTTGATGCGATGGAGGAGATGATGAGTTGCCGTCCTGAGCCTCAGGGCCGTTGGTATTTGTGATGGAGCTGGCAGGCGGGAGAGGGGCAGTGCTCCGAGCAGTTGCTTGACTTTCCATGAGGTCTAAAGCACTTCGTGCGATAGAAGAGGGCGATGAAGGTGACGAAGCAGCGTCACTTGTATTTGGTGATGGAGAGGCAGTCTGTCTTTCAATCGACCCGCACAAGGCTTCCGTCTCAGGGGCAGGGACGCCCGCGCTCTTCTGATCTTTGGTGTCCATTGTGGTGATCTTGCTGTTGTGTGGACAAGGAAAGGCAGGGAACAAGCTCGCGGATTTGGAAGAGACGCTCCTGGCAAAGAAAGGTCGCAGGCAAAAGTCGCAGATGCCTTTGTTTTCTTTTCCCATACCGCGTGAGGTAGTGATGCTTCACTTCACTTTGCTGCATCGAGCACCGCAGATTGCCAAGCTGCAAATATCTCCCATACAGCATGTGTACCGCACGACAAGGGCGGTGAAATAGCCCGTACCTGGGTAGCATTGTCGCATCTTGCTGGAAACAGCTGTTCCCGCATGTCCAAAAGGAGTTCATGCAAGTCGTGCAATTTCATCTCGGTTCCCCAAAAGGCCGGCAAAAATGGGTTATGATGCGCCCGCTGAGCAAGACGTTGGTATTCCAAACTCGCGTCTCGAGTCGATAACGCTCTTGAACGCAACCGTGAACGCCTGCAACGGCTTTCTCCTGCGATTGTTGCCCCAAAGGATATGTACAACCCGTGTCGAGAGTCAAGACGTCTGGCCCCTGTCATCTCAGCCTCGCACGTGACAGTGTCCACAGTCTCGGCGATCCCGGCCCATTTACGGGTCAACCATCTTGCTTCATCCTGCTTAGCGCTCTTCACTGGGCGATCTGCTGTTGATTTCAAAGAGAAAGCGAGCATCTTTAAACATCATATAGATTCAGTATGCCGGGCTGGGTGATCCGTGTCCAGCTGGGTCCTGACGGGAACCCTTCGTTGATCGCCCTGGTCCGGTACTGCTTTCGCTGTCGTTATCAAGCCACACCACCAAAGAAGACGACACACACCGGAATGATTCCCGATGTACAATCTGCGAGGACACGATGCTCAGATTTGAATATATATTTCATATATCGAAGACAGGCAAATTGGTGGTTCTTGGGAAGAAGTTCCAGCCCGTCATACACCAGGCCACGATGGAACTTATACCTTTCCAGCACCATAACACACAGAAGAACCTTCCAGAGCCAGCAATCTGACACTTTCTCATGCAAATCGCAATCCCAAACTTTGGCTGATTGCGTAGGCCAACCCTCCCAAACAGCCAAATATCTCGTCAGGCTTTATTTAGCCTGGCAAGGAGTTTTGCCCAAGGAAACAGGTTTGCCAGAGAAACCCGGCTTCGCGTGAGGATAGGGACAGACCAAAACCTCTCTCCTCGGCTATTGCTATAGCACGGAAGCGCGTCGGCGGCGTCTGCGATGTGCCACGAGCAACCATTTTCATGAAGTCTCAGCAGAGATCATGGGCGCAAATGGGTATCGAGCTTCATCAAGCAGGTTGTTGACGTCTGCAAGAGCAGTGCCGGTGGAACACCTGCCATGCTCTGGGATGTTTGTTGGGGTCTTTTACAGGGAGAAAGGAAAGGATGTGCTGGACAACGTCGAAATACACGTCCATATTATCTGTCAATCTCATTACTCATCCCATCATCCTATCGACTCTCTCATACTTCGATGGCCATTCAGCCCTGAACATCCACCACACTCCCAAACCACCCCTTCAGGGCGGTAGCCAAAACACCCGGCAAATCCCTCACATCCCTGACAACGAGATAATACGGGAAAGGAAAGTCCTCCAGGTACCGTTTTGTCCTTAACTTCATCTCGCCGGTTGCAGAATTTGGATCTGGCTCATAGACAGCCTCTTGCATCTCAAGAATAGAATCGTGCCCGGCGTCGACAATGACGAAGACGATAATGATCTTCTCAGCTTGTGCCTGCCTCACCAATCGTGCAATGCCCTGATGGTCCGAACAATGTCCGTCACTCACGATCAACTGTAACTGCCACAGATCCTCAGCCGTGCTATGTCCCTTGAGCCTGGCGTCGCGGAAGAGCTGGATACTTTCCCGGACCATGTTCCTTACATTCGTTCCACGTTGGTTGAAGCTGAATGAGCGGAAGACGTTGACTCCTGATTCTGCAGGCGAGAATGGCGTGCCGAACGGATGAGCGACACGAATGTGTTCTTCGTCCCCGAATCCGACAACACAAATCTCACCGACTTCGAGCATGGAGAGGGCTTTAGTGAGCATAGCCAAGGTCTCGAACGCAAGCAAATCGGCGCCGGACTCACTCATGGATTTGCTGTCGTCAACAGCGACCATGATCTGGTAATTTCGCTTGCTGGGCACGGATCGCCGCATCCAAATCTTGTCGCGTTTGTAGTTGGATGCGATGTAAGGGATGATGCGCTTGATGTTGAGACGTTTGCCAGTGCGGTAGTCACCACGGAGTTTAGTGGCCGTTGTTGGGGATAGAATGAGACGGAGCTGTTCAGTCAGGAGGAGGGAGAATTGATGCGTCGTAGTCGAGCACTGGTTCCAGAGCTGCACCGCATCAGATGTGCTTGTTGGTGGAGAAGCAATAGCAGAATCCTGATTGAGCTCCAGATGCTCGATATCGGGAGCTAGATCCTCCGACGCACTGTCCATATCTCGCTGCTCGCTAGGTAGCTCAGCATTTTGTCGGTGATGGCCTGGAACGAAAGCTCCGCTCCCATCAACCTCGCTTGCCTTCGACTGAGCTTGCAAATGATTGAGTCTTTCTGCAATGTTTTCGGTCGTTTCGGGCTCAAGAGCATCCGGTAAATCAGTGTTTTCATCGATGTCCAGCTTGTCGTCTTCGATGGCTTTGCTCTGGTCAAGATTTTGAGCCTGATCTCCGGCCGCGGCACCCAACGCCTGCGTATCCCCTTCGTTTTCATCTTGAACGTGCTCGAAATCCCCATCAGCCATGTCCACATCTTGATCTTGCTCGCCTTCTTGCTTCTCTTGAGACGCCGGCAATATCTCCCGTCGATTGTGCCACTGATCCAAGACATCAGCTAGCTTTCTCAGAGCCTCATCCTGTTGATGCTCCAGGGAGTCAACTTGCCCGGTGCCGCGCTCAGTTGCTCCTTTGCCGGTATCGCCCTGTTCTTGGTTCTCCGGCGCTTTTCCAGGTTGGGACTGTTCCGGATTGGGTTCTTGGTCGGTGTCATTCATGCCTTGTGTCTTCTGCTCCGGGTCGACGGTGTCCTGTAGGTCGTTGGCAGCGCCGGATTCTCCTCCTGCCGTTTCCATCGGTTCTTGTGTCGCATCTTCTTCACGTGTCTGATGATCAACTTGCTCATCCGTCTCTTCATCCGCAGGTTGGTCTTCCATGATTTCGTCATCCTGAGCAACTCCATCCTCTTCATCAGCTTGCTCGGCTGTCTCATCATTATTTTCAACCTCGTCCAGAGACGGTTCCTCCTTCCCTAAGTCATCCGACTCTCCCGCCTCAACCTCTTCATCCGCTGGCTTTTCAATGTCCGAGAATTCGTCCATTCCATCATCGGAGATGTCATCGTCCTTAATATCATCGTCTCCTGCCAACTGTAGCTCTTCGGGTAACTCTAGAGCTTCCTCATTCTCAACATGAGGCTCCATAGTTTCACCTTCTGGTCTTTCGGCTCCTTCGTTCTCGTCTCCGCTGTCATCATCCACCTGCTCTTCACCTTCAAGGCCCTCCATATCTTCATCATCGGCCTTCTCACCGTCGGCTGCATTTTGATCGTCTGACTTGTTTCCCTTGGCTTTATCATTCTTCATTTCTTTTTCTTCAGACTCGTTCTTCAAGTCGTCCCACATCTTCTCATCGACAGCATTAGGGTCAAGATCATCAACCGAACCTGTCTCCTCATCGATGTCGTCGCCGTCCTCGTCTTCAGAGTTGTCTCCATCACGGTCATCGTCAGACTTCTGATCCTCGTGATCTCCCATCTCTCCTTGAAGTTCGTCATTATCCATGTCAACAGCATCATCCACATCTTCCATTTCACCATCTCGCTCTTCTTTCTCTCCTGATTGAGCAAGCTCGGATAAGTCCTCAGCGTCTCCCACGTCCTTGCTGATATCTTCAGCACCTTCACCTTCACCAAGCCCGGTGCCGCTTTCCAGCTTGCCAGTTTGCTCTTCACCGTCTGCAGGCTCAGAAGGACGACAGAAGCCTTGAGTGATGAGCATGTTGAATGAATTCGCGAGTTGAAGGGCAAGGCGGCATGATTCCAGGTGGGCCGCCTTCTGTTGATTGTGCAGGTGTCCAAAGATATGGAAGTACTGTTCAATAACAGGAGTTGCAAGTCTCAACAGACTATATGCTGGCTCATGGTCGTCTTCAGCCAGGCGAAAGAGTTGATCCAACAAAGACGCCAAACTTGCATTGACGGTTTCTGCCTGCATCGAGCGCAGGGCCTGGTTAGCGCAATTGTCAGTTTTGATAAGCCAACCTTCCTCCTTGATGGAATTCGGTTTCGGCTTCTGCTGTCGTAGAGTATCCAATCTTTGCATGGCGACAAAAATCTGGTCAGAGATGGTTCTGATGCTGGTATCGAGCGTTGAGACACTCATCAAGTCGATCCGAATATCATCGCCAGTAGACTCATTCGAGACGAGTTGAGTCCAGGGAATTATCTTCCGCAGGACGAATCCAACGCGGGGCTCTTTGACTTGCCACACGGTGAGAAACGAGCAAATCTCCTTGAGCAATTCCGATGAGTCGTCCCTCAGAAGACCCGTATTTCCTGATTCGAGACTTAACGGCAGCACTGGCAGATCCGCAAGCTTGGATTTGAGGTTCCTGGTTTGGTCTCTATGTTGTTGCATGCCATCGAGTAACTGCTGCACATCGAAGTGGGCATGCTTCGCCTGAAAGCTTATGACACGGTGAGCTAACGTCAAGATCTCACTGAGCCACGCCATCCGCTGGCACAATGCTTGGATGTCTCCTTCCATATCGGAAGACCCTGAGCTTTTTCTCATCGGATACTTTGAGCAAATCCGAAGCAACGAGACTTGGGCCTGCAAATCCTTCAGGGTCTGAGAGGACGAGGCAATGCTTTGGCGTTGACTCAAGATGACCGACAAGAAACCTTCCAAGAGACCGATACCTCGTTTCACTTGACCTTTGGTCAAGTCATCTGAATGCTCCATGTGACCTGCGCGAGCTTGGGCTATAACGTCGAGCAGTTCATGGAACTCGTCGTTGGCGTCTGAGAAAAGGCCGGAAGTATCGAGCATCAGCATGTTAGGCGAAGAAGAGAGAACAATGGCAGACGATGACTGTTTCTCGAGTTCGGATCCGGGGAGATTTTGTCGGATTCCCATCTGAAGGACAGCCTGCAGCGTGTCTGCGAGTAGTCGTTTCTTTCTCTCTTGAATGTGCTTGACGATTGCAGCATTCTCCTCTGTCAACTTTGGTGGTGTCTGCGACCTCAATTCCTTGATCGCCTCATCAAGGTCCTCCCGGAAAGACGCTAATTCCAAGTGGACTTCGAGCTCACTCGGGCTCGATTGATACAGGTGACGCATGATCCTCACGCCGATCAAGGGGTTCGTCAGTCTGTCTGGTCGCATGTTCCAGTCAGTCAATGTCTTCTGGCACTGCTCCGCTGCCAAGGCGACCTCATCTTGTCCCATGAAAGGCTCGGAAAGCCTCGTGAAAGCATTGATCGTACTCGTGTCCGACTGCGGTGATCTGCAAGGCTTGGAGACAGTCACAACTTTGTTTAGAAGTGCGCGATACTTCCTGACAATCTTGAATAGCTTGTGGTGGGAACGACGCGCACTATCCCGGAGGGCCGTAATGTTCGTGTCCTTCCAGCTTGCCAGCTTGATTTGTTCTTTCAAAGACTTTTCCAGCTCCGCTCGACCTGTCCGCACTGAGGTCTCGATAGTGGGCTCATACCTACGGTAGTGCTCGATAACGTTGGCAACGCAGATATGCACCGGCATAAGTAACTCGTCGGCGCCCGCAATACCTGCCAGGGTCTTGCTCAAATTGGTGAGAAGTCCGAGCCTGGAGGAGTACTGGCCTAGCGTGGTTGTCATGAAGAAACCTTCCAAAGTTTGCGCAAGCTCCTTGCAGTATGCTTGGATGTTTTCACCGGTGGCTGCCATCCGTACCGAGTTGTAGATGACTGATTCATACGCAATGAAATACCAGGCTTGCGCGTCTTCCTCATGTCTGCGTTTCTCTTCATCGAGAAGACCGGCCCAAGATAGAAGCTCCAACCGCCTCCAGCTGACAATGAAAGCAGTCATTTGATCAAGCAGCGGACTAACGGACCATTCTCTGCTGGCCACACTTTGCCATTGCGATACAATTTCGTAGAGCTTCTCCGTCTTGGTCATCAATTTCGCAATGGGATCACTGAGGCTCAGATGCAGAACTTCATTGCAGAAAGATAGGACTTCTGCAGGCACAGCATGCTCAGGCCATTTGTTCGCAATGGTATGGAACCGTGATTGCACCTGCTGCACGAGGTTGAATAGCTTCTCGCATTCCATCACGTCTGAGTTGGAGTATATGTTGAGCGCGTCACGCTGCTGATTCGCGCTCAATTCGGCCACCTTCGTCTCCATCTGGAGCATGATTGCGGGCAAAAGATCAGTGAAAGTTTGAGCAGATTGTCTGCTGCCAATGTTCTCGCTCTTCGACACCTCACTGAGTGCACGAAGAGTGTAATGTCGCAGTGCTGCTTGCGGCTCCTGAGCAGTGTAGATCCTCTCTTGCAACTTGGCCAGCTTCAGAGCGACAGCTCGTGCATCATATTTCATTTCATGATTTTCGGGCTGTTCATCCTCGCTGGTGAAGTCAGGAAACATTTCGTTCATTTCCCTGGTCTCATTCTCCTCGTTTTTCGAGGCATCGCCGCGGTATGCGTAGTAGCGTGATTGAACCGCAGCTTCGGCCTGGTCGGCGGTCAAATGAGACTTCCACTC
Source organism: Exophiala viscosa (assembly GCF_022695815.1). NCBI lineage: Eukaryota > Fungi > Ascomycota > Eurotiomycetes > Chaetothyriales > Herpotrichiellaceae > Exophiala > Exophiala viscosa. The sequence continues at coordinate 898,013 of NW_026944358.1, read as the reverse complement.
CAGATAGAATTGGTCGAGGACTTCGACCAAACCTTGAATGGGTTTCGAGTTGTGAGTCTGGAGAACGCTCTTCCTGAGCCCAAGGTATTCGAGCCAGTGGAGCCTGGAAGCACTCCCCGCGTCAAATTCATGAAGGCCGCTCCAATTTTGCAGGCTTGCCGGATCAGCTCCTAGGAGGGGAGTCTGCCTGAGGATGTCCACTATTGCGGAATCATCATGATGCCCCGTCGAGCGTGCTGAAAGTATGTCCACGCCAAGCGAGAAGCATTTCACAAACCAGAGAATCGGCTTGACGAAATCATCGTAAGCCCTGTTCGATGTTTCTAGCCTGTCGATGATGGTCCTCAAGTTTGACTTGCCCTGAACGCTTGCCCATTGATGCAACCATTCCGTGCCGGTGGTTGTGCCATTGACGAGGGACTGATCGTCCAGAACGACATGTACCAGCCTCGAGAAGAGCTCCTGAAGCTTGTGCAACTCTGCTCTGCTAGGTCTGAAAACCTTTGGTGGTGGAGCAATAGTTCCCAGCTGAAGAAGCTCCTTTTGCAGTGTTCGAATTACTAAGCTGGTATCTTGACCCATGACGTGTTGGTGGAAAGCCACTTGACCATCAACCATTGAGTTCAGCTCGTTGATTCTCTGTTGGTGGAGCTGAGATGAAACATTGGGGTATATTGCCGGATCGAAAACCTTATCGGGTACCATCAGATTGAGGCCAGCAAGGGACAGCATAGTCAGACATTTCATGAGCTCATCAACTCCGCAGCTCTCCGACACAGCGAGTATGGTGATAGCAGGAAGCACGTACTTCAGATACAATTCTCCGAAGAAGTCGCGATCCTGTCCGGCCAAGATAGCGTCCTCGCCAGGCACACCGGAAAGTTTTTGGAAGTCCAGAAGGCCTTGAGTAGAGAAGCACGATTTTGCTTGCGCAGTCATCATATCGTAGTGGGAGAACAGTATACCAGCAGCGACAGTGCGCAAGTCGGCAAGCAGGGGAGCCATAACGTCTTCGAAAGCCGTTGTCAGTGAAGCTGTCTCTTTTACCAGCAATATGAGCTCTTCCCCGGCATAGTTAAGCATACCAAGGCGTTGCTCTCGCACCGAAGACAACTGCCTCGTGAAGAGAGTGGCAATTGAATGATGAGCTGCGAATATGGTGGGTTCGATTGCGGCAAGTCGGCTTAGGGCATCCGGAACAGGCCCTTGGTCTCTGGTAAGCAAGGCACGTCTCGGGTCATTTGGGATGAACATTGCCAGGTGCTGCACTTCCGCCTGGTCCGCTTTTCGTCCCTGCAGGGTTAACACCTGATTGATATAGCTCATGACTTCCGGAAAGTGACCCTGAAGGACAAAGCCTTGCTGCGATTGACTTTCCAACTCCGCTACAGCTGCTTGAAGAGCGACAAGAGGTGTCTGCGGACCTTCGGACTCGGTGACCGACACATAGGTCTGCAGCAATTTCAACCTCAAGGCAGATAATGACAGTCGCGACTGAGGCAACGAATGGCAGATGGTGTCGAACTTGGCAATCAGATCCTCAAGGTGGAGCTGCATTTCCAATTGAGGCAACGAGCCTACCACCTTTGGTTGAAAATGCGGCCACATTACTTGCAGGCCCCGTCCAGTTCGGAGGGCGGTGCCCTGAATCGAGAGGGTTTTGAGCGCCTTTCTGAACAGAGCAGCCAGTCCAGGATGTCTTTCCTCCACATGAACTGCGGTATATGCGGCAATTTGAAGATAGGCCTGATGGACTGCGAAGTCCAACGCTTTAGCGTCACTGAGGAGGATTACATCGTAGACGAAGGCGAGAATACGTCCGACAGCATCAAGAACCTCCTGGTGGGCGGCTTCGCCAACACTGCTTTTGAATATTGCGGAAAGTCCAGAAATGAACTCGTTAGCGAAAGCAAATGTGTGCGGCACACCTGCAAACTGCTTTGACTGTTTGGTCATGATGGTAGACTTTTCAAGGAGATTCATCTCTTTGACAGATTTTGTCGATGTGCAGTCCATTGCATATTTGAGGCTGGTTCTGATGGTTGCCATCCGTCGAACGACATGCCATCCTTTGACAAACAACTCCGCCATCTCTGGGCACAGGTAGCTATCACCAAAACGTGTTCCAAGTTGGACCAGAGGCTCATTCAGAGAGAGGAGCTGCGGCACATCCAGATTTGGAATGCAAGGTGATAACGCAGATATTTTGTACGCTTCGGCAACATTGAATGTCTTTCTAAAGCGCAATTCGCTGCTGATGATCTGACCGTCTCCGGTCACAGGCACAGGACGACTTTCGTCCGAGATGAAAGCCATGTCCTTGCTTGAAAGGTTGTCCACATAGGCCTCCAACCCCGCAGAATCTGTTCTGGTGGCTTCAAACAGGTGCCTCAATCGAGCAGTGGAAGACGCATACGGATATTGGATGTGCTTCGGCTTGAGAGCTTCTTCATCGAGAGGGGGCAAAAAGACCTCCAACGAGCGGTTTCGCATTGCGCGTGACAATTCGCCATACCGTGGGTCCAGTGTCAGGAAGACTCGGAAATTGGGATGAGGCTTGATAACCCGAGACCCGCTGCCAGCACTATGGTGCTCACTCAATGTCAAAACTCCATTTGGCTCCAGCAGAGAATTGAGTCGATCTAGGACCGAAGGATTGCAGAGATTGGCGTTGTCGAGTACTAGCCAACAGCCACTTTCGACAGCGTCTACCAGAACGCCGTCATTCCAAACAAAGCGTGACCGCAAAGTGTCAGACTCCTCGAGCTTGCTCATCAGAGCCTCAGCTCCATCAGCGAGATCAGGTATGATGTTGGCCACAGTCGTCAGAATCTTTCGTGAGTCGTCTAGTGCAATACCAATGGCTTCGAACCCGTGCCATAGGTCAAGTACTTGAGTAATCTTGTCGTCTGACCCTCCGGCCGCAACGGACATTGCGAGCTTCTCTTGAAGGACATCCCTGGCTTTCTGCTGAAAGTCAACTATGTCTCGGCGCACATCATACTGTTCAAAGCCTCCGACAAGATCCATGGTATCGACATCTGCGTTCATGGAAAACTCGACAACGTTGATCCCGCATGTAGCACCGATTGAGCGAATCAAGGTGGTCTTTCCGGAGGCCGAGGGACCCGCCAGTATGACTGGCCAATTCCTATTGATGGCAGTGATAATCGAGTTGGCTGCTGGCAGATGTGAGACAGCCATAGTCGAGTGTGGTCCTTTGGTCAGCTGCAGTGTACTATTTCTGGGCAGAAACGCGGTCCCGACTTGCAATGTTGTCGGCGTGATGTTGGTGTAGAAGCTTTCTGCTGAAGTGGTCTGCCACACATGCTCAAATGCTTGATCAACGAGGTCTCTCTGGGCAGGAGTACGAAACCGCTCTGCCACTATAGTGCGGAAGTGGCTGAATGCTGGAAGTGTGGGCTGTGCTTCACACAATGCCAGCCAGCGACTGACATCGCGGAGATTTGCTTCCCAAGGGCCCCCTTGAGCAAACGCTGCAGCACGAGGGACAAGCTGGTCGATCTGTATGGCTGTCTTGACTACATTTTCCAGTTGATCCGACGGGACTGTGGTGAATTTGGCCTTGCAAATGCGCATCAGATCTTCTTCCTCGAAAGAATCTGCATAGACCACGGTGAATCGATTGACAAAGGATGCCGGAAGTCCCTTCCTCCCACCACCTTGATGGTGAGGATTCTGAGCTGCAAACAGAGTAAAGTCTGGATGACAGGTGAACGACTTGTCCAACTCAGCGATGTATACTTCTCTTCGGTGGTCGAGGCAGGAGTTCAGGCCTTCAAGAACGGATTGAGAGGCCAGATTCATTTCGTCCAGCAAGACCCAGCCTCCGTTTTGCATCGCCTCGAGTAAAGGTCCATTCTGCCAGGAGAACGTCCCCAATTGGTCACCCTCAGATGGGGCATCAGCACCAAACAGATCCATCAGATCGGTCTGGTCAGAAAGATTGATACGTGTGAAGTCCTTGCCAGCAGCCTGAGCCAAAGCCGTCACTATAGCAGTCTTCCCAACACCAGGGCTTCCTTCGAGCAAGACAGGCCTTGTCATTTGCAACGCACGCACAATTCTCATAGTGTTTCGCAGAGTTGTAGGAGCGTCGAACACGAGATCTGGCTGGTTTTGCAGTTCGGTCCGATGGCGAGGCAACGAAAAGGGGCCACCATAAAAGGACTCCGCAGTCGTTTTCAACTCGGGTGTCTGCTCATACTGCGCCAAAACGTCGACGTCAGTCAGCTCCTGCAAGTATTGCAAACATCTGCGCCTAGAGTGGGTCAGATCGCCTGTGCTTGTTGAAGTCATCCCAGCTGGATTTGCGCCGATCGAATCGATATACACCATGAAGCCCCCGTGTACGAATGCAAGATCTTCACCAATATAGGCGGCACGGCCAACGAAGTCTGCCCATGCGAGGAGATCACGAAGTGGAACGGTGTCAGTTCCAGTGTTATGAAAAGTGCGCCGAAACCAAACGGCAAACTTCAGCATTGGCTCCGCCATGTAGTGCCACTGAGGGCTCAATCTGTTCTGAATGATTGGCAGGATATCAGACTCTTGCGACAAAGGAGGAACCCATATCTCCGTCAATCGATTTCGCAAGGCAGCCGACAATTCTCGTTTGCCGTAATCACCGCCAGGATTCATTGTTGCTAAGAACTGGAACATCGGATGAGCGACGATGAGATTGTCGAAAGAGCCCTTTTCTGCAAGGAGAATCGTCCGTGAAGGCTCAAGGACACTGTTCAAGCGCTCGAGGACCGAATCATCAGCCAACGAAATCTCATCAAGAAGAAAATGATCCCCGGACTTCATTGCTCTGACCAGACTTCCATCGCTCCAAGCAAACAAGGACTGGTATGCCCCAATGCACGCACGCAGCCTTGCCACATATTCAGCATCATAGGCAGACTTGTCCATCATCGTGAAATGCTCTATCAATTGATCAATGTTCGCATTCTCATCGAGAGCGTCTCCCCCAGGCAATTGGACCATCGCAGCCCAAGTCCCTCGTATCTCTTTTGCGAGCTCGGAACGATTGCGGATTGGTCGCTGAGACCCGATGAGGTCGCCAGTCTCAGTGTTTGTATGCGCATTGTAGATGTCTATTCGACGACCAAATGCAGCCGCAACGACCTGGCAAATCTGAGTCTTCCCGCAACCTGTCTCGCCCACCAGGAGAACAGGTTCATTATTCTTCAACGCTTCGGATACAAGGACAAACAGTCTCCGCATTGCCAAAGTCCACACGATTGCACCAGACTGTCGAGCAGCTTCTGGGACTGCTGGCAAACCATATAGCGCATTTTCGTCAATGCTAACTTTCATGGTCTTTTCGATGGTTTTCTTAACCACAGCGCGCTCTGCCGGATCTCTCACTCGCTCAGCCAAGAGCATGAAGCCGTGATATGCCAGCTGGTGCTTATCGTCCACCGCTCTCGAAGCCCAGCGGAATAGATCTCTGAGCGTTGCAAAGCTGTTCCGTTGCTCGAACAACCTCGAAGACTGCCTTTGCAATGAAAGCTGCTTGTACACATTGACAACCAGAGTGCAAAAAGACGGCGCGATTTGGGACCGTTCGCGCAGAATAATCTCAAGCTCATCCTCGGGGATATCGTCAAAACGAAGTTCGAGAAAACGATTTCGGAATGCTCGGGAAAGACGTTTCCGTCCGCCATAAAGTCCAGCAGGATTTTGTGTGGCGAACAGCATGAAGTTCGGATGAGGACGAACTATCTCCTGAGACTCTGGTATCAATAGCTCTCTATTGTCATCAAGCAGACGATTGAGAGCTTCAAGAACATCGCTTGGGGCCAAATTCAGTTCGTCCAACACGATCCAATCACCTCGACGAAGGGCATCCACGAGGACTCCTTCTCGATATTGGAGCTTCCCATCAGCGTCAGACACATAGCTGCCCAGGTACTCTTGTAAGTCGGTGTGCTCGTGATTGTTGATTCTAACGAACTTGTTACCAGATAGCTTTGCGAGATACTCCACCATGCTAGTCTTGCCGGCGGAGGTCGGGCCCTGCAACAGGATTGGAAAGCGGCGCATCGAGGCCGCTCGAGCTAGATTCAGCAAGTTGCGCTCCACCGACGGCGTCCTGATGTAGTGAGACTGAAAGTCAGGGCTCATCGGCCCCTTTTTGACTAGATGATGCCGGAAAGCGATGTATTCGTCACCGTCAAAGGGCATTTTGGGCTGCTGAATCAGGAAAGACTTCTTATTCTTGACGTTTGAGAGTAGGTGCTTGTCCAGGAATGGCAGAGCCAGACTTTCCGATGCCCTACTTAGCACTGTGAAGAAGCTCATCGCGAAGCCTTCGTACATAGCTCGTCTCAGTCCATGGCTTGCGCTGTGCTGCGAAACGTACAGCAGGCAACGGACGAGTGATCGGATGCTGAAATGGGGGGCATCGCCTGCTCCGTCGGTCAATTTGTGCTCCTGGTTCAGCTTCCTCAAATCGAGGTACGCTCTTGCCAGGTCTAGAGCAGCTCGTTTATCGTTGTCAAGCTGAGTGCCCAGGTACGTTTGAATGATCTTTGTCAGATCCTGCGCGTTGTTATCCCCAGATGGGACGTACAATTCTGTGAAACGAGATCGTAATCCAGGCGCTAGGTCTTTCTTCCCAGCGTCGGTAGCTGGGTTCATTGCAGCAAAAAGTCTGAAGTTAGGATGCGCAACAACTGATTCGATGCTGCCAGCTTCAGCAAGAAGAAGAGATGGTTTTTCATCGTCGCCATTGTGCAGGAGGCTGACGATATGGTCCAGAGTATCTGCCGACGCGAGGTTGATTTCGTCAAGAAGGACCCATTCACCTTGTCGCACTGCTTGGACCAGTCGACCTTCTACAAATGCGAAGGTGTGATTCTTGTCGCCATGATCGATCTGTGAGCGGATCTTATTCAAGGACTCAGCAAAGTCTGCCCATCTACTCCGCAAGGCCTCATGTCTGGGGTTCGCAAGCTTTCGCTTCTTGTTCGCGTGTACATCACTACCGGCTTTTGGAGACTCCGGGGCTGTTTTCAGTGACCCAGCGGCCATCTGAATTGCTTCGTGCCATAGCATTGTCAGCCTTGACCAATTTTGCTTTATGACGGCTTTGGTGATCGCGATCTGGAATTTCTCATTTCGTTTGCTCGAGAAAGTGTCGTCAAACAGTGTGTTGAATTGCTCAACAAGGGGCAAGACAAGAGAACGAGTGGTCACCGGCTTCAAGCCACCCAGGAGATCACTGACTTCGCTCTGTTGTGAGAGATTCACGACGGTGAGCTTCTGACCCACTAGGTTTGCAATGTGCTGGACCAAAGTGGTTTTACCCACTCCGGTCTCACCGACCAGAAGACATGGCTCTGAACAGCTAGCGCTGGCTGCGATCCGGTCAAGCGTTCGCTGAGCGTACTTGGTAAGTGCGAAAGGTGTTCGCTGAGATTGACGACGACGACGACTGACCACCTTGGCAAGAGCACTTCGACCAATCTGAATTTCCGATTCCCTGTCCGAGACTTGAATGACCCCCTCATCCAAGCAATGGCGCATTTGCTGCGGTGATATGTTCATCATCCGGGCGACTGATGTGGCGACTAACTCGTGGAGCGCGTCTTCATTTAGGTAACCGGCATAACAGTCGACCGCATCTTTGAAGATATCGAACTTTGTCGTCTCAGCTAAAGGCCTTGATGGCGACACAAAGTCTTGTGACGGAAGCCTCTTGATGATTCTTCGAGTCCAATTGAGCAGGTCTCGTATTGAGGGTATCCGAGTCTGGAGGCTCTTGAAAGCAGGATTTTCTCTATACAAGGCACAAACTTCTTCGTGAACTTGCAGAACCGTAGGAATGAACACCTCAGCCTTGGGATACCTCGAGCGTAGAAGCACCTCAATTTCAGGCTGCGTGAAATTGACCACACCAACCGCAGACCACAGTCGAGGATTTAACAGCCAGGAGTGACGTGAAGAGCTGGATATAGGAGAGCGTCCAGTTGCTTTCAGAGTGGCAAGAATGCGGAAGCCATCTTTGGGCCGGATGGTCTCCTTGCGATTGGGTAGAAACAGTTCGCCATTCTCAAGGATAGGTCGCAGTACACCCATGACCTCAGCCGGAGCCCGATCAATATCCTCTATCAGTACCCATCTTCCCTGTTGTATCGCCTTTGTCAGGATTCCTGCCTGCCAGGTGAAAGACGTGCCATCAGGAGACGACGTGTAAATTCCTAACAGGGTCTTTGCATCCGTCTGCTCGTTCAGATGCAAGGTGATCATTGTGGATAGCTTGTTGAGCAGCCTGGCAGCTTCATGTACAAGCGCAGTCTTCCCCGAGCCTGGGGCCCCAGAGAGTATGACAGGTTTTCTTTCTCGTAGGCACTGGCCGAGTTGTTGTAGATTCTGCTTGGCGGTCGCCGTGAGCACAAAAGTAGTGGCAGTGGTGTCTAGGTGCATTGATCGAGGAAGTAGTATGCCGCCAAGATCAGCCGTGCCGGGGTTGAGGTTGCTGGCATCCAAAATTCGTATCTCAGACGGTGCCGACGCTTGGTGACAGCGAGTTTCCACATCGGTTACTGTCCTCGACATTTCCTTCCATCTCTTTTCCTCCCAAAGCTTGAGGAGCCGATAGTCAATGCATCTGCCCTCCCAATCTCCCAGAATTGCGTCCGTGCCCACATACTTCTCGACCATCTGCTCAGAGAAAGCGTCCGCCAAATGCACAACGCTGCAGAAACATTGAACGGCTAAGTACCGCATCGTCGAAGAGTGGTGGCGAAGGAACGATGCAAAAAAGGCAGGAACGACAGTCTCGGCAAGGATGTCGCGGTCGAAGGAAAGAAGGCGAAACAACGCCACTAAAAACGAGGACAATTCTTGTTCGTCCAGTTGCAACGATCCACGATCAAGCCCACCCGGTCGTCTGAGCGCTGGTAGAGATACCAACAGTTGTCTGACATGATGGCGGAAATATGTGGCGTATGGGAGAATTCGGGCCAGGCTGGAAATGCAAGGTACAATTTCACGTAGATTTGGTGAAGAAGGAAGATCGCTCGTCCAGCGAGCAACAAGTTCGGGGTAAAGAGGTCTGTAGAGTGGAAAGAGGACATCTCCATATTGCGGTCTCTGCGCGGCATCGGCAAGGGCGTTGAGATATTGAGATTCTCTTGATTGAAGTATGATCGACCGAAGTTCTAAGGGAAGTCGTGCATCCTCGGTGAGTTGCGCATCAGCCCATGAGCAGTATACTGCTATATCTTCCATGGCTTTTGAATCTGATGCGTCTGCAAATATGACACTCCCTCACGAGAAAGGTTTCGCCCGTTGTGTCTAGAAAAATGGAATGAAGGCGTTCAATTGCCTCTACATCGTCCATCTTGGCAATTTTTTCTAAAGAAAATAAATCCGATGTCACGGGTGTGGCGTCAACACTGGGCCGGCTGTGGCGCAAGGCCGCGCGAGGCTGCGCGAGGCTGTGCGAGGCTACGCAAGGCTCAGGTGCACAGTCCAATCACTAGCGTACTCAAGAAGGATACTCGGTATCATACTCCGAATTACTAGGATGAAGTCTTCTCAATGGGACCTATGCAAGTATCATTAAAAGCCTTATCAAAGTCGATAAATCTTCATATGAGAATAGGATTAATCAGCCAGAAAGAGTTCACCTTTGGCAGTACTATGCATGTGCATCTAGTAATCTATAGAAGGGTATTGGTCTTACAAGACAGCAGGCAGACGCTCGAAAAGAATTTCTCATCGCTGTATCATGCGCCATCTTGCACCAGTCGCTCATCAAATCGGGGAAAAACTGGCGGTCCAAAATCCTTCAACGTCCACAACGCAAAAAAAATCGGTGAAATTCTGGTACACATAACAGGATCGTGTCGTAAACCTCATTATTCTTCAGTCAAAGCATCATCCGCTACCTCCCTCCACTCCCTTGACTGCTCTGTGAGTCGTTTGACACCAGGCACTCGATCAGCCCATATAGACTCCGAGGCTGTGCGGAACGTGTAGGCTCGCTGGGAAGAGATGACTCCAATGGCCTGCAGGACGGCTTTGCGAGAGTCCCGGGAGAATACTGCCGGGTGGTTGATCCACTCCAGGCTGGTTTCGATATCGGCATCGAGAGCGTTCATCGTTGCTTGGTCGACTCCATTGGTACGTGCAATAGGCGTGCTGACATCGGAGTGCGGGCTGTGGTCACGGTTTCGTTCTGGGGTATCAGCTCGAGGGCTGTGGCTCTTGGCCGGCGGAGTATGCCTCTTGTTATGAGTTGCGCCCGGAGGAAGAGGAGGAAGGCCTCCCTTTCCTAACCCTTTAAGGATTGTTCGGGTCTCGTTCAGAAGGTGGTGTGCCCGCTCATGCTGGCCGCGAGCCACGAGGGTCAACGCGCGACTCAACATGTCGGAGGTCAACAACTCCATACGCCGCTGTACGATCATCGGGTGTGGAGGAATAGGTGGGGACGAAGGCCGGCTGCCGGTTGACCGAACTCTCGGGTTAGCTGGTAGCATAGTGATTGCCAATAAAGATGGTCGCGGGAGCTGCATTATCGTTCCCTCGCGCAGGAGATCCCCGTAAGATAAATCGGCTTGGAGCAGCGGGAGCTCTTCCACGCTTTGCACCCGTTGGTCCTCGACGTCGAGAGAACCGCCCAACGCTTCCAGACCAGACACGATTGACTCCCACGGATCTTGAGGAGCAGGATCCTGTGTCGAAGTATCTGGGTCAATGACCAGTTGTACTAGAACGTCACGTTTATCACCAAAGTGGAGATCTCCCAGAGTGGCTTCGGCATCCCTTCCAGTGGCTCGCTTGGTCGTTTGTAAAGCACCATGGATCTTAACGAACTTGGCCGGAGAACCCTCGGGTAATCTAAGCTTCAGCTTGACGTTTTGATGGGACATCGACTGAAGAGTGCCAAGGACACCGGCAGCACATTCCCTAAGCATCATCCAATCCTTCACGTATAGATATGATGCTTTGGTGCGAGTCGAGAGCTCAATCATGCTCTCTGGCTTATGGGTCAAACCAAGACCAAAAGAGTGGATTCCCACCCTGTCAAGGTTAGTAACGAAATGGATCAAGGGATGGTGGAAAACTCACTTGGCAGCTTCAGCTCTTTGTACGACGAAATCAACGCTCTCGGTATCAGAGGTGGAAGAGTCGCTGATCAGAATAATAGTCGAGATTGGGTTCGCAGCTTTTCGTTGCATCAGCAGGTCCATAGCAACGTTTGCACCTTCAACAACGTCGGCACGCAAGCTCTTCTGTCCAACGGGTCGGATCGAGTTGAGGACTTTGTTCCATCCGGACCACGTTTTGGTTGTCATTCCAACCACGGGAACACCGCCACCGCTTGAGCCGAATGTAACCAGACCCATGCGGTCACGGTCGCCCAGATTGGAAACCAAGAAACGCAGGGTATCCCGCAGGAGCTGTATCTTCAAGCCTTGCATGGAAGAAGACACAGGAATAACCACGACAACATCAATGGGAACGTGTAGCGATGGTGGAACCCTTCGATCGACAACTGGCTTGTGACCAGAGTAATCAGTGGCAGCGGTGGTGGCAGACTTCGGTCCTCCATAAGATGATGCAACGGAGGGTACGCGTCGAACAGTCCTGTTTTGCCGACCATATTCCTCCTCATCTGTACCAGAGGTATCCTGGTCATAGTCGGATTGATAGCGCGAGAACGAATCGGTGTTGTTCAGATCTTGGAGAGCGCGTTGCCATAGTTCGAGCTTGTCTCTTTCCTCGAACTGGAGATGGAAAGTTGGCAGCTCTGCCACAGACAGGTTCAAAGTAAGGATGTTCTCGTCCAGGGAAGCATGAACCTGCCTCAGGTGTTTCCTGATAAGGATTGAGCCTTTTAAAGTGCATCTGGTCAACCTCTTGCCCGACTCGAGCGTGACAGGAGGTTGAGCGTTCTTTTTCTCTTTGACGCAAATCAGCATTTCGCCAAATAAGTAGCACTCCAGCTCCTGCCACGAATGTCGGTCCTTTCCCACGCGGATCACACCGTGCAACCGCAGGTTTCCAAAACGGGAGAATTCCAGACCGTGCCAGTGGTCAACCCGGATCTTTAGCTCATCGGTGAGCCCGTCAAGGACTTCGGGCGACTCATAGTTCAGTGGGGGTCGTTGGCCGCGTAATTTTGGAACCGTGGGAATACCAATCCCGGAATCTGTAGGAAGGGGCGGGACAGGCGGTGTTGTCTGTCCTTCATCGAAATGTGCTGGCCACTTGAATTCCGGTACCTCAATTGACACCAAACAGGTCAAACTCTGCTGTTGCCTCGACCGTGAGAGCGTGGGGAATTCGCTGCGTACAGTCACGATCGGAGTGGGTATCATTTGTTTCGTGTCTTTCGGTTGCGTGACTGCGACAGTGGTCTCCATAGCGTGCAGATCATAATCGTGTTTTCGCGAATGGCCGTGGTCATTGCTGAGCTCCGTCGAGGAGGCTTTTCCACCACTGTCGTTGCGTGTATGATTGATAGACTGATTGATAGATTCGGAAGTCGCATGGTTGACAGACCCAGAGGTACGTCCATGTCCGATGCCGAGTCGTTCTATTCGCATCCTTTGGCTATCTCGGCTGTCTCTGTTTGGATTCTCACGGCTGGGTCGAGCAGGAACCTCACGGGTGCTTCGATCATCGTCTTCCACCGTCGGTGCCTCCTTGTTCCATGGCATTGGAGTATTTTGCGAGCTTCTTGGCGAGGCTGCATCCTTGTGTGCAACAGCTCGGACCATGTTACTCAGCTTGCCTGGGCAAAGTTAGCATCAACCCCGATAGAGACATCTGGGCGGAACCAACTCAAATCCAATATACTCCCCCCACGAAAAGAGTCTAGACCTAAGGGAGCGTCGCATGTTGGGCAGTACTGCGAGTCGGAATCTCGTATGTACTCATAGAAGCAAGCCTCATGAGCGACATGGCCGCAGGAAAACTGCAGGACCCTTTCTCCTCTTAAGGTATGTTCCAAGAGCTCGTCACAAGCAGCGCATGCCCCGCCAACAAATGTTCTTTCTCGTCTTGAACGCGCGCGGTCGGAGTGGAGCATGCCTGCCATAGGATGGCCGGCTCCTGGGACGCTTGCAGTAGGTGAAGGAGGAGCTCGTTGATCTCTGGTGCGCGGTCGGCTACCGTTGGGCGTATGCGGCCTGCCCAAGGTGCCCGAGCTGATGCTCGATTGTTTGTACGTACTCGTAGCGGCGCCGCTCATGGAAGAGCCTGAGCGAGGAGGATAGCCCTCAAAGCGAGGTCGCGAGTGGTGGTCTGGAAAATGTAACACCATTTGTCAGTAAGTGATCTTCGTGCCTGAAACACTGTCTCTGCGCAAAAGGGTTTGGAATGCTTTATGTCGAGGGAGGTCTTACACTGCGCCGTGTTTGAGTCGTTTATGCTTGACCGAGACCTGGATCCAGGACGATTAAGCAGTCCCAGGTCGTAGAGGTTCTCGGTTGTCTCTCGAGACACCGCGCCGCTATGAAAGGAGCGGTCGTGTTTGGGCATGGGCGAGATGCCCGGAAGGCGGTGCTCTTTGTTAGGTGCAGTAGCGTGTGGGTAGCAATCTCATCAGAGTCCAAGGATCAAGACGATCCTAGAAGTGCTAGGACTCAAAAACCACGTGGAGACGACCTTCCACTCTTAAACTCTCAGTGGATTCTCGGGTAGACGGGGATGCAAGAGGCCAACATTAAAGGGAGAGGGTCGCAGTGGAATGAAAGGCTAGACTGTTAGCCTGGATGCTGCTCGAAGTTACGTAGTAGGAGCGATGTTTGCAAGCGGCAGTAGACAAGTTAATATGACTGAATACTAAGACAGACCCGTCGTCCGGATTGTAGACCTGGGAAGAGACATTCGACTCTTGTGTAGGTTCAACACCCTAACACTCCTCGAGTTTGGGTTGGGGGTCTTTTTGATGTCGTCCCCAAGCCTTTCCCAGACCTAGAGGGACGATCCATGGTGACCGGCGCGGTGGATGCATGGAATGGCGCACACCAGGCTGGATTTGCTGACTGGCGGCTCGTCTCTTTTGCTGCCGTCAATTGTGGGAGAATTGCTAGCCAGTGGGCGCCCAGTGGATCAGATCAGGATTGACCTTGATCGCTCAGAAAAACAGTGTGATGGAAGGCATCTTCAGCAGGGAGAGAGACCAGGGTGGCCGATGGTGTTGCACTCGCCGCTTGGAGCTTTGCCCTTGATGGAAAGGCGTCATGCTCGCGCGATGGGGGCCCGCATAGGCGTAAAAGACAAATGCGTCAGTACCACTCCCGGAGGTTGTTCTCCTAGCCGTGTCCACTTGGAGCAGCAGGTCTGCGTGCTTAGCTCGGCAGAGGATCAGCGTTGAGGCCGCCTCTTCAGGGAAGTCTAGGACTAGGGACAAATGGTGAGCAAGTCAGAGCAGAGTGCGGGCTAAGTTTTAGACACTGCTTGCAGTGCTTGGAAAAGGAAAAGTTTTCTTTGATCCGATATGCCCCTGGCAGGCTGGCACTGACGGCCGTGGAGAGACATGTGTCAAACTCGTGCCATGACTGCGGGAGTCCAGGTACCGCAGCTTCTTTGTGCTAACATTGTGATGGTTGTGGACCAAATTATATATACATATTTTTGGCTTGAATTCCTCCGTTGGAAGAATGTCAAGCTGGTGCCATCGAGCCTAGCTGCCAACATGTCAGTATCCAAGCCTCGGTTCAGAAGGAATTCCAATCTTGGGAAATGAGAGAATCGGCAGCAAACATTCGCTTGTTGGCTTTGGTTTCAGTTTGAAATCTGGCCGCTTCAACAAAGTCAACCTGTAGATCAATAGCATTCTTCTCATCGGCTTGTGGCTGGCGAATCTGATCGAGTCCTGTCCTACAGAACAAGTCAGATATTGCTCGTTCAGACTGGAAGGTTAGCAAAGACGGCTCGTCCTCTCAGAGTGTATGGAGCGACGGAGATCTGCAGCTTGTATGCATGGGAATTCATCCTAACCTTGATGCCGTCATTCTGTATCAGCAACCGACGGACACTGATCTACAAGCCAGAATACGAGGTTGAATTCAAAGGTTACAGTTACTGGAGAATATCCATGTTCATGTCGCACCAGGAACCAGGCACCTCCATGTTATCCGGCGGGTGTGTAGCACAAAATCAGGAGGCCGATGAGTACCTCGTTTCTTCCCATTCCAAGTGACACCTTCTATGCGTCCAAAAGGTGACTGGTGACGTGATTCGGCAGCGCAACAAGTGCTGTCCTTTCGGCTGCTGCAAGCCGGACGTTTTGCCAGCAGGGATCTGTGTGCTCCAGGTACACACCCTTCGCAAGTGGCTGCTTTTTGGGAGGGCCAGCCACATTGTTCATAGCCCACCAGATCCTGCAGGCCCGCATCCAGAGGACGGCTCGAATCCGCTGTTCCAAGGAAACATCCTCTACTCAAAACACCCAAGTCGACTTTGTTACCAACTGCTTGCCAGTTGTAACGAGGTTGGGCCTTACAAGACGATTGACGGCACGGTCGATTTTGATGAAAGGGTCTGAAACCTACTCATCGCTGCAAATTTGCCCGCATGCTTGCCAGTTGTCAGGTGTCAACTATCCGTGGTCCCGCGGGCCAAAGTGTCCGACAAGCAGGGTCCTGTCACCTGTGCGTACAGTAAGTACAGTACCTGGAAGGTGGCCTGTCGTGCCTGTCTTAACCCGCAGTGCCCGCTGTCAACACAGCTTGTGTTAGCGTTCTCGTGCCGTTCTTCAACCCGTGTCCTCGGTTCCTCGTGCCTTTCCGTAGTTCGAAGACACCCTTGCACTGCTCGGCCTAGGGCCTCTCTCTGCACGGGGAACGATAACTTAACTTAATGGCATCCGAGAGAACCATTTCAAATCTTCTGGCTGTTTCATGTTGGCTAGTGATGAAGCTCTAAGGACTTGAAGTTGTCCAGGTCTCAGTATTTACATTTCCGAGGTCCACGGTTTCAGCCAACCCGGGTGCATAGGGTTCAGTGACGAGAAAGGTGTCTATCCGCACGTGGGAGTTAGGACATGCAAGCCGCACCAAAAGAACCATGAACCAGCAATCTCTTGGCCCAAATAACTTACCTGAAACGCTCGCTTGGCCAGAGATACTCTCGCCAACGTTCTCTGCTCCAGTGATTCATGGCGGCCGGTTTGTGGCGCTTGCGAGACCACCCATTTCATTGCCGTGTCATGATAATGATGGGCCACACGCTCCTGACGAGCAACCACCTTGTTGAGAAGACGGCGTGGAGGCCTTCGTCATCATCGTTGGTTATCTTCGGTCGTTGTACGTCAAACCTGCAGTGATCGACAACAGATCGAGCACATGACAATGTACCCAATGCACCGGACACGAGACTCCTTTGAAGTGGCTTTAAAATCATCCGAACCAGTGGTCCTCAATTGCCCTCGCAGGAGTCAAGACTAAACCCACATTGCATATCAGAAGCGTCTCGGAGCATGATCCGAAGAGAATCGGAGCTTTTGGAACCACATACAAATGAAGTTTTGTTCCCACATCGTATGACTTGACGGGAAGACCTGTTCCAACAACGATCTTATGCCATGAATAGTAAATGCATGTTGATGCGTTGACTAAGGAATCATTACGAAGTGGCTGTCGGCATTCGTCACCCATGTGCCACCCTCTCGCGCGTATTGAGCCTCTGCGTCCGAAGCAGGGCACCAAGACCACTGCTATGGGACCGACCATGACCAATAACGGCCCCCTTTTGTCGTCCAACATCGGAGACAGCGCTGACCTTGAAAGAAGTTTGTTTTGCGGGGGTTGATTCTCTGGCCCCCTGTTCCCAGGAAGGTAGCAGGCCTGGGAAAGATGTTTTTTTCCTGGGAACAAACTCATCAGACCAGCTTTAGCAGTTGGATGTTGACTTCGTAGCGAAAAGGTCATGATACTAGTCCTGCTGGCCCAAACCAGTTCACCATTCGGAGTCGTCGCATCAGACCTTTGGGCTAGCGGGTGTCCAGCGGCCTACTGCACGTTACTACTGTGGTATGTATTCTCTCGCATCCGCTAGAAGCCGGGGAAAGACAGGTGCAAGCACCTGCAAGCACTTGTAAGCACCTAGCGTCTCGTGGCTTCCGCGTGAGGTAGATCATTGCTCTTTTCAGGTTGCCATTGCCGCGACTTGTGTATTTACCTGCCCCTTCTCTCCCATGTCCATGTGAACAGAGAATGAATGCCGAGAGTGAGGTCGGCGCGGTGGCGGTCTGCTACTGCAGCACTTCTTCGAAATGAAACATCCAGACAAGAACAGTTAGCTCGGCAAGCGGCTTGAGGAGTTGATCCCAGCAGCTAAGTTTGCTTTCGAGCATGCTAGTCGGAGCGCAGCCGAATTTCTGGATCTTGATGGGCATTTGGGGCCGACCAAAGGAGGCCAATTAGGCCCACTCTGTAGATGTACTCCAAAGCTGGAGGCTTCCTGCCAATGATGCAAGAACTTGTACATGGTACAGCATTCAAACCTTCTGTGGACAACGTAAATCCTCGTGTAAATTTCAGCCTCTTGACGTCTTGACGACACTTTTGGCAAGAAAACCCGCGTCTGCGGGTATGAAGATCATTCATGAGCTCCCGGAATACCGCTTGTCTTTGTTCTCCAGACTTTTGGGTTCGCTGATCACTTTCACCAAGCGAGATGATCGCCAGGAGACCGCAATAAACTGCCGAGAAGAGCCTGTCATGGCGTGCGCGGTCTGGCTATAGTATCTTAATTTCCCCCACCGCTATGCGAGGGCCTCGTGCTGGGCCAAAAGGGCCAAATCTCAAGGCCCCGAGTATGCGAGCGACATAATTGCATCATTGCCTCGTGCTCGCACTCGTGGGCAGTCAGTGGGTGAATACCCATAATATCTGCTCGTCTCGTAGCCGATATTCTAGGCTCTGTTCTATCAATCTTTAGCACTGCCGCGATGCCCGGGGAGACGACCTGGCCCCTTGCCACGTTCCTTACTGTCCAACTCATGCATTCATTGCATTGGTGCCTGAGTCCTTTGGCAGCTGTCTGCTTGCTCACCAGTAGATGCTACCATCAGTAGAAGAAAACGGTCACATTTCGGCAGCAGTCGCTTGGAAATATGGAGAGTCACTCACGATAGCGATTGCCATGTGCAATTTCGCAGTTTGCCTGATTTGGTTGCTCCCTGTCCCAGCGACATGTCTGATCCATGCTCACCGGCCAGAAACAGCCTTACCACATTCATGTGGCATTTCCGTGTTCGTATAACTGTCAATAAGCCGCGTTCATGACACGATCAGGGCGAGAGGAAGGTTTCGAACGTTGTAAAATGAATGCTACCTTGGTGTTTCACGCTGATCGAGGTGGTCTGATTCCTGGTAAAGAAGTCCTCTCGCTTCGTCGGGCGCATCGTCCTCACCACCCTCTTCCCGAAGTATTCCAGCGCCAGCAACAAACCCATCGCCCTTTTGCTCATCTCCTGATGCGGACAGAATCCACCAGACGTCCTTTTTAGTAAGGAACCCTCGAAAGGCACCCCTATCAACGAAAAGGAGGTATCGTAGACCAAGCTTCTGGAACATATGCACTGCCAATTGAAATGAGCTATGCACATTGAGAGTGATCGGGGTCTGATCCATCCATGGTCGCAAGTCTATGCCACGGCCAGCAACGACATCAGCATGGTAGGTAAAGTAGCATGGCGTTCGAAGATTGGCATTTCCAGAGCTATGAGGGGTATTCGCTGGTCCCAGAGCCCGGTCCAATGCATAGGAGAGCTCTGTCCTGGATATGTACCCCAGAAAAGTGTTATCTCGTGGTGACTGTCGAGATAGAGGCACATGAGCATTATCGTCGGACGTTCCTCGCTTGAACGCCACCACTGGAAAGCCACGAAAGGAAGTCGTGCGAAGGATCTTCTGCAGCTCCTCAATCGTATGAGGGCGACCAGCATCCAGGCATGTCATCTCCTCCATCTTCGTCATGATGTTGGAGACGGCCACATGAGGCATATTGGGATCATCTTTATTGTCCAGATATGGGTACTCATTGAAATGGATCCAGGACTCATAGATGCCACGTTTTGAGAATGCGTCTCCAATCCACTTCGCAAGCATGACCCCAATCATGATTGGCAGGACGTACGTGAGTGCGCCTGTCAGCTCGAACATGATGACCACAATGGATACAGTCATCCGTGTGACGCCGGCCAATGCTGAAGCTGCACCCACGATGGCGTATGTCCCAGGGGTGATACAAGGTACATCGGGTTCACATGCTGCAAACAGCAACGAGGTCGAGAAGTGTTTTTGTAACAGTTGCACCAGAACTCCAAGGGCCCTGCCATAGAGCGCTCCGATTGCGAGGGATGGCAGTATTATACCAGCCGGGATCTGTGCACCGAAAGTGATGCTGGCGAGGAGGAATCCGAGAAAAGAGGCAGCGATCAATAGCCATGACATTGACAAGGCTCCAGCAGTCGTAGCTTTACAGAGACCAAAGATGTCGTTGTTGCCGATGGTAGCACATTCCGCGAACAGGTAGTAAACCAACTCTGACAGCTGAGCTCGCATAAAAGTGTTTGGGAAATTGACCAGTGCCGAAATCACCGCAATGATCAAGACTTCGAGAAGAGGCCTCTCCCGAAGTGGGTAAATGGATGACTTCCTCAGACGTGCGATCAACATGTTCAATTGTATGAACATGCCGCCGTACACACCGCCAATGACACCAAGGAGGATAAATGGTATGATTTCGAAGCTGTGCCACCCTGTCGTGTACGTGACTTGATACAGGACGATTTTCCCGGTATGAAATGGGTCTAAGGCATGAAGGGTGACTGCAGCAACCATGGCGCAGACGAATGATTGCCACATCGTTTTGTCCGGGAAGTAGTATGACAACTGCTCGAGAGAGAACAGTACGCCACCAATAGGTGATCCAAAGGCAACAGATATGCCCGAAGCCGCCGCCGCTGACAAAATCTCTCGTTTGCGCGCTTCGTTTTGGCTGAGAGACTCGAATGGTTTCATTATGATGTTGGCACAGCAGCATGCAAGGTGGACAAAAGGGCCTTCTTTACCGAGCCACATGCCTGATGCAACTGCAAGGCACTGAACAGTGTTAATAGAGGTGTGCTAAACAACTTTGCGGGATTCGACTCACCAGCCCTAAAGACTTCGTGATCAAAGTCCAACCTCCAAGAAAGCGCCTGATGACAAAGCCTCCAAGTAGAGTCTTGATTTCCGGAATCCCGCTGTGTCGGGCATAAATAGAGTAATGTTGTACAAGAACGGCAGCGGACACCGCAAAGAGAATCTGTAAATCCATGTCAGTATAGCAAGCAACTCATGAGAGCATTTTGGCAACGTACTGAGAACGCAATGAAGAAAATGTAATTTATAATATAGCCACCACCCGGGGATCGAACACCCAAAGCAGATGGCCACGGAGTCCAGTCTTGACACTGAGAGAAGTCGTCGTGACCCCAACAGCAAAACTGCTTGTTCAGATAGAACTGTCCACCACCAGTGCCCTTCTTGCAATAGCCTGTCTTCAGGTCTCCTAACCAGTCGGAGGCGATGTTGATGATGGCCGCAACGCAGCCAACGGAAATGCCACTCGCGACGAGGACCACCCAGACGTGACTTGCATCAAACAACTGTCGCAGCTGCCCCGTAAATCCTGAGTTGAGTGCGACTAGTCTCTTCAACCGCTGTCTCTCTTTCGTGTATTCGTAGATCCAGTCAATTGCAGTCAAATCGTCGTACCCGACTCGTCGTCCTGGTCCTTCGACATACCAATCGGGGGCGCCATCTTCTTTCTGATCTTGTCCATCAGTAGCATGGTGACCGACCGGGGCATATGTATCACTCCGTCCTGCTCCGTCTCGAGCTGAGGTCGACCGTCCAGGGAGGTCTGAGCGTATGGGATCGGATGTCGAAGAGGTTGACGCGCCTAGACTGGTTGATTCGGACGACGTCCATTGCCGCGGCTTCTGGGAACTATCAAACTGCAGTCAGAACATCATGGTCATACCAAACAGTGGCGGCGCATACTTCGTGGAGATATCAGCAGCGTCTTCTACAGAGAACGAGTCCGGGTCCGGTAGGCTACTGTTGTCAGGCCGTGACTTGGCCATGGCTGGCGATGCGATGTCTCCTCGCGTCTAGCGGCGGTGGCATCATCGGTCAAGAATAGGACGGACAATCGTTGAGGTCAAGATCTCCATCGCATGTGCTGAAGTATAAGCCGATGTCTCCAGAGATGTAAACAGGAAGACACGAAGCCGCTATTGGCGGACTGCAGCAGTGCAGATGCCAAAAAGGCCCCTTGGCTTTTACTCCGCAGCCTTGGGAATTGCGGGCGACATTCAAAAATATATTCGTTCCACGTCAAGTTACCAAAATACAGCCTTGAGCCTCTGTTAACTGAGGCATCACCACCAAATTTACCAACATGTCTCTCACAATACCTCAGGCCTCCCAGGCTGGGCTCTTCAAGCCCGGCTACAATAGCTACGACGCTGAAGATGGCGCCGTCATTCGCAATGTATGAACCCACATACGGATCTTGATCAGAACAAGCTCTAACAGAACATAGATCGATGCCTGCAGAACGATAGCTCAAACAGTACAGACTTCTCTAGGTCCCTATGGCCGCAACAAAATAGTCATCAACCACCTATCAAAAATGGTCCTGACCTCAGACGCCGCTACCATCCTCCGCGAACTGGACGTTGTGCACCCCGCAGCTAAATTGTTAGTGATGGCGAGTCAACAACAAGAGGCTGAGATGGGCGATGGGACGAACATGGTCATAGTACTGGCAGGAGAGCTGCTGAAGAAGGCAGAAGAATTAATACGAATGGGGCTCAAGACCAGCGACATCGTATCCGGATACGAAAAGGCACAAACGTATGCGCTCAAATCCCTACAAGATCTCGAAGTCGACCGTCTTTCAGAGCTGCGCTCGGTCGATGAACTCTGCAAAGCGCTACGCACAGTGGTCGCAGCCAAACAATCCGGATCAGAAGACGTCGTGTCACGATTGATCGCTGAAGCCGTTCTGGCAGTGCTGCCCAAGAACCCCGCCAACTTCAATGTGGACAACATCCGAGTGGTCAAAATCATGGGAGGCGACCTGTCTTCATCAAAAGTAGTCAAGGGTATGGTGCTCGGTCGCGAACCAGACGGCACGGTCAAGCGAGCAAAGAACGCCAAAGTCGGGGTTTTCTCATGTCCCATTGACACTTCACAAACGGAGACAAAAGGCACAGTTCTTCTGAAGAACGCAAAAGAGATGATGGATTTCTCGAAGGGCGAAGAGACCCAGCTCGAAGCAGCCATCAAGGAATTATACGACAGCGGACTGAGAGTTGTCGTGGCAGGTTCAACAATAGGCGAGCTGGCACTGCACTACCTCAACCGTATGGGCATTTTAGTCATCAAGATCCTTTCGAAATTCGAGCTGCGCAGACTCTGCCGTGTCTGCGGAGCCACGCCTCTCGCTCGTCTCGGAGCACCAATGCCAGACGAGATGGGCAGTATCGACATCGTCGAAACCACCGAAATCGGCGGCGACCGGGTCACCGTTTTCCGGCAAGAGTCTGATTCCGCCGTGACGCGCACAGCCACCATTGTTCTCCGTGGAGCCACGCAGAACCACCTGGATGACGTCGAGCGCGCCATCGACGACGGCGTCAACGTGATCAAAGCAGTCACCAAGGATCCGCGACTTGTCCCCGGCGCAGGTGCCACCGAGATGCAGCTTGTCGAACGCATCGGTCACTATGCAGACAAGACGCCCGGCTTGCCGCAGTACGCGATCCGGAAATACGCCGAGGCGTTCGAAGTGATTCCACGCACACTCGCCGAGAGCGCAGGGCTCGACGCAACAGAAGTGCTCGCCCGCCTGTACACCGCACACCAACAACGCCTGAACACAAGCGAAGTCAAACGCCGCAAAGCAAAGGAAGAAAGCGACGGTGATGAAGAAGACGATGAGGAAGAAGAAGAAGGCACGTCAGAAGAAACATCCGAGTCCGAGGAGCCGTACTGGACAACGGGTGTGGACCTCGAGGGCACAGACTCTACAGGCCTGCTCGATGCTCTGGAGGAGCAGATTCTCGATCTCATGGTGACCAAAAGCTGGGCTATCCGATTGGCGACAGAGGCGGCCAGGACAGTCTTGAGTGTCGACCAAATCATCGTGGCTCGGCAGGCTGGTGGGCCGAAGCCACCTGGGCCAAATCCAAACTGGGACGAGGACTAGAGCATAGATTTTGTGACAAAGTGGGGAAAAAGGGTCTGTTTTATGAAAAGAGCCATGATTCGCAAGGTGACCTGTCGAACTCAGGGGCGGGCGACAGCTGATGTCAAAGGCAGAGGTACTCTGACCAGAAGCCCCACCTAAAATGTCCGGGGTCAACCAGGGAGATGCCTCGAGACATATTGGCTCTGAGGATTTAGGGCACTTGAGGTGGGCCTCCGAACACAGCCTTATACGATGTTGATGGCAAAGCACTATCACATCGTTCGTCGGTGCGGCGAGGTCCAGGGCCATAGGCTACGATAGACAGTCAGCCAGGACAAACGTTGATAGAAGACAAGTGAAGAAAGGTGTTTAGACAATGCAAATTCTCGCCAAAGAAAGTTACGTGGTGGAGCGCATAGTCACATTCCATTTGTGTGCTACAGTTCTATCTAGGCCTTTGCGCTTGAAGTTCTCTAGGACTCCTGCTTACTATCCGTGATTCGCAAGGTCAACACTGGTAAGGCAGGTAAGTAATAAGTTGCTCGTGTGTGAACGTACTACAGTCGTTCGTCATGTTATGCTGACATGTCCTTAAGAGCAGAAAGACCAAGTTGCACATGAATTCAAGCTCGATAAGCGCTGACGTCTGCGCTTGACCCCGAACACTTTCGATCTCAAGTAGTGCAAAACCATCTGATTTTCCAGACAGACGTAGATGTGGGATGAGTCCGGCGGTCATGTCGTGTTTGCGTGACGAGGTCTGTGGTCGTCTTCGCTACAGCGATGAATAGAATGGAAGTTCCATCTGACTTAACGTTGTTCAGCAGCCTTTGACGTCCAATATTTCCTTCCAGTTGGTGAGGTCCGAGTTACTCTTTGGTTTGGCGAGGGTCCGAACGACATTCCAGGGGGCAGCACAGCAGCGGTGAGCGAGGTTCCAGGTGGGAGTCGAGTTGGTAGCGGTAGATCAGCTTCAGCAGCGGCCCGCGCGGTGGGAAACCCAACTTGCAATACCAGATGGCGTGGATTTGTGCTGGCTTGGACTGTCCTTGTATGCTTGTGTTGTAAGGTCTGCTGCCGTTTTCGATCTGGCATGATCCCAGATGAGGTTTCAGTTGACAGCCGCGGAATACCGTGATCAACAGCCCATCCTGTACTGAGTCCATGAGAGCTCGCAGGCCGTCTGGATGATGCCATACCCATTTCCCCGTCGAAATCATCCTACGAATTGAGGGAAGAGAAGCCACCAGTATTCTCACGTCGCGTAGCCCGTTTGTAGGCATCCATAGCGACTGTGTACTCCCTCATTTGGTCTTGGTATCTGTCGTCCCAAAGTTTCCTATTTTCAGGACTCAATCCGTCCCACTCAGCCTGGATCCTCTCAGGTATCTGTTCAGGAGGATACTGATCTGCCTCTAGCTGCGGTCTCATATGCGCAGTGAACTGAATGTAGGGCGTTTCTGGACGCTCCGGCCGTGGAGGAATAAGAGACCGTCCCATACCGTTGGTGTCGATACTAGTGGAAGGCAAACTTGGAGGTCGTGCAGGGTATGTGCCCGTGTAAGGCTGGACTGGATGCTGATTCACTGCAATGGGTGAAGATTCTTCATAACGAGATTCTCCCGCAGTTGGAGGTTGATAGCTCGGTGTGACAGCGGCTTGCGGAGTGCCGGAAGAGACACGGAAGGTGGATGTCAACGTTGATGCATCGTGAGGTGCCGGTGGGGAGAAGGAATTTGCTGGTGCGATACTTGGTAGTGGTGATGGTTGATAGACATTAGAGGCGGATTCTCCAGGAGCAGTGTTCATGATTGTTTCACGGTAGTTGTTGTTTACTCGTCTTCGTCTTTCCGGTCTTTCTAGGGGCTGCGTGCGGTGAGCGCGTGCTGTTGGGAGCAGGGGCCATCCTCACCTCGGGTTCATCTTCATCACTCTCTTCAGAACTGTCGTCTAAGAGTGCTTCTCCGTCAGGCCTGGATCCGAGCAATTCCTGAGTGATTGCGCTGCCGGCAAGTTCAGCCAGGCTTGCGCCTCCGTTTGCTTGGACTCCGATCTTTTCGAGTTGTTCTGGTGTGAGCTTCTTGGCTGGAGTGCTCATGATGTCGTTGAGGTGGTTGAGGAGGATGGCGCGCAGGAGGCGCATTTTCTGGACATGTTCTGACTCCTGGATGATCCTCTTGCGAGTGGAATCATTGTTGGCTTCTATCTCGGCAAGGCGCCGCTTGAGCTGGATGCACTTCTTCCTGTAGGCTAGCTCTTGCGTAGGTGCGAGGGGTGCGTTGCGGTGCAGGGGGACGTCGCTGGCGGGAGGAAAGGTCGGTTCTTTCGAGGTGTCCATTATGTTCAAGGTATCATAGGGAGATGTGAGTCTGGTACGGGATGAATCTAAACGTGTAGGCTTGATTGTCGAAGAGGTGTTAAGTTGTGAGCTCGCGGTCTGTGAAATCTGCCCAAAGATCGCGTCAGATGGAGAAGTACAAGTAGCCTCTCAGCCGTTGGGGAAGGTCTAACCGAGCACGTGATGGGCTATTTTGTTTGTTTTGAGAGTACTGGATGAGGATGGGAACTATTCTGGTCGTTATTGAGCAATATACAGTGTGCAACCTCTTCTCTAGCAATTCATGACCTATCGTCTACGCAACGACACATGCTGGAACAATCTGTCCGTTACTCAACAAATGCCTAACAAAGCAGACCCTTGCACGGCGACCGGAATCAACATGGCTAAATGCCTGCGTCGAGCTAGCATGACCTGACGATCCGAATGCAACTTCTTCTCCACTTGTCACCGGCGCAGAATGAAGTATTGAACTGGATGTTTGGCTCAGGGAACCATCCAGATGTATGCCTTCATCAAGCGTTTGATGTGGTGCCCCAGGCACCTTCCTCAAAGGGATACACTTCAACCCATACAACAGACATTTTACAAAACGGATACAGCCAGATTTGAGAGTTTGCCCATTCCAGCGCCACGTCTCATGTGTTGAGCACCATTGCTCCAATCCATTCATCCGATCCCAATGAGAAGTAACATGGACATATGAGGAGTGAAAGCATGTGTCAGGGACCGAACCACTTGAACCCACTGCATCCATCTCAAGCCCGCCCTGTATGGGCCTCATATGCTACAGCCACTAGCATCCTCATGCAGCATGACGGTGCCCTTTCGTGTGCATTAGGTACACCATATGACAGCCGTCGTACCATGGCTGTGTCCCTCCAGCTGAGGGTAGTATGCAAGTCACGAAACACCTCGCATCCAGACTTACGGAGACGGTTGGTCCAGATATAGTTGTGGCTTCGGCTTTCTGACGCGGCTCGGCTGTCCTCGCCTACCCCTGAAAGCTTGGGTGTTCTGATATGACAGCCGCGGAGAGGACTTTGCACCGTTTTGCACCGTGATGATATGGCAGACGTCAAAACGTGCTACCAACGCCACAAGATCAACTCCGCAGGCGTGTTTTGACCTCTTCAATCTTCAGAGCGTCATTTTTACAAGGCAGGTTGAGTGTGCTCTGTAGAATTGCAGGAATATGAGGCACAGGGATGCGCGTGAGTGAATCTCATTGTGGCTGCTGATTTTCGAGAGCTGATGCCACACATGGGACGGCAGGAAAGTCAAAGCCGCAGTGGCTTGCATATTGCATATTGCATGCCGAAGGAGGATGGTTCCCCGCGCGCACTACTCACGCATGCAAGTCGACTGATGAGGCTCTGTCATTTCGATCAAATGGTGATAAACCTGACGACCACCTCGATGGCACTTTGGGCACATCATTGGGCCTTGCAACGTGCCGCATGAACATGAGGGCAAAGACGTAGGTTACTCTTTCCAGAAAGAGGCTTATCATTCAAGATTGAGAAGGGGGCCATTTCATGCGGGAGCTTCCTTGATGCCGGTGTTGCCGGCACAAATACCCCAACGCAGGCACGTTTCTGTGGTGTCATTGCTAGGATCAGCCATGGTCGAGATGGCAAAATGTACGATTTTCATCCGGATTGGAAAAACTAAATGTTTTCCAGAAGCCAATCATGCGAACAGAAGGAGATTTCAGTCGCCGGCCTTCTCAGGGGCCGCGCCAAGGATGCCCAGTCAAGAGGGAGCGAGATCACGCTAAGGAGTACAATCCTGGCTCCTCGCGTGCCCTTGGTCAATGTCCTTGCCGCCTTCACACCAAACAGTGCCCCAACATCACGACAGCATCCCCAAATTTGTATATTCCTCCGACCAGGGCACGCGCTCTGCGCAATATTCGGTCATGGCCAGGTTCTGCATTGGCTATATCCAGCATGCAGACTAAGACCATCTGTACCAACGGCTGGGGAAACACGATATGCCTCATACCCAGGTGGGTGGTCTGGAACGCCATGCATATCACAGCATTTGGTGCTCATATAATGTTTGTTTTTGCTCCTGCCCTTCTCCTCTGCCCTGAAAACGACAATTTGTCCTTCGTTATCTGTATGAATAGTCTTCCCAGCGCTTGTTTTGCACAATTGTTTGCTGTTCTAGCCGCTCTCATCTTTCTGGGTGACCGGACACAAGCTGCTCCTATCGAGCATTGACTTAACCCATCAATCATGAGTATCACAAACCCCAATCAGTTCCACGGGGAATTTCTACCCCACAACTCCTTGACAGGAGAGATTTACCGCCTGAATATTGCATTCATTGCCGTCACTTCCGCATTCATCGCAGTACGATTGATCGTACGGGGCTTCGTCGTCAAGCATGTCGCTGCTGACGATTATCTGATGGTGGCCGCTGGCCTGTTTGCCACCGCGTTCTCTACAATGGCCATCGTTGGTAAGTCACCTCTGGAACGCATTGTCTTTATCTGGATGCTGAATAAAACAGGAGTAAGATACGGGCTCGGGAGACACGTATGGGATATACCACAGAATGCAGAATATGTTGAGAAGATCAAGAAGACAATCCAGGTGAGTCAGCTTGTGCAAACCAGGAGATGACGGCTGACAACATCAGACTCTTTGGATATGTCAGGTCATGTATGTGACGGCTCTCATGCTGGTCAAGCTATCCATCGTTGTCTCCTATCTTCGGGTCTTTCCCACCACTATCTTCCGACGGACCATGTACGCCCTCAGTGGAGCAATCGCCGGTGTGTGGCTCTGTTCTATCATCGTCACCATTTTCCAGTGCAAGCCAGTACGAGGGGCATGGGACTTCACACTGCCCAGGAATTGTCTGAGAATCGTCGACTTCTATTATTTCACGACCGCCTTCTCGATCTTCACAGATTTCTTGCTGTGTACGTTACCGTTGCCCGTATTCTGGAGACTCAACGTCCCCAAGAGACAGAAGTACGTGGTATCAATGCTCTTCGGGATCGGATTGTTCGCAACCGTGGCGTCAGCGCTGCGCATCAGTGTCCTTCAAGGAGTCGAGAGCCTCGACGTCACTCAGGGATCTGTTGCAACGATGAAGTGGTCCGTGGTCGAGGTCGGGACGGGCATCATTTGCGCCTGTATACCTTGCTTGAAGCCACTTTTCAAGAACTGGCTGCCTGACAAGACCACGATCAACAGATCCGGCGCCCGAGAGAAACTGAGGCCCACACACACTCCCCGCGTTAGTACACCATACTCGGAAGCTCACGAGCTTACAAAGCCTACTGAAGGCTGGAAGACGTTCAATCCCCCAGAACCCAGGATTAAGGGGGAGCCTGTTGTGACTATGCAGAATTTTGTTTAGACGACACCTTTCACCGAGAAGGAGGGTTGAGGGCTCGGAAGGTCCTTCTGTCATGTACAACATTTCTATGTATAGACTTTTTCTCAGCGCGCAAGCGCCTGGACATGAAGGTACGGGAATGGAGGACCCAGGACACTATCGCCCGGGCCCACTGTCCAGGTTTATCAACGTTATCTGCCATGCCTGCACCACGATCTCTGCTGCTGCTCAACTGCCCTGCAATATGCATGGCGGAACGGGAGATGGCAACAACATATATCACGAATTTACGCACTAGGCAGGCTGGACCTTCCATTGTGTGAACTACCCCTTCCTGAAGCATAGACAGTGGTTGGGTCACTGGTCTTACTGAAACACCCATGGCAGTGTGGCAGTTTTGCAGGTTTCGTGTAGCTTCTTCATTCTCCTTTGTAAATGCTGTCATTCTATCCGGCGGACCAGATGAAGGAGATATCATGTCTCACCTTTCTCATTGTGGCATGAGCGTGCGATGTACATAGCGTCAAAAGACAGTACTATGTCATGCGGCTCTGATATTCAATCGAGAGCTTTCTTGGTGAAGATGTATCACTAGATGTCGATGAGTTCCAGCCATTATTACCCGGACATGCATTTACGGTCCCAGCGAGTCCTTGATATCGCACTCATCTCCGTCCGGACAGACATTTGTCCGTCCAAGGCCCTTATCCTTTGGTCCAGTCGGTCCACCAACGTACTTCGCCTCCCCAAATACATCGACCTGGCCAGGAGCAGAATCAGGAAGTTGACTGTCACCCCACTGTCCGTTGGAGTTCAACCAGCCCACAGGGTCAACACCATTATACGCCGTGAACACCCCAGTACTATTGTCGTAGCTGTAAAGGTACGCTGAAGCCAAAGGATCCCAGTAAGGGACCATGCTTGTCTCGTCAGTAAGTGGACCGACGTCGGTGTTGAAGTCCGGAATCGTATGATCATGCGGACCGGGGATGGCGTAATTCGCGTGCGTGCCGTTGGCAACATACGTGACGGGTGGTACGCCATCCGGGCCCTTGACAGTAGCATTGTACGTGAAGGCCTCGCCGCCGCTGTACTGCGAGTACCAGACGGCCTGCGGGGTGCCGTTGACGAAACGCACCATATTGTGTTCCCAGTCACCGAGATGGTCTCCGAACTCGAGAGCAGAGTCGTTGAACACCCAGTTGCCCTGATTGTAGGCGTAAAAGTAGAAGTAAAACGCATCAAGAGTATCGTTGGGTTTAGAGACCGTGACGACCGCCATCGGCACAATCCCAGGGGTGGTGCCGTTGGATTCAGGCTGAACACCGCGGCACCAGGGTGGCAGAGCTTCGATGCCTTCGTCCGAGGTCAGATACACGCCTGTTCCGGAGTCGTTGAATGCATTTAGATTGTCGAGGTTTGACAGCGTCAAAGGCGCAGGAGGCGTGAGGACTGTCCCGTTGCTGTCTTCCGGCTTGGTATGGGTTGTTTGAGCTCCAATGTCGCTTGGGAAGTAGATTTCTGTTGAATCTAGATATGCCACCGGTGCTTTTGACGAAGGTCAGCTGTTGATTCTTCCCGTCTCGGTGTGCTTTGGAAAGTACCATATTGACGCACGAAGTCAGGCACATCTTGTTTGTGGACGCCGCCCTGGGCAGCTACCTTTTGAACATGCGTAAGAGCAGTGCATGACGAGAAACTGAGAGAGGATAACAGGAGGAGCGAATGAATGGTCAACATCTTGGATATGTTCGTGAATGTCATGACGACTTCTGGCATCCGTGGGAACAACCTAGATATATAGATACAGTGCCAATTGAATAACATGCAACGGGGCAAATTGGGATGTTTGTGAATCTCGCTACTTGACCAGATGACAAGTTAGGAGTGACTGCTGCAATCCTTGTTCATGCGAGTTTCCCAGTTTGTGAAGGAAAGCAAGATGATCGTAAGAGAGACTGGCACGAGGGGTCATCTTGTGGCCTCGCTGGCTTTGATCGAGCAGGCTGAACGACGTGCCTAGATACTAACCTGGGGGAGATCTCTGGAGCTTCATCCTTGGTCAATCGAAAGTACACGCCGGAGATGGCTTCTTTCTTGCGTCTGGGATTCGTCATCGAAGCAATCTCCGACGTGACCACCAATCAAGCTGTGGTGAAAGAATGGTCAGGAGAGGTCAATCTGGAGGTGTGGAGGATCATCTCAAACATAAAATCAACGTGCATCCCAGAGTCGATGTAATTCGCAGAAGTTTCAGGGGAACACAGGAAAAAGGGTCGGGCGATATTTACCAGGTATGTTGCACTGCAGGCCATGGAGAAATTCCTTGGCACTAGTGTTCACGAAACGTCCGATGAGTTCAGATGTTGACGAATATGGATGAACAATGCAGCTCTACACAGTGAGTGTTGTGATGAGGTTGACTTGGTCTTCTGTCCAGCTCTGAAACAGCCAGAGCCAACCCGTTGGCTGGAGTGCCCCGAGAGCAAGAGCGAACAAACAGCAGAGAACAAGTGGACGGCACCTAGCAACTTTGCTTGAAAGACTTCAATTCTTGATGCGTATGTACAACATGTGTCGATCAGACACACGTGCCTGTCCTGTTCCACTCCGGATCGAATGACCATTTCCCACCTACCCCAAGTAATCTAGATGAGTGTCTTCTTGCCGAAAACCATGCGGACCATGCCGTAGACGGAAAATGACAGACTGCCGACCAACATGGCGTAATATGGGTAGAGGAAGTAACCACTTCGAGATGTCTGCAGGAAACAAGAGTTAGCTAAATCCTTAACCACGAGGTCATATCAATTGCGGCAAATCCTCAGGACTCCAGATCCGGTTGTGCGCCGCTACTCCCGGTTGCGAGTCGAGTACAAGCGCTCTCATGGTCAGGCAAATTGTGTGTTGATGCGATCGTGCCGAGATACACGATTTGACATCGTTCGGCAGGATGTCAATGCGGCTCCTGCGGAAATGGTCGCCATTGACACATGGAGGTACAGAAGCCGATAAGAGTACCCCACGCCATTAGCCGGCCGGATGCGCATCCTGCGGTTCTGGTGTCGAGATGATAGATTGCCCCGGCGTCACTTTGACCGTGTGGCATTCAGATTCCAAGTCGTGCATCTCAGTGTATGTTGATGTTGCAAGGGCCGTCACGAGAGTGGCAGTCGGTTCGTATAATCGCCATGGCCACCAAAACCAGCAACAAATCTTGACACTTTTCCAGTGGAACGCCATATACAGGGTGGAAAGCCCATATTGCTCGAAATAACAAAAATGTGACTAACCTTCCACCATTGTCGCTTGCCGTCATGGGTCTGGAACAGGCGCTGGTAGTAGGGGACTCGATTTTCGCGCATGACAAGCCTGTTGTGATACAAACGTCAGCTCTCCGTAACGGTCAAGTACTGTGCTTTCAACGTATAGTTGGTAGAAACCGGTGCCCCGAGGACGGCACCGATCAGACCACTGACCCTTTGAACTGTGCTGGTGATTGTCTGAACAACTGGGCTCGAGTAGCCTGCATCATGCGGGCAGCTGTAGGGGTGACCATATTGTCGACTCGGCGGATGGGAGGCTCAGATCGAATTATTGCGAGACAGGAAGCTTCGTAAGTTCCAAAATCATTGAATCGAGGTCGGCATTGAATGAGATGCGACCGCAGCTACTTGCCAAGCCTGGAGGAAGCTATAACCTAGTCACGTGATCGTCATTATGTTTTGTTCTTGAAATATCTCCTGACATCTTCTTCATTGTTCCTCACGCGCATTGGTCAATTTCAGATCCTGTACCTTCCATCGAATGTGAAAACCGATGCTGGCCTCAAGTGTTATTTGAGGGCTTCTGGACGCTTGTTGTGCTCTCCACTGCATGCGCCTAGCGTGTGGGAGTCTTGTTCGATGGCCTAGAACATCATGCCGTCGAGCATTCTTGCTTGAGGCACAATATCATCAGTATTCATCTAGATATCATCAGACTGACCGCGATTCCATCGACCGTCCACGATGGCTGTATGCTCTCAGGCGTGGCATCTCGACTTTGCCCGCAGGCCCGGCAGACCGTCCATCAGGAGGTCTGGTGGTGACTTCACAACCATACGCCAATCTCGACCATGAATCAGACAGAGCAGAATGGGAGATCCTACTTGATGATGCGATTCCTTTTGGCATTCGAACCAAGGAGCAGCTCTGTTTCGAAGCAGATGTCGGACACCAGGCAGACATCGGCTCGCGTCTTGTTGACAAACTAGCGTGGCGACAAGACATCGAATTATGGCATGTTCTGCTCAGGGCGCAAGCCCTCATGAACGGACACGAAGGTATCAAGGTCATCTGGAAAGCGGCGAATCACCGTGGAAAGGCGGTTCGGTTCAACAACAAGGACCCTCGGGTCAATGCACTCTGGTCCACCTTTCTTTCGGCTGGTAGCGTCGATGCTCAGTTCCTTTCAACACTTTGCAAGATGTCCTTGCGTTCCAACATTGACCGCCCTGCTTTGTTTGCTGAGATAGTGGGCGCTGCACTCGAAGGAAATCACCCTGAGAGGGCTCCCAGACTCGCGTCCTGGTTTGTGCCTCCACAGTCTACCCGGTATAGAGGGCGGGAAGACCTATTAGGTGCGTTTCCCGCAGCGTGTCAATCAGACAGCGCTGGTGCATTGAAAGAATTCTGCAAGGTCTACGATGTCGTCCCGTCAACACACATCTACACCGAAGTCATTTCGGCGCTATGGGAACAAGAGCGGCCTTCCGACGCATTCGAGGTGCATTCACATCTGGTCTCCAGAGGTGACCTACCTCCTCAGTTTGAGCTGCTCGCGCCGTTTATCAGTCACCTAGCAGCACATAACAAACCTCTCGGCAGCTTCTTAAGCCCTCTCAATGCTGCAGGAGCTTCATTCGAGGCTCAAGCGCATCGGTTATGGGACAGAGAAAGGAGCAGATTTAACGGGCTACCGACCGAGTCCCTGAACATTGTCGCGAGCCATACTTTGGGCGTGAAGCCGAAGAAACTCAGCGATGACTTTGTTGCGCGAGCATTTGCTACACGAGCTTTTTCATT
Organism: Exophiala viscosa; assembly: GCF_022695815.1. NCBI lineage: Eukaryota > Fungi > Ascomycota > Eurotiomycetes > Chaetothyriales > Herpotrichiellaceae > Exophiala > Exophiala viscosa. The sequence continues at coordinate 864,008 of NW_026944358.1, read as the reverse complement.
TGATTTTGCTGTCAATAGTCTAAGATTGATTGGACTTATCGAAGTTGGCCCACTCGCTGTTCGGCAACTGGCATTGACTGCACCTGATCTTTCCACGTTGCGGCTCAGGTTCGAGAGGTTGGCTGAGCTCGAAATCGACACTGGCTCTTCAGCATTTGTTCAAACTGTCAAAACCGTGTGCAACGCTGGACGTTGGGAGATGGTTCAAACACTGGTGAATAATGACCTTCATCATGAGGTGTTTGAGGATTCAGCGTTACTCGAACGGCTTTTGACCGAATACTGCCAAACACGAGATTGGCCTCAGATCAACCGGACACTGACGATTTTGTGCCGGGGAGAAATGAATGACAAAGCCCAGGCTCGTTCAGCTACACTGCTCTTCAAGTCAATGCTGCGCATCCGAGATTTGAACGGTGCTTTAAAAGCACTGAATAGTCTCCGAGCACTGGGAGAGGACGTAAGTCGGGCTTCACCACGGCTCACAGGGATGATACTCCAATGCATGTGCCTGGACAAAGTAAATCGAACACATGGGAACGATCTGATTGCGTCCTTGACCGGATTGATGCAGGATATGATATCTACCGGGTCAAGCTTTCCGGTAAAATACTGGCGAGGGCCACTACGGGCATTAGGTCAAATGGGTCGCATCAACGAACTCGAATGTCTGATTTACTGGATTGCTGAATGGTATAAGCCGAGAGGATTGTACGAACGGGTCTACATGGGAGTCCCCTCCCAACGGTCTCTGAATGACTTCTTTGGAGAGACCTTCCAGAAGTTTATCATGTTGTGGTGTTTCAAGGCCCGTAAGGGCACGCGCATGGTTCATCCGGAGCAATCTATGCGATGGACACGCATTCTGAAGAAACTCCGTGACCACTACAATATTCCGGTGAATGAATACGCCGTTCGCTGGATCTTTATCCGTCGTCTTCGGCTGATATTTGGGACGGAGATGCGCCTCAAACATCGTAGCTGGATACAACGCTACCACACCGTCACCCTTGATCGATACTGGAACTTATACGACAAGATGTGGGATGCGAGACCAAAGGACAAGGTGAAATACTGCGACAGGATGGAGGTTGTACTTCATGGCGGCACGCGAAGAACAGGTAGACGGCGCCGAATGATCACATTTCGGTCACCTGAACAAGAACGTGGGCAGCGATACCTGAACAGTGATATTGTCATGTATAGAGACTTGTTCAATGCGACGTGGGAGGACTATCAGAAACAATAGATTGATCTTGTTGAATGACTCAATCGGATGTGAGGGAATAGTAGTGAATATACTCTGTACAATGAATCGGAAATGAAACTCTAATCACTAAACCGGCGTCAGTTTTTCCCAAATCACGAACTTTCTTGTGCAGGACCATCTCACAGACTCCCGCCGCTTTTATTACCCAGCAACGACTTGTCTTCGGATATTCCCGGCGCTAACGCTATAGAGACTAGTCCCCTAGATTCACATCTCCTAAGATCCAGACTGGTAAGTCTCAACCATCTCTTCATCAAACCCCTCGTGTCAGTCAAAACATGGCGAGTTTTGCGCCCCTGAGAGAGCTCGAGAACCAACAGCGGCCTCCGCGCCGGCTGGACAAGGTCTATGGCAAAAAAAACAGAGTCAAGGCGCCTACACGCGCGATGCATTTTGATCTATTCGGCGGAGGCGATGAGAATGAGATCGTCAAGAAGATGGATGAACTGACGGTTCAAGACGATACAGAAGAGACTGAGCCACCTTCCAAAGCAACCTCCTCGCCACGTGAAGAGCGACCTGCAAGAGAATCCTCTCGGCCAACTCAAGAGAAACCAACGACACAGAAACCACGGCGACGGCGTCGGCTTCAGCGACGAAAACCAGTAACATCCAAAATCATGTCGGTCAGTTTGTCGCCAGTCATTTCGTACTGCTCCATCGCCTGCTAACTTCCATCCCAGGATCTCACGGAAGATGACTTCACAATGCTCAATTCTCTACTCGGGTTAGCAAAACAAAAGAACATACGCAGCTTTGCGGAGTACGGCGAAGACCTGGAACAGAAATACAACTGCACGAAGCTCGGTGAAGGTGGATACGGCGAGGTTTTTGAAATCAAATCCAAAGATCCTGACAGTGCGACCGATATCGAAAGAGATCAAGGCGTGGTACTCAAAATCGTCCCATTTTCCCCGGAAGAAGAACACTCGCTTGATTATGACACAGCCCAGCTACCAGCCGTCATCCGAGAAGCCCAACTCTCGTTACAGTTGGATAGCTTGCATGGCTTTGTTCGTTGCAGAGGAATTAGCGTTGTCAGTGGTAAATACCCTGACATACTTCTTGATGCTTTCCACACATTCAGAGACGAACACCCAGAAGACACAGAAAACGACGATCCGGATGGTTTTCCAGAAGACCAAACATTCGTGATCATCGAAATGAACCACGCAGGAAGATCAATCGCAAAGATCAAAACACCATCAGCTTTTCAAGCTTTTGACATCTTTTGGCAAACAGTCATCATACTCGCCAATGCGGAGGAGAAACTTGAGTTCGAGCACAGAGACTTGCACATCGGCAATATCTGCTTCAAGCCACAAGTGAGAGATGGCCCTACCGACCTCGATGTGGAAAGAATCACCGACCCGGGCAATGACCCAGAAGTGGCGCTTGGCTTGTCAAACCTCCAAGTCACCATCATCGACTACACCCTTGCTCGAGCCAAGATTGGCGAAGAGGTCCTCTTCGATCCCATTGCAGATTGGGAGGAGGACAGGCTCAACACGGGGCCAGAGATCGACTTGCTCCAGTTCGCCACGTACAGAAAGGTACGTGACTGGGCCAAAGAAGTCCAGGCGGAGGTCCTGGCCAACGTTGAGGGAACCGAGGTGGACAAGTACGCCCGGTTCCTCCCAAAGACCAACGTTGTGTGGTTGTCGTACCTGGTGCGGGCCTTGTTGTTGCGGCGTGGTCTGGCCAAGTCGACCACCCTGGGGAACGACAGCCAGTCTGCTGCAGGGAGGCTGCAGTCGCTCTTATGGAGTGGGTTGGAGGCGGTCGCCGACATTGTCGGCAAAGCCTTCCCGCTGATCCCAGAGAGCGCTGCAGGCCTCCTTGAGACTGCGCTGTCCTCGGGGTGGTTGACGACGGCGGACGTAGAAGCCTTTAGGGCTAGAATGGAGGAGTTGTGAGTGGGGGGAGGGGCGTTCTTTGTTTTGTTTGAGCATAGCGACGGCGTTCACGTGAGTGAACGACCCGCCATCAATGATGGCAATGACACTGCTTACAATCGGCCTGTTTTTCATGAATTTTCATGTTGACTTGTGAACCTAACGTGCGCCGTCGATCCTGACAGTCGTTGGAGATTTTAGGTCGGACGTCGTCCGTGGCCTGAATCGCGATTCTCCGTATTGTCTACGGTGAGACATTTCATCTTATGTCAGTCGCATGTGGTTGACCTCAGGTCGCTCCTGCGCATGAACGACGTGACCCTTCCCGATCAAACCGACGTGTCTTGCGATCAGAAAGGATCACGATACTATCTTTGTGGAAGGATGACACCGTAAATTCATCGGACTTTGACGGCTTGCCCGTCTTTCTCTATGCACGCATCTGCCCAACAACCACAGCAAGCATTTGAACTTCAAGAACTGTCCAAAATGGGCTGGATCAAGAGCTTGTTCCGTCCTCGGCAGGAGTACGAGCCTTTACAGAACGATGCCGACCAAGATGACACAAGCATACAAGATGAGGCGGAAGATGAGACAAAGGAGGCAGCATTCTCATGGGCAGAATATGCCATCTTCCTGCTGCTGGGTATCGCGATGCTATGGGCATGGTAATATTGCTCTGGCCAGGATTTTACAAGGCGGCAACATACTAACCAGGCCGCAGGAACATGTTCCTAGCAGCAGCACCTTACTTTCAGTTGCGTTTCCGTACGAGTCGATGGATCCTTGACCATTTTCAGGCTGCCGAGATCTCAGTATCGACTGTCACGAACCTCTCGTCGATGATAACATTGACGAAACTTCAGAAGGGGGCATCATATCCGAGAAGAATATCCGCGTCGTTGGTCCTCAATACACTCATCTTTGGAGTCCTGTCTATATCGACATTGGTCAAAGTTCCCGCAGGCGTTTACTTTGGATTCCTCCTCGTGGCCATCTTCTTCGCCAGCTTCTCGACTGGACTTATTCAGAATGGGCTCTTCTCGTTCGCGTCCGGGTTCGGGAGAAGCGAATATACTCAGGCTATTATGACGGGCCAGGCTGTTGCGGGAGTGCTCCCGCCGCTGGCACAGATCATCTCGGTTCTGGCCGTATCTGCGAAGCATCCCGATGGTGCAGGGAGTACAGACGCGTCTCCGACGTCAGCGTTGATATACTTCCTGACTGCGACTGCTATCTCCATTCTAGCATTGCTGGCTTTCTTCTATCTACTGCCCAGGCATCACCATCACAACAGCCTGAAGGCAGCGGCCAAGTCCTCTGCAAACGGGACGTCAGAAGGCGACGTGCTCACAGACGATGTCAGAGTTACGGGAAGCGGCGATGACGACGTCGAGCCCGAAGAACGTCCTTCGGTGTCACTGACGACACTGTTCCTCAAGATGCCCTTCCTCTGTGCAGCAGTCTTTATCTGCTTTGGAGTTACAATGGTCTTTCCCGTCTTCACAGCCTCGATCCGATCTGTGCGTGGTATCGACTCTGCGATCTTCATTCCCACCGCCTTCCTGCTGTGGAACATTGGCGACCTCTTGGGCCGACTGTCGACGCTGTGGAAGAGGATATCATTGACACATTACCCTTTCGCTCTCTTCTGTCTAGCTATGGCAAGACTCCTATTCATCCCGTTGTACTTCTTGTGCAACATCAAGGGCAAAGGAGCCGTGGTCAGCAGCGATTTCTTCTACCTGGTCATTGTGCAGTTTCTGTTCGGGTTCTCAAACGGCTACCTTGGAAGCGAATGCATGATGGGTGCCGGAGAATGGGTTGCCCCCGAAGAGCGTGAAGCCGCTGGTGGCTTCATGGGACTCATGCTTGTTAGTGGTCTCACGGTCGGCAGTCTCCTGAGCTTCTTGCTTGGAGATGTATGAGAGGATCCGGATGTGTCACACTCAAAGATTTTCTCCAAATTGGTTCGCATCGACGGTGCAACGTTGGGACCATTTTCTAAGACATGTACGATTTGGCACTGAGGCTGAGTCTCAACTCTCGACTCTCGAACCTAGAGTGTACGCAGCCTTGCGGGGACGAAAGATTGCATCACGTTTTGACGGTTTATTTCTGGACGCGTTGGGCATTGGCCGCGGCTGGAAGTTGACATGCACAAATCATTACCTGCTCCAAGCTCAAATGATCTTCTATACAAGCATTGACCCTTGCGGGATGGTCTAATGACGTTATGCATTGCAAACCCCTGAGTACAGCAGAATCGCTGTACACATTGGCAGAGTAGCCACGACTGTGGTACTGTCCCACCGGCGAACCAGAATCTCGCGCAGCTTGAAGAGACATGGGGACGACGGAAACCTCATTATGAGCAAGCACTCAACAATGACTTCGAGGGCAGGATTGCGGATGGTGGGAACGGGAGGATAGCCTCGTGGCTGACTTATCTGCGATTTTAGAGTAATGGGGGCCGCATCGTGACTGGCAGCTGAGTTCCGCTGTGATTGCGACAGGCTGTCAATGACATATTGGATGCATCTGTTAGGCCTTATTTTCACGCAGCACCCGGAGTACTTGCTTCTTCTTCAGAGAATCCAGAAGTAAGAATACCATGTTCAATGTTGAGCTGATGGGTGCCCTATCTTGTCGTTCCTTTAGTTCTTCGATAATAAGGCCAGTCTGGATCTCATCTCCATGGAGGCCGTCATGGGAATGGGAATGAATTCAGCTGCGGGCATTTGATATCTAGAAGAGGATTAGCCACGGAGATTTAGTCGCCGATGACCGACTCCGTAGCGTGACTTGATGGCACTTCTGTTTGGTTCCAGTCCGGGCGCTAAAAGTCTTTTAGAGCCTCGGAAGGTCGTTCTCGTACCCTTTTTTCGTGTTGTTGATCCGCACCTGCAAGGGGCGCAGTCTGAAACTCAACCAGGCCCCCCTTCGCGAAATCACCCATCACATCCATCAGGGCTTCCCTCTCCGAAGTCACAACACTGCAAGACAGCAGCTGACATGCACATCGTCCGGGGCGGATGACATGGTAATACTACGATACCTCTCACGAATGAAGAGCAGGCAGAAGAAGCATGTCCTGATACAGATTCAAGTCTCCTGAATGAAGCGATGAACTCAGGAGACGGCCTACCAAGAATACAACGCGTCCTGATCGAGTTGAACCTTGCCAAAAGGACACCAAACAAGTGTTCCCCGTCTTCTCTTCCATCCACTAATCCAATCACCGCCCAAGCTGTCACGCCTTGGTGGCACCTTGTGGGATGGCGCCTTTACAGTTTTTTCTATTCTCGAGCCTGACAAAATTGTCAAGATTCGCTTCTCCACCAATCAATCCACCATCTTGAGCCTGCGTTTCAGAAAGATGCAAGCCGTCGGCCAATAGTGCGCCTCGTCACTCTCAGCTTCAGTTTGTCTATTCTCCGTCGCGGTCCGCTGGCGTTGTGCCATTTGACTCGATTGCGCAGGCCTGACCTTGATCAAAGCACCCAAAACTCCATCGTCACCTCTGACCTGGTCCGCGCGTGTCACCTCAATTGTTCCGATTCTCCCCCCCAAGTTGCGGGCATATCCCCAGCTCGTTCAGTCCTTGCATATCATTTCATAACCTCAAACAAGTGCTTACGACGACATCTTCCTCCTTCTCTCAGCTCCTTCAGTCCCATATACTCCTCGCACAACTCCTCTTGCTCGAATACTAGTACCTCCCAGACACACTTCGAATCCTTACCTCGTCGATCCTCTTCTCTCCCACGCGACTGTGACCTTGACCGACATTCACTTTCGCTGTTCGCTGGACGAAGACGCCATACAAACCTTGAAGACCCCTGATACGCTCTTTCTCGAATCCTAAGAAACAAAAGTCACCAAACAACATGTCTCAGCCTCGAACACCCACCCTCATCACTTTCCTCTTGGCCGTCCTACCCTCTACAACATTCGCCCTGCCCATATCTCACCTTCTTAAACGCGAACTGTCGACTGGCGCAAAAGCTGGTCTCGGCATCGGTATCGCCGTTGCAGCACTCTTTGCCGTTCTGCTCATAGTCTTTGTCGCCATTCACATTCGCCGTTCTCGACACCTGGCACAGCTCAACAAGGAACGTGCCATCCTCGCTGGCGAGAAGAACCAAGACGGATCCGACAAGCCAGACAAGTTTGCACCCGAGCCCGTTCAATCATCCATCCCTCGACGAAACAAGTCTGTCAAAGACCGTCTGATGGGACCCTTGTATCGAGGCAGCACGATTGATCTCGAGCCAGTCCCCAAGGCTGCTACACGGGGAGGAAACCGGACCAGCACGTTCAGCACATTCTCGTTGGAAGGCCTACCAAGACCCTGGACGCGAGGTGAAAACTCGCCCAGGCCCAGTTTCAGCAGCAAGCGTGCCACAAGAATGATGATGATGATGTAAACACGACGTCGAGTCGTGTTTGTTCTGCGTCATTATTGGCTCGCCTGTGTGCCGTGTTTGATTTTATACAGTCGACAGTGAATACGGAAAAGCATTTGCTGTGCGAGTTATACCCACTGATTTGGCTTTTTGTGTTTTGATGTTGCATCCGGCGCTGTTAGGAGCTTAGGAGTAATGCTTAGGGGGAAGGTCTCGGACTGTTAAATATGTTGGTGGCCCACGTCGATATTGCACAAGGGTAGCCGGCAGGAGGCAGGGTATTGTATGGAAGGTCACATTGCCATTATATGGTTCCATGGAACTCGCTCTGTGGAAGTGAGGAGGTCTGAGACATACCATTATCAACATGTCGGTGTTGGCATGCAGCCATCTTATTTCTACCCATCAGACAAGTCACAGATAACAAAATTATTTAACAAGACATATCAAAGACATCTTCATGTAACGGGTTGAGCTGATCCTATGTTTCGTGCGTTTTGGGAAGCGTGTCTGATCTTGGAGGACGTCTTGCCGTACAAACTGGGAAAGGGAAATTCTGTCCGACCCCCAGCAATCCAAGTTGGCGAAATGATTAGTTACTCGATTCAGGGACAACTCCATTGGCGATCTTTGCAGCATTGGAACAACTAAGAAAGTTTTCAACAACTATAGCGATAATAGTCGGAATATCGTGGGAACTGGAGTCTCCGCTTCATAGACAGAGACAAGAACGGGGTGCTTTCGACGACATCTCCATGTTGGGAAACCTATCCATGCGGGAACGTGGGAACTCTATATTTTATATTCCTTGACCGACACTTGTCTTCGTGACCGTTCGTGCCTTTAGATACGACGCCTTCCATTTGATTGATATAGATTTTCGACATAGATATCGTTCCTCATTGCGGGTGGTCTCTTGCTTTCTTTCCGGCCGGATTTGAGATTTGATTGCTTGCCCTGATATCCAACGAATGGGCACTTGGTCAGATAGATTCTGCCTTTGCTCTACATCCCTTCCCACGACCAAACCTCACAGCAGAGTGTATATCTCGCTCACATTTCGCCAGCATGCCCAGTCCAAAACTAAGAGTTGCGGTCGCCGGCCTCGGGCGTATGGGTGCCCGCCACGCAACGCACTTCCACAATCTCACACCCCGAGCCGAATTGGTCGCCGCCTCATCACCAGAAGCACACGAGCTAGCGTGGGCCGAGAAGAACCTCGACGGTGTAAGGACGTACCTCGACTACGACGACATGTTGGACCAGGAGTGCGCGAAGGGTTTACAGGCCGTGGTCATTGCAAGCGCGACTGCCGTACATTCCGAGCAGGCGATCAAAGCTATCAAGCGCGGATTGCACGTCCTTTGCGAGAAACCATTGAGTACTGGCGTTGAGAAATCTCAAGCCGTCGTCGACGCATACCGGAAATCCCTAACAACGTTCCCCTCGCAAAAAGTCATCTGTGGCTTCTCACGGCGTTTCGACGCCTCGTACCGTGACGCCTACGAGAAATTGCAGACCGGGATGATTGGCGTGCCGTCGGTGTTTCGGAGTCAGACGTGCGATAAACTTGATCCCTCGGGATTTTTCGTCGCGTACGCGCAATTCTCGGGCGGGATCTTTGTCGATTGTTCGATTCACGATATCGATCTGGCGCTGTGGTTTTTCGGGGAGGACTCGCGGGTCAAGAGCGTTAGTGCTATTGGGATTACTGCTGTTGAGCCGGACTTGAGAAAGCACAATGATCGCGACAATGCGTTGGGGCTGGTCGAGTTTTATGGTGGCAAGATTGCGCAACTGTTTTGCTCGAGAATGATGGCTGCTGGGCAGGAGGATTGTAAGTCTTGTTCTCTTTCCCTTCCTCACACTGTGGGCTCGAATGTTCTGCCTTTATGGGTGCGTGTGAGAGTGTGGGATACTAACGTGATGTGATAGCCACTGAGATCACTGGTACAAAGGGCAAATTGGCCATCAATACGCAGCCGGCGTCGAATTTGGTCAACATTTATGAATCCAGTGGGATCAGGAGGGAGATTGCGCCCCATTACTACGGACGGTTTCGCGATGCGTTTATTGCTGAGGCCAATGACTTCACCGCTTGTTGTCTTGACGATACGGCGCCACCTATGAAGCTCGAGGGGGCTGTGAATGCCGTGCGCATTGGCGTTGCTTTGCAAGAAGCCTTGATTTCGGGGAAGAAGATTGAGTTTGATGAGCAGGGGAATCGAATTGATCAGGCATTGAAGGATCAGGTTCGAGCTCGATTGTAGGTGACTGGCCTGAGCAGTCGAACATGCACCGTCGTTGGGATTATAGAGATGGGTGCTACGACATTTAGAAAGATAAACCGATAAATGGACCATGGTTGAAAGGGCAATGCATGTTGATAGATTATGTACCTAGATCTTTGCCTTTGCAGCTGTGCCTACTCTCTTCCTATGCACGTAGCTGATGGCTTTGAACTTCTCTAAAGCTTCACCCCATAGTTCCGACCTGAGCAATCCGTAGACACCCATTGTAGCTCGAGGAGCGATGCTGGCTGCAAACTCGATGGCCCGCTGTCTCATTTTCTCCGGTGGAGCGATCTCATCGACAATGCCGTCCTTCAAGGCACCCTCGCCGGTCCACTTGTGCGCTTCGAGCAGCATCTTCCGCGCGATCTGCGGATGTAGCTTGAGCCGAGGTAACGCGCCGATGCCGTCGAAATGCAGACCTAGATTCACGGGTGGCATGCTGATGAAGCCTCTTTTGCTGTTCATGATACGGTAGTCGCAGGACAAACTGAACGGGCATGCGCCGCCGAAGGTGTGTCCTGTGATCAGGGCAATGGTCGGATAAGGATAGTCAACCAGCGTAGCGAGAAGAGGGTAGAAGCCATCGGCGTTGGCGAAAATGTTTCTATCGGACTCGTCGAGCTCGAGACCTGTACACCAGAATTTGTCGGAGAAGGAGGATATGATGACGGCGCCTGGAGAGTCGGGCTTGATCAACTCGGTCTCGATGTACCGTAGGGCAGAGATGATTGTCTGAGCAAAGGCCACGTTCAGGCGGTTCTCCTCTGGTTTGTTCATGGTGATGATATGTACCCCGGGCGCTGAGGCCGGGGATTCTATGGTAAGGTTGGGGAAGTTGGGAGCCATGCTGGTAAGCCTTCGATGGCAGTCGATAAGGCTGAGATATATCGAGTCTCTTCTCAACTTCCGGATTTGCGCTCGATGTTTCACTGAGCTTGGTTTTCTGCTTGACCTTTGCTATGTTGCAAGTTGGCTCGACTGCGAAATGGGTTCAGAGATCGCTTGGTGCCAATGGTCAAAGGTTGGAGCCGAAAGAGCGTGCGGGGAACGATACTCCAGATTGACAGAGACACATCTTAACCTCGGTCAATTCGCCTACGATGAACTTACCATCTTTATGTTCGGAACCAATTCAAATCTGCTTCCAGTAGTCGGTTCCCAACGAGCGACAAAGTATCGAGCAAAAAATCGAATAGAAGAGCGGATGATGGACTGGAAGAGCAATAAGTCAATCACCACGTGACTGAGTGACCTAGAGCATTGACTATCCCAAATATGGATTAGAACAAGGCTTAGTTTTAACGTGCCCCTGACCAGGAACTTCACGTATTCTACCACTCGTAAAAGCGGTCAAGCATTAACGCCTTGGTCATATCATCGAAAACAATGGCAACACTTGCTGGACCTCTTCTGTCGGCATCCAATATCTCGACGGTCAATGTGTGCATTAATGTATAGCGTCAACTGTTTTCTAGTCTGCGGCAGCTCATACTTTAAGCTCAACGCCTATGCATATCCGGCGCGTAAGAAGACACCGTCACGCCTTCCTGCAGGGCTCATTGTCTCTATCCGGAAGGCAGGAGACATTGCCACTACTCAACACGTACCTTGGCATCCGGGGTGCTCCCATTCCATCATTGATGTCGGCGTCACCGAGGATCTCACTCTGTGACGGGTTTCAATCTCCAACAGAGCCGCCCACCAAGTCGTCATCTGTTGCACAGACAGGACTACAAGCTTCGGTTGATGCAGCTTAGCAATGTTGCAAACAATCTGGCATTAATTCAACAATCATGCGGACTCCAGCTGGACCATCTTCAACCATTTTGCACAACGGACTACCTTTTGGAAACAAGCTCAGCCACGGTTCAACGGTCCCGACCCGGTGATGTCCCGTCCTGCTTGATGGTTGCTGCAGCCGCCGATCAAGCTGTTGCTATTCGCACCAAATATACTAATAGCGGTCACGAGTGAACCTTACCGACGTCCGTTTTCGCCGCAAGTCCTCAATAGCCTCAGAAAGCTGGCTAGCTTCGCGCTGAGCCTTCTCGATGCTGGCTCTGAATCTGTTGCCTTCACGCTCCCACCGTGCAATATTGTCTCTTTCCCTCTGCAACCTCCTTCTTTTCACCGCAATCTCCTGACAGGTCCTACAGTCCTCATTCACGTTTACCAGACTCTCATGATCAAGAAGTTTGGCGCCGCAAGTCTCACCCATACGGTGCTGCCGTGGACAGCGTTGTTTCATGTTGCCCCATTTCCAGTCTCCGCAACGGTAGTCTACCCTTGCATAGTAACACATACTTTCGCAGTGTGTTAGCAGCAAGACTCTTGTGGTGGCATGCTATGGCCCCGGCCTCACCTTTGTTGCCGTATCGCTAATTGACCGAAGGTCTCTTGTCAGCTGGGATCGACCGTGTCACAGATCCATCCATGCGAAACTTACTTGGAGGGTGACGTCGCTCTCAAGGTCCTGGCGTGTCAACAGATTAGACTCTACCAGGCTAGACAGGCGCTGAAGCTTACTTTTCAGTCTTAGGATCCCTCAGTGGTGCGTCCGCGTATACAGTTCCGCAGTGAGTACCCTTTATGCTGGTCTTGACGTGGAGAAAGACTTTGTGAGACGCCCTCGCACACCTCTGACGGCAGCTTCACTTCATATCTTTCGCTGACCGAGACCGTCGCTCCCAGTATAGGACCATTTCATCCGTTCGACTCCGCAATTACTGGCGTAAAGTGGAAACGTGTACGTCTCCACGACCATTCGAAACTGGAACCTGTTCGATCGACATAATGTCGCCAGTGACGATCCACTCTAGTACCACTCTGGTACGTCTTCCGCTGTTACCTCGCGTTATCTAACGATCACCCTGGCTGAGTCTTCGTTGTCAATGTGGCAAACTTTTGAAGGTATCGCTAATGCATCTGGCAAGAGCACAAGACTCGAAATCATCGACAGTTCGATTCGTAACATCGTCAGCCTTCCCCAATCATCGCTTGCATCTCCCTCGCCGAATAAGCAATGAGTGTCGGTTGCATTGCGTGAGGGCGTCGGCGAAGAACCTCTTGAAGACTGCCACATCTGTTGCGGCTTGCTATGGACCCGCAAAGTGAAGCTGCCCTAGATATCAAGCTGCTACGGAAAGAGAGAAATTCTCCAAATGCCGGACAAGAACCGACTCGACAGAAAAACGCAGCTCTAATGCTGACAATTGGCAGGAGCTACTGTTTTCTCTCGCATGTATGGACGTCATTCAAGACGGCATTGGCAAGAATAATTGTTGCCTGTTTCCAATGCAGGACTTCGGCCTGCCCAGCCCCCTATTCAATGTTTATATGGCCTCCAGGTCGCATAAGGCTTCGACACATGCCTCGAAACAAGACGCCTCGATGGCCTCCTTCGCCATACGGCCATGCACAAGGACTACACATAAACAACTGCCAAAATGGAGCCGTCAGTCCTCAAATGGGACCCGATAATGGTGGAGCGGGTAAGATTATCGTTGATCAGCTAACAACTCGAATCCACCGCGCCCGGGGGCCTACGAAAAGGTGTTTCTCACCGGAAGGCTCAGTCATTTGCAAGCCATAAGACGGGGCAGCCTCAGGCGTGGCTCCAATGATGCTCGCGGTCAACCGTAATCGAGCCCGGACTATGTCTCCGACAGTCTGTGGCGAGTAGAATGGTCATAGCTCCCGAGCCTTTTTGACCCTTTCTTCAACATGGTTGAGTCCAGTCTCTGATTGCGGGTCCGTGTTCGAAGAGCTGACCTTCGAGCGCTGTCATGTCCTTGTGCAGGACAAAACCTCCGAACGCGTTGATCCTGAATGGTATCGGGACGAACTACCTCGCTACTAGCACGATTTGCTGTGGAACATAGTGAGCTGGCTTGTCAACATTGGTGGCCACCCTCCGTCATTCAAAAACCGACCAGCCCTCACATGGATGGCGCATGCACGCTAGCCAGACCCAACTCCATTGCTGATGGTGCATGATGGCGTTTCCGAGGTTGAGATTAGAAGCAGCAACCAGCAACCAGCACTCTGGGTGTACAGCAATGCACCTCATCAGCGTCCCTGGACGTGTGCCGGGATCACTCGGCACCGTATTAGCGGTCCGTTGCAATGCTACCGGATTCCATCGCTTGCACTTTACGATGCATCCTTCAGCATAAGCCTAGTGTCATTGTTCAAGGATGTGCAGCTCCCCACCCCCAGGCCGCGTGGTTTCTCCGAAAGCCATTCTTGGATCTACGCAAGCTTCAGCCTAGGTTCATCAAGATGAAACTTCCTTCTACGCTCCTAACAGTGACTGTCAATAACAGTCCTACCGAGCGTCTGTTCTGCCTCAATCCATTACGGTCCTTCTGTCATGCGCCTCAACGGGAGCTCAGCAGATACGAGCCCGGTCGACCTTAGTTGGAGCTAGATGCCAAGCTGATGGTTCCTGCAACATGATGTATCTAGCTCCCAAGGAGGAGTTGAACTGGAGCCACCTGCATGATGGGTGTATGACGGTAGCCATCCTCTGCTCCACCTCACCTATCGTTCCACTCCCCTCCTGGTTTTGTATGGCTAGGAGGCGGCTGGTACGCAGGTTTGCATCAGAAGGCCTGTCTGCTGATGCACCTTCGCAAGGATTTCTTATCAAAGGAACGCTTTCTGTTGTCTGCTGGAAACACTGCTGCCTAAGGCTACCCCAGCATGCCACATCCCATTCACGTCAGTATCTGCGGCCCGGTCCATGCCTCAAACCTCGACTAATCCAGAGATCGGCTTTGTTGTCTGTACGTGATGAGCTCTACTCCTGGTCCTCAGAAGGATGCGGCTCTGCGGCTCGAATATGCCCCGTTTCTTGGACCTGAGACTTGAGGAGAGGGAGTCAAGTGAGGTCCCCGTCTGCTTTTCCGAGGGCTGCTCTCACTCTTCGAGGACTCCATGGCGAGCAACTGGCACGCTTCCACAAACTCCAATATATCTCCATGATATCGCGTTCGCGGTCAACTATGATGCTTCCGCAGCTCTACTCACTGTTCTTGTCGTTCTCATACTCATCAATGGGTATATTCCAGGCACTATGTTTTTTGCTAGATGGGTTCGCTTTTCCAGCCTTGTACGCTAGCTTGAGACAGTGATTATGAGCCCGCTCTGGGGCCTGACGCTCTTTGAGTTCTTTCCTTGGAGTGTTCTCTGCTCTTCGCTCCGTCTTGAGGTTGCTCCTGTGCGGCCATCCTAGCTGAATACTGTGCGTTCTGGCGGTCACGCGACTGATCTACATACCTGCCACGCGAATCGTGATTTGGGTCCGAGTAAGTACTCACGATACCAGCGGTGCATTAGACTTCGAACGGCGGAAACCAAGAAAGAGTATCTTGACGGAAAGCAGTCCTACCAACACAAGAAGACACGTAGGAAAAGCTTGCAGACAATAAGAACACATTCGGTGAAACAAGCCGACGAGAAGAAACCATACTATCATGACCATAAAGAAGCTTGGTAACTGGACTCTTGGTCAACTGTTTTGTTTTTATACACGAGGCCTTCAACAGTGCAGGCAAGGTACAGAGGTTATTCAGTTCTATCTTCCGTATTATGTTTACAACAGCTTCTGTCTACTTTCTGGCCAGATTTTTATGCAAGACATGCTCCTTCATACCCAACGCAGCAACAGCAGCGAGCACAGCTAATCCAAGCCCTGCGATGAATGCACCTCTCAATGCGTCCATATAGATTCCATTGATGACATCTCTGCTCCACCCAGCAGGTAGATGTTTGACGCCCTCTAGACTGTTTCTGATCTTCCTGATGACATCTTCACTGCCTGGCATGTCACCATATTCGTCGCGAAGCTCCTTGGTAAGAATGTTTTGAAACACGGCGCTTGCGATTGTGATGCCAATGGTCGACCCCGTCGATCGGAAGGCGTAGCTTGCCGCCGTGATGACGGCCTGGTGCTGATGGTCGACAGCGCTGATCATGGCGACCAAGGTGATGGTCAACATCGCTCCGTAGCCCAATCCCAGTGGGCTCACATACACGTACGTCGCCCACGCGGGGGTATCGTACTGGAATGTACACAGCAGTGCGGCACCAACAACGAAAATGGTCATGATGGCGACCATCATCCAGTAATAGCGGCCTGTGGACCGCATGATATATCCGACCCCCAAGCTCCCGACTGACGTCGCGGCGGCGAACGGAATGACGCGTAGACCAGCCGAAGTCGAGCTCAGACCGCGGATCTGCAGGTACAATGGGACATAGTAGAGTGCGAGAAATGCGGACATGGTCGAGAACCAGTTTGCCAGACAGCTGAAGAGGACGGTTCGGGTCTTTGCGATGAGCGCGACAGGCAAGACCGGTTCTGGGATCCAACGCTCATGAGACTCAAGGTACATGAACACCGCGAGGATGACGAGCGATAGAACCAGCGATGTGATGATCAGCGGGTGCGACCAGGGCAATTGGTTCCCGCCGGTATTCAAGCCCAGCAGGAACAACACCAGCGACGCGACGAGCAGTGATGAGCCCAGGAAGTCGATCCGTCGTAGCGCCGGTTTCGTGCTCGGGTTGACGGGGATATCGACCAGGAACCAGACCAGTACAGCGGAGACCACAATGAAGGGCACTTGCAGCAGGAAGGCCCAGCGCCAGGATAACCGGTCGGCCAACAACCCGCCGAACACGCCGCCGGAACCCATGCCCAGACCAAAAACCAAGTTGCCGTAGCCCTGCCACAGACCACGCCTCCTCAACGGGATCAGGTCGGACGTGACGAACGTGCTGATACAAGACAGGCCGCCGCCGCCAATACCAGCAATCACGCGCCCCGCAATGATGGTCGAGGCGTTGGGCGCGAGACCGCATATCAGTGTGCCGACGGCGAAGAAGATGTTAGAGAATAAAAGACCCCAACGTCGCGAAAAGATGTCGGTAAGTTTGCCTGAGAGCGGTTGACATGCTGAATTGGCGATGAGGTAGCCTGTTGCCAGCCACGACAGAAGGCTGAGGGAGTCGAAACTCGAGGATATTGGCGCCGTCAATGTTGCGACAATGGTCGTGTCTAGTGCGGCGAAAAAGACACCGATCCATATTGCGACCATGATGGCGACGAGTTTCTTGGTGCTGGGCTCTTCGGCCAGCGCGGTTTCGTCGGCGGCTGGGTCCTCTTCTGGCGAAGGTTGTGTGTTTTCCGGGTCGACGGGTTGGCCATTGCCACGGCCATTTTGCTGGGTCTGGCCTAGGAGGGGACTTGTTTCGGAGGCATCCTCCTCGATTGGCTGAGGTGATAAGACTTTTATGGCCATAGTGAGGACAGGTGCGTTGCAAATGCGTCGTCGGCTCCGAAGTAAATTGGCAGCGCTAGGTGTGTAAACGAAGGTATATATACTGATAGCTAGAAAAAGAAGTTTTCGTCAAATGTACGTACGATATTCGTGATATCGAGTGGGTTTGTGGTGGAGTTTCTGTCTATCGAGCATGATTGGACGATCGACCATGTTATCGCCAAACTTCAAGATATATAAGGAGCTGCGAGCGTGATTGTGGAAGCACAGCTTACGGTGATGGAAACAATACGTCAAGCGAGCGAGAGTTGATTACTTTTAATGGGAGACATATCAATCCCTGAGTGCTTCGATATCTACAACCTCCTTGACCGCCTCGGTGGTGAGCACATACGGACTGTCCTCCTGCACACAGACACTGTCTTCAATACGGATTCCCATGTTCCTAAAATGCTTCGGCCATCGCTCGTCGTCTGGCACATAAATCCCTGGTTCAATGGTGATACAGTGCCCCTCTTGTAGTACAGTCTTCCTGGTGTATCCAATGCTGTCATGCACGTCAAGGCCGATGTAATGGCTCAAGTGGTGCGGGAACAGCTTCTCGATCGCTTTCGAGGACATGTCGAACCCAATCTGCTTCAGTTCCTTCGACAGATGATCCTCCGCAATGCTGTGCAGCTTGTCGAGTGACATATTGGCGCTCCCGCGACACAGCGAGATCAATGACCTCTGCATGTTCAGGACCGCCTGATACAAATCCCTTTGAGGATCTGTAAACTTGCCACTGACCGGCCACGTTCTCGTAATGTCGGCAATGTAGCCACCGTACTTTCCGCCGCCGTCAACCAATACCAATTCATCGTCTTGCAAGATGTCGTCGTTTCGCACATAGTGTATTCCTAGCGCATTTTGGCCTCCAGCCACGACAGGCTCGAATGCGGTGGTGTCGCACCCATTAGCGACAAATCGATACCGCAGGTATGCATCCAGCTCTTTCTCCCGTGTCCATGCTTTTCGCATGGCTTCAGTATGTGCTCGCCCAGAGGCTTTTCCAGCTCTCCGCAACACCTCAATTTCTGCGGGACTCTTGAAGGCTCGAAGGTCGTTCATCACCGGTCGCAGTCGGCTGATCTTGTTCGACTGCAGAAGCTCAGCAAACTCTGTCGTCTTGCGGGATTGCCCATACAGAAAACGACGCAGAGCCGAGGTATTTGGGTCTGGGTTGGTAATATCCGTGTAGACTTGTGATGCCGCACCCACCAACTCAGGCAGAATGTGTTTGATTCCGCTTATATTGCCTGTCTCATCTGCATTGAACACGTCTCGTGCGGCTTGAATGCCTGATCTTGCACCATCCCAGATCTCGGCTTTGGGATCCTTGTCCCGCACATATAGGTGGAATGTATGATCTGTGCCAGAGGCATCTTTTCCGATGACGGCCAGTGCTTCTGGTTCATTGAAACCGGTCAGATAGAAAAAGTCGGGGTCTTGGTGGAATTCGTAGAAGACGCTTCCTGAGCGGAACACTATGTCGGAGGCGGCGACGATCGCGATAGCCTTGGCTGGTAAGGCTGCTGCAAGCTTCGTGCGACGATCTGCATACTCCTGAGCCGTAATACCGGGAGTCAACTCGCCTGGCTGAAGGAGGTGCGGATGCGTCTCATGCACAGGCTGGCCGAACGACAAATCGCCTGCACTGACACTCAGGCTGTTGTAGTTGCGCAGTGCGGGCCGCGGGCAACTGCATTGCAAGCTGCGAACCAACGATCTGACGCCATCATTTGCATGCTTGAGCGTCTGCCATATTGTCCTCCGCATCGACATGCTCGAGGACGAGATGACAGCGCAAGTGTTGCAGCAATGATGGAATTGAGTTTCTGAAGGGCGTGAACGCCGAGCGCACTTCTCCAGGCGAGAGATAGAGGGACCGCATAGACCTGCCCACTATGGAAGGCTTGACCAATATCCACTCACCTGTCAGGCCTTTGTAACAAGGCATATAGCATTGGATTGACTCATATCTTGGTTTATATGAACCCAAATATCACGATTGAGGAGACTGAGAACAAGAACAGTTGACTTTCTACATCACTACTGATCACAGCAGCCGCAGCCATGGTGCAAGATCTGGTATACCCAAAAAAGAAACAAAACACCTTGAACAGGTACAATAGCAGAGGTAAAGAAGGCGTACACCAGTAGACCTGTCGATTCTGACAATTCGCAGGAACATACGACTTGAGCACCATCCACCATATCATCAACTCTATTTCAGTGCTCCATGTCTCCTTTGCACCAAGCCCGGAGGACCCCTTCCCAGTCATCTTACCAATGATTGGGGTCATGGGCTCATTTGAATATCCTTCTGCTGATCTCAACGAGCCTCTCGACTGTTATCTGCACGGCTATGTCAGTTCAAGACTCATGCGCCTGGCCCGAGAATCCGGAAATGGTCTGCCAGTCTGCATCGCCGCAACAAAAGTAGATGGCTTGGTTTTGTCATTGACCCCGAATTCGCACAGCTACAATTATCGTTCTGCCGTTCTGCAAGGATATGCAAAATTCGTCGAGACCGACCAGGAGAAGTTGTATGCGATGCAGAAAATCACCGACAAGGTGGTGGAAGGCCGCTGGGATCACACCCGAGTCCCACCAGACAACGTTGAAATGACCTCAACGACCATCTTGAGGGTAAGTATCGAGACCGGCAGTGGCAAGATACGGCAGGGCGGTCCTCATGATGAGCCCAAGGACGAGAACAGAACCGACATCACAGAGAAGGTCTGGACCGGTGTGGTGCCAGTGTATGAGACACTTGATGCACCTGTACCAAGCGCGACCAACAAGGTCAATTCACTACCAGAGTACATCCAGAAGTACGTGCAGAAGGTGACTTCGGAGAATCGTGAGCACGCTCATGAGGCGGTAAAGGAGCCGTGATAGATAGATGGGCGGAAAACAATAGTGTTCTCAATCGTTACCTAGCATTGGGCAGTCAGTCGTCATTACTTTGCATCAAATCAGACGCTCCTAGTCCATGTTATTGAATTTGTAAGAAATGTGTGTGCTGGCAAGTTTGGTGATGGCGAAATGATCTCGCTTAAAGCCTGAAAAAGCAAGGCTGAGCCGTTGCTGGGCCAACACATTTCCGCCGGACTATGACATTATTCGGAAAACCTGGAGAAGAATCACGTACCACGAGCCAAATTGCAGAGAGATCACCGTGCAAAACCACTTACCGGCCCGTTCCTGATATGCCTTGACCGACAGTGATATGAAAATCCTCCACCATAATTTGCATGCCGAAACCTCGTCGCGAGTCCACGGCGAGGGCCGACACACGCCCAGACTCAGCATTTGATCGACCTCCACGTACTACCCGAGCCACGCAACCACGACCCGCTTCTCCATCGTACGATGACGACGAGCCACGCACACCGAAAAGAGCACCGAAGGAGAAGGCAAAGTCTTCGCCTCGAGTCGAATCACCATCACCAGACAAAAGACACCGTCGTGTAAGTGACCGACACCGCAGTGCAAGCGGAGTGAAGAAGGAGAGAGACCGAGCAAAGTACAGTTCGGGTACCTCGACAAATAGTGCTAGCCAGCTATTGAGTGCCGACGCATTATCGAAGTTGAATGCATACAACTCAAAAATCGAGTTTCAGGAAAAGTACGATGAGCGCAAGCGGAAGAAGAAAGAGTACAAGAATCTCAAAGGCGCTGAAGTATCGCAGCAGCGGCGGAAGAAGAATCGAAATGTCAGCGGTGCCATTCTAGAAGAAGGAAGAGCGAGGGACAGACAGAAACGGCCTCACAGAAGAGGAGGAGGAGGTGGGTCTTACGAGAAAGGCTATGAGGTGCACAAACAGACAGATGGCCAAAGACGACCCAGGAAGAAATTCTGGTGGTTGTTGGGTGTGCTCGTGGTATTGCTTGTCATCATCATCGCTGTAGCGGTAGTGGTGAGCAAGAATAGCAAGAAGTCGAGCAGCTCTTCTAATTCATCTTCCAGCACGACGTCAGACTTCGGATCAGACCCAAGCAATACATGCAGCTCAAGTTCCGTGCCTGCCAGCGCGAAAGGGACGTACACCGACATTTCCGCATGGTTGGACACTGCCGACTTCAACTGCACCTACACTGACGGCACGGTCGGCGGTCTGTCGCTCATGGGACTCAATTCCACCTGGGATGATTCGACACAAGCCAATGACAATGTGCCGGCTCTGAACAAGGCATGGAGTTACGGAGACATGCCCATACGTGGAGTCAACTTGGGAGGCTGGCTTGATCTCGAACCCTTCATCACGCCCTCCTTGTTCGACTATCCTTCCTCTGATGGCATTGTCGATGAGTGGACGCTTACACAGAAACTCAACACATCCGCTCAACGCATTCTCGAAACTCACTACTCGACATTCATCACGAAACAGAGCTTCATTGATATCCAGAATGCTGGCCTCGACCATGTCAGGATACCGTACCCATACTGGGCAGTCACGACTTATGAGGGCGATCCATATGTCCCCAAGGTCGCCTGGCGATATCTGCTTCGAGGAATTGAATATGCCAGGCAAAATGGTCTGAGAGTTAATCTGGATTTGCACTCCGTGCCTGGAAGTCAGAATGGATGGGCTCACAGTGGTCACCAAGGCGATATTGATTGGGCTAGTGGAACTGACGGTGCGACCAACGCTCAAAGATCGCTGGACATCCACAACCAGCTGTCTCAGTTCTTTGCACAAGATCGATACAAGAACGTTGTGACAATCTATGGCTTGGTCAACGAACCAAAAATGCTTGTCATACCTGTCGATGATGTGCTCGACTGGAATGAAAAGGCCATCAAGATCATCCGCGATAACGGGATCACGCAGAAAATTGTGTTTGGAGACGGCTTTCTCAGCCTGACTGACTGGGACGACATCTTTCACGCCGTAGACGAGAACCTCGTCATGGATACACACCAGTATCAGATCTTCAATACGGGTCAGCTCAACCTCACGCATCAGAACAAGATCAATCTTGCGTGTTCCGGCTGGACCGGATTGATGGTAGCGGCCAACAATAATCAGACTGGGTGGGGGCCGATTTTGGACGGTGAATGGTCCCAAGCCGACACCGACTGTGCGCCCTATCTGAACAATGTCGGCGTCGGTTCCCGCTGGGAAGGGACGCTCAATACCGGAGATGCAGAGACTTCGGTCTTGACACAAACCTGCCCAACACCACCATGCTCTTGTGATCAAGCGAACGCTGACCCGAGCAAGTACAGCTCTGCATACAAGCAATTCCTGCAAATGTACGCAGAAGCACAGATGCATAGCTTTGAACAGGCATGGGGCTGGTTCTATTGGACTTGGAAGACGGAAAGTGCTGTACAGTGGAGTTGGGAGTTGGGTCTCGCGGCTGGCATTTTGCCCGAGAAGGCGTATTCACCATCGTTCAAGTGCGATTCTACTGTTCCTGACTTTAGCGACCTGCCCGAAAGTTATTGATGAGATTAGCGATAGCGTGCATTGTCAGAGTCTGGGGATCATTTGAGCGTAATGAGGTTTCCGAGCATCAACGCATAAATGGATGTCGAGTATAATGAACATAGAAAGGTAATAGATCTTACCTACCTCTCAGGGGTTAACAACGCCTCTCTCGTTGTAACACGAACATAGTCTCCCCTAAAATGCTCGAATCTGCCGTCAAATTTGACGCCTCACGAAGTAGGTGCCGTCAACACGTTGAGCAGATGCATTTGCCCTGAGGGTGGTGTCCCATTGCTATCGTTGTGACAGTGACACTTGGTTCCGGTCGGACTCACCTATGCTCTTGTCCATCCATATCATTCCCCCGGCAGAGGCCACTCGAGCGACAAAGATATGGAGCTTGGGCATGGCGGTATTCATTTGTACCTTGTTATCGATGCTGGGACCAGCTCGTCTTTACTGCCTCACCTCCGCTTTCAGAGCATAAACACCTGCGCATTGCCGAACGAGTATTCCCCTCAGCAACCATTCACATCTTGCCTCTCTCCATTCTTCGCACGCACACTGGCATTGAACATTCGAACTTGTATCAGCTCATACTCCCAGTCGAAACTCGAGCGGCCAAGATGAACAACACCTTGGATCCAGGCGGGGAAGGCGCCTTGCTGGAACGTGTGCGTCGTGCTTTCCTCAACAAGGCCTTCATGAGAGACGCACGACAAATCTGCATGGGCATCGACGGGAACATTTACCAATTGGTGCAATTTCCAGGCGTACCAGTCGTTCGCATGCCAGATGATAATCCAGCAGCCTTGCATTTTCTCCAATCGTTCTCTGCGAATCTTCAAGCGCACGTACCGACATCGACGACTGGAGGCCGGCCGGCGTCGAGTCAAGCAACGACCACCGACTTACCTCGCGCAGGCAACGCTGTAGCGCATCGGCGACCATTTCAAGGCCTCAACGCGGCTGACCTCAATGCGGCTGCAATCCTTCAAGGTCTCAATGCGGGCAACTCCCAGAAAATCGTGCTTGAAAGATTGATCTTACAGAAGGATGCTAGATACCCGGTGTTTTTCCAGGACGTGTTCGATGCCGATCAATGCAGCAAACTTCTTTTTCTGGCCTTGCACCCGGTTCCTTTTGAAACGATAGCATATGTGTTGCGCCTTGAAAATGATGGGGAAGTCCGAGACAAGGAGAGTTTGGCTAGACTTGGAAACATCATCGCACATTACCTACCACAAATCATGAGGCAGGAAGCAGCTCTGAAGCCAGACGCAGAAACGATGGTGTCAGACCTATTAAGTCGTGCTGAGTCTGGTGTCTGGATGCCTAGCATTCTTCAGCATGCAACAGACTACATCAACACTTCAACAATGGATGCTGACAGTGGTTCGAAAGAGCGTCGAAAGTATGCGAGGGAAAGAACAGTTCTTCGAGAGTGGCGGGAAACGATACTTCCAACAATACTTCCTGTTCTTCCTGATGACGTCGATCTAGCCGCAATCACGCGGCACCTAGAGATTGAACATCAGGTACAGGCCGCATTGGCGAGAGAAGAGGCTGATGAGAAGGGGCTGTGCAAATTGGGATATCGCAAGACCGATCCTGAGGGCCAGAAGGCTATGATGTTGCATCGGCTGGTGTTCCTTGCAAAGGCAGACAATTGGCGTGGTCTTCTTAAGATCAATGGTATCATCGAATAGGAATGTGACGGAAGGAGCCGAGGCCTAGGTCGACAGGCTCTTGAAGGGGCTGTTCACTTCGACGTCAGGGACTTGTCGATATTGTCGATCGGTGTCTGTGAGTGCTTGGTCTTCACGATTGGTAGAATGATGGCTTTGGGAGGACGATACCTCCACTCACTGTGAATGAGAGAGTAAGATGACGATCAATGATCCTGTCGTGCTTGTGATGATGAGAAGGAACAAAGATAGTAAACAAAGACGTCACTTCCACCTAAATTCGCAGTGGTGTCTCAATACGGAAGGATGGACCGCTGCTTTACATCGTAAAAGCGGCGGGTCCTTATGGACGACGCTGTATTGTCCTAGCATTGTGCTACTTCCCAGTGTCAGGCAAACATGTCTTTAGAAGCCCGTCCATCATGAAGAACGTCACAAGGACCAAAGGTTCCAGATAGAGACAGAGTCATTGCCGACGATGTCTTCACCAGGTCTGTCTACCAGGCTTCCACGTTCTACATCGCAGAACGACCAACAGCCGGACATCAACACCGATCTCGCCGGCACTGCTGAGCACGACAATGACGACGAACAAGAGAATGAAGCCTGTCAAGGGGATCTGCCCATGAGCATGACCGCGAGTGTGATCCTGACGAACCTGCCTAGAGATGCGAGCCAGGCTCTCAAGGACGTCGAGGAGATCGATGACCGGAAGGTATCCGTGCGGTTCCAACCCATTGGATCGGCGCCGATCTTGAAGCAGCGGGTGTTCAAGATCAATGCATCATCCAAGTTCAGCGTGGTGTTGAATTTCTTGCGGAAGAAGTTGGGCGTCAAGGACGGCGACGGGGTGTTTCTCTATGTCAACAGCGTCTTCGCACCAGGCTTGGACGAGGGTGTGGGGAATTTGTTCAGGGTATGTGAAGTCGTGTCCATGAATCTGTCTACATGTCTAGGATGTTGGATGAAAGGTGGTGAAACGACAATGCTAATGCTTTGTTGCGCTGTCTAGTGTTTCAAGACGGATGAGCAATTGATCGTCAGTTATTCTACAACGCCTGCTTTTGGTTGAACCAGCCCTCAAGATTCAGCGGAATTCCGTGCGCCACGCCATGCTAGAATGCACAAATGTCCGCTACCGCCAGCGGCTCATGCCGTTCGCTGAAGATGCAGCACTAAACCGTCCACAGTACACCAATCGTGGCATAGGTCATGGTTAGCCAGTTTTGATGGCCGCCTTGAAGGCTTCCGTCACCTTGCTGTCGCTCTTGTACACATACTGAGCAGCCGGGTAACTTCGGTCGGCAACCTCATCCTTGTACTGCTTGATGGCTGCTGTGCCGGCCTCCCATATCGAGCCGTACCTCTTGACAAACTTGGGCATGAATGCGTCGGGACCTCTAACCCCAAGCATGTCAATCTGGACCAGGACCTGTCCGCTAGTCTTGTTTCCGGCGCCGATGCCAATTGTGGGGATGCTCAAAGCATTGGTGACTTCTTCTGCAATGTCTGGCGGGACACATTCCAACACGACCATGAACGCACCTGCATCTTGCACTGCCTGGGCGTCTTTATACAGCGACATGGCCTTCTCGACGGTATTGCCTTGGACACGGAACCCTCCTAAGGCGTGCTGGCGCTGCGGGGTGAGGCCGATGTGCGCGCACACGGAGATACCGGCAGTTGTGATCTTTTTGATTTGAGGAGCCATTTCTGCACCACCCTCAAGTTTGATACTCTGCATTCTTCCTTCTTTGACCATGCGTATGGCGCTGGCGAGTGCCTGTTCGGGGCTGATCTCGTAGGATCCCATGGGGAGGTCACCGACGGTGAAGGAGCGGTTGGCGGCGCGGCTAACGGCTCGGGCTGACATGATCATTTCATCGAGGGTGACCTCAGATGTGTCGTCCATGCCGAGGGACACCATGGCCAGTGAGTCGCCGACCAACACCATATCCATTCCGGCTTCTTGTGCCATCAGCGCTGAGGGGAAGTTGTGTGCTGTCAACATGGTTATGGGTTTCTTGTCTGCATACATCTTCTGCAATGTCTGTATGGTGACGGGTTTCACGCCCTTGGCGAGCAGAGAGGGTGCGCTGGGAGCATGTGAACTCCATCGTATCTGAAGATTCGGTCGACTTGCGAGAGGAATGATTGCTGCAGGAGGAGTGTTGTGGAAGAGTGGTCGTGTGAGGGCAGAGGAGCGGCATGCGCAGGCCATTAGAGCCATGTTTCTTCAGCCAGGCTGGGTCGCAGAAGTACGAGAAACGAAACAACGATAGAAGGGAAGTAGTGTTTTGAGGTCCGTCTGAGTCATCTCCGAAGATCAGGAACAAGGCAGCTGAAGGGGAAAAAGTGGTTGTTTTATTGTTTCGTCGTGCTCAGTTCTTTATGCGTATATCTGAGAAATGGTGTTGACCTTGGAGAGCAGCCTCGGTGTTGACATTTAGTGTTCTGCTAGGCACCCCGGACCAAACGGTCATGGAATGCAGAGTACCGCCTATTGCCGCCGGAATCCGAGAAGGACTCACTAACACGCTTTGAGTTTAGGCATCCCTTGGTGAGCCGAGGCGTTCATCATTTCACAAGCAGTTTTGTGTTCTATCTGCTGTGCTGTTTGAGCAATTGTACCAGCACTTTCCACTTGTGTCCGGGTTATTTGCAGCGATAGGAAGTATTCGTTGCTATTCCTTGACTCGTCATGGTGGTCGACGTCCCCGTCCACCGCGTCTTCTCGCTGTCCCAAAAGCTTTCGCAGGCTGGACGCATGGGCGACACTCTGCATTCACTCCTACCTCTAAACTCTCAGCCTGGACCCCGGGCGTTCTAACTTACACACATTCTACTCCGCAGGAGATGCCCGTGATAGAGGAGATGACCGCCATCCATAGGTATTCGAGGCCTGCTAAGTATTGTGTCCTGATGTCGAAGCTGTACATAAAGCAGGTTATAAGCACTAAAACCTAGAGCTTACATCATTTCGTTCATGCATCATGCCCAGTGTCACGATTCCTGCCCGCACAGGGGACTATGTCGCCCTCAAGTCTGGTCAACGACTCAAGCTGATCAACCCACACGGCACCCAAGTCATTGACTTTTGGGCCTTTGTCTTTCCCAGTGCTAATTCAACTACTGGTGGTGACAGCACTACACCGACGAGCTTTATCCGGTCATCGTCCAGTACAGAAGCCACTGGGAATACTACGAGTCAGCATTCGTCTACGCCATTTCCATTCACGTCCGGCGTTCAATACTTTGCAGCCTCACGCACACGCAGCATTCTTTCCAAACTCATACCTGGCACCAAGGATGTGCTGTACACCAACAAATCCGTGCCTCTGTTCACGTTGCTCGAGGACACCACGTCCGGCGTCCACGACACGCTGTTCGGATGTTGCGACCGCTTCCGCATGCACAACTTAGGCCATCCGGATTTTGAGCATGCAAGTTGTGCGGAGAACATGCATCTTGCGCTGCGACGGGCCGCTGCTCAGGGCGTCTTTAAACCCGGCAGCATCTCAGACGAGTGGACGCCAGATCCATTAAACGTCTTCATGAACGTGCCGATCACCACGGGCTTGGATCGGGATTCTGGAGGTGGGAAGATCGAGTGCATCCCGCCCAAGAGTAAGGCGGGCGAGTACATTGTACTAAGGGCAGAAATTGACTGTGTGGCCGTGATGAGTGCTTGTCCAAATGACTTGATAGTGGGAGTCAACGCGGGAAAGTGCCTGAGTGTGGAATATGAGGTGTTAGATACGTAGACCTACGCTCTTTCGGATAGAACTGGGGTATTCGTACACTTCCTGATCCGAGCCAGGATTCGAATCTTTCTATGCTCTTACAGGTGATTACAATCTTTTAACACATACTAGGTACTGGCAGTATTTAGAACAGCGAAATGCAATGGACTGACGACTTGCAGTTCTAGTGCCCACGCGATCAGGGTGACTGTTGGTGTCAGCCACTTGCACAACTCGAGCCGGAACAAACCCCCACGGGTCCATCGCCTGCAGACACAAAGACCTTAACCTCGACTTCCTTCCTTCCTTCCATAGACTCTTTCAACACCCTCACTACCTAATACGATTATTCACTTGTACCGCCCTGATTCACCTACATCCTGAGAATCTCGAGCCTCAGCCAGACCAGGACCAAGCCTTTACCGAGAGAGCCGACTCTCATTCCCACATCGCTTGTCGACTCCGAGAGTCCGTGATCCAGTCTCTTCCAAATTCACCTTGCCATTGCCACCACACTAGCACGTTTGTCTCGTGTTTCTCTTTGCATTGAGAGACGCCCATTCGACCGAACAGTCCCTGCCATAGCGCATTTCGAGTTTCTACGTACATTGCCTGGGACACTCCACATACGTTTTGGACTGGGCGAGTCAAGATGAGTAGTCCGAAGCGGCGGATAGAGACCGATGTCATGAAGCTCATGATGAGCGACTATGAAGTGACATTGGTCAACGACAACATGCAGGAATTCTATGTGATCTTCAAAGGGCCTACAGAAAGTAAGAGCACGGTTTTTTCTATGACAAATGATGCACTGATCCGGCTTAAAGTTGACGGGGACTGACGCGTGATTCTGTGTCTATAGCACCCTTTGCGGAAGGGAAATGGAAAGTCCACGTTGAGTTACCGGATCAATACCCCTACAAGTCACCCTCGATTGGTTTCGTCAACAAGATATTCCACCCCAACATTGATGAAGGGTACGTCTAGGCGCGTTGTGGACATGAAAGACACATCAATGCTGATGAGTATTGGGCAGGTCGGGTTCGGTGTGCTTGGACGTCATCAACCAGACGTGGTCACCCATGTTCGACATGATCAACATCTTTGAAGTCTTCCTTCCGCAACTCTTGAGATACCCGAATCCTACCGATCCGCTGAACGGAGAGGCTGCCGCACTCCTGATGAGAGAACCAAGGAGCTACGATGCAAGGGTCAAAGGTAGGTTGGTAGATCCTGACTACATGCAGGAGTACTGATCGATCTCGAAGAATACATAGCTCAATATGCGACGAATATCCACGACGATGCCGATGAAGACGAAGGCGAAACGGATGGCGAACTAAGTGAAGTTGAAGACTTCGACAGTGATGGCGAGGATGAACCTGCTGGTGCGATGGAAGATGTATGATCTAGATACTTTGGCGATTACGGCTGTCTTACAAGGGGTTTCATTTGGTGCTCGGAGTTGACCATGGGAATGGGAACGGAAAGGAACTAGGGTCACGCATGTAGGATTTCGTTAAGGGATTGTCATGCTCCATTTTTGTGCTCAACGAGTAGACTCGTCTCAACTCATATTTATGATATATCTCATTTTCTTACAGCATCGAAACCACATAAACTAATTCAGTGCAACGAGTATTGGGAGAAGCGGGTGCGTGCATTGACCCGGTGCGTCATTTGGGACTATCGTTGCGCAAGACTCCAATAGTCTCATGCTCAGGTTTCCCAGCCACGCGACCTTGAACTGCACCCTCTTTACTCCATACCTTGTCCCACTCTAGGCACCACCAAGTATTGAAACGCTAAATGACTCGAGGATCATGCTGAGTGCTTGTCAGGGCGCTGTCACATAATATAGCTCGCCATCAACCACGAATCCCGTGCATATCTCAACGTCTACCTCTTGAAGTATCCCCGCCTATGCCGTGATGGCTCAGTCGCTAGATGCACTACCACCAGAGGTGCTTCTCAGTGTGTTCTCATATCTGGATGTCTCAGACTTACTACAAGTAAGTCGCACATGTCTTGCGCTCCGCGATCTCGCCTGCGACCCTCTACTGCATCACGAGCGCCTACACCATGCCTCCTATATCTTGTCGATCGCACTGCCACGACGACCACTGAAGTCCACCATAAGTCCACCCAATTCTTGGATCTGGCTGAGCAGAACCAATGTCCTGTCTCGTCAGATAAGCAAGAGCCTCATTCGAATACGTTTGAGTCACAACCTGGAGCACAGGCCGAGTCCGCGAGACTTGGTTGAGAGAGCGATCCTTCCGTCTACCTGCAGCACTTACTCGTCTCCTGTTTCTCCAGCACTGATACAGTCGCAACAAGCAATACTGAGGAGAAGGTTGAAGGATGGCCTGGGGCGAAAATTGAACATGAGGCCTAGCATGGACAGCCTGGTGTCACTCAACATCATGCCAGAAGAGTGTCTGCGCCGAAGTGTCTCACCTGCGATTGTGGCTACGCGGCGGAAGGTGATAAGGGAAAGCTTGAAAGATGGTCTACGTGCTTGGGTGGAAGGCCGGGCGTTGCAGGCCCAGAGAAAGAAGGCGGACGAGGTGGAGGCTGCTGAAAAGCATACGGTCAAGAATCTCGTGCGAAGGTATGCGGCGAGGAAACTTGCCGTAGAGCGGGCAGAGAACGTTGATGCCGTGAATCTGGAAAAGAGAAAGGCGCATGCCAGATGGGGCAGGGAGGTCGAGGTGGCCAGGAAGGACGAAGAGAGGAGAGCTGCGGCGCATGGCTCTTGCGCCCACCCCACCAGAGCACATGTTTTGGGCTTGAAGAAGTTCTGGGAAGGCGTTATTCGGGCGGCTGCCGCTGGATGAAGTTATCCATATCGGTCAGTGGGTGAAATTGTTCATTCCTGTGTGATTTTGACGATAATGCGCGTTGTATGGATCAAGCATGGTGTATGGCGTTTGTAGCTCTTGATCGTCCTCGGTATCCAACATGGGTGATTGTATCATTGCCAACGAGTCTGTCTGTTCCACATGCTCACCGTACCTCGTCAAAATTGGTGCCTAACATCATTCGTTGCCGCTGAGATACCTGGATTCTCCTGTGACTTTCAATGCGGGGAACAGGGTTCCTAGTAGACTTGCTGCAAGGCTGTGAAAGGACGTTGCCTTGACGATGATATCATGTGAACAGCCGCCGTCGCCGTCGCCGCCGCCCACTCTGATAATAATCCAGTACCACGGTCAAGTTGAACATTTGCGCACACAACAAAAGTCTTCGTAGGTATAACAGGCAGTGCAGAGGTAAGTGTCGGATCCTTTGGTTGTGATGCCGGCTTGTTCAATTTTGACGAAATGACTTTTAGGCAGGAGACACCATTGCGAGGCTTGAGTTACCAAGAACTTCTCAGGCGCAGCGTGACCACGAGTCCTCCAGCACAGATAGCCTACGCAGAAAGATCAAAAGAGCACAAAACATCGGCGGAAGAGAGCGCATCTTTTCATATCGACTCTTCGCGTCTCGGAAATTCTCCAGGTTGTCCCGACAACGATAGCGCGTTTGCGTTTGCGACTTTACAATGTCCTGTGGTGGTGCATGCGGGGCCATTCACTCATCCTCGAAATCGCAATCCTGAAACCATTCCTCATATACCGAGCCAGAAGTACCTCTTTGGTCCGCCTGAGTCCCATGTTCAGCCCGATGCAGGTTTAAAGTCATCCACGTCCTTCGACGTCACATTCCCTTTCGACATGGTTAGAGAACAAGCGCCGGCACGAGATCCTCTTCAGCCCACTATGGCGAACGCTGTGCCTCCCTCCAAACCCCAAGCAAAAGAGAAGGGCCCAAATCTTATCAATAACAGTGTCTCTCAGCAACTATATCCAACCTTACAAAACCCACCTGCGATTGAGCCTCAGTTCGGCAAGCCTACAGCACTAGGAGCCTCTCCACAACCGTACTCAAAGACACAACCTCTTACGAGACTGATCGCAAATGTATCAGCTCCGCGACAAGTAAGCGGCAGTCACGGAGACAAATACTCAAACCTTTTTGTTGCATCGACAAAGCCATCGTACAGACCGGAGCTGCACAAGCCGCATATTGTCGCCAACCCACTGCAAGCGCTTCGAGACAGCCAGCAAGGGCCAAGTCAACCCAAATCGACGGCTTCATCACGGCCCCGACATTCCGATGACGATGTTTTCGAGATACCCAAGCCTGTAAACTTCCCCAGTTGGCAGCCGAAACCCGTCGCCCCTCCCACGTTTTCCTCTCAGCAATCCACAAACCCTTACTTCAGACCTCAGAATGTCGTTGACCTCACTTTCGATCGTCCAACTCAGCCTGCATATCGCGAACCATTCCAACAAGAGCAATATGCTGCCTCGGACCCTTACATGTACATGGACTCGGGAAAGGCCAACGAGGATCTGAAAGCGTTACTCGAAGGTGCTTTTGAGGATGAAGAAGATAAGCCACGGACGCGCAGAAGAAAGAGGCAGCAGGATGCTAAGGTGGAAGAACTCTCTGAGAAGATGAACAATATGACAGTCAAGAATGAGCAATCAACAGACAAGGATGACGATGCGGCCGGGGAAGACGCAGATGACGAGGATGATGGAACAGTCCCTGGACTCAAGGTCAAGCTTCTACCTCATCAGATTGAGGGCGTTAGCTGGATGACCGACAAAGAAACCGGCACGAAGAAGACTCGAGGTGTGCTGCCAAAGGGAGGAATTTTAGCAGATGACATGGGTCTTGGAAAAACGATACAGTCAATTGCCCTCCTGCTTATCAATCCCAAACCCAGTGCTGAAGAGCTCGCCAAGAGCAAACGCAAATTACCAGAAGGACTCGGCAAAGGTACGCTTGTTGTTGCACCTCTTGCGCTGATCAAGCAATGGGAGGGAGAGATCAAAGATCGTGTCGAAGCAGACCACGCCTTGAGTGTATGTGTCCATCATGGACCAGGCAGAACGAAGAACTATAAAGACCTGAAGAAGTACGATGTCGTTATTACAACTTACCAAACTCTGTCATCGGAGCACGCAGGATCGGAAGGCTCTTTGAAGGTTGGATGTTTTGGTATTCATTGGTACAGAGTCATCCTAGACGAGGCCCACTCGATCAAGAATCGAAATGCAAAGGCAACAAAGGCCGCTTGTGCACTCAACGCGGAATACCGATGGTGCTTGACCGGAACGCCAATGCAGAACAATCTCGACGAATTGCAGAGTCTGATTCACTTCCTCCAGATCAAGCCATATGACGACTTGAATCAATGGCGGGAGCAGATCACGAAACCCATGAACAATGGTCGAGGTGGACTTGCACTTAGGAGGTTGCAAGTATATCTGAAGGCCTTTATGAAACGAAGAACGAAAGATGTTCTCAAGGAACAAGGTACAGGAAAGCCAGGCGCCACAGGAAAGGCACCTGGTTTCAAGATCGTGGCTAGGACCGTTGAGAAGGTGCAAGCAGAATTTACTGTACAAGAACGTGAATTCTATCAGCGTCTGGAGTCAAGAACCGACCGAAGTCTTGAGATGATGATGGCGGGCAACAAGATGAGCTATGCATCTGCATTGGTGCTTTTGATGCGTCTTCGACAAGCGTGTAACCACCCCAAGCTCACTGGAAGTGATTTGAGCAACGAAACCGATGCATCAAACGGCACTCAGACACCGAGTCGAAAGAAGGCAAGTGTTGAGGATGATATGGACAGTATCGCGAACATGCTTGGCGGGTTGAGCGTCGAGACCAAGAGATGCGACGTTTGTCAGATTGAGCTGAGTGCCAAAGAGGCCTCTAACGGAGCCATTCGTTGTGCCGAGTGTGAAGCGGATCTGGAAGAGCAGAACTTGCAAGTCAAAGAAAAGCGGAGAGCCAAGAAAGAGAAGAGAATCAAGCAAGAACGACAAGCGATTCGAGCGCAGCGGAAAGAAGCTCGACGCGTTATCGAGGACAGCGATGATGAAGACGCTTCAGCCCCAGATGAAGAGGAGGAGGCTTCCTCCGTTGACGATGATGATGAGTACTCATCTGACGAATCCGATTCTCAGGAACCTGCACTACTGCAGTCCACAAAGATTCGACATCTCGTTTCAATCTTGAAGGCCGACTCTCACCAGCACAAGTACATTGTCTTCTCCTTCTTCACATCCATGCTCGACCTGATCGAACCATTTCTCAAGGAGAACCGCATTCGCTTCGCACGATATGATGGCAAGATGCGGAACGATGCGCGAGAAGCAAGCCTCCACTCATTGAAGACGGATCCCTCAACGCGGGTCTTGCTGTGTTCACTTCGTGCCGGCAGTCTCGGACTCAATCTGACCGCAGCCAGCCGCGTGGTTATTCTGGAGCCATTCTGGAATCCGTTCGTAGAGGAGCAGGCGATTGACCGTGTGCACCGACTGAATCAGACGCAGGACGTCAAGGTATACAAGCTTACGGTCAAGGGCACGGTGGAAGAGCGGATCTTGGATTTGCAAGAGAAGAAGCGGGAACTGGCAAACGCGACGATCGAAGGCAAGAAGGGTGCGATGAAGTTGACGTTGCAAGATATGCTGAAGCTGTTTGGACGCGATGCAGAGAGCGACCACCCCATTGAGGTGGACTCTCTCGGGATCGGGCAGAGAAGTAAAGGCTTGTTGGATTCAAGCGGGTCGAGGGTGGCTCCACAGAGTGCATCGACGTCGTCAGCAGGTGGTGGTCATGGCAGTGGTGGTCGCGAGAGGGAGAGGGAGCAAGTTCGAGTCAGTGACGGTACGAAGAACCCACGCAAGGAGCACGAGATCTATGGCAGGAGATGGTGATCTCAGGATCGTGCCATGATTTGGATATGCTTTTGAGTACGTCTATTGGGTTTGACGCAATGAACCTTGCTCAAACCATGTCGAATGAAGAACTTCTTGACTTCGGACCACTGGGACTGCACCACATGCGTGTTTGCTACGAGGCGTGTAGCGTCATCTGGTGGGCGGAATCCTGCAAAGTGTTCTACATACCTAACAACGCACGAGGCCAGCTTTCTCTGCTTATCCTTCGTCGACTTTGCCGCCATTCGAGATACAGTCAATCATCTTCATAGTCATCGTTCAGCGGGTGGCTGGATTCATCACACAATCCCTACCTGAACATAGGCCACTCTCATCATGTTCATGTGAGATTCGAGTGCCCTCCGTCCGATAAGGACAAATTAGCTCCTACCATAAAGTCTATCAGAGACGCCTCTCGGTAGTATACGGTTGACTTTCGAAAGCCAACCCTAAACCTGATTTCATGTACCCAAGTAGGTATTAGGTTATTGAGACGGCATTGCCGGTGATTGATGATGAGGGACCCAGAGTTCTCTGTCATGTACCTCTATCTTGCGAGATCATTTAAAGCTTTACAAGGCTGAAATCCTCGTATATTGACAATGGAGCTGACCATAAGAGGCCGCGTGTGGCCGCGTCAGAAGTTGCACGTCCCGGGAAACACCCTCTACTCCTCCGAAGGAACGTCAATCTCAGAAGCGAGGACATAGGCGTGGAAGTGGCGTAGAAGGCTAGAAGAGTTCGAGAATGTTTCGGCATTTGACGAATGCGTCAAAGCGCGGTCCGAGCTTGCAGCGTTACTTGCGGTTAATATACAAACACGACGATGAAGGAAGAAACCGGGAAGACCGAGATGAGCAGCTCGGTAAGAGCGATGCCGCAAGCAGCCATCATACTACAGTATGCAAGAATAAGAGTTGAGAATTGAAGAATACTCAGAAGGTCGGTTCCGATGATGGATAATGAAAATGCCTCACACCGAGATAGTTATACGGCAAAGCTCACATTCGCATCTGTTCGTCAACAAACTTTCCACTTTTCAACAGGCGCCACGGCCAGCCACGTTCCGTCCCTTCATCAATCCATTTCGACGATGCTTGTTCAAAGTTGCCTAACTTGCCGTAAGCACGGCCGCAGGGTGTTTTCGAATACTAGAAAACAAACTAAAAGGGGAACTTTCTGCAACCCAGGTCTAGTGGCACATGTTTCAGTCCCGGATGAAGTTGGAACCAGCCTCACGCGACATGGCAGATAATAATGGTTACGGCCAGACACATCCCTGCTTGCAGCCTGCAGGAAAAAACCAGACCAGGAAAACCAAAAAGCAAAAAACGTGGCAGCCACAAAATCACATTGCACCCCTCGTGGCTTTTTCCTGGCGTTTGCTCTATGCCCATTTGGATGAATCCCTCCGAAGTTAGAAGAAGCCACTAGCCGTCGGAGAAGGCCTTCGGACTCAGCGGAGCCCATGCGAAGCCTGACAGAACGAGGCTTGCTGTAACCAAGTCCCGTGCGCAGAGAGGACTGCAGCGGGCGTTCGGAAGGCGAAAAAAACGGCGGAAGTGAGCGATGGTATGGTCGCTAGGTGAGAAAGAGTCTATCAAACATGAAGATATGTTCAGGATACGATTCATCCACGAAGCAAACCGACGGATTCCAATACTACCAAGCACTCGTATTCCAGCAGCCTGATCGGATATGGCGGAACCCGTTCACAGTTCCGTCTACAGGAGAGGCAAGACCCAGCAGGCACAGGTTGGGTAGGCTGCCTACAGTACGATACCAAGGACATGGGCGGCAACCTTCACAAACAAGTACCGCCTACGTGGGTAAGTCCGGTGTGTGAAGTGTGGGTGACTCGATGATGTGCGTGGGGAGTTGACACCCCAGCGCAGCCCAGGGCAACACTTTACGTTGGATACTATGGATAGCGGCACAACCTGCAGCTTCACCAATTGTGCACGCTAAGCAGATGGCCAGTAGGCGTTGAGCCAGTAAGCAAAATCATGCAGGACGGGCAGGAGATCAATGCAAGAGCTAAGGACGAAACGTGGCCAAAGCAAGATCTAACCTGAAGACGTACAACGGCCGGAGACCAAATTGACCAATCTCTGCAATCGATGCACCAGGTCGTCTCTGCTTGGTGCCAGTTGATCATGCTGCCAAAGCGTCATCGATTTGTGCTTTGGTGTTTGCAACTCCACGAAATGGAATCAATTTCCACAACAACCCACTGCACGGCTCTGCTTCCATGCCATCAGTAAACGTCTCGATGACCAAGCCACAGGCTGTTTGGTTGGGCGAGCAAATAACAGGAAAGAGACGGTGTTCGGAGGGGCCGCAATTCGCATCCCCCTGTCGGCCCGGAACTCGTAGGGGCAAGTGGTGGCAGCCATGTGCTCGGGCTGAGATGAAAGCCCCCCGTCACATTACCTAGGTAGTGTCCCGTCACAGGCGTCAAAGGCGTCTTCGAGAAAAATCCATTTCATGCCCAGTTAGGGGTTAGTTGGCGGTTCAGCTCCCTCCCTCCCACACCCAGTGTCTGAGGATGATGAGTAGGTACCTAGGCACTGGCCATGACCACCAACTAGATCATCACCAACACGAACGTCTAAACTAACTCCTGATGCCTTTCCTTCCTCTTCTGTCTTTCTTAGCCTTGTACTAGCCTGTTGTAGACCGACCTTCAGCCGGGCTTTGCCTACAAAGCTCCCAACGTCAAAAGCAAGACTGTCTGTGCACCACCATCGTCAAAACCACGCACCTACCGACCCCGGCTCTGCGGAGGGGAAACTCCGAACAAATCTCAATGCCCCTGCCCATCAGCCCTTGAGGATTGATGCCGCTAAAACATCCAGGCCCCCCCCTTGCAACCTTCGCCTCCGCCTTTCTAGAGCCAGACAAAACCTGCAGTTCTTTTTTTATTTTGTTTCCAGTTAAAAGAACCCCCAAAGCCAGACTGACGGACCCTGACGGCATCCATTCTTCTTCGAGTCTGTTTCTACGATTCAATCCCTTTCCCATGATCTCCTGAGTGATACGACTGCCTCAGACTAACCTCTTTTCTTTTACCACTTCGAACCAATCTATCTCTCATTCACTTGGGAAAAGCAAGGCTCCTTTACCTGCTACGACGATCTTGGCTTCGACCTTGTCTACGGTATCCTACTGCGACTCCAGGTCCGGCGTGTCCAGTCATCATATCTCACCCCTAACGGCAGTTGGGCCATTCCTGCCTTATCTACAAGTTTCGATCTGCAGCTATCACTCTTTCATTGGTGCCTCGGTTCAACAACCACTTGGATCACCCTGCTGTCATGTGTCTTGTGTAGTTCTTTGAATTGGTCAAAGGTCTAACGTTGGGTTGCGCAACACTCCACCTCATATCTTCACCGCTACCCTGGACTTCCCGTCCGTCCATTACCTGGAAATAGCATATCTCTTACGACACATTTGCTCTTCTTCAATCATACGAGAATTCTGGGCTCACTCCAAAGAGCTTCAGCGCCGGCGGCCAGCACATATGTCACAGTTATCGTCAACGAGACAGCACGAGTGAACACTTGGATATTTCTGTATTCAATTGTGCCGCCCAATGGGTAATTCCCAGGGAAAGCCAGTTGTCTTGACTGATGAAGGTACATTCCCTTGTCTGAGTGGTATACACAAGACATGCGGCTAACACATCTCCACAGTCAATCTCAACCACTTTCGACTTTTGAGGGTGGTGGGCAAGGGTGCCTTTGGAAAAGTCCGTATCGTCGAGCGCAAAGACTCGGGGTTGACTTTTGCCCTCAAGTACATCCGGAAGGATGAAGGTATGTTTCCTGTGCGCTGTCTGCTTTGCAGCATGATATATTGACTCGTGTCAGTGGTCCGCTCCGAAAGCGTACGCAACATCATCCGAGAACGGCGAATGCTGGAACACCTAAGTCACCCATTTTTATGCAATCTACGATACAGTTTTCAGGACGTCGAATACCTCTACCTTGTCGTGGATCTTATGAACGGAGGTGATCTTCGGTTTCATATCCAACGAAAAACCTTTACCGAGGATACCATCCGCTTCTGGATGGCAGAATTGGCATGCGCTCTACGATACATTCACAGCCAAGGTATTGTACACCGTGATGTCAAGCCAGACAATGTGCTGCTTGATTCCGAAGGTCATGTTCACCTGGCAGACTTCAATGTCGCATCGGACTTCAAGCCCGGCAAACCGCTGACATCAAAGTCGGGTACCTTGGCTTATCTAGCACCAGAGGTATTCAGAGGGACGGGCTACTACAGTGAGGTCGATTGGTGGTCGCTAGGAGTCACGATGTACGAATCCGTGTATGGGAAAAGGCCCTTTGAGGGAAAGACCTACGACGACCTCGCCGAATCCATTTGTGCAGCCAACCCAAAATATTTCATCACCAAACCGCCCGTATCGATGTCCTGCCTCCACGCAATGACCTCGTTGATCGAAAAGGACCGGCGGAAAAGAATTGGCGCTACCGGTTTCGACACATTCATCTCTCATCCATTCTTCCAGAGCATCAATTTTGAGTTGCTAGAAAGGAAGCAGATACCACCTATATTTATCCCGTCCAGCGAGAAAACGAACTTCGACGCAACATACGACCTTGAAGAACTGCTTTTGGAGGAGGCACCACTCGAGGCGCGGGCTAGGAAGCAAAAGCCTAGAGCCGAATTGCGCACCGATGCTACGACTCGAGAGATACGGGAAGACGAGCTGCATCGCATGATTGAGACTATGTTTGAACCTTTTGATTATACCCTTGCAAGTTATGAATTGTAAGTACCAGGCACGACGAAGAGGAGACCGGGATCACTGACAGACACCAGGAACGCAGCATCCGCAGTGGCTGGCACGGTGCCAGACGAACATGAACATTTAGATACGACACAACACGATTCCCAATCCGTACCGACGTCACCGGACGGTTCACCACCGTTGTC
This sequence comes from Exophiala viscosa, assembly GCF_022695815.1. Taxonomy (NCBI): domain Eukaryota; kingdom Fungi; phylum Ascomycota; class Eurotiomycetes; order Chaetothyriales; family Herpotrichiellaceae; genus Exophiala; species Exophiala viscosa. The sequence continues at coordinate 824,181 of NW_026944358.1, read as the reverse complement.
GCCGAATACCATGCCAACAGCTTTCCATGCAGAAGAGTCATTCCCTCCGTTGGACAAATTGAGGGCAGCGCTGCCCCAAACGCAAACACAAACACACGTCCGGCCCGCTTCCTCTTCGAAGTCGTTTAGTCGTCCCATTCCGCCTCAAAGACCAATCGCAGCTCAACGGCAGCCGAGCAAAGGAGGTGGTGTGCAAATGGTCCTGGATGAAACAGGGAGCTGGTCGAACCTGGCTGACCAAACTCCCCCAGTCCCGGATCTTCACGGTGGTGAGATGCATGGGAAAGACATAAAAGGCAGTGGCAGCATGCTAGGATTCTTGAGCAGGAAGAAGGGTCGCGATCGAAGTCCCAAACCAAAGGAAGCTGGCGTCATTGGAAAGATTGGAGCCAGGCATATCATCAGCTGAAGTGGAGGAGAGCGACGCGAGAAGGGATCTACATTCTTCAAAATACAGTCAAGCTGTTGAAGAAATTCACCAGTCAACACCACGACTGTTCTGGTCAGGCATTGCATTTCTGCACAGCGAGTCTTAGCAACCATTTCATGATACACAGAATGTGTGCAAGACATTCAGCATTGGGGTCAGGTTTGGGAGGCATAACATTCTGGTTGCAATTTTGTACCAATATCATCAAGTATGAAATCCACGATAATTAAAGAGATGTAATTTTACAAAGACCCAGAACCGTATTGATAAATGATAATCCCACTGCGCAACCATCTCCATGATAACAATGCTAGTCTCGATTGAATCTAACAATGTGGGGATGGAGGTTACCTGGTGCTTTGGTGTTGATGTTGTTTGGTTTTGGGAAGCCACCCAGAGCCGTGGTTGCCAGGCGCAAAGGTCAATGGAGAAGCTTGGGCTTAGTGTGGCTAAAGATCCCAACTAGCACCCGAACAGCTAGTTATTCTCCGCCAATAACAGCCAAACGTCAACACGACCTACACACCCAATCCTCTACTCACTCACACTACCACTACTCTCTGTTCTGTCGTGCCCTCTTTTTGTTTTTCGTTGCTGGTTGCTGTCAGGTTCTTCAAGCCCACTGCTCGTCCTTTTGCACATATTCATTATCCAGGACGTCGAACCATGCTCAACTAATAGTCCTCCTCGAGGGTCGACAGACAAGCAGCAGCACGCGTCGCGTGGTTCCTGTCGAAATACCCCTCCCCTGCCATCCCCGACCGTCTTTACCATAACCACGGCCAACAAACGCCCTGTCATATCCTTATGAATGGCAGCTGCTGTATTCATACCTCCTTCACCCCATGATCCTTTCTCCAAAATGTCAAACATCTCCCGTCGAGTCCCTTTGGCCAGCATCTCGAACGCCACAAATTCTCCACACCGTCCTCTCAGCAACAGCGGCTCCAAAAGACCGCGTAGTCTGGCAAATGTTTCCCAACAGGAAAATGAACCTCCTCAGAAGCGCTTGGCTGTGGAAAAACATGCTCGAGATTCTCACACCCCGGCCACGCCGCATCGGCAGGCGCAGCCGACCATGGCCGAAGGGCGCGTCTTTGAACGAGGCAATGGCGAGTCAGGCACCACGGCCTTCCAGAGGAGGCTGGTCGCTGCTCGAGACAAAAGCGCCGGGCTTCGTGTGACCAAAAACGTGGAAGATCCTGGGAAAGAAGACACCATCCGTACCTGGCAAAGGCATTATAGAAAACTGTTTCCCAGTTACCGTTTCTACTTTGACGGGGTGTCGGACGAGGCTCGATCACGCTTCCTCCGACAGATCACGGCTCTTGGAGCGGTATGTTTTTGTTGCTGACAATTTGAGGCACGTTACTAACTAGTTGTTAGAAGGAGGAAAAGTTCTTTTCCAAAGCCGTTACGCACATCATCACGTCTCGCAATATCCCAGCGGACTCAGCAAGGAACAATGACTCGACACAACATCCGCCCGTGGACGACCAACCCCAGACTATCAACCCTTCGCTCCTAGAGAAGAATCCACGTGGACACGTGACGGCACCACTACGACGCGATGGCATGAACCAAATGGACATTCTTGTTCGAGGAAGAGAGATGGGAATGAAGATATGGGCTGCAGAGAAGCTTCAAAGAGTACTCACATCGATACTCGAAGATGCCGGTCACGCAACTCACGGTCGTGGGAGCACTCATCAGGGTCGGAATCAACATGAAGACTTGGGACAAGTACTGAAGAGCGAGAAGCTGTCGGCATATTCGGAAAGAGAACAACCCTTTTTGTCTCTCGTAGGTTTCAAAGGTCCTTTCATCTACGTCCATGACATGGATGAGAAGTACCGCCCTACTGTGGTCAGAGAATACCCCAAGGTATCCAGGCGTTCAGAAGGAGAGTGGCCGCAATTCCGTTCTGCTAGCGTTGGGAAATGTCCCTTTGTGGAGGATCCAGCCATGAGAAGGGAAATTGAACAAGAACAGCGAACAAGGGCCAGAATGATTGGCTTACAACAGCAACAGCAGCAGGCCGTGGAACCACAGATGCCTCGAACAAGATCACACGGGACTGGTACTGACGCGGGCAAAGTTGATCCTCCACGTCGCACGAGTCCAAGAAAAGCACTGCAGGTTGTCCACAATACCGCCAACCTCCCAGTTGACATGGACGTGGAACTCAAGGACACAAAGGCACACCACCATACACACGAACGACAACCTTCCTTCCCTCCAATGCCCGAGAAACCGGCTTTTGAGTTTGTCCGCCCACCTCAAATAAATCTGATACGGGAACCTGCAGCGTCCGGGATTCAAAGGTCGAATTTGACTTCAGCCATCCAGTCACAGATGATCTCTTCCACGGCCGCCACCGGGGTGAAAGCCGGAACAAGCAAGGAGGTCCATCATCAGCTCAAACGTCAAGTTCTCGAGCGTACACATACGGGCAGTCTGTCAGTTGGTTCTATACCGTCATCACATCGCATGAATGATCTTGCCGGCGCATTGAAGAATGTTCGGGCACCTGCTCCACAGCGAGCGGCCAAAGCCAAAGCACAAGAAAAGTTGGGCGGAATCCAAGAAGAAGCAGATCCGCATGCCGATGATATCGCGGCAGAGCGAGCTGCACAAAACACGCGAAGGAAGAAGGCCGTGAAAAGAGACCCTAAGCCAGGATACTGCGAAAATTGTCGTGACAAATATGATGATTTTGAAGAGGTAAGCAGTCTGTACTCCTGTACGGTTGACCGCGCTAACTCGTCTTAGCATATTATTTCACGCAAGCATCGAAAGTTTGCCATGACACAAACGAACTGGACTGAGCTCGACGCCCTACTGGCCAAGTTGCAAAGTCCATGAGACGATACAGCATTTGTGGAGTTCACTGGGGGGTGAGCGGGATTCTGCTCACATGGAGATCGACAGCACGAAAACAGCATTTTCACTCGCTTTACAGTACAAGCATTACCAGGTCTTGCATCTTAGCGACGAGCATGTTATACTTTGGAAGCATCAGCAGTGCCAAAAACCTCTACACAAAAGCAAAAGAAGGCAGGTCATGATGGGTTACCATGGGGTTGGGGCCTCGATCTGTTCCAAAATTATCTAATTCAGCCGGCCATTCTCTACGATACAAAAGGCGGCAGCGACTAGACAAAGAAGATGAAGGGGGGAAAGGGAGCAGCGGAAAAAGTCGCCGCCCGAGTGCTCGTTGATGAAGCATAAGCATTTTTTGATATTGAGCCATCAGTTGTTATATCGCAATGAGTGGCAATTGAGCGATGGTGTTGATTGCATTGAGCGTTACATTGTGTCGTTGTTGCGAAGCTTCCGATAGGATCACTGTAATGGAACTCTCACTTGAGGCGTCTATTGTTGATTGTCCAAGCACTCTCTACTAAGTTAGCCTTCAAGCCTGGACAATTGAGGTTGTTGGTGAAGCATTTCATTTTATTCTATCTTCTGCCTGAAGACGGACGGCGGACCGAAGCCGCGAGAGGTTGCCGGAAACGGCATGCCAAATTACCGCATTCGGATGAGCGCTCGAGTATTGATGACCCAACAGGCAAGGTTATAACTATTTACGAAAGTTCTACTCTTTTGAGATCGACAAAGGTGCCTTGCCTAGTTATCGAGCTGGCCCATCGAGAGAAGTGACATTTCTCCCAGAAAGGTAGGGTACATTGCTTTATTGGGGAACCAGCGGCTATCTCACGACCCATCAAGTCGAAAACTACTTCGAAAGGTTTGAAAAACTTCTGAATGGATGAAAGGCAAAAGTGCCCTGGAGGCAGGCTACGTACGTCCTTAGGCAAGAGAGGCGGACTGCCTGAAGCGGTATAGAGAGTTACCGCAACGGGCGTCTGGCCAGGTATTTCGTGACCCAGCGGACAAAGAAGTACTGAAATACTACTACTTTACTGAAACCGCCAAAGGCAAGAAGAGGTGTATTCCCTGAAGCGGTATAGAGACTTACCGTAATGGGAGTGTGATCACTTTATTCATGACCCATCAGGAAAGAACTACTGAAAAAGTACTACTTTGCTGAATCGACAAAGGTGCCTTGAGTGAACAGACCTCCTGCCTGGGAAAGGGAAGGAGGACTACCATTTCGGGAGTATTCGAGCGTTTCGTGACACAGCAGTCGAAAAACTACTGAAAAACTACTACTTTTCTGAGTCGACAAAGGCGATATCTGCCTGCCCGAAGCCTGGTCTGCTACCGAGACGACCCCGTGCGAGAAAGGATATTTTCCTGAAAAGGTAGCCGGGATCGCTACATTGGGAGTTCGCTGAGTGTTTCATGATACAGCACTGGGAAAACTACTGAAAAAGTTCTTCTTTTTCGGACGACGATACAAGGCGGCGTTGATGTAAAGAAGATGATATGTTTCCTCAAAGGGCATGAAGAATTCCCGAAAGGGGTTACGACAATATATTCATGACCCATCAGACGAAAAACTACTAGAAAAGTTCTACTTTTCTGACATGGACAAACGCAAAGGCGCCTCAAGCGAGTAGTGCGCTGAGTGGTACCGCCAGATTTCCCAGAATGGCATGAGGAGTTGCTGGATTAGGAATGTGGCACCGCGTTTCATTACACAGCAGTGCCAAATTAACTAGTAAACCTCTGGTTCAGTTCGGCACCTAAAGACGCCTTTCAAAGCTTCTCTCCCTTGAGTGGAACCATCATTTACGAAGTCAAAAGGAGACCTGACAAAGAACGACTCATATGTCGGCGGTCGATGAAAACGTCAAATATGTTTACATTGCGGTGTCAAGAATGGGTGCGCTACTGTCGATGTTGACAAAGGACTGCTTTTTGTGGACAAAGGATTCGGGCAGACTCGACAGCTCACCGATTCTGATGCTTTGCTCCTCTGTCCTCACAAAAGCAACAAAAAGATGGCTAAGTTACCCGCATCCGGACTCATTGTCACGTACACCTCAAATCTCCTTCCTTTGTCGTGGAGTGCTGAGTCGAAATGGAAGACTGTACGCTTCTCGACTCGATCTGCTCGAGTGTCCCCTTTCCATTGATTTGCTCATTTCACACTTTTAGTTTTGCGTTCCTTGCGCGTGAGAGATATACACTACAGCAGAACTCGCAGCTACCACAACTCGATCTTGCGCACAGTTGTCATCGAGCTTTGTACACCATCTGTGGCTCTCGCGATCAGCCCTTACCTCAGCATGGTACTCTTCCCCGTCGTACAAGCGGGAGGTCGGGCTTACGAGCCCGCACCTTGGACTCGCGACCGGAGCAAAGTGCAAAGACGGATAAATCGATGGCGACTAAAGAGGTGGTTTGACAGACAGGCCGAAGCGTTCGCCTTGTCGAAAGCCAGAGTCAAGGAGGACGACGATGCCGACTGGGAGTGTACAGATATGCTTGGCCGTGGCGCCTTTGGGATGGTCGGCCAATGGTCCAAATACGACAGTCGAGGAAATGTTGTTGATACTATTGCCATCAAACAAGCCGACATCGACACGTACCGGGAGGTCGCGGCGGATGGAAGCCCGACGTTACCCTGGGAAGCATTGATCATGAGAGGTCTCGCTCAGAACGGGTGCAACAACTCAACTGAATTGCGTGGTCTCAAGTTCTACACCGCTGAGTCTCCAATGAAGTGGAGATATTACCTCGAGTACTACAAGTATGGGTCTTTGCATAGTCTGGTTGAATCTTACAAGGACTGGAATAGGAGACATCCTGGGCGACCGTATGTATTCATTCCAGTGAGGAGGTGAGATGTGCTGACGAGATTCCACAGGGAACGCATTCCGGAGGCGTTCATATGGCAGGCGCTTCATGGCCTTGCATTAGCTGCGTACCACATGTGGACGGTGCGCTTTGACGATATCGTGATACCCGGCAGAGATCCATATGTCTTGCACCTGGATTTGAAGCATGAAAATGGTGAGTAACGAGCCTTCCTTTGACAAGGCAACATGGATGTTCTGACGGCAGTGTAGTCCTCCTAGGCGATCCGCGCCCCGATAGAACGAAGATGCAGTATCCTACGCTCAAGGTGGGAGATTGGGGCATGGCCGAGTACACGTCCAGGGACGATCCGAACAACAGCCGGAAATACAGAAACTATGGTACAATCATTTGGATGCCTCCGGTAAGTATTCTGGCTGTGGCAAGGACTTCTGCGGACTTCACGTTGACTCTGCTCACAGGAACAACGCGACCGCGGCAGGTATGGCTCGAATTGGCGGCACAGAGTCCTGGGAACGTCCGAATCTCCTTACAGCATCGCGCATGTGATTTGGCAAGTGGGCGCCAATATCTACGGCCTGATGACCATGGATTTGTACAACGAGCAGCTCGATAAGATGGTCGACCGGTGCGAGAGGTCGGAACATGAGCTGCGTGGTTGTGGATACTCGCCATTTGGGCCCGGCGGGTATCGAAGCAGCCATTACTCGTCGAAGTTGACCAAGTTGGTCGAAGATTGTCTTAGGTTGGATCCGCATTTGAGACCTAGTCCGAGTGAGTTGGGACAACGGGCGTCGGACGGAATGCAGCCGTATACTGATAGGTATCTGAGGACGGGGAAGTTGGACGTCTTGAGACTCAATATGAATTGATAGATATGTTTGGGAGATTTCAGTAACGATACAGCCCGACAGTATTGACGTACTTGATCGATCCCTTGTATTCGGCGGTAGTATGCTAGTACGATTCCGCGCATTCGTTTGTCAGCATGACCACGCAGATAGCGGTCTGTTTCCTGGCAAGCATGCCACAGACAGCTGTCGCCTTTGACGAATATGGTGCTGTGTGTCCGGAGAGCTTCTGTGTCCGGGAATGATCTCCAAACATGAGCCACTACGGCTTGCATGAACAATAGATAGGCTTTCCCGCGCCTAAATTCGAGGACTCGTATCCGGTGCGATGTTTGGAAAGAAAGCGCCGCGACCAGGGATTGACAATGGACGATGTCATTAGATTCGGTAGTGGACGGCTCCGCAGCGTTGCATTCCCCCATACAGACCTGTTGGCAAGGGAACATGATTTCTGCGGCTTCCGTGAAGCGCCAAGGGTATATCGAAAACCCCTGCCGGACGTCGAGAGCAAAGTAAAAGTTCATGCAGTTGTCACCTTTGCCGCGAAACCATTTCCACGGAGTGGGTGACTTGTTCGTCATAGGGGAAGCTGAGTCTGAAAGATCGCTTTTCAAATCTCTCGAGTTGTCAAACAGGCCGTCAAGCAAGTCGCCCAGCTTTGTATAATCCCACGCTTCCGCACATTCACAACGCTCTCCTGCGAAGATCAAACTACCTGGAAAGACCTGGAAACGCAAAGGGCCATTGACAGGAAGTTCCAGTGTTTCTATGACAGTCATAAATATGACTTGACCATTTCGGGCTGAAATTGTTGGTCCCAGAAATGCACCTGGAAGGCGAGTACCAGTGACGGTACATGCCATTTCGCAAATTTCCCTGGAAGTCATCCAAAAGCCTTCGAGGTCGGTCTTAGTATCTGACAGGACAGAGAGTACTTCTTCAAAAAGGCTAGGTAGCCGTAACCGTGCTGCCACCATCGTGTCGATGTGGAGGTTGGTGTAATCATCGTACGCATTGTCAATGGTGGAGAGTGCTAGTAGGTCGATGAAGAGTCCAGCGGCTTGTGAAAGTGCATCTAGTGGCATGTTGCTCCAGAATAGTTCTGATCGATCGAGCACACACCCAATGTCCAGGTCATGTTTAGTCTCGAGCAGTCGCTCAAAAAGGCCGACCACTTCTTCGACAGGCCTGAAAGCCTTCATGCCACCACGATCATCGATGGATTTGTTGCCAAGATAAATGTGTGGAACTAGCTTACTTGCCATCAGCACCATGGCCTGGCTCACATGATCTAAGCCGTGCACATCCCGCAAAATTTGCAAGCGGTGCTGTAAGTATGGTTTTAGCGACACCATTCCAGACCAACGGTTGGAGGCAGACACGTCGGAAGCAGATCGACTTTCCCACAAGAGGCTCTCTTGGCCTTTGCTGGCTCGGAAAGTCTGTATGAGCCATGTCTCAGAACGTATCTGCGTGATGTGGAGCATAATTCTGCTTCCTGCTTGGATAAGTTCGCATCGTTCCGAATTTGTACACTCGAAAGGACCCCGGGGGGCAGGGCGAAGGGAAGGAGGTGTGCCGGTGCACCACCTGATCAGGCCTATCACCCAGATGGCAAAGTCAGCTGGGATCTGAAATATGGCAAAGACTGCCTCTCCCAATCGTTCGATCTCAGCCATGGCTCTCATCATTTTCGCAATTTCCGTCGCCGAAGGGCATGCATTGCAGGGTAAGTAGCTAGGATCTTTGGCAGCTACCCCAATCTTTTCTTTCCATAAAGGTACCTGAGGTTTCCTGATACGTCCAGCACCGGAAACGACGGGGCTTTGTAAGTTTTTCGGATCTGTGCCACGTCTGAGCATCTCCCACACATTAGTGTCCCTTACGATACGCTCAAAGAAGGATACATACTGTGGACGTCGAGGTCGACGTGGCAGTTTGCTCATCGTGCAAGCCGGAGTCATTGGTGTGACTAAGGTAGTCTGAAAGACAAAGTTTCTCCATGATTTCGCCTGGCGAGTAAATTAGAGTACTCCAACCGAGTAGCAAGTCGGCGAACCCTGAACATTTCAGTTTCGGCTCAAGTATTTCGAATAGTTGTTTCAGTTGTCCAATGGTAGGCAGCATCTGATCTTTGGGAGCAAACTCCTTCAGAAGCGTGTGCAGCGTCTGAGCAGCATCGAAATTGAGACCTGTAGTAAGCAAGGTAGCTGCTAGGCCGAGAAAGCGGGCTGAATGTGCATCAGCGTAGGGTGACAACAAGAGCTGTGCCGGAGCGACAACATACTTCCTGCGTCCGTCGATGCCAAATAGTCAGCAGAATCGCCAGCCATATACCCAATACTGGCACCCAGACTCTTCAAGATATATGAAGTATGTTTGCGCCGTCCAGCCTGCTCCATTTTCACCCTTGTCTCCGGACACATTGCCAATTGTGCGCCGAGTTTTTCGCATGCCAGGAGGGCCAAAGGCTGGACATTATCACTCGTGCATGCGCGCAGTAGGTCCGTACCGATACTGACGACCTTACCGACACCTGTATCGACGCTCCAAGAGAAATTAAGTCGAGAAGGTTGAGGCTGAAGATCACTCATGATGGTGCTGACACGACAGTCCACTGACGTACCTCCACAAGGGAAGCGCGGTGCAGATTTAGATTGGGTATTGGCGACTTAATCACAAACACCAAGTGCCAGTTAGTCGTGCTTCAAGTTGAAGTTTTCAAGTAGGAATCGTGGTGTCAGTGGAGGACCACAGGACGTTCCCCTCATTCACCTGTATATGCAGATGGTCGAAAAGGCTGCCACCAGTGCCCAAATGGCGATGCATCGGCACAGACGGGGTGGTGAAGCCCATTGGCCGCCATCATGTATGGCTGCGGAGCAGGCCAGCGTGTTGGGGCAAAGCATGACCTCGCCTACAACCGCACTATTTGTGCTGCTGACTTACTGTGAGTAGGTGTTGGGCCATGGTCCTCTTACCTCTCATAGGCAAAACAAGAATGTCAACAATATGGGCGTTTGGGTGATGAGGTTGAAATGAGATTTGAGTTAAAAACTAGATGGTACACCATTTCTCCGCAAAGTATGTAAATCCCGCCAAGGCTGGAACTTCTGGTTCAGAGGTTCTGTGAGGCGCATTCGTAGAGTTGACGTTTGCCTTTCACTTGATCTGCAACTTCCGTCTCACTCGCGCAGTCAGAGATCATCTTTCCTGCGGCAGATCCACTGTCCTTGACTGGCCTTGCGTTGCTCTTTCCTTCAACAGCTTCACTGCTCGTCGAAGGACTGACATGGCTGGTGTACCACCTTCTTCATTTCCTTGAGCTGGATCTCGAGTCCTACTATTCTTTCGCCGCCTGGTTATCCCCAGTCCAGATATAGACTCATCGTTTATCCCTTACTCCAACGATCGAATTACGAGTCTACGCTATGGAAGAAGCAAAGACGCTCATCCGGACGACCGTCCGCACCTTCTTTACCCACCCAAAGCAGATTCTCATCGTGGACGCCCTCATGCTTCACTCGGTCCTACAAATGGACGACCTCACAGTTCTCGTTGCTGCGCAGCCTAAGGATATTCGAAGTCTTATGAACCCTCTTCGTGCCGCCCGCCTTGTTCAGAGTCATTCCCGAATGGAAGTCAGAGTTGGATCTCAACGCGGAAGTCCCAGAGAATACTACTACTGTCCATTCCATCCGGCAATTGATGCCATCAAATACCGCATCGCGAGATTACGTAAGAAGGTGGAGGCTCTATATCAGCAGGACGAAACAAAAAGGAAAGACTGGCGGTGCCCACGCTGTAAAGCCGAGTATGACGATCTGGAGATCTTAGACAAGGCTGGACCCGAGGGCTTCTACTGCGACCGCTGCAGTGGCATACTGGAGCAAAATGTGCAGGCAGCGCAAGATCGAGGCAATCACGAAAAGATCCGACGCCTGAACGACCAGCTTAAGAAATTCGACAACATGATTCTCAAGATCGACAGGAAGGACGTTCCAGAGAACGACTTCGCCTCGGCCTGGGACAGGAAGAAAGACGTTCCCCGAGAACGTGGTGGGAAGGAGCAGAACCAATACGTTGAACTCAAGCGGGACAACAAGAACTTGAAGCGTGGGCCGGAGATGGTCAAGGCCGAGAACTTGGCAATCAACCTCACCAGTGGTGCAGAGCATGACCGAGAAGAAGCCGAACGTAAAGAGGAAAGAAGAAAGCTACTGGCCAAGCAGAACCAATTGCCTGAGTGGCACACGAGCAGTGCGATTGGAGCCGCAGCTGGCAGTGCTGCGGGTATGAAGACAGAAGATACAGATACGAACGGTTATATCCCCAAGAAGGAAGAGGACGACGAGGAAAAGAAACCTGATCTTGGAGCAGGCAATGCAACCACGATGCTTCAGGATGAAGTTGCGGCTTATATGGCCGAGATGGAGCGCGAGAGGCAAGAGGCGGAGATCCGTGCTAAAGAGGAGGACGAGGACGAAGACGAAGATCTGGAGTTCGAGGATGTTGACGTCGCTGGCACCAGCAATGTAGGCACGCCAGCGAGTGCACTCGATTCGAAGCCCATCAACGGCGTGAAAAGAGAGTTTGACGAAGAGAGCGGACCGAGCAGCGATGCTAATACTCCGGCGAGTTTTGGCGCAGACTGGAGTCGGGACAGTAAGAGGGTGAAATTTGAGAATGGTGCTTCCAACTCGAACGGCGATGCTAAGAACGAGCTGGACGTCAAACCGGAGCCGGAGGGCGATTCGGAAGAGGACGAGGATTTCGAGGACGCCATGTAACACACATAGGAGGCTTAGGAAGACTCCGCCCAGCGTGACTTTGGGATCGGAGGGCACCATGGACAAGGAGTTCTGGGTCATTAAGCATCAGGGATACTTTCCAAAAGCGAGGCGTTGAGGTCGGGGGCCGCTACTTGGAAGGTATCAAGGTACGACAGGCACCTGCTTATTCGCGGATGGGAGTTAGGAATAAAGATCAAGGTATGTTTAGACACGCCAGGGCTTCCTTTTAAGAACAAGCGAGCCATGTCATGATTTACTGATGCGTTGTACCCCTCTTCTTCTCAGCCTTCTTGTCCGTTTAGCATCCAGGCGCAGGTCCGCTTACAAGTGTCAGCTCGGGACATCCTGCGGCAGCACCTATTGACAGCCCATTTTGAATCCGGAAGCATTCATTAGATTTATACGCCATATACAGCGCTGGACAATACTATACAATGCTAACAGCTCCTTGCCTGCCATCCATCACGAGCCTCCATGGTATCGCCCTTGTTGGAGAATTGCTGCACTCGTGCGCCATGTATCGAGAAGGAAACCCCCTCTGTCGCCAGGGCAATTCCTGATTGGATCCACCTTGTCCTGTCCCCTGTGTATTGGTCGTACGGTGTTGTATCATCGTAGAAGACGGAATCTGCCCGCTCCGCCTCAACATAGCCTTCCTGGCAGCCCCCATCCCAGCATAATCGGTCGGGATAGGGAACCCGTCCCTTACCAGGCCGCATTTCTCTCAAGTTGGCCTCACTCTCTCCTCGTCTCAGTCGCTTGCTGGACGACCGTGAACATACCCGAGCGTTCTTTCCTCACACTCGTGACGTCAAAGCAGTCCTTGTTATTTAGCCATTATCTCGTTGCAAATTTCCACCCATCTATTTCCCAAAGATCAACCTCAGAATCCATCCACCAACCCAATATATCAGGAGCATGGCAACGATGAGAATCCCGGCTAACTTCAGTATCGCCATCTTATCGCCCTGTTTTGCCATGCGCGTCATGCGTCCCGCCGACCCGCGGATACTCGTGCTCATATTACTGAAGACTTCATTGGTGTTGTCCAGTGTCTCTTGAGAGCGCGCATTGTCGTAGATGTCCAGCGTGATGTGTTTGAGGGCGGAGGTCTTCTGGGACAGTGATGAGAGGAGGGCATTGTTCTGTCTACATCGTTCAAGAGTGGTTAGCAAGATCTCTTGAGGGGCAGGGGAATAGATTAGGGGTAACAGGGCCGACTTACTCTTCGCGAGCGTAGGCGTCCGACATGGTGCCTGATAGTAATATTTACTTGATATTCAGGATGACGATGTCCGCGGTGGATGCTCTGGATGCCGTGCTCGGATTGAAGTCCAAGAGTCTGGCAGACTGAATTCACAGGAGATGATGACCTGTAGCGACGATGGTGGGAATCGGTGGGAGCGTGTGTTGCTGTGCGGTCTGCAGTCGTGCGCAGGTCGCTTGCTAGGACAAGGCAGAATGGTTTGCGAAAGGTCAGGAGTGTATGCGGTCACGGAGTATTTGGGTTTGGGCACAAAGAACAGACAGTTGACGTTGCGTGTGTTGGAGATGTGGAGGCGGAGGAACCGGCAAGATCAGGCGCAGCCTCGTTCGCAGCCACTAACAAAAAAGCCGTAGGCGAGGCTGAAAGGATTGGCTTTCACTTTTAGATGCATCACAATATCACATTGTAAGTGATGATTAGTAGATCTCGTACATCATCGAATCGCTAGAGTCTGCCTTCACAATGAAGAAGCTCCTCAACGAAAGTTGGCATTTGCAACGCCCGCAGCATGGAGTAAGTGGCAATATATTGAAATTACCACATATCGTTGTCAGAAAATGATATACCCATCAGAACTCCCGTCCACCCGCTATGCTATAAGGAAAGAGGAGGTGGCTCGACTCTTATGGGGCCGTGGTCAGGAGAAGATAGTCCCCTTCAAGAGACAAAATCTTTCGGACACAATGAAAGCAAAATCCCTCTGCCCCATTGAGCCCATATAGAGGTATCACCACATATCATCGTCATCGTCGTCGTCCAGCTGAGATCCGTATTGTCCCTGCTGAGGCTGATGGTACTGGTTGTACCCACCATTATATGATGATCCGCCGTTACTTTCAGTCGAGTGCTTGCTGCCTCTTGACATCGGGCGTTGACCAGCGCCGCCTTCATACTCATATCCAGACGAATCACCGCGATCCGCTTGAGCACCGTATTGTTGTTGCTCATGCGATTGCTGCTGCTGCTGCTGCTGTTGTGCTTGTTGCTGCTGATTAAATTGTTAGCCCAACATTCCTCGAATTGAATTCAAACATAAGAAACTCACCTGTTGATATCTCTGGTATTGCGCGAATTCCTCCGGCTGCTGGTCTTTTTGCTGTTGTTTCCGTTGCTGCTTTGCGCTCGTAGGCAGATTCATCTGCGGATGCATCTGTTGAACTTTCGCCAAATAGCTGTACATGAAATTGCTCAATAATACTTGCGAATAGAGGGCGCGACGTGGGTTGGCCAGTTTGATATGTGCCATGCGATAGATTGCTCTTTCTTCCAGGATGGAGAATCGTGTCCAATTATAGTCAACGTCGGGCGTGAGTTCTCGGTAAGGTGGTTCGGGTGATAGAGCGCGTTCAATCCTCTTCTTCAAGTTGCTCTCCTTGTCCCCTTTGGCTTTCTTTCCTCCAAAAATCGAAGAAAACAGGCCCTCCTTCTCTTTCTTCGTATCGTTGCCAAATGACTTCCGCTGACTTTCCTTCTTACGCTCCTCTTCAAGTTTCAGGCCATCCCGATCGAGTACGATGCTCTCACGACCTTTGCCGGATCCGTCGATCGATGTTTGGAGAACATCCAGTCGAGTGTTATCGTGCTGTTGGGGTGGTTTGGAGATCTTGGCTTTAGGCTTTTCAGCCTTTTCCTTTTCCTTTTCTTTTTCTCCTTCTTCTTTGCCCAAAAGCCAGCTCCAACTGGACTTTTTACTGTCGTCCTTCTTTTTGTGGTCCGCCCGTTTGTCCACGGTGAGTGTGGGTATGAAAGATAGGTTACTCGTGTTGGTGTCATTGCCCGGAAGAGGTGAAGGTTGTTCAAGGGTTTGCGTGGGTTTCGGCTGAGGCGGCATGAAATTCGAGGGCGCTGATGGGCGTGGATTAACATTAGGCAGAGAGCCTTTGGAAGGCATGGGAGGTCTCTGGGGAGAGACCTTCCTGGCTTTATCCTCTCTCGACGACACTCGCTCGGGATGTCGCAGGGGTGGTTGTGAAGGTGATTGTCCTGTCTGTATCGGAGACGCTCGCTGCGGCTGGGCAGCTATCCGAGGCTCTTCTGGTGGTGGGACTTCCACAATCTGCGGTACAGGTCTTGGTTCGGTTGGTGTACTGGGATTTAGGAGGGGTTTAGAGGTGGGTAACTGCCTCTGCATCTCTGGCATGCTAGACGTGCTCACTCTTCTCGTAACATCATCTTCGCTAAAGATGGAGTCAAAAGTGGACGGCACCGATGAACTAAAACTGGCCGACGATGAAGACACTTCACGGCCGGCTGGTCTCGAAAAGTTCGTCTTCGCCGCAACATTCTTTGAATTGGTGGCCGAGCTTGAGGGGTCGTTCAACGTCTGAGCGAGGTTTGAAACGTCCATGGATGCAAAGCTTGGGATAGGAGGAATCGCGGGTACGCCAGATTCTGGGGATTCAGGCCTGCTCCCAGAAGGACTCTCACTCGCCGCTTTTCTCGCCGCTCTTTGCGCATAAGTGCTTCTGTCTGCCCCTCGGCCCTTTACGCTGCCGCCGCGTCTGTAAGTTGTCCTTGTTGATCGCTTGAGACTGGAGCCCGGAACAGATGGCAAGATGATGTCTCCGGCGTCGTCCTCAACTGGTTCGTCCAAACTCACTCTTGACAGACCTACAGTGTTAGCCACCAAGGATTCTAGTTCCTGCAAGTTCGGATCCTGAGGTGTTGTCCGTCGCGATTGGGACTTCTTCCTCTCCAATCGATCAGCCCCATCCTCATACCCAACGGAACTATTGATTTGTCGGGATAACATCGATTTCTTGCGACGTAGGCTACTGCTTCCTCCATCGCTAGTCAATGAATTTGACCTCGAAGATGATGGTGATCCCAAAGTTGACAGCTCGCCTGATCTTCGTCTTATCTGTTCCGCCTTGCTTTCAAGGAAGGTCTTGAACTCTTTGGGGGCTAGTTCTGGATGCAGACGAGCGGGCACCCAGAACAGTCTTGATGAATCATCTTCACTCGAGTCCGACTCAGGCGCACTGGGCATCCCGGCGGCATTGAGTTGGGGTAAATCAGGATCATCGGTTGCGCCCACACTCATTGACATCCGCCTCAAAGCTTGTAGATTGCTCAACTCTTGCGCCAACCCGGCGGGACTGGACTCGTAGTCAATATCGTTCAGGGGAAAGGGAGAAATAGCTGTGTCCGATGGCGAACGTTCTCTTGTCCCTGTTGGTGATGATAGCGGCGAACCATTACGATCCCAAGGGTGACCCTGTATGGATGGGCCTCGTGAGAGCCCGTTTGATTGTGTGACAGCATTATTGTTCGAAACCTCTCCGCCGGGCATTGGCTTCCGCTGTGAAGGGACTTTTCTTGGAGATCTCTCGTCTGCCCTGCGTGTCTCGTGCGCTAGCCTTTGAGTATGTGAAGTTGCATGTTCTTGCGCGTATGTTCTGGGGTTTCGAGGGCCGGATTCGACATCGTCATCGTAGAGGTAACCGATGGTTTCGGTGACATGATGGCTATCATCGCTTATCGACAAGTGTGGAAGATGCCCTCTCCGGGCTGCGAAGCTCGCGCCCGTGTCTCTAGGTCGCGTTGAACTCTGCAAAGGTCATCGTGTCAGTTATACCGGACCCCTAGCATGCCATGTGTGAAAGATATGCTTGGACTGCGCACACGCATCCACCACTACTTTACAATATTCTTCTCCAACACCGCAGCGAATGGTCAAGGAATCATGACATAGACGAACCTGCATGGGTCGGATCAGCGGCTTTCGAGCCAAAGTCGACACTCTCTGTCCAGAATAGCGTGTGGAACGACAGGTAACAGCTTTCCTCCTGGCCCGCCTCCTGCGCGCGATGGCCGGTCGGTTGCTGCTCCTGAAGGAACTCTTGTGATCATCGGATTCGGTCGGCTAAAGTATCTCGAAAGGGGATATCCGTGACGGGAGGCAGCAGGCAGGGTGTTTGCGGTTGAATGACGACCGGTCATAGAATTTAGGACGTGGAGAGAGCGTGTGCCATGTATGCCATACACCAGAAGAATCGGTCTTCTGGGATGTCAAGGGAGTGCTCCGTGCTAAAACAGGCTCGTCGTGATATCCAGCACTGGAGCCGCGCTGGTGTGGCCAATGAAACTTTATCAACCCCTGCTCCGAGGTGTCGGGGTTTAGGGTCTTGGTGGTGCCGTAACTTCTGAGGGTGGGGGCGCTGCATCCAAGTCAAATTGGCACCAATTGACAGATCTCATAGCATTGCTGTAGTAGGCTCACATACTGGGACGAGATGATGATTTACGATACGGAGTGATATGAGAAAAGCTGCATATATCGACGGGCGTCGTTGCTTTTTTATACCGTCAACACATTATCTGCAACTTCGTCTATTTATCAATGCTCATGCTACGTAGATGTTTCATTCCCCTTTCATGAACTGGCACTTGAGTTTGCATAGTAAGCCATCAACCCCATGGGTTGTCAAATGGGTCCGATGCAGCTCCAAATCCACTACCACCGGATTTGGCCGGAGGCGCCACGGGTGTTTGAGTCGTCGATGCTGATGTCCATCCTCCAAAGTCCTCATCGGCCGTCACGGTTGGTTGCTGTGCCGGCTTGCTGCTGGATGATATTGGCTCTCCCCATCCACCGGAGATGTCGTTAGGAGTGATGTGTGTGGGCGGTTTCCCCAAATCGACCGTTGGCGGCGCCGGCTTCGCAGGAGCTGGTTCGGGTGCTCCCCACGGGCTGTCATTGCTAGATCCCCATGGATCAAACGTTGCTGCATTACCTTGAGGGTTTGCAGAAGTTTTGAATGCTTGAGCTGCTGGCTGAGGTGCAGGTTTTGGTGCGGACACCGTCGGTGAGGATAGATTGAAGGCCGAGGTCAGATTTGCTGTGCTAGCCGGTGGTGAAGAAACGGTCGCCGGAGCTGGTTTCGGTGGTGAAGCGGGAGTCGAGCTGGCAAACCCTCCAAAATCATCGGCTGCAAACAGATCCACAGGAATGGAAGCACCAGCTGGCTTCGGTGCTGCTGCTGGTGTCTGCGTGGCTGGTTGCTGAGTAAAGGCAAAATCTAATCCGTTAGATGCCGCTGGCGACATGACTGAAGGTTTTGGCGCAGGAGGTTTGGATGGCAAACTGTCAAAGAAACCACCACCGCTAAGAGGAGGCGGAGAAGTAATTTGTGGTGCCGAGGGTGCAGCTTTCGGTGGTTGGGAACTGGTGAGGCTGCCAAATGCAGAGAAGTTGGAAGATGTCTGTGCTGGCGGCGGAGGTGACTTGGCTGTAGTTGTGCTGGGAAAGCTCAGTCCGCCGAACGCATCCGCCAGACCACCAAAAGCATCCTGCTTAGGGGCTGAAGGTGCTGCCATGGCGCCAAACGAAGGCTCACGGTTGTGTTGCGGTTGCTGTGCAGGCTGCGGCTTGGGCGCACTTGCGTACAATGACAAGATCGAACTTTTCAGATCGCCTCTGGTGTTGGTCGATTGCAAAGGATTGGACGCCGCACTTGAAGGTCGGCCCATACCAGCCGCTGATGTGCTTCCAAAGAAATCCAAGCTCAACAGGGAATCTTGCGGTTTGCCTGCTGGTCTGGAGGCTGGAGTTGGAGCTGGAGGAGCAGTCCTCGTCGGCCTCGTCCCGACGATGTCCGCCGTGCTTGGCCTCACAGGGGAAGGAGGGGTGAAGTCGTCGAACAGATTAACATTTGCTGCTGGACGAGACTGCGCTTGTGGTTGTGCAGGAGCCTGACGTTGTGACGCTGATCTCTCGATTTTGGCCTTTTCTTGCACAATGTTCAGGGGCATGTTATCGTCACCGTCGGCATCTAGTGTGGATGGATCAGGCATCGGGCCATCCATTACCCATCTCTTGGATTCATATTTGGTGCGTATAAAGTTCTCGATCTTTGCTTCGGAAGGGCTGTGTCCAGGCGCCAGTTTCGCCTCCCAATACTTGTTGGCTCTTGTATTGCCCCATTTGAGGATATTTTGTAGTTGTTCATCGGTCCAGGCGTCTAGGTCAACTGATTTGACTCGGCTAATGTGGGTGCCCATGCCTCGATGTATGCCGGAACATCGGATACAGACGAAGACGCCCAGATTCCAGCTTGCCCATCGTGGATGTTTATTTCTTTTGCAGTCGGCACAGACTTTGTTGCCTTCAAGTTTGACTAGGGCTTTGAGGGTTTGTGCATTCTGTGCCGCCCTGTCAGCGGGAGGTCGTCGTGACATAGGATATTTGTTGGGTGGTCGTGCAACGTAATGTAACGTAGTTGGGGCTGCGGCAAGAGGGTAGCTTTCAAGGTGTTAGATATGAACACGTTTCCGGTGCAGGATATTGGAGGCTCGTGTGCTCGTTGAGGCCAGGAGTATAACTTGAAAGACTCCCTACACAACACAGACGTCAAATGCTGTGGAGGACTCGGGGGCGCGACGGGAGACGGCTCCAATCTTGGCGCCTACAATTTTACCTAAGCACGCCGATCGTCGAAGTCATCTATCTCGACACTACCTGTAGGCAACTCAGGTCAATTCAAAGTACTGCTGTATTCAACCATCTTGCGAACGACTTCTACTTCGTTTCGACTTATTGCTCGACCGTGTTGCCGAACAGGTGATCCCTCACTCTGTACTCCATACAACCAAGTCGTAACGGAAACGGCACGGCGCTAAGAGAGATAGCGGTGGATGTGCATAATACCTTGAGAGTTTCCCCATCCAAGGTATGACGTAGATACAACATTCGGTACCTAGGTAGGGGCTAAATTGAAGGTGATTCCTTGACCACTCTTGCTCAGATCGTTTGACGTTGTCGTACTTATGCGAAACATGGGCCGCAGTCACTGCATTGAGCGCGGCGGTTTCGAGGACTGATTGAAGAGCCCAGTTCCACGCGCCGCAACAGCATGGTAGCGAAAGCGACAGACGACAGCAAGCGACCCATAGAGAGCTCCACTCCATCATTGGAGGCCACTAGAGACTCGGTGGTCGTGGTCAACAGTGATAGTGCTCAGGCATTGGAAAAACAGAGAAAGAAGCGCCACGCGCCAAAAGTTCGCACTGGTTGCAAAACCTGCAAGTGAGTGCACTGGCACATATATGCCTCCACTATGATTGCGGTCCTTGCATTCCTACTCACTATATTATTCCTTCCCAGGAAGCGGCGAGTCAAATGTGATGAACGGAAGCCGTTGTGCTACCAATGTAGTCGGAGAGGGATCGCTTGTCTGGGATATGAACCTGTACAAACCTGGATCTTTGAACTTCCTGGACCGACACTAGAAGTCGAGGAATCACAGTCTTCAGCGCAGGAAGCGTCTGATTCAGCAACGTCTGATGATGCGAAGAAGAGCAATTTGTCAGCTCCCACCAGTCTGGCTCCTCTCGTCCCATTCCGCAGCGCTGCAGAAGCACGATCATTTCAATATTTCGAATGCAAGACTGGCCCATTTCTTGCAACAGCCGTCGCTTACCCGAAACCGCTATTGAACACCATGTTAGGCTCCGCTTGGCAATGCGCAGCAAGCAGAGACCTCCTCATTGCTGTTGCGATAACTGATGAGTTCCGGTCGAACAATGTCGAATTTCTGCCCGGTGAAGGAGGGATTGTTTCCACTGCAAATTCAACAAGATATTATGCGACAGCCATGGGCCTCATGGCTAGGGAGCAATACCCGATCCCTGACCTGTTGATCGCTAGTATTCTTGCATGGATATACGACCTTGGCCATCGTCGCACAGAAGCTGCTCGGATACATCTCAATTCAGCCCTAGCGATTGCAGACACCAATACGGCGCGACCCAACTCTGATGAGTGTCGTCCTGAGGATGATGATCTCATCAAGACGGTCATCAAACCCGCCCTTGATGGGAATCAGAATTTCCACGACTCAACCAGCGCTCTCGCTTCTGGTTGGACAGATGATACAGCATCTGGACCAACATTGAAAGTGCCAGAAAAATTCTCATCGATGACTAAAGCTGTCCAGTCGTGTAGAAGATGCTTCGACTTGCTCCATGCCGGCCTGATACCACCAAAGAATGCTGCGGAGTTCGGACGGGGTTGGTTGCAGAGCGTCAGGAAATATGGTGCGCAAGGTGCTGTATCACCAATGCAGAGATGGGCACTATATATCCTTTACGCCGCCTTGAGTACTTTCATCGAAACCTTATACCTTGATCTGACGGGAATTGCGGCGCAAATTAGGTGGAACTACATCATTGGCCAAATGGAAAAAATATTTGATGCAGAACATTTTCCAGGTTTCACCGAAGTATTGAACCTCCTCATCCAGGTCATGGCCTGGAGCTGCGAACACGAACAGCCCATCAGTCGTGCGAGGCGCTTGATTCGGCGAACCGAAAGAGAGCATTCTCGGGACGAAGATTCTGGCTCTTCTTGAATGGACGCTGTCATCTTCGGACTGGTCTTTGGCCGGACGAGGATTATAACCCTGACACGAAACTAGCACCTCACCAAGACGGCCAAGAGGTTCTTTCGTATCGCCAGATTGACACGACGAATCGACTATTGCGAACTTGCTTATATCAGCCCTTCCTGTGGCTCAGTCATTCGCTCGCCTTTACCACGAGCTGGTTCTCGGCGGCACATACATGTAGGTATAACCGGAAACATGGAGACAAGCTCCTCGCCATGCTCTGCCAAACAGCCCTGTGTGTGCCAACCCTCACGGGACAAGTATAGCAAGCGGCAATGTTGAACGAGTTCGGCTCCCTCGACTACGACTCTCACTCCTTCACTAGTGGTAGGCACTACTCGGCTCTTGAATCGCCTCTGTGGGTTAGAGTGGCAGACAATCCCCCTACCATACATGCCTCATGCGGGGATTCGCATGACCCCTAGGTCACCTATATACGCCAAGATATACCAAGACTGTAAGCTTATACGCGGATTCGAAGGAGTCCAAGCCTGGCAACAATAAGCTGTCGAACGGAAGAGGCAGTTCCTGACCTGGAGCTGCCACGCCGAACGCTTACAATGTTGTTTGGTGGCACGCACGTTCTTCACTTTGTTACTGCTCAATTTCATGCAAATGCATCTCTTCGCAGACGACCTGACAGACGTCCTGGTCTGTTACCACCGAGAAGAGGAGCAGCACGGTGGGGTCAAAAAGTAAGCGACCGGACTGACCCATCCTGGCCTGCCCATACCATCTCACGAGGCTGAGTCTGGGGATAATTACCTTACACCGATGTCAGCCATTATCCACTTCATCTCGTTTGGACTTTCTACAATATTGTCAAAAACCGTGTTCGACATCCGTCAGGTCTGATATATGCTTACCAAAGCAATTCTTTTATCAGCGTCCACTACAACATTACTGTAATCAAAAAGCATGGGTCCGTCGTCTCAGCTGAGCAGCGGTCTGCACAGGATTTTTACACCGAGGTCTTTTGGAAGTCAGGTATTCGAATCCAACGTCGCCGTCCTTGGTCACAACGTGGTAGCGCATCAACCCCATACTATAAATGCAGATTGGCCCGTAATATCCAACATTAGACGGATATTTCTGGATCTTCATACATGGTGCAGTCCACGCAGTGGGCCGGCAGGAGTCCTTCAAGTCTTTTGCTATAAACACTGGCGCAGGGCTTCTACCTGAAAGATCATCTTGTCATCCAAAACCACATTCTCTTACAGGAAGTTGCGTCGAATTCAAGACATTTCATCCCTTGTCCAGTCAAAATCATCCACAATGGCTCAAAGCAACGCTGAGGCGGGCTCTTCCTTTGACCCAAGCGCTATCTCTGGCGAGATACAGTCTGTCCACTCAGACGAGGGCACCACCATCGACACCAACGAGTACAACAGCTTCCTCGAGTTTCTTCAACGACTGGCCCACTCGGGCGTCGACGTCTCGCACGACCCCAATTTGGAGACTGCAATGACCGACCTCGACAATGCCGTCAATTCGGTCGCGACACCTAGCGGCGCTGTGTTTAGCGATCCAGAAGTGACGAGCTGTGTGAAACAGCTCGCCTCCGAGGGTCACTGTACCAACCTCTTTGCTTTCCTCTCACAAATGCACCAGGACTCGGTGGATTTCACGCACGACCCTGAACTCCAAAGCACCATGAACAATATCTCTGTTCAAATCCCAAGCCACCATTCGTCGAGTTTTCCTGGGATCGGGCCCGAGGTGGCTGAACTATAGATGGACATTTCTGGAAGAGGCAAAATCTGAACAATGAGGTTTTCCAGACATAGCGGTGGCAATGGCGCGATTCAGTGTGTGGTGCATATATCCAGCCTCGCTATTGTATCTCAACACATTTCTCATCAGACGACCAATGCCACTCTCCTTCGTTGCCAAGCAATCAGTCACAAATGATCTTGAACACCAAACCATTCAGTGGCTGCGATATAGAGTGATTTCAAAGGCACAGCAGGCATGAGACGGGTGTTTGACATAGATGAGCGACTTACGTCTTATTGATGGTATTCATAAAGTATATACATAGGCACCACGGCAGTACTCGTACGAGCAACTGCCACTATCACTCATTGCCTCCAGATTCTCACGGAGGATTAAACCTCTTATTTGGCTTGCCCGATACCCGCCGACGGATCATCCTTATCATGAAACTTCAAACTGATGCTATTGACACAATGTCTCTCATCAGTCGGCGTGGGGTATCCCTCTCCTTTAAAAACGTGGCCGAGATGACCCCCGCAGTTTGAACAAACGATCTCAGTCCGCTCCATGCCAAAGGTGCGGTCTGTATGCCGCGTCACGGCGCCAGGGATACTGTCGAAGTACGCTGGCCATCCGCAGCCAGATTTAAACTTGTGATCCGCCTTGTACAGCGGAGCGTTGCAGCCGGCGCAGGTGTAGACGCCGGAGGTCGGCTGGTGCTTGTCGTACTCGCCGGCGAAGGGAGCTTCGGTGCCTTTTTCTCGGAGGACGCGGAATTGTTCTGCCCAACCAATGTCAGTAAACCACTTCTTGCTATGGACCTTTTTGCAAAGATCTCCAAGACGAACCTTTGTTCAAGACCGCCTGCCACTCGTCGTCTGAGCGTCCGTCTGGGTACGACATCTTTTCTGAAGAAGAAGTTGAGAACAGAGAGCCTAGGAGTGGTATCGATGGCATAGATCTGTAGACAGTGGCGCGGTGAAAGAGCGATACGTTGGAAGTACCCCGCAGAGGTTGTAGTCGTGCTGTGGCGTTGCCGAGTGTGTATAGTGTGCGGACGATGTTGGGAAACGACGGAAAGCGCATATGGAAGTCGAAGATAACTGCGAGTTATATGGAGTTCTGGCTGTGAAGGGATGAATCAAATAGAAAGATAGTGAAGTCGTCTTGTACGAGTATTTGCATTATTGTCGCTAACTGTGTCTGCGCCTGCAACTCGAAAAACGCAATGATGCAATTGATGACGGATCTTGGGGTAGAAGGCTTATGTCATTGGTCAGACTAGAGGACTGGTTGTGGAAGCATTTTATGGGTTGCGAGGCTGAGGCTGAAGCATTTGGAATGTAGCTTCATTTCTGATGCGGGATTTGACGACTCTTTACTTTCTTCTTCACTCGCGTATATGTAGACACAGATTATGGGTGTCCGGTCTTCCAAGTCGACATTCAACGTCGACTCTTGCCAGTCACGATTAGCTCACCATGACCAATCTCTATTCTCCACCCCTCTCGAATAAGCATCTTGCTAACCGCAGGCCCTATCCTGGGAGCATGATTTTTACTGTGAGTGCCGACTCCGGTCACTATCCTGAAGCCGGCTCTGGCAGGGCCACCTCCTCCCGAGGCGTATTTCGCATCTCCGAGGCTACTCCACCAGCTCTGTGTCTGAGAATTGGCAATGCGCACAGCATCTTGAACACTCACTCCGTGCAAGTCGAGCACATTTGAGGAGGACTGGCGCGTTACAAGAGTGTCTGCTTCTGCAGCTTTGAGCTCTTTGGCTGCCATTGCCCGTTCGCGACCGAGCTCCGCGTGATATGCTGCAACTCCACCATATAGTCTATCAGACTTGCTTTTCTTGTGCGCAGCTGAAGCTTGATCGAAGCTCTGGTTCGCTGCTGCTCTGTAGATTGCAGCGGACGCTCTACCAGGGCCCGCCATGACAATGGTCCGGCTGGTCCTATTTGATGACTCGAAGGGCGTGTTTTCCTTTAGATCAACAGGTGCGTACTGCGCATACATTCGGCCTGAGCTTTCGTCTGTGACTGGTGCTGTCATAGCTTCTAGCAGCTCGTACGCAGCAGACGGAATCTTTCGAGCTAGTATCAGAACGCCGTACAACTGCGACTTTGGCACATGGTGAAATTGCGACTGAAACTCGGAGATCTGCAATTCCATAAGGGGATCCACTTCTTGCAGGCGACCACACTCCGTACCTTCCTTCACTGCCAAAGCACGGATAGTTGACGCCAGTCGTGCCCCATGCTCGTGGTAAGTTGATCTTACCATTTGAGGATGCAGGCTTGTTCTTGAACAGATGAAGTCGACGTCTTGACTCATGGTGGACCACACGTTCGCAGGCGCATATTCACCCTGCTGGGTCGGAGAGGAGACAGAGCTTGCTCGTGATGACTCATTCGTCCTAGCCTTCTTCTTCCTTCTACCCTTGCGAGGCTCCTGCACTCCTTCCACAAATGCGTCGATGCTTTTGAGGACCGGCACATCTTCGGCAGGTTCTGGTTCATATCCATGGTTGAGAAATGACAAGTTCAGCAACTCGTCCGTAGCCGTATCTAAAGCGCCACCATGACTTTCGAGAATACTGGCCAGTTCACGCCTTGGTATATCGGGGAAGATGTTCAGCAGCCAATCTGTCTTCTGGTCCAATGTCGAACTATCCAGATCGTGGCCAAGGCTCTCTGAATCTTTCCATCCTAGGTCGGAAAGACCTATTGTGATACTCGTAACGCCGTTGGACAAGCTATCCTCCGGGCTTGATCGCGAAGTTTCCGTGGCATCTCGTGCACGTGATAGGCCTCCTGTGCCTGACGGGTCGAACTCGGTGTCCGCTTGTTCCAAAGCACTACCTTTCAGGCTGTCAAGGATTGCGCTCAAGGCATCTCGATCTCGTGGAAGCTCATATTCTGAACAGATTGCATAGAATAGCGGTTCATCTAGGGGAGGGCAATAAGCCGCTCGGAGTTTCTGCAAGGTGTTAGAAACCACTTCACAATGCGCAGGAAGGACGTTCCCACCTCTGTCTCTGATGTGGAAATGTCCATGTCTTCAGCCTCGCATTCTTCGACATTTTTATGTTATGTTCAATCGTTTCGTTGAGTAAGTCAGGGCAAATTCAGTTTTGCAGATTGCTGCAGACTTGAGGCACATTTGTGGTTGCGTTGAGGACCGTTGGAAACCACAAAAATCAGGACAACCATCGAAGCATCATCAAAATTGTTAGTCGCGTTGAAGCCGAAAGGTGCGTCATTGAATGCTTAAAAAGCGGCCCGCTGGGGCCTGGGCTGCCTGAAGGCTGACTTCAAGGGCGTCCTCAAATTGTGGCACAGCCTTACACACTGACAAGTTACCTGGTAGGTAACATGCGGGTACTAGGCCTCCCATGGTCACGCAATCTGACCGCCAGAGCAATCACAATGGCCTGCATGGTCTACTGACTACTAGTACTTGAAAGGCAAGTCGCTCTCCTGGTCTGCCTCGATATAAAAGGCCCAATCCCGCTCGGAATTTCCATCTCTCCTCATCACACTCAGTCACGTCTGTGGAGGTCTCCAATTACTCATCCTTCATTTACCGCCATCTGCGGATGCAGCCTGCAAACTGGCAATCATGTAAGTTACGTGCCCAAGTCAGGATGCTGCTGGAGCAGGCGTCCTGCAAACTGTCTCTACCCGCAGAATGAAGAATGGATGGAAATACAATCATGCCGTCTTACCTCGGTCCAAGTATGATCGGAGAGAAATTAGTCCGAGACGGCTAGGCTGGCGTCACGATGCTGCCTTTATTATGGGGGCGCTTGTTATTTTGATTTGGATATTTGCTTGCTGCCATCGCCAACATTCAGACCGTCACCGCAACGATACGGAGAACTTCTACCATATTCTAGTCAACGAGAAGCTGTAGCCAACATGGTCTACACGGTCACAGTCCCTGACAACTATGGGTGAGTCCCTGCCAATTCGACCACCTGCACCAAGAGCTAACGTGACAGCTACGTCGTTTTGGTCGCCCTGGGCTTAACACCAGTCATGGCATTTGGGCAAGGCCTCGTTTCGGGGTCCTTGCGGAAGCCTGCAAAGGTGCCGTATCCCAATCCTTATGCCAGCGAGCAACAGGCGAAGGAGAACCAAGCAGCACATAAGTTCAACTGCTCCCAACGCTCCCACGGCAACCTCCTGGAGAATATGCCTCAGACGATGATCTTCATGCTCTTCGCTGGCCTGGAATATCCGACAGCGGCTGCCGCACTTGGAGTTGGCTGGTTAGTGTTCAGGGCTATCTATGCGTATGGATACATTCAAAGTTCGAAGCCGCAAGGAAAAGGGAGGCTGAACGGCAGCTGGTTCTGGTTGATGCAGGGTGGTCTCTGGGCTTTGTGCTGCGCTACTGCCTTAAAGATGATCTGAGAAGGCACGCCCCCGAAGCATCAAGCAAGTAATCGATCAGTTCTCTCAGTACAAGGGTAGCATTAGACGAATTGAGCTTGCTGCAGAATCTCCCTGTGATAACGAATAGCTTCCCTTGAAATCCTGAGTCATGTCTGACCGCACCATGTAAATTCACGAATCAAACTCCGACAAAACCATCAAATTCATCCCACCATGCACTCCGACTGCTTGTGACTCATGATTGCTTATGACTCCATTGAGCATTTCCTAGTTCTTCGTTGTACATAATCTCGAGGCCGGACTACTCCTCAAATATGGCGGACGCAAACACTTCACTCGCGCAGGACACTGCCAATCTGCACCTTGACGAGGTCACGGGCGAAAAAGTCTCCAAGAGCGAATTGAAGAAGAGACAGAAGCAGAGACAATTGGAAGAAAAGAAGAAGGAGAAGGCCGCGGCTGCACCTCCCAAGCCCGAGAAGAAGACCACAAGCGCCGAAATGGACGAGAGCAACCTCAACCCCAATGTCAGCATACCTCTTCCGCATTTTGAGTTGCATACTGATTCTTCGTACAGCAATACTTCGAAATCCGAAGCGGCCGGATCAACCGACTACGAGAGACCAAGAATCCGAACCCGTACCCTCACAAGTTCCACATCAACACCAACTTGAGCCAGTTCGTCGAAGAATATGCCGACCTCAAGCCCGGCGAGCACAAGAAGGAGGTTGAGATACGGGTCGCAGGCCGAGTATACACCAAGCGAGCAGCTGGCGCTAAGCTAGTCTTCTACGACATCAGAGGAGGCGGCGCAAAGGTCCAAATCATGTGTCAAGCACAGGAAGCCTCCGGCGACGTCCCTTTCGAAGCCCAGCATGAACACCTTCGACGAGGAGACATAATCGGCATCGTAGGCTATCCAGGTCGAACAGCACCAAAGAACCGTCCGAATGAGGGCGAGCTCTCCGTCTTCGCACAGCAGGTCATCCTTCTTACACCTTGTCTACACCAGATCCCCTCCGAGCATTTCGGTCTGCAGGACGTCGAAACCCGGTTCCGCCAACGCTACCTCGATCTGATTATCAACGACCGGTCGCGCAAAATCCTCCTCACAAGGTCCAAGATTGTCTCGTACATCCGACGCTATTTTGACTCCCATGGCTTTGTGGAGGTCGAAACTCCTATGATGAATTCGATCGCTGGCGGCGCCACGGCCAAGCCATTCGTCACACATATTAACGAGTACGACACCGACATGTTCATGCGTATCGCTCCAGAGCTTTATCTCAAGATGTTAGTCGTGGGCGGTATCGAAAAGGTCTACGAGTTGGGCAAGCAATTCCGCAACGAAGGCGCCGATCTGACTCACAACCCCGAGTTCACCACCTGCGAGTTTTACGAGGCTTACGCCGACGTCTACGACGTCATGGACCGGACAGAAGAGCTCGTCTCCGGCCTTGTCAAGGAAGTCACAGGAGGGCACAAGACGACATTCCATACACAGACGGGAGAGGTGTACGATGTCGACTGGTCCACTCCGTGGAAGCGCGTGGAAATGATTCCTGCACTTGAAGAAGCGACTGGCGAGAAGTTCCCACCTGGCGACCAATTGCACACAGCGGAAACGAACGAGTTCTTCAAGCGTCTCCTGAAGAAGGTCAATGTGACATGTTCACCACCCGAGACCAATGCGCGCATGCTCGACAAGCTGGTTGGCGAGTTCATCGAAGAAAAGTGTATCAACCCGACCTTCATCACTGGCCATCCGCAAATGATGTCACCTTTGGCCAAGTACCACCGTTCTCAAGCGGGTATCTGCGAGCGTTTCGAGGCTTTCGTTTGCAAGAAGGAGATTGTGAATGCGTACACTGAATTGAACGATCCCTTCGATCAACGCCTACGGTTCGAAGAGCAAGCACGCCAGAAGGCCCAGGGTGACGACGAAGCCCAGATGGTGGACGAGAACTTCTGCACAAGTCTCGAGTTCGGCCTGCCGCCAACAGGAGGCTGGGGTATGGGTATTGATCGAATAGTCATGTTTTTGACCGACAACTACACAATTCGTGAGGTGTTGGCCTTCCCGTTCATGAAGGAGGATAAGGACAAGGAGAAGAAACTGGCTGCGGAGGTTGTTGGAATCGAGCCCATGCCAGAGGAGGAAATCTGTAAGTGCCACAGGGACATTACTGTTGTTACAGCATACTAATTGCGTGCACAGCACATTGATGAGTTTTCGACACGACTTCAGGCAGGGTTCGAAGAGGCCCGAAATGACTATGTTGTGCAAGGTGTCAAGCTGGGATGATGAGTGCTATACGTCTCAGTGCGACTTGTCGAATGAACCCGACGTGCTTATGGGTGGAATATGCGAGCCGCATATAGACTGTGATGGCACATGAAAGTGGCTCGCATCTATGTTTGAGACGAGGAGCAATAGCGTGACGACAATCGGTACATGGCACTGTATCTTACGCCTTGCCTAGCACATGTCGAAGAGCACCGACTTGACGGGTGGTAAGAATCGATGTGGAGTATCCGACTCTTGCTGATAAGCAAGTCCTCAATGTGTAGACGATTGATAGACACTGATTGAGCGCAAGAATTTTCACAGGCGCAGATGATCCTTGTTACTCTCGGGTGTCGTGAATTGAGATGTATTCCATCTAATGCTGTTTATACATTTCACTGTGCGTGGCGCGATCTATCTATTATCCTCTGTACTGTACACCGACAATGTTATAATATATCAAGAATTAGACGGGTTCTCTCTTGCCAGTGTCCTCGTTTCTTGCTCGCAACTGTGCATGCAGTCCTCCCTCCGCGTTTGCACCGAGCATCAACCCTATCGCAACCACTGCGGGCATAACACTCGCTGCCAGAACAGTACCAGTACCAGCACCGACGGTGGACGGTATCGTATGGCCAACCTGCGCACGTTGACCGACGCTACCACCAGCCGCAAGATGCGCCTGCGCCCTGCGCGCTAATATCTTCGCCGCCTGTGAGGGGAACCATACCCGACTTCCCAGGACGACAGTCCAGGTCAATAGGGCCAGACTGCCAGCTTGATGCGCGCTCGCCAAGCCCGTGGGCACAAGGTATAAGAGTGTCGAGATGCCCAAAATAACCTGCAGCCAGACGAAGCCAACAACGCCGTGCACGCCCTTCTGTGCGGCACGCGGAAGCACATTCTTCATGGCGCCGGTGCGAGAAAACGCGAACAATGCCATGACAGCTGTGAACGTCGTGGTAGCCAAGATCCGATGGTCGAGCTGCACCGTGCTCGGATTCTCGAGCATGTTGCGCCACCACAGGTCCTTTCCCTCTGGATCGCGCGAGTAGAATTTGTCGAACAGCTCACTCTTCGGCGGCGTCAAGCCCAGACCCATGAAAGGAAACTCATTGTAAATCAAGCCTGCATCCAACCCGGCCACAAGACCGCCCGACATGGCCGTGATAAACACCAAACCCGCGAGCATCGCCACAGAGCGCTTAAACGGCCTCAAAGCCGGGTTCTTCAACGTCTTCAAGATCCCATCAGCTGCTCCGGGCGTAGTAACAATCTCGTTGGTGCGCAAGATGTCCAATCCATTCCACAGCATGGCGAGGTAGCAGATGAACGCGGCACCCAAGTGCGCGGTCAATCTGTACTGCGAGACGCGCGGGTGCGACCCCGGCGCGAACAAGTCGTCCTTCAATCCCGACTTGACCATCCACCAACCTATAAAGCCCTGGAAGCCGATCAACCCAGCAATGCCGAGCAGCCTCCACGCCATGGGCCGCGAGACTTGTTTCCGTGTGACGAAGTATACAGCAGGCAAAACGAAGCTGAGGCCGATGAAGCGGCCCCAGAGCCGGTGGATCCATTCCATCCAGTATATCGACTTGAACTCCTCGAGCGTCATGCGCGAGTTGAGCAGGTGGAATTCCGGGCTGTCGCGGTATTTGGCGAACTCGGACTCCCAGTCGGCTTGGGACATGGGAGGTAAAGAGCCGGTGACTGGTTTCCATTCCGTTATACTCAGACTAAAGACGTGCCGTTAGTATACGATCGACTGATACCATCACTCGTGATGATCGAAGCATGTAGACGTACCCTGACTCCGTGAGTCTTGTGAGACCTCCAAAGACTACAATGCCAAACACGCTTGTGGCGCTGCCGAGTAGCCAGTACGCCACGGCCTTCGATGATGTCTCTGGGAACCACGACCTCTTGTGTTGACCTTCATCTTTCGTACCATCTCTTGAGCTGTTCTCGGAGTCTGAAAATACACTCTCCTCTACAACTTGCGTGGCTCTCGTCCGTGCGGATGCGGAAAATGCGCGAGGTGTTTGGTGCTGAGTAGAGGCTTGTGTGCTTCGGTTCAGGATCTTGGACTGAATGGGGCTGAAAGCCTGCCGTCGCTGTATCGACGTGAAAGAGCCCGCATGAAAGGTTCGGCTATGGATTGTCGATGTTGCACGATTGCTGGTACTCAAGTTCGCATCCAGTGCTCGTTGCAGTGCGGAGCCATGTCGTCGACCGCTACAGTCGAAGAAGCGCTTCGACAAAGCCGGCGCCGCTTCACGAAGAGCCCGCGTGAAACATGACATTGGCAGCATCGCTAGACCATGAGCGCTGGGTGCTGCTGAGTGCAAGAGACGTAGAAAACGTTCGAGAACTCAAAAAGTCCGGTATTCATCGACCCTGGAGACCGGCGTCGACCAATCGGAGAAGGTGAAACACAAACATTTGTTACTTTTAGGATTTAATACGCATCATCACGCCACTCCAGAGTCTACAATCACATTTCTCGAATTTGTGAAGGGTCAATCAAGATGGTGTGACATTCCAGTACGCAGTCTAGCTAGTAGGTCATTGTTCGTGGCATGAGGCAAAGTGAAAACGGATTAGCAGGATCACTCGCTCAATAGTGATCCAAAATATCATCCAAGCCACTATCCTGTCTCGGTGGTGGAGCTCTGTCTCTTGAATAATTTGCGGTGTAGCCCGGAGGCCCTGCCCGACTGAAAGGGGTATAAGTTCGTGGTAACTCGTGGGCGCCACGACTTGTGGCACTCGGTGGTAGAGAAGACTGAGGTGACATTGACCGTGGTTCTGCGGTGTATGGTATGTAGTTGGCCGACGTTGAATTTTGTAAACGGGACACCGTTGGAACTGAGGCGGGTGTCATGGATCGCAGAGGAGCGACGCCGCTAGGAGTGAGTGGGCGCCTTCCACCTACTGGTGTCATTGCCCGCTGCGCGACACCATTTGGCGTAAATGGTCTTTCTGGAGAACCCCGAGTTGGAGTCTGTGATCGAAATTGTGGCCCTGGTAGTGGAGAATTCCGACCTCTCTCGTCGGAAATGTTCGGGAAAGCGGGATTGACTGCAGCAGGTGTCCGGCTTCGATCATCAGGATACGGAGGGGCGCTGGTATTGTCGTAGGGTTGTCTGGAGCGCGAGTTGACTGACATACTGGTACCAGGACGTGGCAAAGGGTCCATCTGATAGCCTCCAGGCCCATTGCGAATACTTTGTGCAGTTCCAGGTCGAGGGAGAGCTGGACTGAATGGTCTTGGAGCAGGTTGGACACTTCCCGTCATGCTTCGGTTGACAACAGGATTGCCGTACCACGGACCAGCTTTTTCGGGACCATATGGTTGCGCTTGATGAGAGCTGACACCCATCTCACCAGCCGAGCCTAAAAGTGGAGCATTTGATTGATAGCTGTCCCATGACACGGCTGATTCGTGAGTTAGGGTACGTGTTGGCATCGGTGGACGAGCTGAAATGTTTGGCAATGTAGGAAGTGAGTCGTTGCTGTTGTTTCCCGTACTCGGTCGGGAAGAGTATTCAGGAAGAGTCGTCATCGTGGTCTGTCTCGAGAGGCCATCAAATGGATCGATTTCGTCGGTGCTGATGTTAGGCAGCGTAGGTTGCTTTTTGATGTCTCGTCCATCCCGAGCAGCCTTTGCTTCTTCTCGAGCTCGAAGCTGGTTTTCTCTCTTCAAAGCTTTGTCGACTTTGACCCTAACAATCCTTTCCATACGTCGATTAATCTTGGTTCGGCAATAACCTGACAAGCCACCAGCGTCACTGGGTATGTGATGCCATAGGAACACTAGGTACAGAATGATTGAGACAATAAGACTGAGGACCGAGATCACCCAGATGAGAAATGTCCATAGCATGCCAAAAAGAACGACGGCCTGCAGATGATTGGAACTGGCCAGGATGCCAACATTCACAAAGAATTGCACCACCGCAGAGTGGCCGTCATCCGGAGCGTTTGCCCCCGTAGGGATCAGCTTTAGCCTCAAGACCGAGTACAAGGTAACTGCGTTAACGCCTTGTCGTGGACCTTCGGCCAAGACGATTCGTAGGAACGCCTCAAAGGAGAAGTAGGCGAACAACGCAACGTAATCGGCACCTTTTCGACTTTTCGTCAACTCGGCAAAGACAAGGAAACGCTTCCATCCTCGTGACTGTCCCCATCGTATGGATTGTACTCGCACCGCCAGCGGGTCAAGATAACTTTTAGCAACTCCACCCTGTCTCATCACTCTGATTGCGCGCAGCCATCGATAGGCAAGCAGCACAAATGAGAGTATGATACACCCGGCGAAGATCCACCGAGAGATGGTCAAGGGAATAACTGGCTTGATCTGACCCGCCCATCGATCGAAGACGAGGAGGTTGATGGCTGTAAATGTGTCGACAGCGTAGACGGAGATTGAGACAACAAGCATAACAAGTAGGTATCCATATGCGAAAGGTGCCCAGCACGAAGAGGATTTGAAATCGTTAAGGTTCTGTATGATCTGTTAGATCCGTCTGCGTTGAGATCTCAAGCGTGCGAAACATACTATGTATTCCCATTTCTGTTCAGCTTTCAGTTCGCCAAACTTTTCTCTTTCACCGCCGCAGCAACCCATGATGAAAAGGGTGTATGTGTTGCTGATACTCAACAGGGTGTGGCTGCAACCAGGCAGTGGGTGTTGAGGATATGAACGAGAGGCAGGCCGTTTTGCGTGGCCGGTGTAGAATGCGGAGGTGGTTGACGGTCCAGGTTGGTAGTTGTTGTGGCACGGCTCAGCCGATGGTCAGAGACAAAGAGATCCAGCTCAAGCTGCCCAGCATTCGAGACCTTTGTTTTCGCGGGCTTTATGGCATTGCTCCCAAGTAAGAAGGCTGGTAAAGAACGGACTGGGGCGCAGGTGAACCGAGCGCGTGAGAACAAAAAGAATGGTGACAAAATGAGTGAATAAGAGAGTGAATGGACCCTGTCTGATTGACAAGAATTGATACAACAATTGCAAAGGATGGTGATTGAAGGCCGAGTCGGTCGGTAGGGTTGATGGTTGAGAAGGGCGACAAGGAACAGAAGCCAGGGGAGTCGGCGAGGTCGGGTGGTAAGATTGGTGTCAATCGTCGTGACATGGACGGAAACGGAACCTTTGGAAACTAAAGGCTCCGGAGCCACAACAGGACCGCCCCTTCCCAAACAACGCTATGCCTACAGCGGTCGAAACTCCAGGTACTAGCCCGAAACCACGGGCCCCTGAATCCCTGACAACATCCTAAAACACGCTTCAGATCAACACGGCGGCTTTTGACTGGGCGACAGATTCTCGAACTCTCCGCGTCAGATCGACTCATGCAGGAACCCGTGCGCGATTTGAGCTAACAGTGAATGGATCCTATCTACGATGTTTCTCACCATATCCGCTTTGCTACCATCTCATAGCGCTGGACTTTGTCAAATGCTTCAACACCATGCCCTTTTTCCTTTTCTCTCTGCTGCTTCTGCCTTTCCCTTTCGTCTCTTTCACGAAGTGCTCGTAGCCCGGCCGGGTCGTCCTCATAGATCCAGCGTCGTTTGTCTTCATCGACCTCGACGACACCCCAGCCGCCAACACGACGCCCACCTTCCACCTGGTGAACCGCGCTCTTTTCGCGTAGCTTCATCGAATGATAACGTGACCTTGCGAACGCTAACAGAAGCATGCCAAGGACGAGCTTGCAGGCTAGTAGTATCAGGAAAAAGAGGAGAAAAACGAGCAGAGTCGTCATGTGCGTGACAATGCTGGATTTCATGATCACATTCGGTATGGATCTGATGATATCGTCCACTGTTCTTGAGATCGCCGTTCCCGTCGTTATTGGAAGTGTCGATCGCACTGCCGAGTAGTCTTCGTGGATACTTGCCAGGCTGGTTGATGAACTGGGTGAACTTGACGGCACCCAGGCTGCCATGAACATTTGATAGGTTTGTACGCTTGCTCGGATGAAGAGGCAACTTAACGGTATCACCGGAAGCCCCAAGCGTTTTGTAAGGTTCTGCTCGCCAAATGCGTTTGTGTAGTAGTCTTTGGCCAGGACGTCAAGGAAGCGATCATAGATAGCAGGCCGAGTGTTGTTGAATTTACTGATATAGGCATGTTTCAGCCAGTCCACCAGCATCTCCGACCCGAGCACCACGAGGAAGGGTCCCAGTACTTGGCTGACAGCAGGTGCAAACGACGTTATCGACTCCACCATTGTAGGCAGTAAAGTGAAAGCACTAGGAAGGATCGAGCTTGCTGACCTTGGCGGAAAGGCGGCAGTCAACGGTATGCTGCCGTTGCTTGTAGTTGTTGCTGACGCAGTCGCAGATGATGCAGCTGTGAAGGCGGCTAGACCTCTATTGAGACCGCCCGTTTCGACGATATTGCGGGCTGCAATGATGATAAGCATGTGCCACAGTTGAAATCGTTCAACAACATCGGCGCAGGTCAGTTGGAAAAGGTTTTCCTTCTCGAACTTCTTGAACACAGTCCCCTTGATCTCCACGAATTGATTAGACATTAGTAATGTGATCAGCGCATTCGAGTACGAGTTGACGGCCACATTAAGTGTAACGACCTGGTAAAATAGTGCTGTGGCGTGAATAACGCAGTAGACGAGCGCAAGGACAAACAGCCAGAAAGGCCGTAATATTTTGCTGTGGCCATCTGCTTTGCGCTCAAGAGTCTCCCGAGAGAACAGACACTCAAGCACGTCCTGTCCTATGGCTGAGAAGAGACGATCGCACACCTCTAGGATATTGTAAATGACGTAAAGCTTGATGGCAGCTTGCCCTCTAACCCAGTGGTACATCCGGCTCGCATCGAGTCTCAGGAGGATTAAACAGGTGCTGATGATCAAGAGACCTTTCAGCATATCTGCCTTGTCATCTGGTAGCAAAGTTGATGGAACAGACTTTGTCCGCTGATGATATCGCGTGCGACCATGCAGAGGGTTGTGAGAAGGCCGGGTGTCAGGCGCATTGGGACCGGAAGTCTTGCGAGTCGAATTAGGTGGGAGACTGCCGCGACGCCGCGTCCACATCCGGCCGGCACCATTGTAGACAAAGTTCGAAACGAAATTGACCTCGGTTGCAAAATTGATTCCCCAGGATTTGGTGAGGAGATAGAAGGACTTTAACAACCTGAGCGGCAGTATGGTGAATATGTATAGCCACGAGTCGAGACATGCAACAGTCCCAAACCAGAGCACACTCTCAAGGTGAGGAGGAAGGAGAAGGAAGTTCAATAACCTTTCAGTCTTTGCCCGGGAAGATTCGTATGGGAAGTCACTGTTGGCGGAGCGATGGATGTAGAGTGGGGACGGCCGTTGCGAGGATAGCTCAAGCTGCAGGTATGTAGGAATTGAGACTGGCGGTAGAGGAATGGATGCTGGCATCGGAGAGGGCAGCGGACGGCCCGAAGAGGAATATCTCCTTCCGTCGTTTCCTTCGAAGCGCGACGAAGCCTCCGGCAGCTTGAGGGAAGGTCGTATCTTCTCAGACTTATGTGGGGACTGAGGGTTTCTGGCTGATGTTGGAGTCGACACAGCTCGCTGGGGAGCCCAAGGCCGTGATTTAGGGCTGCTTGAGGACTCCAAGGGCCGATTGCCAGTTTCAATTGTGAGGTTCCGTGCTTTCTTCTGGTCCTCGCCAATTGGCGGACCTAGAATGGGAGAGTTGGTAAATGGTGTCGTGTGGAAGCTATCTTTTTCGAACTTGACCTGTCCGCTATATTTGTCTGATGCTGGATCAATGTTGTAAGCACTGGGTCGCTTGCAAGACTCCTGCTGTGACCCCTCTGAGTCGACAGGGCGAAGGGGTAACGATTCGGGAGACGAGGTAAGGTCCTGCAGTCTGTCCACGGAAAGTTTGAGCACATTCTCCAGCTTAGACCCCGTCGTTGCAGCGTCCGCCCTGGTGGCCTTCGGGGTGGACATTATCCTGGGACTGACACTTTTGTCAACTTCGAGACTACTTATCGAGCCATTTGAAAGTGAGACCGGTGGCCTTGCTTGTGCCCCGGCAGTCGTAGTATGTTCGTTGACTCCAGAATGTGGCTGGGTTCCCTCGAGATGATCATTCAACTCCTCCTCTTCCACCTTGTATGACATTTGATCCATCTCTTGCAGGCGAGACCTGGGATCTGAGATCACTGGTTTTGGAGGACCCTCCGTGGGAAAAAGTGCTCTGTCCGGTGTAGCTGGCACATGAACATGCTCTCGTTCCGGAACATCGTCGTAGTTGTTACGTATCAAAAGGGAGCGACCGTGGTGGCTATTGTCACCGTTCGGGACTGAAGCAAGAATGGGGCCGTCCATGTTGGAAGGAACAGGTAAGGAGTGAGCCAGTGGCCATAATGGTTCATGCCAGATATGTCATAGAGACACGCAAGTCATTCAGGTGGTCCCCCATCGAGAAACACGGTTCTGGCCATCACGTTGCAAAGAGTTGAGGACTTCGAAGTTGGAACAGTCTGCGTGGTGGGCAATGAATGCTTTGGGTCGACCAATATTATGAACTGCGGCATCCCTGAGGACTGGCAAGGCTGGCATGTCGCTCGAGGCTGACGCGATAACGATAACGGACTTCGGCAATGGGGCCTTCCGCCACAGTCGATCACCTGCCTGCCAACTTTCAACATTTTATTCAGATGACATCTTATACTAAGAAGAAGTCTACAACCTCATGTGTAACTACCCATTAAGATTCAACTGCGTGGATATCAGCACAGCATTAAGGCACTCTGGTCGAAGACGCAACTCATGGCCGTCTCAAGTCTTTGCTGATATGTCATGAAAGAACGACCATAACCCGAGGTTCCGAACTCTCCCCTCCACCGCCTGTGTAGACTCATTTCCAAATGGATCAAGAACGATTCCCTGGCTGGAATGCTCCCAGAAATGATCCTAGGAATGACCTGCAAGGCCTGGCTGGTGGCTACGAAACTCCTTCCTCCAACCCTGAAATCAACACAACTGCTTGGAGCGAACAGAACCATGTTGCATCTCCTACGCCGTCATCTCAGTACATTGCGGAAACATCAGCTTCAGGCATTGTCAGATCACCACTCCAGCAAGCCACAAATAGTGCACCAACCTCTCGACCTCTTTCACAGCGGAGAGCAGCGTCTGCAAGCCAGGTCTCGGCTCTGAACTATGCAGACCCAGGACTTTCCACAGCCTCATTTGAAGCCCCTCTACGGTCTATCTTCGTGTCGGGTCCACCAACGGCTTCCATATCAGCCAACACTGCCTTGGCCTCGCTCAGTGCTGGAGTCTCCTCCAGTACTTCTGGATCATTTGCTGCTCTTACCCACGCCGGTGGCAGTCGACGCAACCATGTGCGGATAGGAGATCTCACGCCGTCTCAATCTCCAGCCGCGGCGAGTAGCCGGCAGCCGTTGATTGACCCGGAGAAAGACGTCGACGATCCCACGACAAGTGCGACCAGCAACGCTTACGATGTTGCTGCGGGAAACACTTCGGC
The DNA here is from genome assembly GCF_022695815.1 of Exophiala viscosa. NCBI lineage: Eukaryota > Fungi > Ascomycota > Eurotiomycetes > Chaetothyriales > Herpotrichiellaceae > Exophiala > Exophiala viscosa. Next base: position 784,802 of record NW_026944358.1, on the reverse strand, counting down.
GGCTCTCTCTCGCCTGTTTGTCACGAGTGATGTGGTAACTCCTAGTCTATCTCGTGGACCCTCGCACATGCGAACTCTGTCCAGTGTCGACCGTAGTTTGGCCGACAGGTCAACATTGACAGGACATCTTTTCCATTACGGTTTCGAGGAAGGTCGTCACTCGGATATCACAATATACGCCTTTGGTCAGGCATACAGGCTTCACAAGCTGCTGCTCGATCGTGTTCCATTCTTCGCATCCGCATTCTCAGGCTCGTGGGCAGAAAGCACTGCCAAAGAAATGAGAATTCTGCCAGAGGATATAGATTCTAATATCACCAAGAAAGCTTTCGAGCTTGCCTTGAAGAGGATTTATGGGACTCAAATTCCGATGCAGGAGGAGGGCGAAGCCATTGGACTGTTTGCAACAGCCTGTTGGCTCGACATGCCTGATCTCGTGGATTCTTGCGTCGATTCCATTCTTCGGCAGATGCATCCTTCCAACCTGCATAGTCTGATCAAACTCGTGACTAACAACTATTACGGCAAGGCTGGGGATCGCATACTGGCTTCTGCCAAGGCCATGCTTTGCAGAGAAGGCTGGGAGATGCCGTATGAGTATTGGGACGAGATCCCCGCGGAGATCATCCGTGAGATCGTCGGCGGCGATCCTTTCTTTATCCCTGGAGAATGGGATCGCTGGTACCTCGCGGTGAAAGTCTTGAATCGCCGACTCAGAGCGAAGGCTGTGGAAGGTGGCCTTGTGTCGCCTGGAGGACGCTATCTTCATCCGAAACCTGGCAGTCTGCGGTTTTTCGCCGTGAGGTTCGATGCACCCTACAGAATAGCCGGCCAGAATCGTTATGTTTCGGAAAAAGACGAGCCGTGGATTGCACTGTACACAGCACCGGAAATTGCACCTTTGCTGGTGCTGCTGGATGAAGGTATTCACTATGTGCATTTGCGGTTTGAACAGTTGCAGCAGATTCGCTCGCATCGAGACATCCTGGGAGTGCCCATTCTCCCAGAAAAGGTGATTTCTGACGCATTGTGGATGTCGATGGAACTTCGTCAAAAAGTGCTCAATGCAAAACCAGGCGAGGTCGAGCTTGGATTGAGTGAGATTGCCGAAGAATATTACGAAGAAGATGAACCTGCTGCGGAACAACTCACGCAGTCCAGTAAAGGGAAATCTCGGGAGCAAGAATCCCGGAGCGCGGATGAAAGTGGCCAGGACATGGAATCCGGTTCATGGGACGGCAACGGCAAGGCTCGAAAGTTCTGGATTCCTAGCAACGACGTGTCCTGCGTCATGGGTGGGACACGCGAAGCATGCGGAGCTTTGAACTCCACCAGTGGTGCAGAATGGACTACACATGCAGCCAGATTATCCGCAAGTCTGGAGCCGACGGATGTTGCGTGGGCTCTCGACTTCAACACCGGAAACGTGGTTGAGAGTGGGAGACCACCATCGAGAAGCTATTCACCAGAGTCGGCTCCACATTACAGCTACTATCCACCTTTCCGCTTCTCAGCTGAATTCCCAAACCCGAGGTCTCTTAAGGAAAAGAAGCGTGTGTACTCACAGACCGTATGGTATGCCGGTTCCATGTGGAATCTGTACATCCAAAGGGTCAACAACCCCAAAAATCAGCAGCTTGGTATTTACCTGCACCGTGCCAAAGATAAGGATCCGAATGAGGACCCCCTTGCCCAGTTCATCCCTGCTACAGTCGACGACCGCATCGGTCAACTCGAACGGGAAATGCTTCTTCGGAAGAACGAGCGTCGAAATCAAAGCTGGCGGGCAAACGAAGCTGCCCGAGCGTCGCTGGTGGAACGGGACGAAGACACTGCTTCGACCGACTTTGACTCGGCAAACCTTCGTGCCAATGACGGAGAAACTCAGTCGTCGATTCGTGGGGCAGGTGCATCAGCAGCTATGTTCAAGACATCGCAAAGTCCTAGTACCGCGGGCGCAAATACTGGCGAATACTTTCCACCTGGGGCACAGATGCTGGACGAAGACGAGGAAGACGAGGATTTGATACGGCGAAACCGCAAATACAACGTCTCCGCTATGCCACCTTATATGGATACTCGGCCCACCATCAGGACCTACTTCAAGATATACTCGCCGAGCAAGGCGGGTCGACTCCTCAGTATCTATGAGAGCGCGCCTGATAAGTTCGACGTGAGCAAGAGTTGGGGGTGGAAGAGCAGCCAGATGCAGCTCGATGATGGTATGGGTGGGTACGATGTCACGAAGACCAGCAAAGAAGGCAAATTGAGATATATGGTGGTTATCGGGAATATTTGAGTACCTGCTGTACTTTGCTGCTGTTCAAAACATTTGGGTTGGGCCGATGATATTCCTAGCTCGACACTTTGCCCCATGAGATATGATCGTTCCACATGCATGAGCAGCAATTGAAGTATAATGATTTACGATCTTATGATTCGATTATGCCATTTCCTCTTCCAGCCTTTCCACAAGGGGCGCCCCAAACGTTTCGCTCTCACCCTACCGTGGTCTATTCTGAAGAACTATATTGCAACACTGTCCATGGCAAGCAGACTCGGGACATGGTCTCTTCGCCCAGAAGATCGGTTGACAAAGCCATCCTCCAGGTGCTGACTTAGTCACGCCCAAACAGGACTCGAATGTTGAAATAAACATGCAATCGGACTGTACTCCGTGTTCCGAACAAAGAACGGATGAGTCAGGATCGATCGTATTACGGAAAATGTAAAGCTGTCAGACAGCAAGGGAACCGTGGTGAAATGGATCATCCGAAATTGTCTTTTGTCGGTCATTAAAAGAATTTCCATATGAAGCTTCGCCGAACTATTCCCACGTTCCACTTCTCTCTCATTGCTGAGTCATTCCAGCCAGCCAATACCCACGTCATATCAGAGGAATTTGATTGCCGAAGAGTGACGTTGTCGGTTGTCGACATCGTGGAGCCTCAGGGTCCCCAGAAAAGTTCTGTAAAGCACTGAATATGGCTGAAACTCGTACAACGAATAAATGCCATTGGACGAGGGGCATGCACTTGATTTCAAAGCTCTCGCACGTCTGGGATCTCCATCCGTACCATCCATTGTCCCTGAGGTAAGGCTTTTCTCGAGAAATATTCTAGAAATCACGATAAGGACCACCTGTGAATAAATACTTACCACTACCCTCCCTTCCCTTACCTCTTAAGTCCTACTCATTCATCATTCGCCTCCGATACACATTGGCACCACCAGCTACATATTCCTCACTGTTATTTTCGACGCTTCTCGAATATTGACCTCTCCCCCATTGGCTACCAAGTCAACCTCAACCCAAGAACTTTACCACAATGGGTTCCACCGAGCAGAAGCCTGTCATCTTCAACAAAGCTGCTGAGGGTATCTCCTATTTCACTCCAGCACAGATCCCACCGGCTGGCACTGCTAAGGACCCACAACCTGAGGGCCATCCTATCCCGAAAATCTTCCAGCCTCTCAAGATTCGTGGCGTCACCTTTCCCAACCGCATCTGGCTCTCGCCACTCTGTCAGTACAGCGCGCAGAATGGCTACCTTACAGACTGGCACCTCACGCATTTAGGCGGAATCATCCAGCGTGGACCTGGTCTTACCTTGGTTGAAGCCACTGGAGTCACACCGGAAGGTCGCATCACTCCCGAGGACAGCGGTCTCTGGGAGGATGGTCAGATGGCTCCGCTCAAGCGGATTGTTGAATTCGCGCACAGCCAGAACCAGAAGATCGGTATCCAGCTGGGCCATGCCGGTCGCAAGGCCAGCACTGTTGCTCCGTGGTTGAGTTTGGGGGATACTGCTCAGAAAGAAGCTAACGGCTGGCCGGATGAGTGCTTGGCTCCAAGCGCCATCGCTTTTCAGTCATCCTTCCCACACCCCAATGCTTTGACGCTCGAAGGTATCCAAAGAATCAAGGATGCTTTCGTAGCCGCCGTCAAGCGAGCTGTCGAAGTCGGCTTTGATGTCATCGAAATCCACAATGCTCACGGTTACCTCCTCCATGAGTTCCTCAGCCCGGTCAGCAACAAGAGGACCGATAAATATGGTGGTTCTTTCGAGAATCGGACAAGGCTGACAAGAGAAATTGTCGAGGCCACGCGTGCTGTCATTCCAGAAAGCATGCCTCTGTTCCTCAGAATCAGCGCCGACGACTGGCTAAAGGAAGTACCTGAACCTGAATTCGCCGAGAGCTGGACTATCGAGGACACAGTGAAGCTCGCACCGATCCTTGCGGAGTTGGGTGTCGATTTGCTGGACGTTAGTTCTGGTGGCATCCACCCCAAGCAACACATCCACGGCGGTCCAGGTTATCAAGCACCATTTTCCAAGGCGGTCAAGGACAAGGTTGGTGATTCTCTCCTGGTCACTGTCGTCGGCTCCATCACATCTGGTCATCAGGCCGAGGAGATTGCCCAATCTGGCGTCGATGGCGTGTTTGTTGGACGATATTTCCAGAAGAACCCTGGTCTGGTTTGGACTTTTGCCGAGGATTTGGGTACGGAGATTCACATCGCGAACCAGATCTCTTGGGGATTCGGAGGTCGCGCCGGCGGTAAGGGACACCAGAAGAAGTAAGCGTTAGGTGGAAAACGGTGCATTATGAATTGAATTCCTTCTGTTGTGATCTGAGCGATGGCGTTTTACAAACAAGGTCTCCATGAGGGCAGATGGGCGGCTAGCAGAGAACTTTGATCGCAGCATATAGACCTACTATGAATCAGATTCCTATTGGTGTCATTTTGAAGTTGAGCAACGCTGCGAGGTTCCGTGTCGTATACAACGCCGCATTTGGGTTTACGATGGACAACGGTGGAGGTCAGTGGTTGGTGTTTGTGTTATGCATCGACTTTCCAGGTTGATTGCAGATGCTCCTGAGGTGACCTGCGAAACATGTGACAGATTTGACAAAGTTCGCAGGTCGTAGAATGGCTTTCCGTAGGGCTCTGAGCGCTTGTGAAATTCAATATAGATAGCTTGCAATGAAACGAAACGGGACAGCAAACTTGCCCTCCTGATTCTGAGATGGCTACAATGGTATATTGATAATGTTAGAATTTTTTACAGGGATACCAGGGCTTATTGGACGTCGCGACCCCGTATTGGCGGAGATTATATCTGCTTGAGTATGAAGGTGGACATCCTTGACAACTGGCGGAATTGAGAAGGCTTCTTCCGCCAGGCTGTGTGGAGCGGGCCGCAACACAGATTTTCCTATGGAGTCAGTTACGGAGAAGATGAGTTAGCAGCCAATCTTTCAGTGAAGCTGCCGTGGATGTTTGAATCCAATGGCTTCAATGACACACTTGAGTGCAGAAGTCTCCGGGCGCTCAACGGCGCTCCAGTGGCTGTGCTGTAGACTAAATATGGTCCGTAAATGCCTTTTTGACAGGAAACTTGTGATTGGGCGTCATTGGAAAGGCGCTTTGATCTTTTGTTGATGAAGGCGCCTCAAGTGTTTCAGAACATCCATGGATTGTTGATTGTGGAGCAATCAAATTGGTTCACATTCTCAAGGGCTTGATAGCTTGACGTCAATTCCACACATATAGACCGTGGAACAGGTTTTTGGCTTTGACAACAAAAATAACAATAAACACAGATGGCGACTCACTGGCAAGTGTTTCTATCCCGTCTTTAGAGTTGACCAAAGGCACGGTCGAGACACGTGGAGGTGGCAGTGCTTTTCTGTCAAACAACGGGCGAGTCCTGGCTATGATCGGCTGAAGATCAATGGGCGAGATCGTCGTACGGAAATATGGACAAGATGGAATTGTTATCGATTAAACTACGGAGGACGTGAACGGGTCACCAAAAGCTAGAGCCGCGGAGGTCAGTAGCACGAGTAACTTACCTACCTTGAAGCGCACCATCGAGTGGAGATTGCTGGACCAGGCATGACCAGGGCATCGTGACAGTGCAAACTGTGAATAATAGGACAGCAGGACAGCAGGTCGGCAGATGACAGTTTTGGACTCGGTGATTGATGATGATGTGAGAGGCTGCAGAATGGTCACCGGTAGTCGCGTCGACAATACAATCATTGAGAGATGATAAGACATATTGACCCAGACACCCCAGATTGCTGCCATAGGTGGTGGACCAGCAAGGCAAGTCTAGGTCTGTATGACTGGGTGAAGCTCCAAGATTTGTGGCTCTCTGGGCTCCCAAGTTCTGCCTGCTCCAACGTGCCATGGGAGTCTATCGTTCCTTGATATGCAGTGCCCTGAGTTTGATCTTTAGACAGGAAAACAAAGTCTTGTTATAGAAAAATATAGCGTATACAATTTTGAACAGCAGGAAGCAGCTATGCTAGAAAACAGTACTATCATATATCCGATTGATAGTAATAGTATGAGAATGCGAGTTCCTTGAGTCGTTGTCCAGCTAGTTAAGCTATCCCTGCTCGGGCTGCGGTGTGCTGATGCTGTGCTGTGATCTGCTGTGATGTGAATTGGGGACTTACTCTTCCCTTCTTCTCTTTCACCACAACAATTGGCCAACCACTTTCACAACGGATCTTTTGACCATGCTTCTTACTGCTTTCTCTGTCTATCGACGGACCAACTGTGCATACCTTTGACAGCTCATGGTCCGCGCGTCTGTCCCCGGTTAAGCGCCACCCACGACTGTCTTCCTCCTGCTCGCCATCCGGCGCGACTCTGGGGCGTGGTTGGCTCGCAGGCTCAACTTGCCCGCTCCCTCTCAAGTGCCAACTTCAACGCACTCACAACTCTCAAAAGATGAACTCCGACAACAACCCCGACTCCTCTATCACAGCCAAACGACGTCGAGCAACATTGACAAAGAACCCTCCACCGTCAGCGTTCCCCTCCAAGCAACCTTCACTCCGTAACGCACAGTCGTCGGCCGCCCTCCAACGAGCCCCGTCAGCGCCCACTGCATATCAGACCGCAGCCTCACAGTCCGCTCGCGACTTCCACAACCGATCACAATCTACTGCGTACGGATCCTCCTCTTCATCGCTCGAACACATCAGCGCAAGTCCTTCGCCCATCATTCCCCACAACGACTTCTTCTCTCCATCAAGTGACAGATACCTGCCCCCGCAGCAGTACCCTCCGAGTCCGCAAACCTCAGATGACCGTCACCACGATCTCATAGGCGCCCCCTTCGACGCCAGCGGTCTTCTTTCATCATTGCAAGCCACTGGCATAAACAGAGACCAAAATGCTGTGATGCAGTCCTCACAACTTCCGCAATTGACTCGCAACCATACTAGTCCCGACTCGCGCTTCCCCATGGAAGGCAGTATGCGCTCGTATGGATCTGGGATTGGTATGATGGAGGTCACTCCGCCAAAGTCAGAAAATGGCACCTTAAGTCCCAAGCGCTTCTCTGGTGACAGCCAGAAGCCATCGGGACCATTTCGCAAGAAGAGCGGCTTTTCAAGCTTCATGAACAACATGCTAGGGTCTCCAAGAACGATCAAGATTTCGGCGCCCGAAAATCCCATGCACATGATTCATGTGGGATACGACAACCAGACTGGGCAGTTTACGGTGAGTAGGGCAAGCTCTGCATTGACATTTTACGCAATCGTGCTTGTCCTGTACTCGGCGGCTAATTCATGGATAACAGGGACTTCCTGCAGATTGGCAGAGAATACTGGCAGACAGCGGTATCTCCAAAAATGAGCAAGATCAGAATCCGCAGATGATGATGAACATCGTCGAAACATACAAGACCAATTTTGGGGGAACTGATGAGGCAGTTTGGGAAAAGTTCGACCATGCCAAATTGTCCGACTCACCTCAGAGTAGTGCGAGCAGCTATCACAGCCCGACGCCGACAGTAGGTTCACCGAACCTCGGTGTCAACCCAGCCGCATACTCGCCAATTGCTGGTGTCCTGTCTCCACCTGCAAGCCCCCGATTTCCTCAGAATCACGAAGGCAGCTTCGAAAACCCTAGAGCTGCACCGCCCATACCACGAGGCCTAGTCGGCAGTCCAGTTGGATTCAAACCCGGCCAATCTCCCACTCTCATGATGCCGAATCGGCCAGCGCCGAAGCCGCCTCAATCTAATGTACGTGATCTTGCCCCAGCTCGGGCTGCGCCGCCTCCTCCTTTCAAGCATGATCTGCCACAGCGGCCTGTTGCAGAGTCGCCATTACCGCAAACCCCTGCAGAGAAACAATTATCTGCATCACCATACATTCCTCAGGGCGAAGCACTAAGTCGTACTGAATCTCGAACGACTGGTGCCACTCCCCCTCGACCTCAGCAGACGGTTCAGTCTGCGACTCAATATCAGCAACAGCAAGAGCATGCGATGGCATTAGCACAAGAGGCTATACAGAGTAAGCAGCTTGATCGGAGTCGAAGCCAGCGTCAAATCGCTCAAGGAGCGCCAGAGGTTCCACCCAAGATTCTTCCTCAGAAGATTAGCCCCCATATCCCTCAGACTCAATTTGCTGAAGCGGCAGACTCACCTGATCTGCAAGGACAGCCACAGTTGGCTAAGGTTGGACCTGTACCTGGTCCCAGGCCCCGAGCAAAGCGACAGCAAAGCAACATTATTGATGTTACGGCTCGACTGAAAGCCATCTGCAGTCCAGGTAACCCAACAACAAAGTACAATAACCTCAACAAGATCGGCCAAGGTGCTTCTGGAGGCGTATACACCGCATATGAGGTCGGGACTAGGAGGTGTGTCGCAATCAAGCAGATGAACCTAGAACAGCAACCGAAGAAGGACCTCATCATCAACGAGATCATCGTTATGAAAGACAGCAAGCACAAGAACATTGTCAACTTCATTGATAGTTACTTGCATGATGGCGACCTTTGGGTCGTGATGGAGTACATGCAGGGCGGGTCCCTTACTGATGTGGTGACTTTCAATGTCATGAGTGAAGCCCAAATTGCAGCCGTCTGCAGAGAGGTGAGCAATACTCCCCCATCAGGAAAACGTCATGTACTAACTGTCTTAGACATTATACGGATTGCAACACTTGCATTCGAAGAACGTCATTCATCGTGACATCAAATCCGACAACATCCTGCTGTCTGAAAGAGGAGACATCAAGCTTACGGATTTCGGATTCTGCGCTCAAATCAATGATAGCCAGAATAAACGGACGACTATGGTCGGCACTCCATATTGGATGGCTCCAGAAGTGGTCACTCGCAAAGAATACGGTCGAAAGGTTGATATTTGGAGCTTGGGTATCATGGCCATCGAAATGATTGAGGGAGAGCCACCTTATCTGACAGAATCGCCCCTGAGAGCCTTGTATCTGATCGCCAAATACGGCACACCACGCATCAAGGACGAGCAAGCGCTCTCACCTATCTTCCGCGACTTCCTCCATTTCGCGTTGAAGGTGGAGCCGGAGAAGCGAGCAAGTGCTCATGATTTGCTCCACGTAAGTGCATTTGTTTTCATTGGTGTGGACCTACCTGACGTTGTGTACAGCATCCTTTCATGCATAATTGTGCCCAGCTTACCAGTCTCGCTCCTCTTGTGCGTTCAGCTCGAGAAAGCAGGGCTGCAGAAAAGGCCCACAGAGGCAACTAGGAGTCGTCTCACGGTCGTCTGATGTACAACTAATGCCAAAAATACGCCTGGCGCACTATAGGCACGATTCAAACCGATATAGGTTTGGCCTACACAATAACACTCTCCGAAGTCCACCTGTGTGCCACGAAAGCATCTCATATGCATCGGCACACCCGAAAACACTTCGGAATTGAAAGGAGCCTATTACACAATCAGGCTCTAGCATGGACGGCTACACGTGTTATGTGACAATGATGGCACGATTGTTTTCTTATGGATACTCGTCCTTCTCGTTGGTTGTTGAGCGCATGGACATCATTATCGAAGAGCTTTCACATCGGGGGGAAGCACTTATGACTAAATGACGGAACTGGAGTTCGGTCGGATAGGACCTGGAATAGGAGCGGACTGGACTGTCTCGTGACATGTCTTTTCCCTGTCAGCACAGAAACTGTGCAAGTCAATATCTAGAGGTCTAGAGTCTTTCCAGGATGAGCAGGAGTGTGACGTGCGCGTGTAACAGCGCCGCATCCAAGATATGTGAGCTGAGATAGCTGGCCGGAATCGGAAAATGTGGTTCGGTTTGATAACGAGGACATTTCCAGAAGACTGTTTGATAGTCAAGGTGAAGATCTCGAGGCTGACCTGCGTAATGTTATGTGTGGCTGTGTTGAGCTTGTCGGTGGCTCATGTCGAACCTTCTTTTCTCCAACCCGCCATGCCTTTGCGTCACTCGACACGACTCCAGATTCATCAACTAGGCTGCGCTGATTGTTCACTTCAACTTTGCAACATCGCTTCTCTCTCACACAATCATATAATCGCACAGTTTGCTCCTCTACTACTCTGTGTATCGTTGCTATCGTTCACTCTCTCTGCAAGTCTACTTACAGCTCGCCTTGACCATCATGTTCCGGGCGCAGCAGAACATATTCGACGATGCCGTTGGTAAGCTGGATGCACTGCTTCGACATGATCCAGACTGACTTTCCTGTAGCGAAAGCGACCGACGAAAACCTGACCTCGGAGAACTGGGAACTCATACTCGATGTCTGCGACAAAGTGTCGTCTAGCGACAGCGGAGCCAAAGATGTCGTGGCCGCGATGATTAAGAGAATGGCCCATCGCAATGCCAACGTACAGTTGTATACGCTTGAGCTCGCCAACGCGCTGGCTCAGAACTGTGGTGTTGCTATGCACAGAGAGCTGGCTTCGAGGAGTTTCACAGACGCTCTGCTCCGATTAGCGAACGACAGGGTAAGGCCGGATCTTACAGTGCGGTCTGAATGGTCCTGACGTGCATAGAATACACATCAACAAGTTAAATCGAAGATCCTCGAGCGGATGGAACAATGGAGCAAGGACTTTGCCAACAACACAGAATTGGGTATTATGGAACAGGCATACTTGAGATTAAAGGCCCAGAGTGAGTTGACCTTGCAAGAGCAAGGTTATTGCAGCCATTGACGCATTATAGATCCAAACCTACAACCGCCACAGGCGCCTGTCAAGAAACAGATCACCGAGTTTGATCGGCAAAAGGAGGAGGAAGAACTGCAGATGGCTCTCAAACTATCGATCCAAGACAAGTCCACGGGACCATCAGCGAGTCAGCCATCTGCTGCTGCTGCGGCGGCCGAGTTGTCCGCACAACCAGCGTCCTCAGCACAACAAGCACCTCCACAACCGGTACCTTCGGGTACAACAGCTGCAACTGTTTCACGGGTACGAGCACTATTTGACTTTCAACCCTCGGAGCCAGGTGAACTACAGTTCCGGAAGGGTGATGTGATCGCAGTATTGGAGTCGGTGTACAAAGACTGGTGGAAAGGATCGCTTCGTGGTCAGACGGGCATCTTCCCACTCAACTATGTCGAGAAACTACAAGATCCGACACCAGACGAATTGCAGCAAGAGGCACGAATAGAGGCCGAGGTTTTTGGACAAATCAAGAACGTCGAGAAATTGCTGGCACTTTTGAGCACAAGTACAACCGACATGAATCCCAGAGACAACGAAGAGATCACGGAGCTGTATCACAGCACGTTATCCATCAGACCGAAGTTGATTGAGTTGATTGGGAAATACACCCAAAAGAAAGGTATGGAAGAAGGTGGGCAAATTTGGTGGATAGGGTGCTGACTTACGACGCAGATGATTTCCAGCAATTGAACGAGAAATTCATCAAAGCGCGACGAGACTACGAAGCACTACTTGAAAGCTCGATGGCTCAACCGACACAAGCATACGCCCGTCCAGGCCCGGCAGCTTACGGATATGGAGGGACCGCACCACCCCAGCAAGGCTATCCGCCACAGAGATTTTATACTCCTGGTGAGTATTATCACACAGGGAATGTGGTTCGCGAAGTCTAAATGCTTTCTCCCAGATGGACAACCACCGAACAATGCTATGCCTTACTCTCAACCACAACAACAACCCTTCCAGCCTCCGTACCCCGTAGCCTCGCCGGCTCCGCAGAGCCAGACGCCAGCCAACCAGCCTCCACCGGATGCCTACCCTTCGTATCCAACAGCGCCTGCTCGTCGACAGTCCCAGCCCGAGCCATACGCGCCGTATGCTCCTCAGAACTCGACCGCACCTCCACCAACGTCGGATGGCCGGCCCTATCCCGGTGTGCAACCACCGAACATCGCCCACCTCCAATATCAGGACGACGGCTATTCGGCGTCAAATTACTCCACAGACGACCTGCACCATCAAGTTATGTCACCCCCTCCCCAACAGCAGGCTCCGCCTACTCAACAGACCTACATCCCACCCACCAACCCTAGCTACCCTCCGCCGTCAGCCCCGTCTCAGCAACCATACGAGTATCCGTCGTCGCAGGTGAAACCAGCCGCGCCTAGTCATGGACCTCCTCCCGTTCCTGGCGTGGGTCCACCGAATCCAGCAGACCGGCCTGTCACACCTCTAGCGCAATCATCACCGTATCCTACCTTCTCGCCTGGTCATTCGCTTCCACAGCAGCAGTACCAGGCTTATAATCAACGGCCAACGAGTATGGCGGCGCCAGCTCCAGGCGTCGGTGGAGGCGGGCCGGCAAGTTATTACAGGTAGAATCTGGCTAAGTCGACTTCGCAAGAGGAAGATCCAATGGACCTTGACTTGACAGAGCATTGGGCAGCTTCGGCACCGAGGCATGGCACAATTCATGCGTTGGGCGCCAAAATGGCTACTTCGGCTTTGCAGGAGGAAGATCCCAAGGTCTTCGAAGCGACGGATCGTGATTCAACTTTGGCACAGCGGCACGGCACGACTGATGATCAGGGAGACGAAAAGGCTCAAACGATTCCGCAGGGGAAAGGCCCCGAGGCTCGTGACTCAGGGGATGGTGGTTCACTCTGGAACGGGGCCATGGCACGACTCATGGATTGGCGATCGAAAGCTGAACGACCCACGACTGATGCATTGGACGTCAAACGCTTCAGGACCACGCCTGTGAAACGACCTCGTCGTTACCGAAGGATTGGAGGTTTGAGCCTTGATGAGGATTTAGTATGAACCTCCTTTTAGCATGTTCAACATGATTTAGCACACGCTGCTGCTGGCATCGTAATAGAACGAACGAAATGACTGACCGTACTGGCAAGGTCGGGTCAATCAGAACCAAATAAACAAGTTTGGACCTGGAATTGTATAGTCGAGGATTCTTGTTGCTGCGTGGCTGGGCGCAAGATGACATATTTCCATCTAGTAAATCTGCAAACGCAATTGCACGCTTCTTTGCCGGATCAAATTGGCTCAACCCGGCACCATTGCTTTATTTGCAGCGCGTACTCGTTCGAGCGAAACCCAACACAAGGGTGGCTCCTGATTACTGTGCGAATTTCACAGGAACCAGCTTCAACAACGCCGCCCAAATCCCATCTCTTTTTCTGCTATTTCCGGAGCTCAAATTTATTTGCTGCTGTCCTGACTCTGCATGTAGGTATATCCGAAGTAGGCGGCCGCAGCACCGACCAGTAGGACGGCATACATGGCGACTCCCATGCCAGGACCATCAGATCGGCCTCCAGGTCCAGCGGCAATCTTGTCGGTAGCGCCGGTCTTGGGGGCTGGGTCTCCAGGACCTCGTTTCAGTTCTCCGACCAAAAGACCTTCGAGGATCTCGCGGGCTTCATCCGAGTGACCGACATCCTCGAAGGCTTCGGTTGCGTCCTGACCGCCGACGTCGAGAAGGACTTCCTCACCACCACTACGACAAGGTTAGCTATCTGGTATCCTGCACGCTTTCTTGAGGCCCAATTGTTGCGAGGGTAATCGGAAAAGTATCTGGAATCAATGTGGGGCAATGAAGGGTGGGGGAGAAGTAGAAGTGATTGTGCGGTTTGGGAGTAGGAAGGATGGGGAGAGAACGTACGGATGCTCGTCGACGAAGGATGTGGTGTTGTAGACCTTGTCGTGGATGACGAGGTACAGATCTTTCTTGCTGTTGTGTGTCTTCACCTCGTCGAAGCTGAGTGATTGAGACATGGCGGTGGTTGGGTAAGATTTGGGGAAGGTGTTTGTTGTGATTCGGGGAAGCTCGAGTGTGATATAGGTCGATGGAGGGTAATCCTGTCGAAGGAAGAGGGATTGCTTGAAGCTCGTGTGTTTGTAGCGGGAGCGCAGTCAGAAAAGAGAAAGTGGTTCGAGGGTTGATCAAATCAATTTAGGTGAAGTCGGTGTCGGGGAAAGGTGCAGGTTTGTCCAATCAAGGCAATGGGGGAACCAAGTCTGAGAAGGAAGAAGGCAAGCGACATGAAATGATGAAAATAACGGGCGATTTCGGTGGGGCTGTCCTCACAAGGACGAAGCTGCGTAGAGGTACTACATGGTAATTGAAGACGCTCCGATTCGCTGTTGACGATGGAACAGCCTGGCTGACAACCGTGTCCACCGAACTTTGATGCCACAGGTGCCGCGCTCAATTCCGCTTGTCGTGATATCTTTCCGTAAACCGTAAAATAACACTGGGGGGTGTTGTCCTTTTCAGGTTCTGTTTCGCGGTATCTTCGGACCCATTTACGGGTGCTGTTGGATACTTGATCTCTAAAGTCGGACTGTCTTTTAGCTGCGCTACGCGTTCTTCGTGCTCTTCACGTGCTTTCACTTTACTGTTGCGATCACACTTTTTGTTAATTCGCGACTCCGCCCCGCACCACGACACCGGCTGTACGAATGACGATGTCAAAACCTGTCGCGCGACGACATGACGTCTCATATTGTATATGACAATGTATCGCGCACGCAAGCGAATCAAGACAATGACAGCGACGAGACGCCAAAGTTGTTTTCCGGTCAGACACTATGGTTTTCGCACGCCGTACCGCAGCGACAGTGGTTGATGGAGAATGCCCGACTCAATGGTGCTACCATCGTCAATAGAGATGTTGATGCCAACATCAAGCTTGTCGACCATGCCAGGAAGAACCAAGCCCCTGGGACGCACTCCTACAAATATGTCGAATCGTCCATACGGAATGGTGTACTCGAGAACCTGGCGGACCATGCGGTAGGAGTTTCTACGAGAGTTGCCCGACCAGTAGGTAGCACTGTGACTGCTCCAAGAGGCGGGAGAGTTGCGTACACCGAGGAAGATGACCAGTTTCTTTGGAATTGGATGAAACCATTCGAGGACAATGGCGGCGTGTACAAGGGTAACGAGATCTACAAGCAGATCGAGGAAGTGAACCCGAGACACACCTTCCAGAGTTGGCGAGATAGATGGATAAAGAGCACCAGGTTCCAGAAGAGACAGCTCACGAATACCGCGCAGTCGGAGGAGCGAAGACCTCACCTAGCAGATGACGATGCTGAGCGGTCAACGCAGAGCCCTACACCAGAACCGGCACAAGCACCATTGCGGTCGTCGCCGTCGGGTAAGAGAAAGCGTGGACCGGACGATGGTGGAGAGCGTGTCCGCCCTAAAATACAGCCAACACGTGCTACCAGATCGCTAGAAGCACGAAACCATCAGAACGTGGACGATCCTGTTCCGCCAGTAACGGCTGCAGAGCAGGACACTGCGGGAGAAGCACGTCAGGCCGTTCCACTTGCCAACGCTCAGGCCGCGCAAGCTGAACTCGGAGCCGAACAAGTGGAAGTCCAGGGTGAAGAGGACGACACAGAGCTGTTAGGCTTATCGCCATCAAACGTGGGAGGCGGCTTCAACATCAAAGAGTATAAAGCGCTTTACCGCATGGTTCCTGAACTTACCGACGCGGTTTCCGACGAGTTTCAGGGACTTTGGAAAGAACTGGCGGCATCGCCTGAGTACCCTGGCCACAAACCTGACCAATGGAAGTATTTCTTTGAGTATCGAGTGGTACCTGATTATTGTAGAAACAAGAAGTTGAAGCTGGAGGAAGTCGCTCCTTATATGTGCGCACGACAGGAGAGCAATCTGGCTGGAGAGCAGCACAGCGGTCGCGACAAGGATGGGCACGACAACGATGATGAGAAGGAGGAGAACCAGCAGGACCAGGATGAGCTCTCAGAAGCTAGAACAACTCCCGGGTTGATGATGTGCACGAATTGTTATACCAATAACAGTGAGAGATGGAGACATGATAGAGAAGGGAAGCCTTTGTGCAACGAATGCGCCGTCTTCTTGAGAACGCATGGAGTTCCCAGATCATCAACAATGGGGCTCGGCGCGTTTGCTGAACAAGCAGAAACTTCCGGAAAACGTCCACAAACACCCTCGCGACAGATCAGCCCTAAAAATTTCACCATCACTCCAATTGTCGGATCTGTTCAATTGTCTCCAATACTTCTTCCGGCTGAACCCAGCGTGGCTGAAGCTGTGTATGCACGAACTCCGCCGCCGAAATCTCCCTCGTTCCAGCCCGAGTCACCAACATTGAGTCGACCACCAGAACCGAATTCATCAAGGAAGAGAGGTGCTGGACGAGGTTCTCAATCGCAGTCGCAGTCGCAGTCGCTCTCACAGCCAGTGTCAATACGAGAGCTGAATCCACCAAGCACACAAAGTCATACCCAAACCGGCTCAGAAGCCCATCCATCGGAAATGGGCGAGGCTCAATCCAAGGAAGTCCAACCAGAAGAACAATTGGATGCGAAATCGCAAAATCCGATTACTGCTGTGCCGTCATTTCGTGCCACAACAGGCACGCGGCCTAGAAAAACACTTCAAGATGATCCTGACAATCTGGATGTCCAACAAGACTCGTCTCTGAGTACAGATATAGGCCCTCCTCGCGAACCGCCTGTCATACCCTCCACTGAGTCGGAAGATGAGTTCACCTTTCCACCTTACCCCCTTCTGGGAAATATGTCTATGGGTGATCCACGTTTTCTTCCACAAAGTTCCTCGTCGGAGTCTGAAGATCACGATGATGAGGGGATTGAAGAAGAGGAAGATAGCGTGGTGATAAAGCAAGAAAAAGCCGCGACTCCAGACCACGAATCTTCACCAGATTTTGGAAGCAGAGCGAACATAGTACGTCAACAAGCAGCTGAGGAGCCGCAACCAACCCGGAAGCGGCAGAGAGAAAACTCTGTAGCTACAGGTGGTCAGGGAGTCTTGCAAGAGTCGAGACGCAACGCTTCACCAGAGATACCAATGGAAAGACTCGCATCAGGCTCGCAACCAATGGATAACTGGGAGACGGCCCCAGAAGAGCAACAACAGGGAACGCACAAGGAACGTCGCCTGTCAACGCAAGCGCTCTTCGACCGTCCGAACACTCACTATGCACTGGATCTCGGCCTCGAGATCCCGGATCCTGAGGGTGGCTGGGATAGCATTCTTGGTCCTGGAGCTGCAAACGATCCTGAGTATGAAGACTCTGGCGCCGTTGCACTAGATGTCAACACAGCGCGCAACAAACAGCCAGCTATTCCTGCACGAGAGTCCAGGGAGGATGGAGGAAGCCTGCCTGAGGACACCAATCGTGTTCGTCCATCGTCTACAGCAAGATCTACAGACCTTGTCGAGCTTCAAGTGGCGCAGCAAACCGCAGAGGACGACAGTATTACGGATCAATGGTTAGCCCACGAAGAGTCCCTGTATCCCAACGAACCCAACTTGCGACCGATCTGCATCAAAGCGCTCGAATGCACCAGTATCAACTTTGAGCGAGCAACAGATGTCGTTGAAATCATGCTGGACGAACTGAAGCGCAAGCGCCGCCGCACTTCGCGCTCCGGCTTCATTGCTGTAAACGAGGTCGAGATCCCGGATGATATGCCTGGTGTTTGGACTGACGAGGACGATCGACTTCTCCTGAGTCGGGATAAGAAAGATGTCCTGCGCATGATAGCCAAGCATGGTCGCCCGAATTGTGATGCGCGCTTCGATTTTTGGATTGAGTATGTGGAGAACTGATGGCGTTGGCATGGTTTTGGGACGACCCTGTTGGTTCTGGTCTGGCACGGGGACAAGTTGACGACAATATGACGAAAGAGAGATACCCTTATTGTACAAGTATTGAGATTAAGCGGCTTCGCGCCCAAGAACGAAAGGTCAGCCTTGCGAGTGTACCAGCAGGAAAGAAGCTGGCATGGAGAGCATAGTTTAGTATGTTCAATTCTTTTTCATTATCAAGCCAACATGGCTTCTATCAGCACTGTGAGACTTCCGTAGGTGAGACACGTCGCGGTCTTGCTCCTTCAATTGCCACGAGCAAAATGGCGCATCACAAGAGTGAGCAGACGTGGTAGGTAAGCTCTCAATAGCGTGCTCAACCCAAAGTCAAGCCCCTTTTTGAAGCTCCTGTCCTGCGTAGTATCTCGGCGAAAACATCGTAAAACATCGTTTCCTTGCACGCCTTCTTGCTGGAAATCGAGCTGACCGTCCCAATATCTTCCAGCGCCATGCTACATCCCAAAAATCAATGAAGAGCACTGCCGATGTGCCAATGCCTGAAAATGATTGATGTACATTCCGGGCGAAAAGAAGCAAGCAAGAAAGGGCCATTCATCAGCTAGGGTCCTGGGTTAGCTGCCTGGGTAAGGGTAATCATCCGGGTCTGGGGATCAGGCGTACTTGAATTTGAGATGGTCCTCGTAAAACTTCAGCATCGGCCTAGGGCAATGTCTGTAGATCTGTTCGTTGCTAACTTTGGTGCGCTTCCCGTTCTTGAAGAGGACGAAGGCCATTAGACCTCCGGAGTCCGTTCGTTCGATAGTATCGATCTTCACGACTTCACTCTCCCAGTTCTCCTTATTTGGCACCCATTCCGAGATCTCCTCCTCGGCGGCTGCAGCGGGCGCGGCGTTATTTCTTCTTCGGCGCTTCGGTTCTGGAGCTTCCTCGGTGGATGACTGTCTTCGTAATGATTGTTTGGATTTGGCCTTTTTAAGAGCAGTGGGTGGGCCACCGATCTTCTTGTGGTAGTCGGCCAGGATTTTTCTAGCATCACTGTAAAGCGCTGTCAGTTGTTCTGTCCCTGGGAGGTGTGGCCGTGACCAGCGTGCTAGACTTACGGCAGAAGATTGTCCTCCGGTTCCAACGTATTCTGGGTTTCTGGGTAACCCTGCCACTTGATCTGATAGAACAGCTGTTTCCTCCGGAACTCGTGACCTCGGATTGCTTCGACGACGTATACCTCTCCTTCGGCCTCATCGTCTGAGTCTTCTGTGCCAGCTTTGTCGCCGTTCTCGGCCTCGTCCTCATCATCGTCCTCAGCTTGTTTCGCGTCGTCGTGTAGCTCGCCGTTCAATTGTTGTTTGGCTTCCGTGTCGGCGGGGATGTCGTCGCCATGGTTGATGTCGCCGACTTCACTTTCATCGTCAGAGATTAAGTCGTCTATGGTCGCGTTAGTAGCTGGTTAACGTGAATGCGACAAAGCGCTGAAGCGGATTGCGCGACAAACCCACCTTCTTGCAAGTTGGGCATGACGAAGATCTTGGACCTAGTCAATCTAACGTGATTGTCGCGCAAGTGTGATAGTCGTTAAGCTGCCTTGTCTCGATCAAAACTAAAGTTGAATGTGAAGTGAATTGGAGGTTGGCGGACGGCACTCTGCGCGTGAACCCAAACGCGGAGAAAGGCTGAAGTTCGCGACAGAAGGTGCGATTGAGCCCCTGTCACGCCGCTTTTATCACCACTCGTCCTCGCTTTAATCCTGTGTTATAGTATTTAGTACAGCATATCGTGAAATAGCTGGGACTTCTTCAATATCTAGATGGAATGGCTTTATATATCTCCTCTCTGGTCCTACTCGGCGCCACTCCTCAAGCGCAGGCGAATCTGGTCCTTCTGGCGCCCTATCATTTTGGTCGGGGTCGCAGCCCCTCAACTATGTCAATCATGACCTTCTGCTGCTCACCACAGTCGGCGTCTTCTTGAGGAACGATTGCTGCTCAGGCATAAGATCGGGTGTAGCAGTCGCAGTCTCGAAGACTTGGCCTCGAGTCTCGCCCTTGCGGACAGTTGAATACCTCTTCCGACGGTGAATGAGGCAGAACATCGCTCCGGCAATGATAGCTAAAGCGGGGACACCAAGACCTACAGAGAGACCGATGATAAGCGGCTTCTGATCCTTCCCAGTAGTGCCACTTTCGCGTCCACTAGCACCGACTCCCCCGGTCGACGTGGCAGTAGGCGGCGGCGGCGGCGAGTAAGAACTCGGGGGACCAGAGGTTGCAACAAGGTCTTGGCTCGTAGACCCGAAGGTGGACCTGCTAACTGACGCCTGCGCCGTTGCTGATCCCGTTGTGATGAACGTGGAGGCGGTGGTGATCGTGATCTGATCGGAGACGGGGCAATTTATGACCCCGGTCGCATTGCACGACACTATGGTATATACTTTTGTAGTGGTGGTGCCAATGCTCGCGTCGTCGTTGTCGATCAGGCGCGCCCTGATTGCTGCAGCAGAGGAAGTTGTCGAAGCGCTGGTTAGTGTAGCGCATGCAGTCGTGAGTGTTGTGTACCAGAGTGGCGTTTCCGTCTGAGGCGCTGGGCCCCACGTGTGGTTATCCCAAGCGACTGTGGCACCGGCTTGAGCACCAAGTGCTATGGTAAAGGCTTCGACCAGCGCCACATCGCAGTTCTCGTTATCGCTATCAGCAGTGCCTGTAGTAGTGAATTTGGCAATGTTGGCATAAATGCCCGCTCCTAATCCAGCTGAGCCGTCGAAGATTGGCTCGTAGTCGATATCAAGGCCAACGCCGGCATGGATGCCAACACGCAAGGTGCCATTAAGCTCGAAGTCCTCTCCGCCAACACTGACATTGAGGAATTCGAACATGCCACCGTCTCTAGGAAGAAGTTGTCAGTCTGTGTTCTCTTCTTGTTGAGTGAATTTGTCTCACATAGTAACCTCACCGACATCATTCTCGAACATGCCGATGTTGATAGCAGCGCTGTCAACCTTAATATGCACTCCACTGATGATATCAATGTCTTCACTAGAGCTAAGGACAAGGTCCACAGTGAGAAAAGCGCCAATGGAAAAGTCGTCGCCATCAAATTTCGCATCAAGGCCAACGCCCGGAGGACTATATGTAAACAGGTTGAGTGTATATTTCGACTCCGCCGAGAGCACGGTGTCCAGCTCCATGTACAACTCTAGGTCATCAAATAGATACTGTAGCTGGTAGTCAAAGTCTTCCGAGCTGGGGAGGCTGACATCGGTGAAGTCAATGTTCGTGAAATTTGAGTTGTCCTCGATGAAGGCTTTGAGGGCGTCCTCTGCATCGTCTACGAAGCTGGTGACAGTCTGCTTTACAGTAGCTTCAAGTTGTGTTGTATTGATATCGGCGCTGTACGTATAGCTGCCCGTGACTTTGCCGGCTATGTAGCATGTACGACAGGTGATCCGCATATCCAACTCACTCCTTTCCGAGGAAGGGACAGCGTTAGTTACAATGAGGAGCCTGATAGCACGGAGATGCTCATAGGATATCATGGTACTCACATAGGAAATAGCACTTCTCCATCATCCCATTGGTGATCGAGAGCCTTGCTGAAGAGCTGTTCGGTCGTTGCACGTCGAAGCATTCGTCCACCCACAGTGTTTACCAAGCCAGCAGCAGGGTATGTTCCGTCTAAGTGACCGGGTGCGGGTGTCGCAGAAGCGGAAATCAGGCTGAACGCCCATGCAACGAGATACAGACAGAAATGGTGAAGCATGTTGGATAATTTGAGCGATAAGGCTGGCAACCTCTCAGTGCAGCAGTCAAAACCAAATTCGCAATATAAACAATATACGAAACTTCCCTGGAACTCTGGGCCATGAGGTCTTTATAGCTTCTTACCTGACGTTTCAAGATCTGAAGATGTCCTCTTTTGGTCATGAACTCGTAGGACATGGCAAGAAGCAGTGCCTAGGGTAAATGGTTAGGTCTGCAACGCATATAGCCCCCAATACAGTCTCGAGGCTTGCAGGTTGGCGTGGCCGAGACTCCGTAGCATGCATACAACGCAGCCACCAAGGCAGACCACACAAGATAGTCATATTTCAGATGCAGCGTGGACCGTGCGTAACAGGGAAGGGAACCTTCCAGCCCGATGTTTGCATTTTCTTCTCCAGAGAGCTTTCGGCTTTGAACGCTTGAAGGATCTAAAAACCTCGTCAGGAAAAGCACAATCGATTCAACGTACTTGACGATATAGCGCAAAAGGGACATGAGACCTAAGTTTAGATGTTGGTGTATGGTCAACCACGGTAAGGCTGAGAAAGACCGGTGTTCGATGATGGTTTAGAATAAAGCAAGTGCAAGGGTGTAAAGTCATAGACAGGGTACTGCTCGGTTCGTCCAAGCCACGGGGAATGTGATAGTTTGAGGCTGCGAGCCCTAGATATGACTTCCTAGACCGGCGTGCATCGAGCCAAGCTGGTTGTGGCTGTGTCTTCAAGTTCCGTCATAGAGTCCTTGATAGACGACTTGAAAGTATTGGTTGTTCACTTAGTAAGAGTGCGCAGCACTCTGAGCATGGACAACTGCTGTTGTGCTGTGGTCAGTGAAGAGTCTGGCCAGATGATGTGGCAATGAGACCCTGGAGGTTTGACCACCCCGGTGCAGTATGCATGGGGCCAGCAAGGGGCCAGCAGGGCTGGTCACTACGACGAATATAGTCCTCCTCCAAACATGGAGGGTCGTGTATTTCGAAATCGTCTCTATCACCCGGAAGCCAGACAATACGTCGTCCTCCCTGCTGGCTGCATATGAGGATATATTTAGAAGAACCTGACTTACGATTCCGACATGAGGCTGGACAGAAGATGGAACAGGTTAGAAGGAGTGCCATGAACACTAAAGGCAACTGACCCGACTCTCTTGGCATTCGACCGCGTCGGTCGTGTCTCCTCATAATTTGGAGAAGCCTAAGTGAAACTTCTGGCCTAGAAACACGAGGACGAGAAAGTCCAAGCCAAAATCCAGCACCGAAGACGACAGTATTGCGCGGAGGATCAACATCTGAAAGCCTCAAAGGAGGAGGACACTACTGCGCTACGCGAGGCACTCCGCCATGGCTATGCAATTGGATTTGTCGCAGGCTCAGATTGTCAAAGATGAAAACGGAAGACCATTTATTGTCGTCCGCGACCAAGGGTCGAAGAAACGAACACATGGCACCGACGCTGTGAAGCAGCACATATTGTCCGCGAGAACTGTTGCCAGCATCGTCAGAACCTCACTAGGTCCGCGCGGACTCGATAAGATCCTCATCTCACCCGATGGAGACATTCAAATAACGAACGATGGGCGCACAATCATGTCCGAGATGGAACTGACAAATCCAATCGCGAAATTGATGGTCGAATTGTCAAAGTCACAAGATGAAGAGATAGGAGATGGAACTACAGGTGTGGTTGTGCTGGCCGCTGCACTGCTGGATCAGGCCGCGGACCTTATCGACAAGGGCATTCATCCTATCCGAATTGCGGACGGCTACGACCAGGCATGTGAGCTTGCGGTTGCACACTTAGACAAGATCAGTGACGAGATTCATTTTTCGAAAGAAGAGCAAGATAATCTGATGAAGGTCGCCAAAACATGTCTAGGCAGCAAGATTGTCAGCAAAGCACACGACCAGTTTGCGAAGATTGCGGTTGACGCTGTGATGTCGGTGGCAGATCTGGAACGAAAAGATGTGGACTTCGAGCTGATCAAGGTTGACGGCAAGGCTGGTGGATCTATAGAAGACTCCCTGCTCGTCAAGGGCGTCATCGTCGACAAGGACTTCTCACATCCCCAAATGCCAAGTGAGGTGAAAGACGCAAAGCTGGCTATCCTCACCTGTGCCTTTGAGCCTCCCAAACCAAAGACCAAGCACAAGCTTGACATCTCGACCGTCGAAGAGTTCCGAAAACTACAGCAGTACGAGCAGAACAAGTTTGTGGAAATGATTGACATGATCAAAGCAACTGGCGCCAACCTCGTAATTTGTCAATGGGGTTTCGACGACGAAGCCAACCACCTGCTTCTACAAAACCAATTACCGGCTGTACGATGGGTCGGCGGTCCCGAGATCGAGTTAATAGCAATTGCCACGAACGGAAGAATTGTGCCACGATTCGAGGATCTGAGTGCAGAGAAACTAGGCAAAGCAGGCGTCGTCAGAGAGATGACGTTCGGCACTACGCGAGAGAAGATGCTCGTGATTGAGGAGTGCGCCAACACACGAGCCGTCACCATCTTCGTCAGAGGAAGCAACAAGATGATCATCGACGAGGCCAAGCGATCGTTACACGACGCCATCTGCGTGGTTCGCAACCTTGTCAGAGATAACAGAATCGTCTATGGTGGAGGTGCAGCCGAAATTGCTTGCTCAATTGCCGTGGAGGACGCAGCCAGCAAGTCACCAGGGCTCGAACAGTACGCCATGAGAGCGTTTGCCGATGCTCTTGACGCTGTGCCCATGGCTTTGGCAGAAAACTCTGGTCTAAGTCCAATCGAAACCCTCGCAGCCGTCAAGTCTCGACAAGTAAAGGAGGATAACTCACGGTTGGGCGTCGATTGCATGCAGACTGGTAGCAACGGTATGACTTCCCTTGGATCTTCTCTTCCGAGCTATGCTAATTCCATAACAGATATGCGAGACCACTTCGTTATCGACCCTTTGATTGGAAAGCGCTCACAATTACTTCTGGCTACGCAATTGTGCCGGATGGTGTTGAAAATAAACAACGTGATCGTGGCAGGAAGTGATGAAAATGATTTCTAGAGGCGTCCAACTCCAGCATCAGCATCGGACGGCGTTTGCACCGAAGAAAAGCGTGCGTGGGAAAAAGAAAATCATGATTCTGTATGAACAGATACCCGGTCTCGAACGTGGGATAGAATTGAAGATATCAAATGTCCCTTGGACGACCTTTGTGTCCAGACTTGCTTGCGATTTTCCTCGTTCTCGTGTCTGGCCCGCGGTTAAACTGTTGCTTTCTTCGCACCCCACGACCGTCGTATAGGAGAAGCACGTACGGAGATGGAGCACATGGTTTCGCTACAAGACAACGGAGATAGAATATATGGACAATCGGACTTTAGGTGGACATTCCCACAAGGCTGCAAGGATCGCTCAGTATGATTGGGCAACACAGCGTAAGCGACTTGCATAAAATGCCCACCGCGATGATTCAACATCAGTTTCACAGCTCGGCCTGTCCAGTCGTTGATCAACCAGCCTGGCATGACCGTTTATCGAACCAAGGCTTCCACAATATGCCATTTGTCAGGTGTATCGTAATTCTCTCGCTCTCTCAGACCCGGCTCGACGAAAACGAGTGACTACGAGGTCAGGACATTCTCACCATGTTTTCGGTATGGCGAGTACGAACATGAGCGTACAGTCTACAATAGTTGTCCAACGGCGCCTGGCCCGAGAAGCACGGAGCAAAGAAGACGACTGGGCCGGCCTATCCGAAATCAGAGCGAGAAAGAGGATCCAAAACCGACTTAATCAGCGGTCGTACCGTATGTGCTGCCCGCCCAGAGATGAAGTCCGCTCTATATACCACGTAGACAAGCTAACAATGAGCCAGGCCGTAGGCGTGCCGAGCAGCGCGAAGCACAGCGTGCGAGGAGAGGGTCACTTGCTCGCATCAACCAGAAAACCCACCCAATCACCGTTGCTCCTCGCCCAACACAAACCCAGACCCAGACCCAGACCCAGACTGTCGTGCGCGACTGTCCGCTTATCTACGGGTTCTGCTTCTCCGAACCGAAAGCCTTGGTTCATCGCCCTCCTGTTGATACCAAACTCCTGATTCCTACTCGGCGTCCCAAGCAAATAGATGCCCCCTTCGGAGGCTGCGCGACCATCTTCCTCGACCATGACGTCCGACGAGTTCACCATTATGCCTGCTCAGTCCTCTGGCCCAGCTTCGGACATCATATCCTGTCGACGGACGAGACCCTAACGTCCGCATTCTTCCGGCTCAGCATGACCGACGAATTGCTTCTGAATACATTCGTATGGACAGCAGCGCTCGAAATGTCGCTGCACGACTTGCCCCCAACGACGACACACAAGAACAACGCCGTGATGCTATCGTGTCAGACGAGAGCGATTAAAATGGTTCGTGAGCACATCGACCAGGGCAGCGTCACGGATGCGCTGATCTTCGCTGTGCTGGCGCTTGCAATCAGTGATGCTGAACCAGTACCCGTGCTGCAGGAGGAGTCCGAGTACGGCGGCTTTGATCCGCCTCTCCGCTCGCTGGGCTGGCTCGAGTACTTATCCCGCTTGCGCTGGACACAGTCGCACATGGATGCGCTAGAACGTCTGGTTGAGGCGCGAGGGGGGTTGGAGAAGATCGAAACGCCTGGCATCGCGGAACAAATCCAGTCAACCGACGTCTTGCACTCAAGTCTGTCATTATCGAGACCTACCTTTGCTCTTGGCTCTTTATACCGCCACGTCCTAGAACACCAAGTCAAACTGGTACGGCCGCCACGGGAGCGTGCTGCATGCTTCGATGTCGTCGATGACAACTTCAAGGACCTATTGCTCGACATGCGCATGTATTGTCGACTTTTGGAGAGATCTGGCCTTGCCGCGGATGAGAACATTGCTACTTGGGAGACCAATGTCTCCCGTAATCTGATACAATTTCGGTTATTGCTGCTGTCAAAGGCCGACGGCATTGCCGAGTTGTGTCGCCTCGCTGCGCTTATTTTCAGTTACGGCGCCATATACCCTCTTGCCCGTTCTGAGTCGTTGAAGCTGCTGGCTAGACAGCTGAAAACCGCTGTCAGCGAAACAATGACAGTAATGCATGAGGCAACCGAGTTGATGCTCTGGGTTTGCGTGATAGGTGGCATGGCCACCGCCGACACAGAGGACGAGTCATACTTTGTGACCGTGCTCAAGCTGCTATTCAGCCGATTGGGAGTGGGCAGTTTTGCACAATTGAAGGAAGTCTTGCAACGATACATATGGCTGCCCAGTGCCTGCGACTCCGGCGCACTCGCTCTCGCGAATCGAGTAGAGCCAGCCCGATTTGGAGATGGAGTCTGAGTCGAGACAACGGTCTTCTAGACCCCAAGTCCTTTGCACAGAATGGCCACCTGTGGCTCTGTCAAGTCCCAGACTTTTGTTGACTCGCTGATGGGGCTCACTGGGAGAGCAGATTGTTTGAGAATGTAGAATAGCGACAGCCTTACCAATGTGCAAAGAAAGTGTAACGTCTGTGAACCCTGAGTCCTCTTACCGTCACCGGAATATGACACCGCTTCTCCAAAGTTTAGCTTTCCTAGACATGTCGATCAGCATACCTCGAAACCAGCCCTGTGACGTGGCAATTGCATCTCGGGCAATGAATGGCGATTCTCAACAAGATTGTCCAAGGTTTGTCGCGATGGGGAGTGCGCCTCTTCCCGTGACGCAACCAGGAAAGTACGGGAATTGGAGCCATGGCCATGAAAGCCATCTGGAATGTGCATGGGGTAACCCCGGCCACCTTTTCTATAAGATTCAATAATGTGATTTCGCCGCATCCGGGGAAACGCTGGATATTGTCTAGCCTCGAAGGTCTGTGTAGTGAGTACGTCAGCTCAACGGTATGTGCAGCGACGGACTGTTTCCTCTTGAACCTCATTGGTATGTCACTCCTCAAGATATCGTTGAAGCAGTAGGAGACTCTTGATCACAATCACATGTTTCTCGAAGGGTCGGACATGGCATCAACTAGACCAGTCACCATGGATCGGACGCGGGTATCGGGGATCGAGTCAGTGAGCGAGATGAAGACAGCCTTGCATCAAATGGGGAAGACAATGATTGCCTCCATGATTTCCCGATCGAGGTTGAATGACTGGTGAAATCTTTGACGTCTGGCAGATGCATCAACTATAACGTCAGGGGTTCCGAAAAAGCCATAATTGTCGGATGTACCTGGGCCTCATTAGTAAAGACCTAGAAAGGCCCGGTTCGAAAGTGACAGCTGTCTGTTCGGGATGAGGACGAAAGCGACCGCGTCGGAGGCTGCCAATGCCTAAGTCTGCGCCTATAAGCGGCCATGTGAGAAGCATTCTGATCCTCGTGATAGCACTTGACCCGGCGTAATGGTCCATGGACTCGTCGCAAGTGCAAAACGATGAATAGGTCATTCTTAGACTTTTAACGGTTGCATATCCGGAGATATACTGCTGATGTAAATTAGGTGGGCATTTGCAGGCACGTTGGACAAAAGATCATAGCGTATGGATTGCTCGAAGCGGTCGTTTCGCCGTCAGATGATGTATACGATGCATACTACTGTATGAACCCTGCAACCCACAGCTGTCAAAGCCTGTACGGCATATGGCAAAAACGTTCCGCCCGTCGGCGCTTGACTTTAATCAGCCGTTGGTGTGTGCCAGCCTGATTGCTGGGGAGCCTCAGTAAGCGATTGGCCTCGGTCAGGGGTGGTCAATCTTGGGGAGTGTGGGAGGTTCAAGATCACGGGACAAGACCACTTGCACCCCAAAGAGCGGTACCGTCCATTCTTCACACTTATGGAAGTGTTAAACCGGTGGTATATGCCTGTTCAAGTCCGATGTCAGGTATCTTTGAATCCGGTGACGCTAGCTTAAAGGTTGTGGCCCATGCTACCCTCCTCTTGAAGAGTGACAGAATTGCCAGACCGGCTGTACTTGCAGAGAGGATCAATGGCTGACTCGATGGTAATAGTCGCCTAAAGACCGTTGTCAGGTTCAGGGATGCCCAAGGATCTTGATTTCTGTAACAAGAGAAGTACGCATTTGGGCACATTTGGGGAGTAACGGCGGACGAGTCGAAGGATAATTATTTCCGTTGCGATTTACCGAATCGAAGCAACCCCCTTTACCGCAAGTGTCCCCCCCAGTAACTTGACCTGGTCTCTATGGACGCCTTTTCAGCCACGACATGCGTTTGCAGGGGAATTGGGCGCTTTCAGTGCCGATCGTGGGATGCGTTTGAGAGACGTGGGAGGAGTAAGCAAACGTTACGGTGTGGCTTGTGAACGGCTATTGTGAGCTTCCAGGGACCGAGGTGCCACCGAAGCATAGAAGGCTGTGCTTCAATGCTTGCGTGGCTTTGTTAGACAATAAAACAATAGAGGATCGACGACGTTGAACAATGGATACCTGCGTACTACCTGGATACTACCACCACGATCGGTCTGCATCCAGATTTGGGTGAAGATCCGGCGGTGCCAGAGTGTTGGGGCGAGTTCAGATAGCCGGATGTACAAGGTGGGTTTTGGTTTCAGGTTCGTAGAGGTAGCGGTGGCACGATGGGTAAACGCTGTCAGTAGTACAGAGTAGTTAGTGTAACTGTGCTGAACATGCCAGTGCCAGTGAGACAACAAAGCAATTGAGTATGTGATGAGTGAGTGGCCGGGAAAGAGTGTCAGCTGGACAGAACAAAAGGTTTTAGCAATTGCAGAAGTTGCACGTGGACGCCTTTAGTTCCACGGGGAAGGCGGAAGTCGCCTGAACCGACGAATTCCGTCATCAAGCCAAACAAACGATATGATGGCAAAGGAGCTCAGAGTTTTTTTCTTTTTCGCCTATGAGAGTACTCAGCTTTCTTTTCGAGTCAGCTGGCTCGACAGTAATCAAATCATCGTATAATGAGCCTTGAAGTCTTGGGGGATGAGTGATGCGTTGTAACTGTAGTATTGAATACTGGCAGTCAAGTGTCAAGATCAAGGTCTAGGTGTGTGGCTGATGATGAAAGCGAACAACACACAGACCAAGCATGTGATCAATGTCCTGTCCCTATAACCACAGCAGCTGTTACTACCTACTTGGTAGTAATGTTCCCACATGTCACGGGGTTGGAAGTGGCCGTTGGGTCAAACGCAGCACCTAGCGATAGCGTGGGATTACAGGTCGACTTCGTGCTTCTGTTTCCGAGGAATACCGAATACCTAGTTGTCAAAGAGTGCTCAACACAGTCTCCCGTTCTCGATGCCTGGCTGCAAACACTCTCTGGGACGGCGTATGGAACTATTTTATCACCCTCTGCCCAAGTGCCCATTCATCCTGTCAGGAAGGTGCTCTGGGACATCTTTGAGCGACTATTGGTTTGTGGGGCTTATCCAACGAGAGTCGATTCGATTATTATTCCCCAAAAAGCAAATAATCCACCTGGGTTTCTGGGTGATGGATGGGTGGATTGTTAGTTAAAAAAGTCAGCTAAATAGCCAGGAGCAGTCCAATAATGCCACTAAGGGTGTCATTTCAAATGCAATTCACTGGCACCTTTACGGCATACCCGTTAGCAGCCTTGGACTCCTCCCGCCTTTTCTTCCCCAAACCTAGGACGGTAAATCGGTCGGTCTCTGCGGCAAACGGATTCTTCGCTCCTTGTCTCGAACCATGCAAAGCGCCAATCCTCAAGCCTCCCCCCGGTCCCTGAAAATGCTAAGTTAGTATCCGATGACCTCCCCTGCTCGCTTTTTCGTGCCCTGTGCTCCTCCCCCCATGCCCTGGCCCTTTCTCGCCCACCTGCTTTCGTCGTTCCCCCTAGTTAATACTGGGCCTCCCCATTCACACCTTCCACTTCAATTATACCCAACACACACTCACCACACCACACTCTCGTTATCCTCCCCATAGAGTCCATGGCTCACACCCTCTTCTTTCAGGCACGACGCTTTACACCCGCTCGACCCATCGATCTGGTGTCCACGTTGACTCTCTGACAATTGCTGGCATCCATCCCTTCGCCTAAAAACACGTTCCCAACTGATCGGGTCGATCACTCGAATTGCGTCACAAGTCGATCAAACCCTTTTCCCATCTTCGCGGGCAATCGTCGTCAAGCGCAGCAGTTCCTCCTACTTGAGGAGACCGTTGGACCTCCCTTGCCATTCTGTCCACCTCACACCGAGAAGAGTTCCACCGCATCGATGACCGCCATGATGCCGTGGCGCGCGGTGCCCGAGGTCCTGAAGTTGGACGCCAACAAAATGCACGAAATCGACCCTTCAAACGCCGTCAGCTTAAAAGCAATGTGGACAATGTTCTCCAAATGCTCAGATACAATCCGAGAGGGTCATCGCTATGAAAACATGAGTTGGCGAGTCTGGTCGAGAGAATCTTTATGCGTAACTCCCGCCGCATCCCCACCGACCACGTCCCGCGTACCGTCGTTATCGAATTCCTTTTCATCAGACGTCAGCTTGAGTGAGAAATGTCTCGTACCGAGGTCGACATCATTTGGCCAGGAAGATTGCGCTAGTTCGCTATCCAAGTCGAAGCACCTGACCTCGGACACCTTGGAAAAAATAATGGTCACGATACAAGAAAAGTCAGAAATATGTCCACTATCTCCTTCTATCGAAGCTAGTTTACCGGCACTTGCTGCTCAGCCCGAGCCAACCCCCGCCGCCAAAGCTGATACCGAGAAAGAATCTCGGCCTCTACATGATTCGACCGACTCTTGTATTTCCAACACTACCAGCGCCACCATCAGTACCACTGCTCGTAAGAGTGAGCACCGTGACTCCGATACCTCTGTGTCTTCCGACGGTCTCATCCGATCAGGATCTGTTGTACATGGCTTCTCCCCTGCCGCGTCCTCATTCCGTTCACGCAAAACGGACAACATGCCGCCTCCAGTGACCTCGAAACTGATTCCCAAACCTGCGATCAAGCCCGGTATGTTTACTCTTGGCGGATCCTCCGAAGACGAGTCGTCTTTCGAACAAAGAGTGCTCTCGCATAAACCGGCCCCTATGAAAAGCTCGTTGTCTCAGAGTCTGAGTAAGACCAACCTGACGGTCAACGGCCAGTCTAAACTCCCCTCAAAGCGAACCTCATTCAAGGATGTAGTCGCGGAACGCAGAATACAGGAAGACGCCGAGAACGATGAGGGCGCCATTGAAAGCAGTGACGAAGAGGATGATACGGACGAGGTTATGGAATCAGCCATTGACGAAGACGAGGAAGAAGACGGCGATGAATGGGAAGACTCGAATTCAGATGACGGTAAGGTGGTGCAAGAACCTCATCTCTTCCGCCGCGTCGACAGTCGTCCCGATTTGGTATCGCGTCGATCCATGTTGACTCTAGCACTCAACAAGTCTCAAACTGGACTGAATCACGCATATTCTCAACCTGCAATACATCGGAATCGAGCACTATCAAGTCACGCTGAGCCCATGGCAGCTTCACCCGAGGAAGAGGATGGAATGATGATGCAGAGCTCTGGTCGGCGTCCTATTGAGATCCCCCCTCCAAGTGCCTCTGGCAAGACGCTGGCACACTCCCCACGTACAACAAGACGCAACATGCTGTCGACTGAACTGACCGAATCCCTACGCAAGAATCTACTCTGGGAGAGGCAGCAAAAATCCCAGACTGCAAATGCTTTCTTAAAGAGAAGCAGAAACGCCCAGAGTATGGCAAATCTACAATCTCATACGCTACCGAATGCGGCACCTCAGCAACCACCACCCCTGCTGCAGGAAACATCAAAGAACAACTCCTGGAACCACTATTTTGATAACCCTTGGGAGTACCATGCCAAAGGCTGGTAAAAGTACCATGGTCTGTTTTGTGTTTGTATTTGAATCTTGTTTTGCTTTTATTGTCTGCGTTCTGAGCGGGTTAATGTCTATGTACGTGTGTTACGACCTCACAGCCTGGTTTCTGGACCGGTGGCAGGGCAAAAATTCGGAAAAGGGATGGTGGGCCTTGCCCCATCCCGGATAATATGGGGCTATCTCGGGACTTGTCGCAGACTTCATCTCGGGGGATGACCGGCGGGTGGCGGTTCAAAAGCGAGAAAGATGTCTGTGTTTGATGCATTTAATATGGAGTCCATCCACGACTGTACCTCGGAGCAATCCGAGTTGTTGGAGAGGACTGCAGCTCTGATTGCAGATATCATATGACCATGATCCAAATCTGTACTATAAGAGTTAGTTGAAGGGTGAAAGTATGACCATGTATCAATAGTATCGAGTCCACAATGAAATACCAAGTACTCACGGACTTGTTGTCGGAAAATAATCCCTCTCAGTCCTCTTGATTTTCTGGAGTATTTATTGAATGGCAAGTAGCATGATTGGTTACGGATCATAGCGCGTAGGGCTTCTGAGTGGGCGGGTGGGCACGACTCACGAGCACAAACCGTACGGAGTACTCCATACATGAAGAAGTGTTCATGTGAGCAAATACTATTGACCATAGGTGTTCGTGTCTGCCTCGTCCACTCAGGTAATGTTAACCTACCTGAGAGGACTGTGGCGCCCAAACCCGCCGTTCTCAAACTTCGCAGCTTTCTGGAAGGTCAGCAGGCAGGAAGATTCATTCGGGGCCTACTGTAGTCCTCTTCGGGGCGTGGAGCTTAACTGGTGTTTTGGGAGGAAAAGAACGGGTCGTCCGATGGATCCCACGTACTGTGTAGGTACGGAGCACTGTAGTCCGAGACCTGAAGATGGATTCTTCCATTCTGAAATCGGTAATTCACGGGCTGGGACGAGTAGGGCGGGGCGATACTTTTAGACGTTTAGCCGTGACCTGCAGTGGTGCTAAAAGGCGAAAGAAGTGAGGCTAGAACTAGAACCCGTGGTTTGGGTATTCCGTGTGGAGTAGCTTTAGGGCATACCGTAGTAGGTACCTACTTTGACAGGTAGGTACCTCGATTGGTTTTTGATGGCCCGCAGACTAACTACGGGGGATGGAGGAAGTTGGAAGAAATTTAAATTGTCGTGTCCGTGTGACACTTTCAAAGGCTGGGCCGTTTGGATGGCGTGACACTGACTTGTCAGCACTCAGGAGGTCCAGAAGAAGCTTGATGGGGACCTACTGCGGTAATACTGCTTATAGTGCAAAGTATGGAACACCAGGAATTGACGCGACAGGCTACAGGTCAGTGAGTTGAAGTAATGTATAGATAAGGAGAGCTAGGCCGGTCGAGAATTGAGATGCTTGATGAAAAGATTGTTTTTCGTTACTATTGGCCTTACTAGGAGGCGATGAATAACATGGATCTCGTGGACGCTCAGTCTTGCATGGCCACCCGATACAATGCAACGATGCTGGGATGAGGCATGTAAATTTGAAGTCGGGTTGTTGGTGCTGAGTGAGCAGTGGGCATGTTGAAGTCTATATATTGATTTCGCTCGACGTCGGTTTATGGGGCCGATGGGCCGGAGGCCGTAGGATAGCCTGGGGAAGGCAATGATGAGAGACGGATGCTACGGGCTATAGCGTTGCTGATGCAGGATATGCGTTAGCCTACGAGAACGGCCGGCTCATCAAGAGGGTATACGCAGGGTTTGTGAAGTTGTGAGATCGTCGAGAGGTAAACAGATAGGGCGCATCGAAGCCTAGACGGAGACTCTTGCCCGACCGCGACTCATGGAAGTGCGGAGGAAATTCGCTTGGATATCAACGTAAGCAGAGTGCCGTTCTAGAAGGACTTCCGGCCCAAGCCGTAGGTCAGACGCTGGTTCTCAAGAGTCACGATAAGATTGTAAGCGGTCTGGAACTTTTTTGGCGACACTAAGAAATCCACCATGTTGGTCTCTTCTGTGGCTTGGGTTGCGACTGCTGTGCTGTGGAGCTACCATGGTATAGTACCAGGCAGTATGTCTTGTGACTGCGGGCACTTGCTGTGAGCATAGGGAGCCAGCAAATTACCTGGCACAGTGATATGACTTGCAGAAAGCATGTGTCTGTATGCTTGGGACTGTGGGATTCATGTGTGTCACCGAGTATACGCGGCGAGGCTCCAAGCCCCTGGCCCGTTCTGGCCATGCCGCCCGTTGTTCCTTGTTATATGGCCGTAAAAGGCATACCAGAAGATCCGGCAACACCAGTCATTACACAGAGTATCGCTGTTGTGCTGTGAAGGTAACTAATGCCATGGCAGGATGCCGTTGACGGGAACACGCGTATATTCAAAAATAGGCCATATTGTGACCTGTGTTCTGAAACCAGTACAAGTAATTGACAAATAGTGATAGGCTCGGGGCATGGACACCGAGATGCAGAAGCGAAAATGGCAAATGTCAGTCACGGTACCTGCCTCCCGTAACGTAGTGTAACCAAAAGACAACAAATCTGCAAGGGCCTGCTTACCCCATATTATCCAATATGGTCGAAATAGGTCAAAGCAGAAGGAACAAGTCAATCGATCTGGGCCTCGGACAAGTATGAGTATTCGTGGTGCTTACGAAAACTGCGGCGACCGAGAGACACATCGCAAATGAAGACTTGAGCACGGTCTTAGAATTGTGGTTCTATCCCCCACTGGGGAGCAAACGGTCATCACGGCAGTTGATATTTTCGTGTCTTGTTGATATTTTCTCGTCTCGTGCGCAAAGCCCCTTGTCTCCAGTGTGCTGCGCAATCAATGGGGGCGATGCGAGAGGCGAGAAAGCATCGAGAAGATGCGGATCAGGAGTCGACGGATTGTAAAGACGTCCGCTGTTCCAGACCTTGCTGAAGTGTACTGTTGTCTCCGAAGTCAAGTATAAGTTAGTGGGTCACTTCCCTTGGTCCAGGCAGTCGCCGTCACGAGTTCAACTGAAGCTTCCTCAACGTTACCCCGGAAATTATTGACCTAGAAACTCGCCCGAGATCTTGCCCAAGGATCCGTTAGCCCATCTCACTGATATTGTTCTCGTGATGCAAAACGAGTCTCAGCTCGCCAGACTTCTTCCGACTTATACTCGTATTGCGCGGAGAATGACCGAGCGTGGTGGATCATTTGCTCCAACCACCAATATGGCTCGGTAAAAGCAATATTTCGGGTGTCTTCGTCTCTATCAGGCGGAAAGGACCTCGGTCCGAATGTATAGATACAACAAGTGTAGCAGCCCAGTTTCGATATATCGTGCTCGTGACAGGTTTTGCAGGTGGTTGCGGATGTCAATACTCTTTGTGCTACCTGGCTATGCGATTGTTGAGACGAGGCTGGATTATGCATACTTAGCCGTTGTCATAGTTCTTCTGGAGAACTGGGGAGGGCTCCCAACCTGAAGGTCAGCCAATGCGCCTGCTCGGCAGTTATTGCAATCTTCAACCGGAAATATTCTTCCATCCTGAACATCATCCGGAGTGTGCCAGAACCGTGAACCAATAGTGCGACGCACCACTCAGTGCGATCATCCTAGGATGAGCAGGAGCAGGATGGTGTGGAGAAAGACGGTGAGTGCAGGAAGAGAAAGAAAGAAGAAAGGCCTCCCATGCCTCCGTTACTCCGCAAGAAAAAGCAGGGCAGCAGGTGCAGCTGATCTGTGCCCCAAATGTTCTGACCTCATATTTTTTGCGGGGGAGTCACTTGTGTCCACCATTAGTCAAAGTGAATGCAAATGTACGCCCATATCGCATCTTACAGGTCAAGCAGGGAATCTTCAAGAACTTACGAGGTCGTATTCGTTCATTTCTGCTGTTCTCGTGGCATCGCGGTGCCACCTTTGTGAAAGCTAACTCGTACCTACTGGCAATGCATGGGTAGAAAAGGCCCTTTTACGAGAACTGGCTAGTTTCAACGGCTGAGACGTTGAGTGGCGTCACATCAGCTGGGACATCACCAGTGGGGATGATCTTCGCATCTGTTATCCGGCAGAAATCGAGGCTGCATACGACCAATTCAAGAGTTTGCTTGTGTTCTGCAGAGCACCTGACTGAAGAGATCAACAGGGCCACGACTCGAACATAACCAACGAAGCTTCCGAGGATTGATCATGGGACTATGGCTCTTTCGCAGCAGGCAGAAAACTCTTTGCTTGTCGTGTGCAGTCCAATCTCGGGCCTGCTTTCGGTCTCCTGGGAGGACAACTCCCAATGTGTAATAGCACGATGGAGGCTGGGACATGAAACCTGAAGCTTCTTTGCACGGCGCATATGCCGTTGATCAGTTGAGTGGTAATGGTTTGATCCAACCGGTCTACAGGTCGCCTGCCTAACAAGCTGCGGCTGGCATTGCAAACCAGTTCCCGTTTGATGTTTCTTCACAATTGTTACCGCCATGGAGTACCACCAAAAAATGCTAGCAAGGGTGACCCAGCAGTTCCCTGAACATGTCAAGGGGCTGTTCTCAGTGTTCTGCCCCATCTTCACTCCGCTTTGGGGAAGCCGGCAAATGCAGTGTCACTGGGGTCATTAGAAGCCGGTCCGGCACCGCGGACACGGAAGAGCTTGAGAACTGCACGTGGGAATCAGGAACTTTAACCATTTCGAGTCTTCCGCGCCAGAAGACGCAAAACGTCCGACGATCAAACAAAACCGTCCCCAGAAGCAGGATTGGCAGCAAGCGAGATTGCTGTGTAGACTGCGACGGAACATGGAAAATGGATCTCCGGACAATGCTAGTCAGGAACGGAAGGAGTCATCCAGCAATTCGGTCATGACTCAAGATGCTCCTGTTTAGCCTGAACGCCAGACTACGACGGTGAACGGCATCAAGCAAACAACAGGCAGGTGTCTGCTTCAATTCGGTGAAACTGTATGTGCCCAATGTGCACCACTTCCGCTGCTACGCCCAACACAGCATCTGCTGCGAAGCCAGTGTGATCTTGGGGATTGGTGAGCACATCCCGATATGCACATGACGAGCCCCATAAAACCCAGTCAACAGTGGTATGCTAAATTCGCAGCGACTTGAAGTATCTTAATGTTTGCGTCGGCTTGATATGCCAACGCATGAGTTGGTTGATAAGGTCTGGCGACTTTCATGTGACATTTAAGGAGCAGAGCACCACAACCATTACCGGTCAGAATTACTATGGAGAGCCAGGCACGCCGCCACATGTTCCGAGCAGGCTGCCTCTCGAAAAGACAATATCCCTTGCAAGCATGTGGAGAGGGCTAGGTGCTTTGCACCCAACTGTGGTGCCTGCTGGAGATATCCTGCCATCGCATATGCTTTGGGCGCCGCGACTGATGAGGCAAATATCGCAACAATGCATTGTGCAATGTCTCGAGATGTCCAGTGTCCTTGTTGGTTGTTTGGGGGATCGACAATCAGGCGGTCAAGTCAATGAGATCTACCTACCGCAACGCGCAGAAAGAGATCAGACGACATGCCCGAAGGATCGAGCGGGCGTTCCCTCCGGCGGCCGAGCCTGGCTACATGCAGTGTGCTTGAGACTGCTATTCGGCTACCGCAAATGGGGCGAAACAGATCCGGTCACCGCGACCTCCAGCAACTAGGATGCCTGTCTGGATGTTCCGGGTCACGGAGCGAGTTGCTTGATACACGGATAAGCATAAGAAACAAGGAAAAGATGAGCTCCGAGAAGCCAGGCTTCAATGCGTGTGGACTGTGGCGTGATAAGTGGTGAAGTACCGGACCATTTGGCTATGTCGAAGTAGGCAGGTCCTTTGCATTCAAGGGAGGAATTAGCGTCAAACAACGCATTATCTAGTTCCAGCCTTGGAGGTTGCAGTATCTTCGCCGAGAAGCCATGATTGCTGTATCAACGCTATCTGCACCTAGCGCGGACATCCATTGATACCGAGTTAATGGTTTCAGTATTGGTGGAGTGGGGGAACATAAAGCTTGCTCATCCACGTGGGATATTTTTACGTGAGGGCATACTGGCTTATGATGGAATGTGTTATCAAAAGATAAACATGTGGCAGGCGAAGCGTGAGGGTGTGCCACCTAACGAGGAGAGTACATCATCAGGAGAGGCTGTACAAACGTGGTGATGGTGGCTTGAAGCGTAGAAAGGATTCTTCCATGCGTTTATTGTGCAAACGAGTAATCCGTACTCAACCAACGAGCAGTCACCATGAATAGGTGTTTCGAGGGGTCCGACCCTATACCGCTGAGGTTAATGCTTACACCCAGGAATTACCCCGTGGGCAGGGCGATCAAACTGATTGATTAATTGCTTATTGAAGTGTTTCAAAGATAGATGTTTGGGGGCGCTTAGGCTTAGAAAGGGCTGGTAGGCCCGGCGGCTTGCTGTAACCGCTGTAGCGTTCCAAGATACTTAGCGAAGGAAACCTGGTACGTGTGAGGATACCCAGTGAGTCGGCCACGTTCTGCCACCAAGCACCCGGATTTTGTGCTATGGTAAAGTATTCGGTTTGCGACGTGTAATGGCAGACACATCTTACAAGAAAATAACCCCACGTTACAGGCCATTATTTACTAGCAGAGAAAAAGAAAGATCAGCAACAACGAACCCGCGCAAGTCATGGCCCAGGCTTGTGATCAACACCTTGGAGAAGCTTATCTCCCGTCTCGAGTCAGGATGAAAGATCTCTGCAGCTCTCAAGAGAGCCTCGCACTGCCTCGTGCGTCCATGATGATGTCACCAGTGCTGTTGCGAGAAGTCGAAATGGGTGCAATTCCTGGAAAGAACGAGTATGTGAGAGAGCGCGCTTTCTCCACTGTCACATTTTTCACTCTCCGGCATCTAGCTCTAGCACGATCGATACCCGAAGTATGAACCGATGACAATGGGAATAGCTGGGTCGAAATTCCTGGAAAGTTTGAGTGAAAGTTGCATCAAAATGAGCCTCACTGACAATGGCCGCATATCGTTGCCCCAAGAAGCCTCCAATAGCCGTCAAGTCGTCTCGATGTAGGGATCGGCGTTTGCCCCAAGGGGTCATTTGACCTCCAACAAATACCTTCTCGCTCCTTCTTTCGCCCACGATCTTCCCATTTACGAATCGTACTTTGCTTTTGCTCATCTTTGACACCAACGTCTCTCAGCAAGGGTCTACTGGCCGTATCAGCAACCATGTCTTCACATTATATCAGTCATTGTGACAGCGGCATACAACCGCCAACTTAGTCTACAAGTCACCAGTTCAGGGGCAGAATGAGCGATTCCGATCGTCAAAAGTGTCAATACCCTGAATATCGTTGCCAACTCATCACTCACAGGTCACTTGACAATTTCTTGCAGGGTCGGGTGAAAAGCCTCAGGTCCAGGTTTGCCTTGCTTGGAGGGCGGCTTCGCCTCGCTTGTTCGGACCTCCGGTCCACCCAGAGCACTCGCCCCCCATCTTTTGTTTGACAAGGCGCTTGTGTGTTGGACAATACTTACGAGATACGTCCGACTGGTGATATACACTCAGGCTGAGTCCTCCTCGAAGAAGCAGGATTCACTCCGGGCGGCCTTGCTTGTCCCTGCTGATGTGTCCGCTTTCCTTGGGCGCATTATTGGCCAAGTTCTCGCATATGCAACCACTCAAATGCAGTGCTGACCAGGCTGATCTCAATCGGCGCACAAATAACAGCTTGTCTGATGGGAGGTGCATTGTAGACTTCAAGATATCCCAGCATGAATGATGGACTTGATTCCCAGCGTCTGCTTATGCACACCGTACTCTCAGGCTGTGGAAGTCCTGGTCACTTCTAGATCGGATTCATAGTTGCTGAGACATTCCTCGAGATTTGACTCTGAGCAATCTCACGACAGTCAAACAACCCACCTCCCACCGCTTAAGGCATCGAGATCTATGTTTGACTTCAGATCACAAGGTGGTGTATCGAGTTTGGACCAGTGACTGAGCGCGCATCGCGCTTTGACATGGCGTTATGTCTACAAGGTACCCCGGACTTCCCTCAGGATATGCTTGGCACAGAATGAATTGTTCGCCACAGCTGAGAGCAGTATACGTTGTGCGTGCGAGTCATCGGCGTGTATCTCTGTCTGTTGAATTGTCCAGTGTTTGAGCCGGCGTCGACGCAAGGCCAACTTTGATGGTATAGGCACAAGGCTGAACGGCAATAGGAGTATTCAAAACAGGCGGTTCACGTGACCATGAGGCTTCCTTGGCGCCGACTCTCTTGCCGCAACTTCAGTCGTAGAACAACAACCAGTGTACTTACTCATCTACGCTCATCGCACCAGGAATCAGGGGCTTTAAACGTGCCTGGAACGCTTCTCTGACCTGTGACTTATCTTGAATTACTTTTTGAGAGACATCTTCGCCAAAGCATGGCCTCGATCATGCCAAACCCGACTACTAATGATGCTATGAGTCAACCTGACCCATCGCCACCACAGATTTCAGCTTCTTCAACTTCAGGTGGTGCAAAGACTCAAACCAGAGTTTGCCGATTCTATAATACTTCCAGAGGTAAGTCTCCACGTCAAAGGTCGGATTGCAATTCTGCACTGCCGCCTATGTATGCATGTTGCCCATACCAGGTACCATACGAGTGTCCAAATCTCAGGCATTTCCAAGCACGATGCTGTCAATGGTGGATGACCTCCGAGAACATGCGGTCTATCAGCCGAATGCTAACCTTTCATTGCCCGAATGTAGGCTGTCGTGCTGGAACACAATGCCCTTTCCACCATGTTGAACCCAAAGAAGGATCCAAGTCTACCAAAGTGCAACATGAGGGTGAACTACCTAAAGCCTCAACCACGTCTTCTGCCGCGGAGGACTTGCATCTTCCCCAACGGCCAAAGCCCACTGGCTCAAGACCACCTCCCCGTCAAAAGCCAGTATCACAGCTACAACAAACTGATCCACGCGAATTTCAAATCGGACAGCTCATGAGGAGATATTCACCCACACGCAAAGATGCCGAAAACGATACACTCCTAGCTCTTACCATGACTCCATCGGACCCAGACTTTCCCTTTGAGCTCGAAGGGCTCCATTGCACCTTGACAATTCCTAATTCATGGCCTCAGGAAGGCAAACCCTCCTTACGAGTCACCAACACTGAGATGCCCCGGGGTTATCAGATCAATGTTGAAAAGGGATATGATACTCTGCTGGCGCAATCTCCGCGTAAAACGCTGTTGGCCTTGATGAACGATTTGGACAGAAACCTCGAAAGATTTTTGACTTCGGAAAAGGCTCAGACTATCAAAATCATGGCGAATGTCGAAAAGAAAGAGAAACCTTCTCAAGCTATACCAGAAGTGGTGCCATTTATTGCACAAATACCTGTTGCGCGCGCTCCACCCGCCCCATCCTGGACTGCGCAGCAAAAGGCCGACGCTCAAACGAAGAGGCAATCAGAAATCCGGCAACTCGAAGCTCGTATGGGTCGACTGCCAAACTTCTCCAAAAATGCTGATGCAACTTTCTTCAATATTCCGGTACAGATTCCAAAGCCTGGTAGATTGCCTGCGGATCTGCAGCCACTCAAAGAGGTTGCTATGAGGGTGCCCAAGCTGTATAACTTGGAGCCCTGCACAGTTCAACTGAAAGGGATAAGTGGTTCGGAGACGGAAAACGTTCAGTTCTCATTCGAGAAACATGCTCGCGAAAACCCGAATCTGACACTCATGGCACATATCAACCACTTGATCCAGAATATACATGTCATGGTGTTGGAAGGGCCCGAAAAATCAGCACCCCCGCCACCACCCTTGGCGGTCCCTCGGTCCAACTTCGAGCAAGCTATCATAGCCGGTGCAGATGAAGTTGGAAAAGAGGAGGGTATGGTTTTGGACGAAGAACGTCCTCACGTCAGGCTGGTATCTCGCCCACCTGAATGGGATCAACATGATGATTCGGACGGATCGTCAGAGACATCATACGACTCAGACGACTACACAGAGTCGGAGAGTGAGGATGAAGAGAATGAGACCAACGACGGTGGTGGTGCCGCCCTACCTGCCACGTCAGCCCCAGCTGACAAGGGCATTCATCTCTCCTTCCCGGACCTAGAATTGTATAATATCGAACTCTTGACGCTCACCTCACTGTCTATCTCAGTCAAGTGCCTTCGGTGCAAAACACCACTTGACATCCACAACATCAAAGCAAGCAACCAGGCTCAATCGACCGTGAGCACCCGTACAGAATCTTGTCCCAAGTGCACCACGCCCTTCACGGTGTCCTTTGCGCCGGAGCACATGCACGCCAACTCATCCCGCGCGGGTACCGTCGATATCACTGGCTGCACCATCACCGACCTTCTGCCCAGCGTCTTCCAGCCCACCTGCTCGTCATGCTCGGCGACCTTCCCAGTCCCGCCGGGCATGATATCGGTGCGCAGTGACAAGCCAATTCAAGTCTGCCGCTCATGCCATGCCAAAATGAGCTTCACAATCCCCGAGGTGAAATTTCTACGAGTAT
This sequence comes from Exophiala viscosa, assembly GCF_022695815.1. Lineage (NCBI taxonomy): Eukaryota > Fungi > Ascomycota > Eurotiomycetes > Chaetothyriales > Herpotrichiellaceae > Exophiala > Exophiala viscosa. Next base: position 741,849 of record NW_026944358.1, on the reverse strand, counting down.
CGCACCACGCTGCTGCTCTTCCTCTACGTCGTCCCAAGAAGGAGAACCTTGGTATCTCGGCCGGCACGCCCTTACCAAATAAAGGCACCTGTCAGCACTATAGGCACAGTTATCGATGGTTCCGTTTCGGATGCTGCGGGAGAGTATATCCGTGCGATCGGTGTCACGATGCCGCGGAGTCCCACATTAACGAGCATGCTGACCGCATGGTCTGTGGGTGGTGCAGTCGCGAGCAACGATTTCGGTCGGAGGACTGTGCGCTTTGTGGGAGGAGTGTGATGCGGCGGCGCAGAGCGACCGGCGGGTTTTGGGAGGGCGGTCAAGGTACGCGGGAGAAGAGGTTAATGAGCAGGAAGGACAAGCATAAGTACAAGCGTCCTCCGGGAAGTGCGGTGGGGAAGAAGGCGGACGGGAAGTGAGTGACCGCAAGTAAACTCTCACATTGTCTGCCTGCTGCAGCCAATCCATTAGGCTTCGTACAGCTGGGTTCAAAAGCTCATACTGGCATTCCTCAGATCGTAGGGTCGGCACGTCGTAGGAGCGATAGGTCCATCGCTAATCACCCACCACCGGATTCGCTTTACTCTTTCCCTATGACAAGTTCGATATGTCCTTTGCAGTCTCATCCTGCATCTCCGCTGTACCTGTCCGTCTGCCGTATGTGAGATTCTTGATAGGACCTGATCTGCCATGCAGTCACCCGTTGTCACCATGGGGGGATCTCCTGAATGAGCAAGTCCCCATCCTTCCCCCTTCTACCTGCACTCCATCAGTGCAAACATGCACCCTGGCTACATGCCGCAAGGACGCTTCCAGTTTCACTTCACTGGCTCCTTTGCAAGAGTGTTAAGTGCTAAGTATCAAACACACAGGAAACCGTCAACAATCACACAGCCGGTGTAGTGCAGTGGTCAGCACGTTTCGTTGGGGGCAAACCAGAACGCGGTTTAGATAAGAGCTGAAAGGCTTGGGTCTATTCTGTGAATATGGCAGCTGACGACCGAAGAAACCTCAGTTCAAATCCGAGCACCGGCATTATCTTCTTTTGCTGTCCTTCAAAGAGCTTTTCTTTTTGTCATGGCTCTTGCTCCTCGTCGTTGGTCGTAGTATTATGCTCGTCGAGGCTGGGCGAGGCTGACACTCCTTAATGGACCGGGATATTGCCGGAGTTTCATTAGATAGCATGAACTTGCTGGGTCGAACAACACCATGCAATTCATATCGAAGCAGGGCGAAAGAAAGCAAGCGATTTTCTTGTTTTTGGATGTGTTTGATTGCTATCTAAGCTGCCACGCAGCTGTGCGACCTCTCGCAACGTGCATAAAACTCATGCTTCTTTCGTTGCGTCGCCTTGTCTCCTTTTCTCTCATCTCCAGGAAAACCAACCCAACCGAGACACCCCATTCCCCTAAAGGCTCTGTGGAAGCTGCACATCCAAGTCGTGCGTGAGGTCAAAATGGCGCCTCATCGACGACTTGTTCTTGATGCCCTTGTGGTGAGCCTCCTTGTGGGCCGGGCAGAGCAAGCAACGCCACGGAAACTCCGCTCCGGGCATATGGTTCCACTGTCTGTTTCCCGGGCCGGCAGTGGCAGCGTTGGAGGGGCCAGGAGCGACGGACGAACTGGCTGTGCCAGCATCATTGTCGTCGTCGTCCTCGGTCGCCCAGTCCTCCTCCTCCGCCGCACTGCCTCCCTCGCCCTCCATGTCCACATCGTTGTCGTTGTCGTCATCTGAGTCCGAGGACTCCTCGCCCGAAGCGCCGTCTTCCAGGACCTTCAATGCCCACATGACATTGGTGAGATGGGCCCAAGCCTTATCGGCATCGGCGGTGGTCTGAGCCTCTGCTCCCTTGCCGGCCGCCCGGCGGAAACTCTCCAAGAGAGCGGCGCGATTGTCCTCCTCCGAGGCGACCGTCCTCACCTCGGTGTTGATGATTGTTTGAGGAGCGACAACGACAACACCAGGCCGAGCCAGCCCCGCATCTCTTAACCGCAGCTGCGCCGTCCACATCGAACCGTAGAGGTCGTTGTCTAGGGTGAGCGACGAGACAAGCAACTCGTAGTTGCATTCTTGGATCTGGTTGATACCAGAGGAGTTTTCAATCGCAGACGTCAATATCTTCTCGAACATTTCGTGGCGGATGTATGGCTCAAGGCCCGCGTATTGTTTAGCTCTAACGATGACTTGAGCAAGGCCCGCCCAGTAGGCATCGCGGACGCTTCGGAGTGAGACGGCTTGGCTCAGTCTCACCTCGTCTAACGCGGTGCTGACGCCATGGCGAACTGCGGCAACGAGGCTATTGTAGTCGGACATTTCGAAGTCACGAACGAGGACGCCTTGGGCGTTGGTGAATAGTCTCCCGTGGAGGTCCAAACAGGCTGAGTAATGCGTTTGCGAGTAGTCTGGAACCTCGAAAGCAATGCACTTGGTATGGTCGTCGAGGAAGATGCGGATGAGGAGAAGGTCATTGTCGAAACTGTGAAAAATGACAGTCGAATCTCCATAACGGTAATCCAGACCGCCTTGCTGCTGCTGTTGTGCGTCCATGTTGGGTGCGGCAGACTGATCCTCTTGGCGAAGTGAAGATGCTGGACGTGCGGAAGCCATGTGGTCGTGGGAGACGCGGTGGTCTCAAGAGTGGTGCTTCACAAGTGGATCAACAACAATGAGAGTGAGCAGTCAGGAATCGCCAGTCTTCCAAGCTGGTGAGTAACTAGTTGGTGTCTTTTCTTTCGAGCAAGGAAAGGTCGTTGAAACTGCCTGTCAATCCTGTGTCAAGACAAGGAAGGCGACTTCAGGTGAGCTGGAGTTGCGCCGCCGCGATCGAATTTGAGATCTGTCAGTCTGTTGCTTGAGGAGCAAGAGTTGCGAGGCGATCAGATACGCCGTGGTCCCAGAGACTCCTTCCAGAGTGACCTGGGGTCTTAAGAAGAGAAGAAAGGCTCGTCGTGGTCTTGTACAAGCATTTGCGGACGAACTTTGGATGGTGGTGTTGGCGGGTATGAAAGTAAACAAAGACGGTGAGGTTCAGAGAGTGGTGAAAAGATTTTCTCGTCACCGAGGCGGAGCGTTGATACATAGCGGCGGTGATGTACAGAGAACCGTTGAGCCAGGAAGTTGCGTTGACAGCGCTGAGGAGCGGAAGAGTGCTATAACAGATTTGTCCAGCGAATCGCGAGTGTCTCAACGGCGACGGAGTAGACACACGCATTCCGCACAGGCCTGTCGTTCCTTGAACAGTTGAACAATACCGCGATGGACGTCCGACAAGCTACATATCGACAAAGAGATGCAGCGTCCATGCAGGGCCAAAAGGGGGCTGTTCAGCCTCGCGACACATGTCTACGGGCATGCGAGAACTGAGACGACCAATGAAAGACGACATGCCAACATCTGCTGGTATCGAACAAAGAGACCGTTGGTTAGTCCACCCGGTATTTCCTGTGAGTAAGCAATGCGCGCTTGTTGTTATTGTTGATGCTAAGAGAAGCCACTCCGGTGGTATACTCAGAGTGACGCATTCAGGTAGCCGGACTGTTCGATCGAATCCTTCACGAGACTCTGGACTGATAAGACAGAGTATCACCCCGGCCCGTAATCTGACAAGAGTCTAGTTGTCCATCCGAGACGTCCATGGGACGCTTGCTAGTATGAGCTCCAACCCAGCAGCAGCTCATCTGGCATGGTCTCAGTGGTTTGGATGCGTCTGATCTTGGGGCTGTAAGAAACGATCGGCTCGACAGCCGAGGAAACATCGGATCCTACCAGCCACGCCACCTGACCCAGACGTCGACGATCTTGTTGGGCGTCTGCGTGCTTGAATCCACAACGAGGTACCACCCAAACATTGCAAGTGTGATGCAAGCATGGTTGGGCCACAAGCGCAGCTTCTGTCCATATGTCAATGGAAGCTCACGATCCGACTGCTTGTTCTCGAAGCCTAGAATGCCATGTTCTTGACTGATCCGACTAACAATGATACGGTCTCCTTTGCCGATTTGGTATCCTTTTGGCATGTTCCAGGGACTGACGACGGCCCATCCTGGGTAATCTTTGCAGGGTTCTCGAGCTAAAGCAAGTCCTCCTGCCGAGATAAGAGCTTCTGGCTGTTCGGTGCGCGTGGGGTATATGGAGCAAACCTCGGCAATGACAGATGCAGCAATGAGATCGTGAGGATCAGAGGAAAGGTGACGACTACTAGCAGCTACCTGCTGTATGTCGAATATCGGATAAACTCCAGCATGAATCTCGAGCTCAAGGTTTGATCTTGTCAGCTCCAACGTGTCTTTCAGAGCAGTTGCGGAGCTGGTTGAACTTGATATCGATGGCAGTAAGTTCTGAAGTGACAGCGCGGTAGGTGATGCACCAACAGACACGACCAGCGGCGACTGATGCTTCGATTTGAAGTGTCGAGAAGCTTCGCGGCAGACATCAATCTCTGTCTTGAGCATATCCATCGCATGATCAGGTGAGGAACCACCATAGCTGAGACTGTTGTGCGAATAAAACCCAAAGAGACGGAGGTAGCCTTCTTCCTCGGCACCGGCGATTTGCTCAATGAGTGCCTTCATCTCTGGCGATCCGGGACCGAGTCCTGCTCGGTGATAGCCCGAGTCAGTTTTTATGAAAACAGACGCGGCAAATCCAGCGATCTGTCGGAAAGCCTTCAATGACTCGAGCTGTCCTGGATTATCAATCATTGTCGTGATGGATCCGTCACCTAGCTCACGCCCTACAGCGGCCAGTCGATGAACGTGGGAAGGACCCAAAGGCACGCCATAGAGGACATTGACCTTAGCATTGCGTTGTTTGTAGTCCGAGAGTAAAGGGACCAATTGCTCGGCTTCGATTACCGTGGACACGATCAACCGCACGTCTTTGCACTCATTGCCGACTTGGAGTCTGGTGATCTCTAAGGTCTTATGAGTCTTGACATGAGCACGAAAACTGACGTCGAGTTGCTCCACGGCATCAAGCATGGCCTGGCAATTCGCTTTCACTTTTGCCACGTCAATGACTGCTGCAGGCACAGGAACGTCGTGGAGGGATTGACCCTGGTACGACTGGATTAAGTCATCCCTCGGCGAGAGGGGGAACTCTGCAGGAGACATGGCTATCGTAACCTCGAACGACTCTCTGGGTCGTTGTCTGCCCTTGTCTATTGATGTCGCAGCTAATATATCTGGTTTGTAGGGCGAAGTCGTCGATGAGTCAATGAAACGTTGCTTTGGAAAGAGCTTTCCAGATATCCACCGGCATCATCCCGCCAGAGATCAGCTGTGGAAGTTGCTACGGTACCTTAGGTGATCCTAGGCCGCCGGCTACCGCTCCGGAAGGGCCCAACTTTAAGCAGACACGAGGGCCAGAGAGTTTGAGACGAAGGTTTTTCTCAAACAATGCGATTTCTTGTCGTGCCAGAAGCTCCGCTGGATGGAAGCATATCGGGGTGGGAATTCTTTTGAGAAGAAACCCCCCCCAAGGTGATGATGCCTACAGTTGTTGTGAGATACAGCACAGTCCTAAAACAGACGGGCACAGCATGCCTGTACTGTGATAACTCTTGAGTGCTTCAAGACGCCCCCAAAGAATTTGATTTGAATGACATTTTCGGGGATATTCACGGTGCCACCAAATCCACGGGGTGTTTCACCATACGCCCATTCTCCAATCCCATTCCCGGCTGTCTCCGTTAGAGCTTCCCCTAAGTTAGCTCTTTGATAGACGAGCTCCCCACGCCCGTCGTGCTACTCCCTATGGCTAGCTTGCACTTCTGCCACCATGTTGCCTGCAGAAGTCCTGAAACGATGCTAAACAGATCGACGGACTCTCCATAGGCTCCAATCATGGAGCCCGTCCACGAGGTGATTCCGTAAAGTCAACGGACTTGCAGTGTGCTTACCATTCATTTCACGCTTCTCACCAACAGATTGCGTTGCCCACCTCGCTTGACCGTGGTCGTTGACTTTGCAGGGTACCACAAAGACAATCTGTAGCGCGAGCACAACATCAATCCCTGGCAACTATTCTGCTGGCTTACTGTCACTGAGCGTGGATTCTTCTCACCTCACTTCTTCATTTTCTTTTCACAGTTTCTCCTGAGTTCAGGCACCCAGCTAATGTCCGGAGTACATTGCACCGACTGCAGTCCATGACTGATACGCGTATCACGCTCATACACCCTTCTCTTTGCAAAATTCACGGACTTTGGCCCCAATCGCACGAAGGTCCTGCGGTGTATAGGGCGCTCAGAACCGGTAGCACACACCACCGACTCGTTCCCCTATACTCTCTGGTCTTTCGCGAACGAGTTTCCATAGGGAAGAAATACGTGGACACACAGGTTTGAGTAAGAGGTGGAAGCCCACACGGAGTGACAAGATATCCAGTGGATGGAATATGCTCCAAACATGAACGTGAAACCGGGCTACACGTGCTGTGTTGTGACGAAGTCTACTAGATTTGCCAGACCACTTCTGCATCGCACGCGGTAACATGTCTGAGAAAAGTAGGCATGGAACTCCGACGCTCGTACGGCCGCCGAATCATCCTGTGCCGCAGCTTCAGAAGCCGTTCGAGGAATCAATGCTGGAGTCCATCAATGACCAAGCAGACCAAGATGTACCGCTAGATGCCATGACAAGAAGGACCATACTTCTTGACTCGCCAACCTACCAGCGCGTCATTGCAGGAAGATGGAAGCAAAAGTCTGGAGAGAAATATCATCCGTTATGGAAGCTAGTGGCTCAGATGTCCTTTGGAATGCATCTCTTAGCAGAGAACATGGCAGTTTCCGAAGAGGAGGTCATGCGCATATTGCAATCCCACGTCGACGACATTGACGGCTTCCTGGAGCGAACAACGGAGGATTTCGATTCGGCCCAGAGCGACATTCATGAACGAACGCGTTGTCTCAAGCTGCCGCTCGCACACGGCGATGTCTTCGATCACATGTTGGAGGACCGCGCCTTCCGGGCATCTATTCTGGAAGGCAATGAAAAGATCGACCATGTCATCAGCCGGACCAAGCGGTCAGCCAAGGACGCCCTGAATGATGTTCAGAAGGGTTTTGATGCAACAAATGTCCTAGAGAAATATCTGTCTAAACTCAACTCAACCTGGAAGAGGCGCTCGTCTGAACACGAAGCTGTGCTTGTTGCTATGCTGGGGAATGTGGAAGGGTGGCGCCGAGCTTTCCTGGAACTACACTTGCAGGGCAACAAGCTGGCGGGATCGCTCAAGAAGCTCTCTGAGGTTGTCGCAGAAATGCAAGACAGGGCGGCTGCTGTGAGCAGAAATATTGTGGCCAAGGCTCAAAAAACAAAGCATATCAGCTCACAACAAGGCGGCCGCGGTACGTCCCGAACAACTTCCATCAATGATCAGAAGCCCCTTCCCGTTGAACCGGGACGGCGCCATCCCACAAAGAATGCATCGCGCAGCACTCATGTTGCAGGCTCAACGAGCCGCCCAGACACTGGACACAGGTCAGGCCGCCCAATCGCGTCGCACGCGCCATCTTCATACCATCGGTCGCTCCACTCCTCTGCTTCGAAGAAAGATCCTGGAGCCGAACCAAGCGGACAATCGCTTTCACTGGAGGCGAAGGCTCTTGAAGAATCGCGTGCCAGTCAAAATACACAACATCTTCCCAAAATTGGCGGTCTGCTCATTCAATCTGCAGGCGACGCACCCATAGAACTGCCTGCAGATGTGCCAGAAGACTTACTGCGGCAAGCTCCAGTCTCAACCATGAACCGACTAAGTTTGACTCTTGGTCTGAAAGCAAAGGACAATGGGGATCACCGGATCTCCAGCATTTATTTTCCTCGAGCGTTGGGCGACCTTTTAAAGTCGCCGGAAATGTCAGATCTTCTGTCGACGCCTCAATCGAACAATATCAAGGGTACCCAGATACGTGCGGTCGCGTCGCCTGTAGTTATATCTGCAAAGCAAACAGACTACTTTACTTCACACGAGAAGAGCCCTTCGATTGGCGTTGCCACGCCTAGTACCAGTAGCCGCCGGCGGACGAACTCGACCAAGACGTCCACTGTCAACAGCAAATCATCCGGGCGCTCTTTCATGGTAGGGTCGGCCGCCGGGACGAGGCGTTCATCTGGTCCAAACGTGGCGTTCACTTCTCACCGTTCGGTGATGGCGATGGCGTCTCCGCCTGCGGAACTTCCTGCTTCCGGACGAGAGGAGCAATCGTCCTCAAAGTCAAGAAAGACCTCCCGGCCTTCGAGTTTGGGGGAGCCAGGGCCGGAGTTGACAGACGGTGCCACTACGCGATCAGCCTCTGTGTCAGACCCAATGATGCTGGTTGACACATCCATCATCACTATCTCCCATGATCCAGCCCCCTTTGCAGAAGAGAAGCCCGAGGCAGCAGAGGAGCAACAGGTTCCTGAAAGTCCGGAGGACGTTGACGAACGCCAGGGCCACGACACTGCCGTGGCAGACGTAGCAAGGATTCCGAAGTCCGAAAGAGGCACGGCTATTGAGACCGATTATCCCAAGACTGAGGTAGCTAATGCCAAAGAAGACGACCTGGGTCAGCTTGTCAGCCCCAACGAGGACGCAGCAGATCCGCAGATCCAATACGTAGCCGAATTGGAAGCGGCTGTTCCGGCCCCGTTGAGACCTGTCCGTAAAGACCATGGTCCTGCAGAGTTGGAAGCACCACAGCAAACGTTCAATCTGCCACCGAGACCGACAGCCGAGCCAAAGAGTGCTGAGGAGGTTGTCCACCGGGCCAAGACACAGCAACCGGAAGACTTCTTCAAGTTGCCTACCGAGGTCACGATTAAACCAGGTTTGAAACCAATGGACTTTAGCGACTCGAGTGGTGAAGAACCAATACGACCTTTGAGATTGAAGCTTGCGAAGAAAGATGGCAAACTCGTGCCTGTGCAGATTAATGGATCCAGAGGATCGAATGAGTCTGGCGGCTCTGAATCAAAGTCGCGGATAGATGTCGTGGCAGATATCATCGAGACAATGTCTCACACACCACCAGGCTCGCCGGTTCATGAGAGGTCTCTCTCCTCAACTTCGTCCAATTCGGCGCAACGATGGTCACGTCGGTCCTCGCGCCTGGGACCTCCCGAACAAGCACCAGCGCCTCCTGGCCCATCGGGACGACCTATGGTCAGTCCCGATTTTGCGGCTGCAGGCGAATTCCAGGGCGAACGTAAGCACAAGACGAGAAGCAGCAACGCAAGCAAGAGTAGCTGGAAGGCTTTCTTCCTCCACGGCGCCTCCAAATCTATGCAACGTCCTGATCTGCCTGCTGCACCTTTGGCTGGGCAGTCCAGTCTGCGACCATCGAGCTCGGAGAAGGACATGATGACGACGTCCGGGAAAGATGTGCTCTGGTTCAAAGGAGAAAATGACAAGAGTGTCAACGTCTCGTCTGCCTGAATTCGACCTTCCTCTTTGGGATGCTGTTGTTTAGCACGGCGTGATTATGGGTTTGAGATTTCACGTCAGCGATATGTCAATTTAGCAGTGCAGTCAGCTTATAACGGCTCTTTGTAATGCGAAATTTAAAGAAGCCCATCATTTCCATCGAGTCCTGCCGTGTACAGGCACGGATAGATTCCGTTGTTTGTGGTGCGTGAGACCACACCAGTCAGATCGATTTCGGCCTCGGTGAGCGTCAAGATCAATACCAAGACGTCAATAGGTAGACAGCCCACAACAATTGGTTCTAAGGGGTGTGAAGTCAATTCTGTGCCACGTTGGTCTCCCGGCTCCTGAAAGCTGGAGCACCGTGAACGATGCGGGCATTTTTGAATTTCCAATTGCCTTGTGCTGCCATAGATTGCCTTGCAGCTGACTTACCATAGCTGTACGATCATTTGTATCGCTGTGTATGGTTGGACGGCTGGCAAGGCAGATTGTTTGGTGGGGGTGGTTCATGATGGGCGTACTAAGTATTGCTTAGCAGCGAGTGCAGGTTGCAGTGAGTGGTCAGTGGGCGCAGTCTATCATGTACTGTACAGTAATATTCGAGGAGCACCACAGTTGTTAGAGTTGAGCATTCGTGATCTGCTGGACAGTGCTAAGGTAGTCAGGCCATGCGCCCAAAGCGGGGTGGCCAGTGGTGGGTGCTCTGGGCACTGGGCAGAGTAAAGAAAAAACACGGTGCGCAGTGATTTGCTTCTCTTGATTGGGCACGCTGTGACCCTATCTATGATCGCTCTGGACTATGGCCTTTCTAGTGCATCATCTCCACAATCCATACTGTGTATGTTGTAGCCAGGCAATGCTCGAGCCATCCTCACTTTGCCTTCATTTGCAGCATCTCAGAGGCTAGTTGACTCTAGCTTGTGATCTGGCTTTTCCATCTTGCACCTCTGGCTCTGACTTCATCGTCGACGGCATCTCACTATCCTCAGTCGCGACATCGTCTCGGGTCCTTCGGTCGCGCGGCCGACATCCTCTGGGTACACGAACAATCTCACACCACCGACGCCTGTTCACATCGAACGATCCAGTCAACGAACGGCAATGTATAGCGACTTACCCAGCCTCGGTGCCTAAAACCCATGTACATTTGACGAGTTATCGAATTCATCCCGCCGCTCCGCTTGGTTGTTCTATGCGTTGGGGCAACACAGCAATAGCACCCGCCGCTGCGACACGGTGGACTCGGCCTAAGGTGTGCGGATTAGCATGGTAATTGTAATACAAGGCGCAAGACGCGAGAACACGAACACAGTGCGGGACCATGAGTTGAAGAGCGCGTACGAAAGTGGACATATTGTCAGAAGATATACAGCAGTGCTGCAGCAAGGGAAAGGTAGGCATCATGTCCACCACATTTAGTCCGTCGTCCTGAGTGGTAGTGGTTTGCACTGTGTCTGATTGATCCTGCCCATGTTAATGAACGAGGCATCTGCCAACGCTGAGTGCTCGCGTCGTCGTTTGGCACAATCAATGGGCTTGAATATAAACAGGACCCCGGGCCCTGGGCTCACAGACATGGTTGCTCACCGGAGACATTCAGGGAACGCACGACGCATTGATTGAGCGATTGCTGACATTCGTTTTGCAGTCCGAAATCACCGATCTCCCTCGATCCAGATCCCCCATCGGGCTGCGTAACGCAGTCTCTCAAGCCACGTCCCAAGTCGCCTGGTACTTTATTCAAGATGGGTTTATTTGGCAGTAGCAATGGCACCAGTGCCTCTCGAAAACAGCCGGCTGCTCAGCAACCAAATGCCGCTGATATCGCTCCTTGGATGAATACGTCCCCGGACGATGATGACGACGAGATAGCGCCATGGGAGCGCGACCCGCAAGCACACCTCGCAGGCAACCGGCCGGTCAATCAGTCACATCCCAACGATCCTGTTGGCCGTGACATGCAGGGCTTAGAGCCTGCGAGGACGAACCTGTCAGAATACTTTGATTATGCGGGAGGAGATGCCCGTCGGCCATCCACAGCAAGTGCCATGACCGTCAGTAGTGTGGGCTCGCGTGGCAGCTTTTCCAATGGACGATACCATAAGAGCTTGAAAGGGTTCTTCGGAGACGACCCGTCAGACTCACGTAAAGGATCAACGGGAAATCTGCAGGAGCCAGGGTCTTCGTCAGAGAAATCGGCCGCGCGGAGCAATTCTATACAGACGCAGAATAATGTCGAGGACCGACCTAAGACTCCGGGACCACCTCCTTCCAGTGACGTGACGCCTTGGGCTTACCAAAATTTCGAAGACGTTTCCAATTTTGGGTCGGCGCCCATACGGCAGGAGCAACGTGCAGAGACTCTCGCGCCTGGGAGTTCGACACTGTCATCTGGTCGACGGGGGCTCCTTCACCGGCATACGAGAAGTAAAGAAGACCCTCCCAAAGGCCCAACACCTCCTTCCTCTGTCCCTGTCAGACCTGCCACCAGTCGAGAGAACTCATCCGGTAATTTGAGCTACTTCCGCAGCACGCCTCAGACCAGTACACCCATGAGCTCCTCGACAGCACTGACGCGCAACGCGAGCCCGGCCCCTATGTCTCGCAAAGAGGCGTCCTCACATCCAGAAAAGAGGTCAATTTTCTCGAAACTCAAGCCGCGCCACAAAGAGAAACAGGCGCCCCCACCAGAGCCGGCTCGCACGACCGCTGAGCCCACAAGAATACCGGAAGAACAGAACAGGTTGAGAGCACTGTCAACAAAACCATCAATTTCCGACATTGCCGACAACAAGAGAGGTCGAGAAACGAGCATTGCATCAGTGGACAGCGCTTCTACGATTAAAGCGTCTGATCCTTCTCCCAAGCTTGATCGCTCGTACACAGGCTCATCGAAATCTAGCAGGTTCACACGTCATGGCCGACATCGAGTACCTAGCCTACCAAGCGAGACGCCCGAGAAGACGCGATCACCAAATCAACAGGCACCAACGCAAGCGGGCGTGTTTAGTCTAGACACCAACTTCGATGACATGTCAGATATCATCTCCAGACCGCAACAGCCGAGGACGCCCGGCGAGACTGGGGTATGGATGGGCAAGGCTGCCGCCACGCCGGCTGCCGAGATATCTGCTCCAGTATGGGATGCGCCTGACAGTTGGGCGGTCAAAGGACAAGAGGACGAAGTCCTAGACAATTTACCGGAGGCCAACGAAGACGGTCTTCCAGCCATACAGGAAGAAGACGGCGTGTCCTACTTTATGCGCGTTTTCAGGTCAGATGGTACATTTGCAACTCTGTCCATGTCCATCAATGCCACTGTTGGGGAGGTATTGGCATCTCTGGTAAAGAAGTCCGTGCTTCACGATTCGGTAGACAACTATCATCTGTTGATGCGCAAGCACCAGCTGTCCAGGCAGCTGGGTGTTGCGGAGCGACCCGTGGCAATGCAGAAAAAGCTTCTGCAGCTTGCAGGCTACACAGAACGAGATCGTATGGAGGACGTGGGACGAGAAGACAACAGCTACCTCATACGGTTTACGTTCACCCACGAAAAGCAAACAGGTTTCGGAAGTGGTCTTGACAATGATCCTACATTCAGCAAGATGCAAAAGTTCAGCCATGTTGACCTCCAAGCAAAGTCCTTGGTAACCATTCCCATCATCCTCTATACCAAAGCTGCCGAGATCATCTCTATCAACTTATCCCGCAACCTGGCTTTGAAAGTGCCGAAGGATTTTATCACGGCATGTATCAATCTGCGGGAAATCAAGTTCACCGGCAACGAGGCCTGGAGGCTTCCCCCAAGTTTGGCATGGGCAAGCCGTTTGACTGTGCTTGATGTTTCTAACAATCGGCTGGAACAAATAGACCACGCTGAATTGCATAGGCTGATGGCACTTGTGAGCCTCAAGCTCGCAAACAACCGACTGTCTCAATTACCGCATTCTTTCGCTCACTTCCGCCAGCTTCGCAGTCTCAACCTGTCCTCCAACAACTTCACCTACTTCCCAGAGCATATCTGCAACCTCAAATCCTTGGTTGACCTTGACATAAGCTTCAATAAGCTCTCGTCCTTGCCTGGAATCTCTCGCCTGACGACCCTGGAGCGTTTGTGGGTAACAAACAACGACTTGAAAGGCGGTTTCAAAGAAAGCTTTGCAGGCTTGGTCAACCTCAAAGAGATTGATGCGCGATTCAACGGCATCACCAGTATTGATAATCTTACGAAACTTCCTAATCTTGAGCAACTCTTGGTTGGGCACAACAACATTACGACGTTCAAAGGCTCATTTCCTAAGCTTCGTGTACTGGTTCTTGATCATTGCCCAGTCACTTCATTTGAACTCGACCAACCAGTCCTGACGTTGACGAGCCTTAATATTGCTTCGGCCAAACTTGTTGAGTTCAAGGAGATCATGTTTAATTTCATGCCAAACCTGCAAAAACTGAACCTGGACAAGAATCATCTCTCGACCATGTCACCACAAATCGGACGGTTATCCAAACTGGAATTTCTAAGCATGGCCAAAAATCCCTTGAACGTTGTCCCGCCATCCATTGGAAGCCTCTTGGAACTCAAGTTCTTGAACCTCAGAGAGTGCAACGTGAAGAGCTTACCAGCCGAGATCTGGTACTGCCGAAGATTGGAAACACTCAACGTTTCCTCTAATGTTCTGGAAACGTTCCCTAAGCAGAATGCCGGCCCGCCTCCAAACGATCCTAGCCAGACTTCAGCCACGACCCCAGGTTTGTCCAACTCGCCAAGCTTTGAAGACTTGGGCAAACTTGAAGACTTCCAAGCTCGACGTCCTAGTCAAGCTTCAGCGGGGATGATGAGCATTGGAAGTTCACCGGGTAGTATGCGGAAAAATTCGGTTGCTTCAATCCAACCCTACCGAAAACAGTCTACAATATCAAGGACGAATACAGAGTACTCTATGAGCACCGCAACACGGAAGGATTCCAATCTGTCGCAAGCACGACTTCAGAACACATTTGCTGGGTCACTTCGATATCTGTACCTTGCTGACAATCGAATTGAAGACGATGTGTTCCGTGAGCTAGCGCTCCTGCCAGAACTCCGGGTCCTCAACTTATCCTACAACGAGCTGGACGATTTCCCTCAAGGCGTCCTACGGCGTTGGCCACAATTAAGTGAGCTCTATGTCTCTGGTAATCAGCTCACCTCCCTGCCATCGGATGACTTGGAGGAAAGCAGTAACCTCAGGGTGCTACATCTGAATGCAAATCGTTTTCAGGTGCTGCCTGCTGAGCTTTGCAATGTCCACAAATTGTCCACACTGGATGTTGGGAGCAACTCACTTAAATACAATGTCTCAAACTGGCCATATGACTGGAATTGGAATCGAAACACAAACCTCAAATATCTCAATTTCTCTGCCAACAAACGTTTGGAGATCAAGCCTGCCGCCCATCAAAACCAGACACAATTCAATGCGATGAATCGCACTAACGATGCAACTGATCTCACGAGTTTCAACACATTAAAATACCTTCGGATCTTGGGTCTCATGGACGTGACATTGCTGACGAACACAATACCGGACGACAATGAAGATCGTCGTGTGCGAACATCTGCCTCGTTGGTAGGAACATTGCTGTATGGTATGGCAGACACGTTGGGTAAGAACGAACATCTGTCGATACTGGATCTTCTCAAACCGAATTTCAGAGGCCATGATGGCGAGATCCTAATAGGGATGTTTGATGGTCAAACTATGTCGAGTAGTGGCTCCAGGGTTGCAAAATACCTGCACGAGAACTTCTCTGCTGTCTTTTATGAGGAGTGCAAGAAGGCCGAAGCAGGGAACGACACGCCTATCGACGCGCTTAGAAGGACTTTCCTGGCAATTAACAAAGACATGGCGAATTTTGCTAGCAGCGGCTATGACACCAAAGAACACAGAATGATCAATGGACACCGAGGCTCCTCGGTAGCCAACACTCTTGGGCCGGATGACTTGAACTCGGGCGCTGTTGCTGCGGTCTTGTACATTGTTGGTCAAGAACTACATGTGGCCAACGTCGGTGACCTTGAGGCGATATTGATCCAGTCCAACGGTCAACACCGTCAGCTCACAAGAAAACACGACCCAGCAGAACCGAGTGAGCGTGAAAGAATCCGCGAAGCGGGTGGGTATGTCTCGCGCCAGGGTAAATTGAATGAGGTTCTGGAGGTTAGTCGGGCGTTTGGCTATTACAATCACATGCCATCGATCATCGCTGCGCCTCACACTTTCACCTGCGTAGTGAACGACTCTGATGAGCTGATTGTGATGGCAAGCAAGGAGTTCTGGGACTATGTCACAGTGGATGTGGCGGTCGATGCAGCCCGTGCCGAGAAGAACGATTTGATGCTTGCGGCACAGAAGTTGAGAGACCTTGCAATGGCCTTCGGCGCCCGGGACAAGATCATGGTGATGGTTCTAGGTATCTCCGAGCTAAGAAAGAGAAGCAATCATCGGTTCCGTGGCACAAGCCTTAGTATGGCAAAGGAGCTTAGGCTTGATGAAGGGGCCATATTCCCCAGCTCACGCAAGGCTCGACGGAAAGGTGAGACTCTTGTCGGTGATTCTCGACTCGCCAGACTCGAAGAACCGGAAGCTCCCGTTGGAGAAGTGGCAATTGTTTTCACAGATATCAAGAACTCGACCGCATTGTGGGAGATTCTGCCTGTTCCCATGAGATCCGCAATCATGATGCACAACGAGCTTATGCGACGACAACTTCGGATCATTGGCGGTTACGAAGTGAAAACCGAAGGTGACGCTTTCATGGTGTCCTTCCCAACCGTCACGTCGGCACTGCTCTGGTGTTTCAGCTGTCAAAGCCATCTTTTGGAGTTGCCTTGGCCGCAAGAGATTCTGGAAACGGTTCATTGCCAGGAGAAGTTCGATGCCGACCAGAATCTCATCTATCGCGGACTTTCAGTGCGGATGGGTATTCATTGGGGCCAACCAGTGTGCGACCTCGACCCGATTACGCGAAGAATGGATTATTTCGGACCCATGGTGAACAAGGCTGCCCGGGTATCTGCAGTGGCAGATGGTGGACAGATCGCCGTCAGCAGCGACTTCATTGCAGAGGTCCAGAGGACTCTCGAAACGTGTGCGGAGGACGACCGACGCGACTCTGCGGGCTCCGACGAGACTGTGAACGATGATCCACTATTCTCTCAGATTCGTCGGGAGCTTCGTCAGTTGAGCAGTCAGGGGTTTGAGGTCAAAGACCTCGGAGAGACCAAGTTAAAAGGTCTTGAAAATCCTGAGTACTTGTACTTGATGTACCCGCACTCTTTGGCGGGTCGACTATCGGTTCCTCCCGGCGCCGACACAAAGGTTCAATTGGGTACCACTGCTCCGGCGGCAAGCGAGGACAAAACACAACCTGGAACGTTGAGCAAAGACAGTCAACTGAAAGATCTGCAGCTCGATCAAGTTTGGATACTTTGGGATGTTGCTCTGAGGTTGGAGATGCTGTGCAGTTGTCTCGAAGCTCCACAACAAGCGATTGGTCTTCATAAGCCAGAACTGAGTCTGCTTACGAGGATGAAGGAGAAAGGTGGTGTGCAAAGCGATGGCTTCATGATGAATCTGCTTGAACACCAAGTTACAAGAGTAGAGGTAAGTGCTAATACCTGCGTGCTACAGATTGTCTTGCTAATATGTCAACTCCAGGCTTGCGCAACCACTTTGCAACTTCGCCATATGCTACAGCCTCTCAAGCAGGGCGTTGCACTCGTCGACCAGGCCAGGCCTATTGCCGAAGTCTTGAAAGAGATATCTACAGCTCTTACAGAGGCCAGAGCAGCCCAGGCCGGGTTTGAGACACCTGATACCGCTGACGGGACAGAGTCGGAGTAACATTCTTGCCTGCTTCGCTTGAGCTTGCTTGAGGACTCCCTGGCTTCTTCAACAATCCCGAAGATAATGACGTGGTGTAAAAGGAGGATAGGTAAGACCGATCGGTCTTATAATGGGCATGAACATTGTGTCCAACGGATTTACTTACGAACAGGGTTACTTTGGTACTATTCATATGAATATCTAGGTTGGCGTGGAACAGTGCCGGACTTGGAAACGTCAGCGACGCCGTTATGAACAACTGGGACGGTTTTGGAGCGATTTTGCAGCCCATATTTTGAAAAAGAAATTATGCACATAGTTTACCAAGGGATGTCTCTTATGAAGGAGGAGGAATAGGTCTTACTGGGCACTTGCAAATATGGTACAGCAGCTTTGGGATGGATTCTACCTTGATATGTGACGGTTTTACAGGACGATGGTCTAGCTTTTGACCATTGGGCATCTTGGACATAAGTTAACTGAATGATATGGACAGTGAGTACCATTTGCGACTCCGCAAACCTGGTGTAGTTTCCATTCTCGAGTGTGGTAGCATATACTATATGACAGATTGTCAGAAAGGCGAATGCACCGAAAATACCTCACGGTACTCGTCTCTTGATTCCCTTTGTGCTCAACACTTTCCTTATCTGGTCGGAGGACTTCGTTGATTTATTGACATTCAAGCGCTGTACGAGAAGCATGCAGATACAATGATCAGCGTTTTCAATGACAGCATAACAGTCCACTATATATATGGATCATGGACCCAGAGCGTACGTTTCCCCGAACAATACTCCGAACCGTGGAACCACAGCAGGAATCATGACGATGCAGCTGTGCCTTTTCCATTTGAATCCGTCACCGCATTTGGACGCTTTACATCGATTTCTCAGCGAGGTGCAAGGAAGTGCTATCAAGTATATTCGCGACCGGTTGGCTACTTCCCGAAAGGAGATGCAAGTATACCTCTTATGAAATGGTTGTATGATTAGGGCAAGCACGATCATTCTTGGTGGACAGTGCTCGTATCTGTCGACGAGCAGACACTCGATTTTCTGCTTGCATTCATACTCTCGCCTACGTCCGAATCACCCCCCGTCAAAGATAGTTGTACAAATGAAGGGCTACCATTTTGAAAGCAAGCCTGTGGCACACGCTGATGCTATCGTCGCGGGACCTCATTATCGGTTCACAGTCCTAACAGACCGTCTTATCCGGTATGAATGGGCCCACGACGGCAAGTTCGAAGATCGTGCCTCGACATTCGCCATCAACCGAGACTTTCCGGTACCCAAGTTCCAAAAGATCGAACGGGAGGATGAGGTCGAGATCATTAACGAACATTTCCACCTGAGTTACGACAAGAAGAGATTCAGCCCCAGCGGCCTCCTGTGCAGCTTCTCCGCCAAGATCACTCTTTGGGGTGCACAATGGAGATTCGAGGACGCAGCTACTCAGGGTGACAACCTCGGAGGGACTGCCAGGACATTGGATGGGTGCGATGGTGGTTGTGACATGGGCAAGGGGGTGCTAGCTCGGGACGGATTCGCTGCCATCGACGATAGTAAGTCCATGTTGTTCGACGATAAAGGATTTGTCGCTGGGCGACTTCCCGGCGACCGGATTGATGGCTACCTGTTCTGTCACGGCCACGACTACAAGGGAGCTATACGAGAACTGTACGCACTGAGTGGGAATCAACCTCTGCTCCCAAGATGGTCCTTTGGCAATTGGTGGAGTCGATATTACAAATACCATCAGGATGACTATGTCAAGTTGATGGATGAATTCCACCAGAAAGAAATACCTTTGTCTGTTGCGGTGGTTGATATGGATTGGCATCTTGTGAACGATGACCGCGTCCCTCATGCTGGCTGGACCGGTTATACTTGGGACGACAAGTTGTTCCCAGACCCCGGAATGTTTGGGCGAGAGATACACAATCGCAAGCTAAAGATCACGCTGAACGACCATCCGCACGTGGGCATCCATCATCATGAGGATTCCTACCAGGAGATGGCAGACTTCTTGGGCCACGACACCTCCAACAAGAATCCGATACTGTTTGATCCGACCACCCCCAAGTTCATGGAAGCCTACCTCAGTATCCTGCATCGAAACGTCGAAAAGGTCGCTTGCGATTTCTGGTGGATTGATTGGCAGCAGGGCGCTCACACGAAGGTGCCAGGCATTGACCCTCTGTGGCTCCTTAACCACTTTCACTTCATCGACAATGCACTCGACGGAAAGCGCCCCATCATTTTCTCCCGCTACGCAGGGCCGGGGAGCCATCGTTATCCAGTCGGATTCTCAGGCGATACCGTCACAAGTTGGGCTTCTCTGGAGTTTCAACCACAATTCACTGCAACAGCTTCCAATATCGGTTACGGTTGGTGGAGCCATGATATTGGTGGGCACTTTGGTGGTAGTCGCGACGATGAGCTTGTGACCCGATGGGTGCAATTCGGCGTCTTCAGCCCCATGATGCGGTTACACTCTGGTGATTCTCGTTGGACATCGAAGGAGCCTTGGCTGTATCGCAAGGAGAGTGAGGTGGTTATTGAGAAATTCATGCGCCTACGTCACCGCATGATACCATATCTCTACACACGCAACGTGCTGGCATCAACCGAGAACGAGCCACTCATTCAGCCCATGTACTGGCTGTTCCCCAAGAGAGGTGAGGCATATGAGGTGCCTAATCAATATTTCTTTGGGCCCCAGTTGATCGTCGCACCAATTGTCAAGCCGAGGGACAAGCGCACCAACCTGGGCTGGGTCAAGACGTGGCTGCCACCTATGCATCGACACGTGGATATCTTCACTGGAACCGTCTATGATGGTGATAGGGAGTTGAACATGTACCGGACCCTAGCCGAGATACCAGTGCTTGCGCATGAAGGCAGTATCATAGCGCTTGATGCCAATCCGGCGCCTGGTAACGGCGGTCTCAATCCTGAGAAATTCGAGGTCTTGGTTGTCGTAGGGCGCAACGGTCAGACGAGTGTCCTCGAAGATCCTGCCGACGACTCGGAGCAAGTCAAGAAGGAATCACCCGCGAGTGGAGAGCGTGGAAGTCTGCTCCAGTACAACCAGGAGAAGGGCGAATTGACGGCGCATGTCACCGGGCGGACGTGGACATTCCGCTTCCTGGCCATCACTGAAATTCCGAAAGACTTGAAGGTGTCGATCGATGGCACAGATCGCACAAAAGACGCCGAAGTGGTGATTGAGAAATTCCCGGCGACGCCCTCAATGCTGGTTCACGTGCCGTATGTGCCGGACGTGGAGAAGCCTACGATCACAATCTGTCTTGGTCCGGACCCACAACTAAGCGTGCTCGATCACCGTGCGCGCATCGAGAAGATGTTGCTGGATTACCAGACCGAGTTTGACATCAAGGACCGGATCTGGAGTATTGTGGATGATCGGACGAGCGGGATCAACGTCAAGATTGGCAAGCTGTTAAGTTTGAGCGTGGATGAGCGCTTGACAGAGCCCGTGGCTGAATTGTTGCTTAGCGATGCGAGGGGAGCGCATTTGTAGGCCGTTATTCAGGTCTTGAGTGATGCATGGGGAGGTTGTGGGACAGGATGCGTCGGAAGACGCGCAGTGCCTGGAATATAATCATTGGAGAGTGATCCCGAACAAAACATCAAGGTGTGATCGTGGTTGCGGAAAAAGACAGCTAATGCTGCAAGGTAATAGTACTGTTATTGGTATAGACATTAAAAGTATTAGATGTATCGTCGGACATATCTTTCATCCGGAGATATGGATATGTGGTATTCATCCTGTCACAAGATCGGCTGGAATAATCATAGTTTGCTTCCATCACCCAGTCTGCCAAACACTTTCTCGTGCAACCACTCGCCGATATGCCGATTACACTCCTCTGGCTTCTGCCATAGGGCCCAATGACCAGCATCGACCTCTTTTCTGGTCAAATTGGGGATGCGTTCGCCCATTTTCGCGGCCATGAACGGTTTCAGCGCCTGGTCCTTGGTGGCCAGGACGAACAAGACGGGCTGGTGAATGGTGTTGTCTCGTGTGGCCTGTTGGGGAGATTTCTTGCCATTGTCGAAGAAATCGCGCCACTCGTTCATAAAGTTCTCTTCACGGTTGCGGTACCAGTTCAGCGGGCCGTTGATGCCGTGCCTCGCGTACTCGTCGACGTAGTACTCCATCTCCTCGTCTGTGAGCAATCTGTTCTTGCCGACGCGCGGTTGGGCAGCGAGGTCGACGCCCTTTTCGGCGGTGAAGCCTACTTGTCCTTGAGGTGTGCGTGCGCCGTAGAGGTTATGCAGGAATTGACGGATTTCGGACTTTGATTGGACGGCGGCTTCGATCGCGCCTGATGCAAAGTGCTGTTGGTATGCGAAGTTGGGGAGTTTAGACTGGACGAGGATGCCTAGGGGTGTGTAATTGGGCGATGGGCGTTGGAAGGGCGTGCAGATGCTGAAGAGGGCGGTTATTAGGGACGGGTAGTATTGGGCTACGCGGTAGACGATGGCGCCGCCCCAGTCGTGGCCGCCGAGGATAATGCTGGAGAGGGATAGTTGGGCGGCGAGTGTCGCGATGTCGTCGGATATACGTTTGTAGGTGTATGCGGAGATTGTGTGGAGGGGGGAATCGGTCCGGCCGTAGCCCATACAGTCGAGGGCTAAGACGTCGAGGCCTAGGGATGTCAGGAAGGGGATTTGGTAACGCCAGCCCATTGATATGTCGGGGAAGCCGTGGATGAGGAAGATGGTGCCGCGCTTGGGAGTTGAGGGGGAGGCAGGGCTGAAGATGTACCCGTAGGTGTGGCCGTTGAGGTGTGCAGACCGGTAGGAGATGCGCGGGTCATTGTATGGTTTGATTTTGTCGACTGTCATGGTGGTTGATTGGGTACTCTTGTTGACTGGAGAAGGAGTTGATGAGAGAGTGGCACGAAGCTCGACTGGGGTTCACTCTACGTGTGTGGGTTGAGTTCTTGATTGAGGTATAGCTGTGTAGTGTGTTTCTTGTGACATCCTATACGCAGGATTGTCCTTTGAGGTAGCTTCTACTTGGAGTAACGAAGCAGGTAGATGCCCGTCAGCTAGGTCAGTTATCCTGTCTTCATCGAGTTCAAAGCAGTAAGTGGTGGTGGTACTTCCTCAATGCAGCACGGTCTGTAAAGGGCATATATGATACTCAGCTGAGCCGAGGCAACTGATAACATTTTGATACCTCAGTTTTGCGGGGGATAAAAGAGCCACAAGACCTTGCCACTTAGCCGGCGCATAGCCGCAAATCATTCCCTTCACAATATTCGAGATACCTTTGTTGCAATGCTTCATACATTGAAAGCTCATAAAAAATGAAGTGGGTCGATGAAAAGTACCGTTACAATTCAAGCGGCACTACGTACGACGGTACGCCGATACTTTGCAGAGGCCACAGCATTCATCACGAGCGAGATCCGATAA
This sequence comes from Exophiala viscosa, assembly GCF_022695815.1. Taxonomy (NCBI): domain Eukaryota; kingdom Fungi; phylum Ascomycota; class Eurotiomycetes; order Chaetothyriales; family Herpotrichiellaceae; genus Exophiala; species Exophiala viscosa. The sequence continues at coordinate 719,110 of NW_026944358.1, read as the reverse complement.
GTACAAAATGTCGCTATGCAGCCACATTTGATATCAATACCCTTGCACGCCCCCTGGAATGGCGTGATGGCAGGGCCAAATGAGCAATCCCGCCAACCTGCCTATCAGTGCCAACTCATGACGGCTCATCGCCTTTCCCTCAGCCTGATCTGACACACACCAAGTCCCAGGGTGATGATGTGATAGACGCGTCTGCCATCATATTGTACCTGGATTGTCAATTGTTTTCCAGCTTGGCTTTTGTCAGCAGCTACCTGCCAAAACACGCGGATATGGATTATTCCTGACCCGTTACTCCCGATGTATCGCAGGGGTTGCCATTTGAGCTTTGTTGGTATATCTCAAGTCCGTCCCCCTTAACTCGTGCCTATATCAGTATGTTGAGATTGGATGACTTTAGTGGAGCACCCTGAGCTCGATACCGATACCTTCGAGATGCGTGACCTTGAAGAGACCTCTCCGTTACTGTCGCCAGCCACTTCTCATGATGCACTACCACAGATAGAGGAGCAGCAGCAGCAATTAGTCGCCGCTGAGCGCAAGATCGACAACGATGTCCTCCCAGAAACGTCCACGGCTGGCCGTAACATTGGCTGGGCTTCTGCATACGTGCTGGTTATTTCGAGGGTCATCGGATCTGGCATATTTGCCATGCCAGGCACGATTGTACAGAATGTCGGCAGCCCTGGATTGGCCCTGATACTTTGGGTCGTCGGAGCCTTCGTCGCATGGGCTGGTCTCGCAATCGATATGGAGTATGGATGTATGCTTCCTCGATCCGGTGGTGTCAAGGTTTATCTGGAGTACACCTATCGGAAACCACGCTTCTTGACATCAACATTGGTCGCCGTGCAGGCTGTTCTGCTCGGGTTCACTGCAAGCAATTGCATTGTCTTCGCCAAGTACACTCTTTTCGCCGCTGATGTACATCCGAATGACCTAAACACCAAACTCCTTGCTGTCGGACTGCTGACGTGGATCACGATCGTGCACAGTTGCTTCTACAAGACCGGAATCTGGATTCAAAACATTCTAGGTTGGCTCAAGATAGGCTTGATCATCTTCATGATCCTGACAGGTCTCTTTGTGGTGCTCTTTCGCCCGCGGCCGGCGCCTGCGCCGGACCAAACACCTTCGACTATGGCCTGGGATGACCTTTGGGATGGCTCGGTCTGGGGCTGGAATAACTTGTCAACAGCATTCTTCAAGATCCTTTACTCATACGCTGGATTGAACAATGTCAACAATGTCCTCAACGAAGTCAAGAACCCCGTGCGGACTCTCAAATCTGTTGGGCCTATCGCGCTCCTGACTGCTTGCGTCATGTATATTCTGGTCAATATTGCATATCTTGCTGTGGTCCCCCTGGAAGAGGTTAGACGAAGCAGAGAGCTAATTGCGGCTCTCTTTTTCGAACGAGTCTTTGGAGCTGGATTTGGCAATATATTTCTGCCACTGGCTATTGCGCTAAGCGCTGCCGGGAATGTCATGGTGGTGACTTTTGCGCTGGTATGTTTGCTCCCAGCTTGCGATTGTCCACTAACAAAGACCAGGCAAGGGTTAATCAAGAGGTCGCAAGGCAAGGGTTTCTCCCTTGGGCCGGGCTTCTGGCATCCTCGAAACCATTCGGCTCACCCATGGGCGGCTTGATAGTGCACTATGTGCCGTCAGTGCTGGTCATCGTTCTGCCTCCTTCAACTACAGTCTACTCTTTCATTGCGGATGTGGAAGGCTACGCAGGCCAGTTCTTCGCTCTTGCGGTGGCTGCCGGTCTAATCATTCTTCGTTATAAGAAGCCAGACCTCCACCGACCTTTCCGAGCCTGGATACCCGCTGTGTGGCTCAGAATCTCGCTTTGCTTTTTCTTGATCGCAGCACCTCTGTTTCCACCTAAGAAAGGGACATCCGACGTCAACTTCTTTTATGCAACTTATGCACTGGTCGGCATCTCCATGTAAGTCTCCTTTCAGCTTCATCCACCTGACCTAGAAGTGCTGACAATGCTAGCCTGGTGTTTGGAGTTGCTTATTGGTTCATTTGGACCAAAGCATTACCATGGTATCGGGGCTATAGATTGGAGGAAGAGGCTGATGTCCTCGGGGACGGTACAACCATCACCAAACTTGTACGCAAGAATATATAATCAGCTCATTGGGATTGATAAGCATTTCATAGAGTGATTGGAGGACAGTGAAATGATGCTTGATGTTCTGCAATTGTGTCAACACAACATACAGGGCCCTGGGCACGTCATCCCATGGCCCTGCGTTCTATTGGCCTCGGCATATCGTATACACCTCCCCCATGACTTACCCCACACGTATGTATAGACATCACGACTGAGGGCTTTGATATGGCGTGCTGTCTGACAAATCAGAAATGTATACGGGCACACTGCGGGCGTGCCTCATAAGTAGGATGCGCCTCCCTTGAGTCGTCCTTACTCGGGCCAGACACCAGCACTTCAAACCTCACAATGGCATCAGCAGCAGTTCAACAGCCTAGCGGCGGCCACTCGACTTCGTTCGAGCCCGTAACGACTCAATTGAAGGGCTCCCCAGCGGCTCCTCAGCAAGAGAAGCATCATGTCCAGACGTCATTGAATTACTACAAGGATCCTGGTGACGGCAGCCCCCCTGCTCCAAGTTACATTGGCAAGCCGGAGACGTATGAGAGACCATACGACGCACTGGATGTGACCGTCCATGACATTCGAGGGGAAGAGAAGAATTATACCCTTGACAAGAACGGATTCGAGGTCTTCCGCCGGGAGAGCGTAGAGAAGGACTTTGTCGACGACGAGCAGATCAAGGCTCAGTACTACCCGGAGATTGAGCAGCTGTTGAAGGACGCGTGAGTATCATCATATCCCGTGCCTTCTGAAGACTTACTAACGACTGTCAGGACCGGTGCCTCTCGCGTCTTCATCTTTGATCACACCATCCGTCGTGCCCCCAAAGACCGCGCTCAACAGGGTATCAACCTGCGGGGCCCCGTCAACCGGGTCCATATCGATCAGAGCTACACCGCGGCCAAGAGCCGTGTCCCCCACCACCTACCTGAAGAGGCTGAGAAGTTGCTCTCTACTCGATACCAGATCATCAATGTCTGGCGACCGATCAAGAAGATCTTGAAAGATCCGCTCACAGTCGCTGATGCTCACTCGGTGCCGGAGACAGACCTCGTCCCTGTTGGCTTGATCTATCCTGACCGCCGTGGCGAGACATTGACGGTTCGACCTAACCCTGAGCATAAGTGGTATTACCTGTATGGACAGAGCCCCGAGGAAGCTCTTCTGATCAAGTGCTTTGACTCGAAGCTCGATGGAAGGGCCAGGAGAGTGCCTCACACTGCGTTTGTCAATCCAGAGACGGTGAATGAGTATTCACGAGAGAGTATCGAGGTCAGGTGCTTGGTTTTCCACGAGGACCAGCCTGCCGAGTGAGGCCCGATGACTTAGCTTACCTATGGCTTTCTTCTAGTCTGTCTTTCAATATGATCATATGTCCTTGAAGTTCCTGGGCTGTACGAGTATGGCAGAGGAGATACGAGTAGTATGAGTATGATAATTTCATTGCCTCGCTTAGCTGCTGAATCTCGTCACAGGGGAGAGCACGCCACAGCACAGGGAGCACAGCCATGCACTATGACGAATCTGGCTGTGGCAGTGCGGAGAATGCCGTCTTGCCGTGTCACTCCAACCCCGCGTGTTAGATAGAGTCAAGAAGTCCTAGTAAACTGTAAGGCCCGCCGCGCGCCTTGGAGGGCAGGCTGTGCAAACTACACGCAGGTACCAGCGAATATTCGAGCTTGCGCCATATAATTGCACTCGATCTTCTCCTGGCACACCTACAAAAAGACCACGTATAACTAATCACGAAGAGGCCCTCCACTTCTCGCTCTGACTTGCTTCTTTCCATATCACTTCATCCGTGTTCAACAAACTGCAGATGTCATACGGTCCACCTCAAGGTCAGCCTCCGTACGGAGGATATCCTCCTCAAGGGCAAGGCTACGGCTATCCTCCACAAGGGCCACCGCAACAGGGCGGCTACCCTCCACCTCAAGGAGGATATCCTCCTCAACAAGGTGGCTTCGGCGGTCCCCCACAACAGTTCGGAGGGCCTCCAGGTGGTTATGGCGGACCTCCGCCAGGCGGATATCCTCCGCAGCAGTACCAGCCTCCTCCAGCGATGCCGTCGCCCGGCTACGACCCCCGAGTCCAAATACAGGGCGATGCCTCGCGCGACGCGGATGCGCTTCGCCAGGCAATGAAAGGCTTCGGCACGAACGAGAGCGTCCTTATCCAGATCCTCTCGAAACCAGATCCCTTGCAAATGAACCTATTGAGAACCACCTACAACCAACGCCATCGTCGCGACCTAGAAAAAGACATCAAATCAGAAACATCGAGATACTTTGAGAAAGGGCTGGTTGCGCTCGTCAGAGGGCCCCTCATGGACGACGTGCACAATCTTCATGAGGCAATCAAGGGTTTGGGAACAAAAGAATCCGTGCTCAATGACGTCCTACTTGGCCGGTCGAATGCCGATATGCGGGCGATAAAACAAGCATACCATGAGGCCTACAAGCACTCCCTTGAGGCGGATGTCAAGGGCGACTTGTCGATGAAGACGGAGAGACTATTTGTGATGGTCATGGCTGCCACAAGAAACGAAGAGTCCGCGCCTGTGATACCTACCGAACTGGACCGCGATTCCATCGAGCTGCATCGAGCTATGGACGCTCGCGTCGGCACCGACCAAGCCACAGTCTGCAGCATCCTGTCCAAGAGGAGCGATGGACAGATTAGGGCGCTTGCCCATCACTGGCAGCAGAAGTACCATAAGAGCTTGGAAGATGTCATTAAGTCCGAATTCTCGGGACACATGCAGGACGCACTGCTCCTCGTTGTGCGCAGAGCATGCGATCGTGCCATGTCGGATGCGACGCAACTGGAGGATGCTATGGCTGGGATGGGGACCAAAGATTGCCTCCTTGTACAACGTGTGGTTCGTGCACACTGGGACCGGGCTCATATGGATCAGGTCAAGCGTGCATACCACCATCGGTATAAGAGAGATCTGGTTCAGCGGGTCAGAGGGGAGACCAGCGGTGACTACCAGGCGTTGATGGTCGCTTGCTTGTCCTGAGAGGGTCATGGGTACCATTCTCTTCGGGTCGGGAAGATCCTGTGTTCTTGTTTTAGATATTCATGCCTCACGGCTGGCCGATGGAACAGGATGCCAAAGGCATGGATTTTGGGGCGATTTGACGGAAGTTCTTGTTTGAACCACATTATACTTAGGGAACCATAGGTTGTGAGGAGCTCGGTGTTTTCCGATGCTCAATATACACATTAAGAAACTCGCTCTTGCCCTGATTTGGATGTCTGACACGGTAGGAAGTGCCGAGCAAGATCGACCTTCGCGCTTTACAGGTGCGAACAATTTCACTACCTCCTTCTGGAGTTGAAGATCGGTTACCAACTAATCATCTTGAGATGCGAGTAGCTGAAGTCCGCCTCCATCTCATGAAGCCGGTTCAAGACACCCTTTGGGGTAATACTCCGGGTTTCGTTGATACCGACGTCAACATCGGGCTGAAGGCGTCTCATCAGCCTGACTCAGCCATATGGATGCCTTCGTCTGGGAAACCTCCCAGATCCTATTGGCTTCTGCAAGGGATGCTCGTCGATAATAGCCCAATTCGAGATGCGAATCTCGGGCAATCCGATCTACACACGACATGAAATCGGTATTTGAAGACGTTTCAGTGCATCTAACTTACTGTGTTAGGATGATCGCCCCGGACCAGACCTGTTCACAGAACAGCACCTTTGCCTCTTATTTCTCGTGGCTATTACTAAATCCCTATGGCTTGGACGGTGATACTGCAACTCGTTCACTGCACCTTCTCTCGCCATCAACGTGGTTCTACAGTGGCTGCGATCGGTCCAGTCTGTGGAAATGTCGTCCCAGAAACAGGGTATAGCCTTGGGGAAGTATACCTGATATGCCTACCCACAATCCCGGGTTGCTGTTCGTAAACAAGACCTCCAGGTCAAAATCTCTTACGAACAGCAGAGATGACATCGAGGGTCTGCGCGAGATTCAGCAACATGCTCAGAAGTCACGCGATTATGAGAAGGAGAAAAAGCGGAGGGGAAGGCTGAGAACATCTAAGCTGCCGATTGGATGGGCATCTATCTCGTCGGCGTCGACCAGGACCCTCACCGTGGGCCATCCTCGTGTTCCGGCGGACACACCAGCTATCAAGAAGGACGACGAAGTCGAGGAAAACCGGAACCTGGTCGACCTCTGTCCCAAAGAGGACGCGAAGCATGACACACCGAATGTAACAACCATCACTCCATCCGGGGCCACTGTCGAACCATTCAGTCAATTCCAGATTTCGATGAACACCGAGAAGTACCGCATCCTGGAGTATTTTGCCCAGAGGTACTTTCCCGCAGTCACAAGATTGGATGTGCCTCAATTCATGGGCCGTCCAGAGTCCCGATCTCCCAACCCGGCGACTCTATGGGTCCGCAACGCTCTGATTGACGAGGTACATTTTCTTGCTCTTTTAGCAGCAGCGAGTTCTCGCTTGAAGTACGTGTAGCGGTCTCATTTTGCTCACCTAGAACTACCGGAACAGTTGGCAGACGCAGCACTCCGCCATACGAGGCATTATCTGGAACAAGGCCGACCCGTCGGCCAGGAGCTGATACAAACCATCCTGTGCTTGTGGGCGGTCGAGAGTTACAGGCGGAACTGGGACGGCGTCGATGGCCACAGGAAAATGCTCTTGCACCTGACGGACACGTACCTGGGCGGTTTCCAGAACCTTGAGCCTTACACACAACGTATGCTGTGGTTCGCTGATCGCTTCCAGGCTGCTGCGACCGTAACACCCCCGGTCATTGAGGAAAGATGGGAAACCGAGGATCTTACACCTCAACAGTACACAAGTGTGATAACCGCTATCCGTGAGCATGGCAGGCGACCAATGGCATTGGGATTCATCCAAGTAAGCGAGATCTTCAGCGCAGACTTTTAGAAGGTTGTCTGGAGGATCGTAGAGCTTTGCTCTGTGGTGCAATGCTGATGGATTGGTGCGTCGGTTCAGGCACTCATACCTCACCACGACTGGGCCGTTGGTAGAGGCTGGGCTATTTCGGACGAGTTGATCAGTCTCGAGGACGATCCGCTCCTACATCCGTCTGTTCGATGCAGGAGACTCCAGGACTGTATCAGGCGGGCCTTGATCGCGTGGCTAGCGTTTGTACCGGCTAGCGCAAATCATTCACCCGACCCGCGAGAGATCAGCTCTCCCGTCGTACGAGCAGCAATCGACGCAAGACCTTTGCGAGCTCGACTTGCAGGTATAACAGAAAGCCACAGCGAGCAATCTCCATCTCGATGCGAACAGCTCCTAGTGTTCTGGATGGCGGCGCTGGGAGCGGTAGCGAGTGAACTGGTGGAAAATCAAGAATGGTTTGCGCTTCACTTCCAAGCATTTGCCCGACAATTGGAGATATACACCTGGGAAGATTTCATGCCCATCAACGAACGGTTTTTGTTGCTGGAGTATCTGCAGCCGGCAAATTGCACGAAATTGACTTGGCTGCTGCAACGTGCTGCATATGCAAAAGTGGGCGACTGAGCGGTTTCCAGCAAGCATGCACCAACATTACCATCGCTACTCCTTGCTTGTAGCGTGGCTATTTCTAGGTCGTCAGAAACAGTCGACGTTGGAAACTCAAGTTCAACGATGCTATGTGGAGAACTCGGTCATTTCGGTCTGCGACTTCAATTGCTTCGCTAACGGTACCTGGGCAACGTAAGAGAGACTTCGTAAGCTGTGTTGATTGAAGTCAACTGGAGCAGATGTTGCGAACTGCAATCTCTCGTGCTGATGGAACTGCACAGAGGATGCGATTGTGCTACGTTAGGGAAACTGTGAATGAACAACTCTCGTGTGGTGTTACGACAAGGCTGAACAACACGGCTGTAACCGTCGAGCAGGGCCGCTTCCGGTCTTCAATGCCACCGGAACACACATATGAGTCAATGGCAAACTCGGCTCCGACTCCGATGCCTCGGAACCCCCAGACGCAATTGTGGACAAGACCTCATTTCCCCGTTGTCGGAAGATCTCGGGAGAGGCTAGAATTGGCCATAATTGCTTCCGGGCTTTTCGGCTACGCTTCGGAATGACTCGCGGGATGTCAAAGTGGGAGACAGAGTTCACACCTGGCCGAAAGGAACGAGACCTCAAATGCGAGGTTCAAGGCCTCTGGGTAAGGATACCGGGCGAGTTGAGAGGCCATGAAGAGAGTGATTGATACTGATGATGACCCAAGGTGGAACAATAAGCGGAACTTTTAAACCGCGGCTCTTGAGCACATGCCTTGGCCAGAAGTTGCATCACTCTGTTTCTCCCTTTTCCACAACAATTCCCCGCAGCCCATCATCGAGATGCAGCAAGGAGAGAGGATTCAAAGGTCAAACCCTCCACATGCGTCAAAATGCGGCCAAAGAACACCCCACTGCTACGAATCAACTGACCCGAAAGCGATATTCAAGCCGGCAGTCCATGCTTCTTCTAGCCTTGCTTGTACCTAGAAAGGAACGATGCGCATCCCGCACGTCGGCGTCCACTCAGCTTGTACCTCGGCGGAAAGGGACAAAAGCCAGCCCAGAAAATCTTCCCAGATGCCATTCATTCTAGACGCGTGCCTCACCTCACTTTCTTCGGACTGGATCGGCCGTGAGTCGGTAGTCATAAACTGGTTACTCGTCGCTTCAAAAGTGTGATCTGACCCTCAGTTGTTTCTTACGAAGCTCGCTTACGATCCTTTCTGGCTTTGATCGTCCTCACTCTCCGCTCTCTACTCACTTACCATTGGCGTCACTCGTCCTCAACGGCAGTGTTTCCTTTCTACCGAGTCTGTGCTAGTACAGAGTGTACTCTGTCCTACATCGCGCTGTATACTCCTATACTCCTGCGAAGCGTTTCTATAAAGCTGCGTCTACACAAATCGGTTTGTGAGCGAACGAGGCACCAATTGTCTATGCGATCGTCTCTTGCCAGAGAGCATCGAGGTATCTTATAGTTGGTGCGAAAAGAGGGAATACCTGGAGAGCGACAGTCAGACTACAAGATGTCTGCGAAAAGCGTGAAGGGCGAGCAGGGCAAGAAGCCAGCCAGCGCTGCCGTCAACTTGATCGCTGGTGGAGGTGCCGGCATGATGGAAGCCCTGGTGTGTCACCCGCTGGATACGATCAAAGTGAGAATGCAGTTGTCCAGAAGAGGACGGACACCAGGAACAAAGAAGCGGGGCTTCGTCGCGACAGGGCGAGACATTGTGAAGAGAGAGACAGCATTCGGTCTATACAAGGGTCTGGGCGCCGTTCTTACTGGTATTGTCCCGAAGATGGCTATCCGATTCACCTCCTACGAGTGGTACAAGCAGTTCCTGGCAAACGAGAACGGGGTTGTGACCTCGCAGGCGACATTCCTAGGTACGTTGCACCATCTCGAAGATCCTGCCTGTGTGCTAACCCAAGGGAACAGCTGGTTTAGGCGCTGGCGTGACAGAAGCCGTGGCTGTAGTGACACCCATGGAAGTCGTCAAGATCCGAATGCAGGCTCAATACCACAGTTTATCCGATCCCCTTGACGTTCCTAAGTACCGGAGCGCTCCTCACGCTCTGTTGACCGTGCTACGAGAAGAAGGATTTGGCGCTCTATACCGCGGTGTATCGTTGACGGCGCTGCGACAAGGCACAAACCAGGCGGTCAATTTCACGGCGTATACGGAGTTTAAGGCGGCGCTGCAGAAAGCGCAGCCAGAGTATCAGGGCAAGAACTTGCCGAGTTGGCAGACGACTATTATAGGTTTGATTTCGGGAGCCATGGGTCCCTTTTCCAATGCGCCCATCGACACCATCAAGACGCGGTTACAAAAGACGCCGGCGGAACCGGGCCAGACGGCCATTCAGAGGATCACACTCATAACGAGGGATATGTTCAGGCAGGAGGGACCCAGAGCGTTTTATAAAGGTATCACGCCCCGGGTGATGCGGGTCGCGCCTGGTCAAGCCGTGACTTTCACGGTATATGAATACCTCAAGAAGCATATTGAGGACAGTAACTTTTTGAACTTTGGAGGTGGGCAGTATGAGGAATGAGCACCCAATTGCACCAAGTATATCCTGAGACCTGAGGAGATGAGATGGAGCAAGGTGAATGAGGACATGGACATGACCATGGTGCACATGTCGTTTTTCGCATTTTCTTGGAGCGAGACAAAACAAAAGCATCGGTCTTTGTTTGCGTCAGATACCATGCCTTTTTATATTGTACATAGTCGGCTCCGCGGTCGGGAGTAAGAGCACAGCATCACCCTCAGGGTATATGGCCTCTATTAAAGAACAATCAACCTTGCAGAAAGTCTAGAGCACTGCATCGTGTGAGAACTCTTGCCATCGAGGCTTCTGGTGAGTGGTGAGGGGCGCAGCGCGTTTCGTTGTCAGGCAACGGACCCCACAAGTCGTCAGCGGTATGAACACGCCGCAGATACATGCTGGAACTCGCTTCTCAAACGCCCAGCATAGAGCTCAAGCCACTAGTACAGAGGAGTTCGAGGGCAAGAGAACGCTGCTGGATGTAGTGTCTCCTGGAACGACTAACGAGCAAAATCACCCATTCCGCTCTCCGCCAACACTTCCCGTTCCCGTGGCCGTTGAGACAGACTTGACTTCCTGGTCACCGCCAACACCACTCAACAAGCTACAGGACATTGCACAATGCAGTCCGGAATCACAGGTGAGCACTTCATCTCGCACAGGCCGCGCGTGTGTGAGAAAGCAAGTAGCTGACTGCTGAACAGCGTCCGCGGAATTGCACAATGCCTTCACCAAGTTCACATCAGACGACGCCCAGTTCTGTTTACCCATAACGATCACCTCCGAGTCCCTCACCCCTCTACCGTCGATCGCTTTCTCGTCTTCGACCTTCTCAAAGGCACTGTCCAGTCTCGACAGCCTCCTCACCCCAACTATCCCCCTGTACTTGTTGCTTCGGAAAGCGCCGTCTCAAAGAGAGCTAATTGCAGTGACATACATACCCTCCCGAGCACCGGTCCGGCAGAAGACGCTGTTTGCATCGACCCGAGCCACGCTCATCCGCGAACTTGGGTCAGAGAAGTTCGCCGAGACAGTCTTTTTGACGGAAAGGGAAGAGATCCTCGATCCAGCGCAATGGGATGAGCGTGCGGGCACGAGCACGACCACTAGCACGGCAGGATCCCATGCGCATACGGGGCTATTGAGCACGGAAGAGCGGGAATTACAAGCCGTCAAACGTGCCGAGGAAGAGGAACGACATGGCACTCGGGGTAGAGACCTGATGGGCCAGGGTGGTAGTGGTGCACAATACGCATCTGGTGGTGCGGGCGGCGCTGGTAAAGGAATACAGATGAAAGTTACGGATGACGCGAAGAGTGCGATTGCCGGTCTGGCCAGCGCGGGTGCAGGCACGGTAGTGCAATTAGGAATTGAGATCAGTACGGAGACGTTGACGCTGTCGGACAGCAAGGCTGGTGTGAGTGCTGGGGCTGTTGTCGGGCTGATACCTTCTGACCGGCCGAGTTATACGTTTTACAGCGTGGAGAATGGGGCGGTGTTTATCTATGTGTGTCCTGGGACGAGTAAGGTCAAGGAACGCATGGTGTATGCGAGCTCGAGAAGGGGGTTGTTGCATGTTGCGGAAATGGAGGGCGTGAAGGTGCTGAAACGGTTGGAGGCTGGCGGGCCGGATGAGCTTGGTGGTGGACGGATCGAGGATGAGGTCAAGAGCCTGGCTGGTGATGGGGGACTTGGTGCGGAAGGTGATGGAGATGCTGAATCGGCGCCTGCGTCGGGCACGGCGACGCCGAGAGGCGCATTCGCGAGACCGAAAAGGCCGGGACGGCGGTAGGCGAGACGATATCTCAGAGTGAGTGGTGGTGAGATGAGTTAGTACCTAGGTGTTGCATTGAGGTTCTACGGAAGGAGACTCGGCGCTGGAACTGAGCACGATTATCACGCAGAGCATAGTGATACGAGGTGTTGGCATGTATCCATGTCCTGAAAAAGGGCTCATGGCAGTGCAAAAAAGAATGCAATCATTGATACAGCGTGGACATGCAATGTGAAATCTGATCTTGCATTGCTGGATCTCACACATCTCTTCCGTCTTCTGACAGGCACCGAGAAATTTGGCATCGAGGAGGGCTCCCCTGAAAGTGCCCTTCGCCTACTGCAGCGTCCTTCTTTATTCTCTTCCTTCTTCCTCGCAATGGGAAGCGATGCCCCAGTCGTTTGATAGCCGTAATTCCGTCATGCCTTGTCTTTTCAGGAAGAAAGTCCTCAGCAGTGCCGTAGCGGCAAAGTCTCCGAAACATCGAGCCATTTTTACCATGATGTCCTGCCAGGCTTTGTTGTGAGGCGCCCGAGGACGAATGATAGACTAGAGTCGTGGCGAACAGGCGATCTTCTCGTAGCACTTTGCTTCGTGGTGGTCGAAATTTCGCCGGACGGGGCTGTGTCATTTTGCCTCACCAAAGGTTCAGGAGGCTCAGTTCAGGTTGTGGTGGCCGACACGTATCTCGCGCAAAAGACGCTCTCGTTGTCTCTGTTTTGAGTCCTGCGAGATTTTGGACGTGACCTCGATCCAGGCGAACGAACTCAACAGGCAGCGCATGGTAATAGGTCAATATATCTCCTCCAAATATGTTGGTATCAGTATTGTTGTTGATTTCTGAAATTCTTCTTCTGGTAGAACAAATCCGTCCTCGATGAACCCAGATTGATAATCTTCGGACACCCGTCGCGGTCTTTCTCCAGCCTTGTGCATTCGAAACAGTAGAAGGCATCACTGATTCCCTCGCCTCCGCAGACGATGCACTTGTTCTGGTAGTTGCCAAATGCGCACTCGTCGCAGATGCGGGCTAGGGTCGTCGGTCGGACGTAGGAGTCACAGACGGGGCATTTGCCATCGCACTTGTCGCAGAGGCGGCCGAGGGAGATGCCTGGTGCTTTGCGGCACATGACGAGATCGGGATGATGGCGAGACATTTTGAGATGAGGTTGGTGTGGTTGAGGAAGGACGGGGACGGATTCGTGTGTGGAGGTTTTCGCTGATGAAGTTGAGAAGAGTGTTGCGACTGCGAGAGGGGTTGATATGTTGCAGATGAGTGGAATGTAATCAAGAAGGTGGAAGAAGATGGAAAAGAGGCAGCATGAATTTGTATTTCTCCGCAGAAAAAGCACGTGCCTCGACCCAGATTTGCGGAGGTTAGACAAGTTCTGTGCCTTGCAATCCGATGTCAGACCTGCGGAATGCATAGCGGAGCGACTTGACAACTCCTTACATCCTACTGCGTTCAGGAGCACCCTGACCATGATCTCCTCGGCCGTTGTCATCCCCGATGAACCACAGCCTCTGAACGGGTCATCAGATCAACCTACTTCGCTCAAACGTCGACAATCTTCGGCCTCTCTATCTCCAGAAACGAATAAACGGCCACGACTCGATGCGCATGGCGCCGACAACGTCGCAAACTCTCCTCCTCCCTCATCACGTACTGCTGGCTCTCCCACGACTCGAAATGGCGCAGAGGCAACGTCTTCTCCACGGCAACCGGAGGCCGGCCGTCGCAAGTCTTCCCAGACTGTCGAGCAAGACAAATCGCGCAATCGCCGCTTGTTCGGCGCTTTGTTAGGGACCTTATCGCAACCTTCGCGGCCGTCGAAATCAGCCACAGGGTCTACGGTACCCGCGCGCAACTCGCGGCGCGAAGAGATCGAGAACCGGCAGAGAGATCGGCTGAAGCGGGAGAATGAGGAAGTGGCAGAGCTTGCGCGGAGCAAGAAGGAGGAGCTAGATCGTGTCCGTCGAAGTGAACAGCTACGGTGGGACGAGCAGGGTATGAGGATCAGGCATGGAAATCAACGGGCAAATGCGCGGTTTCTTCGGACGAACGTGGAACCCAGACTGGTAAGCAGGAAAACATCCTCCCTAAGACGATCAAGACTAACTCTTGGAACAGTACTACAAGCCTTGGGAACTGCGCGAGAAGGAGGAAGATACCATCAAAAGACAGATCGAAGAAGTCGAGGATACGATCCGTCGGGAATTGGACGAGTTCGAAGCGAAGCGAGCTCGTGGACAGCCAGAGGCCTCGGGAGAGTCCAGAAGTCCACAAACGCGGCGAGACCAGGACACGGAAATGAATGACGATCAGTCTCTTCGGACGGATCATGCGCAGGAGGGTCAGGATGACAGCGGTCTTGACAGCCAGACTGTCTCGAAACGAGACGAACAGCAGCCCACAGACGGAGCAGACCAGCCAGAACCGAGTCAAGAGGTCCGAATGACAGAGCCTAAGCAAGAAGCTGAGGACACCACCCTTAGACCTGTCAGTAAGGATGATGATCATGGTGGAGAAGAGCTCGAGCTCGGCCAGGAAGATGATGTGATTTACTGAGTGTAGGCGCCATTTCTTCGCTTTCAGATCAGTCATATCAATCTATATGATGGAGAGGGTCTGGTGTACTCATGGGAAGCCAACTACCTGCCAGATCAAAGGGGGCCGTAGCCTTGCCCTAGAGTGTATTCCCATATCAAATCACGTGCACCGGAGGTTGTTATGTCATTTCTCCGATGCTCCGACCGTCATCATCTTCATCTCGAAATCGTCTTATTCACTTCTCGGAATGTTATTTTCTTTCTTCATTCCCAAATCCTTGATCATGTCTCTGTGCATATGACCGACTCTCTAGTCTTTTCATGCCACTCTTTTAGCCGTCGTTCTTCTTTTGCTTTCACGTTCTCCTCAGCATTCTGCTCTGTATACTCCGGTTTTTGACTTTGGTTCCTGTGAAAGCGTCGATCTAGACAAGCTTGGCAGGTACATTCCAATGAGATAATACCACCGCTGAACCCTTGCTATACTACAATATGGACCCCGAACCGAACACGATCACGGATACAGCGGCACCCACAACCATTAATGTACTGACCCTGAATTGCTGGGGACTCAAATTCCTCTCCAAGTACCGTACGGAACGATTGTCCGAAATTGGCAACCGCATAGCCAGTTACACACCACAACTCGATATCGTTGGTCTGCAAGAATGCTGGACATTCGGCGACTATTTGGCCATTCGAGAGCGCACCCAACACATACTACCGTATGCCAAATTCTACCATTCGGGCTCATTTGGAGGAGGTCTAGCCTACCTCAGTCGCTGGCCGATCACGGACTCGTCAATGTTTCGTTACCCCCTCAATGGTCGCCCAACAGCCTTCTTCAGAGGTGACTGGTACGTTGGTAAAGGTGTGGCATGTGCTACCATCCGCCTACCAGACAGCAAATGTGTCGAAGTCTTCAACACTCATCTACACGCCCCTTACGAAAGAGAACCAAACGACAGCTACATATGTCATCGTACGGCACAAGCATGGGAGATTGCCAAACTTATGCGTGCTGCGTCACAGCGAGGCAGTCTGGTTCTGGGACTGGGAGATTTCAACATGGTACCGTTGAGTTTTGCCCATGTGCTGATTGAAAGTCGAGGTGGCGTGAAAGACGTATGGAGAGTCATCAAGCCCGGCAGCAGTGTTGGGAAGAGCAATCATCCACCAGAGATTGAGCGCAGAAAGCGAATGAACGAGGATCCGGTCTCAGACGTGGACAGCTGTCTGCGGGACCATGGCCATACCTGCGATTCCGTTCTCAATACCTGGCGCTGGAACCAGGAAGACCAGAAACGCTTGGAGAAAGGCACAAACCGGCACATTCTAGGGACTGACGCCGACCCTAACTCGTACCGACTCGACTACATCTTCTTCAATGGCATTGGGAAGGGCTGGAAAGTCGCTGACGTGAAAGTGGTGCTCACCGAAAGACATCCAGAGTTGTTGTGTTCGTTGAGTGACCATTTCGCGGTGCATGCGACGATAGAGAGATCTCAGACGCATCCACCGACGCCGACGGGTATCGAAGCACATGCTGCCATGCACGATGCAAGCACGGAGGACCCCAAAGCTGAGCTGGTCAACTTCGCGGCTAAGGACTTCGATACCGTATTATCCAACCAGCCGACTTATCAGTATGTTGGAAAGGACTTCTACCAAGATATACTCGCCACGATACACAAGTACAATCTCCGAGAGAGGAAGCAGCGCCGCTGGAGGTGTTTGCATTTCCTTGGTTCCGCTCTCGTCTCGATTGGCTGTTTCGTTGCGGTCTGGTGGTTGCCCAACTATGTCTCGTTCATATTGATCCTCTTGAGCAGTCTCGGACTCATGGCTGGAACTGTGGACGGGCTCATAGGCTTGCTTTTTGTCGGCTCGGAGTTGAGAGCTCTTGCCGAATTCGAATGGGAGGTTCGAAATGCACTGCAGCTTGCTGGTGGTCCAGTACAGGCTGACCGGGCACTGAAAGACTGGTATGACTGATCTGGATTCAGAAGGAGCGATCGCGAAGCATGGCGCAAGTCTCTACCCGGCGATCGCGCAATTTGCACTGGCGTGTGTCGTCCTGGGAAGCGCCCGTTCAGACGTGGCGCTTGCAAAGCCACGTACAAGTCATGCCTCGTGGCCTATTGAGCAGAAGGATTTGAAAGTCGTCGAAGACCAGCAAGCAAAACTTTGCGGAAGAATCCGAAACAGACACCGACACCGATAAAAGTTGGGACACTTGATGAAAAGGCTGTGGTGTTGTTGTGTTGGTCGTTTCAGCAAGGCCGATCGTGATCTGGGTTGTCCTCGCAACTTATAAAGCCCAACTCCCGCCCACCCCGATCACCTCAACCACCTCAACATTTCCACCCACCTTTCCACCATCACGCCTCATATTGCTATAATTTGCCCTGGAAATTGGTCGCGTAGCTATATTTGACCAGCTGACGCGTTGTGGAAAGTTTGCGACAATTTCATCACAAGGTACGTACATTTCCTTTGCAATCCTTATCTGCTTTGCCGTCGGGCACCGCGACCACCTGCGCTGCCTTCCTATCACCTCATTCAACCTGTTCTGTTCGATTGCATGAGTCACTCTCTGTCGCGAATATAGAAAGTTGTATTCTCCATCATCTCATCTGTCACTGGCGTTAGTGCATCCAACTGTGTGCCTATCTCACCCCATCTCATACGCGGAAAACCGATCAACATCTACGTTACCACACATGCTGACGTTGCGCTCTTCCCAGAACCCCATACATATCTGATCTCTCAGATCCCTCACCAACACAGAACATCTGATATATCGCTGCAATGGCCCAAACACGTGGCGCAACCGGAAACGCTAAACCCCGAGTCTTCGAGACCGTCTCTACCGAACCTACGCGCAAGCGCAACGCGACTGGCACATCCAAGACCAAAGCCAAGGCTACGGGTGGCGTGACCAAGAAGCGCGCTCCAGCTGCAAAGAAGAGCAAGCCTACAATTAAGGATAAGGTGGCGGGCGCAGTTGAAAAGGCTACCGGCGCGGTCGAGGGGAAACCGGACAAGAAGGCGGCTGGCACGAAGAAGATGAACGGCACCAGTGGGAAGAAGGTGACTGCTGCATAAGCAGGTCACACCTAGTTTCTCTCGCCAGCGTCATCATTACGATTGCTATTGCTGTGCCTTTGTTCTGCGACATTTCTGGATCTCTACATGAGTACGTGGAAAGGCACGGCTAGGCTCTGCGGCGCGAGACCTTGATGCCCGAAGCGCATCCTATATACTTGGCCATCTGAGGCCTACATACGAAATGCCCACAAGTGTGCTTGGAACTATTTGCCATGTGCCTTTTGCCTAAGGATCTGTGAGCTTATTCGTCCAATTTCCGGTGTTTTGACCTCGATACTCCCATCCTGTGATACCTAAGCGATATCTTATGCCGTGAATTGCATTCCCAGGCCCAGCCCATCACGACCCCTTGAGCCTGTTTCCAGGAACAGTGGCACAGTCTGGCCGCTGTAGCTGGTCAGGTCCAAGTAGATACCATTCTTGTTGTCATTCCGGAGTCCTTCACACATTAACGATATAGTGTTGGCTTTTGTCACAAGAGAGGCCATCAGCTCTACTGTACAGTGCTGATGTTTTGCTTCGAGGCTTCCGCTGTTGTGAACCAGCTTGACATCGAACTTGTGTGTCTTCGATATGCTCCCTGTCAGACAGTGCCACTTTTTGGTGGAAACAGGCGCCCTGTAACGAGACCATCTCCCTTGACATTCTTCAGGTGGGTCCAGCACCGTATCCGAAAGACTGGGTTTCGCCAGTGGGAAACATTACATCGTCTTGCATGAAATCGATATATGTTGGCCATTCCAGCTCGTTGAGTGGCAACCCGGGCAAAGAGAAGACATCCGTGGAGGCCAACCTCGGCACTCCACCAGGGTTGAAGGCATCACTTGCCCCGACTACATCGTCTGTCATTCGTGTCTTGTTGGACGCTAGTCGTCCACGTAAGTCGGAGATGAAGCGTGGCGCATGCGACCTCGCTGGCTTGCGGGCTTCCCATGCCTTGATGGTCAAACTGGCAATCGCAAAACGTAACGGGCTGGATTTGTTGGGGTGATCCCATGAGCTGTGCTTCTCACGATTTTCCGAGTGCTGGGCGAGCTGTTCCCAGGCTCTGTCTGCCAATTCGCCGCTCGTCCTCGTACGCAAACCGCATAACAAGTAAAGATAGGCTGGAAATGGGGGATTCGTCAGGGCATACCAGACAAACTTCTGAATAGTTTCCGTTGCCAGCATCGCGTTATGAAGTTCCATCACCCTCAAGCTGGCGGCAAAGACGCTGTCTTGCTCATTCTGAGGCAGTTGACGTCGAGAACCCGGTGGTACTCGTGGACTGAAGAGCCCCGAGCGTAGTTTCGATACTTCCAATCGCGCCAGCAGACTCGAGAAAGAGTGTACCGGAGCGGACGAGTCACAGTGTTGCAGATACTGGCTTTCAAGGTGGCGCTCAAAGGCATCGATAGCCTTGTCTTTCGTGCGCGTCGGCGAATCCAATATCGCCTGGAGTTTTCCGGTGAATTCGAAGATTTGGCATCGCAGAGAGACGAATATCATCTCGGTCGACCTTTCAGACTCCACAGGACCATCCCGCATGCCTTCGAAAAGGTCGCTGTCATTCACGTTGAGCGGAGGATTCGTGCTCCAAGAGTAGGAAGGTGGCGGGCAACCAGAGATCTCGGCAACCCGATGGTCGATAAGTAAGAGCTGCCACCATAGCCGTCGACGCATTTCGGTCTCGAAAGGAGGAAGTCCAAAGCTGTTGCCATCGTTGTTGAGACCTATTCGCTGTGCAATGCGCATGGCTATACCGGCCAGGCAGAAGAGAGAGCGTGGGTCGGAAGCACCCTGGCAATTTGAGAGCTAGACACAATGTCAGTAGTATACGACGTGCTAACGAGCCCATTTCCTGTAAAAGTGGCACCGTCTGATGGCTATAGCTGGTCAGGTTCAAATAGATACCGTTCTTATTGTCGGCCCGGAGTCCTTCACATACAACGGTATAGGGTTAGCCTTTGACATGGGGAAGGCCATCGGCCCTACCGTATAAACCTAACAGCTTGGAAAGAAGGAAGTCGCCGTCGCGAACCTGTCGGACCTCATACTTCCGGTGCTTATGTACGCCCTGTCAAACGGTGCCATTCTTACTGGGAATAGGCTCGCTAGATACTCTGAAAATATCTTACCAGGTATAAGGTAAACGCTTGTAGGGTAACGAGATCAGAGGAGCCCAGTAGACCCGCATTGGTCAGAGCTTGCCGCGCTCCTGCATGATATTGCGCCAGAAGAAGCTCTCTTTCACTTCCGAAGAAGGCATTGCATTCTTCAGTCGTGATTGATGCAATCGCCATGGAGTATATAGCGAACATCAAGGCTTCCATATTTGCTGGAACCCGTGCGAGATCTGCGGAGGCATCGAGAATCTGTTGTTGGACGCTTGGTGCATGAAGTATCTTGACCAACGGATTGACGTTGTCGGGGAAGATCTGCCATAATCTGAAGGTATCTAATGGCGATGGGTGAAAGGCTGCTAAGCCTTGTTTCCCGTGCTCTCCAAAGACAAGATCATAACCATCGGCTGCGGTCTTTCGACTATCAAATGATCTTGTCATGGGCTCCTGGAGTAGGTCATCGTCAGAAGAATCTCGAAGGATCTCTTCTGCTTCACGATACTGGTCATCGAGAAGACTGCCGCTGGTAGGAGTTGTCAGTCAGAGTATCCAACAGGCCTGTTCCCGGAAAAGTGGCACTGTCTGAACGCTGTTGCTCCTCGGCTTCAACACGATATTGTTCTTTGTTGTCATCGTGGAGCCTTTCGGACACAACGATATGGCGTGAGTCTTTGATAAGGTCGAAGGTCATCAGCTCTACCGTGCACTCACACTAGCTTGCAGCCAGAGCGCCCAACGCTGCGAACTTGTCGAACCTTGAATTTATCCTCGATGTACTCCTACCAGACAGTGCCAATTTTTCCGGGAATTGGCTCATCAACTGGAACTGCGACTCACCTCTTGAACGTCCTCGCCGACCTCTCAACGGAGGGTATCGCTGTTAAATAGGGTGTGCTGGCCTGAGCCGAGTCATTTGCAGATCCAGTATCTGTGGTTCCATGACCCACGGCCTCAGGATCAAGCCCGTTTTCTTGAAAATAGGCTTCATATCTGCGCAGGCGTTCAAGTAGTTCAGCTTCAGCGAATCGCTTTTTGCGCTTTCGCGGCGTACCCGGAGCGAGGCATTCCACATGAGCTTTCACACAATTCGAACATGGCTCATTCCGATCGCATTTGACCTTGCGCCGTTGACATTGGAGACACGGATGTCGTCGAGGGTGCGGAACGGTTGACTTTTGACTCCCCGAAAGTGGTGCTGGAGATGTTGTTGATGAGTCAGCCGTAAGTGGTGTGGAGGTCGACATTGTTGTACGGCAGCGGTGGGCATTTGAATGGAACCGTGTCTTGTCATCTTCTCGCAGATGCGCCTGTACAACAGTGAAGTGATAGCGTTTCGGCCTGGAGAATGGAGATTCAACGTCGGCAAGTACTTCTTCCGTGAAGTTCCCCGTCCTGAACAAGCGCGGTAGGAATGTCGATAACAATGACACCCTCTCGGCAACTTGGTTCTTCCGAAGGGCATCTTCTACAGACTCGCAACCTCTCGATGGAGTGTTCGTAGGCCTCCAAGGTACGGTACGGTATAAGAATGTCATCCCTTCGTCATGCCGTGTCTTTCACCCATTTCCTCACTTTTTAGACAAGTCCCCTTCATCCCCAGCATCACATGAACCTCCGTCCGTCCTTTACTGGCCCAGTCATGGCGTCCCCAGACGATGAGCTCGCTCAAAATGCTTCAAGCGTGGTCAATACCACCAGCGATGCCGAGAGAGTCGACGATGGACCATCACCTTCACAAGAACAGTCTCCAGAGGATGAGACAGAATATCCCAGTGGCATGGCCGTCGTACTGATCATGGCCTCGGTATGGCTCGCGTTCTTCCTTGTGGCGTTGGTATGTATTGGAACATCATGTCTCCTCCACCTGCATATCTGGTTAATCCACTGATCTTACCTCGCAGGACCGAACAATCCTTGCCACGGCCATTCCTCGTATCACGGATCAGTTCAGTTCTCTTGACGACGTCGGCTGGTATGCCAGCGCATACATGCTCACTGGCTGCTCTGCCCAGCTACTTTACGGTCGAATCTACAAGTTTTACTCGACCAAATGGGTGTTCCTGGCCTCTGTTAGCTTGTCCGAGCTCGGCTCTCTTGTCTGCGGCACTGCTCCTAACTCTATCGCTCTCATCATTGGCCGCGCTATCGCTGGGATTGGTGCCGCTGGTATCTTCTCCGGCGGTATGATGGTCATGATCCATACCGTACCTTTGCATAAGAGACCAGTATACGCAGGCATCTTCGGAGCAACCTTTGGAATTGCCAGCGTTGTTGGCCCCCTACTCGGCGGAGCTTTCACGCAGAAATTGACATGGAGATGTACGTTCTAGAAACTCATGCCGCAAACGGATGCTAACATCTGAGAAGGGTGCTTCTACATCAACCTACCTATCGGCGGTGTGGCCATAGCTGTCGCCACTATCATGATGAAGTTACCAGGACAGAAAGACAAATTATCTCTCAAACAACAATTTGCTCAGCTCGACCCTCTCGGCACAATCGTCTTCCTGCCCAGCATAGTCTGCCTCCTACTAGCACTTCAATGGGGAGGCACGACCTACGCCTGGAGCTCTGCCCGCATCATCGCCCTGCTTGTCGTATTCTCCGTCACCGTTGTCGCCTTTGCAGCCATCCAGATATGGAAGAAGGACGCAGCAATGGTACCACCTCACATCTTGACTCAACGCACGATCGCCTCGGGAGCGTGGTTCACACTCACCTGCACAGCGTCAATGACACTGATGGTATACTTCCTCCCGATCTGGTTTCAAGCCGTCAAAGGCTCTTCGGCGCTCCATTCGGGCATCCAGCTACTCCCATTAGTCCTTTCGGTGCTGGTCGCCAGTATCATCGCCGGCAAACTGACACAGCGGATCGGATACTACGTACCAGCCATGTTCTTCGCATCCATTGTCGCACCCATTGGTGCTGGAATGCTCACCACGCTGCGTCCTGATAGTAACCACTCAACATGGATCGGCTACCAAGTGCTATATGGTCTTGGACTGGGTGCAAGCGTACAGGCAGCATTGATCGCTGCGCAAGCTGCCCTACCCAAGTCCGACGTCGCCATTGGCACGGCAATCATCAATTTCTCGCAGCAGTTCGGCGGCGCATTGTTTGTCTCCGTGGGAGAGAATCTGTTCTTGAACAATCTTGCTTCCGGACTCAAGAGCCTTCCTGGACTGGATGTGACGAAGATCGTGAATACTGGCGCTACGGAGCTGCGGGATGCTGTGCCAGCACAGTATCTACCTCAAGTCTTGTCGGCGTATAACCATGCGTTGATGAAGACGATGACTGTGGCAGCCGCTATGAGTGCGCTTTCGATATTAGGTACGGCGTGCATCGAATGGAGAAACATCAAAAAGAGTAAGAAGGACCAGAAGGGCGACAAGCAGCCAACAGAGATGCCCAGCTCAACACCTGTGGAGAAGACTGAGAACGATGCGAGCAATGTATGATAGCAAACCCACCAAGGCATCCGATTTCGGGGTCATCAGGTTAGACCAGGAGAAACTCTACTAAGTACGCCTACAGCCTCTTCGCTCAATGGCTTTGTCATGATAAGATTTCATTTGTTACTATCTGTTGTGATGGAGCCCTTCAGGTCTTCCAAGACTCTCATGTCTCTTAGCCATCGATCATGCGGTAAACCCAAGTGCTTCGCTGCTTCAATGCCTTTTGTGTAGGTGCCTTGACCAGGTACCCTTCCCGTTCCCATTACCATGGGGTGCAATGCCTGCTGATGTACATTCTTGTTCGTTACTTCGTTCCGTTCGCTCGTGTCTGGCCAATAATCTTTAACCCGTACAATCCTGTTCGATTTCTTCAATCATCCAGGCTGTCACGTCTATCACGTCTGAATCCACCTGCCTTTGCCTGACCGCTCAGGCCTGGGATGTGATGAGTGTAGCTCTTTGTATGTTGGCTCTGAAGATCAAAATCCAATGGTTGAGCGAAAGAGCCAGGGACGGTGCGGATAGGTCGTTGGGAACTAGCGTTCTTGTTGGGTGAATGATATCGTGGTGGACGAGCGCCAGCTGGTTGGGAAGTTGGGGCTCTGAATGTGTCTTCTTGACCGTAAGAGAAGTCACGACGAGTCTGGCGTTTGTCAGGACTGGCCTGACGAGAGCTTTGACGGTTGCTGTTGCTGTTCGTCTCGCTACCAGAACGTTCGGTCTGGGAGTAGTTGCTGCCGTAGAATTGAGCATCAGAATTTGTGTTCAGCCCTCCGACCTTTGCTGGTTTCTCATGGCGGTAGGCGCGAACATCGTTGTCATGACCTCCTTCCCAGCCAGCTTGATGAACCTCGCGAAGTTTTCGTTCTTTGGCAGTCTCCTTCACGCCCTTGTTCTTTTTGGATTGCTTCTCTTTGACAATTGGTGCTTCTGAAGACAGGTCGGTCATGGTGTCGGGTATGGTGGCAGTGTCCTTGTCTGAATAGCCATCACCAACGACACTGCCGCCACCAAGGATAGTGCTCTTTGTGGCATTACTCAGTGTGGTTCCATTGGGCCCTTTTCGTCTCAGGACTGTTGACTTGTACTCATCCCAATCGTTCTTCTGCCACTTGAAGCCACCGTTCTTAGCCCAAAAGAAGAACCAGATGGCACCAAGTACTAGAGAGGCTCCAATGATGGCGATTAGTGCTTGAATTCCCTTCATATTGATTTCATTTGGTGCGATCGAGCCCGAGGCTGGGTTGAATGACTGAGTAGCCGAGGCTTCCCTGGCGGCGAGGGCTTTGAATGTGTCCGAGGGCGAAATGATCGATGTTGCATCGTCTCTACGACGGATGTTGGAGTAGACCTCACTTCTCTTTTCGAGCAAAGTACCTTTTACTGCCTTGGGCAAGGAGGAGCGGGCGTCGAGTTCGAGTGAGGAGTACTTGAGGTCAGGGACGTTGAAGTAGGAGGTGGATAATGTGACTGGAGCCATGATGGCAAGAAAGAGCACAGAGCTCCGGTACCAAAGCTCTGATCACCGGTCTGAGGTGTTTGTGGGAACCGCACGGATGAGATTGTGGAAGGTGAAGAAATGGTCGTTCCGTCGAATTGAACTGCACGGAGCACCTTTTCTAGAGATTGAGTATTTTTGGCAGCTTGTCAGATTTTGAGATGAAGACAAGTTGATAATGAGATACTCACATGAAAAGCCAGCAGAAATACCGTAGGCAATTATGCGTTGGTTGGTCTTGCAATTTGATGGAGGCTGGAGGTTGCGGTGGCTGGAGGAATGAATTGTAAGCGCGATGCAAGTGAGACTGAATCACCCAAAAAAGTGACGTAGATTTATTTACTTTATTTGGAGAAATTCCCATCACCACGACAACGCCTTTTTCTTTTATCATCATCAATGGAGATATCTATCATACTGCTTCAGGTACTCTTCAAGGCTCACTTGCTCATGCTTGTATCCCAATCGCTGTGCCCGAGGTGATACGAATGGCATGTTGCTCGCCATGAGCATTGGCAATTCACCTGCTCCGGCCTCTTCGAGCTTGACACTTTTGGCTTCGGGGCTGGAAATGACGCCCTCGGCATGCAATGATCTTGCGAATGCTCCTGAGGCTGTTTTCCAGGGCATCTCCTGGCCGCCAATAATGAAACACCTTTCATACACGGAGCCCTGAGGACTGTCTTCTTGCAGGGCCAGTCCCAGGAGCAGAAGCATGAAAGGTGTGATGGCCTTGACATGGAGGCAGTTGAAGATCGCGCTCCCCTCTCCAACATATGGCACGAATCCGAGCTCTTTGGCCTTTTCCCGGAAAACCAGCTGAATTACTCCAAGTGCCGGAACCGGGCCAGCAGCTTCACCATAAATGCCTGATGGGAAGACGACATAAGTTCCGATTTGGCTGTCTTTGCCTGCATTGAGGACGCTGTGAATGGTTAGCGCCCCGTTGCTAAGTCACTCTGTCAGCATGCTCACACAGTGTCTGGGCCACCATTGAGCATCTCTGGATTGATGATTTTCATGTCTTCGGGGTCATCGTCCTTTGCATGATTTAGCCTGTCTGTTCACACCTCACTTTGTCACTGTTAAAACTTACGCTCCAGACTTTTGCGTCGGCATGAAAAGCCCCATCAGTCCATCTCTTGTCCACAAAGTTTCCTGTCCCGCTCATATGGATGAGCGACCTCTTCCTGCCGTTTGGTTGCTGCTTCAATCCCTCAACGATGGCTTCACACAGAGGCACATCCCACGACGAGCCAACGTTTATGACAATATCGTGGGTCTTCGCCAGCGCCACGATTTTGTCTGTCTCGTCAAATGTGCCATGCACGACTTTGTCTACCTTGGCTGTCTCGTATAGGTATACATCCAAGTTCTTGTTGCGAAGGAAGACGGTAATGGGCAGGTCCGGATAGTGGTCGCGCAGTGCGAGCACAAGGTGAGCTGAAGATTAAGTCAGTCACTGATGTTGCATGGCCTGGCATAGACAACTCACAGCCGACAAGGCCACTGGCTCCAAAAAGTAAGATGGAAGGCATTTGAATAGTGGGAAATAATATCACAGACTGTCATGTGTGTTGGCCAAGTACTAGAATTGCAGACTTTGAAAAAACTTGGTCAAGTGCGCAATTACCTTGCATCAGGAAGAAGAAGTGACCATCTTATATCGCTAGCTGATCATATGGTCCGTAAACCTGCTGCAGATGCTGAGGAGTGCAATGTCTGCGGACCTCAGCTTCGCTCCGCAAAGGTCAGAGTCTCATAAGCAACTGTGCAACAGTCCAATCTGTACTGGAACCCTCAACCGCCTGTTCCTTGTAACAACCACAACTGAAGCACATACGCGACCTGCTCTCTATCGAAATCACGCACAGCATGCATGGCCTCGCATTGACCCCTAGCTGTAATTGGTAATTTCCAATCTTCCAGCTGGGTCAGCACAGCGTTATGAGAAGGCATGATTCTTTTGGGCATTGCACATGATTGGCTTTCTCCAGAATTACCATATCCGGCGAATGCTTCTTGACGTATATAGCAATACACCGCAAACTACTTTTCCCGGCCATGTCTTCTGAAAGACTTCAATTCACAGACTACGCTCCTTGTAGGTCCAGTGCTTCACCTGCCACACAACCATCGTAATCCCCCCTCGCTCCATGTTCAGTTCACCGTACAGATCAACTTGCCCATAGTCTGGTTCGACTCGAGCAGTTTATGCGCCTCCTGGATGTCCTCCATGTCAAACACCTTCTCGATAATGACCTTGAACTCTCCACTGATGAACTTGGGCACCGCATGCTCCTCCAACATATCCCTCAGCCGCTGCTGGTACTTTTCATCACGACTGCGCAAGGTTGTCCCCTCGAATCGAACCCTCTTACGCAGGAAGCGACTGATGTCAACGTCACCTTTGACCACGGCGCCGCCCAGCGTGCCAAGGTTGACGATATGTCCGTCTTTCGCCGCCGCATCGAGATTCTGATTGAAATAGCTGGCGCCGACAAAGTCCACGATCAAATCCACGCCCTTGCCGTCCGTGTACTTGAGCAGCGCCTCGGACCAGTCACCCTCCTTGTAGCTGAACCCTTCGGTCGCGCCGAGTTTCTTGACAAAATCGATTTTCTCCCGCGTACTGGCCGTCACATAGACTGCTGACGCTTTATCCGCTTTCGCGAGCTGAATGCCAGCGATGCTCACGCTACTGGCGCCGGCGTGCCAGAGCACGCTCATACCGGGCTTGAACTCGCCGACAAGATATAATGCTTGAGTTGCCGTGATCCACGTCTCAGGAATGCCCGCGGCCTCCTCCCAGCTGAGTTCTTTGGGCTTGTGCACGAGCATGTGCGTGCTGACAGCGATGTACTCGGCGTAAGCGCCCCCATAGGCCAGACCAAACACTTCGTCGCCAACCTTGAAGCCGCGTTCGGGTTCAGACCCAAACGATTCAACGGTGCCTGAGAACTCGACGCCCATGATCGGCCCGGCCTGTGGAGGAAGAGGGTACTTGCCCTCACGTTGCAAGAGGTCCATGCGGTTGAGGCCAAATGCCTTGATCTTAACCAGCGCCTGGCTTCCCTTTGGCTCGGGCTTGGGGTATTTCGAGTCAATGAACAGCGCATCGATACCGCCTTTGCCGCCCTTGATGTCGATTGCTCGCATGGTTGCCATAACTGGTGTTGTTGCCTTGAAGAGTGTCTGCCTTGATGTCGAAAAGGTACGTCCTCTTGTCAACGATTGCGATTGATATACTGGTGAGAGTTTGTGTGCTAGTCGTGGAGAATAGCCGGGATCTACCCGAAGGCTGTGCGTGATTTCTAATGTCCTTCTGACAGGCCTTGATATCGCGAGATCTCGGAAAGAGGTCCTTGTCAGCTTCAGGGTTCCGGTGGGAAAAGCTTCTTTCAAGGCGTTTGTCGAGGAGCAAAGAGCCATGCAAAAAGCTTGAATGAACTTAACGGTAAATCGTTTAGTGAAAAATTATTCATGAATTCAAGTCTCGAGCCCGGAACATCGATTGCGCGAAGCTTGGTTCGTGGTACGGAGTATTCGGCACATTAGTAATGACGCAAGAACACAACTATCATGCCCTCATGCAGCGTCACCCCTATGCTCCCATAACCAGCAACAACTTAGTTATTCATACAACAGATTGACTAAGCATTCTGCAATCCACAACCCACAACCATACCAGCGTAGTTGTGTTGATGCCTCTCAGGTTTCGCCTGCGCCTTCAACGTATTGTAACTGTAACGCCTTCCCCCTAGTCGATATTGTATTGCTTGATCAAGTCAATCAATTTCTGTGATTCCAGCACATAGTTCAAAGGCGATGCCGAATTGACCTGGTATCGAACGCTAGCACAAAAGTCAGTCTATGATCACTCATGACCAATGGAAGCATGCTTACCGTTGCTGCTCCTGGAAATTGTCGAGTTTGGCCTTACACTTCCAGTTCCAGATCTTGCAGTTTGCTTCCGAGAACGTTTCTGTCAAGGCTTTTTCGTCCACCTCCTTCAGTTCCATCAATTCGTCAGCCGACTTGCCCATGATCATCCTTCCAGTCTCGTCGAAACAGCTGACCCACAACTGACCGGTATGATCACTAATGTTGACAGACATGATATACCGGTAGTCTGGTTTCGGGTGAGTCTTGTCGCATCGTTCGCATCGCCACTGACCAGGGTCGATCTCAACCACCTTCTTGTTACATCCTTCTGACAAGCATGCAGGGTAGCAGAAGTTGTCCTGTTTGATGTATTGTATCGATGCCTTGACAGAGAAGAAATCCGGGTTCTCGGACATTCCTAGCTGCTCTTCCTTGATTTCTGCAATGGTCTTGAAGGGGTCTTTCCGAGATCCGGCACCATTGACTGTCCCGGTCACATTGGCATGCGTGGCAAAGTTACCTGATCGACCTTGCTCGTCATACCAGCCTTTCAGTTTGTGTGCCTCAGGCATGTCGGGGTTGGGAGTGACGGAACCAGAACTAAGCAAGCTCAGACTTCGTCCACCAAAATCTGAGACCTTGACTCCTTTGAAGGCCACGACAGACTCTGGTGAAATGTCGAATGATGCAGCGACCTTACCCCAGACCGTTAATCGTACAGAATAGCCTGTATCATCCACAAGGGTGAGTTCTCGCTTGTCGTATGGTTTGCTTGTTGTTTTTGAGGTTATCTGCGATGTCTCACCAATGTCCTTCAAGACACCGATGACATCGACCGTTGAGTCCTTGTCCACAGCTTGCAGGTCCGAGATGCTGGTAAAGCTGTACCGAACTTGAGGAACGCCATCTTGCTCTTCAGCCTTTTCCACTGTGCTGTCTTTTTCGAAATGTAATTCGTAGTCATTTGGCAGGTTTGAGAACTGCTTCTTCGCGAATGTTACCCGGCAAGGACTCGAGATGTAATACACATTTCCCTCTTGGAACAAATCGTACAACTGGTCGCATTGATCGTTGAAACCGGTGGCTCGAATCTCACCGCTCTCGTCCAGGAGGTTGACGCTGAACAGCTTTCCCTCGCCGTTACGGTTGTGCCACGTCTTGATGTCTGACTTGCTTGTGCAACGAGCCTTGATCGTCCACTTGTTGGAATATGGGGAGATGGCTTCGATTGGATAGATGTTGGCATGAGCACCAGAGGACGAGGACGGCTTGGTATGGCTCGGCATGGGACGACTCTGTTTTTGAGGTTCTTGTTTGCCACCGTAGAAGCCATTGCTCGAGATGGCGGTTGGGAATGGCTTCTCTTCATCTTCTTGCTTCAACTCTAAGGGCTTAGGATCACCGAGTTTTTCGTGTTCGCCGAACTCTTCTAGGACTTTGATGTCGGTGACTATGAGGATCCTAATATCCATTATCAGTAGCCAATCTCGCGAGTCAGATCCCGTCACTTACCGCTTTGCCTTGACTTTGTTTGCAGAATAACTGAGGAGTTGAACAAGGACTCCCTTGCGCAGGATCTTCTCTTCGACCAGGTAGTTCTGGGCCACCGCCAACATAGTCTGGATATAGTTTTTCGTATCGCTGAAGATGACTCTGTGACGTTCTGG
This sequence comes from Exophiala viscosa, assembly GCF_022695815.1. Lineage (NCBI taxonomy): Eukaryota > Fungi > Ascomycota > Eurotiomycetes > Chaetothyriales > Herpotrichiellaceae > Exophiala > Exophiala viscosa. Next base: position 688,866 of record NW_026944358.1, on the reverse strand, counting down.
TCCTCCTGGTTGGGCGGCGATCGGCTTGATCTGGACGCATTGCATGACGGGTTGCTGAACACGTCCAGGTTTGTCTTCGAAAATGTCCATCAACGAGCCGGCATCAATGCGCTGCAGCGCAGCAGCAGGGTTAGAAGCCATGATCACCGAAAGTCTTGATTGTTGTGTGAACTGGCTTGGGTGTTGGTGGATGTTTTCGCTGAGTTGAATCTGTGGCAATGAGTTGCGCGCTGCCTACTTCACCCCGCCCGACAAAACGCGTCCAACTTTATTTTGACACGCGTAAATTGGTTGCGCTGCTTTAGATATCACGTTTCACCTCTGCACGCTGGGCATGGATGCTACCACCGTGGTACAAACAAGGTCACTCGGTGATTAGTCACATTAAACTATTCACAGGCACCAGTGCAATGAGTTCCTTGGCCGGCTCCAGGTGAGTAAGACTTCCAGATACACAAGTTCGATGCCCGAGTAAGACAAAGCGGCGTGACATGTCCCTGAAAGTAGACGTACCCAAACCAAACCTCACTCTTCCCAGCCTTCTAAGTTGTGATTATAGACTGTACATTTATCGTCTTCTGGTGACAATTTGATGCGCCTGCTACTCTACTCTTTCATAGTCCTACGCAAATCTCATACCTTGCAAAAGATAAAAGATGTCGGAACCTGACATAGCAACCAAGGCCCCAGAGTCCGATGCATTCGAGCCTTCGGCGATCTCAGATCAGGACTCCAGGGCTCAGACCGGTGCGAGCATGGGCGAACACTGTGTCACAGACAGACCAAACCCAGAGGGTCGCCAACCATCTGGTGAAATGTCCAAGTTCGGGGATGTCGACATCTACATCTCCAAGCCAGCAGACTACCCCAATGCTCCAGCAAAGCTCCTCCTCCTCCTTACTGCCGGAACAGGTGTGCATTCGATCAACAACCAAGTCCAGGCCGACATATTTGCGGAGCAAGGTTTCGTCGTGATTATGCCTGACCAGTTCAACGGCGATCCTGCACCAAATTCCAAGCCTGTCCCCACCCAAGAGGAGAACCCAGGCATTCTGGAACAGTTCAAGTTGAAAGCCGCAGAGACCGCCAAGTCCTTCATGGTTGACATGTGGCTGGCCAGGCAGACGCCCGAGAAGGTCATCCCAATTCTACTCAAAGTGATTGAGACGGCCAAGGATGAGTATGCTGACGCTGTGGCACATGGCGATGGTATCTACTGTGCCGGCTACTGCTTTGGCGGCAAGTACACCGTTTTGCTTGCAGGAGAGTATCCTGCTTTCGAAGGGCAAGCGGCCAAGGATGAAGAGGCTGGACCAGTCAAGAAGGGACCACTCATAAAAGCCGGTGCTCTCGCCCATGCAACGCTAGTGACTCGTGAAGACTTGAAAGCTGTCAAAGCACCGCTAACATTTGCGTGTGTCGGTAAGTCGCTACTTGTGCCTTATGGCCTAAATCTGTACTGACATCCAATAGAACACGATCCTTTGTTTCCTGCTGAGATTCTAGAGGAGGGCAAGAAGTTGTTCGCTTCCAGCAATATTGAGCATGAGATCAAGATTTACTCTGATGTCCCGCATGGTTTTGCTGTTTACGGCGACTATGATTCGGCATCTATCCGCGAGGCACAAGAGGAGGCTTTTCAGCAGATGCTCAAGTGGCTCCAGTCGCACTGAACCTGGAGTAGTCCTCCGAGCACGATTTCTCTAGAAGTACTCACGGCACATTTTGTGGCATGATAGCAGGATAGGCATTAACGACAAAACTCAAATGATACCCAAACACAACCCGAGATATGATGATCAACAATAACAAAGAATGTCGGGTGGAGAATACAGATAGTATTGGTTTGGGAAAGAGGCTCGCCTGGTAGAGCCTTCTACTCGGAACAGATCAACCGTGGTTCTATGGCAGCAGAACGCAGGGGGCCATTGTCGCTAATTGCACCAACAAAGCAACGTAATTGATTCTTCCACCGTCTGCAATATTCCAGCGCTCTGCGCTTTTTATGCTTGACCAGGTATCATCACTCATTTCTGCATCATCAACTGTACGAACTCATTGTCTGGGAAGTAATGTTAGTCTATGCTGTTTCCGTACGCATATTCACGAGTCTAGAAAGAAGGAACACTCACAATCAATGCGACCATCGCCATCCTGATCGGCCTCCCGGATCATTTCATCCACTTCATCGTCTGTGAGCTTTTCACCGATTGAGGTCATAACATGACGCAGTTCAGCGGCCGAAATGAAGCCGTTGTTGTCGCGGTCGAAGACTTTGAAAGCTTCTCGGATTTCCTCCTCAGAGTCGGTATCCTTCATCTTGCGAGCCATCATAGTGAGAAACTCTGCCAACTTGTGAGCCTATGCACAGCAAAATGCCCGCTGTCCATCTCGTACCAGGAAAATCAATTGTGCCATTGTTGTCCGCATCGACCTCGTTGATCATATCTTGTAGTTCCGACTCGGAAGGGTTCTGACCCAGCGACCTCATCACTGTACCCAACTCCTTCGTGGTGATTTGTCCTGCAGTCATGTGTCAATCGTCGTGTACCCTCGCAATCACTAGCTGACAGGCTCCCACGAAGCGCAACATACCATCGCCATCCTTGTCCTACACAAGTCGACATGTCAGCATTGAGACTCGAGGCGCATAGGGGCAGGGTACATACGAAGAGGGAAAACGCCTCCTTGAATTCGGAGACTTGTTCTTCGGTGAGAGAATCAGCCTGTAAACAAAGAAGATTAGCTGATGCACACGCAACGTAGGTTCCACATTCGCAGCCGCGTACTGAGCAAGGTCATGCGTACCATGTTTTTGAGTGAGGTGGTAGGGGGTTTATGTGTTGTGTGACGGCCCTTCAAAACAGTTACTGAGCGAGAGAGTCAAGAGGGTAAGTAGTAAGGTAGATTATAGTAGCTGAAGGCAGCGTAAGTTGAAATGCAGGTTGACAGTGGTTCTGCAACTTGGCCCCCCTTAGTTGACACGACTGACGACTGACGAAGTGGGATTGACTTCCCCGGATCATTAATTCGCCGGACCGCCGGCAACCATGGCCAGATCCGTGGTGCCTGTCGCGCGTCGAATGCTTGACAACGCCGATTCCATACTTTCTGTTTCCAGGCGCATACGGTGCACAGCATTGGCGCAAATTCAAACAGAGGCTGCGAGTTCTCAGCATGACAGTTCTTGCCTCTCGCACATCAATAGCGACCGATTCATGTATGTGAACTCGCCAACAACTACTACAGGGTCTGAAAGATGTGGAGAGACCGGACGAATCTGTGAATATCACCTTTCTACATGCTGGACCAAGTACTGATCATATGACAAGGTACATCTCATACCGACAGTCGTACTCTCATCATCCCGCGAAAAAGACAAAATACACAGGCTCCAATGGCTTCGCCGACCAGGGTTCGGAGGAAACCAGGGGTCTCATGTCCGCAGGGGCATATGACAATGAAGGAGATGCCGTGATTGAGATGGATCTGCTGCCGCCACGCTGGATGGATATACAAGAGGAGGTCAACGACGTGCTCAAGACCATCACCCTGAAAGCGGCCAAGCTGGAAAAGCTCCATTCCAAGCATGTCCTGCCCGGCTTCGACGACGAGGCAGTCAAACAACAAGAAGAACGAGAGATCGAGCGTTTGACGACAGAAATCACACGGAGCTTTCAAGAATGCCAGAAAGCAATCAAGCGTATTGAAATCATGGTACGAGACGCAAGGCAGGCGGGGACGTTGCAGAAGGGCGACGAGGTCATGGCACAGAACATCCAAGTGGCCCTGGCCTCTCGAGTTCAGGAAGTCAGCGCGACGTTCAGGAAGAAACAGAGCAACTATCTCAACAGTAAGACTTACACTCCTTTCAACAGAACAAATGCTGACATTAGCAGAACTTCGAGCCCTCGGCGGTTTTGAATCGCCGTTAGGTCGATCTTCGACTCCGGTACAGAACCCCTACTCAGATCCGGCTCTCATGGAATCCGACGCCGACAAGTCCTTCAGTCAGTCGACGCTACAACAGACCGCGCAGAAGCGCTTCAGGAGCAACGACACCGCGATAGCCCAGCGAGAACAAGAAATCAACGACATCGCCAAAGGTATCATCGAGTTGGCAGACATATTTCGTGACCTGCAAGGCATGGTCATCGACCAAGGCACAATGCTGGACCGGATAGACTACAACGTCGAACGGATGACAACGGACGTCAAGGGTGCCGAAAAGGAGCTCATCGTGGCCACGAATTACCAGCGGCGTAACACGAAGAGGAAGATCCTGCTCCTTCTTCTACTTTTGGTGATTGGAATGTTCGTTCTGCTTCTCATCAAGCCCAAGAAGCGATCAGTGGCTCCAGCTCCCGCGCCTTTCCCTCCAACAACGCCAGAGAATCCTCCATAATCTGATCACAATTTACCATAAGGAAACCACCTTCACCGATCACCAACCGTGACACCTTCACTCACCCTCTACCGAGACACCTCACCTAGGTGGGCGAAACTAATGCGACTCAGAGGCAGAGACTTAGACTAGGGCACATTTGCACGGGTCTCAGGCCTGAACATGGCCAGCCTTAGGTGTATTGGGACAGCGTAGCGCTATCACCTCTTCCATGCGTCTAGACAGGGTCATTGCAGCCACGTCACACGGCATGCCAGACGGCCGACAGACCCACGAGCGAGCGAGCAGTGGAGAAATGCACTCTGTCACGATTGCGGAGTGTAGGAAGCGCGCTTCAGGAAGAAGAAGGACATTTGTGCGAGTGGTGCTCCAGGATGAACCGGCGCCTGCAGTATCTGCACGTAGGTCTGTTCTTGATGAGTGTCGTCCGAGGGGACGGAGCCATGTGGCAAAATGGGGTGCTCTTATGCTCATAGCCGTGGTCACGTATACGCCCAGTTGCCACAAGATGAGTTGTGTGCTGCACTCATGGCTCAGGGAACCGAACATACATGAATATATGGAAGGTACTTCCCTCTCGTGTGTGTATTGCAAGGAGGAGAAATAGTTGAGACGGTACCACTATTGAAGACGCATATAATTGGGCATCGGCCCGGGCATCTAGACGCCTCACGGGCATGTAGACTAAAAGTTCTACAGCAATTGGTATCTAACAAATGCCAAAAAGTAACCTGCCACTATATCGCCGTTCGCAATGCACCACAAGGTTGTAACCTCAAGAAACAGCACCAGCCATGACGAGTGGTCTCACTCCCACCCTTTCCGTCTTCTTACTGCTCGCTCCAGGCACAGGTTGCTCCGACGCCGCCTTAGTATTGATCTTCAAGTCTCTCAGTCTGGCAGCAATATCAGCACTTTCGACAGCAGCGCCAAAGCCGACGACTTCGTCTTTCTGGAGGCCAGCAGAAGCAGGCAACTCGACGCATCGGGCGCCCAGTCTGCCCCTGATATCGTCAAAGAGAACCTCCATGGGCGCAATGTACGCGGTCTTGCTTCTGTCGCCCCACGCAAGCACATGTCCGCACAAGCCGCCCGAGACAGGATCGTAAACCCAGGCGCCGCTGTCACCGGGAATACCAAACCCGCCTTCGACACACCAGGATGTCGAGAAGGACTGGCGGCCATGAAGCTTGACGAGAGACATAGCTTGGGAGATGCGACCCTTCTTCAGACCCGAGGAGCGCCCGCGGCACTGAACCTGGAGACCGGAGAGTTTGGCCAGTGGCGTCACCGTTGTCAGAGGAGGTTGAGGTTGTTGTTGAGTGTTCGTGCTAGACCTCTTTACAAGACTGCCAGTCTGCTCAGGCACGGAATTCTCTATTTTCATTCTATCGTCGTGGATCCTGATTAGTGCCCAGTCGACTTCGTGTTTCATTTCGCCTCGGACCACGCGCCGGATGCCACTGCTCGCAAAGACGTACCCGAACGAATGGCTGGCGAGGTGATCGTCATCTCTGTCCTCCTCGCTGGGGAAGAAGTCCTCGTCGACATCGTCGATGGCTGGCTGGGTGACGCAGAAGTCATCGTCCGAGTATGGTGCAATGCCGATCTTGTCGCCTATAGAAGCTGCGTCATCGACGTCGTCGGAAGAAGAGGATGATGCATCGTCGCCAATGGACCCATCGTCCTCGTCCAGCTCCGGGGGAGAATCGTCTAGATACCAGAACTCGTTACCATCGGCGTCCATGATGGAGTAATCCGGTCGGATGGTGCTCGCGTCGCTCTCGCCGTCACTGCCCTCGAAATCTTCGTCGGAGATCTCAAGGTCTGACAAGCGTGCGAGGTCTTCTTCAGACTGCATGAACTGTACGTCGGCAGAAGAGTCGAATTGGCCTGGCAAGGTCCGGGTTGCTCCAGACCTTCTCGGCTGCTCTGTCTGCACGGCCTCATCTTCGTCCTCCTCGTCACTCGGCGCCTCAAGCATGTGGTGGACCGTCATTCCGAAAGGCTCACCATCCACCAGGATAGTACCCCCGAATGACACAGGGGGCAGGTGTTCGGAGTCCTTGAAAGCTCCGATGCTAGCCCCATTTGAAGGACATTTCTGGTACTTTTGTTCTCGTAACTTTCGTCGAGACCGTCCAGTTCCCTTGCTAGATCCATACCCAGACCGTTTGACACTTTTCCTGTTGCCGCTTCTCCTGACTTCACCGTTGAGAAGGACGACACCCCATCCTCTCTTGGGTTTGAAACTCTGTCTTAGAACATCACGGACTTTGTTTATCTGTGGACACTGCACACATATAGTCGTCTTCGCCTTTTCCGGAGTCGTGCCAAACATCATGAGACTTAGACTGCAGGAATCGGTGCAATCTTTCAGGGCCGTTTGTAGTATTCTGCCAAGCTTGGGCATCACTCGCGTGTTCCATTGATCTAGATCGTCCTGGGGAATATCAAGATGAGACCATTTGCGCATCTTTTCGTCGACTTGCGGGATTGCATCTTGGACTGCGTCTGCTTTGCGCTTTGAATTGGCCCGCTTCGGAAGTTCTGGTTTGGTCTCGGCTTTTGTAGGTCGGAACGCGCTCTTTGATCCTGCGTCAGGTGCTGACTCGGCTTTGTACATCTGTTCAATAAGTAGAATCTCGAAGACCTCGATGTCCTGTGGAGGCGGTGGACCTTCCTCGTCTAGTGCACAGCACTGTTGGAGGTCTTTGAGGATCTGCAAGAGGGCGGAACCTGCATCTTCATAGTTGTTCTGGTATTGCAGCGCGGTGGGAGCCTGCAGACACCTCTGGACGACACGCATATACTTGGTTCCACACCTAGAGGCCAGCTTAGGTACATAGACGCGCTGGACTCTATCCATCAAAACCTCTCGAGTATATCTTGGCTTCCACAGGCGTGAAAGAGGTGTCCAAAGTGCAATTTCCAACAGTAACAAGCCAAGACTGTAGATGTCATACGCCGGTACGACTTCAGAAGCGCGAACGTCGTGGTCCGGATGCCGGTAGATGGTTGAAGCAAAGGGTTCCTCTGCTTGTGATTGTGAAAGGAAGTCCTGGCATGACTGGAGAAGATAGGGAGATCTCATCTCCTTTGGTGCATTCGAGCTATGAATGTGATCGCCCGATCCCAAGACAAGAATGTTACTGCTGTTGATATGTTGATGGGTCTCACCATGGGCGAAGTACCCCATCATCGACAATGCTACGTTGTACGCGAGTCGAAAGCGGTCTTCGAGTGCGGGATGAGGAGAGCCTTGTCTGTCGCTCGCCGAGATCAAGGAACCTAGCGTCCGAAGTTGTTGCAGGCTTTGGGTATCATGCTCCTGTGGTAAGGCGTAAACCATTGCACACCGTGCTCCGGTAGGGTCAATGGTGAACCCGAGCAGTCGTAGATGACCACACCATGAGAGTGGCCTTTTCTCGCACAGTTTTCCACCAAGTTCATGGACTTCAAATACGTCGTCGGCACTCCCTACAACGTATAGTGGAGTATCAGCTGGTAGATAGTCCAACAAAACATGTTGTGCACCAGGGCGATAATATGCAAGCGATCTTTCTTTGACACTGGCCAAGGCTCCCGGAGGTTCATATGGCGGAGGATCAGCACGCTGGGCTGAAGATGCACTGAATTGCAGGTCGCCAAACTCGATATGAAGCGGGTGGTCGTAGACATGTGCATAGTCAAGATTGTCAGATGACTCGTGCGCGTGCTTCGCTCTTTTCGCCTGATCTTTCTCGTCACCCCTCCTTGTACCTTCAAGGGTGTACAGGAGATCGATGCACTCGGTCAGGCGATCAAGCTTGGCCCGGCGACTCTTGATCTCCTGACTAGTCCATTCACTTCGTTGCGTGACTGGACTGGACCCAGGATCTTTCAAGGATTTGACCGAGATATTCTTTTCATAACTGTCAGATCGTTCCAATCGTCCAAGCTGGAGTTCGTCATAGAGGCCTCTAATCTCGGACATGACACTGTCGACAACCTCGCCTAGTTCAGCTTGATCGATCATCTTATCGATTTTGACGTCTCCATGTTTGGACTGTGGAGAGCCCATGTCCCGCTCGGCCCAATGCAAGCCCCAGGCATACAATCTGTCTTGCTGAAGCTGGAAATCACGCCTCAAATCGCCGAATTCTGGCGAGTCGGCGACATTCGCAGCGGCTGGTGCAGCTTTGGCCCTCTCGAGAGACTTTTTGGTATCGGAATATAATCTCGAAAGCCGCTCAGTATTGGCGCTGAATTGGTGGAACATATTGAGCGTCGGCGCTGTTGTTGTTATTTGTTCACCGTGTTTCCTTCATATCTGCTCTGAGCCGTGGTAGAAGATGTATGGACCCAGACTGGAAGACTCTGTGCACGGCTCCTGTTTTACTTGATTGTTTTATGAATTGGGGCCGGAAGGAGGGCGGGGTGAGCGAAGGGCCGCGTATATCGAAGTCCGAGAAATCCTGGTGCCTGGTTCTATTCGAGGCAACGCCACAGCCACGCCCGGACTCTGGAACGAGGAAGCCTAGAGCCCACCAACAAGTTTACCTGTGACTGGCTCCAGCCACAGTTCTTTGCTCCTCAACCATCAAAGAAATACTGCTGCCTTGGGTTGAGTTCGGAACCACCAATTGACGTGTCATGAAGGCCCCAAAGGTGTGAACCTACCTGCTGGATACCTAGCAGGCAAGACTCCAGCACCTGCATATGTCAGATCACTTTGTTTACTGGCGTGATTGCATCTTACCTCAAGGTACATAGCAGGATTATTTTTCACGTAGCCACCGCCCCGATTGTGGCCTAGGAAAAAGGCAGGCATTACATCAAGAAACGAAGAGCCTACAAGAATTATAGAGTACGATGTTTGGTTGAGATGCAGATTCATTCAATTCTGTCTTCTGCTGTCACAGCTGACCATCTGTCTTGATGGTAGGTTCTATCAAAGGAGTACAATTCCATCATGAATGTTGCATCTCGTCTGAGCGATAAGACAAACGTCCCCAGTCAGCCCGTTTTGAATCAATCGAACTTGACTGCTTCGAATAGAGGACTCCAAGCGCCATTCTCAGACCGTAAGCTCCATAAAACCATAGCATGTTGTGATGTCACATTTCGAGGTGTAAGATACGTGTTAACGAGTCTAGCCACCGAAACCGTAGAGGGTTCTGCCTTGTCGCTTGAGAGCATAGACGACATCTAAGTCACTGTTAGTTTATGCGTCACATAATCTGCGCAGTTGGGAACTTACCAAGAGATGTGACGGTCTTTCTCTTTGCGTGCTCGGTGTAGGTGACAGCGTCACGAATGACGGATTCGAGGAAGGACTTGAGGACACCGCGGGTCTCTTCGTAAATCATGGCTGAGATACGCTTGACACCACCACGACGAGCGAGACGTCGGATGGCAGGCTTGGTGATACCCTGGATGTTGTCGCGAAGAATCTTTCGGTGACGCTTAGCGCCTCCCTTTCCGAGACCCTTTCCGCCTTTGCCACCTGTGAAGAATGCAAGTCAGTATGTTTTTGTGCGAAGATGAGGGGTGAGATATTGTTGTTGTGGTGTTGTTTGATGGAGGTGGCGTGCAATTTCTGACACGCGCAGCTGGGGCGACGACGAGGTACCGCAACCACTCATCACCAAGATAATTGGAAGTAAAACAGGTAGGAATAATACGTACGTCCAGTCATGTTTACTAAAGTGTTTGAGAGATGTAAAGTTGTAAGAAGGATGAATTGTTGATGGTTGAAGTTGACAGTTGATGATGAACGGCGTGAGTGGGGAGAGAGCAAGAAAGAGGAAAAGGAGAACTACAGAAGACGGAAGGCGAGAGGGTGAATATAACAAGAGGATAATTGGTGAGACTGATAGGTAGTTAATGGGGCTTGGCGGCATTCATGATCTGAGCACGGCAGAGGGAGGAAACCCAGGCAGAAAATAAGTCCGGATCAACTGCTTGAAAGCAACTCACAATCAGAGGTCCGAATTTCGCGTCTGTGATTGGCAGTGAGATGAGTGATATTGCTAGCGCAATATTTGAGTCACGTGCTGAGCACAGTAGATCGCACTATTTGGGGATCAGCTTGGGAGGGCCGTGCTGCTAACCGTGAACGGTCTAGACAGTTACGAGACATCATTCACCCAAACATCCCCAACCTTGTTGCATTCTTGAAAGCAGAAGCGAAAAAGAAACTTAGTTGAGCGTCGTTTGCCGTAGAGCTGCAAGAACAGACCTTGGGCCGGTGCTGGCTAGATCAGCAAAGGTCATTTGCATGTTTATGAGCTACTTTGAGTCTGCTCCAACAAACCTGCATTAAACGTACCTGAGTACTCGACTAAAGAAGACTACATGTGCCAGTGATGAATCTCTACGCTTACTGGTTTGTCGGCTCCAAGCCTGAACACATTACTTGGGGCAGACCAATCTCACGCTCGGAAGCTGCGGTCATGTAGGCAATTCCTGTTTGTGCAGTGAAATTCCGGCTCATTGAACAGATGTATGAGGATGAAAAGGCCTGAGAAACTCGCCGTCATTGTTTGTACATACCAGAAGAGTCATGTCTGCACCACCGCCTAAAACCCGGTATACCGCTGCTTGGGCTTGTAGTACTTGGTGTATCCGACGTAGCCACCACCAACAAGGCCACCAAATAACAGCACCTTGAAGAAAAACCATCCCCATCCGCCCTTCTTCTTGTCCGGTCTCCCTCGTCCGCTGGCTCTAGCAGCGGCGGCTTGAGCCCTGCCAGTGTTCGCGGCCACAGGGTTGTACAGGTTCCTCGTCTCGACGCTGACGATATCAAAATTGTCCGATAATTCGCCCGTATGTGCGCTGAAACCCAGGTACGCCGTATTCGGCATTTTCAAGGGTAACTCTGGAGTCGATTCCAAGCTGAAACAATCGATCCATGCGTCTGTCGACTTGTACTGTAATTGCAAGCTGAGCGACTTGTCTTGGAAATAAGTCAACTTCGCTTTCGTAGGAACCGAGGCACTACGCAGTCCTCGGGCCTATTCCGCAATTAGTCACACTGAACCGTCGCTATTCTTGCAGTATTGTCTCTCACCGAGCATCCGCCAATCTCATTCGCTTTCCCGTCATTGTCGGCATCGTACGTGGTCTTGCCATCGCCCAACATGCCCATCACATACGGAAACACCACACCAGGCCGGTTGTTTTTGTACGTGTCGAAGAAGATTCCCAGGCCCTCGAAGTTGTCGGCATGCCCGAACACAGATCCAGGCTGAGCCCGGTCTTTCGTAATCCACATCGCGAAGCCGTCGCCATGTAGATGTCCCTTTCCATGTATTGAGAATTCAAATTCGACCTCCCAATTCGTCGCCGTGAGCGGTATTCTCGAGAACAGCCAGCCAGACTGTGAGGGTGTATCAGACGCCAATCGAACGTACTGGTCGGTCCGTACGAGGGTGTCGCCACCAAAGTCGAACCACCGACTTGACATGTCAGAGTCGAGGTATGGAGGTGCTAAACTGTGTGTCCGCAGCTGCGCAAACGAGGTTCAGCCTGAGCGCTCGCACTACATTGTTGAGCAGACTCACCGGAATACTTTTCATTGACTGATCCGCCTCGACGGCGGCTCGCGTGCTGGCTGCACAAGCAGCCAGCAGCCATAGTGACGACCAGGCGCTGGACAGCCACATCTTTCAGGAGGCCCGACTTCAGGCGTAAAAGCGCGCAGCGGCGACCCTCGGAATGTACAATTCACTCACAAGAAGCACAAAAGAATCAGATGCAGGTAATGACACACGCTTGACAGGAAGGAAATGCATGAATGCAAGCAGGAGTACTTTTGGTCAAGGTAAAACAACGTGTCCAGTTACCTTTTGTTGCGGTGCGGAGAACGCAAGGCTAACGCCTGGCCGCATCTCTGACGCAGACGAAAACTTTTAGAGAGTCGACCTTCTTGCACTTTCTGAACACCATCGACCAGCATAACAGACATCCTCATCACAATTTGCACGACAATTCATCTTTGACCACGCGCCTCTGTACAAATATAAAGCCAGCCACAATCCAATCACCCCTCGTCAAACCACCACAATCCCGTCAACGCCCGCATCCAATTCATAAACCCAGCACACTACCCTCACAATGTCTTTCGGCGGCCTCTTCGGCGGCGGATCTAGCTCCAGCTCCAGCTCCTCATCATCCTCATCCGCACCGTCCACACCCTTCCCAGCACCGACCAGCAGCTCCGCCACCCTCCAACGCATCCAGAACGCCATCGCACAACAAGCAGCCGTCGCCAATGCGCGGTACCTCATCTCCAAAGTCAACGAGAACTGCTTCGCTCACTGTATAGCCACGCCCGGATCGAGTCTTTCCTCCGGGGAGCACAAGTGCCTGACGGCGTGTATGGAGAAGTACTTTGACTCCTGGAACGTGGTGAACAGGACGTACGTGACCCGCGTGCAGAAGGAGGGCGCATTGATGCACGCTTCGCCTTCGCAGGGGAAGGAGTTGTTCTAGAGAGTCTTACCACACCCTCGAGGGTCCGACCGCTGTGGCGGATCGTTGGCTGGCCGCTGGTTGAGAATAACTGGGCCCTAAGAAAAGGCAGTCTGTCAGAGCACATCGTTCTGCAGAGTTGTGGCACAAAATTTCAATGCAGCAAAGCTACAGAATACGCATGGTTCAGAACCGTGCTAATGTCAGCGCAAACTGCTGCGTCTACTTTGACAGATGAAAGCCGTTTCGGGTCTTGCTGGCGACAATGCCCTCTACTCAATGTGAGCGTTGGACACGCTCTAATCTAAGTGCGGCATGTTTGAGCGCTGATCTATCAAGCATATGAAGTCTCATACCTGGAGACGTTGCCTTCTCCTCTTGGGTGAAGTGGGCAAGTCTGCTGTGCTAGTATTGGTTGGCATGGAAATCTCTGCTCCTCGCTTGGACCATGGAGCCGAGACGGGAAGTGTATGATATCAAAACGTCGAGCTTGACCTGTATTATATAATTGGAACAAAGATCTTTCCAGCTCGTATCTGCCATGGTTCGTTGCCCCCGAACTGTATCCTAGACCCATGTGCTCTGCTGGGCGATGTTGCTCAAAACTCCGGCATAGAAGCTCCATGCATTTCTGTCTAACTCTAGCAAAAGTCAAGTACTAGAGTCAAAAAGAAAGAAGGAGACTTTTCAACAAGTACGTAATGTCAAAGTCGATTAGGGACAGCCCATCACGCTCAAATAACTGTGAGTCTGTATCTGATTGTAATCACCACTCGAACGACAGACTGCTTCCCTTTCCAACTCTCTTCTCGTCGTTTCATCATGAACTCTGGACACTGCTCGAGCCATTATAAGCCGCCCACGTGATAAGCATAGTTCTGGCGAACAAAGACATCAGGCTCCAACCTCCCACTCACTTGCGGCTACTGTAAACACTCAACATACACCCTTCGACCAATCCTGGAGTGCTTATCCAATGACTCCATCACGGCCTCAAGAAGGAGCGGGCCAAAAGGGTTCAATCTCACGTCTCAAATATGCTCTGTGCGTCGTGTGTCTGCTCGTCACTACAGCCTCGGCCACTGCGGCTGGCGTAGGCGTCTGCTTGGATGTCATTTGCATCTGAGGCAACTAGAAATCTGTGAAGAAGTGTCCGAATCTGGAATCAACGTCAGCTTGCAATCGTGGGATAACAGGACCAGTAACAACGTACGGGTCATCTGCTTTCTTTCCATATTCTTCGGTTTCCTCGGGATACTTGTCGAATTGACTGGCATCACCGGCTCCACCCTTGACCGGAGGCACATATGGTGCGTCAATGTCCTTCTTGACCAGCCTCTCCCAAGTTACCTCAGCGAACCAGGGGTGGTTCTTGATCTCGGCTGGACCACCGTGCAAGTTTCCCAACCGCTTTGTCAGATCAGACGTGATAAGTTGCACGAGCAGATCTTGTGCATCGTGGTGAATGTAAGGCGGATATTTGACCCGTCCCTTCAAGATGTTTTCGTAGATCTTCACAGGAGAGCCTCCATCCCAAAAGGGAGTGAACCCACACAGCATTTCAAAGATGAGGATCCCTAGAGACCACCTAGAACGTATCAATATTGGAATGGAATTTTTGGATGACCTCAACTTACCAGTCGACTGACTTGTTGTATCCCTTGGACGCTACGACCTCGGGCGCAAGGTAGTCAGGAGTACCACACAGTGTCCATGTAATATCGGGAACATCTTTGGCGAACCCGAAATCTGTGATCTTGATGTGCCCGTGTCGATCCAGTAACAAATTCTCTGGCTTCAGGTCACGATAAATGATGTTCTGTCCATGTAGATATTCGAGAGCCAGTGTCACTTCTGCAGCATAGAACTTGGCTACAGGGTTGGGAAAGCGCTAGGACATAGTCAGCTTCAGTGCAGTGGCCGAGTAGCTGTGGAGGCCATACCTGTGATTTTCGGAGCAAGCTGAAGAGCTCACCACCTTCGATAAAGTCCATTACCATGTATAGGGCTTTTGAGTCTTGGAATGTGCCCCAAAGAGTGATGAGAAATGGGTGTTTGACCCGGGACAGCATCTTTCTCTCATCATTTGTATGCTCAATCTGCTTCATCTTGACGACCTGAGCTTTTTTCAAGACTTTGACAGCGTAGAAGCGCTGATTGTGTTTCGACTGGACCAAGTGTACTCGTCCAAAAGACCCTGTTCCCAACGTCCTTTGGATTTGGAAGTCCGTCAAGGTATATTTCCCTTTAGTTTGTCTCAAGGAACCAGGGCCACCGACGTTGGCCATGTTGATGGGATCGCCGTTACTCTCGTTGGACCTGGTGGCCGGATCGGGAGAGGAGGTCACAGTGGTTGCGGTGGTTGCACTCGATTGAGTTGGTGCATTTGTGCCAGGCTGTGAGGGAATCGTGGAGGAGGAGGTATCGGTCTTCTGTGAAGATTTGTACTGGATAGGCTGGTTACTACCGGCGCTGTTGGCCGGTCTATCTTCTGAAGACTCTTTAGTCTTCTTTTTCTTAAGAAGACCTCCGAAGGTTGGCATCTGGCCGGTGGTGGGAAGCGCACGTTCCCGGAGAATGGAATGCTAAGAATGGCGTGTTTGACAAAGAAATTCGTGCACCCCTTCGATATGCTCGCCGGAGCCGGGGGTGAATTTGACGAGGGAAGGAGGGGCTTGCACACTTGGACTTGATCAGGCCAGGATCGATCGAGTGTTCGCTTGGTAGGCTAGGAAGCTGCAATGGGCAATGCAGCACGATAAGCTGTCAATCGACGAGTGGAGTTAACAATGCAGCAGTTAATCGAACTGGTCGATCATGTACCACATGCAAACACTTTGAACACCTCGAGCGTGCAATTCGAAGCTGGCAAATGTACCACAGAGAAGAAGGTGAACAAGGTAGGTGAGATTGAGAGCTTGACAGAGTAGATCTGTCAGTGAAGAGCTGTGACCGAGTGAAGACGATAGATGGCGTGGTGGTTGAGAGAGGGAACGGGCGCTTGATTGACAATGATCGGCGACCACAGTGACCACGGACCAGTTCAATTGAACAGGAGCCGTAGACGAAAGTTACGACCAGCACGAACCAGGTATAACACGCAGCGAATAAACGGGATTCACCTCGATCTCAACAGCACCATATTATCAGTGCTTTTCTGGCTGCTCACGGTAACACTCGACCCAAGAAGCGGGGGAAGCTCTCTCGTTGTCCACTCTGTTCAAGGTGGGATGCTTGTTGCTGGCTGAACCCACTCATACCTAGTAGGAGCTGCTTCAGCCACGTACGTAACAAAACGTGTCAGGGAGCATTTGATCGTAGATGTGACCCCTCCATTAAATCCATTTGTGCAACGGGCCGAGTATATAGCATCGGCTATCTTCGGGGTGATAAGTAGGGGTATATCGCTATGTATATTCACACAACAAACGGGCTTGCTTGTCTCTCATTCGTTCATTCTGTTCAAAAGGACTGAACTTAAGCTCGTGCCATCTTCATCTCCCGGGTTATCTCGTCCACTATTTCCTGGGCCTCACCAGCTGATCGCGCCTCAAGATCATATCGCTTCGTTTCCGTGGGCCTTCGACATGTAATCCGAACCAGCTTTGAGTGCTTGGTGCTGACTTTGCATCGAAGCACGTCACTGAATTGTATCGTCGTCGTTTTGGCGTTCGAGGTCGTGTCTGCGGGCATCATATGAAGCAGGTCTCCATCGAACACGAGCACCTTCTGGCTGCCTTGCGCAAAGGGTGCCAATTGTTTTCTTGTGACAT
Source organism: Exophiala viscosa (assembly GCF_022695815.1). Lineage (NCBI taxonomy): Eukaryota > Fungi > Ascomycota > Eurotiomycetes > Chaetothyriales > Herpotrichiellaceae > Exophiala > Exophiala viscosa. The sequence continues at coordinate 672,228 of NW_026944358.1, read as the reverse complement.
AGTATTTCTTGAAGTTGCTAGCACTCTGTGACAGTTCCTGCTTCTGAAAAGGGTACTGCAGCTGGCCTTTTTTGCTTTTCGTTGGGCCTTGAATATCAAGCAGAAGTGGCGCATTGGGTGATGAGCTGCCTGGAGAGCCCGTCAATGTCGGCACTCCAGCTCCAAATCGTCTTCGCACAAGATCCAAATCAGACCGAGCTCCAAGAGCTTCGACCGTCCGATCCAATGGAGCGACAGTGTTTGTTCCTGCCACTTTCAGTACGAACTGTGCCTTTTCGAAACCCCATCGTTTGCAGACGTGGTCGAGTATCTCTGCAATGTAGCTGTCTGTCGAGACCTCCATAGTCATGGTTTGTGCAGACACATCGACATCAAAGTACTTTATCCTAATCGTCTTTGTCGTCCCCATGCGTGGTGTGGCTTGTGGCCCAACCGGGGCAGGTTGATCTGCTGGTGTGAGGGATGCATTGGCCAAAGCCGACGAAAAAGGCTGGCCTGCCAAAAGTATGCTTGTCTTGGATTGAGTGTGTTTAGGCGGAGGAGGGTGTTGCGGTTGCAATTGCGCTTTCGCGTTCGTGGGCTCTGGGGACATAGCCGATGCGACTGCCTCTTTAGTGGCCGGCGCAAACTGAGGTGTGTCTTTCTGGTTTGCTTCGGCTTGGGAAGACGATGCCTCCATCAGGGCGAACTCGTCAAATGGACGCTCCCGTGACCGACCTCTTCCACCTCGATTGTTGTTGTATGTGAAGTCTGTTATAGGACGTGTGCGAACAAGCGGCGGAAAGTCGTCGTCGACCTCACCGTCTTCAACCATGCGCAAGATCCACTTATTGACATTCAGATGTGGAGCAGTAAGGGCTGGCTCCAGCTTTTCCTCCTGGTACCTCCAAAGGCTATGTCCAATTGCCTCCGCCACAGTCACTGGGTTGCCATCCTTCGATACTCGGGCGAGTGGCATCTCGAAAGGCTCGTCAGCGTCTTGTGAGAAAGGTGCATAGATTTTTATCCAGAGTGGGTTCGGCGTGCCCTTCCCAGACAATGTGGCAAAGGCCTGGAGAGGGTTACTAGGAGCCTTCTTCTGCGCATTTAGCGCGCTCGAGAGCAGGCTTGTAGGCTGTATAAAACTGATGGGTCGAGGAGGAGGCAGTTCATGCAGGACGGGCAATGTTCTCTGCCTCCTGGGCGACTCAGGGACAGGGAGACGAGGTGCCGATCCAGAGCCAGATGTTGTCAGACTGCTCAGCATCATGGGTGGTGATGATGTGAGGTTGGGATCCTCTACAGATCTGAGTAGAGATGCAGAGTCGATGGTTTCACCCAACTCTGAAGACAAAGCTGAACCCACAGACTCGACGTCGGAGTCATCTTGCATGTCTTCCGTCGGCGCTGCATTTCCTTTGGTCCCGGTTTCATTGGACATGGGGGCAGATTTGGAGGTTTGACCTGCCTGCACCTTGCGTCGTTGGAAGTACGCAGGATCAACTTCGTTTTCAGACGACATATCACTACTTGTGGCAGTGTTAGCTCTTGCACGAGCTTTGACAGCCTCGACTGCTCCCAGTGAACCAGTTCTCTTCCTGGTGTTCATTGGTGGTTTCGGGGGCGAGGTTGTTACGATGTCAGGGGTGGCTCCTTTGACAGGGGATGAGTCTCCTCTATCGCGTGCAGGCATCTTTGCGAACCGGATCTGTTGAGCGGCACGTTGAGCACCTTCAGCCTCTTCTTCCGATTCATCTGTCAGGTCACTGCTGTCGTCTTCATCAACGTGTTCCTTTCTCCTCCGGCGTCTGGCGTTGAACGCTGGGCCGATAGTATCATTACTAATTCGACCCGTCACAAGCCCTCCTTCATCCTCCTCATCAGGGTTTGAATTCAGGAGTTGAAGATCTGCCCCATTTTGGAAATATTCAGTGTTTATAGATGTAGGTATTGGCGGAGAATATGTCCTTTGAACAGGTTCCGAGGTCCAGCCAGCAGCTCGGAACCCAGGCGAATTCAGGATTGAAGAATTGACATTGATTAATCGTTCTGCAACACCATCCTTAACGTTGGCAAGGTAAGAAGTCCGCAAGTACCATATGGCAAATCTGATTATCTTAGTTTAGCATAGCCTCAATACAAGATCCGCCGCAATGTGCTTGGAAAGAATTGAGATGGAACTTACTCTTCGTTCTGTAAAAGAGCCATCTTCCTAGGCTGTATGAACTCCAGCGCTATTTGTCTCGAATACCCGGCTGCCCTGGACTCTCAGAGGGCGATCAGACGCTCTGCGCCTCCTTCACGACCCTGAGTCTGAGTCATTGATGGCGAACTAGATTCGTTGAAAGTGAACGCTGCGCAGTAATGGGAAATGATGTGGTTCATGCAGTGATACACGGCACGGCAAGTTGTAAGAGTCGTATGAAGCCGATGGCAACGTCTGGAAATACCGGTGTTAATTTGATGCAGCCAAGTGGAGTTGCCAGTTGCCCGCATCATAGCCTTGTCGGCGGTGCCACACTGCACTTCTAGTACTCCGTACTGGGATGCACTGCTCTTGTGCCTATTTACGTGTGTGCTCAACCTCGTTCATTCTTCATCATTCTTCCCATCCGCCAGCTTCCCTCACTTCTGGACATTATGGCGTGTCCACACGTTCATTCAGGAGACCTCAGACCACCCAGACCTACCCAAAGCGTGTACCGAGAGGACTGCACGCAATGCTTTGACTCTACAGACGACCCCGCCGGCCTTGATGTCTGTCTACAGTGCTTCAACGGCGGATGTGCAGGGGAACGAAATCACTCTTTCTTACACCACTCGACGACCGGCCATCCTCTCGTATTGAACATCAAACGGACCAGAAAACAAGTGCAGCGGGATGAACCTCCGCCAAAAATCACAAAACTGGCGATTGCTGCTGAAACAGAGGAGGACAAATATGAGACAACTACTACGGTCAAATGTTATGCATGCCAATTGCAGGATGTGGACAAACACTCGGGCAATCTGCCTGCTGTCATACATGGCGTAATGAATGCCATGGCCTTTTCCCAAAAAGAGGAGGTGAAGGCGTGGGAACAAGAGTTTACACCTTGCGAACACACTCTCTGTCTCGAGCAGCACCCGAGCCGGCAGATCGAATCTCAAAACCTAGGTGGATGTTCCATGTGTGACTTGAAGGAGAATCTCTGGCTCTGCCTGGAATGTGGTAACCTGGGTTGTGGACGGGCACAATTTGGTGGCGTGGGTGGCAATTCACACGGTCTGGCGCACGCAACCGAGGCCAGTCACGCTGTTGCCGTCAAGCTTGGTTCGATCACGCCTGAAGGAAATGCGGATGTTTACTGTTATCAGTGCAACGAAGAGAGAATCGACACCGAGCTTGCGAAGCATCTGGCACATTGGGGTATCAACATTGCGGATCGGGAAAAGACTGAAAAGAGTCTCATGGAGATGCAAGTCGAGCAGAACCTCAAATGGGACTTTTCGATGACAACAGAGGATGGCAAAGAGCTTTCTCCTTTGTTTGGAGAGGGCTTTACCGGCCTCAAGAACCTTGGAAACAGTTGCTATCTCAACAGCACTGTACAATGTTTGTTCGCATTGCCAGAATTCCAACAACGTTACTATCATCCGGAGCAGCCTCCACCTTCGACCAACCTCCCTGCTGAAGATATTGAGACCCAACTGCGAAAATTAGCGGACGGCATCCTATCTGGTCGGTACTCTCATCCTGATAACATCGTACACGCGGCTCCGGACAGCCCTGAAGTTCCACATCAGAAGGGCCTCGCTCCTGCCATGTTCAAACACCTGGTTGGACGTGGCCATGAAGAGTTCTCAACAATGAGACAACAAGACGCTTTCGAATTCCTCCTGCACCTGTTCAAACTTATCAGCATTTCCAACACCTCCAATCCAAACGAAGACCCCATACGATCCTTCCGCTTTGCACTCGAGCAACGCTTGCAGTGCCTGAACTGCAAGCGAGTCAGATACCGGACAGATGAACAGGACAACATCTCGATACCTGTCCCTGTGCGGAGGAAACCCGCTTCCAATGGTGCCGATGCAACAACAGATGCGGATAAAAAGTCCGAGTTCGACCCGGTGTCGCTGGAAGAATGCTTGGACGTTTTTACCGCTCCAGTTGGCGTTGAGCTGAGTTGTCCGGCGTGCGGGTCAAAAGCTGGATTTTCCAAATCGTCCAAGTTCAAGACGTTTCCCAAAAACCTAGCAATCAATCCTCTCCGATTTGAAGTTATCAACTGGGTGCCGACCAAACTCGACATTCCTGTACAAGTCACGGACGACATAGACCTGAGCAAGTACAAATCGACAGGTCTCCTACCAGACGAGGAAGATTTACCTGAAGATGCAGATGTGGGAGGCTCGACTTCTGGCTCAACGTCATTTGTTCCAAATGAAGCTGCTTTGGCTCAGCTCGAGTCAATGGGATTCCCACTCGTGCGCTGCGAAAAGGCGCTCCATGCCACTGGCAACGCCGATGCCGAGGCGGCGATGACCTGGCTATTCTCGCATATGGAAGATCCTGACATCGACGAGCCTCTGAACCTTGGTAGTGGTGCTGCGGGTGGTTCAGGGGATGATGCGGACAAGATCGCCCAACTTGGCGACATGGGCATCAGTGCGCCTCAAGCCCGAAAGGCATTGCGAGAGTGCAACGGAGATGTCAACAGAGCTCTAGATTGGGTTTTCAGCCACCCAGATGATCTAGGCGACTTCAGTGAGGATGCATCTGAGCCGGCCAAGCCGAAAGAGCTTCCGGGGACAGAGCAATTGCCGGCAAAATTCGAGCTACAGAGCATCGTATGTCACAAGGGAGCCAGTGTCCATGCCGGTCACTATGTGGCGTTCGTACGGAAGTCCATTCCTGGGGAAGGCAAGGGGAAGCACTGGACCCTGTTTAACGACGAAAAGGTGGTCGAGGCGTTGGATGCTGAGGAGATGAAAAAGACGGCATACATCTATCTCTTCTCCCTGCTGCCTTGATGCCCAAAGCCTCTCTCGGAAGGGGTGGAACGCTTCTGCATGTCAAAGAAGCGGAAATGAATTATGACAACTAAAAAGATGATGGCTATTATTGACTTATCGGAGTTCTAGAAAACGGTCAACACTGCTCCCACAGCAGGTGAAGGGGCCGGCTAGCATAGACGAGCAACTCGCTCCTCGGTACCATCAAAAAGCATAGTAGCATACTGAAAACTTCCTTCCTACCTTGTCATATGCGCCCACCAACACTGTGTAGACCCCTGGCGACCACCCACCTGAAGATGCCCCGAGTCAAATGACGTATAGCTGGCAAGCCAAAAAAAATTGGGTTTCGGTGTGGCAGTTTGGCTCCATGTTGCTTTTGCGTGGGGTACAGGATCACCACCGCAACACCTTTTTGCGCACCTTGTGATCATACTGCCTACTCCATGAGTATGTCGTTGACCACAAGACCGACAGCTGTCCTTGAAATTCCTTATATCCTCGTCGGAACTGCTGTCCCTCCTCCACCTCGACTGCCTTGAGATTTCCGTTGCTTCACCACACCGACCACACCGACCGGATTCCTCCCCAACGTAGTCTCTCAAGCATGTTTTTCCTACTCCGCTACACGATTTACTTCCTTGTAGGCTACATAGCCACCGCCGCGATGTTGTTCGGTCTTTACACCTACCTGCCCAACCCTCCCCGAGTCCTCGGCTTCATTGCCCGCACCATGTCCGCCTACATGAGTCTGATTGTGTGCGCAGCCTACGGGACCATCGCCTCGGCTATACTCAAACCTCTGGGCCTAGAATATGCATACGCGCAGTGGAGCACAGGGAAGGTATTCAAATACTTAGGCATGTACACCATGGGGATCAAATTCGACATCTTGGGCAATGGTGTGGAGATCCTGAACAGCAACCGGCCCGCCGTGTTCATCATGAACCACCAAACCGAACTGGATGTCTTGCTCCTCGGCTGCATCTGGCCCCAGTACTGCTCCGTCACAGCAAAGAAATCTCTACGCAACATGCCATTCCTGGGCTGGTTCATGACTCTGTCTGGTACAGTCTTCATCGATCGCGTGGACAGAAGTCAAGCCATGAAGGCATTCGAGGGTGCTGCGACGGCAATGAAGGTGAAGAGACAGAGCGTCCTCATCTTTCCGGAGGGTACGAGGAGTTACTCCGCCGAGCCTATGCTGCTGCCTTTCAAGAAGGGAGCTTTTCATCTCGCGGTCCAGGCGGGCGTACCGATTGTTCCAGTGGTGGCAGAGAACTACAGCTCTGTATTGAATATCAAGGCTCGAAGATTTAACAGCGGAACCATTCGAGTGAAAGGTAAGATATATACGCTAGCGGCAGTCACGTCTGCTGGGACAACATAGCTGACACTGCCATCAGTACTCGATCCAATTTCTACCAAGGGTCTCACACCTGCCGATGTCGACAATCTAACACGAGATACGCGCGAGAAGATGCTGAACGCGATCGTAGCTATGGGACAGGACAAAGAATCGTTATCAGTCAACTCCAAGAAGGACTCGTAGGCTTTGAAGATTGGTCAACTCCCTTTCTTTCCATCGACATCGTCGCTCAGTTTCCGGCAAGATTTGTGGTAAACAGCATGAGGCTCACTGATCATGGCTTCTCCATGCCTCTCTCGTCACAGCATCGAGCCAGACCTCGGATGTTGCAGAGGAGCAAGCAACGTCTTGGAAACCCCCCTTTCCCAAGCTTATTTTTCAAGCTGGCTTGCAACACGAAATGAGTGACTGGACGATAGGCCACAAACTTCATCGCACCCAGCCTACTGACGACACGTCCATATTACCACTGTGGGACACGGTCCGGCCGTGCATGGCGAGACAGTCAAGCCAGCTCCACGTGAGTAAACACCATGGACGCCGTCTGGATCTTTTGGCGAGAATGTTTCAAAGAGTACCACATTTACTTGTGGTGACGAACGCGTGCCTGACGCCAATTACAAGGAGGATATTGGGCACTGGTTGCTGCAGGGCTATCACCTCTGGGATGAGGATGGTATGGGGATGGGATAGATGTTGACGAGCACTGCATGGTGGATGTTAGATACTAGATACCCACCCGGATACCCCTGCATCTCTATTTCTCTATAATCACGCGTCCGCATCCATCTATACCGCCTGGACACCTTCTTTCTTTATCCGACGCGCCATCCAAACCGCCTCATTCTCGTTGCGATCGCTCCGCCAGGCTGTCCGTCTTTCCACCGAATGTACAAATAGCCCGTCTGTGGCGTTTCTAAGGCTCAAATTCCTCAAACGGCCTGACCAATAACCCAGCCTGTCCCAAATGCTCCTTGACCTGTGCGACCGTATACTCTCCTCGATGGAACTATCGTTCGGAAGTTAGCAAGATTCCCAGCCAGAAGCACACTCAAGAATCGTGACTTTGACTTACCATTCCCGCACCAAGCGCAGCATCGACATCCGTCCGGCGAAACACCTCCTCAAAATGCCCCGGATTTCCGGCTCCAGAGCTCGCAATCACTGGAACGCCAACACTCTCCTTGACCATCCCGATCAACTCGAGATCGTACCCCGAATTCTGACCGTCTCGATCAATAGCATTCAAAAGAATTTCACCGGCACCCATGGCCTCGACAGCAGTGACCAGTTGCACCACGTCCAAATCGCGCGTTTCGCGACCTCCTTTGATCGTGCACGCGAACCATACATACTTCTTACCCTCGGCGTCCGGGAACTTAGTCTTGACTGTGACATGAGGCGTCTCGTTCGGGTCCTTCACATACACACGTTTAGGATCCACGCTGACCACCACGGCCTGCCGTCCGTACGCAGCGGAAATAGTCTCGATCCCAGTCTTGCCGGTCAACTCCTTCTTGTTGGCGTAGTACTCCTCCGCCGCGATCACAGCGTCGCTACCGATCGAGACTTTATCCGCGCCACTCGCGAAATACAGCTTCGCCACATCCAGAGCCGACACGTTCTTGCCCGTACTTGGATCGAGTGTATCGCGGATCCCACCCCCGATCGTAAGCGGGACGAACACTGTCTCGCTTGTCCGACGAAGAATTTCAAGCATTGGTAGATCGGCGACAGGACAGTCACGGAAACTCGTGATGTTGAGGAATGTCACTTCGTCGGCACCCTGGGTGTAATATTTGCGCGCCATGTCGACTGGCTTGCCTAGATTGCGGACTTGAGATCCGGCGGTCTTCTCGCGAACGTCGTATTGGTCGCCTTTCGTCACGACGAGGTCGCCGGTGTCGTTGGTTCGGACATCCAGACATGCGATTATGCGTCTTGTCAGGCCGTTGGTGCTGGCGTCGGAGGCGAACTTCGTGGGTAGCGACGTGCCAGGCTGAGATTTTAGGGTGGTCTCGGACCATACTTGGCCCTGAAGAAAAGCTTTGATGACTCGCAGGCCAGCGGCGCCTGATTTCTCTGGGTGGAATTGTGTGGCGAAGATGTTTCCGCGGCCGATGGCGCCTACGTATGTCTCATCGCCGTAGGTTGCGGTTGCCACGGTCCAGCCTTCTTTTTCGAGTTGGCCGGGCGTGTAGGGCGCCGCGTAGCTGTGCACGTAGTAGTATTTGCTTGTTGGGTTGAGGCCGTAGAAGCTTTTGGGCGAAGCATCGGATGATGATGTGGAGGCTTCTGTGTCATGGTGCAAGATCGAGGCGTCGTTCCAGCCTATGCATGGTACCGACTTTCGTGAGCCGTCTTTGTTCGACGGGCTGAAACGTCGGAGGTGTGTTGGGATGACGTTCAAGCCCTCAGTAGAAGGGGCTTCTTCGGATCCGGCGAACAGAGCTTGTAGGCCGACGCAGATGCCGAAGAAGGGCTTGCCAGATGAGATGTGTTCGTGGATGGCGGGGAGATAGCCTGCTGACTCGAGGGAGCTGAGGCAGTGGCCGAAATGGCCTACGCCAGGGAGTATGATTTTCTGTAGGATGGGTCAGAGAGTATGCCATAGGGAAATGTGACATGAGGCACATAAAAGAACTGTTGAAGGGGGGGCAATGTCTGGACGGGTGTAAGATGCTGCTGCAGCCACAAACAGGTCTCGGCGAAGTCCTTTCCAGGAAACAGACAGCTTCTGCAGCGGTAATAGTTGTGTGGAAGCACTGTCGACCCCCAATACCAATGCCATATACCTCGAAGCAGCTTTATCAATGCTCCCTCACCCAGAGCTCGGGGTTGAACAAAGCCAACAAAGAACCTCGCTAATGCTTACCTCTGCTGTTTTTACATCCTCAGGGCTCCTGATCCAGTCGACTTCATATCCACACTTCTCAATCGCGTTGACTAGCGAGCGGATGTTGCCCGCAACATAGTCGAGGAGGTGGACTTTTGGCATTGCGCTTCACTCTTGCTGTAACTTGAATTAAAGCTGATCAAGGGAGACACATGATTGTTGTATGATTGGTGTCGCCGTTCTTGGTGAGTTTCGAGAAAGTTCTTGCGGTGACAATAGTTTGGAGCGAGTCAACATTGATGTGTATCATGTTCTCTTGTAGTCCGAATTTATCTCATGAAGTTTTTAAAGCCAAATCCGGAAGTGAGTCATACACGCTATTGGTCAGCTTTGAACCTCATCTTACTGCTTGACTAGACCACGTCGACACTCGTTTACTAGCAAGCTGAGCAAGTATAATGAAACATTTATTGCTCTACACAATGCTTTGTCGATTTTTGACAAGTTTCCTTTGCACGTCGAAGCAATCCACGGCCTAACAGTGCCAGACGACACGATACGCCATACTCGTAGTTTTCGCCAACACCATTCATCAACTTTCATATCGCTATTGTACAAGTTCGAAGCGTTTCCATTGGTGCCCATCTAACGTTCATTACTGTGTCGTAGCTCGAATAGCTTGCAGTAACAACGCGAAAATCAAACCGCGTGCCACATGCTGTATCTGGAGGCAATCAAACACCCTCCCTAAAGCCTCACCACTGGCAGCTGCGCCCATGACGCTCGTGAGCGCCTGTGGCATTCCTCGCTCGACCAGTAATTTTCGAGCCTTGATCTTTAGCTTTTCCTTCTCCTCTAGTGTTAATTCTGCAGGCCATTTTGCCATCTCTTCAGGAGTCGGCAAGGTATTTTCTCTCATTTTGTTGATGTGGGCTGCTATACCCTTATCTGAGAAATTGGCCTCGATAACACTCTCTTGAAGCAGAACTCGGATTGATTCTAGTTGTGGGTTGTTCGGCCGGAGGAGGAATGTCCTTGCAGCGCCCAAGAGGGACATCCGGATAGACCAGGCGCCGGCCAGCGTATAAAGCTCGGTAAGGATTGCAAAGATTAACTCGATACATATTCGAGTCTCTTCCTCGGCAATGGGAGCATCATCTTTCTTAGGCCACCTTGACGACGGTTTGGCTACATCGGTGGTCTGCGGTGTCTTCGCTTCCTCCAGACTGATGACCGGTGCTGGGCTTGCTGGATGGGAAACAACCGTGTCCTGACGGGGCCGAGCAGGAGTTTCAAGTCTGGGCAGGGTTATTGGATGGTAGTCATCTGAGATGACGCTTGGGGGAGGGGGAAGTGCCCATCCTTCCTCTGATTGACGGCCCGCTTCATCAAGGGCGAGCGAGGACCTCGACCGTTGTGGACTCGAGATATCCGTACTCGGTCGAGTTGGAAGTGGTGGCGGCTTGACATCAATGCTGTCGGTACTCTCTCCCAATCCTTCCTGGCTATATCGGAAGTTCGATGTGCTTGAAGCAGTATTCGTTCGTGATAGTTGCTGCGAAGGCCTCCCGGGCTGCTTCTTCGGTCCGGCCACAGCACCGAATACTCCCTGTACACCCCCAAGCACAGCCTTGCCACCACCTGCGATTCCCTTGCCGCCTTGACCGAGCACGTTAATGAAATTCTTGCCCACATTCTCCAAAGCTGCACCACCCTGTACCAGAACATTTTTGCTTTGAGCAGGCGCTTTCTGAAGACCAGTCTCCTTGTCCAAAAACTTCTTCATCACCTCGGTCTCTGCCAATGATTCATATTTCACGCAAAATCGCAGAAACTTTTCCAGGCTCTGGATCAAGGAAACACTCGTCTGGCCTTTCCAGCCGGGTAGAGCCGGGTACAGTTGGCCAAACTCAGGCACACCGGTGATACGACCAATAGTCGTTAGAGTCTGATGAAGAGGCTCGAAATCAGCATATCTTCGAGTGACCATCCAGCCAGGAAAGCGCTGCGAAGCAGGCTCAATCTGAAGCAAATACTCGCTGTTGGGCTTTTGCCTCATAGTGACCTTTTCGTTCCCATCCCCTAGATCGAGGATTGTGATAGAAGCATTTTGCAAGGTCAGGGGTACCGCCATCATCACCTCTACCGGCGCAGGGGCGCTAGAAACAGGTTGTGGTGGGGTCAAGACGTTTTCGCCAAGCTGTTCAAACTGTGTGAATTGACCATGCTCCTTGCTCGGTGTGGCGGGTGCTGAACCTTTGTTTGAACTTGGTTCTGAGTGATGAACGGCGTTTCCATCGATATCGAAGACCAAGGACGCGTCCATAGATCGCTCCCCCTGCCTGTTTCGATCACTGTCAGAGGAGGTCGGAGTCGCCAGTCCTACGTCCGTGGTTGCCACAGAGCTGGTCTCCTCGTGTTCGATCGGAGGTAGACCGCGCTTGCGTCTTGCCTCATCTTCAGCGATCATCTCGTTAAGACGCTGTGCTTCTCGCATGGCTTCTTGCATAGCTTCCTCGGCCCTACTGACCCGCCTTCCATGCTTCTTGTCCGAGTCGGCTTCATCCCCGGTTTTAGACATGGCTCCGCTCATATCTTCCACTCCGGCGTCGATGGCGTTCATGATCTCCGGCTCCCCCTCCTCCAATAGATAGACAATCCAACCGTTGATCCATTCTGGCTTCGAACAAAGGTCAACGGTTGTTTCCAGTACTAGGCCCGCAAGGGTTTCGCGCAGAAATATCTTGACAGGAGGGCAATTGTAGGCCTTGGGATCAAGGAAATTCTGCAAAATGTCGTCTGCCACCAGCGCTAATTTGCGCTCTTGCTGTTCTTTGCTGAGGACATTGGCCAGATGACTTTCAGGTTGAAATTGCAAATATGTCTCGATGGCCGTCTCGGCATCGGAATTAGGAGAGGACTTCAGCGCGCTAGAGAGTTCATTCAGAAAGACAATAACAATAGAGGTTGAGTTTGACAAGAAGTCCAAAAACGGATCCGCAGTACGTTTGCGCGAGAGATGTCTCGAGAAGGATGTGATGAATTTCGTCAAGGTCTGTCGGCAGCTGGCAGGGAAGGATTGATCTTTTGGCAGGATCGGGCTATACCACCACTTGACGTAGTCTCTGATTACAGCATCGGTGAAGTTGGTAAGGGCGACACCAGTTTCTGGTGGGAAATCGGAATAATCTAATGTCTTCGTATTGTCGTTCAAGTCGGCGGTGGTCTCCAGAAAGACGTCGTCCTTTTCCTTGTCTGTTTTCCGTCTGTCCCGCCAGTCCAGTATCCTGTGAGCGACTTCTATACCCAGCTCTTTCTTGCGGCGGTTCGCATGGGTCTCATCTCCATCCGATCCTGCTCCTTGCTGACTTTCCCAGGTGGCATGGAGGACAATACCACCGACCGCGCCGATTAAAACCAGCCCGACGCGGCCCAGCACAAGGTAGGTAGAGGCGCATAACCCTACTGCGCATGCGCCAAGAGTCTCATTGCTGGCGTTCGCGAAGAAATGCAACGTCGCATCGATCACGGCGGAGGTAGTCAACGGTTTGGTGGTTGTCGGAGCTGAGGAGATAGGGCTGGACTCGGGCTGCGCGTCCTCAGGAGGCGCTTCCCCAGCATCATAATGTTCCTCCATGGCGGACATAATTCATCCTGAGCGTAGCAACAGCTGATAGACAGCAACTTCTCCCTTGATCACGCGTCGTCTTATGTCCTTTCATCCGCATAAGCAGTGGATGAGGATGCGATCGTAAAGCGTCGGACTAAGTCAGGTACGGACACTGTATGGGGTTTCCAGAATTCCGCATGCGGACCCCTGTCAAGAAAAAAGTTGCGTCTCCAAATACGTACCTCGTGGAGAAAATGGTCGAAGGGTCAAATCTGCGCAGTAAATCTTGCAATCCTCAAAACGTTTTCTGACATTCCAGACTTTCAGATCCTGTTCCCTGACAGATATACAAGATGCCGGATCAAGTTTGTGAAATATGTCATGAGCCACTCTTCATCGAGGTCGAGCCCGACAGCGAAGTTGAGGATAGCAAAACACCGGCGCAAGTTGAACGCGTGCCAGACGATGTCGAGCTCAGCTGTGGGTGTCATTATCACTGGTATGTATACTTACCATATTAAGGTCTATTCGTGATCTAATTTCTTCAGGGATTGCTTCCTAGAAGCATACAGCATCACACAATGTCCAAATTGCGCTGCAGACATCGCTACCATGGGCCCGCATAAACACCATCAGGTCCTGGTGACAGTCAAGAACGAGGGTGGTGTCCAGAAAGACTTTGATATCTTGCCAATCGGGATCGAAGAGTCCTATCTGCGGGCGTATCCTGAAGAGAGAAAAGGTCACGCCTACCTTGAGTTCTGCCGAGAGGGTGACATCGATGCGATCATCAATATGGTCAGAGACGTGGACGAAGGGGACGATGACGAGGAGGAAGATGAAGAGGACGCTGGCCATCAAAAGGACATACTGCGATATCTTGAGAAGGGCGATGACGGAAGCGGGCTGCACGTTGCCATCCGCCATCAAAAGCAAGAAGTGGCGTGGTTACTGCTGGCACTTGGCTCGCAACTGGCATGGGACAAATTTCCGGCCAATGTTCTCCAAGCAATGACGGCGCTGGGTTTGCAAAAGAGTGACAGAAGAGGTGACCCCGATATCCGCACTCTCAAGGACAGGACAGGTCGAACACCAGCAGAGCTGGCAGAAGAAGTCGGTGGTCCCTGGGTAGAATGGCTGAAGGAGGGTAGACTGAGCCCTTGACTGAAGGACTTATGACTTGACATGTTTGTCTCACACCAAAATTCTCTTTTCGACCACGGAAGCTGTACGCTAGAGATCTAAAGCATAGGTGTGAAGTTGTTCTCCGGTATCCGAGTGAATCATAGCACAATCGAGTATTTGATGCCTGATGCAAAGAAGAAGCCGGGTGTGGTCCTGGAAAAGGTCACGGCAGCCATTGCCAGCCTTTTATGGACGTTGTGTCGCAGCTGCGTTCCTTTTCAGGAGGACTTGCTGGGGGGCTGATCGCGAAGGATATACTTGGTATGAGTGCCATGCGCAACAACGCTCTTGTTCTCGCCCTCGCCTTTGTAGATTGTGACTGCGGTGAAACCCATGTTTCTTCCCACCCTGTTTGTCTTGCCCTCTATCGTCACGGTCTCGCCCAACTTGGCGCTTGACACGTAAGATACGTGAATATCTGTGCTCACACCCGTCTGCTCAAGTCCCGTGGTGGCAATAGCCATACCTCCTGCCCAGTCGACAATCGTTGCCGAAACAGAGCCATGGATACCACCTTTCGAGTTCAGGTGGTTGGGAGTGAGTTTGAGAGTCGCGACCATGGAGCCTTCCTCAGCACTGAGGAAGACGACATCCGAGAGCAGCATTTGGTACAAAGGCGAGCCCCGAGATATTCTCGCCCAACAAGCCTTGACGCTTTCGAGAGGGGTCTTCGTGGTGGCCATGACGATCGACCGGGCGAGCAACGGACTTCTGGAGCTGCAATAGAGGCAGACAAGGAAGAAGAACGAAGAAGCCCAGCTGAAGTGAGAGACTTTCAACGTAACGAAGGAATATAAAGGATCGAATAACAGTTGCTCACTTTAAGTTCCGGCTCCGCACACCGCCTAACTGACGCAAGCCCCGTGCCGGCAGAAAAAAAGTCACTGAATGGGAATCTCGGCGAAATTTTAGTGGCTCGATCCTTTCAAAGACTGAACCAGCGTTTCGTCTCCTTCTATCATCTTCCTGTTTAGAGGCACATTTTAGCAACGATGAGCAAACACAAACTCGATGAGGGCGCCCAATCGGCCAAGCAAGATAAGAAGCGCAGAAAGAAGGACAGAAAAGAAGCCCTTCGTGTGGAAGACATCACTCCAAGTTCAACGGATGCGACGGCCAATTCTACACCAGCACCAGACGCTGACGAGGAAGATGCTACTTACAAACCGGACCCATCTCTCGCGACTGTGTCACAGACTGAGATCGACGAATTCTTCAAGTCACAATCTGTTCAAATCGCCGACCCTCTGAAGAAGGACCTAAGACCCATCCTCGCCTTCTCCCACCTTCCCACAGAATTATCTGCCCAGTTCTCGACCATATTCTCTTCCTTCGAAAAGCCTTCTTCGATCCAATCGTCTGCATGGCCGTTCCTACTGTCCGGCCGAGACCTTGTCGGAGTGGCCGAGACAGGCAGCGGAAAGACAATCGCTTTCGGACTACCATTAGTTGTACGCCTCTCAACAATGAAGAAGAAGAAGGGTATACGAGCAGTCATTGTAGCGCCGACCCGAGAATTGGCGATCCAAGTTTTCGAACAGATCGACAAACTGTGCAAGACAGCCCATAAGTTGAAGTCGGTATGTGTGTATGGCGGAACCAACAAGGACGAACAGCGACGGAGTCTGCAAGGCGCAAATATCGTGGTCGCCACCCCGGGAAGACTGAAGGATTTCATGTCCGACGGCACTATCGACGTCTCCAAGACCCGATATCTGGTCCTTGACGAAGCCGACCGCATGCTCGACAAGGGATTCGAGGACGACATCAAGCACATCATATCGCAAATGCCGTCTTCCAGCAAACGGCAGACGGCCATGTTCACAGCAACCTGGCCCAAATCGATCCGCGAACTTGCCGCGACATTCATGAAGGAGCCCGTCAGGATCACGATCGGGCGCAACGATGCGGACGACTCAGGCGAGCTCCGCGCCAACACTCGGATTGTACAAAAAGTCGAAGTTCTCGATGGCGCCATGAAACAGCAACGTCTGTTGCAGCTGCTGAAGGAGCATACAGCCGGCAATAAACGCAATGACCGCATTCTGATATTCTGCTTGTACAAGAAGGAGGCTCAGCGGATAGAGAACTTCATTCATGGCCGCGGCTTCAACGTTGCCGGTATTCACGGTGACATGTCGCAGTCTGCTCGCATTGCCAGTCTCGAGTCATTCAAGTCTGGTAAGGTGACCCTGCTTGTCGCCACGGATGTTGCTGCAAGAGGTTTGGACATCCCGGAAGTCAAGCTCGTCATCAATGTGACATTTCCCCTAACGGCTGAGGATTATGTCCACCGCATTGGGCGTACCGGTCGTGCAGGCAAGGACGGGTTGGCCATTACACTTTTCACCGAGCAGGATAAACCGCTTGCTGGAGCCTTGATCAACGTCCTGAAGGCAGCGAAGCAGGATGTCCCTGAAGATCTGTTCAAGTTTGGTACGACTGTCAAGAAGAAGCAACATGACTCGTATGGCGCTTTTTACAGAGAAGCGGAGGATGGCAAGACCGCGACCAAAATCACTTTTGATGACTGATATGTTCAAGTACTGGGGATGACTTGGTTCGCGGTAGAGCTTGATGAAGTATGCATCTGACGGCGTTTGTTCAGTCCTGGGATGTGCGCAGCAAGGCGTTGTGGGACAATAGCTTCGAGCATCTGGATGAGAAAATCTCGCTCGGCAAAAAGACTAGAGTTGCAAAGTGTTAATGTTGCAAATTGCATATATCGATTTGAAAGTGGGATGCGCACTTACATTGTTGACCCCAATAGAACGATACTCGCTGTCTGAAAGCCCAGGAACTGACGATTGAGGTCGCCACTGTCGTGCGTAGGTCCGCCGAGATTCTGCAGTCTTGATGCAAGGACGACCAGCCCGGTAACAATAACAGAGGTAGATGCAGGCAGCGCCTCTGTCGCAACCTGCCTTGACAGGCCTGTTCCAGCTTTATCGTGTTCGAGCACCCACCTTCGCAGAAAGTCGAGACTCCAGAGGATCCGCAACGCCATGTTGACCATATTAGCTCCCACCAACCCTACAGCCCCGAGCTCGAATTTCTTCAGCATTGCCCATGCCCCGACCCCGTAGATCGCAGTGAAAAGCAGCATCCAGCCGGATTGGGCGCGAAGTTGTGCCGGCGTAGCCACAGACGTGACGAACGCGTCGAGAATGCCATTCACTGCCATTAGCGGAATGTAGTAGCAGTATGTGGCCAACAGCGAGGCGGTAGACGAAGTGTACCAGCCCGCACCAATGATGTGCTTGACAACAAGAGGCAAGATATACGGCGCGATGCTGACTAGCGGAAGAGCCATAAGAAGGTAGAAATGCAGCGTATTGGCCAGGTAGTGTAGAGCCTGACGAACATTGTCCTGCGAAGTCGCAGTATTTCCGGACTTTGGACTGTCCTCCGTAGTGGCAGGCACAGACAGGAGCCGACCGAATGTGTTCCTGCTGCTCTCCTCGACGGGTTGGAAGACTAATCGCGCCAGAAGACCGCCGTAGTTCGAGGCCAGAGCGAATGCGCCCTGGTCTGCTAGCGAGGAGAGGAATGACAGGATCAATGCGTCGCCTTGGGTGAGGAGTAACTTGAATATCGATTGCATGTACATCGTCGCAGCCAGGGAGAGGATCGCTCGATGGAAGAAATCTGAATAGTATGTTCCGCCAGCACCGTTCCCGGCAGGCGTGCCTTCCACTTTTCGTGGCGTCAGGCCGAAGTTTTCGTGTTTCGACAGGCGTACCACCGGGGCCAAGTACAGTGCGAACAGGACCAGAGCATAGGCTGCTTGTCCGACGGCAAAAGGTAGGATCGAGGGCGCAAGATCTCTTCTGTGACATAAGACGGCGACGATGCAGGCTGAAGAGCAGCGGGCCATGGCAGCGCTGGTCTCTGCGCGTGCTCGATCGGCGTATAGTGCTTTTTGCTGAATGACCACGAAGGACGGCTCGGCGAGGAGCTCAATCAGCGTGGCTACGGCGTAGATCTGGAAGGATGTGTCGAAATATGGACTGTCGACAACTTCGTTGGGCGCGCTCCGGACATATGAGTATCCAAAAGCAGTGGAGACGCCGAAGCCAAGCAGGACAGCAAGATACGACAGGTTGATAACTGTCTGCGTGGCCTTTCCTGGACCGTCCTTTCCAGTGGGACCCGGGGGGTTCGGCTTCCCATCTTCAGGGGCCGGTGGCTGTCGTTGTAGCGCAACTCGTAGGCTCTCCCTGGCAAAGTAAAGACTCGTGACTGACACTAGCTCCAGTTGCACTGCGATGCCGAGCAGCGATGGCGACAGGAAGCGGAGCAGGAATTGATTGCCGATGAATGTGAGTGCCCGTGACGCGACTTGTATCAGAATCAGCAATAAGGTGCCGCTCCCAGGCGGTCGAGGTTCAGCCTTGTCGGCCATGGCAGCTGTATTTGTGGTAGGGAGTTTCAATGCTGGCGGATTAAGTCGGAGAAGCTTCAGGGGCTTCCTGCGAACGTCGTCGGCTTCACGAGGCTATGCACAACCCAGGCAGCAGACAGCACCTTAGAGCATTCATATAGCAGAAAGTCAGGAGCCAAAGAAATGCGTTCAGAGATGTCAGTGAGTATGGTCCGAGTGAAGCACGCTGTGGAGCAGCTCCTCAATGCCACGTGGTTATGTCATGTTTGCCAAAAGTCGAGACGGCCTAATCCTCGATATGAGTGCAAACAGGCATTACTCACATTGGCCAGTTCTCTGTTATTGAAATACGCAATTTGATCGTTATGAGGCACTTAGTGTGCGAGTTGCCAGATGATGGACGCATGCTTGCACTGTCATGGGGAAGGCAAGGCTGGGGTAGTGTAGGAGAAAAGGATTTCCATTGAGTCTCCAGACTCGGCCGTCTGCCATGACCAGATGACCGCTCAAGCAGTTCCAGAAGCCTCTGTTGTGCTTTTTAGGACCCTTCAGATGCCTCATCTGGATGCATATTGCGCCTGCTCAATGCTGAAGGGCCCCGGGGCGATACAGAATCAATGTGAGCCTTTCTTCCAATCCCAACGGACGCCGCGACCTGATAGTACATAGAGACGGACTGTGGTAGCAAGGACCGCTTCACCCATTGCTCTATATTTCATCCACATCCATCTTTTCCACCACCACTAAACTGTCCGAGTCGCTTCCGGTACCGATCTCATGTACCGTCACATAGCGGCCGATCTCGTCCTTGGTGATCACCTTTTCATTCAAAACAGCAGTCGTGCCTCTTGCAAACTTGTAGTTGCGCTCTTTGTTGACACGATCATTCGGCCTGATGTAGTTGCGCAGTAACTGAGTTGGCTTGTCCTTCTCAATCACACACACGTCGACGTTACTTCCAGAGCCCAGATCGTTAAAGATACCGGCCTTGATGGCTTCTGAGCAGACCTTAATCGCCTCATCTCTTGTGCAGTGCGCTTTCCACGTTGATTCGAATACCGCCATGGCTGCTAACGATCCTGAGCCCATAGTCACGTAAGGAAGTTTGTCTGTTGATCCATGGGCGTGAACCGTGAACAATCCCACGCCCGTAGGGTCGACACCTGCTACAACCAGATATGCACCAATATGACCTTGGTAGCGGAATAGGTGTTGCTTCAGCATCGTCATAACCGTAACCACACGTGGAGTTCGGCCTGTAGATAGAGAATGAAGTTCGAGGTTGGAGGAAATCAGAGCGGTGGTGAACTCGGTATCTGCGGCAGTACCTGCGCCTGCGCACCAGATATTGGGAGAGATGAAATGTAGCTTCTCGCAATTCTGTTGGAAGATGATCAGTCAACAAACTCAACAGCAACAGTTGAGACATAGAACATACCTTGTCGGCGACGATAGGACCACTCGTTGCTCTTGTGTCTGCTGCAATCTAAGAGGCTAGCGTCAGCACTTCGAAGTTGTCATTGACAGGACATTGCTACATACCACAACTCCATTGTCATATATGCATCCTACAATGGTAGTACCGGTACTTGTCGCCTTTGGCAGAGGCACTCCTCGTGCATGCAGAGCGGCATTGCGGTTGTAGTTGCTGAAGTCGAAGCCGGGCATGATTACGGCGAAGGCGCGAGGCCTTGAATCGTGGTGAGGAGTACAAGTGAGGAGTTTCAGTACTCCAGAGTTCGAAGGTATAAAGGTCGAATATGGTTAACGAGAGTACGAAGGGACTGTCTGGAGAAGATGTTGAGCGGAGGGGTGGTGAGTTGACTGGAGTACGCAGGATGTTTGATGATGGACAGTAGCGAAGGCAGCTCTCTGATGCGCAACACTTTCCCCGGCTGCACCTGCGAGGCAAAGGACGCGCCGCCGCAAGGCTGGACTTGGCACCGACATATCGATCTAGCCGCTTTTAGACATCAAATGGTAATCGGCAACAACTCATCTCATTCAGCATTCTCACTCTTCTGCACATACACCCAAACAGTTACAATTATGATCTTCAGCGCCCTCTTCCTTCCAGCCAACGCTCGGCATCGTCAGGATTGATATCTCTGTCCAGCTCAATCTTGACCGACACAAGCTTCTCTGCTTACTCCTTACCCTTGTCATGGACCTGTGTCTCTCTCTAGGCATGTTTCCGTACAACTTCTTCCTGCTCTACCGCATTAGACTTCTCGCTCGAGAGTGCATGACCGTGAGTTTCTGCTTGTTCGTCCTGGACGGCAGCCTGTTCCAGCTCGGCTTTCTCTGCCTCGGTTGCTCCGTACCAGTGGACAGCAACCTGTTCGCCGAATTGAGCGTTGATGTCCTCCAAGCTCCGGCCCTTGGTCTCAGGACACATGAAGTAGACGAACGCGATATGACAAGCCGTGGGACAGATCAGGACAAAGAAAAACCGCCAAGAAACTTTGTTCAAACCAATCGGACCAGCCTGAGAACGTCAGTATAAGGTTGTCATAACAGGATCCCATGCTGGTTTGCCGTTAGTGACAGGCTAACATACCACAAGTACGATGACATCCGCGAGATATAGACCGGCCATGCCGACAGCCATACCCTGGCTACGAATGTGAGTTGGAAAGATCTCAGACCTGAGTGCTTGTTAGCGTGAGCTGCCTCATTTGGAAGAGGTTCGACTTACACATAAAGGAACTGAGTAGCATCAATGAATGTACTCCAGAAGGGGGTGATAAAGAGAAAGATGAAGAAAATTGCTGCGTGCTGGCCCGCTGTATTATTCGTTCCAAGGAATGCTGCTTGCAAAGCAACCTCACAGATCAGTGCGACAAGAATCCCCGTTAGCCCGATGAGTAAGAATCTGCGGCGTCCGAATCGTTCGACGAAGAAGGCACAGAATATATTGCCAGGAAACGTGGACGTGACCCAAAGGGAGCTCAGGAGTAACGGCCAATAGCCGCTCATCCCAAGACTGACGTACAGGAGGACACCTAAGACAATGTTAGGAATAGCTTCAAGAGAGCGGCGGTATACAAACCATAATTCGCAATGATGAGCACCCCAGTGAATTGGTTGTTCCACATGAGGAGGAAGGCCACCAGTGCACGTCGGCGGTTGGCCGGTGTCCGGAACACCTCAAATCGGGACGTTGACGACCTGATCTGCTGGTCAAGCTCCACCTGCTTCTTCATCTGATAGAACTCTTTGCGCGCGAGTGTGTCGTGCGGATCTCCCTTGGTTCTGTGCAGGCGTTTGAGAACCTCATGAGCTTCGTCAACTCGACCGTTCATCATAAGCCACCGCGGGCTGAATGGCAGCCATGGGGATCCGAGGAGCAGAAGCAGTGCTGGGGCCATCTGAAAGGCAATCGGGAATCGCCAGGGAAAGGAAGATGGTGAGCCGCCGCTGGAGATGAAGGATACACCAAACCCAATCCAGGCTGATAGCGAGTAACCCATGGCGAACATAACGCCGTGCATGGAGACCATGAATCCTCGAGATTCGGGAGTGGAAACTTCAGCTTGATACATAGGTATGCAAGTCACCAGGGCGCCAATGCCAAAGCCGTTGATCAAGCGGCCTACCAAAAACATCGCATTGTTGACAGCACCGGCACATATGGCAGCACCGACGACCAAAACGGCAGCCGCAACTTGGATAGTCTTCTTCCGACCAAGTTTGTCGGCCAGGTAGGCGCATGCTAACGCTCCGATAGCAGAACCGGCAGAGTTGACACCATTGAACGCCCCGATGTACTGAGCTGTGCGGCTATAGCCTGGTTCTCCTTGAGGAGCGAGGTGAAGGGACTCCTAGAAGCTAGGTTGGCCGATTGTAGAGCTGGTGAAAAATGAATGTCTTGTTACATGAGAGAACGGTTGCATATATCATACCCAATAATGGCCATACCATAAGAGCATGCTGTTGACCCTAATGCGACGTAGATGACAACAGCAAGGTTGAAAGCATTGGGGATGAGCTTCCCCATGGTGAGAGTGGAATGTGGCTCCAAAGGGACGAGAATTGATCAAGATATGGTGTGCCAAAACTTAATGCTGTCCTAAGTCTGAGAGCATCTTCAGGAAAGGGCGCAGAGGAATCGACAACCAGAACCACGACCGTCTTTATAGCTTCACGAAAGGACGTGCATGACAAACGCCCAGCTTCGAACTATCCAAATCAACTCCGACGTACTCCCACCCAACATCAATCACATGTCCGATACGCAAACTCTTGGTTCGGTCTCAGGACCGTTGAAGTCAATATGCGAGCTTCTCTTGAATGACTGGTTGACGACTGCATTGAGTTAGCACACCTGTCCAGATCCAGTTATTCGGACGACCAAGTCTCAAGTTCATGGCGTGCCTAGGCCCTGACACATCAAACTTCGAGCCATGCATGCTTGACTTGCGACAAGGATGAATATGAGGAGGCCTGGACGAACTGGGTACCAATAGGCTTTGCTGACCAGGGCCATCATGGTCGACAACCGCTTCCGCTTGACTAGTGATTGAGTCAAACAGGTCGAGAAAAGAGCAAAGGTCTGGGTTCTACTTGACATGGGTCCGATAGTAAGTAAGTTCTTCGTTGCCCGCTTGAAGATTGGTTGGTGCGGGGGTTGACCTCGAATCCCCAGACTTTGTGGAGACGTGGGACAAGGCCGGATCTCGAAACAGCTAAAAGCGCCTGTGCTTCACGTTTCGAGCGAGCCAACCAGCAAGCGCGGAGCAATTTCCACCGGAACGTCCCAGCGGGACACGAGCAGATATACGAGTTGGTTGAAAGTGCTGGAGTACTGTGATTGCATGCCGACGGCGTGTGGTGACTTTGTGTTAAGTTAGTCCATTCTCTGGAGCGGCTGCCCTCGTTTGTTTGCTCCACCGCGCTCTCGAAACCCTGTCAGTTCATTATAGGGGCAAAGATAACCGATCACGAATCATCCAGTAGATGGCAGCGGCGGCAGTGACTCGCCTGATCTGACACGACATTGAAGTGAGTGCTTAGCATGCTACCCGCGGTAAGGCCTCGTTTGGAAGCATGTCTCGATATAGGGGCATACTGCCTGGCGTCAGCCTTTGCTTAGACGTAAGACCTTCGAAGACAAATCTCGAGAAGCAAGCAGGGATCGGTAATGGTACGCCAGATGGTCAAAGCACTTCTCGAACAAGCGGATCTGGGGACTGTCAGTGATTTCTTGTGCTTCGGTATGGTCCCCCGGAACTCGTGCAGTACGCCAGGATTACTGGCTCATTGGTGCTGTCCCAGACGAAATTACAGTCAGGCCTCCATGCGAAAGGAGTTACTTGGGCATCAAACCAGTTATCTCGAACTCAATGATAGAGGACTGTAAATGGGCGCGGAAAAACTCAAATCGGGCAGACCTGAGTTCACCTCCGGTGGAAGCGAGTCAACGGCAAGGATGGGGACCCCGGACTTCGAGACATCCACGACACCCCAAGGGTACATTGAGTGACCATGCGCTGCTGCAAACTGTCAAAATTACAGCATATTAGCTCCATCCTTGGAAGTCTATCCAGGAACACGCGCTGATACGTACCTAGGTAGGTTATGTCTTGCATAACTGCAGAAATCTGGGGCAAGTTCGGATCATGATCTGCTGTACAGCTCATTGTTCCTCTGCGCCCCCACCTTACGCCTTTTCCGCCTCAGCGTCGACCCCGTTGTCGTTGGCATGATTGTAGTTTACCAGGCATCCCGAATGATACGGGGGTGGACTGTGTGCACTCATTGGATGCATAGCTTGCCTACTTGGAAATTCATATGTTTCTGTGGCACCGCGAGTCGTGTAGAATGCAGGATAAGGCAAAATCAGGAAAGTGGAGTCTGGCGTACTAGCAGCGTAGGGAGCGGGTAGCAGGATAGATCGAGGGAATCGAGGGTGTCGAAACGTTGCTGAAGTTCCGCGATCACAGTCGAAGATGGCGAGGATGCTGGGTACCACCAGAAACGGCTGAAGATCCTCTCCTGCGACTTCAACAGCTCCACTAGCTCGGTGGTCGACGGTACTTGTCGCGTGGTAACGTCGTCGTCATAGCCAAGATCAGCCCGGACTTCCACAAGGACGAAGATGGGAATTGTGGTTCAGAGATACTGGTGTCGGAACCGGAAAGGGGGTCGAAGGTGAGCATGAGCTTACTGTCTTCACGGTCTGATGTACCTGATTCCAGTACCGACGAAGGGCGCAACGAAAAGCTATCCAAGCATTCTCCTCCCTTTCTCCTCGTTGCCCGTATCTTCTCCGCGGAATCGGAGTCCCGATCTTCGACGTTATACCGACTTGTAAAGTCTTCGGTCCGCATCAGGTCGATGGAGTTTGGTCTAGCTTGACGCATATGGGGGTGGCTGATGGGGGATAGATGAAGGTAGCCGGGGTCAGGACGTGACCTAGTCGCCAAAGATGAGGAGGACGAATAATTTGCTGTGGGCAAAAATTTCCGAAGCGAAGGTAAGCCACCTGCAATGTAGACAACCCTCAGAAAGTGAAGGATGCAGTTCTGCTCGTCAAGGACTTCGTCATGGTCCAGCACCAGCTTACGAGCCACTAGTAGCCGGTACAATTTGACTACTACGCGAACCCACGAACCAAGACCTGAAGAAGGACGCGAACCGTGGAGCGTTAGGTCTCGGGACTTACGAAGTACCTCAAGCCATACAACCGTGTCCATTGAATCAATGGTCTCAAGACTTGGGAAACAGATACTCTCCATAATAGTACGCCACGCTAGGGTCTTCTCGTAGTTGCCGATAAAGTAGGCGTGACGGCGTAAGCGGTGGGCGTAGGTCTTGCTGTAGGAGAGACAACAGCTAGAGGTGAGCAAATACAGGTCCTCAAAAAGGTGGTCTTCGAGCGCTTCATCTGCGACATCCGGAAAGAGCTCGAGGAACGTCTCGGTCGTGAACGGGAAGAAGTTCTCCCCCAGTTCGAAGCACTTGGACTGTAGTGGTTGAAAGGCACCAAGATGTACCCACATCAGTCGAAGCGTGCCATCGCTGGGCGATCGTGTGCACATGACATTGTCAGGCCGATAGTCCGTGTAATTCAAGCCAGCTAGTTGCAGAGACAGGGTGAGGTAGTTTGCACTTCTTAGAAGCGTACACGCCTCGTCTACGGTGCTTGGTACGAGCTGCTGGAGATCCACGGGCTGCACCCTCGCACGCTCGTGCTCATTGAGACGACTAACGTCGAGGACCTTGTTGAGCGGATAGCCCGAGATGCGCTCCATGACGATGGCGCCGAACTCAAAATGACGTCGTAGGTGAGAGAGCCGCTGAGGGGTTACCGTATTGCAGGCAGTGGTAAGGATGGCCTGGCTGCGCGGACAAGGTACGTCGGGTAATGCATCGACCAGCTCGAACATCGACTTTTCGTGCAGGAACATATTTTGCGATACGATCCAGAAAAGGCCTCGCGCTCTTCTTCTGTCGGTGTATCCATGACGCCAGATTGCACTAGACGACGGAGACAGTCTTTGTCTGTAAAGATCTTCTGATATAGGTTCCCGACCAGCCACTCTCGTCCGTTCTCATTTCGCGGCAATTCCGAGGCAAGACCGGCACACCAATCAGGCAGACTCGAAAGTGGGCGTAGGATCTCGTGACGGAGCTGGTCGAACTGACCGCTACAGATGTACCGCAGCATGCGAGTGGCGTTAGCGGGCGTGAAGATTGAGAGACCAGAGGAGTCGAGAGGGAGGCTGCATTGTTCCCGGAGTCGAAAGGAGACGCGAGGATCGAATGCCTTGACAACAAACACATCATCGCCCGACAGACAGCTAACGGAGGCGATGAAGACATGTGCCATCGAGTTATCGAGGGTCGAGAGGTGTTGCACCATCACCTCATTACCATCATGGTCTTGGAAGCGGAGCTCACGAGCTTCGGAGCTCTGCTTATTGCGCCTTTCGAGAGCATCGAGCGACGGATCCGAAGTAGCCGTGGACGGCTCGAACAAACGGAACCACGTCGAGACATCAACGTGGGCACCTGGAGAGTTCTGCATCTGTGGGAGGCAGAAATGATCGGGAGGCTGCCACCGATGAACACGTTGGCCTACCTCTGGGATTGAGACGGATTTGCGATAGGAGCGTTTGGGAAATGGGTGAAAGTCCTAGAAATCATGAATTATGTATACGCGAGGAGGAGGACCGCGTTGCCCAGAGAAAGAAAGACTTTTGGATCCAGGTAAATACCTAACTTATCTGAGTGGAGTAGTCTGAATGATTCATATTCATGACACTTTCCTGGTACTGGACATGCGATGAGTTCAGTCATCTAGTTTTTTTTTACTGAAGATAGCAAACCCTGAGGACGCATCGAGTCGTGTTAGAAGGGACATGAATAGGTATTGATAGAAGCCAGGCTCCGCATGGCAGGACGCTACACTGATCCGAAGGCCTGATGGAATCCGACGCCGATCATTCTGTCCTTCAATAAATGTCTGGAGAGAGGGCTCTGTCAAAAGCCAACATCAGTCATGTTTCGCAGACTCGAAACGTTGGAAGAAGTCCCAAAGTACATGTGACGCTGTCAAAAGGAAGTGCTTGTCTTGCGGAAAGTAGTGGGCGGATTCGGGATATTATTTCTGGGGAGCATGGTCAGCGCAAAGACTTCACCATAGACATTTGATTCACCGTTGCCTTGGCATCACGACGCGCCAGACGCAGTTGAACCCCAGGCGCGACGGAGTTGTTGGAACTTTTGACCCGCAGGCGGAATATCGTCCCAACTTCGACCTGGCAAACAGACAACGCTTGTACAGCATTGCCAGTGCAGGACCATTGCTAGCTTTTCAATGACTAGTCTTCAAGATTGCTGACCGCAAGCGATCTCCCTCTCTCTGGAGGCCAACAGTACTCCCCCGTCACTCTTTCAACTTGCCCACTCCGACTCGGTCTCCATCAAACCCGCATGTTACTCCTTCTCCTCCTCCCGCCGAAGCAAGACCACCGCTCTCAGCCAGCCTTCCAAGACTGAGAATGGCCTTCAGTTTCGCGAATGCGGCATCCGGCTCTTCGGGGTTCGGTACACCAAATAACGCAAACGGAGGGTCAAATGTCAAAGACGGAGCAGAATTGCAGGAAATCCAGACGAACGAGTTAGGTTTCGCTGCTCTTAATGGCGAAGCCAAGCTCCGGCTACTGCCTACGCCATGGCCGTCCGATGCACTTCCTCCGCCAACCTCGTCGCTTCTCAGCATCGCTTCAACAAAAGGACTTCTAGCGGCCGCCGGTCCTGACGCTTTGTACATCACGTCTACCGAGAAAGTCAGAACAGCATTCCAGTCTCCAGACCCGGCAAAGGACGAGAAAACAAGACCGTATACAGCGGAGATCAAGATACCGCAGGCTCGTCTGTCGCAGGTTGTCTTCTCAGCAGATGACAGTGTCCTAGTAGTCTCTGGCGAACAAGATGGAGGAGTGGCAGCTTTTCAGGTTGACAGTCTCATCAAGGGTCGACTGGACCCTGCCGTGCAAATACCCACGAATGGCCAGAGCCTGCGCGCTCTTGTCCCGAATCCGGTCCCTGAATCCGCTGAACTCTTTGCGCTCATTACCACAACCGGCAATCTGATGCTGCTCGATCTGAAGGCCGGGTCAATGAGGTCAGGGAGCAATGGTGTCGTTCTGAAAGACGGCGCGAGTTGCTTGTCATGGAGCAACAGAGGTAAACAACTGGTCGTCGGGTTGGCAGACGGCACAGCAGTGCAAATGAAACCTGATGGGACAGTAGTGGCACAGATTCCGAAGTCCACGTCTATTCCACCAGCTGTACATGTCTCCGGAATCTCGTGGCTTGAGAACGACACATTCTTGGTGATCTACACACCCAATGACACCAGTGATGGTATTCAACCGTCAGATTACTATATCGTCAACCGAGAACCGAAAACCACAAATTATACCTTTCAGAAACTGCCCGAGGTACTGGCCCCCTTCGGTGTCGAACGACTGCCATCTACACATTTCATTTCCAGGCTGAGGAGTTTCCCACCCCAACTGCAAGATCTCCTCATAGTCACAGCCACAACAGCTACCGATGTCGGTCTGCTTTCAAAATCGGACAAACCACTATCGCAGGAGGATCCGATCACATCGGCTTTTACCTTCACGACGATAGAGGACGATACGCGTCGTGCCCAACTACCGTTGACCCCGGATATGCAAGATACCTCGCCCATAGGTATGGCTGTGGATTTATCCAGCACGGAGAAAGTTCCAAATCCCATTCCGTCCGAGGCGGAGATCCTCGAGACAGCAGGCCCTGTGCCTAGCTTGGTGGTATTGAACAACGAAGGGATACTGGTAGGATGGTGGATCATTTACAACGATTCAGTCCGTCAAGGGACCACTTTCCCTGGCCTCGCAGCTACACAAGCTGCTAGAGGATCCACCACCACAATCGAGCCTTCTTCCTCTACCACTACTCCAGCACAACCTAGCAAGTCTGAGCAGACGAGCAATACAAATCCCTTTGCACAACCTTCGGCGTCCAGCTTCCCTGCTTCAAATGCTCAACCCAACAACTCTGGATCAACAAGCACTGCAAGCCCCTTTCTCAAGTCCTCAACGCCAACTTTTGGTAATGCGTCTGCGCCGACTGGCTTCGGCGTGCCAAATGCTAAGCCATTTGGTACTTCATCACCAATTGCGGCCGACAAACCTTCATGGGCTTCTACTGGATTTGGTGTTGGTAGTAGTGCTGCATCGAGTGGCCCGGCCTTCGGAAAGCCATCTTTTGGCGCAGCGACACCCATTGGGGCAAAGCCAACCCCAACGTTTGGATCAGCTAATGCTCTTGGAAGTCGGATACCGACTTTAAGTCAGCCTTCGAGCATGAGCGGCACCACGACGTTTGGTCAGCCAAGTCCAGCTGGCGTTGGCTCATCTGCCAGTCCATTCGCCCGTTCTGGTGACGCATCCAACGCTTCAGGTTTTGCGTCGTTCTCCAAAGCGGGCGGCTTCTCTTCCTTTGCTAGTGGCAATGCGGACAAGAAAACTCAGAGTCCATTTGGTTCGGCAGGTGGAAAGAGTCTGTTTGGTGAACAACCGAAGAGCACTTTTGGCGCAGACAAGCCTACTGCATCACCATTTGCAGCGAGCAAGCCTGCTGATGGCCAAAGTACCTTCGGTAACGCTGGCGCTTTCAAAGTGCAATCATCATTTCACGGTGATGAAAGTGCCAAAGACGATCTTCCAAAGCCCAAAGAGTCGAGCGGGTTTGGTTTCGGCACCTCTCTCGGCGACATCCTGAACAAACCCAAAGGCGCATTGTCGCCTACACATGATAAGGAAGCTGACATGGACGACGACAGCCCCCTCAGCGAACCTGACTCAGAAAAAGAGGAGACCCCGGCCAGACCTTCGCAAAGCTCCTTTCAACCTCCACAGAGTTTAGTTACACCTCCTGCCACCCTCTCTCAGCCGAAGACTACACCTGCGCCGCCTGTCTCAAGTCTTTTCGGCCAAACTCCTCAAGACACTAAAACTCCACAGCCTCAGGCGACGACCCCAGCATGGTCCTTTGGGGCCAGGCCGTCTACAACACCAAAAGAGACACCAGCGCCCGCGCACGCGCCCATCTTCGGTACTAAAAGTGCTACGGATGAGACACCCGCTGCAGTTCAGAAGAGCGTGCCATTTAAGCCATTTGCTAACGTGCAGGAAGCGCCAAAGATTAAAGAAGAACTGCCAAGTGATGAAGAATCGGTCGATCTGAAAAACATACCGGAGGCACCTCTCCCGCCCGATCCTGAGAGCAAACCACGGTTTGCGTCCGGGGATGCTTCCGGGTCTTCACATGGCTCCAAAAGCTCGCCAGAAGATGCCCCATTACCGCCGGCCTTCCTTCCTGTTCCGAAAGCCGGCCACGACGAAGATGAGCAGCAGGAGTTGCCGAGTGATGAAGAGGATGAAGAGGATGAAGAAGAAGATGACTTCAGTTCCGATTTTGAAGGAAGTGCTGAAGATGTCACAGGCGAGCTTAGTCCCGAGGACGAAGCAACGGCCGAGCAACACGACCAAGTTCAGACCTCTCCTGAAAGTTCGTTCAAACCTGACGGCAGAAGTCCTGAAACGAGCCCCACTGGAGGTTTGTTCACCAAGGACACTTCGAAAGGGATTCCCCAGAAATCTGCTCGACCGCTATTTGGTGAGGTCGGTACTGCACCGGTCTTTGCTCCACCCAAACCGCAACAAAGTCCTCGCTCCCCGAGCCCAGTAAGGCATCTCTTGACAACAGAGGGGCTGAGGGTCGATCCATCCAGATCTGTCAGCGCACCAGCTCACCACAGCTCTATCGTGGACCAGAGAAAAGCCGAGTATCAAAAATCCGCGCTTGCTGCTCAAGCTGCGAAGACGAAGGAAGGGGAAGCAGTGAAAGAAAAGGCTCGACGCGAAGAGATTGCCCGCCAAAAGGCACAAGAGGAAGCTGAGCAGCTCCAGGCTCTTGAAGACGATGAAGACGAGAGACTACGACAGGAGCTTGAGCGACCGATCTCACCAACACAGGATCTGGATGACTTCATTACGTACCAGCCGAAACCGCAAGACGAAACCACGAAGACCGGAATTCCGGCACAAATTGAGAGACTCTACTCGGACGTCAACTCGATGGTTTACACTTTAGGCATCAATTGCCGCTCCTTGTCAGCCTTTTTGCAATACCAACAACCTGAAGCTACCAATAAGTCTTGGCCGTCAGTCTTGGAGTCCGAAACACCTATGGATGCTCTGAACGATGAGTGGCTCTTGACCGATATCTCACGACTTCACGAGGGACAGGCGGCGCTCTCCAAGCTCCTCGCCGAAAGCCAGGTTGACGATTTTGGTGGAAAAGTCCAACAGTGTCAAGCGCTCATTGGCCGCGACTTGTTTGAGCTGAGGACGAAGCTCACATCGATACGCAAGACCGTACATGCTCTATCCGCCTCCGACAGTGCCATTAGTGCGCCGCTATCTGCGGAACAGTCCTCTATCCAGCACGATCTCCGCAAGTCTTTCACTTCGGTCCAAACCAAGCTTGTCCAGGTCGAAGATTGTATTTCCATACTCCGAGCCAAGGTGGCTCAATCTGCGCCAACAGAAACAGGCAACAGACGTGATAGTATGATTGGGAGAACACCGTCACAGAAAAAGCCGACTGTTGAAGCTGTAACGAAGACGGTGGGGAAAATGATGTCAATGGCAGAGCAAAAGAGTGCAGATGTTGATCTTCTTGAGGCTCACCTGAAGCGATTGGACCTGTCCCTAGCATCTTCCAGTAACGGCAATGGCGATGTGGTGAACAACTCGATCACCGTGACAACACCACTGCGGCTCAGACGCTCAGTCGGTGGTAGCAGTCCATCGAGCATCTACCATACTCCAGATTCCAAGTTCGGCGGCAGCACTCGCTCTAATAAGAGCTTCAGGATAAGCCAGAATGGGGGACTCGCTTTGATATCAGCAGAGGACAAGGAGCGATGGCAGGCTCAAGCACACCGTCGCAAAGAGGCTGCAGACGTGTTGAAGAGTGTTCTTGAGCAAAAGCGGAGAAAAACAGCGGCTAAGCGATGAGACCGCTTTGTATGAGATTGGCAACCCACTTTTGAGTTATGAAGCCAGGTCTTTGGAAAAGACCTCTCAAAAGAAGTCGGTCCTTTGTGTTACCTAGCGTTATCGATGTATGAGATAGCAGAAACCGAATGACTGAGGCGCCGTGTGGAAGCACCAAATTAATTGTAGATGATCGATTAGTACCTAACTAGGTGACAAGGGGTGCAGGGCGCTGTGTCACGTGGAACATGGACCTCCTCTTGGCTGCCAGTGAAATGATCAAATCTCGCTCCTCCTTCCCCAAATTCCAAACGAAAGAAGGCGGTCGCGTTTTCAAGTTTGACAGAAAGTCTTGGTCAAACGAGGAGTATCCTTCGACTCGACTTCGTTGTTGCTCTTTGCCCTCTCCTTTCATCTTCTCTATCTCATTGTTGAGCACACCTGCCACCCAACCGTCGACATCATCTGCGGTTTCAGCGCTCATACTTCTCATACTCTTGTTGAACCCTGCCTGTCTGCAGTGTGGTGGCAGCTGTCAACACCAGGCCTGAGACCTCAAACCTCCCACGCCTCTTAATCCAATCCTTGCAACTGCACTACACTTGTCTTCTCTCTTGCTTCAAAGACACCTAGAAGCCATCCGAGTTAAGTGCAGATTCACCCTTTACCTGCTGGGATACGGAGATCGGGAATACCCTCAAGGCGTTGCTTTACTCCAACTTTCACCTCCTCTTCCTCCTCGTTCACCACCTTCCTACACCTACGACCACAACGTTGAAGAACATTTCTGCACCCGCCTGCATTCAGAGCCTGACCTCCTTTCCCTGCACCTCTTGCAAGGTTTCCAGAGCACGCAGCTTTCCTCAGTCTGTTACCACTCCCAGCACGAAAACTCCATCACCGTCCATTCACAAGTCTCCTTCGTCGCGTTTGGCACCAAGAATCCCCAGCCTGCACCAGCAAGTTTTCTTTCGACACCCCTGGTGTACATAAGAGCAAAAGAGAACAATAATAAAGACCTTGACCTGAATTTGTCCCTCTGGGTGTGATTTCCAAGTCACGCGACATGTCTGCATCACCCACGTCGACCACCGCAATGTCTTCAGCGAAGCGACCCCTGGAAGATCCCTCCTCCCCATCGGCCCCAACTGACCTACCAGAAGCAAAACGGCCAGCTCTTGATAAGGTGGTCAAGGAAGAAACTGCAGTGGAAGGCTCTCACTCAATCGACGGTGCTGTTGCTGAGAGCACAATACCCAGAGAAGAGCATGCTTTACCTGCACCAGTCACAAACGGAGCTACCGTATCACACGCAGAAGTCCCTGCTCTGCCAGCAGCAAATGGAGGTGCATCCTTGCCACCTGCAGATGCCCTGCCCCTTCCTTCTACAGCATCCCAGTCTGAGCGAGCTACGTCTCAGGCGCCTTCTACGACTCCACAGGATGAGACGAGCTGGATTCACATTCGTGCTGTAATTTCAAGCGCAGAGGCTGCAACCTGCATTGGAAAGGGTGGCGAGAACGTCACGCAGATTCGAAGACTTGCCGGTGCAAAATGTACCGTCAGTGACTATTCTCGCGGCGCTGTCGAACGGATTTTGACAGTTAGTGGGGCCCAAGACGCCGTTGCGAAGGCATTCGGTCTCATCATTCGCACTTTGAATAACGAACCGCTTGAAGCCCCCTCCACGGCGCAGTCCAAGACCTATCCCTTGCGACTACTCATTCCACATATCCTTATTGGGTCGATCATTGGCAAGTCTGGTGTTCGTATTCGAGAAATCCAGGAGGCTTCTGGAGCTCGACTGAATGCATCTGACACATGCTTGCCACTTTCCACTGAACGGTCCTTGGTGGTGTTGGGCGTTGCCGATGCTGTTCACATTGCTACATACTATGTAGCTGTGACGCTGGTCGAGCAGCTGACGGAACGATTCGGCGGTCCCGCTGCCTCGGCCTACGCAACCAGGAGTGGTGGTCCTGCTGGTGTCGTTCCTGGTGGCATGCAGGTGGTGCCATATGTACCTCAACCTGCCGGAGGTCAATATGGCCATCCTGACATGTACAAGAGACACAACACCCAGCCGCCTCAGCGTATGCCACCACAGCCTTATGGTGCTCCTCAAATGCACATGCCTCCTCAGCAACCATATGCTCCCAACGCCGCACCTTATGCGGCCACACCGCGCACGCCCAGTTATGGCGGCGCCATGCCTCCTCAGCCAGCGGCGGCGGCCTATGGACAAATGCCACCTCAACCAGGGCCACATGGCCAACCAGCACAACCAGCTCACGCCATTCCGGGCCAGCCCATCACACAGCAGATATTCATTCCCAACGACATGGTCGGAGCTATCATCGGCAAAGGCGGCGCCAAGATCAACGAAATTCGGCACCTCAGTGGCAGTGTCATCAAAATCAATGAACCTCAAGACAACAGCAATGAACGATTGGTCACTATCACCGGGACGCAAGAATGCAACCAAATGGCCTTGTACATGCTGTATTCGAGATTGGGTGAGTCCAAAACGTGAACAGTCACAGCTTCAAACGGGGACAGGCTAACAATGAATGTAGAAAGTGAAAAGCATCGCATTTAGGTCAACGACTCCGGATGTTGAGCCCGGTATTCTGCTAGGCTTCTTTGTGGAGGACGATACTTGATTCTTCGGGGAACAGGGGACTGCTGGAGCTGGGACGATATGATGAAGGTCAAAGTCGTTGCATCATGTTGCCATGATGGGACAGTGGATCGAGAATGAAAAGTAGTCGAGTGATTTTCAGCAGGCCGAATCAATCGTCCTGGGTCAGAGATGATAATTCCTCGGCCAAATTAATACTTGTATCATCATAGATTGCCTTATCAAAAATCCATTCGCCTTGCTTTCAAGCACCTCATTCTATGGGCACGTGTATTGTATATTCGCCGCCGAGTGCGGAAAACCACTGTCTGGCCCATTGTGGATCTTGACCGTTCAATTGGCTCAGCAGTTGCGGGGAAAAAGAATTGCTTGTGCTGCCGTCGTGGAGGCGAGGCCAAAAATTTCCGCAAATTCATTTATGGTGATTTGCTGAAACAGAAGAGTTTTCTCTTTACCATACTCGACGTTGCTCTTGCTTATTGATCTCGAAACTCAAACACCATGGCGTCGACACATCACCAGCAGCCCCCTTTCCGGGCCGAGCATATGGGATCCCTCCTCCGACCCCAGAAGCTGTTGGATGTAAGAGCGACTATCCGCGACAAGAACATCTCTCCCGAGGAAGCTGGACTTCCTGCCGTTGAGAAGGAAGCTGTTGCACAGATCGTCAAAACCCAGCGCGAGTTGGGGTTCAAGGGTGTGAACAGTGGAGAGTTTAACCGCACTCGGTTCTGGGGACTGTTCTGGGACGAGCTCGACGGAACGATACGTCTACAGGATGCAGAGGCCAGCATGTTCCGACTGTACCACCCGGACGTGGTCAGTCTGATTGAAAAGGACCGAAAGGTCATGCCTGGAGACTCTGTCATTGCTGGAAGCAAGATCCGCCACAATGGTACCGAGTCAAATCTCCATGAGCTCAAGCTGGTGCAAGCTTCTGTTCCCAAGGAGGAATGGGGCAACATCAAGCTTACCATGATTACACCTTCAGTAAGTGTTTGCGAACATACTGACTCGGGGTGGTTGTATGCATTGTTGTCCAACTGACTGTGGCTAACTCGTGGGTTTTTAGTGGTTCCACATGAGGTACAAGCAAGGCCGAGCATACAAGTCGGAAGCATACCAGAATGAAACCGAATACTTCACGGATGTCGCTGCCGCCTACTCACGAGAGTTGGAGGTTCTGTACGAAGCTGGTCTCCGAAATGTACAATTTGACGACCCCAACCTTGCTTGTGAGTATCAAAAAATCCCCTCTTGACGTTAAAGATGGAAACTGATTGTCATGACGCAAAGACTTCTGCTCCACTGCCTTCCGAAAAGGCTGGGAAGAAGACAAGGACAACGACGGCACGGTCGACGACCTTCTTGACTCCTATATCAAACTATACAATGACTCGATATCCAAATGCCCGGCAGACATGCACACGGGAGTCCATCTTTGCAGAGGCAATTTCATTGGAGGCAGACATTTCTCCGAGGGATCTTACGATATCATCGCCAAAAAGCTGTTCGAGAACCTCAACGTCAACACTTTCTATCTGGAATACGACACCCAGCGAGCAGGCGGCTTCGAGCCCCTCAAGTATCTGCCTAAGAACAAGAATGTCATCATCGGCTGTATCAGCACGAAGCTGCGGGAACTGGAGGACAAGGAGAAGGTGAAGGAGAGAATCTACAAGGCTGCCGATTCCATTGCGGAAGGATCTGGCCAGTCACAGAAAGAGGCATTGAAGAGAGTCGGTCTCAGTCCTCAGTGTGGTTTCAGTACCCATGAAAGCGGATATCCGCTGAGTGATGACGACCAGGCGGCCAAATTGACTTTGGTGCGAAAGATCGCCGATGAGGTCTGGGGAGAGCCTTGATCTGTGTAAGAAGTATGAGCACCCTAAGAGCTTGCATGAAAGAGTGAGTATGTTGTCCGCCAGTGGCTTTTCAACAAAAGCTGGATTAGACAAAATGATTGGTCGCTTCGATTGGGTTTCAACACGATATCCCACGGAGTGATAAATGGGATCGGGTTATCTTTATATATCTTACCAAGTACGGTATCCGAGCAGTGAATGAAAGCAATGATCACGATGATCGTGGATGGAGGGGATGGCAACGTTCACGAGGACAAGCCTATCCCTCTAAGAATCTCGGATGGATGCCGAGTATTGCCTCCCGGGAAGAGCTGCACCGAGCAAGACTTAAGCCGAGAGACGCCAATGCCTTGGCCCTACCCAAAGGATGTGACAGGACTTCGGTAACTGGACGGTTTTCCCCCAATCCCCGCTATTCATCTGCCCCAAGCACCTTCGCAACCTCTTGACCCCCACAAAGCTCTTCGGAATCATTCCATTCTTCAACCTGGCGGGAGAACTTGGTCGGACTTCGAGGCGACTGCTCAAGCCATATGGACATGACAAGACGTCTGCCATCTCTGCTACCTGGTCAAGCTGGGCAAGCTGAACCAACCACCTCATACCGTACGGTCGAAACGCCGTCTTTGGCCGTCGGCATATGAGTGATCATGTGGACGCCGTGCTTTCGTGACCTCCAGCTCCTTGTAAAATGGACAAGCATATCGCGGGGCGCCCCAGTCATTGACCGCTCCAGCTCGCCCCAAACATGGAGTCGTTGCTTACCACCCCGCGCGTTTCCATAGACGTGATCAACCCAAGGACTGCATGTTCGGCGCTTGAGCCGACGGGCGATGGGATATATCCACGGCTGATCACTCCTCTCGAGGACATCCCTTTCTCTTCCACTGTTCTTAGCTTCTGAGCGACCGGAGACCCCAGCGTGCTTCGCGACACCTAGGACTTCTTCTAAGGCTTCTAGGATAAGGACTACTGTCAAGATGGCAGGCTCAATCTGGTATACGTTGGGTATAAGTGTCTTTGCCGCGATAGGCACCTTCCTCTTTGTATGATCGCCCCTCTCCGACCGCTGGCGCACTTGCTCATGACGACCACAGGGTTTCGATACTGGCATTGCCACGACAAGTGCGTTTGAAAATCCATGCCCTGTAGCATCATCCCGCACCAGACTGACAGACGTGTTTAGCCATTGCACACGCCAGCTTTACTGACTACATGCACCATCCCAACAAAGGCTTGACTGGCGCGGTAAGCATGGCCTTATAGATCCTGTGGAGACACCGTCGACTAAGTGTTCTACCAGGTCGTATCCGTATATATCGCCGGCGAGGCTGTGGGAGCTCTCACCCAGACCTTCATCGGCGATAAACTCGGCCGCATCCGATTCATGCAGCTCATGTGCGTGGTCGTCACCATCGGCACTGTGATACAGACAGCGGCCGTCAACATGGGCATGTTCCTTGCTGGTCGTGTGTTGGCTGGATTCTCTGTTGGGTATGTATGCCATTGTCTCAAAGAGGGTCTGGAGTTGTCAAAAACTGACTATCTGGTCTCACAGCGGCCTCGTCGCCACAGTTCCCATCTACCTCAGCGAGATCTCTGCTCCTGCAAACCGAGGCCTCATCGGCGGCATCTCCGGTTGCGGTATCTCACTGGGAACAATGGTGTCCAATTGGGTAGGGTTCAGCTGCAGTTATGCGCCCTACGGTACGACGCAATGGCGCCTGCCACTCGGTGTTCAGATCCCTTGGGGTATCATCCTTTTCATCGGCCTAGCGACATTCATGCCCAATTCTCCGCGACAGTTGATTCGCAATGGCAAGATCGAAGAGGCACGTCTGCAGTTTATTCGCATTCGTCGCGATCTCTCGAGTCATGAAGTCCACGAAGAGTTCGCCCTCATGCGTGGCCAGATCGAGTTCGAGATGCACAGAGAGATCAAGTCCCTTGCCGAAGTCTTCAAGTTGTTCCGGCACAGAGCGCTGGTGTCGATTGGCGTACAGACTATGACGAGCTTGACTGGCGTGAATGTCATACAGTATTACCAGACCATTCTCTTCAAGTCTTTGGGAATCAGCAGCCACATGATCCTCGCTCTGGCCGCCGTTTACGGAACACTTGCCTTTCTATCGAATGTGCTCACCACGAGATTCCTTGCTGACCAGTGGGGTCGTCGTAAGATGATCCTGGCTGGATTGACGGGCATTATCATCATCGAGATCTATGCGTCTGTCATGCAGCTTGAGTTCCAGAACACGGAGAATAAAGTCGGCAAGGGGTTCGCGGTGCTGGGTATCTATCTGTTTGTCGTGACATACTATGGCATGTTGAACAGTACGACCTGGCTTTATGGAGCAGAGGTGTTGCCTATTGCTTTGCGCTCAAAGGTCATGGGTCTGGCCGCTGCGTCGCATTTTATCGTGAACGTCGGAAGTAAGTATCTTTCCCAACGGCATTGCCTCTTACAAGGCTTGTCAGGCTTCAAGACTCGGGCTGACTCTTCCTTCCGCCTCCAGTCACCGAAGCTGGTCCTTCAGGTATGTGATTACACAAACCAGTTTAGGTATTGTTCGGTTCGGTTGTGGCTCTAACAGATTTGTTAGCTTTCGCAACGATCAAACAGAATTACTACTACGTCTTCGTGGGGTGCTCGACGTTCTTCCTCGTCATGGCATACCTGTATTTCCCGTGAGTCTTTCCGGTTCTCCTCCCGAGCAAGGTTCTGCTGCTTGAGTAACGGTGATACTGACGATTGATCGCAGAGAGACAAAGCAGAAGACATTAGAGGAGATTGCGGCCGCGTTCGGCGACAAGGTCGTGTTGCTGGACGAAAACGAGGTTGTAGTCGAGGGGGCTGCTATGCAAGATAAAGTCGATGCTGTGCAGGTTGAGAGTGCGCCCACTGTGAAGGTTCAGCACACTTGAGCCTGGAGGTCGTTTGTCAGGAGGAACGGATGCATAAGAGGGTCGTGGTGGCGTGCGATGATTGAATGTCCACATGGTATGCAATGTGTCTTGCGTATGGGAGTAAACCCCTGCTACATAGGTGTCCTTTCTTCCGCCTATGATCTGCCCTGAATCACGCCACTCCGGTAGACTTGCATACCGGTAGACATTCTATAGAGCCTGATGAGCGCATACATATTGTGAGGATTTGTCTATCGACAGGTCCCAATGAAAGCGAGGATCTCCCTCGCTGTAATTTCAGGCTGCTCTTCAGGCACGAAATGACCACAGTCCTCGACGATGACAAGTTTGGACCTGGACTGGACCTCCGCCTCGGCTATGCCCAGAACAATCTTCATCGCCGAGCCCATGGCTTTCTCCCCGCCGATCGCGAGCACAGGCACGTCAATCTTGACCTGACTGAACTCGTCCACGTACTGTCTCGCACTTCCCGCAAAGGCGCGGTAGTAATTAAACCCGTTCGTCATGGCGCCAGGCTTGCTGTAACTCGCGACGTAGTGGTCGCGTTTCGCGCGCGTGATGCGCTCCGGGTGCACGCACTTGAGGTCGAAGAACCAGTCGAGCAGTTGGCGCTCTTTGCCTGCAGTCAAGATCTCGGGTAATTCGGGGAGAGCGTTGAATGAGAACTGCCATAGGCGGAGATTTGCTGCGTCGGGGAGCGGGTATTCGAGTGGGGGAAGTAGGCCTGGGATGCCGGCGTCGATGAATGTCACGCTCAGGAGCGACTTGGGGAATTGACATGCCCATGCGTATGCGATCCAGGCTCCAATGTCGTGTGCGATGAGGTGGTATTTGGTCTGGTCGCCTAGTTCGGCGCTCACGGTCGCGGCGAGGATATTGCTGATGGTCTTGGTCGTGTAGTCTTTCGGACTGGGCGCGGAAGAGCCCAGGCCTGGTGGGTCGAGGATCAGGACGTGGTGGTCTTGGGCGAGTAGTGGAAAGACTTCGGCGAAGGATTCTGCTGTTTGGGGCCAGCCTGCCAGACAGATGATGGGACCGCTGGTGCCCTTGTTGGCGCCGCCTGTTAGGGCGTGGATGCCGTTAGTGAGGGACTTGCTGGTATATGTCGGGTGGGACATCGTGAGTGGCAGATGAGTCTGTCTTCGATGTGTTTGTCATATTGGGATCTGGTGTGCTGGCTTTTATCGTGTTGAACGGTGAGTTATGAGTCATGTACTCGACACGGTCTGGAAGACGAGCTTTGTACGATCTGTGCATATTCAGCTGCTTGACAAGATCCACGATCTGCGCGGTGTGTTGCAAAGTTAGTAATTAATCATCCCTTTGGACTTGCGGGTTCTGCGGGTGTTGCGGAAAGTTTGCTGTCGAATTGTACGAAACGGCTCCACAGCCTCGTCGACTCCATACCTGCTTCATTTGCTCATATACCACGGGCCAAATTCAGATTTGCCCTCTTGGGAAGATTGTAAGTAACCCTACCCACTCACAAGCCATCGACCAATCTGCAGTCTTGAGTAAGGGTGCTTTCAGTGGGGACAAAATTATCAACCAAGATCCCAGAGCGGACGAATGACCAGGCTCGGCTTTGCCCAAATGCCAAATAGCTTTTGAGTGGCTTTTGAGCTGTTGAGAAGCTTGAGCATGTTGCTGCTGTTGGAGGTCGTAGTACGGTTGAATCGCTTATTGACTGGTTTCCACTTGGGGCTATCCGTTTGGGTGAACAGGTCAGACACTTCCGTGGATGGGCGCCATACACCATTCCATTACCAACATATCTTCTCTGCCTCAGGGCCTTCAAGCCGGGTGGTGGGATGTTGATCGTGTATGTCGCCGGGCGTCACTTCATTCGTGAACCTTACCTATATCACAATGGACGGCCAGATATGAATCTGGCCAAGTTCGCCGAGAGAGCTCTTGTGTACTGGTTTGGATGATCACACGAGCCTGTCGCCAGATGTGATGAAGTCTGAAAAGAAATGCATTTTCTGTACATACGGCCGCTCGGCAGCCGATAGCTCCTTACACGAACTTTCCTTGAAGCAATAACACCATATTGAGCTCCGTCTATTTTCCTTTCGAAACCACATCCTCAATCCTTTTTCGTGTCTCGTTGGCGGTCTCATCAGCCCAGTGCGTCGCCTCCTTCGCGATCCCTCTTGCTTGCCGGTATGTGTCCTTGGCAATGCTGCTAAGTTGAAGGTGTGTTTCTGCGACTGCGGGTACTCTCTTTTCATATTCCCAGATCAAATTAGACGTATTCTCCATGGTGACCGGAATCAAGAACCAGCCTGCCGTGATACCCACTGCCAATGGGAAGCTGGCTCTGATCAAGATATTCCGGTTGCGCGATACTATTGAGCCGGCAAGAGTAGCGACCAGAACGTAGATTGCTCCGGGTAGTAATTGCTCTCCAGTTTCGGCTTTTGGTGCTAAAGATGCAATGGTGTTGGCGAAGTTTGTTTCTTTCTTGAATGCCCACGTCAGGAAGTCGTTGACGGAGTTCTCGGCCAGGAGCGAATGGTGGTAGAGGAAGACCCTAGCATTCTTGACTTGCTCGGTCAATCGGTCTGTTGGGGTGGGAGAAGTCGGGTGTGGTTTGGAGTCCGTTGCTGGAGTTGATGGAATCGTGGGAGCTGTAGGTGTGGCAGGATATGATGAGTAAATGGGTTTCTTTTCTGGGAGCTGCGGAACGTTAGAAGACGTTGTCTGCGCGGGGGGGAAGTCGTACTTGTTCTTTCGAAGGAGCTTCTGCGAAAGCTGTTCGGACTTGCAGAGGTCCTTGAGTCGCCGCGGCGCCTCCGAGTACTACGAGCGCGGCTCGCCTCGACTAGACACTGTTAGCGATGGAGGATTGACCCTACTGAGGTTGCTTACAGCTCGCAGCATCTGTATACGCGCCATGTTGGCAGCAATTCAGGTGTTATCGCTGCTGGCGCAATCCGGGGGAACTTTCAAAAAGCATGCAACATGCAACTCGATTCTCCAATACGAGTAAATTGACTTAGAGCTGCTCGCGGAGAATCGGCCTTGGCCTACAGTAAACCGTGCCGCTTTAAAAAATCAGCTACACCTTGTTCTCACTACCAGGTACCTAGCACCCACCTCCACATACGCTTCATGTCACCCTCACCTCATCCTTTTCCGCAAGCAATCGAGGTAGTCGAGGTATCTGAAGATGTGAGTGCCGTTGACATGCACCCGTACCACCAAGGAATGTACCTAAGGAAGAGCAATATATGACGGTAGGGCCCAAGGCAGGTAGCGTTGAAATTCGAATTGTGCATGCACAAATAGTCGCAGCACAGGCAGCACCTGCTGGAATGTGTCAGCGTCTTTGTATTCAAGAAGCACCACAGAATACAATACAACACCTGAGTCTATCGCAGAGA
This sequence comes from Exophiala viscosa, assembly GCF_022695815.1. Taxonomy (NCBI): domain Eukaryota; kingdom Fungi; phylum Ascomycota; class Eurotiomycetes; order Chaetothyriales; family Herpotrichiellaceae; genus Exophiala; species Exophiala viscosa. The sequence goes on along the minus strand of NW_026944358.1, from coordinate 629,479 downwards.
CCTCCAGAACACCGAGACCATACGACCACTCTGCCTTCAGTATGTATATTCCACAGTACACTGCTGCTGGGATCCTCAATAACCAGATCGGAATTGAGGGTCTCCAATTCGTCGAGCGTTTGCCCCTTCCAGCCATTAAAGAAGATGAAGTCCTGGTAAAGATCCACGCCGCGTCACTTAACTATAGCGACTTGATGATCGCAGCGGTAAGAGGTCCCCGCTGCTCCATAACCCTGGGGCCCTGAAGCAAGATCACGCCCAGGGCGGCCCTGGACTGACAATGGGCAAAAAGAGACTTGTTCTTGGATCGGATGGAGCTGGCGTGGTCGGAGCTGATTCAAAGTCACTTCTTTTCACCTGGGACAGTGTGTTTGTACACATTTGACCTGCGGGCTAGCAGAGGCCGATCTACCTGGGGTTGATGATGTGGGTGCATGCCTTGGTCAGACTGTGGACGGAACACTCCGGCAATATGGCGTCTTCCACGAAAAATCTCTGGTCAGCATGCCTTCCAACCTCACCTTTCTGGAGGCTGCCACATTGTCATGCTCTGGCCTGACAGCATGGAATGCCCTCTTTGGGCTTGAAGGCACGTTGCCAAGGACTGGGGGCACGATTGTGGTGCAGGGCGCTGGCGGTGCGTCGATTGCTGCTTTACAGGTGTGCTACACCGCATTGCAACCCACCTCATGCCTCAAATCTTCCAGCACTGCAAAGGACAGTCCTGACAAGACTTCTAGTTCTCACTTGCCGCAGGGGCCACTGTAATTGCGACCACCAGTACGGAAGAAAAGGCAAGCAAGCTGAAAGCCCTGGGCGCACACCATGTGGTCAACTATCGAGAAACACCTGATTGGAGTGAACGTGTTAAGGCCCTCACACCAAATGGCAAAGGCGCTGACATAGTTGTGGACGTCGGTGGAGCTTCTACCCTTCGACAGTCAATGGAAGCCGTTCGCCGCGACGGATTGATTGCAGCCACAGGAGTTTTCGGACAGGCACCAGACGGCAGGGTCTCATCGCTACTGGACTGTATATTCTGTTACTGCACTGTCCGTGGTTTCTTCCTAGGTTCCAGAAAACAGTTTGGCAACATGAATCGTTTTATTGAGACACATGACATCAAGCCTGTCTTGGACCAGAAAACATTTGAAATGGCTTCAGTAAAGGAAGCATTCACCTTTCTGCAAGAACAGAAGCACTTCTCGAAAATTGGTATCTCGCCTTATTAGAAAGAGGCAGGTCAGAGGATAAGGTGGATCGAGCGTCGATTGAATGAGAACTCCGTCAATGAAATGTGATAGAGACCGGTGGCCTGACTACTAAGCCAGCGATAATAGATAAAAGTGTTGCCACCCCTTTCGGCTTCCCAATTGAATCTTACCTTGCTCTGCTGCCTATTCCTTTCGAGACCTTCACCATTCTACACTACAAGAACTTTCAAAATGGCGCCGGAGGCATTGACATTGGAAGAGGGTCGAAGTCAGCGAGGTCAATATCGCATCTTCGCTCTCCTCTCAGTTCTGTATGCTGCCCTGTTCATCTCGGCTGTCAACACGACCATCATAACGACAGCTCTCCCAATAATCGCAAAACATTTCCATTCTACGACAGGTTATACTTGGGTTGGCGCTGCATATGTCCTGGCCGACACAGCATCTGGTCCAGTATGGACCAATTTTTCGGATATCTGGGGACGAAAGATTATCTTCCTCGTGGCCGTCGCCCTTTTCATGGTTAGCTCTCTGATATGCGGACTCTCGACAAGCATGGCCATGCTCATTGGAGGACGTGCGCTTCAAGGTGCTGCAGCTGGTGGCATAATGTTGTTGGTCACTGTTGTTATAAGCGACATGTTCGACATGAGGCGACGAACTCTCTACCTGGGCATTTGTGATGTTATATGGGCCATCTCAGGAGCTGTTGGTCCCATTATCGGAGGAGCTTTCGCCGAGTATACCTCGTGGAGGTGGATATGGTCAGTCAACGTTCCTCTTTAAGGCCCGAATGCAACGTTCACTAACGCGGGTCAGGTATACAAACCTTCCCATCACTGCTGTCACATTCCTCGTCGTGTGTCTTTTCATGGATGTGCACAACCCCAACACTCCAATATGGCGTGGTCTAAAGGCCGTCGATTGGCTAGGGAGCATGGCACTGCTGGCGGTCACGCTGATGACTCTCCTCGGCCTCAACTTTGGCGGTGAATCGACGGACTGGACATCTCCTAAAGTTCTTGTCCTGATCGTCGTCGGTGTGGCTCTTTCCACCGTTTTCTTCCTCGTTGAGGCCAAGTACGCCAAGTATCCCATCATGCCACTCCACGTCTTCAAAAACCGCTCCAATGCTGCAACAATTGCGGTCGGGGCTCTTCATGCATTTGTAAGTGTCTGGCTGCATTCATGCGACCGCCCTGCTAACTTTTTTGTAGGCAATGATGGGTCCAGAATATTATCTTTCCCTTTATTTTCAATCAGCCAAGCTAGCGCAGCCTCTGCGATCTGGTCTTCTAGGCCTTCCATTCGTGTTCTTGGAAGGTATAGGTGGCATTGTCAGTGGGCTGATGATTCATCGCACGGGTCGATACAATGCGCTGCTTTGGGTGGGCGCAGCTTCAATGACATTGGGCTTTGGGCTGTTGATCGACCTCAAATCCTCGACTGATCTTGTCAAGATAATCATTTACCAGTCAATCGGTGCACTGGGATCCGGAATACTCATTCAGCCACCGATGATTGCCATTCAAGCGAACGTGTCACAACAGGAGACTGCCGCAGCCACGACCACGCTAACATTCATGCGTGGACTGGCCCAGGCAGTGTCTATCGTTATTGGCGGTGTCGTTTTCCAGAGTTCTATGGATGCTAAACAAGCAGAGCTTCTGAAAGAAGGGGTTCCTCGTGACGTGGCAGGGATCTTCTCGGGGCAGGATGCGCAGGTCAATGTTGATCAGCTTCGGACGATGCATAATCTCGCCCAGCAGCATCTGGTGCAAGAAGCATACGCGGGGAGCTTGAGAAATGCCTGGATTCTATATGCAGCAGTCGCAGGACTTACAATTGTTGCCTCTTACTTTGTGGGAACGCATGCCCTTTCCACCGAACACGTCGAAACGAGGACAGGTCTTGAGGAGCGGGACAGCAAAAAGTAGTCAAGACAAGCTTTTATGCCGCCTATTCGCGAGTGTCGAAAAGATCGCTTCCTATGGCCCAGGAGGCCACCGTATCTAGGTGAACGTAGTCGCCCAATGCGTATACAAGGGTTGTTCTTCACAATGATGTAGAAGCCATTGGTGATGCTAAATAGGCCACTAACTCCAAGGCCTGAAGCTACTCGTAGTTGTGAGGGATTGGGGTGCGCCTAAGGCGGCGTCAACTTCGCCTATTCTGGATCGGCAAATCGACTCGCTTCACTTGAGTTTGCATTTGCATATGCACATCTCCGTCATCGTTGCAGCCGGGGTACGATAAACACAGTGAAGGAGTCGCTTTTTGGTGGGTGTTGCACAAGGAGTATACTCCTTGCGGCTGCCGCCCTCAATCGATTCCTGTTTCGTAACATGCACAAGGTCCTGCGGCGACAGCCATGGACTTGTGCCAAATGCCTCCGCAGGCAGCAAAGACTCAATTCGACGGCGACTGGTACGGCGGCGGCGCAAGAACGTCCCTTCGAATCTGCCTATATCCACGGCTCTCCTGCGCGACATGGCGATAACGCACAGTTGCGGGAACTCTTCAACAACAAAGGCAGCTGGCAGACGTCGGCAAAGAAGAGCTCGGGATTGATAGGGAATGCACATTTGACGACACCACAGGGCTTTCAGAAGTTTGCGGAAAGGTCGCTGGCACAGTGTAAAAGACTCGTGGAGAGAACATTGGCAGCTTCGACGCTCGAACAATACAGAGCCATCCCCAAAGACCTGGACCGACTTAGTGATCTGCTATGTCGGGTCATAGATCTCTCAGACTTCATTCGAAGTATTCATCCGAATGCAGCTGTTGCTGCAGCTGCTAGTGCCTCGTACTCGCTCATGTTCCAATACATGAACGAACTCAACACTACCACCGGGCTCAATACACAGCTGAAGAAGGCATTGAATATGTCCGAAGTCACATCGAACTGGAGCGATGAGGAGAAGATGGTTGCAAAACTGCTAATCAAGGATTTTGCAAAGTCTGGCATTGATCTACCCGACAAGCAGAGGCAACAATTCGTGTCTATATCGAACGACATCGCTCAGATAGGGACTGATTTTGTCAATCAAATGGAGCACGCAAGGGATCATATTGCCTTTTCAGCTCAACAATTGAACGGCGTGGATCCGACCTTGATCCGAGGCCTCAAGTCCTGGAGCAGAGCCCAGATCCCCGTCTACAGTCCAGCGTCGAAGATGATTCTGAATTCTGCAAATGACCCTTCGACGAGAAAGCAGATTTATGTTGCTGAAAGAACGGCGTCTCGACAGACTATTGCGAGACTGGAACAGCTTCTCCTTCGTCGCGCCGAACTTGCAAAGCTCACAGGATACGACAGTTTTGCACAGATGACGCTTGCGGACAAAATGGCCAAAACTCCGGCAGCTGTGAGTAATTTTCTAGAGTCTTTGAATGCAAACAACAGGCCGCAGGTACAGAAGGAGCTGGCACCACTACTAAAAATCAAGCGGAAATTGGATCAGGGTGCGAGTGCCATTGATCCTTGGGACCATAACTATCTCCTTGCCAAACTGGCCCAATCCGAAGCGAGGTCTGGCCCTCGAACCTCGAAATCTCGACTGCACGATAATGTCAGTTCTTACTTCGCTTTGGGACATGTAATGCAGGGTCTTTCGAATCTCTTCGAGTCATTGTATGGTGTTCGGCTTGTACCTAAAGAGGCGCAGCAAGGCGAGGTGTGGCATCCAGAGGTGAGGAGACTGGACGTGTACACGGATAAGCAAGAACATATCGCCACCATGTATTGCGACTTGTTTTCGCGTCCGGGGAAACTTCCGAATCCTGCCCACTTCACACTACTTTGCTCCAGGGAGATTTCGGAGGAAGAGGTTCGAGACTGCCAGGAAAGAGGCGAGCCACTGAACAACGGGATGCCGACATATCTCGGGACCAACGCCATATCCGGTGTGACTGCTCATCATCAGATTCCGGTCATTGCCTTGGTGTGTGGGTTTCCAGACCCTAGCTCGTCTACAGGACCCTCGCTTTTGTCACTGCATAGCGTCACTACCTTATTCCACGAGATGGGCCATGCCATTCACAGCATCTTGGGGCGGACATCTATGCAAGGCATCGCAGGGACACGATGTGCCACGGATTTTGCCGAATTGCCTTCTGTTCTCATGGAGTACTTTGCTACAGATCCCTCTGTTCTGAAAACGTTTGCGCGACACTGGCAGACCGATGCTGTCATTCCGGATGAGATGATTGCAGCTCTGGCGGAGGAAAGGACAAAACAAGCAGCTAGGACGGGTGCTTGGAACAACGAGAACCAGATCCTCATGGCTATCCTTGATCAGGTCTACCACTCGGACGGGCCTGTTGAGAGGCTCCCGATAGGACACTACAATTCTACAGATGTCTTTCATGACATGTGGAACAAGTACGGAAGCGTTTCTGAGCCCCGCGAGACCAGGTGGCAAGGCTTTTTCGGACATCTCTATGGATACGGCGCGACTTACTATTCGTATTTGTTCGACAGAGCGATAGCACGACAAGTATGGCGATCTGTGTTTAGAGACGGAGAGAATGGTGGCGCTCTTGACAGGTCGGCTGGCGAGCGATTCAAGCAGGAGGTTCTCCGCTGGGGAGGCGGAAGAGATCCATGGTTGTGTCTTGAAGGGCTTATGGGCGAGGGAAGGGGAGTGTTGGCGGAAGGTAAAGAGGAGGCTATGCTTGAGGTTGGTAAATGGGGTGTGGGAGCGTCGAGTGAAGGATCGATGTGAGTATGAAGATGTTGGATACATATTTCATCACACACTGTATGACCACTCCATTACAGGTAAATTCTATACTGAGCCTCGGAATTGTTGGAGCAATAAGCATGATGATTGACACCATTTACTTTTGCTTATTAGTATCATCAAGTCGTATACTACCATGTGTGCCAATTGAACGTGGATAGAATGCCCCTCTATTCTTAGGACGGGCGCCGCTACCACTTCCAATTCCGTAGTCGGCATATCTTTTTTTTCCACAACCCCGCGGCCAGATCTCTCTTTTCAGCACATTCCGAAACTGTCGCCCGACTCACAATCACTATTCCTTGCGCCGCTTCGTCTCATATATGCAAGTCGTCTGGGAGGCAGACACAGCGGCTTTTGCCAGCCGCAAAAGGGCTGCAAGGGCTTGCACGAAATGTCGCGCCGCAAAGAAGCGCTGTCATCATACTTTTCAGCGTGCACCCGAGCAACAAGCCGACTCGGACGGCCTCGATAGAGTGCTGCCCAATCTCACACATAAAGAACCCATCCGTTTTGTCGGTGATTTGAATCCCGAGTCGATACTGACAGACCTTTCTTCACGTTCGAAGGGTGCTGCGCGGATCAGTCGAGTTGGCACCTGGGTTGAACAATCGCGCCATCCATCACAAGGCGGACTTCCATCGGAAGACCTTGGGCCACCATTACGGTCTTGCAACAAGACTCCAATCAACGTAGAGAAATATGGCAAGTTCGAGGGTGGCCGCAGAGTCTTGACCGGCCATCAACGCAATTATTTGCAGGCCGTTGGAGCCTTCAGAGTCCTGCCAAAAGCCACCCAGGATGCGCTGATCACCACATATATCGCCTGTCTCGACGGGTTATTTCCCATTTTGAATGGCCCGAGACTGCTTCGCGACTGGACCGACGGCCGGTGTTCGATATTCCTAATTCAAGCCATCTGTCTGGTAACGTGCAAGACCGAGGAAGCAGCACCGTATCTGCGCCTATACGATGATGGACCACTGCTGGATCCCATACCGTTCGCGCGGAGTCTGCACACGGGCCTCGACGCAGCTATGAAGGCAGATCTGGAGCCCGATCGAATCACCAAAATCCAGATCCTAACGTTGATGCATCTTCACAACGATGGTCCAGGAGGTATCGAAGAGTCCTCACTACACTTATCTCAGGCTATTCACGATGCTTGGTCCGCCGGCTTGCATATTCTCACACCTGGCCGCACGCCAAAGGATCCATCGAGCATGCTCTGGTGGACAATATGGACTCTCGACAAGTTTAACGCCTGTCTTGGAGGCAGACCGATCATGATTGCCAATCGAGATATTGACATTGCCCGGCCACCGCTGGAGGATGGCCCCAAAAGCCAAGTAATCCACCTCTGGTTTCGACTGGGCGATCTCCTCGACGAAGTCATCGAGTTTTACAGACCAACCGCAGACCCCGACGCAACAGGATGGGAAACAGAATTCCCATCGTATTCTTTACTGTGCCAGGACATTGATCTTTCCCTCCTTCCAGACGGCGAGCAAAGTATGTTTGATTCTTCTCGCGTCTACCCCTACATCATCCCCAAAGCTAACATAAAACCACTCAGGCATCCTCGAACTATGCTACCACGTCATTGCCATTCTAACCTGCCGCACTGGCGGCCCAACCACAGCTTCATATGCTCGACGCATCTCCGCAGCCGATCGTATCCAACAACTTCTCTCCAACGGCCGACACGCACATATCCCTCCGATCCCTCTAGTCCCGTACGCTGTCGGTCTCTCATTGACCGTAGCATACCGTTCCATCCGAGACAGAGCCAACGTCGATCTAGACCGTGCACAAGCCGACATCGCCACACGATGCGAGACGCTCGAAATGCTCAGCACATACTGGTGGACCGCAGACGCCATGGCACGCCTCGGTCGCAAGGCACTCAAAAGTCTCCAACAACCCGGCATGCAAAAGCATTCTATCACCAACATCGCCAACGCCATGGACGCCGAGCTCGCAGTGTGTAAATTCGGTCCTTTCGAGCACAACTCCGCGCCGTCTACCAGTGATCCCAAACCCGGCAGTGGCAATGCACTGCATGTGCTGTCGGACGCTGCGGCCGCACACTCGACCACCGACTCTGGTCCGCATAGCAAACACGGCCAGACCGTGTCGTCTGTATCAACCTCGTCCCCTGCTTCCACTATGCACACGCAGGCACTGCCAGGAGGTCAAGCCTCGCACACGCAAACGCACCTGACCAATGCCCTTCCGTCCAACACTCATCATTTCCTCGCCACGCCCACGACCACAGATAACATGGGACCTGACATGACCGCACTCGACCAGTACCCTGCTGACCAATACCAATTCAACGACCTAGATAACCTGTTCGAAGGCTTCTTTGACCTCAGCATGCCGACCATATTCCAGGACCCGCTGTTCGACGGCGACGCTTTTATGAATGCCGACCTGGACTTTGGTGTCCCTGTCCCCACGACAGACCACAGCGGTAGCGGTGGTGGTTTCGGGCTGACGACGAATCTGGCCCCTCCGTCTGTGTCGCCCTAGGAAGGCCGGCCAGCACGGTAGAACAATGAGTACGAATAATCATTTGAACCACAAGACTAGAAGCGAGTGCATATGCAGTTGGGGAGTTCAGGCTATGGGCCCATGTGATTAAACGCTGAACGGAGGGAGGTTGGACGAGGAGTTTAATGTAAGAACGAATAATCGGTAGTAACCTCGATACTGTGTCGTCTGATCTATCAGACCGCAGGGGTCATTCCAAACAGCACATGGCGATGTTGGCACAAGGCATAAGCACAAATAGTAATATAGTACAGTGAAGTGATCATGAAAACTTCCTGTGTTGCCGATCAGTCTCTTACCGTTCTTACATCTTTCTGACACGATACGGTCTGGCAGGAGAAGAGGATGTTTTCAATTTTCCATTGTTTTATCACCGTGTACGTGAATTCTGCATCATCCCTACCCTATCCTTTGAGTCCCAATACAATAATTTACAATTCGTCGTGTTCCTGGGGACCACCGGTGTCCGTGTCCGCAAGGACCGTCGCAGCAGCATCAGCAGCCTCGCTGATGACACTCTTGACGGCTTCCTTGATACCGCTCTTGGCCGAATCCGTGGCGGTAGTTGCGGCAGGCGCGGCCTTAACCAGAGTGTCGCTGGCAGCGGATGAGACATCCTCCATCTCAACATCGTCATCCTTCTCCGCGCTCAAGCCGTCCACACCGTGCTTGCCGTTGTCACGAATGAAAGCAGCAATGTCCTCAAGCGTTCTTGAACCGGAATAGTCGATTGGCGAGTCTTTGGCACCGGCAGGAAAGAGCTTGATGGTGGGGAATCCAGCAATCTCGTCTGGAACGTCGTTTTGAGTGGCGTCGATCTTAGCCACAGTGACCTTGGAGGAGAACTCGGGAGAAGTGTAGAGTTCGGCCAACTTCTCGTAAGTAGGAGCAAGACTGTGGGTTCGTCAGTAAACCTTGCGACAACCAAAGAAACAGCGGCACTTACGCCTTGCAGTGACCACACCATGGTGCGTAGAACTCAACCAGGACATCCTTGGAATCGTCCAAAACAATATCCTTGTAAGAATGAGCAACCACAACTGTGACTGGTCCTTCTTGCTTCTCTGGGATAGGCTCAGACTTGATGCTGGGTGAAAGCTTGCCACCCACAAAGTCCTTGACGAAAGCACCGATCTTCTTCTCAGTAAGCGAGGTGCCTTCGAATGGATATTTCTCGTTCTTGACGGTCTCTTGAATGGCGAAGGCAGGGAATTTGTCGGTTGGCAGGTTCAAGTTGCCAGCGTGAGCGCCAAAAGCCTTTGCGTCAATGGTTGCAAAGTTCATTTGACCCTTGTACTTCTCGGCCACTGGTCTCAAGGTCTCGGCCAGCGAGTTACGCTCTTCAGGAGTTTCGGCGAAGATGTATGCGAGGGGGATACCGGCCTAGTACAGTTAGTCCACGTATTCATATGCTGTCGAGAATTGTACGTACGCCCATGTAGCTTGCGTAAGTCTCTGGACCAACCTCGCCCACTAGAGGAGTCGAGGCAGTCTTGATGAACTTGGTAATAGCCTCCTCGTCAAACTTCTCGTCGAAAGTAGCCTTGCCTTCATCAAAGTCCTTGTAGAGAACGATGGCGGGCTGTTTAACACCCTCAGCTTTTGCGACCGCAGCATCGTTGATTGCTCCGAAGATGTATTCGTCTCTCAGAGATTCTGAGAGGGCGGTGTAGGACTGATTCGAGGCTTTGTCGTCGGCAGAGATGTAGGCAACAACTACGACTTTGTCGGTGGTCTTGAACTCTTCTAGGGTATCGGATGTGAGGAGAGAAACAGCAGGTAGTTGCTGCTTGGTGAGGTATGAGATAATCCTGCTCGGATCAGTAAATTGCGGATAGAGGCACGAGCAATGCATGACTTACGCAGGTGCTTTTCGTGCGCCGGGATATGGTTTGATGTTGTCGAGTCCACGGAAGACCTTGACGGTAGGATAACCCTCTACGCCATATTCTTTGCATAGATCTCCCTCGGCTGTGCAGTCGACCTTGACCAAAGGAATGTTCTTCTCCTTGAGCGTGGTAGCAGCCTCCTCGTATTCTGGGGCGAGAGCCTTGCAGTGACCGCACCAAGGTGCGAAGAACTCTGCGAGGACTAGATCGTGTTCAGAGACGAACTCTTTGAAGGTATCGGCCTTCAGATCGTGAACGTCGCTTGCAGAGGCAAGGCCGGCAAGCGCAAGGCTGGCCGCAGCCAGGGAAGCAAAAGTTCGCATTGTGACCGATCGAGATGGACAGTAAGGGAAAGAAACGATCGGAGGTAACTCAGGAATGGAAGGAAAGATAAATGAGAGAGGGTGGAATCTTTTGATGGCTGGAATCAAGAGATGCTTCAGGGGAGTTCCTTCGGTTGCCACGATGACCTGCGGGCGGTAGTGACTGAGGATAGGTGTTCACTTGTCGGAGTCGACCCTCCGCGGCCCCCTTCAAAAGGTAAAAGTGGCCATTGCGGCTGCCCCTTTTAACTCATCTCCTGGATCTTGGGTCAGTATTCACAGCCTCAGTCTTAACGGTTCTATCACTGATCTACGATATCCTGAAGGCAGTCCAATTGCAAAATAAGCTACAACATTGGCGTAAGAGTCACCGAAGAACAAGATAAGTTGCTACAACGAAGAATAGACCATGTGGACGCCAGTGCTTGGCCGATAGGAATGACGGCTGTTGATATCTCGTTGTATAGTATTTATAAGCAAGGATCACTATAGAAGCCCAGGAGTCCAGCCACATGGCGACGTCCAATCTCAATCCTCCTCCTCGGAAAGAACTATTGTAGGTATCGTCGTATGTCGCATGTCATTTCCCTGACCCGTGCCATGCCCTTCCAACTCCAGCGCCATCTGATATGCATCGGCCTTGCCACGATCCACATCCACCAGCATCATCAATGGAAGAGGCAAAAAGATGAGGACCGCCAAAAACACAAACGCCGGTCGAATTTCTCCGTAGCGATCAGTAATGGCTCCAACAATGGCAGGTCCAAAAACGCTTGACCCCTTGTCTGTGATCGCATAAAGGGCGTAAAATGCTGCTTCAAACCCTGGCGGGATCAGCTCGCCGAAGAATGCTCGACAATAGGAGGACAAGCCGCCCAGAACAAAACCGTATATGGCTCCAAGGGGATACATCTCCCACGGTTGCTGTAGCCCAAACACTCCGTAGCGTCTAATGGCAGGGATGTATCCTAATAGGCCGTATAGGGGAATGATCTCAAACAAGCAAATGCATGCGATGATAGTTTGAGAGGCGCGCAGATTGAGTTTCCGAGAGAAGAAGCTCCAGTTGAACGCGCCAATGATCCCAGCGATGGTTCCGATGACGCTGATGAGGCCGAGTGCCTCTGTTTTCATTCCAAGAGAGGTTTTGGCGAAGAGCACTGCAGTCCCACTGACTGTGGCGATACTATCACTGAGCAAAAACCATGCAACCAGGAAGATGACGAGATCTTTGAGCTTCCTGGCTTGCCCAATGGTTTTGAAAAGTGACTTCCAGGCAAATGTAACATAGGCCACCCACGCATAGTGTCCCTTCAATGCATCCGGCAAAGGTGGGCCGGGTCGAGGTCGCAACCACATAGCCGCCGGGATACTGAAGGCGAACCACCAAAGCCCAACAACCATGAGGACAAGTCGCAGTGAGAAAGTGGTAGAACCCGTTGCGACAATGATAAGTATCCCAATGCATTGAACAAGCAAGCCTGCGATGTAACCAATCCCGATTCCATAGGATGATATCTTGGTAGATAACTTTAGTGCTGGTGAACTAGCCGCCGGAGAGCTTTCGGCTGGTGGAGTGAAATCAGGTCTGTTGCGAGGTAGCAGACTTGTCGTTGAGTTTGCCAAGTGATGATCTTCGTCCTCCTGATATTCTCGATTCTGAGCAAGACCTGGTTGCTCTGCTGGGCCATCGCCGACGTGGTCGTCGTTCCCATCGATCGAGGGATGGTGTCGCACCAGTAGGGGAAGAAAGGAGTTCAGCAAGACAAACGAGGCGCCAAAACAAGTATTGGCTATGATCGCAAAAAGGGCCCCGAGCAGGTAAACCTTGGGAATAACGCCAATGAATAGTGCTGTCGTGGTTGCGCCGGTGAATGCGAAGATGAGGAGAAATGTTTTGCGGAAGCGGCCGTGGTCGGCGGCGGCAGACATTGAGATGATGAGTAGGGCTTGAACGAGCACGCTGATGGAGAAGGTGTACATGGCGAAGCTAGCAGTGTTGATCTCGGCCCCCAAGAGGTAAATGACACACGGCGGAAGTTCGTTATGGGTGTGCTTTGGGGTGTCGAATATGCTCGCGTTTGGTGTCGTGCCATGCTCGGTCTGCCAGCCGGCACGACATGGCGTCGTCTTGTCTTTCAGAAGTACACCGTTCTCTCGGGCAAGCTGTTCGAGAGTTATGGGCAAGAAAGAGCCCATTGCGCAAATCACAAAAACTTCTGCCGCCCATCCGTAAGAGTACCAACCCCATAGCTCTTTCTGGCTGGTCGGCCTTGTATCTTCATCCGCGTATCTTGTCTCCGCTACCGTGTCTGAGAAGTCATCCATCTCGGAATCTGAGCGGCCCCAGAACGAGGCTTCGTCGTCTGCTTCGACCGAAGGGGTTGGTGAGATCAAGCTTGCTTTGGAAGAAGAGCTTTGGCGAAGCAACGGCGGACGTGGTGGTTGCGTCGTCGACTGCTGCGATTCTCCATATCGGGGAGCCTATAAGGAATAAGGGTTCAGTAAGGGTTAGGACATCATAAGCGTTGACATTGGAAGCTGATGCGCGCGACTGGCCGATGACAAGGAGTGAGAGTGCGCCGCGCATTGCGCGGGGAAGGTACAGTACCATTGTTTGGGGCTGCTCCAAACCCTTTTGGTGCTTGAACACATCTGTGCCCTTATCACCTGCTACCCTCCTTTATACACCCATGTCGAACCATGTTTCCTCCCTGTGAGATGCGCAAGAAGATCGCAAGGAAAGTCAGGATTTTCTCAACACACAAGACTCCAAGTTGCTCTCAACTTTTGCTGGGACCTAGCAGCAATCAAGTGGAGCTGGCACCACAGTTCGGCTGAAGCTATCCAGCGGAACGGCCCCTGGGTAAAAGCCAAAGGTTAGGTAAAGGACTAAGAGGAGCATCGAAGATCTGCGGAATGAGGGCATGATCCTTCTGACATTTTGTCTTTTATCTACGAGTACTTATCTTTTCATTGCCACTATTGCTTTCAGACTTGGACCGAAATGAGGTCCTCGAAGCACCGCATGACCTGTCATGATGCATCCGCCATATCGAGATAGGCTAGCACACGCGTTCACTGGCCTCACTTTGATCGAGCTAAAGAGTCAACAGGTGAGAATATCACACCCTCACATGCGCCTCGATACCTACCGTGGTCTGGTGTAGGTTGATGGCTTGCAGGAGATCACGATAGACCTTGAAACTCTGTCCAATCAGATCTGCAAGCCGGATATTTCCATTGTTGCTGTATCACTGGACACAGGTAGCTTGACCTTTGTACCTGGGAGATGCTCATTAAGGCGAACGGAGTGCGAATTGGGCGCTGTCCGTTGGTCAGTTGAGAACTGAGCGGCCGGTAGTCTATGACTTGTAGATCGATCATAACATAATGACTGCTCCTTGAACGGGGAACGAACGGGGCAGAAAGTGATCAGATGAGTATCGAAGGCGATTTCCGGAGCCTGCATGTCATGCCCGGTGAATTGCGTGCGCGCGGCAGAAGCCTTAAGTGTGACTTTGGTCTCCGTGGAGGAGCAGCTGATAGTGGAAGAGAGATCTGGCTAGTCACCATCACGTGCTCTTTGATATTCTGTGATACTGTCAGGTTCGTAGACCTTTAATCTTTTCTTCTATTTCATGCAAGTACCTCCTTGACCTCACAAGATCATCCTCATAACTCAGGTGCTGACCTTTTGGGCAATCCTGGTCACACCCTTGCAACACCGAGCAGTCTCTTCCCTTTACCTAACAGCGGAAGAAATTCAGCCTCCGTGTTGCCCATTCGTCCGCGAGGTTTGGGAGAGGATATTCATGACGAAACCAGGTAGTTGGGGGTGTGCTAAGAAAAACACCTACACTCGGGAGCCCTGAACGGTTGAAAGCAAGCCATCAGTCCAGTATATACGCAAATCGACGAGACTATACAAGCACTCCGGCTCTACGCAAGGCTCTATGCAAGGGTCAACATGTGGCACGGGTGGATTCTCCACTATCGTTTCCAACTTCCCACGCTTCCCAAGACCTCGAGAAAAACTATGCTCGGAAGTTTTCTTCGTCTGCTCTCATCCTCCAACTGTTGAAGAGGTGGCGTCCCGCGCTTGACAGTTCGGTTCCTACAACTTGACGTCCTTGCTAGGTATCCGTGAGCCTGGACTCTTACGCTTAGTCGTTCGGACATCTTGTCACCGATCTGCCGTCAGCAAAGCGGCCCAGAGCCATATCGGGGTGTTCTCGACGGTAGACATGCCGTAATGAGCCCTGAAAGAACATTCAGGTCAGTCCATTGCAGCAAATTTTGTGGGCCAAGGTATCGACTTTCGAGGATATCTGTGATTTCTGGCCTGGTGAAGAACGAAGTCCTTGTTTCAGGCACTGCTGCTGGCCACCATACACATAGCGCATCGGACGAGGCGGTGAAGTTTGCGAGATGTATGCTAGGACGAGGCTATCAGGTGAGCAAATCCTGGTAGATGTGGGTAGGTTCGTCTTGCATGCGCGGAGCCGAGAACGCGGAGAAACAGTATATATGCTCATTCGGCTTGCTTCTCGCTCTCCATGTCATTCGTCCCTCATCGTTGTTCTCAGTACTGTATTTGTGTTGTCCTTGAGCTGGGCTCGGCAGATTTTCTTAGAGTGGTCGTTGTTTTTTCTTTTCATGCATGGTATGAGAGACAACATGGTCATGGTATACTTTGCAGCGGCTGCATCAACGGTGGTGGGTCAACAGATCTCACAAGGCGGCAATGCAACGAATTTGGACGAGAAATATCTACTCTCCTGGTGTATACACGTGCCGAGCTCGGATTCAACGTTCGTGCGGTTCTATGGTATCATGAAGTCAAGCCGGCGGCCGTTTCACCTGATCAGATGCGCCGGGCTGCTACGAAGAGTCAGTACCTGCTTATGAAAGTAGGTGCAGATAGACAACTGAAATGGAAGTGAATGATCGTCGATCCGTCGAGCTTAGCTGGTCAGTCCAACGTTTCAACTCAGTCGACTTGAACAACATTCTTGATTGCGTGCATCCGTAGATCATTTTATTCTGCGAACAGGACTTGATGTTGAAAAGCAAGAAAGATCATTCTTGCGATGAGATCTGCATGTATTGGGTCATGTGATTAGGGCGTCCTTGGCGTCTCCGGCGGCGTCTCGTGCCGCTTCCTCCCTCTTGCCTGTCGCTTTCCGTTCTGCTTCAGGCTTTCATTCGTTTTCGGCTACCCTTTGCACCCAACCCTGGAGACCCCAGTCCAGCCAATCAGCCAGCAAATCTGCCTGCATTTACCGGCCTTGGAACCCTTGTTCGCTTACCTTACCCAGTGCCTAACCTTTTGACAGCCGACTTCCGATCACTGGCAGGAAGTGCAATCAGCAATCCCTTTGCAAACTCAACACCACTTCACAACAAACCCTTTACCACATTCCACGCTTATCGGACTGTCTACTTATTTCGGTTCGACGGTTGTTCGCTTGCCGCCTTATTACCTCAACCGTGCCATCCCTCCGACCCGATAAACATACCTCCCACCTTCTGCAAACGCACGCGGCGATCCAACCGCATTGTCGCTTTATCCCTTTTTCGCTACTCGCTCGGACACTGTCCTGCCTCCAGTGACTCCAGCACAGTCTCCAGCCCAACCGAGCCGAACATACTCCTCGCGCCTCCGACTTGCGGCCCTGTCGCGCCAACATCTGCGTGAATCTACGATTGGCTACACGGAGATTAGGGTGCTAAAGAGACTTGACAGAGGGGTAACAAAGGGCACACTCTCGATTGGCCACGACAGCGCGCTTTACAGTGTGCCGGCCATGCAGCGTCTGATGGTAGACTTCGTGTCAATATGAACGGGGACAGGCCCATGGTCAATGGAGCGCATATACAAAATGGCGTTCCACCGAACGTCGCAAATCCCGCCCCCGATGTCCACCAGATAAAGCAAGTAGGCCCCAACGAAAGCCGAGCGGCACCAGTTGAAGATGGATCCTCGGTCCAGGTCAATGGTCAACACAGTACGAGTCAACTATCAAACGGCGATCTGGTTCCTAGGGTCGCAAATGGTCTCGAACAGGCTCCTCAGGAGATACTGCGTTTGATTCCTAAAGACAACTACTTGCCGATGGCCGCCTTGATCAGCAGAGCCTCGCAATCATGTTGGACTGGTCTGACAAGGATGGTGGAACAATTGGCTGCCATTCATGTTCCAGAACAGAATCTAGATCAGACCAAGGCTTTGCCCAACTCGTTACCAAACAACCAGACCAAGGCAAATCTTGACAAGAAGGACCGCTTGCTGAGGTTCGCCAACGATCAGAAAGCCGATTTCATAAAACTACTGGTTCTCCTGGAATGGAGTAAAAACGTGGAGGAAGTCGGGAAGACTATTTCCATCAACTTTTGGTTAATGCGGCGTCGGCAGGCATATTGGAACACCATTTCCTCACTGGCTCTGCTAAAGCAAGAATCTGCCGGATTTCAAGTACCCAATCCTGATCTGGAAGTGGCTGCTGAGGTCCTGTCGAAAGGGAAGGTAGCAAAATTTCCCACGTTGGGCTACATTCCGCAGAAAGACCTTTCACCCAAACAGATATTACGACTGCTGGATCATCTCAACCATGCACTGAGTGTACGCCTGGCACTTTCTGACGACCTGCCCCCTCAACTGCGAAAATTTCACATTCACGATGGTCGCGTAACATTTGTGGTTTCGAACGAATTCGAGCTTGATGTGTCCATTTTAGACGAGAGCACCGATTCGCCATTTCGCATGGTGGACTTTCGGTTCGCCTTTTCACCAGCACCTCACATACCCGATGCTTTACACTCAGAGATTGAACGATACAGCAATTCCAATATTGATCGAGACGGTCTTCAAGGGTGCTATCTGTTCCTGCACGAACTGGTACTGTCCTACAAGTTGGCCGAATTCCACAAACAAGCACTTGAATTGTCTTGGAGTCAATGGGCAGGAAACCTCCGTGTTGAGATGATCCGCCGCAATCTAATTGTGCAATACTGGACGGAAAGACCGGCCAATAAGAGTTGGCTCGAAATCGGAATAGCTAGTGGGCGAGCTATCCCTAATATTGGTGCAGACGAGCCTCTGCCCTGTCTTGAAGTCAAGTGGATGTGTCGTGGTAAAAGAGCAGAATCCCTGCACTTGAGCTTGGATGAGTCCGTTCTGTGCTTCGAAGACATCCTCCGTCAGGTCATTGCGCAACATTCTACGCAAGTCCTTGATTCTGTCTACGACAAGTTGATACTCTCACCACTTTTCAGCAATGCTGAGCTGTCCCTAGAGCAGACTGTTTCGGACGAAGACCCGGAGGAGTGCATCCTGACAATGCAGCTGTCAAGAGTATCACATCTCCAACTCAAGGTAGATTCGGTCACGGGTCTACTTGTCATCAGTCCAGTAAGCGAAAGGAGTGAACGTTTGCAGTACGAGGTCAATCGAGTACAGAGCATCGCAGATGAGATTGGTTCGAAATTACTCAACTTCCGATGCAGTGTCATGGAAGCAGTAGTATTTGCGGGCATCGCAGGCACCCGATGGGAGGTCATGCGCGCCTTTAAATTCAACCAAGCAGAAACCAAGACACTGTTTGGCGGACCACAGGTCAGAATAAATCTGTTCCGACAGCCACAATGGGGCTTGGGGTTTTTCGTGGCATTCACACATGCGCAGAACGGCGACTACTTGTGGCTGCTGCAGCGATCTAGTATTGGCGGATTCACCTCTCAGGCCTCATTCCAGGTCCTTCGCACTCAAAGGATCGAAGTAAGAGAGGAGCTGTCTTCGGCGTGGTTTGAACGACTTGGACAATATGTGACTGGAGTGTTTTCTTTACAGCGAAACGCCGACTATCTTACACAACAGAAGATGAAATTCAATCTGCCACCATTCCCACCTTTTGGAATGAAGTACATCCTGCCAGAGTTGACTTTCGAATTCGACATGGCCACAACAGGCTTTTCAAGGCAGTCAGGGCCACCTGCCAGGCTGTCGAAAGCTTCATCACTGGAGGGTGGGAAAACAATCAAGATCCGCTTCGAGGGCATCAAGGGTAACGACGATCGCATCGAGACTATTGCCCGATTCCGACACAAAGCAAGTAGTGCTGCTTTACGATACTCAGATCATTTGACCAAAGTTAAGAACATGTTAATACCGGCCAACAATGTGACATTTGATTCTAGGAGTGGTATGGTCACCCTTCGGGTCGCGTCACCCGTTGCCGAGGTCGCAGTTCCTTACGTCGTTGAGCAAGCCACGAAGTATGAGAGAAATCTTGCTACATTTGAGCAGGTCCAGCGGCTGCCTGGTCTGACATTGCAGGTGAAGTTAAACGACACTTTTAAAGTCACCTACGCTCCTATGGGTCAAGAGACAGCCCTGGATGTCACTATGGTCTTCAGCGGCGGCTCCCATGAACCTGAGCTGTGGTTTCACCCTCCTGTCATCAATCCACATGTTCTGCTTACGCCCCAGTATGCGAGGCTGTTCCAGAACGCGCACATACCGTTTGCGGAGAGAGTCTGGAACTTTCTGACATCTCTAACATTGACGCTTCCCTTGTTAACCTTCTTGCATAAGCTGCAAAAAGAGCACGGAATCGTGCAAAAGGGATCACAGGCCATTCCACAAAGCAGTGAGACGGGCATTCGAGTCCATCTCCTGGTCAGAAGTGCCACAGCATTTGGCTTGCAATACTTTACGCCAGCTCGACGTGTACCACAAGATGTTGCGACAAACACGCAACCACATCTCCTAGCACGACTTGAGATCTTGCAACACATCAACTCGCTAAACAAGCCCATGTGGCTAGTACGAGCTGCGCTTGAGGATTTCCAGTCGTATTCAAGACCGTCATATTCTACACCATCGCTGCGGACAAAATTGCGCCAGGAGATTTTTGCCCGGGCCGATGCACAGTCAAAATGGCTTGCACTTGATAATGCTGCAGCATGTATGGCAGATCAACCGGAACACCTACTTCAAGCGGTCCACGATGTTATGTGCAGTTGGGCCAAACAGTCCATTGAGACCCAGGCACCGGGTGAGGATGTCAAGACCCAAAATGGTGGGCAGGAAAATCTGCCAAATGGTACGAACAAGCCAAAAGCATCTGGGAAGACGCCGGGCAACAGCAACGCCGTGCCGAATGGGTCTGCCAAACAACAACGACCCCTCAATGTCAATACTGGAAGGCCAGCAGTGGCTGGCAAAGCGCCTACCGGTCCTCTTAAAAACAAGGAGGTCATCACGTTGGACTAATAGTGCAGCCTTGTGGGTGAAACAGAGGTTGCAGAACGCCCTTGGTCAACTATGGCCTGTACAATGGTTTTGAGGCGTTTTTATTTTTATGATATGGGTTTGCCTGGAGGGTCAAGCCCGGGCTCGTGTGATTATGCAAAATACCCAAAGGTCGGGATGGTTTTGAATGTCAATGGGCAAGGCAGACTGGGTTATTGGCATGATGAAAACTTGCCAGTCTTGTGTTTGTGTAAATGATTAGACTTAATGCAGCCCTCGCTAGAAGAGGCTCAGTTATCTCTCCCCAGAGAATACGATAGTCACATTTATCCTGTTCCATAACAATGTCAGCTGTAAGTGGACTATTAGAGCCTCGTCAGGGGTTGATCAATATTGAGAGACACGAGGCTGAACAATAACTGTAAAGAAAGAAGCCGGGGTCACTCCGCCTTTTCCACTAAACGCGTATCGTGACGTCGTAGGCGATTGAGACGCGTCCCTTTTTCTCGAGGTACTCGCAGTTTAATGCAGTATCACCAGATAGCATTTTCATCTGGCATCCTAAACACCACTTCAATTCCTGCGATTGCGCATGCTACGAGTCGCTGTAGCTGCCTCACCTGTTCGCTCCAGCGTCTTAGTGTTTCCTCGATTAGCTACCAGTCGTTCATTATCTGCCGTCGGCATTAGAGCCATGTCTCTCAAGCGCAAGGATCCCCCGACCTCCACTCCCGACGCAAAGAAACCGAAAAAGAACGCGGACTTGACCTCCTTCTTCGGCCCTCCTAAAACCACGTCTAAATCTGCCGGTGGTAACAGTGCAGCAATATCATCGACGTCTACGAATGGAGGAGTAGTGGAGGACGCTTCACCCATCAAATTCGACAAGGACAAATGGGTTGCCAACCTGACAGATGAGCAAAGGAAACTTCTCAAACTTGAAATCGACACCTTAGATCCAAGCTGGCTAGCTCAATTGAAAGATGAAGTTGTGTCGCGCGAGTTCCTGGATCTCAAGCGGTTCCTACAGAAGGAGATTGACGCGGGACAGAAGATATACCCTCCTCTCGAGGATGTGTATAGTTGGTATGACTCCTCACCAACCCCATATCACACTATTTGACCCAACCCGTCCCTTTCGCCGGCGATACTAACAAAATGGTCATCTTAGGTCCCGCCACTGCCCCCTCCACAAAGTCCGCGTCGTCATCCTAGGTCAGGACCCATACCATGGTCACAATCAAGCCCACGGCCTTTGCTTCAGTGTCCGCCCACCAACACCAGCCCCGCCGTCTCTCAAAAACATATACACGGCGATAAAACGCGACTATCCCTCCTTTACACCCCCAGCCAAGAACTCAGGCTTACTCACGCCGTGGGCCGATCAGGGCGTCTTACTCCTCAACACCTGTCTAACGGTCCGCGCGGCCCAGGCCAATTCCCACGCCAATCACGGCTGGGAGAAGTTCACGCAAAAGGTCATCGACACCGTCGTCAAGACACGCACGCGAGGCGTCGTGTTTCTGGCGTGGGGAAGTCCAGCGCAGAAACGCTGCGATAGAATCAGCGGTGCAAAACATGTGGTGCTGAAGAGCGTGCATCCTTCGCCGCTCAGTGCTCACAAGGGATTTTTTGACTGTGGGCATTTCAAGAAGGCTAATGAGTGGCTGGAGAGTCGGTATGGGCCCGAAGGAGTGATTGATTGGAATTTGAATGTGCAGAAACCGATCAAAGCGCCGGATGTGCAGGAGCCTGTGAAAGTCACTGAGACGCAGGAAAAGAAGCCCGAAGAAGATGGCCCGGTGACAGAGTTGCCAGAGAAGAAGAGTGACGATGGTAAGGAGCACAAGATCGTCGAGCAGGACGAGTTTGCGGGCGAGGACGACGATGACGCCCTTGCTGCGCTGGACGAGGTGGTTAAGCTGGAAGCGGAGCAGGACAAGAAGGATACGTGAAGGAAAAGCGTGTTTCGAAGGTGGGTAGGACTTTCGGGCCCCTTCTTCGCAGGTCTTCTGGGGGGTAATGTACGAATAGTTCGTGTTTATCCATGGAATACCTATCTAATGACGGAGAAGTATATCCACTTCTACTTCTATGTCGTGATTCAAAGGCGCTTCTGTCCATGAAAGGCAGGCACCGTATGTGATTGTTCAATAGGCATAGGACTGCAGCTCGCCGGCAAGCCCGAGTCTTGAGTCTGTACCAGGATACTGGCAGGACTGGCAGGAATTTCGTATAGAACGCGAATAGCGACCCAGACTACCGTCGAAAAAAAGAGCCTCCTTCACGGGAGGTCAAATAGCCTCCTAGACTACCGTCAAAAAAAAGAGCCTCTTTCACTGAGGTCTAGTTGGCCTCCCAGGCTATCGGCAACCGGCCAACAAATTGAGGCTCTTTCCACGGGAGGTCAAATGTCCTCCAGTGAATGAGGCTCTTTTTGTTGACGGTAGTCTGCGGGAATGAGTAGACCTAACAGACATAGTCCAGATGCTATTACGCAAGTACTTCCATTCGTACTTAGCGTATGTCGTAGTTATAGCCGGCGAGCAGAACGTCATACTTTCCAAAAGATCTGGGGACCCGTTCGCAGTCCTGAAGCGACACGGGGTGCGGCCGGATTCGAAGCGGAAAGCCGGCCGTTAGGAAGACTTTGACATGGAGAAGGTCATACGCCCATCGAACAGGTTTTGCTTCCCATGGCGAGACCTGAGCAGGTTGGGATGGGCTGACGACTGAACTCAATCTGTATACCGGTCGGTGTCTATCCATACGTCGGTAAGCGGTCTCGAGGTGCAACGATGGTGGTCAAGTACTGTAGTTACTCCAGTCAGCTTTCAGGTATCATCGAGTCGGTATAGTGTTGATAACAGTTGGAAATCTTTTGCGATGGTGGGATTCGTTACTGCCAGTTCGGATATGTATCGTAGCATTCTGGTGCACCAGAGCTCGTGTCCGGCAGGGAGCACATCTCGTAGTCGATAGTCCGGAGAGTGTGCGAATGCATGGAAGAGAAATAGCTGCCCGAAAAACTGCCCAGCTGCGAAATACCCAACAGGCATAAAATTCTTCATGCTTGCACAGACTTCCCATGCGAATGGTGAGTCCATGGCAAATCGCAGTGACTTGGAACACATCTTCAAATCGGTCTCGCTGACAGAGGCCGGGTTTTGCAATGCTTTGTACAGAAAAGGCCGGCCCAAGTGGAAATTTGAAATCCGATAGCGAGCCTGCAGTAGTCCAACAACCACAGCATCAGCAGGATTGGCAAAAGCCTGTCCCGGATCGTCTTCGTCAAAGTGTAACGCCGGTGGAAGTTTTGCTCGCCATTCTTCGAGTTGGTGTGACAATTCATCGGCAAGTGTGAACGAAGGGTTGCTGAAGTACAACTCATCACGAACCCGCGTTAGGATGATTCGATGAGCTATCTGTGCAAGGAAATGATAATGGTAGAAGGAGTCGTCCGCGTTTCGAGATCGTGTGCTGTCAACGTAGGGATACGCCGTAAATTTTGGGAGCGGTACAACATCCTCGAACTCTTTCAATCCGCTGGAGGGTAGTTCCAACTCCTGGATGATCACGGTCTCCAGTATAAGCGTCGACCAGAACAGTCTTGATTGCATGTCAGCTGACCATTCATCGAGTGGTTCAGGCGGACATTTCCAGAAGGCTGCACAAGTTATTGCTGCGCGATTTGCCATCATCCACTCATCGACTGGTCGCATCACCTGCGCGTAGAAGACGGCTGAGGACAGGTAGTATTGACAGCTCTGGATGTCTCGGTCACACATGCAGAAGCCGACTCTTCTTCGCGCTTCGTTGAAGAAGCTCAATCCTGGAATCTCCTCGTCCATTATATGACGGATAAGCGGCGTAACGGAATCATGATCCGGAGTATTGAAGCCGCCTTGCTCAAAAGCTTTGAGACCCATGCATCCTAGCGCCATGATGTTCAAGACGAGAGACGACTCGATATCATAGCCGAAACCTTCACGAACCACGACAGCAAGAGTGCTGAGGAAGTAATGGTCCCGATCGACAAAAGGATAGACACGATTGAATGTCTCAAAATAAGCATTGGATAGTTCCTTTACGAAGGAGATACTCAGTGAGGACAACCAATCGCCAGTCGTCAGCGTCGCCTGCCCCCTGATGGTAGGCTGTAATGATGCTCGTCCGGACTCGAGATGTGTAGGATAAGTCGCGTTGAGGTTACGAATGGCAGCAGAAAGACTTGGTGACAGCGACTTTTGAATGCCAGGCCAGTGGATCGTCCTATGAGCGCTAAACGATATGACGGACCCGCTTGCTGGGGGATGGATCGCGCTCCTCACTAATGGGGGTTGAGGAGAGGCGCTCGATGGATGGAAGATAGCCGGGTCGATGTGGTAAGGACTGATGGTCGCACTTTTCAATTCGGCTTGATGAGTCTCATCAGGCAGGTGCTCGGAGGTCGTAGGGCGTGACAAATGTTCAATCTTGGATTCCATTCTTCGCAGGGTATTGAAAATCATGCTCATCGAGGTCTCATTTTTGGTGACTTTGCGTTGTACATAAATGCACTCGATGCCCAAGGTTCGGCAGAGGCTGCATGGATCATCCTCATCACATCGCGTCTTCTTTGCTCTGCACGCTTCACATGCCTGTAGAGTAAGTCAGCACGGTGTCAGGAATGTCAGGCTAGATGGGAGCTGTACCTGCCGCGCGATGAAACTGCGTTGCCTTTTGGCTGGTCTTGAGTCATCATCTTCCCTTATCGGGTCGGTGGTAGAGTCCTGCTCGGACATTGTCGCATCGATGATAAAGCTCTGTTGACATGGAGGAGAGCCCTGTTAGTAGACTCAGATTCTGTGTGCGCTGTCGTGATGCGACTTATAATATCATTGTTCACGGCAGGCGCGTTGGAAAATGCTTTTCATGGACACGGAAGAGACTGATCAACGATGATTGCCGGAATGATTAGGGAAGGCGCCAACAATTAAGCTTAAGGGACGCCATGCCTCAGAGAGCTAGCGCACGGGTGTTCTCCCCGCATCACAGCCTTGTCATCCCAAAATGCACCGGACAAGGCTAGCTACCTAGGTATATACATCTTTCGATTCTATTGGGAACACCGGAAAAAAGTGAGGATAACGACACTAAGACTGTGAAGCGTCTGTCGCGCAGGAGCCACGGCATTTTTGTCCGGCGCAATTGCTCTGCTGGGGTGTCAGTCGAGATCGGTACGACGGAAGGGGAAGGTCACGGCAACCTCATGGGAAACAGTACGAAGTAGTAGAAGACTGGCATGGGAAGCCTTTATCAACATGTGGTATTGAAAGTCTTCGATTGACTGGAAAGGTGGTTGCAACGTTCCACGGGAAGGGTGTCATGGTGCCACCATGAACAAGTGCCTACGAGATAAGAGATAAGCCATGCTCCAGCTTCTTCAGCCACACCTTTCCCTCCTTCTACCGGCAATGTCACCGTTGCAATTGCAATCATTCCCATCCGCAAATATCATGTTGAGATACCATCTTCTCTGCAACGCCGCTTATCGCCCTCTCATTGGCTAGGTGAGTATACTGTCAAGTACGACCAGGTGCAGTACCCCGCCTCTACCTCTACCGAAGCATCGTACAGACGGTATGATACTACACGATAATCTGCCGATACAGGTTACAGTGCTCACCGTCAGTTAATGTTCCCGAGTCTCAAGTCAATAACAAGCTCGATGTTCCTCAAGTTCAAAATTGCCAGTCATTTCATCCCTTCTGCTAATTTCTTGAGCGATCCAAACTTGACAAGATGCGTTCCTGTGCAACAAGGCTCACCGCCTTGCTAGCTGGGATCTCTGTCACTTCTATTGACGCCGTCAAGGTCAATCCTCTTCCAGCCCCGCAGTCAATAACATGGGGCTCATCGGGCCCTATCGAGGTCGCCAACAATATCACACTCATTACTCCGGCGAGCCAAATTGTCAATGATGCCTGGAATCGGGCTTGGACAACTATCACCACTTTAGAATGGGTGCCTCAAGCAGTTGAAGCTCCAATAGCCACATATGCGGCATTTCCTACTGGGGCAGCCTCGTCAAGTAAAGCCAGACGCGCATGTCCAGCTCTTACTCAGATCAGTCTCACCGTTTCTGACTACACTGCTGATCTGCAACAAGGCGTCGATGAATCCTATACTTTGAGCATAAGTCCCTACTCCCCAACAGTGAACATCACCGCTAGGACCGTGTGGGGTGCTCTTCACGCGTTCACGACATTACAGCAAATCATCATCTCTGATGGGCATGGAGGCCTCATGGTTGAGGAACCTGTCTACATCTCGGACTTCCCCAACTATCCTTATAGGGGAGCCATGATCGACACCGGACGCAATTTCATCAGTCTACCAAAAATCCTTGAGCAGATTGATGGTCTGACACTTTCAAAAATGAATGTTCTTCATTGGCACCTGGCGGACGCACAATCCTGGCCCGTTCAAATGCAGGTCTACCCACAGATGACGGAAGGTGCGTATTCACCACAAGAGACCTATTCGCACGGCGACATCCGCGGCGTCATCTCATATGCCCGCGCTCGTGGTGTTCGAATCATTCCTGAAACCGACATGCCAGGTCACGCAAGTCAAGGCTACGTATCGATCGATCCGAGCATCGTAGCCTGTGCAAACAGCTGGTGGTCCAACGATGTTTGGGCATACCACACAGCAGTGGAGCCTAATCCGGGTCAGCTCGATATACTGAATAACAAGACTTATGAAGTGGTGAGCAATGTCTTTGGGGAACTCGCAGGCCTATTTACGGACAATTTCTACCATGTAGGCGCAGACGAACTCCAAGAAGGCTGCTACAATTTTAGCACGGCTGTCCAGGAGTTCTTCGCTTCCAACTCGTCACGAACTTACAATGATCTTGTTCAAGTCTGGGTCGATCGGGCGATCCCAGTCTTCAGAGCAGCAGCCAACAAGACCTTGATGATGTGGGAGGACATCATCAATGCAACGCCGCATGCATGGACCCTGCCCCAGAACATTGTCCTTCAGACTTGGAACAATGGGCTCGAAAACATCCAGAATTTGACTGCCATGGGTTACGACATCGTGGTTTCCTCCGCCGACTTCTTCTACCTCGATTGCGGCTTTGGCGGATGGGTTACCAACGACCCCCGGTACAATGAAATGACCAACCCGAATGTTTCTGTTCCGAACTTCAACTTTTTAGGCAGTGGAGGCTCGTGGTGCGCCCCGTTTAAAACCTGGCAACGTATCTACGACTACGACTTTACGTTGAACCTCACAGCAGAACAGCAATCGCATGTCCTTGGGACTGAAGTACCTCTCTGGTCGGAACAAGTCGACGACACGGTCATCTCGAACAAGATGTGGCCGAGGGCGGCAGCAATGGCGGAGTTGGCCTGGTCTGGAAACAAGGATCCGGTCACTGGCATCAAACGGACGACCGAGATGACGCAGCGGATCCTCAACTTTCGTGAGTATCTCGTTGCAAATGGCGTGCAGGCGGCACCCTTGGTACCTAAATACTGTCTTCAGCATCCACATGCATGCGACCTGTACTACAACCAAACAGTACTCGCAGAATATGCGACAACTCAATGACACACCAATCTGTGTCCGAGTCATCATGTTTATTGGCGGAAGTCAGGAGACCAGTGTCTCCTATGTACATACAGATGCTTCATGTCACGGCCTAGCGAAGGAGACAATATGGCGTGTCCTCAATGGTGAGGCTCCGATAGCGGCGCACGTCAAGAGAAACTTCGGACGTTTTCGAGATGAGGATTTCGATCTCCAATAATATTCCTGCACAGTTTCCGAGGCAAGATAAACTCTCGTAACCGACGACCCCTCAAGGATTGTGGAGGCTTTTGATACTCCGGCATATTATATACATACTTGTACTGAATCTTGAGTAGGGAGCATAGTATGCATTTCACCGTTCGTTGAACACTTTCATCTTCATCAACCATTCTCATCAAAACGAATCGTGAAACCATGCCGCCAGGCTCTATCCTAGATTCCGCCGTGACCAATGGCCACCCTGCCTCCAATGGTACCAATGGGACTAACGGTGCCAATGGCACCACCAGCACAGAAAACATACCCGTAACAAGTATCCTCGTCGACTTCGTCGCCAACGCTTCTACCGACTATCTCACCTCTCCCATCCGCGACAGACTCAAAGAATACATCCTAGACTACATCGGCGTCTCTCTCGCCGCCAGCCAGTCCTCTGACTCAACTCAACCTATCCTCACCGCGATCAAAACCCTCGGCGGCACCACCGGAGGGTCAAGCACAGTCCTAGGACTGGGCAAATCCTTCACACCCCAATACGCAGGTCTGTTGAATGCCGCGCTCGGCCACTCCCTCGACTTCGACGACACATACGCCAAGGGCACACTCCACGCCGGCGTCACCGCAATAGCCGCTGGCCTCACTCAAGCTGAGATCCTTGGATCCTCGATTGATATGGATCGCTTCCTCTTAGCAGTTGCAATTGGCTACGAAATCACATGCCGTCTAGGCAAAGAACTCGGCAACGAAGCATACGCCCGTGGCTTTCATAACACGAGCACAGCAGGCATTTTCGGCGCCGTGGCGACTATCGCCGTGCTCAAAAACCTCCCGGCCACCACTCTAGCCAACGCCTGGGGTCTGGCCGGCAGCAAAGCGGCGGGATCAATGCAGTATCTCGCCAACGGCGCGTGGAATAAGCGTCTGCACCCTGGCTTCGCAGTGCACGATGCATTCGTCTGTGTTGCGCTCGCTGAGGCGGGAGTTCTCGGCGCAAAAGATATCCTCGAAGGTCCGATGGGTTTCTTGCACGCTTATAGTCCAAAATCTGACAAAGATCTGGCGTATTTGACGTCTGAGTTGGGGCAGAGGTGGGAGTTCCTCGAGACATCGCTCAAACCATTCCCCGCGTGCCGCATGACGCACGGGTTCATCGAGTACGCTACTACCCTTGGCCGAGATCGCGGTGTTGGCGCGGATGGTGTGAAGAGGATAACCCTGAGCTTGAGTCCCGCGAATGTAAGTGTCGTGGGGGCACGGATTGCGAATAAGATCCACCCTGAGAATATGGTTGACGCGCAGTTCTCGGCGTATTATACTACCGCGCATAGCTTTTTGTATGGGAGTGATGCTGCGGTGCGGGCGTATGAAGAGGACAGATTGGGGGATAAGGAGATATATGAGTTGTCGAATAAGATTGTGTGTGTTGGTGATGCTGGTATCAAGCACTTTGGGAGCAGGATTGAGGTGGAGTACAGTGATGGGAAGGTCGAGACGTTGGATATTCCGTATCCGCTGGGCGAGCCGCAGAGGCCGTTTACTAGGGATAGAGTCGAGAGTAAGTTCTTTGGGTTGGTCACGCCGGTCCTGGGAGAGAAAAGAGCTACGGCGATACGTGATGCTGTGGAGGATATTGAAAGTCATACTGTGACAAAACTGTTGGAGATGTTGTACTAAACTTAGGTATACTTGAAAACCGGGGTAGATACCATGCAGCATGTTTAATGCAAATCCATGACAGCACCTTCATCAGTGGTTTTGCGTTGGGAGACGAACCCTTGATGCCTTTGTTATGCCCATGCCACGTCTTGCCTCAAGCTGTCTCATACCCGAACAAGGGATATTGCAGGAACAGCGCAACTTGACTTTGATAGGCACTCACAGCCAGTTGAGGCTGGTAATGCGTCGTGTGACACCCTGACGATACATTCACGCCACTGAAGCGGTCCGCAATCCAGTCCAGCCAGACCTGCTGTCCAGCATATAACACCGGAACGTGGGTGACTCCTTCAAAGGTCGCATACTCCAACGACCTATCCGGATATGCTTGGCAAGTTGCGTTGACTGCAGCAGTCGTCCCATTTGGATCGACGGACGGGTCTGCCGTGCCTTGAAGGACCAGCATCGGCCCGGCGAAGGGTTTCCCACCGTTTGTCGTCAAATTATTCAACGCATCGAAATACCAGCTGCTAGTATTCCAGCCTTGTTGAACTAGTTCGGTCTGGCTGAGCAACTCCAATGCGACGGACTGGCACCCTTGTAAGCCTTGCAGCAGCTGTGCGGAGCGTACACCTTTGTCGTTCAGCCAGTCGGACAGTTGGAACGATGGAAAGACAGAGCTGACTCCCGTGCCGACTCTGACCAGTAGCGAGCCCAAGGTGGCACCGTTGTCTAGTGTACTGATATTGTGCGGCAGAATGGATGTGGTCGGTGAGCCGGCGATTGTGCCCAAGTAGCCTTGCACAGGATTTTCCGCCAGGATCTGGGCAGCTCCCCACGCTGCACCGCCGCCTTGAGAGTGGCCCATGATCACAAACTTCTTGCTTAGCGACGGCCAGGCTTGCTGTGCAGCTTGGACGGAGTAGATCAGGTCGTTTCCAGCGGCTGGACTGGCGAGGTATTGATGCGGGATGAATGTGCCGTTCGAGTCGTGATCCAGTCCTAAGCCGGCATAGTCTGGCGCGACGACCACATAGCCTTGCAGAGCGAGAATGAAGGGCGCGCTGTACTGGTACCACAAGTTCCTGATATGAGACGGTCCGCATTCACCCGCTCCAGCCTGACGTGCCATGGCCCCAAGCTACCACGGGTAGCCCGGAGACGTTGGCAAAACGGCGTGGAAGCCATGGCCACAGAACATATGCGGATGCGGGAATCGTGGTGCCATTGAGTGTCTTGGTCATGAAGAGCATTCGTGACAACGCGACATTAGGCGCTACCGTGTAGAAGGAGGTGTTGGTGTATTGCTCGACTTTGATGACAGAGCCAGCTGGGGCATGTGAGTCGTTGGAAGGGACATCGACGTAAAATGGATCGAGCTGAGTTGAGGAACCTGCCCAGTTGGAGCGTTCGAAGTTGACGGCTGTTAGGATTGCCACGGAGAATTCAGCGGACAGATTCGCCTGCGCGATGAGGGACTCGGCTTGTGAGGAGTTGAGATGACCATACGTTGCATTGAAGGTGGTATTCTGACTCTGAGCAACTGGAGCTTGTGCCTGGCATAGCGACAGGAGTGGCAGAAACCAGAAGGAAGCAAGAGCTGGGAAGACCATAGTGCGGGACTCGAGTCGAACTCGCTCTGAGTGAGTGCGTCGTCCTGAGATGGTCTTGTGCCATGTTTATATCCCCCTCTTTCTACCTAGTGACGTGTATTGACACTACGGTGGCCGTCGGTCGACATGCCGATGAGTTGACCAGCATGGAGAAAGATGGCATCCAGCATCCTACACCCTAGTGTGTTGAAATGTGCAGATCAACTTCCACTTGTTGCCGACCAGCCGACTGACTCCGCATGAGAGAAGGAGGTGGTTGTGGAGAGACTAAATGCGGAGTATCGGTGAAGAAAGAATCAAAGGGGAAGAGGATGGATAAATGATGTCGATGTCGATGTGGGAAATTTCCCCCATATGGATTAGATAAGCAACTTTGATATCGACACCATGCAAGTCTGTCACCGTTTCCATGACCGTTTCCCCGTTTTCAAGGCATGTCTGTCCCGTCTGCGATCAGACACCAGTGCAGGAGCATGGGCTACATCTCGAAACGCGCCCTCGACAATCTGATTCCAAACAAACTTCATGAGATCCGCTCCCATTGCTTCCACAATCAATATGACGCGCAAAACAATCCAGACGGCATTGTCGCCCTGGCCGTCGCGGAAAACAAACTCATGCGCGAAGAGATTGTTGACCATATCAATAAGCATATGAACATCAATCCCTGGCATCTGACCTATGGCCAAGGGCCGCAAGGTGATCCTGCCCTGCGAAAAGCTCTGGCCAGTGTCGTCCAAGAGGTCTTCACGCCGTCGACCGAGATCACCGAAAGCCACATCTGCATATGCAATGGGGCTGGCAGTGCAGTGGACAATCTATGCTTCTGCATGGGGGAGCCAGGAGATGGTGTCCTCGTCGGTCGACCGCTATATGTCGGCTTCTTTCCAGACACTGAAGCTCGAGCGAAGTAAGCACGTCGTTCCGTTCCTCCCGCCGTCCCGGAACTCACAGCGTCTGCTCGGGCACTTACGACTTATCCCAGAATCAAGCCTGTCCTCGTCGGCTTCGGAGATGTCAATCCCACATCCGCAGCCGCCGTGTCTGCTTACGAAGAGGCATTCCACCGTTCCAATGCCGCGGGAGTGACCATCCGCGCCATCCTGATCTCGAGCCCACATAATCCCCTCGGCCGCCCATACTCAAACGACTTTCTCATTGGTATACTGAAGCTTTGTTCCAAGCTCAACATTCACTTAATCTCGGATGAAGTCTACGCGAAGTCACACTTCCCGAGCAAAGATATCCCCGAGCCGCCGCCGTTCGTATCAGTCTTGTCCTTTCCCCTGAAGGAGTATATCGACCCATCCCTAGTACATGTCATATATGCCATGAGTAAGGACTTTTGCGCCAACGGAACGCGCATAGGGGCGCTCATATCCCCTTTCAATGTGCAGCTTATGAGATCGTTCCGTGCGGTCGCCAGCTTCACGAGGGCCTCGCAGCTTGCGGAGCACTCGTGGCTAAATCTCATCACGGACAAGCCATTTCTGGAAACGTACTTTCCTCTCTTTCAGTCTCGCATGACTGAAGCGTATGAATTCACAACGTCCTTTTTGAAAGAAAAGAACATTCCTTACAATGCGGCGAGCGTGACGAGTTTCATCTGGATCGACCTCTCGAGATACTTGCGTGAGGACAGCCTGGACGCTGAACTAGAGTTGAACTGGCGTATGGCACGGGGAGGTGTCTGGCTTGCAATGGGTGCCAGTTTTGCTAGTGAGAGGAATGGCAATTTCAGGTTGACCTTTGCCACACCGAGGGAGGAATTGGAACTCGGTCTCGAAAGGTACGTGGTGCGAGAGTGGGATCATTGCTAGGACTGGTTGAGAGCTGACCAGTGCATGAACAGATTGATGAAAGTCCTCAACGAGGTCGAACAAGAGACAAAGACCAAGCGATAGAACAAAACGTGAATTTACTGTGCCTGGCAAGGTGGTATCTCGAACGTTACCAGACACCCGACCAAAGCTCCTCCTGAGCAGCCATTTCATGCTACCACGATGTCGCCACTGCTATGACGATTGTCTTTCAGAGAAGTGATAACCACCACAAACGCAGCCTATTCCGAAGCCTTCATTGGCCATAAGCTATCCAAGAATTCTTCCGTTGCTTTCTGCAGAGACTGGCGCTGCTCAACACTCGCTCCTCGAAAGACATGATCAGCGCCTACGACTGGGTGAAAAGTGATAGGTACATTCGCTCGCTTCAGAGCACCCCCAAGCAAAGTACTCTGATGAAAGGGAACAAGGTGATCGTCTGTGCCGTGAGCGATGAAGAAGGGTGGCGTCGAGGCGGATACGTAGGTCATCGGATTCGCTCTCTTGACCTTGTCTGGATGCTCAGTGATATTTCCACCAATATACCTGGACTCGGGCGAGTTCGCGTGGTTGTGCATCTGACTTCCGGGCGGAGCGTGGTCGTCCATTTGGAGGAAATCTGTCGGCCCATAGTAGTCGACGACACCCTGCACAGCGCTTGAGACGTCGAGATATTCACCCACGTCGAATTCCTTGATATCTCCCGTTGCACCGATCATCGCCGCGAGATGGCCACCTGCTGATTCTCCCCATGCCACCACCCGGTCTGGATCCAGTCGATATCTTTCAGCATTGGCACGTAGCCAGCGAACGGCGGCCTTACAATCTTCAACTGCGGCAGGGGAAGTGGCATCTCCGCTGAGGCGATAGTCAAGGGACGCAATTGCATAGCCTCTGTCGCGCATGTGTTTCGGTATGAGTTCGGTTTCCTTGTTACCATACATGAATGCGCCGCCGTGGATGTAGACAATGACCGGACTTAAAGTGGTGCCTTTGGGAGGAAGGTAGAGGTCGAGTTTCTGTCTCTCATGGCCGTCGCGCACATAGGAGATGTTGTGGATTTCTTCGTATTCCATGATGGGATTCTTTCACGGTTGTCGAATAACTGTGATGGATGATCAGTCGAAAGGAGGAGTGGCAGTCAGTTCAGCTGGACTCAAGACAAGAAGACAACAAAAGGCTTCACATGGCGTTTCATGCTTCCCATTGTGTAACAACGAGGAGTACTGTGACAGGCCATTGTCAATGATAGTGTCGATGAGAGAAGGGACAGTGACATTGAGTTAGTGAAGAAATGAGGCAGTGACTGACTTCGTGAATCCTCCAGTCAATTCACTGCATTTGCGGGGAAGCCGCAACTTTCCTTTCCTTGCCGCGACGTCACACAAGTCAATTCAATTCAACTCACTTGAAATTCTCGCCAGTGATTTTCATATCAAGGAGAGTCTGTGACAGTGTCACTGATTCCACGCTCGACAGCCATCGTCTCGTTGAATGAGGTGATTTCGCACTCGGACATGGACATCAGAATGAAGCATCGGGCGCAGGAGCCGGTCATGTTGTGCCGCACACACCCACCTATTGACCTGCGTGCTGACGACCTTCTCGCTATGACAAGGCATGATACACAACGCCGTTGGGCGATGTGATATCGGATATGCAGATAACATGCCAGTGCTAAGGAAAGACACCAGCGAGCACACCGGAGCAGAGTGCACATATCGAGACATGGCAATCGAGGCAGGTGAGCAAGACCTGACGGTGCAGAGCCTGCCTTGATATCCTGCTCTTTCTCCCGGCAACTTACCGCTCAGTCACGATCTTGAGAAGACATGAATGGGAGACTTTCCAATGGCTGAAACAGTGTCTGAAGCGCATTTCACCGGTTGTGCATGATGCATATTTGGGGTTAGGCATCATCCTCGCTAAGCTGATACCGAGTTGCAGAACTCCAACCACCTCCCTGAATCGAGCAATGTGACGCTGCACCTCGTCCAGGCGCCGCTGTACAATCTTTCAAGCAGAATCCTCCAAGGATGGCAACGCTACTCTCGCATAATGTCGGCAGTCATTTCGGGATTTCTGTCGGATGCATCCACCCGTACGGGCGTCGCCTTGACCCGAGGCGAGTGTCCACCTTATGAGCATGGGTATTTTTCCAGAACTTTGCACACTTCCTTTGCGGAAAGCCTCCAGGCAGCGAGAGCTTCACACAGGGCGTTCCATATGTATTCGAGACTTTGCAGATGAGATCATTCGGTGCTGAAGAATCTCGCATCTGCTGCTGTGAGCTCCACTCTTAGGTCTCGTACCTACCATGCTGGGAGAACTCGCAACTCTCCCTTGAATTGCCCCTTTGTCCTGCTGAAGAGCCGCTTGTTGGTAAGCGAAGTCAGAAATTGATGTCTGGCCCCAATCATGTCCAGGATGCACTGATAAGGTGGCCTTCAACTAATGTACGCTGTGCATATGTGTGCATTGAGAATCTGCCAGATACTCGCCGTGCAAATCATGACTGATCTGAGAAGGTCCCAACTGCGCTGGTGGTGGGAATGGCGATTATCTATCGATGCCCAACTTGATCGTCTTCAGGATCCTACTTCCAGCAGGCCCATCATCCCGGGCGGTGGGAGCCACCCTAGAACGGATTATCACGACGGTAGGACCACCACGCTAGGCAACAGGCTAGCCTGCCCACGGGCCAGGGCCTAGGGGTCACTATTCTTCAACACTGATCCAGTCGTCGAACACCCGGAGAGAACTGTGGTACAATCCGTCGATTCCAGCACCGCTCTGCCATCTCAATCCGCTTCCGCATTCTCGAATTTCCAGCCACCAAAGACCTAATAGGTTCCGAGTGGATCATACTAAATTATGGCTACGGAACCAAAAAGTTTGCATCCTGGCGAGGAAGCCATCCCATCATTCCAGCGAATTGAAACCCTGAAACACGCGCCATTATGACAGCCTAAGCATCTCATCTCCAAGGCTCCGAGGCCAAAACCCCAGAGACCCAGAGAGTCAAACCCCGCAGGACATGGGTGCCTATGACTCCCCGACAACAAATCACCAAGTCCCCATGGTTACTTAAGAACAGCCTCGGGTTCAGCCATTTCGGGGAAGCTGCATGGGAGGTCTTTACCCGGCGTATTGAAACTCTTTGATTTCCTTCCTTCCATCTATCCTGTGTCACTCGACTGCATCCTCATCTCGAGAACGTGGCCAACTTCTCCTTGTGAGACGCTTCAGCGATCATGGCCGTCCACAAAAAGCATGCCGCGTCTCATTCGAGCAGCTACAACAGGCTGGTGACAGTGGCTGCAGCTTTCGGTTCCATGGTATGTTTTTGCACCTTGCGCACAAGTTGCCATGAGGCTTCTCAGCAGGAACTTTACTGATGATCATCGAAGACATATGGGTACTGCTCGGCCATTATTGGTAGCACAATCGGCCAACCGGGATGGTATCATTTCTTTGACCTGCCCGAGGAAGGCCAGCCAGGCTATGGAGGAAAAACTACTCATGCCATTGCGACAGCCAACGGTGTCTACAGCGCAGGCGGAGCAGTCGGATCTCTCTTTGTTATGTGGTCCGCCACTGCTCTCGGTCGCAAGCGAAGCATTCAGCTCGGCGCCATACTGGCAATCATCGGCGGTGCGTTCCAAGGTGGTGCTGCCGCACTCGCCATGTTTCAGGTCGGTCGAGTCATCTCAGGTCTAGGAATCGGCATTCTGGTTACGGCTTGCCCTATGTATCTCGCTGAGCTTGCGCCTCCCGAAAGTCGGGGTTGGCTCGTCGGTCATCACGCGATATTTCTGGTATTCGGATATATGCTTTCGGGCTGGCTTGGTTATGCATGTTACTTCGCAACAGACAAGAACGAATCTTTCGCCTGGAGATTTCCTCTGTGCATTCAGTCGCTGCCCCCGCTTGTCCTGATCATCACCTCGATATGGATTCCCCGATCACCTCGATGGTTGCTTCAACAAGGCAAAATCGAAGAAGCCTGGAAGGTCATTCAAGCGTTACGAAGGTCACCCGAAGATCCGGATGATCTGGTCGCCAGAGAAGAACTGTACCAGACTCGGGAACAACTCGCCCTTGATTCGGCCAAATTGAAAGCTACCGGCTATGGCCCATGGATGGCAGTCATCAAGAAGAAAAGCTACCGCAAACGAATGATCATCGGC
Organism: Exophiala viscosa; assembly: GCF_022695815.1. Taxonomy (NCBI): domain Eukaryota; kingdom Fungi; phylum Ascomycota; class Eurotiomycetes; order Chaetothyriales; family Herpotrichiellaceae; genus Exophiala; species Exophiala viscosa. Next base: position 592,411 of record NW_026944358.1, on the reverse strand, counting down.
TTCCTGACTCAATGGGGAGCCGAGTTTGCTGGGCCGTTGGTCATTGTGAGTATACCTCGATCTTGTCAACTCTTTGCGATCTCTGATAAACATTAGAACAACTATGCGGTCATTTTGTACACCAACCTCGGCCAAACAGGTTCCATGCCTCTTCTCTTGTCTGCTCTTTGGCTGACAACAGCCGGTATGCTTTGTGCGCAGTCAACTCACCACTTTCCATGCTGACACTTCGTGCAGGTTGCCTTTATAACCCTGGCGGTGCCTGGCTCCACGACAGGGTCAATTCCCGCCGCCTGATGTACATGATCGGTATCGCAGGCTGTCTAGTAACTACCTCGCTTCTATGCGCTATGCTCGCCACCTACAGCAGCACTACCAACAAGGGCGGCAACGCAGCCGGCGTGTTTTGTGTGTTCTTCTACCTCACCTTCCAAGGCACTTTCTGCGACACGACAATGTACCTGTACGTTTCCGAGATTTTCCCAACCGAGATCCGTCCCATCGGCATGGGCTTCTCCTTGTTTGGCCAATTCGCCGCCACGCTAATCCTGCTCCAAACCGCCCCCATCGGCTTCGTCACCATTGGCTGGAAGTACTACCTCATCATCGTCTGCTGGTGCATCGTCTACCTACCCATGATCTACTTCTTCTGGCCCGAGACGGCGCGCCTCTCGCTCGAAGAGATCTCCGCCAAATTCGGCGACGATGTCGCCGTGCATGTCAACGATGTGAGCGAAGAGCAGCGCCGCGAACTGGACGAGTTCCTCAAGTCAAAGGACATTGTGCACACGGAAGCGACCAGCAACACGACGCAAAATCAATCGCCGACCGAGATTGAGGAGAAGACGTCGTCGAAAGTGTAGTTACTCGGCAGCAGGTGAGACCTGGCGATGAATCCAAAAGTGATTGTAGCGGGAAAAGGTGCATGTTGAGCAAGTACGGTATATGATCCGCGCATGACTTCTCACAGGTGGTGAGAGAAGCCTAAGCACCCAATTTGGGTATATATTTAAATCTGGCAGAAGCAAGAGATTAGTATCAGATTGTCAACGGCATCTTCAAATGTTTCTTTGAATGACCTTCATCCTGAGTCTATGACTATAATCCTTGTTCTTCCCACAAGATAGCTAGTATGCGCAGCATCAAACTGTATGTCATGTTTATGAAAGAGTTCATGGGAAGAAGGCATCTCCTATAGCACCACTTTGTGTCATGATTGTATGAGAAGTAAAAACTGTGACATTAAAAGATGGCAATGCAGTTTGGCGGACTCGACACTCCGCCAGGCATATTGAACGGAGCGCTCGCAACAAAGAACTCCCACCGATTATGCTGTTTGCATAGCTGACTGAGGCCTTCGAGATCGAAAAGCTCGCCGATCGGCATGCCCCAACCAGCCAGCAAGTATTCGTGCATGAACAACCCCGGCACATCCTGTCCATCGGGTCGCGCATACGATTTCTTCGGCGGATACACCTCGAACGATATCGCGTCGCCAGCAACGGCCGCGAAGCCAGTATCCCAGATCCAGCGGATCATATCTTCTGTTCCTTCGACGCCGGCGTGTTGAGGGTTTGATGATTCAGCATAAGCCGTCTTATCGGCGACCGTCATCTTGGTGTCCCATTCCTGCGTGACGCCAATCCTCACAAACAGGATATCCCCACGCTGGAAACTGACGTTTTCCTCCTCCGCAATCTCCAACAGAGTAGACAATGGAATGGTATGGTCGCTGAACGTCGTGTACGAGATACCCTTTCGCTCCGCGTACGCGGCGTAGTCCAGCAGCACGCCCCGGCCGCATATGCCTTCCTTGGCCCAGAATTGCAGTCCGATCCGGTGGTTCGCCGGATCTCGGATCTCTTCCCTCGTCACTCCACCGTAAAAGACCCTTTTCTGGGGCTCCGTGTCGGTGGGACAAGGCTGGGAAAAATGTCGCAAGCCGTCCCATTGACTGCTCTGTTGTGGGTTGAATGTGAAAATATCGTCAAACGCTACGCCGTCGAGCAGGTCCACGATTTTGTGCTCGCATGGTAGGCGGTTGAAGTTGGCGATCTCCAGCTTTGTCAATTCCCAGCCGACCGTCACGCGACGACCTGTGCGTATGCATGATGCTGCGGCGGCGGCTACCACTTCAGGTGTCAGAAGTACAAGGCGGCCAAGGCCTTCCTCTGGGGACCCCGGAGCGCCAACCCAGACTTGTCGCTTGTTAGGAAGAGAATCGAACGGCGTCGAGTGCAGAGGGTCAATTTGAGCAGTGTCCTCGTCCTTGCCGCCCATTGATGCTATCGAACCGATGACAGGAGTCTATCGGCCAGCGAGGTATGCAGGGAAAGAATTTTGGAGAGGTACTGATATGGAAGTTGTAAGATGCCCGATTGGTCCAATTACTAAAGTGAGCGTAAGCCGTTCGTCTTTGCCGTGTTTGCCGTGGCAAATTTTGCGACAAGGCGTGACTGACTCGAAAAAGTGAGATAGTGAAATCGGAAGCGAATAGTGGTGAGATCGCAAACATTTGCTGTCAATCGATGGCGATTTCATCCATTGGTTTCCCAGTCGAACTTGCCGTCGCTCATCTGATCACAAACTCACAGAGACTTGCAGAGTCTGTGCTCCACTGTTCCCCGCGCTTCGACGTCCGAACTCCGGGCGTACCACAAGTTCAAGAGTCAATGTTATGGGGTTCATGAACAGCGTTTCGGACTTTTACACTATTCAGACCCGCAGCTTGAAGCTTGTGGTTATGTGAAAAAGAGGCGGTCACATGGAGAGAACCCGCGCTCCGGATTCCGGCAGGCTGGGGCATGTTGGGGTCAAGAAAAGAATTCATTGCCCGCAAACAGGACATGCATCGCTCGAGGTGGTGTGACCAAAGGACCATGTGTGGTGGGAAGGCCTCCGAGTCGACATGCTCAAGCTTGCGGCTGATGCGCCAAGTATGCTTCATTGCAATTCCAGGCATACTGACCCGGGTATCAGTTTCAACGGTCAGTCGTTCAGATCAAAGCCCTCCAATATGCGAATGAATTTCTTCGCGAGCCCCCAATATCGCAAATTCCGCAGCATCGTCTGAGCTTCATGACTGATAGCCTTGAGGCCTCCGTTGCCGTAAATATTGTGGACAAGACCTATGCTTGCAGGTCCCCCAACCTCGATCCATGTTGCGACTGCAGTCCTTTGACCGTCAATTCTGTTCGACAGGTCTAGGCGGACAGGACTGATGTGTGCATCTGGTGCGGGTTGAGGCCCAAACTTGATGAATGACAAGATGAACATGTAGCCCATGAAGACTCTCATGATCTCGCATGGTGCAGAGACCAAATATTCATTTGCCACAGAAACGATCTGGGCTGCATGCCATGCCAGATGGCGAGCTTTGTGGGGATTCTTTCCTAGTATCGAAGCGAGCCGACGTTTGGCGGGGAGTAAACTAGGGTCTGGCGGCTTTGAAGCGGAAGCTGATGTTCGAAAGATGTGCACAACAAGGTCCATGGCCTCCTCCGAGCTGTACAAGTGTGAATAGTGACAGATCAGGGACGCAAGGCTGTGATGTCTGGTCAGCTTGACGTGCTTTAGCAAACTGTGAGGTACTTACTTGTAATGTATCAACTCTGCAGTGGTGATCGGTGAATACATTGACTCGCAAATCGTAGTGAGTCCTTGCAGAAGCATGGCCTTGGTCTGTCTTTGAGCCGCAGACATAGAAGGTAATTTGAGATACTCTGGCGTCGACATTATGTCCAACTGTTTCAGGTCCCACAGAAGCCGACCTATGCTTTGTGCACAGAGTCTCTTACTCCAAGCAGGTAGATTTGGAGGCAATGTCTTGCTAGTCAGAAGACTGCGGAGGACCGTTGACGTCGGAGCACCCCGAGCTGTTGACGATAAGCGAGAGTACAGGGCCGCCCATGCTTGAGCAGAAGGTGCATCCCACAGAGGTTCAGCGCATGGCAGATGACTCGGTAGTTCTGGTAGATCAACTGCACCTCTCTTGGACGTCAGTGTGCAGAGGCTGCAGTCGTACTCGAAAACAGACCACGCGATGCGCTTCTCTTCCTCCTCAACCTTCCATTGCATCCATTCAGCGCCTACATTGTCAGCCGACAACACGTGCCTGGCGTCTTCCTTCTCAGGTTCGGCGCTGACACGACTTTTGAGAATGCCCATTCCTCGAAGACAGCCTATTAGTATGCCTCTGCTACAGTCGGCATTTTGATAAAGTCGTCTATTTCCGGACCCGAGAGAGTAAATCTGGTGAAGGCAACAAGCTATGAGGTAGGCCGGTTTGTAGAAGTTTGTGGTATCAGATCCTCCCTGACAGGGTCGTTAGCTCGGGTTCTCCATTGATCCTTGATGTGACACTTACCAGCCACGCGATCATCTGTATGCATATCTCGCTCATTGACGTTGATTGTTCAGTACCTTGTCGATCATCCGAGTACATGGCTCCAATACAGGCCATTGCCGCAAGGGTCACAGTCGGGATCTTGGCCATATTAAATGTTGGAATATGCACCAAAGGCAACACGGCATGGAATTCGCTAAAGTAGAGCTCCAAGGAGTTCTTCAACAGATCCATGGCAGATACCATGCTCACATCTTGAGACAGGTCGAGCTCGGGCAGTAGAGGATTAGACAACAATTGCACGAGACTCCGAATAGGGTCTCCACTATCAGCTGAAGTGGATGTGATGGTCCCCTGAAGGATATCTCGTAAAGGCGGTAGTCGATGCTTCTGTGGCTCGGGATTCCTCGTATGATCGAACGGCCATTGCTGAGCACTAGCTTGTGGTTCAATGATTTTGGCGGATGAATTGACGGGGTTCGGCGGCCTGGACGGCTGAACTCTGGCATCGCTGATGTTATTATTTCTTCCAAAGAACATTGGATCGGTTCCATTCATCATGGTAGACTGGTTTGGCATGAACTGCATATTGCCTGGAGAGTACATTTGGCCAATTGACTGGGCCGTAATGTCGCCATTGTTGGGAGAGTCAAGCTCTAGGTTGAGCCAGTCGACGCCTCCCTCCACCATGCCGATGATCCTTGGGCCGGGATTGGAAGGCACGAAGTTCATGTCGCCAGACAAGAATGCGCCATCATATCCCATGAATGATTGACTGTAATCAGTTGCAATATCGGTCGGACTCGTGTTCGGATACGAGGCCATGTCCAGAGACATCATATTTGAAACATTCGACTCCGAACCCGTGTGATAGAAGTGTGCGTCCTCGTTGAATGTCTGCACACCTGCAGATTTTTGGCCGTTGGTCTGCATATATACCGTGTTGGTCTGGACTAATGATATTTGAGGAGTAGGCTGATTTTGGTAGGCCGTCGGCGATTCGAATGTATTGTTCTGGCATATGCTCGAATCTTGAAATTGCTGGACGCTTTGGGAGTCCGTCTCGATCTTCTCTTCTTGCACTTCACCATCCACTGACGAATCATCATTTGCATATTCGCATGCAACAGATGACTTAGAGCAAGGCATGCATGGTTGCCCACGATCGCACTTCAATTTCTTCTTGACACAGCGAAAACAGGATTTTTGAGCAGATCTTTTTCGGGATATGTAGGCTTGGTGCGCCGTTCGAAGGTGTCGGAGAAGAACATCATTGCGAGAGAATTGACGCCCACATTCGGTGCAGGAGAAATGCTCGCGTCGAGCAGGTGGTAGGTGGGACTGGAGATGACGGGCTAAGTGGCTTGGGCGAGCGACAACGAGACCACACTCTTGACAACGGAGGATTCGAGGTTTCTTTGAATCGGTCTGAAAGAGAGGCCGTCAGTATGGATGGTCAAGCACACCGCCATCAAAGAGTGGACTGGAAGACTATGAGCATACCATGTCGGACGTTCGTGTCAATTGGTGAGCCGCGATATACAGAGGGGAAGATGCTGCTTCAGAGCGTCGACGAAATCATCCGCCTTCGATGATGATTGAAAGACATGTGCGTCGAGCGGCTTCTGCGCAATAGGGCATGCTCGTTCAACAAACATGTGAAGGGCAGAATACCATGTGGGATGCTCGGAAGAGATTCGTTCAGTGTAGATGTATGGACGGCTGATGAGCGTTCGCTTCGTGAGTTGGAGTTGGGTGTCAATGGGTGGATGGAATTGATGATGAGTGAGGGTTGGGCAGGAAAATGAAAAGAGGAGACGGAGATAGGGCTTGACGGGACCCCCATAATGTGAAATCTGGGGAAGGAGTCGATCTTGGTTTCGGGGCACTTTGTGAGACTTGCCGGCTGCACTTGACGTTTAGTCACCCCTAACTACCTTTATCAATTCGCACCTTTCCTGCCCAGGACATGTGCCTCTCTCATCTCTCCTCACGCCTGTCACTATGCGGCAATGATTACCTTGCACTGGTTGCTCATCAACGCTTTTGCAACACCACCTCGCCACTAAATCATGATATCATTTCGACAGGACTTGATCCTGGTCGCAGATGCAGTACCCCTCTGATCTGAGTGCGTGGGAGTATTGCGACACCGGTCAACAGCATCCTCATTCTCGTGCGATTCGAGTGCTTTTCTGTTCGATGAGAACATCAAATGAGTCTATCTCTACGGGTTCTTATCCAACGATGCTGATTCCCTATCTTTTATATCCCAGCTGTTCCTTGATTCTCCCCAGACGTTGATAGGGCGAACCACCACCTTCGTAGCCGGAGCGATCTTCACAAGTCCGGGCAACCTGAACGGTCAGGGCATCATGCTATACACCGCTAAGAGCAGCAGTAAGAGAGGGGAGTCCGAGAGCCTCTCCCTAATCAAACGGACGTTTGCGGGGATGGTGCCACAGAACAAAATCGAAGCCGAAGTCCGCTTGATGCCGGCAACGGCGCAACAACCTGCTTGACTCGTCGCCCTGCTTCTCCAATCATACACATCGGCCGCCGTCAACCTTAATACTTGGTCAGCATTTATCATTCCTCACTTCAGCAGATTTATTACCTCGAGGTTCACCCCCGTGATGAACTCTGCCTCATCACTTGCGAGGTAGCAGCAAGCATTTCCCACGTCGACGGGTGTGCAACCGCGACCCAGTGGGACAGTGGAAACAAATCCCGCTCGATTTTCCTCCGTATCCGGCTTACCAAGGAAAAGATGCGTCCTGCGTTCCACGTTAGTGGATTGCTGAATCATACGGAAAAGTCTCAATCAGCAAGATGATTGACTCACATTCCAGTGCTTCCAACAACTGGACAGACGGCGTTAAAGCGAATCTTCTGGGGCCCATATTCGACAGCCATAGTCTTCGTGGCATTACTGACTGCGGCTTTCGAGGCATTATACCACGTGAGGCCGGGTCGGGGTCGGATACCAGCCGTCGATGCTATGTTGATGAACACTCCAGGTCGTTTGTTGTCGAGAAAATAGGGCACGAGAACACTTGTCGAGAGGAATATCGACCGCACGTTGACGTCCATAACAAGGTCAAAGTCCTTGTCCGTGACTTCCATGGTCGGTTTGTTCTTGTAAGTTGCCCCAGCATTATTGACAATGATATCGAGCCCTCCGAAATGTTCTAGAGCGAATTTGAGCAGGTCGTTCCAGTGTTCCCGTTTTGTCACGTCCGCCACAGAGTACTCGCAGCCGAGCTCGCTAGCTACGGTCTGAGCAGCTTCACCAGATAGGTCGGCAATGATGACTTTGGCACCTTCCTGGGCAAACTTCGTGGCAATGCCTCGACCAAAACCAGAACCACCACCCGTCACTATCGCCACCTTATTTTCAAGCCTGCCGTGTGCCATGATGGGTATCTCAATTCTGAAGACTCGAACAGATGTCTCCGCGAATGCTGGTCATAAGCTTCGTGGTGCAGACGGCAGGCAAGAGGCACTCTTTCCAAAAGAGTCCGAAGTCGGCACCAAACATCTAGCTGTGCCAACCCAGGCCGTCCTCATCGGATATCGAAATCCATTCTGGACTGTGTTGCTTCGTCGGTTGGTTCGGGTTGGCGCCACTCAGGAGTTGGTGGTACCTCCGGAGGAGCCTGAAGGCTTTTGTAGTAGTGAGCGACAACATCTTCGCATCCCCACAGAGATAACTCCAAGGGCCCATACGGCTCACTAGGCCATGGGTCTGTGCCTTGGCTTACGCGCTGGCATACAGTACTACAGGTCATCTTCACGCGACAGTTCTCCTCCGTTCTCAAGTTGATTGACACACGATCCACCCTTTATGAATGGCAGGGAAAATCATCCCTCATTGACAATTACCAGAACTTATCGTCTCTTAATATTATGAAGTCTATATCTAATTATAACGTAGTGTATCCAGTCATGCGGGGGTCAACCTGAGGTTGCCACGCTTCACAGCTTGACTTCCTTCCAATCTCTGCCGACCGTTCGATGACTCGCCAGTGCCTCCTCACCAGTCTGGATCTTCGGTATGAGTCGCTTCGCTGAGCAGGTGTTTCGAGATCCCTTCCTGGCCGAGGCACGGCTTCCGTAATGGACATAAGTCGGCCCTCTGTCCTCGTCCGGCCGCAAGCTATGATCCCCATCATAGGTCCTGTCTCTCATGGTTGATCTCCTGCGAGACCCTCCGGTGGGCGGTGCTACGTCGGTGATACGAAAGCTACCATGGCCACCACCATGACCCTCCTCGTCCTCCTCAGGATCGCCTTGCTCACTTTCACCTTCGTCGATGAACGGTGAATTTGATCCATACGTTAGGATCTCTAGCGCTTCGAGTCGATGACCAACCACGTCTGCCAAACCATTAAGCATGTCGACTTCTTTTTCGCCAACTGCCATCATTGTCCATACATCAAACTTGCTGTTGACGTCCTTTCGTGCTGCTTCCTTCCGAGCCTCAACTTCCCGGGTATTGGGCAGGGCCAGTCCTGCAAAGTTGACCTTCGCCATGACACGGACGTGCTTTATCGACTTACTGTCGTCGCCCTGAATGTCGGTGCCTAGCTGCAGTTGGTCATGTTCGTGTAACTCACGAGCCTCTCCAGACCCAAGACGTTGCCCGTTGACGAACGTTCCACCTCTTGAACTTAGGTCCCTGATGTAGACTTGCCCAGTCTCTTTGTCCGCCCAGACTTCTGCGTGGCGCAGAGATACGCTTTTGGTGTTGAAGTTTCCGTCGGCACGCCTCGCCCGTGCTTCTCCAGATTGCCGGCCAAGCAGCAGCTTATTGGTACCGTCCTGAAGGAAGGGGACTTCAATCTGTTTCCGGTCAAACAAACCATTCATGGATTTTAGCTTCAGCAGTGCAATGTGGTGGCCGTAGACAGCACTTAGATTGAGGTTTGGAAATTCTTTGTCGACGATACCCTGCAGGGTTTGCATTTTTCCCTCGCCCTCTCTGAGCAATTCCGTGATCTTGTCGGAGACTTCATTGAGAGCGCTTTCACGTGCAGCTCGTACCAGCCGGCGTTGCACCTTATATCCTCGGGCACTCACGGTCGTTGCGGGCGCACTGATGTTTCTCACCCACCCAAACGCACTCCGACGCTGGACAAGGACATTTGCGCTGACATAGAAGCTTCTTGCGCTCTTGACTATGACCATCAGCCGCACCGAGGGAGGTAAGCCGCTCTTGCTCTTAGGCTCCTCGTACATCTTCCACTGAGCATGACGAGGGGACGGTAGAAAGCCATGAAAAAGCCTGGATCCCTTGAATGTGGTCTTATCTCCCCAGGTCAGGCCTACGTTGGCACTGATAGCACCTGCTGCTGGGCCCGGTGCTCCAACGTTGACGCCGACATTTTGGCCCGAGCTGACCTCATGGTCGGCCATATATACGAGGCTTGCTTCCGGGTCAATGCCCACAATAGCTGGGCCTGGACGGTTCGGATCGCGGCTATTGCTAGTAACCTGGATGTCAACGGCTGCTGAGCGAATACGCTTGGAGGGATCGAACGGCCGTGCAAAATCCAGTTTGAAGTGCAGCTGATACGCTTCTTTGCTATTGACGGTAACGAGTTCGCATCGGGTGACTTTGATGTCAAAATAGCAGTCGTGACTGTCGTGCCTTGCGAGGACATATGGCAGGTTGGAGTTGTCCTGATTGAGGGTGGTTGAAGATGATGCAGTCGAACTGCTCGAGCTACTATTACGCTTCGACATTGTTTGGTTTTTTTGTTAGATGGGTATGATCATTCAGAATCCCCTACCTGATGCCCAAGGGCTTATATCTTCAGCTCACATTGCAATACTCGTCCTGATGCATTTCCTCGCCCTTTAGACGAGTTCTGCAAACCTACCAAATCCGCGTTGTCTGTCCTGACTAGAGGGCATTTGCCTATGGCACATGGCACTGCCATCGGTTGCGCCAGACATTGGCTGCATAGAACTGTGATGACTACAGTGCATATGAATACGGAGTGGAGTTCGAATTCTTTGGACTTTGTGATAAGATAGACTTCTCTGGTAGGTAGCCAAGGCTAGCAAAAGATACCTAGGTATTGATTGGACTGGAAAGGGGGCGCAGCCCTGTCAGGGTGCGGCGCAATCACGGCGCAGCACCTTTTGGGCGGTCCCAGGCTTCAGACGACGACGAAAGTTCCAACTCAACGCCTGAGGACCCACGCTTTCCCTGGCGAGCCTTGTGGACTTACGTCCGTACAGTAGTTGAGTCATGAAGTAAATGGTGTTGTGATATCAATCCATTTTGGCGACTCAGGTACCTATGTATCAACTGTCCTCTTCTTACCCTCCACCAAAGTCATACGCTGAGTACAAAGTGACATTGCCATATACGATTCTCAACTATCGTCGTTCATCCTTTGGCTCTTTGACCTGGAAGGGACCGCCTCCATGTTCGGCGCCGGAAAGCTGACAGCCTCATATCGAGGCCGATGCCCTCGTTCACGGAAGAGCAGCGATTCTCTCCTCTTGCAACTTGTCCCAAGAACCAGAATGTCGCAACATCAGTCCGTGGGACCAATTACGGCCACACCCAAAGAACCCCATCCTTCATAATCCAGCAAGCCAGCTAGTCTTGACACTTAGACGGACATATGCACACACTAATGTCACCGACACGGTTATCCCCTCTCATCAAAGTAAGCCGAGGAGGGAAAAAAAGCGGGGAGAGCCACGGTAAGTTGACCGAGTACAAGTTGGAGATGCAGATGCTCTTCTAGCATTACCCGGAGGTGGGCTATGTAGGTATTTACCAATAATCGTTGGCTTATTCCTTTGTTCTCCATATCACAAAAGGAGCGGCTCTTTGCTGAAATGGGCGCTTCACGCACAGTCGTAAGGGCTGAAGAGGTGCAAAACCACAACAAGAAGGACGACATTTGGATTGTGGTAGAAGGGACGATTTATGATATCACCAGATTTGCACCAGAGCACCCCGGCGGCGCTGATAGTAAGCAACTCCTACCTATCTTCTTTTCAAACTGACTCAAAGGCAGTCATATACGCGTATGCCGGCCGAGATGCCACACAAGCTTATTCCGAGATCCATGATTCAAGTCTGATTAGAACCACCCTCAAGCCCGAGGAGGTCATAGGAGATTTGGACCCAACGACAAGTTTCCCGGAAGAACCAACGAGTTCTGGGGCAAGCTTGGCTCCCAAACCAGGAGAGAAGCCGCCATTGGAGACACTGCTCAATTTGAATGATTTCGAGGAAGCCGCCCAACATTCGATCTCGAAGAAGAACTGGGCATTCATCGCCGGGGCATCAAACGACAACATCACCCGAGATGCCAACAAGGATTTCTACCAGAAGATCTGGTTCAAGCCTCGCATTCTGAGAAATGTAGCCAAGGTGTCGACCAAAGGCACCATGATGGGCCTGAACGTTGAGTTGCCGGTTTGGGTCTCGCCAACGGGTATCGGCAAGGCTGGTGGTCCCGAAGGTGAGATAGCGGTGAGTAAAGGCTGTGCCGAGGCTGGAATCATTCAAATGGTAGGTTTACTCGTACTCGCCGTGCCATGACCCAAGGGCTCATGTGTGCAGATATCAACCAACGCGTCCTTCCCACTACTCGATATCCTCGCAGCAGCACCAGACTACCCCTTCTTCTTCCAGCTTTACATCAACAAGGACAGGAGGAAGACCGAGGAGCTGCTGAAAGTCGTCAACAGCAAGCCACAAATCAAGGCCCTTTTCGTAACGGTCGATCTTCCAGTCGTGTCGAAGCGCGAAGCCGACGAACGGGTGAAGAACGACACATTCATGGCGAGCGGTCTGAGCGGCACTCATTCGGCTGAGGATAAAAAGGGGTCTGGCTTGGCTCGGAGTGTGGGCTCCTTTATTGATCCTAGCTTCTGCTGGGATGATCTTGAGTGGTTACGACGACACACGAGACTGCCCATTGTGCTGAAGGGGATCCAGTCCGCTGCAGATGCCCGGATAGCAATGCACATGGGCTGTCAGGGGATAGTGGTCAGCAACCACGGCGGGCGTGCGTTAGATGGTGCACCTGCTGCTATAGTCGTCCTTTTGGAACTGCATAAGCAGTGTCCGGAAGTTTTCGATCACATGGAAATCTTCATCGACGGAGGCGTAAGGCGAGGCTCGGATATCCTGAAGGCCCTATGTCTCGGCGCAAGTGGGGTTGGGCTTGGTCGCCCATTCCTTTATGCGCTCAACTATGGTAAGGCTGGCGTGGATCAATTGATTAATAGTAAGTCTTCTTCGCAATTGCTCCTTCTGGAAGTTATGTCGCAAGCTAAAATCTTGGTGTTTACAGTTCTGAAAGACGAAGTGGTCACGGCAATGCAATTGGCTGGTCTGAAGAGTTTGGAGGAAGCGGACCCGGCGATGTTGAACACTGCTGAACTCGATCTGCTTATCTCCCAGGGCTCTAGCCATCCCTATGCGCGAAAGCACAGTGGCAAACGGCGGCAATTTCACCTTTGAAGACGTATGGAAGGCTTCGATCAAGAAAGTCTCAGCACTCCTATATTTTGAAGCTAGATCGTAACCTGATGGCAAGAAACCCCTCTTCCGACGTTGTCATGCAAATTCCCAGCCAAGGTCATGCTTGTAAATGTCCTTCTTGGTGATTCTCTCCTGCTACCAATCGCGGCATTGGGCAGTTCTTCAACATCGCAACCATCCTGCTCCCCCCCGAGCGCAAGTCCATGCTCACAAAACCAAATAGCATTCTCCGAAAATGAGAGATTTCCAGGAACAACCCGGTCTTTGCGTCCTCATTTGTCTCTGACGAACTCCTTGGGGTCGAAAGTACCGTCTATGAGCTGTCCAACAACTCTCTTGATCATGGTCCTCTGATCATCCAGCCGAGGCAAGGCCAGACATACTGGCCACCAGAACTTGCAGCTGCTGGCAAACCGCTCCATCGTCTCTTCAAACTTATCGGGCTTTCTTTTCGTGGCCATGGCTTCCTTGATCTGCCGATTTGCGTCCCGAGGATCGCAGCGACTGGTTCCGTCAACCATTTTGCGTACGTGGAATGCATACGGAGGTCCGCTGAAAGTCAAGGACTCGAGATGGAGACTAAGAAGATGTCGATAGTAGGTAGTCAGGGCACGTCGCCGTTCTAGTGGGGCTGGTAACCCGGCCTTCTGTTGCACCTCGTATGCCAGCACCCGCGCCTTCTTGGGCGGCATTGCTTCGGTGAACGTGGCGGGTTTCTCAGCATCAAGTCGCTCAGGTCCTGACGCCTGAGGATGAAACAGCCTAATAGCACCCTGATCCTCTGGAAGAGATAACGTTCGCTTGAGATAATCAGGTCGGGGCGTGGTCATTGAGGGCAAGGCCTGCTTCTCACTCTGTCGGTTACATTCACTTGGTCTTGGAATCTCATCAGAAGGTTGCTGGGAGACAGATGCGGTGGTGGTGGGTGTCTCAATGTCTGCAGCCGCTTGGTTATAGTCCTTTTGAACATCCGAGGCAGGTTGCTGTTCTGGTTGAAAATTAGCCATAGCGACTTTCTGTCCGGCCGTGGCCATCGGGTACTGGTGTTGTTCCCGTTCTTGTTTCACGATGCTCATTGCGGTCTGAGCTGTAGGGTTGTTCGATATTGGTTGTTCGGCCACGGTGTCTTGCACTTCGATCGGTCCATTGTCCTTCTCCGGCTCTTGCTTGGGATTGATCTCATCCTCATGATTGGTAAGATCAAGAGTAATTGTCTCAGGTTGCTTCCGTCGTTGAATCGCGGCAAGACGCTGTCTCAATTCGAGCCTTTTGCGATCGATGAGTAGCTGGCGCTCTTCAAGCTCAAGTAAGGTCACCTCATCTTGGATCTGCTGTTCGGTGTCCATTTTAATTGTGCCCAACTGCGCAGCGGTAGCGTGTCAATTCAAGGGTGACCGCCTCAATCAACAGGACATTGTTGCTAGGAGGAATATGGGAAAGGGTTTGACTTTGGCAATGTGTGAGATGTGCTGGAGCGAGGCAGCGTAGTGGTGCAGAGACCAAGTTCATTGAAAGAGCAAGAGAGTGACACGCAGGAACCGAAATGATGCAAAGTGAAGCCAAATCCACCCTTCAATAGCGGCATCACTCTTCGTGTGATGCTTCATTGGCTGTGGGCAGGGAGTGAACCTGAAACTGAAGTGAAGACAAGTCTCGCCTTGAGTGTTGGGAGTGCTCCTTCTTCAAGACTACCACTATATCTTGTGTGAGTAGCCGTCCTCCATGAGATTAAGTGCCTTAGCACCGTGTTTGTGATGGGCATACTCCATGCTCCTAAGCGCTCGCAGCGTCCTCTTCCTCAGGACCAGCCATGTGTCGCATTCCACTCGGCGTAGCTGACATTAGGATACACAGCCATGACCGGGTCGACGATCGGAATGTCTCCCTCGGCTTCATACGTGCCATCCCAACAGTACTTCTGCATGCACTTCTCGCACTGTGCCACCCTCGGTATACCAAGCTTAGCCGACGTCCTGTCAACAGCCGCACAACCCAGACATTGCACCCAGTCAGAGTCCAGAGTCGAGTTGCCCTGGGTCACCAGGTCCCAAGAGTTGACCAAGATCTCGTTCATTTGGACATCGCTGAATGTACTCGTGAACCATGTGTAGTTTGTGTACGCGCTGTAGGGTACGTTGGTCATGTACAGCACGATAGGGCTGGCAGTGCTGTTCGTGGTCGTGTATTGCGTGTCGCAACCGAAGAGGACTGGCTTTTGGGTATAATTGCGCTTGATGAACGTTGACGGTGGAGGGACCTCAGGGAATGGTAACCCGTGACGCCGAGCTTGTATGTAGGTGTTGTATATATTTGTGCCGTTGTTCCATTCATACGGGATGGTATCTCCATCGTCGTCCCATGATATGCTGCGGAGGCGTAAGCAGAAGTACTAAAAACGAGGTGAAGAGTACTCACATGAAGTCCACGTTCCGAGCTGGCTGTATCAACGGCCAGAAGGGAATCGATGGACCGGCTTCAGAACCATCGGCGAGGGTGAGGCCGGCCGGTTCCACACCACCGCTCATGCCCGGCATGCCTGAGAATGGGTTCGGGATCGTGGGAGAGGCTGCCTCGGTTTTGTTCAAACCGAAGTATTGCTGGAAGGCAGCATAAATGGCGTCGACAGTAGCCGTTGGAAAGTCCGCACGCTTTTTGAATTGTCGGGTGTTCTCGTTTGCTGGCAGAGATCGCTTCGGGAATGGGCAAGAGTACCATTGGACTCAGACTCTATAGTATAGTAATTCCAAGCAGACGCTGCAAGACCTAGGATGTAACTGTGAAGGTAAGCATTTGTAGACATGATGTGGTCTATATTCAACACACCTGGCCCTGTCATAGCCCACCACGCATGCTGAATGATTGCTCACTTGGCCATTGTGAATTTTGGTTCCCAGATACTCCATTGGTGTGAAGCCTGTAGCTGAGCCGTCTGTGCCTATCCAAGATCCAAACTCAAATGGTGTCATTTCGAACTGCAAAGTGTGTTAATAAGGTCCGCCTCTCCCTGTACTTGGGATAAATATGTGCCTTACCAGACTGGCGTTCGCATACGGAACCTTAAAGCCGTAGAATTCGATATCATCGTCCGTGAGTCTTGCTGCTTGGAACATAGGCATTGGCATTGAGTAGTTTCGCCAGTTTCTCAGATTCTGGACGCCAGAGAGTGTGACATTGATGCCTCCATGAGGAGGTGGTACAAATTCGTTTGCAAAGGCCCGACCAAGGTAATCACTTATGCTGATGTTGAAGCCGGCCTTGGACTTAGCATAGAGATCTTCGAAGATTTCGGTCGAGTTCTCGGCATATGTGGTGTTGCCGAGCGGGTTGAACAACCTGTCGATAGAAGTATGCAAGTCCGCTACCATGTCGTTGACCGTTGGAAAATTGTAGGTTGCCAGGGACATGTGTGGCCAAGATCCTCCAGACAGAGCGACAAAGTATGTCATACTTTGTAGCAAGCCGCCTGTACGTTGATCAATAGCATCGGGAAATCGCGAGTCGAAAGCACGGATGATGCCTGTGCCGGTCAACGAAGAAGAATACCCACCGCCGCTGATGGCCATGCCAATCAGAGGAGAACCCGAGTTGTTGTTAGGTCTGCTCCTGGACTCCTTGCCAAAGAGTAAGTCGAACTGGAAGACCCATCACTATATATACCGACCCTCGCAAGGATTTCCGGAGGAGGCGTCCTGGGGCCATATCCAACTACTGCTAGGCTGGAACACCCACCAAGACCAAATTTGGTATGTCGAAAGTGTCCATTATTGCTGCTGGTGACGCTCGTAGTCAACTTACGGACATCAATGGAAGCTGCGCACCGTGCGACAATTTTCTCATGTGGAGCTAGAACGAGGTTAACGTGAAGATCGACCCCCGTTGCTGGTACCTGCAGCCTCGTGGACCCGGGGAGGCCTCAGCCTAATTATTAGAGAGCCTTGTGGGGGACCCATTGAGATGCGGGACGCAAACTTCGCGTAGCACTCCGAATCTGGAAGTCCATTCGAGGAACAACATTCGCTCTTCAGCAAACATTGTTCTCCAGCCGGAAATGAATTTGACGGAAATTTCATCTCGTGCGCGAGGTAGCTCGTCATTAAGGCACAAAAACCTGGATGTGCCTCAGCCAACCTCGAGCGCACGTCGAAGACTTTGTGTGCACTGAATGCACACTGATGGGTATTCGGCAATGTACTGCCTAACACCACACAATCAAAACCTGCGTCAAGTTCACCCTGCTGGAGCTGGAGTTCAACAACCGGCTCTCCGGCCAATGATTGTCGCACACAAATGGAATGGGTGATCGCGAGTCTCGTGAAAGGTCTTCTGGCATCACCGTCACAATGCCAAAATCACTGGGTAATCGTGTAGCTCTGCGTTGCCAGAGACGGGGTGTCAGTATACAGAGTGACGTAAGACGCACGACTCACCAGAACTAGTAATCATTCGTGTACTGCCACTCTGTCAACAATGTATGCAGCGTACAATTGAAGTTGAAACATCGGCGTCAAAAAAGGAAGGGGGCACTCAGCCTCGTGCACCAACAGCCAATTAGAATTCACGCACTATTCCCCCTTCCACCTTGCGGTCAAGCGAATCTTCCACAGCCTCAATGATAGTAAAGTTTTGCAATCATAGCATTCCGACCAGGTTCTTCGCAATCTAGTCAACCTCGACTTAGCAAGCAAGAGAGGGATTGTCAGCCTCATGGATGTATGACAAATGCGTCCATGCAAGGCTGGCTTACTTGACGGAGATAGCGGTCTCAGTTGGCTTACTTTCATACCAACATATGGATCCTACAGGATTTTTCGTTCACGGAAAGCATCTGCGATTCAGAGGCAGTCAAATCGTCTGTGTCCATATAAAGGAGCACTTCTGGAAGCTTTGCAGTGTTATCGACAAGCCCACCGCTCATCTGTCCACTGGTTTACAATACTCTGAAGTCGATTGCCCGGAACGCAAGCCACTCGTACCTTTCTCCTATCGTCAAGGGAATGTCTCAAGCCACTCGTACCTTTCTCCTATCGTCAAGGGAATGTCTCAACCCAGGCGCATAGCCCTCATTGGCAGCACAGGCATGCTCGGAGCGGCAGTCGTGCAAGCCATTCTTGCGAGAAGAGACTTGTTCGACCTCACCATTCTCGCCAGAAGCAGTTCAGCCAGCAAGATTCCAGAAGGGGTCAGAACCATCGTCGTCAACTCTTACGACAATCCGGAGAGCGATGAGGCTCTAATCCAGGGACTAAGGGGTCACGATGTTCTCGTCTCAACCCTGAACTCAGCAGTAGCGGTAGAAGGTAAGGAAGTCTTCCGGACCAAGCTGAATGAGACTTGACGTTGTGTCGACAGTGGAGCCATAGTTGGTAGCAGCTGCCATTCGAGCCGGGGTCAAGCACTTCATGCCGTCTGAGTACACGCTCGATGTCACGCACCCCTCGGCCCGAGAATTGGGCGTGGGCAACTTCATCGGCGCAAGAGCAGCATGGGCAGACCGACTCACAGATAGCCTCCTCAGGCCAGATCACATACACGACACTCGTTACTGGCGGGTTGCTCGACTTCGGCCTCAAGATCGGAATGTTGGGCTTTGACCTTACGAATCAAACGGCCCGGCTCTATGACCATGGCCGGAACATCGTTACAGCATGCACAGTTCCCTTCGTTGCCGATGCCGTGGTCGTAGCCCTGCAGATGCCGTACGAACAGGTCAAGAACAAGCGGATAAGCGGTGCAGAGGTCGCATACACTGGCAAAGATCTTCTCCGCACCCTCGAGGTGGTGACTGGCGAGCAGTGGCGGGTTGAAGAGGTCAGCACCGAAAGTGCGAGACAAAAGGGAAAGGAGCTTCTGGTCGAAGGAAATGCAA
This sequence comes from Exophiala viscosa, assembly GCF_022695815.1. NCBI lineage: Eukaryota > Fungi > Ascomycota > Eurotiomycetes > Chaetothyriales > Herpotrichiellaceae > Exophiala > Exophiala viscosa. Next base: position 573,679 of record NW_026944358.1, on the reverse strand, counting down.
GAGGTGCATACTTGAACTTCGCAACCGCCCTCAACTTTGATGGGTGCGGAGCAGCGAATTTGACCTCCGGCCTAGAATTCGGCAGTGGTTACAACCTTCAACGGCGAAGCCTCGACGAGATTGTTCGAGAAGCCGTGAGATCGATACAAGACTGGAAGAAGTGAGGATGAGGCACTGCTCCAATACTTTCGAGGCACAATGTTGGTCCCTGTGATGATTGGGAAGTGGTATGACCTTTGAATTTGTTCCTTAGATCATGGGTACGGAGTAGTGAGGGTAAACCTAGAACGAGTTCCCCAAGAGTTCCAAGGGTCAACCCCACCGTTTCCAGATCCGATGTACACGACCCCACATGAACGTCTGGGGATCATGATGGGTAAATACCGATCTCTTGCTTTAGATTTGTCAGTTGTTTTCGCATCGTTCATCTGCCGAGCCATTGATTTGATGATTCATAAGGAAGCTCATACGCTTTGAAGATTGTAGCTCCCCCATCAAATATTCTGTCCAGCACAATGTCGTCGACAACGAAGCCATGGGCGATCATCTCCGGGGCAGGTCCAAGTGGCTTGCTCCTCGGTCTTCTCCTGGCTAAAAAAGGGATTCCCATTCAGCTCGTCGACATGTCTTATGAGCTCGACAAGCAACCGCGAGCCACGCATTACGGCCCACCAGCAATGTACGAACTGCGTCGAGCAGGAGTAGCAGATGAGATGCGAGAACAAGGGTTTTTTCCCAATGGAGTTTCCTGGAGGAAAATCGACGGCACTTTCTTGGCAGGTATCAACGTGGAATTGACCAGCGACGATCCAGACCGTATGACGTGTCTGCCCCTCAACAAGCTCGGAAAGATCCTGTACGAACATATCAGTCGCGAACCCACTGCTACTGTTTCCTGGGGTCACAAAGTCGTTGGCCTCGGTCAGGATGATGACAAAGCGTGGGTCGACGTCGAGACTCCCCAAGGACCAAAGAAACTCGAGGCGGAGTACATCATTGGGTGCGATGGTGCCAACAGCCAGATCCGGCGGTCACTATTTGGCGATTTCGAGTTTCCTGGAAAGACTTGGGACGAGCAGATCGTCGCAACTAATGTGAGCGAGCATCGAACACGCATAACAATACGACATGGATGCTGACTTGTCCAGACATACTATGACTTTTCGCCGTACAATTGGGAGGATTCCAATTTCATTATCCACCCGGAGCACTATTACATGGCGGCCAAGATCGGCACTGACGGCCTTTACCGTATCACGTACGGCGAGAAGCCAGGGTTGACATTAGAACAGCTCAAGGAACGACAGCCTATGAAGTTTAAGGAGTTTCTACCAGGGCATCCCGACCCAAGCCAGTACAAGATCGTCAACTTCAGTCCATACAAGATCCACCAGAGGCTGGCGCCGAGCATGCGTGTCGGCCGATTCTGTCTTGCAGCAGATGCCGCTCACTGTAAGTCTTCTAGCACTACAAAGTCCTGCAATGACTAACGTTGTCACAGTATGTAACCCATTTGGCGGCATGGGTCTGACGGGCGGCATTGTCGATGTTGGTGGGCTGTACGACTGCCTCGCCGGCATTTATGAGGGTCTTGCGGATCCCTCCATTCTCGACAAGTACGCGGAAATCCGGGCACAAAAGTACAATGAGATCGTCAATCCGATATCGAGTGACAATATCGTCAGACTCAATGGTCAAGATCCCGACAAAGCATTGGAGAACGACGAATTCCTGAGAATGTGCAAGCGTGCCGAGACAGATCACGAATTCGCCAAACAGATGCAAGGCGGTGTCAATGCTCTGAAGCACGACTTCACGCAGTATTATAAAAAGAAGGGAACTCAGAACGGAAGTACGGAAAATGGTGACTTCCTCAAACAGCATCATCTTCCTCTTCAAGCAGCAGCCGCAGGAGGCGTGAACGCTTAAGTCTAGCAATAGTGTACTAAATACAAATTGTCTCACATGAGAATCTCAGTCATAGCATCTCTTGCGTTGCGTCAACAAGGTTGTCTTAGACTTTGATCTCCTGAATCTGCTGGTCATCTTCTGTGGTCTGCTCAACAGGAGCGAAGACCTTCCTGAACCGGAAATGTGCCACATCGCTGAGAGCCTCCGTAGTATTTCGCAAATTCTGCCTGACGAGCTGGCTAGTTGGCTGACTGAAGATAAGGTCGATTTCCTCCAAGGTCTTGTTCTTGGTTTCGGGCATGAACAGGACTTGATAGATCAAACCCAGAACGGCAATACCTCCGTAGAATCCCAGAGTCAGCCCAGTCTTGGTCATTACTCTCTGCATATCCGAGAAGAAATACGTGACAAGCCAGCTGCCGAAGAACAAATTGACATCGGTGGATTCCATGCCATAAGATCGCAGGTAGGTCGGGAAAACCTCGGAGGGGATGACCCAGGTGAGACAGGCATAGGAGCCGAAGAATCCGTTGTAAAGAATGATACCCGTGAGGTACAGACCCTCAGTCGCCCTGAACGAGGTCAATTGGTATGACACTCCAACGAAGAGCAGACCGATGAAAAAGCACGGCAGCATGGTGTTTGCCCAGAATCGGCGGCCAAACTTCTCCATGTAGAGGACTCCGGGGATGGTTCCGAGGAGCAAAGATCCTCCTCCAACAAGAGACATGAAGACCGACTGCTTCTTGTCGAAACCGATCTGCGACATAAGCGTCGACATGTAGTACATGATGGCGTTGATACCTAAGGAGCAGGCGTTAGGTAAACGGGTTGAATGAAGAGGAGAGGAAAGTAAAATACCTGTTAGCTGCCCAAGGGCGATCATGATATTGGCGTAGATAATTGAGCGACGAGCGCGAGGATTCGTGAAGAAATCCAGCCACACAAATCTCTTGCGCTTGCTGTCACCTTCATGGACCTCCGAGTCAAGGGCATGATGCATAATAAAGAACTCCTTGCGGTCTTCCTGCTTAGCGAGACCTCGGATGCGCTTCCACACGGCAAACGCTTCCAAGGTCTTTCCCTTGTGCATGAGCATACGGGGTGACTCAGGCATGAAAACCATACCGACCAACATGATCGTGGAGAACACCAGCGACGAACCAAGCATGTATCTCCAACCTCCCGAATGAACATTGACGAAGATGGCGGCAACAACGTAGCCAACGACCTCACCAAAGGCAATCATGAACTGATACAAGCTGACCAGGTTGCCACGGTACTTCTTCTCGACGGACTCGGCGACGTAAACAGGGACGGTACCTCCTTCAAGACCGAGACCCATGCCGAGGATCACTCTTGCGCCAACGATCATGCCAAAATTTATGGCACCGGCTTCCAGAGCACCTCCAATGGTGTACAGGATGAGCGCAACGATGATCGCCATTTTGCGACCAACCCATTCATTGAGAGGGCCTAGCATCAAGGCACCTCCGATGGCGCCCAGAGGCACAGCGGAGCTGGTCAAGCTGACTTGCGAGGTGTTGAGATGGAGATCATCTGGCATGTAAAGCAAGGCTCCTGATATAACACTTTGGTCGAGGCCAGAAAGCATGCCACCCATCGAGGCGAAACCAACCAGAAGCCAGGTAAAATGGCGTGGGTCGCTAAATGAGATTTGTGGATTGAGGAAAGTACCCTTGACTGGCGTTTGTTGCAAAGCCGCTTCGAACTCGGCGATCTCATCGTCCACGATAGCGTCTTCGACGGCGAGTTTCATCGCCTCAGCTTGACTAAGCCGGCGAGAAGCCATGGACAAGTTCCGTGGTGTGACCTTGTCATGTTCAAAATGATCAAGGCTTTGGGAGTCCTTGACTCCGTTGGTGGCGTAAGCTGCCATAGTGGGAGGCGAGATCAGGCAGTATGAGAAGGACTGATTTCTGAGTAGATGAGCTTGGACAGGCGAGCCCATCTTCCCCTCTATATGTACTCGAGCTGGAGTCTCCAGTGGAGGTTCCACGACTCCAGGACTTACTCATATGGTTCACAAACAACCCTGCACAGTGGTGGTTCGGTGAAAATCTCGGTCAGTCATGCAACGCTCTATCCAACGAAATGCCTGCTTGAAGACCCAGTATCGCGTGTTGCGGGGCTTACTGCAAAAGATCAATCATGTGCGTTATCAGAAGATGCATCTGTCGCATGTATTCGGCATATGATCGGCGCGGAGGAAGAGATTGTCGAAGCATTCATGAACTCTCCTCACCGGGCTGCCGCCCGTTGACAGGTTCTTCTAGGCGCTCAGATTGGTTAAGAATGTATTTAGCAGCGGGGTCGATAAGCCTTGTCGTCATATTTCCACCAGATGCCGCGGTCTCATTTCTCAGACCCCTGTTTATGAAAATCTTGCTACCTCGTCTCGAATTGCCGGTGTCGGCTATTGGACTGAAGAAACAAGCATCGTCATAACGTGGTACGAAGAGAATTCAGAAGACGCCTCTCGAGCCGCAAGAAGGGCGTGAGAGGCAACTTCACACGACCTCATCCTTTTGTAGCCTCAAACGCGCAGGTAGAAAACGTAGTGAGGGAGAGATGGCACAAAGAGCCGTCACCTGGAGGAAGCATCGTCTGGCGGGAAGCAAACTTGACAGTTAAGCGCAACAGTGGGCATCCTGGCGCCGTTCATCGGTCAGACAATGAGTGCTGTTCCTTCACATGAACGGCCCGGCAGATGTTTCAACTTCGATACTCCATAACAGTACAAACTTATCATTCCACCTTAAATCCACTTTCCACCACCGAGATAAAACCCTGCCGTTCCAAGTAGGATCCATCCATGATCACTGGACCCATGGGATTCGTCACAAGCGAGGTCTGGGTTCGATGGACAGCCTTATTCATCCCTACCGATCACAGTGCCGAATGCTTTGTGAATGGCTGGCGTTGCTGGCAAGTTCTATTGCTAGACTGAGGGCAGTACTCCACTTGTGTCTCTGTGGGCGGAAAAGGGCTTCTCCGATCACGAAGACCTTCATTGCCTAAGCGGCCGACATATTGCCCTCCAGATCTCGTTCAGAAATTGCTCTCACAGGCAAAGCTAGCCGCTTGTGCTGGATCACCGGACCCGGTATACTTCGATACTGACGGATATGGGCACAAATTCTGCGTACGAATGGTCCCATTGATGGCGAAAGCAGTGGCCGCTTCCAACACCCCTGGAGCTGTGCCATTTTCGACCCAACCCCTGAGAGCCGTCAAGATGTCAATAGGGATATACCCAAAGCCCCCTCCACAGTGCCCGACTCCAGGGGCAAAGAAGGCGCGATAAAAATCGCCAACCGTGGGATCGAGTGCCGCAACTTGATCATAGTAATGCATGGTGCCGTTAGGCATGATGAGGTTGTCGGCCAGGCCCTGCCATGTCAACATCTTGCCACCACGAGCTTTGAAAGCCGAAAGATCCGGGTCTGCCGTACCCATGACGGAGTCGTACTCCTGGTGAGACTGGTGAGTCAAGGCCGGGAACTGTGCGTAACTGATATTCGAAGTGTTATAGTTGGGATCCTTGAACAGGAAATTTCGATACCAGCTGTCCGAAATCTCGAAAGGTTGCGGAATCGTTGTGCCGTTGCTGAATGTCTCCGTTGGCGCCAACGAGCTGAAATTGGTACCAGGGAGGATGCCGTACCAGGCACTACTGCCGTTGGCCGTAAGAGGACCTTGCCAGATTTTCTTCACAACGGTCGCAGTTTTGTTCGAGAATTGTCTCTGACTCCCGTCACTGTCGCAGATGTAAGTCTTTCCGATCAGACTTGTAGGGTCAAAATTGCACAGTCCAGGAGCCGCAATGATGCCATCTTCGAGGCCGTCTAGGCCATCACATGCGGCAATGGTGGCGGCATTCACGGCGTCGAACTCGCATTGGGGAGGTGCGTAGCCTTCATTGTTCATCACAGTGAACGGCCATTGTTGCGCCGGAGTGAAGTCATTCCACTGTACGGCGGGCGCTGCAGCAACGATCCCGTCATAATCGTCAGGATACCTTTGAGCTTCCATCATGCCTTGTCTCCCACCTGTGGAGCAGCCTTGCCAGTACGAGAACTTTGGTGCAGATCCGTAGAAGCTTGTCGTCACTGCCTTCCCCAAGACAGCCATATCATGAACACTCCTTGAAGCGAAGTCCAGCAGCAGATACTGATTGACATTCCCGTCGCTGGCCAAAGCCCAGGAAGTAGCATCTCCCGAATCATTTGATCTGTGGCCGGCATCTGTCGAGACTGCAGCATATCCACGTTGGACTGCCGGTGCCAGAGACGACCACGACCCTGCTACATAGCCTCCACCTCCAATACCAAGAAATATGCCATTCCACCCGGTCACGGGAAGCCATACCTGATTCAGGACCAGGTCCCCTGTTCCAGGATGCGTAAGGCTGACATTGACTTGACAAAAGCTGACAGTAATGTTCTGAGCTGGCCAATTGTTGTTTTCTCCGGTGATATTGATCGAGTAATCGTTCACCATAGAGGCAGTCAGAGAAGTAACCAATGCTCCAGGGACGACTGGATTGGCGATCGCTACGCTTGTACACGAGTCAACCGTAGCGGCAGTGTGAGCCCAGTGGCTGATACAGATCAAGAGCCAGAGGTTCTTCATTTTGGCAATGTCTCCTCAAACAGCAACGTCCTACCATGTTTAGGGGCTCTTATACCAGCCCAAAGCGGAGAATCTCCGTGTCGACGTCAGTAGACTCATGGCCAACTCCTCACTCGGCAGAATGGTGCCGATGGCACTGTGCGATGTGAATGCGGGGAACGTGTCCACAGTTGTACAGCAGAAGTTGGACTCCTCGCTCGATGTATCCATGGTTGTCGTCTATTGACGGTAGCTGACAAAGAATTGCTGGCGAAAACTGAGGAGCTCGCGAAGCGTGAATTGTTCCTTGCCTGCATATCAGTTACGTCGCTAAGTTACCTAGTATGTTTCTGCCGAGGCATAATAATCAGATTGTTTTCATCAGAATGATTTCGCGGCAACACCTGATCTTGTGTTGAAGAGGAGATGCTCCCATTCGTGGCGGCTGCTTCGATCATGCCGTGGTTGTGCCTTCTCATTGGAGCTTATGTGAAGATTGTGAAGATTACCTTTTGAAGGGGGAGTGTCAGGCAACAGAAACAGAGTTGGCGAGTCTGACTCAACGACAGACGATGAAGCCTCTCCGTAACAGATGTTGTCAGAGGCGGAGGATTAGCCCATCGATGGAAGTGGGTGAATATAACCTATCTGGCAAGGCTGGCTCTCCAAGAAATGTCCAGGGACACGTTCTGATAAGTCATGTCAACAACTTGTGCCTAACTCCCTCCTGCTGCATTAATGTCACGCCACCATGGGACTGATAGTGCATACTGAGTTCAGTACTACTGTGCGAGCGATTCGAGCCGCCGAGGCATAATCGGGTGAACCATGAAATTGGCGAACACGTAGGTATTCAAAGGTGATCCGATAACTCCCACGTAATTCGGTCCGTCTACAACTTGGATACTTCCTGGTGACTGCATTATCGACCCATAGTGAGCCAGCTCCCAACTAATAAGATGCCGCCATAAGAGTACTACCATCGAGTAGAACGTCCCTAATCGCACGCTAATGCAGACCTCGTTTATCCAACAAGGCAGGTCAGCGGTGATATTGCCATGCTGCTAAATAGTGTACAGGCGAAGCCTTTTGACAGATGCTTGTTGAGTGGTTGCGAAATATGAATCAGGGGGCCAATAGTCTTCTGTCTCAGCAGACATGAAATTCGCGAAGACCACTTAAAGTGTTCTGAGTCTTCCACATGAGCGATATCGAAACAAGCGGAACCGGGAAGCCCGCCAGCCGTTGAAGGGAACAAAACGTCCTTATCAATCTCTCTGCGGGTTGACTTACAAGGCGATCCTAGCACGGTTCCCCAGCGCTGGCGCAACGTCACGGGTTGATTGCACCCTCTTGGACCTTCAGCTTTGTCAGGGCTGAGACCTTAAATGGCAGTCATACATCTATGAGTCCTGCCAGTAAGCCGCCTCTCGTATCGCTCTTAAGGTTGTGTGGATTATGCAGGGCCGCGACGCCCCTCGGGATGAAGTCGAATATCCCTTCATGACGGCCAATCCCAGCAGCAAGGAGCGAAAGAAATCGTTTGCACCTAAGGTTCGAAGTGGATGCATAACTTGCAAGTACGTACACTTCTCGCAGCCTCATGGGTTGCCTTCCCTCGGTGCGGTCACCAGTTCTCATCTCTTGACTTATCAGGCGAAGAAGAGTCAAATGCGACGAGCGTAAACCATGTTGCCGTCGATGTACTCAAGGTGGCCACTCCTGCCTCGGCTACGAGCCCGATCGAACCTGGCGTTTTGAGTCCGGCAGGTCAGTGGGGGCAACGGCCCCTATCTCGATGATCTTGCCATTCAACAACGCCGTAGAAGCTCGATCTTTCCAGTTCTTCCTCCTCAATACTGGACCCCTTCTAAGTCAATTCTCTCCGGAGCCTCAGAAGCTGCTGGAAGCCATCATAAGTTCTGCTTGGCATTGCAATGCGAGCAAAAACCTTCTCATCGCCCTGGGAATGACCGATGAATGTCGTTGGACCGATGCCCCATCGCTGCCGCAAGACAATGGTTGTGCTATCTCTTACAAGACAGCGACCAGGTTTTATGATGCTGCAGTAGGACTCATGGCCAGAGAGAAGTATTCCATCTCGGATGTCTTGATTGCCAGTATACTGGCCGCAGTCTTTGAATTAGCTCACGGCGAGATCCAATATGTTGGGCTACACCTTGATTCAGCAGTGAAAATTGTCCAGAGAGGTGAAGGAGATCCCAATCACGACAAGTCTCGGTCCTCGCCCGAAGCCAGCTTCCTTCGGATGATATACATACCTACTCTTGCTGCATGTCAAGAATTTCACCGCTCAAGGACAATATTTTCTTCTGGAAAGTTAACCGCACCAACCTGTGATCGTCAGGCCGTTACTATGTCCTCGACTTTACCCAGCGAGTTCTTGTCGTCGGCCGAAGCAGCTTGCTCCATGGGGAAATGCTTCGACTTGCTCCATGCTGGCAATCTGTCGCCGGCTGGGGCCGTCTTCTTCAGTCAAAACTGGCTAGAAAGGGCCCGGAGATTTCACGTCGACACGGCTGATCTTTCGGCACAGAGATGGGCGTTGTTCATCGTATATGGCACTATGGGCTCCTCGATCGAGGTAATATGTGGTGAGCTGACGGAAGCTGAGGCACAGACACGGTGGAACTTTATCAGCTGTCAAGTTGGGAAGATATCAAAACCTCCAGGCTTTGATGGTCTCGTTGAAGTCCTGACGTTGGTAAGCAAAGCTATGGGCTGGTATTGTAAGCGTAGCGAGCCCCTGAAAGCCGCAAGGCGAGTGCTGGAAGAGTTGCACAATCGTTGAAGATGTACTGGCATAGCTAGGGTTCGGCTCGTTTCACTCGTGCAACTGGCAGAAATGCAGCCTGAAGGTGTTTCCCAGCACGAGAAATGGGGTCAGGTTCCACTGCAGCAGGCAAAAGGCAATTGTAGCTGTACCCTGACCCGTGGCTGCGAGCAGGCCATCATGAAGCCATGCAATAGGGAAAGTTTTTGGTTACGCGGCCTTGAGGCCTCCAAGGTACTTATGGTGAGGTCACTATTTACTTCTCTTGACATTGGAGACCTGCGGTATTTATGGTACTGCAGGCGCCTAGGCATCCCGTACTCGACCACTCAGCCGAATACGATGAAGGCGGGCCTAGGTAGCCCTGGGTTACCCCGAATTGACGCTTCAGCCTGGTAACCCCTCTGGGGATGCACAGGCACCGTACATGATGGTCGTTGGCCTCCCTAGCCTACCAATAGCGTTACGACTTCAAGTCCTGTCGGTATGATTACCCTGAATACTGATACTGTATCTAGCCTCGTTGAATGAGTCACTTGTCACTTTTGCCCATGTATTGTGTCTGGAAGCCTACCATCCGACGTGGTCCAGCATAAAGTAATACAAGTAGGTCGCACTCGTACACATCTACCACAGTAAGCTGAGGTTATCCAGCTGAGGTTATCCGGCCTCTAGACGTGGGTTCTCACATGTTATGCGCGATTTGCGAGTACCACGGCAATCCGTTCAGGCGTCCCAGCCCCATCACGGCTGCCATCCTCATGCTTTTAAGTATGAAAGTAGATCATGCCGGATAGAGACCATGGTCTTCTCTTGGTACGGAGTACTTGATCATTTCTCAACAATCTTCGATTCCATTAACCGTTTCACGGGAGATTCCGTTCTCCGCATTTGCACTTGCTGGTACGGACGTAACATTTGAGGCCCAACGTCCGCATAAAAGCTTCTTAGATCTCAACACTGAGAAGTACGGACAGGCAAGTATCAATCCCTCTTTGCCGTCTTGGCCACGGCAGCTCTGCGCATCCAATGGCTCCCAATCGCCTGCGCATTGTTATTGTCGGTGGTGGTGTCGCTGGTCTAGCATTAGCAAGTGCACTGGAGAAGGCCGACATTGACTACGTACTCTTGGAAGGTCGTCCGGACATTGCTCCCTTCCTTGGAGCGTCCGTCGCTATCACAGCAAATGGTTTCCGAATCCTAGATCAGCTAGGATGTGCCGGTACCATCCAGAATGCCACAGTCCCTATGAGCTTCGTCCAAACCTGGGCCATGAGAGACGGAAGACTCGTCACGCAGTGGGAGTCGATGCTGGTCATCTTGAAACGGTATCGCTTCCTGATGCTTCATTAGTCATTGCCATGCTGATCGTTACCTGTAGAAACGGATATCCCTTTTCTTTCATGGATCGACATTTCCTTCTTAAGACCCTATACGACAACATCGAAGATAAGTCCAAAGTACTTCTGGGCAAGAAGGTTTCCAGAGTCGACCACAGCAAGCAAGGAATCTCCGTGCAGTGCAAAGATGGGACAACGTACACTGGTGACATTGCGATCGGCGCCGACGGTGTGTACAGCATTGTCCGCAACGAGATGTGGCGCCACATGGATATCGCGCAACCTGGCCTGCCCGCACAAGAGAGAAAGTGTAAGTCCGCAGTTACTGACATGCCGACAAACCCGCTGACGGCATTAGTGATGTCTGCAGAGTACAAGTGCATGTACGGGGTGTCACGACCTATTAAAGGCCACGAAGGTGACTGTGATCCTGCATACTTCCACCGATGTGTCGGTCAGGACATCTCCTCCATGTGGAGCACGGCTAATGACGGCCGAATATTTTGGTTCGTTTACGAGAAATTGGACAAGGTATATCATGTGCCCGATATCCCCAAGTTCACCGACCAAGACACTCTGGATCTGGCGCAACGTTGCGCCCCATTGTACCTTTCTGACAAGCTCAAGTTCTCCGACGTCTGGGAGAACCGAATCAAGTACATGTGTCTCCCGCTGGAAGAGGCCTTCTTCGAACATTGGAGTTATGGTCGCATCGCTTGCATCGGTGATACCGCGCACAAGTGGACGCCAAACCTGGGTGCCGGAGCAAACAATGCCATCGAGGATGCCGCCACAACCGCAAATGCGCTTCACATACTCTCCCAATCCAAAACACCTCCTGACCACAAGGCTATTGAAGCAGCACTATCAGGCATTCGCGAGCGCCGCAAGTTCAGAGCCGAGACAACGTCCAAGGCAACGAATATGACCACGAGACTGGATGCTACCAAGGGTCCCAGGGAGAGGTGGATGACGTACTATATGGTGCCTTGGTTCCTCAAGGAATACCTGATCAATCGACAATCGACGGGAGCCGTTGGTTCCGAAAAAGTGGACTACCTTCCAGATCCGCCCCAGTCACTGTCGGGGACACAGGCTTTCAACCATACCTATAGCTCCGGAAAGAAGCCTTCAATGCTTGGAAGAGTGATTCCAGCCTTGCCTCTCTTGCTCCTAGCATATTGTGCATCCACGATCTTTTCCAACATCATCCAGCATCCTGCGATGGGGACGACTTTTCGAAAAGTCCTGCCTTCAGGCCAGCTCGAGTTCAATGGCCAGACATGGAAACTACCAACCATGACTTCGCCGGTCAGCATCATGGTAACGTTCTTCTCACCTTCTCTCCTGAACGTCGATCCGGTGCAGAGACTCCAGATGATCACCTTCATAACCGACCTCGCACCACTATGGCTGATTTGGATCTTCGAAAGTCACCGTCCCGCCAACGTCATGACATGGGCCTGGCTGCCAGTGATATTCGGTGCCGCGTTCCAGCTCAAGGGTATAGGTATCGTGGGACCAATCTGGTTCTTCCTACATTATGTCCAGAGCCCACTCGGCAACTATTCGGCGCTGGACTGGCGAATGGTCAATATGGCAGCGGCCAAGACTGCTTTGGTCGCAGTCCTTGCAACGCTCGTCATACCCACGTTCGCCATGTACTTCTTGCCCGACCTTGATCAACGCCTGCAAGTCAATGTGGTTTGGCAGGTCTTCCCTATTGTGACTGTCATCTTCCACTACCTGCTACGAAAGCTCACTGTGTCGGATACCACGAGAATTGACCGACTGTACAATGTGCACGCCGACCTGCCGTATGTGCGATTCGCCGTGTACACCCTCTCAGTCATCTCAGCACTTACATTCAATTGGGTCCGCTTCACCTCGACGGCCTCCCTTGCGTCACTTATTCTCCCTAATTGGAATGTCATCAACGCATTGTTCCGTTCTGAGCCCGTCGATCTCGACTTTCCAGCAGCTACAAAGGTGTTTCTGCAGGTCGATGGGGTTGTGTGCTTTGGTGCCGCCTTTGTCTGGTTGGCGTTGCTGATTCATGATCTGAAGAAAGCGGAGATGACGAACACTGCCTGGTGGAAGATTGTGGCGTTTGCGGTTGGTGGCACGGTAGTGGCTGGCCCTGGCGCGGTGGTGGCGCTTGCATGGCTTCGGAGAGATGAAATACTCGCGACGAAGAAGACCAAGGGGTCTGTGGGTGACACTTACGTGGTCAACAAGTCAGGCCCTACAGCAAGTGAACTTGCTAGGCTCCAGAATTTCCTTAGCAAGAAATGAGGGGAGGTACTTGACTGCTACCTTAGATCTGCAGTCCTATCGACATCTTCGATAGGACCACTCCTTAGTATCTGTTAAGCCACGAAGCCTTAGCATAGTTCCTCCTATTATGTGTATCTACGCATTTGTTTGTGTTTCGAATCCGCTGAAGGGTGACGTTCTACAGTACCAGGTTTTGGTCATTGGCTGCATGCCTATGACCAGGCCGTTTTGGGCGTGGAAGACCGTAGGACTAACCCAAAATAGCGATCAAGCGCGCCCTTAAGTCTACAATGCTCCGCTGCGCTTTCAAACGTCACCGGGAAGGGCGCACTAGGGCCTCCAGTATATCAGAAGTACATGACTCAGAATAATGAGTACCATTTCAATCCCACCTCTGGACACAGATCTTATTCAGTGATTCCTACGAATAGCACCTATCAAGCAGTGACCACCAGTCAGGGCCAGCACTATTTCCACAATGGGCAAATTGCCCATCTTCGAACTTCCGAAGGTAGGCAAAATTATTCATCATCCGGGGGACAATGCATTCAGATAAGCTGACGCAATTTCCGGTCTACAGTACATCGATGAGAACGCAGTCCAGGCAAAGCATGTTCTTGCAGGCAGTGCTACTCCCAGTCTGTCGATCGAGGACCTCATAGCAATCTCTTCGGACCCAAATGCAACGGAGAAGGCGCTGAACTTCCGGTCTCTCAAGCTAGGCGGCGACTTACGCCAGGGCACTCCTGCCGTGCGGAACGCTATTGCAGGCCTCTACGACAAGGAAAAGGGTGTCTTACCAGAGCATATCATCACGGCTATCGGGACCACGGGCGCCAATCTGACCGTGTTCCAAGCTCTTCTCGGTGTCGGCGACCATGTCATATGCGTGTATCCCACCTATGGCCAACTTCCCGGTCTTCCCAAGGGCTTTCCCTGCGAGGTCTCGCGATGGGAGCTCGACGCCAGTAATGGCTGGAGACTTGATGTCGGAGAGCTCCGCAAACTGATCAGACCTGACACGAAGATGCTCGTGTTGAATAATCCCAACAACCCCACTGGCTCACATATTGACGTGGTCATGCAATCTCGGATACTCGAGATTGCTCGCGAGCACAACCTCATTGTGGTCGTGGATGAAATCTTCAGGCCACTGTTCCACGCTGTCCAAGGAGAAAAGATGGTCCCGTCGTTCGTGGAGCATGAGTACGGCAAAGTGGTCGTGACTGGGTCGATGAGCAAAGCATGGGGGCTGTCTGGGGTCAGAATAGGATGGATCGTATGTCGAGACGAGACTCTGTTCGAATTACTCGTGAATGCTCGTCAATATACCTTCCAGTCAGCGAGTGTCATTGACGAAGTCATCGCCACAGAAGTTCTGGGCGATCGGTGCCGGCCGGCCATACTCAAGAGACATCTCGAATATGCTCAGAAGAACCTGCAACTGTTGGAGGCATTCGTCAACGAGCACAGCGATACATTGTCGTGGAACAAACCAACTGCTGCTTCAACCGCGTTCATCCGGCTGTCTTCGAATGGTAAGCCCATGGACGATGTGGAGTTCTGTCGTGCGGTACTCCAGGAAGAAGGACTGCTATTCAGTCCCGGCAGTCTTTGCTTCGGGGACGAGAGACAGACAGCATTGCGAGGTTATGTGAGGGTTCATTTCACCCTAAAACCGGAGGCGATGGTCAAAGCATTGGAGGCCTGGGACAGGTTTCTTGCAAAGATGCGGCAGTCTCTCAAATAGGATTCGTGATAGGATTGACAGAGCTGGGCGAAGAAGGTGCAGGGAGACCCGTATTTCGTACACTGTTCGTATACCTGAGAGCTTCTTAACCTCAAGGTCGGACTTGTCGGCAAGCATGTGCCGTGGGGCGGCTTGCCAATTTCGACACCTACCAAATGCAGCAATGCAGCTTGACTCGTCCTTAACCTGATGCAAAATCAAGCCAGGCAAGCAGCGCCCTTGTCAAGTAGACAGGCATGTGCTGCGCAAGCCCTGCATGACCTTTAGATCGGCATTTCCGACAAAGAGATCAGTTCTGGCGACGAAGGCCTAGACGTTACAAGAACCGTCGCGGGAACTCTTCGTGGATGGCTCACTAGGCTATGCATTATCAGTAGCCACTTACCATCTCACAGGTGGTCGATTCAAGCATGATCGGAATCGAAAATGAAGTGCAGACAACAAGGTCTTTGTACTCATGCCGTCCTTGCAGGTCATTACTTCAGAGCACATCCCGTAATGTCTCTGGTAATGTGCAGACCAGCAGCTATACGTCTGATGGATGTCAGGTGCATCGTGGTCAAGGAAAGGCTTGATTCGTTGCCAGTGGCCCAGAAGTACGAGTGTGCCGTCCCTGATGTTGGACAACTCTTGGGCATCCACTGCTCAGGTAGCAGACTTTTCGCAGGCCTGGCCAAAAGTCCCTGCACATCGATCAACAAGCATCCAACCACTGGAATGCAAAATACACGAGTACGATGCCACCCAAGCACTCGGCCGTCTATCGGCACGTAAATCCGGGCCTGATCATTGTACGGTCCTGAGGCTTTGAGAGTCGATCGAAAGATGCAGATTAGCTTGACAGGCCATGGAGAAAATAGCCACCGGTTGACTCTTTGGGAAACTGCCAAGCGCCACAGTATTCAGCAGCAAGACGGATAGGAATCTAAAACAGGATCTGAACAGAAAGTTAGCAAGGCTAGCAATTTGCACTTGACGTGCCGGCTTGCCCAAAACCGCGATATAGCTTGAAGAGGAAATGGACAACATGTTCACGAATAGCAGGAGCTGGCCGCTAATTAGCCAGCTGCCAACCCTTTGGCTCCCCTACCGCAGCACAGCCCTACCACGCAGTAGGGGAGATTTCAGCAAGCCACGGGCGGATATCGTCGCCGATGCTCTTAGGCGACACGGCAGGTCTGGGGCTAGTGAGGCCTAGAGTCTGGGCAGATCTCTGCAAGCAGTATCGCCTAAAGACTGGCCAATCACCCCGAATGGATAACTGCCCAAGCCTGGCTCAGCCGCTATGGCGGTTCCAGACCAAACCCTCTTGGGAAACCGTTTGTTGTTTGCTGTCGATTTCGACGTCCAGCCTCGACCTGTTTAGTAAAGCATGATTCTGCGCGATCCCAATGAGCAGCTTCGAGACGCTGCATGTGGCCCGTATGCGGCTGCAACCCACATGCTGGTGTAAAGGCTATCCCGTCCCTCCGTTCAGCTTCAGCCAGCCTTATGGGACGGAATTGTCGGTATGTGCACTATGCCTGGGTGTCAAGTTCTTTTCTGACGGACAGGTATGAATATATATAACCCCTGAGATCGCAACCCTTGTGGCAATGGACGCCACAAGCATAAGCGAAGACTTCTCTTTCACACACATTGACATCCGCCCTTCATAATGGCAAACCCCATCAGAGATACCTCTGCTGGTCAATTACTACGAGCCGTCGGCTTCAAGTCATGGTTGGCATATCCTGAAGAACTTCCTAGCTTCGAACCTCAGCAGATGCCCGCCGTGCCAGAGACACTGCCCGTCACCAATATTGAAGACCTCGAGAAGACCCTATCCAAGATCGCCACCAAAGAGACCGCAAGCAACGGACTGACCTCCGAAAGCTCATCGGAGAAAGATGTCGGTGAAGCCATCGTTGTATCGTGGACTTCCAACGATAAGGACAACCCCCGCAACTGGTCCCAGGGAAAGAAGATGTATACCTTGACGCTGATCAACTTGTACACTTTCGTCGTCTACCTCACAGCCTCGATCATCACACCAACTGCAGAGTTCATCGTGAAGAGATACGACGTCTCCATTGTCATGGCAAGCCTTGGCCTGTCAATGTACGTCGTCGGATGTAAGTCGCCCTCCAAAGCCTGCACACAGACGTCTTGACTGACACTTCCTAGATGGCTTGGGACCAATGTTCTTCAGCCCACTGAGCGAGGTCGCCTGGATCGGGAGAAATCCACCGTACCTGTACTCGTTCATCGTCTTCTTCGCCATGTCGATCGCCTTGTGCTTCGTGGACAATTTCCCAGGTATCATCGTCCTACGTTTCCTGCAAGGATTCTTTGGCAGCCCGTGCCTCGCTAGCGGAGCGGCCTCGATTGAAGACGTCTATGACATCTACAGCGCTCCATACGGATATATCTTCTGGGTCGGCGCGATGTACTGTGGTCCAGCATTCGGGCCGCTGCTTGCCGGGTACGCCGTCGTGAGCAACTGGCGGTGGCCATTGTACGAGGTGGTTATAATGGCCAGCATTATTCTGATGTTCTTGCCGTTCCTGCCCGAGACGAACCCGAACACCATCCTTCTGAGTCGCGCCAAACGCCTCCGCAAGGCCACAGGCAACAAAATGTACTTGGCGGTCTCGGAACTGAAGCCGCTGCGATTCGGCGCCGCCTTGACGGAAGCCATGATCAAGCCGCTGGAGATCAGCGTCAAGGACCCTGCCATCGCATACGCATGTATCTATGGGGCCCTGGTGTACGCAACGTACTATTCCTTTTTCGAGGCGTTCCCGCTCGTTTACCTGGGAGTTTATCGCATGTCGCTCGGTGCCATGGGTCTCATCTTCGCCGGCCTGGTCATCGGGTGTGTTGTCGCCATCATCACTTACGCTGTGTACCTTCGCCATTACTTCATCCCGCGTTCCAGAAAGTACCACGAGCATCGGGGACACCCGGTCGAGCAAGAAGAGTGGCTGCGCCCAGGTCTGATCGGAGTCTGGGGTCTGCCGGTTGGCCTTCTGATTTTTGCATGGACGGCCCGAAGCGACATCCATTGGATTGTGCCAACCATTGGGATTCCAATTTTCGCGACCACGTCCTTCTGGACGTTTCAGAGTCTCGTGTGTTACGTTGCGCTTGCGTATCCTCGCTATGTCGCATCGTTGTTCGCAGCCAACGATTTCTGCAGGTCCATGACTGCTGCTGCCTTCGTGCAGTTCTCCAGACAAATGTATATGAACTTAGGGATTGGGAAAGGTGTCACACTCGTGGCGGGATTGTCGGTCATTGGTATCATCGGAATGCATGGATTATATTCCTTTGGGCCATACCTGAGAGCGAAGAGTAAATTCACCGGATAGAGTGATGGTGTGGTTTGAGGACGATGTCAATTATGTATGTTGCTATGATTGTTCATATCAATTCATTGCTAGCAGGCGCCTTGTACCGGATGATTAGCAAGGCGTACAGGAGATATGAGCAATGATAACGAAAGTAGAAATCAGCCTGGTCGTTTTTTCATCGCCTCTTCCGCGGCATTCAGTGAAAGCGTGCTTTTAACGTCTCGCGGTGAGAAGCATTCGGCGCAATAGAGTTGCTCGCGACAGTCCAGGGGCAATATGTGGTGCGAGCACATTGTCCAAGATAAATCCGATTCCCTTTCGTGGTATTGAGAAAATGTTAGATGTAAACCATTGGGAGGAAGCTGCATATAAGCCTGAAAACCGGCGCATCTAGACTTTCGGACAACGCACCAACTCACCGACTGTCCTCATTCCTTTATGGCCTGGTTCCCCGATTTTGTTTCGGCACAGACTTGCCGAGGACAGGAAGCAGATTTACCTGCTTAGTAGTTGTGTCACAATTGCGGTCGGACAGCCCATGTCACATGGCGCACGATCACAGACTTGGAGCTAGGACAGGAAGTCCGTAGGTGCCAAGCGCGCATACATGCGGCTTACATACCCGAGTACGGGAGAACGAGACGCTGCCCGTGCATATACTGGATCCGAACACTTGGTGTTCGTTGCATCCATTTTCGAAGCACGATCTTGACAAGAACATGGACCGATAGATGTTGGCTGGCATGATGACGTTGTAGAGTCCTTGGTGTTCTTTCCGGCCTTTGGTTCACCGCCGCAAGTAGTGTTGCGGGTCACCTGCTTGGCGGTTGGAGTGTTCAATTTTTGAGGCCTTTTCTCCACCGAACGTAGACCCCGAACACCCGCGAAGTCATTGCCCGCGCTGTATTTTGTTGGCGCGGAAGGACGGAGACCAAGCCCGCAAGCAGCCGAATTGCTGTTTGCTGCCCCTATTGGGACAAAATGTCCACTGGTGATGAGAGCAGAGTCAGCCCTCTCACGCCGCAGCGCACACAAGATGATCTTCGACATCGACAACATTTCTTGCCCATAGGAACAATATTCTTGCACCATCGTCTTTGGAACCATGGCCACGTCTGATAGCGTAGTTGTACTTTCCTCTAACGAACCTTCTGTCCATACATCTCAAAAGACCAGCGCGGACGGCCCAATACAAACGGGAGACAGTCGCCCACAAGATGGCAAGTCGGATTGCTTCGTCGCCCGACTTCGGCGACACCTCTCGAGTCCTATCGAGGTGACCATCTTCGCAGAGGTCGAACTCCTCATCCTCACCTTCTGCACCGGCATCCAAGATGTCACGACGTTCCCAGACTACCATTGCTTCGCCTCGAACCAGACTGGTAACACGGTCATGCTGGCGATGGCGGTGTTGTTGCCAGATGTAACACACAAGTTATTCGTGACTGCAAATATTGGAATGTCGTTGGGATGTTTTCTGTTGGCAGGATATGTGACGGGACAGTTGAGCCACATTATAGGGGCACGCTCTCGCGTCTGGATAGTGTTTTGCAACTTCTTCCAGACAGGATTGGTCTTCATCGCAGTGGCGCTGCAGTACACACACGGTGTGCATTTGGAGAGTCCGCATACTATGATCGTGATTGGACTGCTCGCCTTCGCATCTGGCAGCCAGGTAGTGCTGTCGAGGTCTTTGGCTATGACCGAGATAAGCACAGCCATGGCGACGGCTGCGTGGGTGGACCTTTTGATTGACAAGAATCTCCTTGCGGTACACAACCGTCCGAGGACACGACGAGCTAGCTTTCTTGCTGCCCTGGTGGCTGGTGGCTTCTTTGGTGCATACATCTATCGCGAGGTTGGCTCGGCATTTGCCATACTGATTTCGGCAGTCGGCAAACTGGTCGTGACGTTTCTGTTCTTGTTCAACGGAATGGAGAAGTCCCAGGGCAACACCAGCATTGTGTAGTAGTGTGTCTGAGATGTGAAAATGAACGACGAGATGTGAGCAATGTTATTTGAGGTGAAGGAGAATGCATAGTCAGGATCATGGCGACGGTATTGATATGTTTGATGATGATGGATTTTCTTAACGCGAGTGAGCAGGACGGCATTGGGTTTGAAATCGGTTTTCGTGAAGCAGGCACGATGAACTGCCATCTAGATGGTTAGAACATGCATAGCATAGGTATCGTCCCTTAGTATATGGTTAGCTAATGAGAGGTCGGAACTAGATCCCAGTTTCCACAGTTTCTGTGCGGTTGATTTGTTCGGCGTTCATATGTATGAAAGATCATCGTAAGTGCATAACATGACTGTGAAATAAGAAAGGAGAGAAGAAGTTTGAGGTTGTCAGAGAACGAGTAAGGATACAGACCTCCTCGAAGCACGCCATATCGACGGATTGGTGGCTTTGTGCTCGGCGGTAGTGGCTAGGGTGAACCATGAGTGCTAGATGCGCACCTCCGCATTTTTGTATGACGACATGTGCATCTTAGGCGACAAGCAGGTCTGAGAATTGACTGCGAGACTTATTACCAGCATATCGACCCGAGTGAAACACGGATTAGACACAAGCGGAAACCCTTCTGGGCAGGCTCACACTGCTGCGAGGAATTGACACCAACTTAGAACAATGTATCCGACGACGGTGCCGTGGCAACAATGACGGCTCTACCAAGGATACAGTTCCCCAGGTTTCTCATCGTGCAAGAACAATCCATTCTCCCCATCTCTCTTGCCTTCTGCAATAGTAAACAGACCATTCGCACTCTCATCCGGACTCTTTGCAATGCCCGCCTTCTCTTTGTCCTCTCGCTGCCCAGCCAGATCCGTGATCACATAGCCCGGACAGAAGGCAAACACCTTTACCTTACCCCTGTACTCCCAAGCATCACATGCCGCAAGCATATTCAGCGCCGCCTTATTGGTGCGATACGTCTTATAGGCCTCGTTATACGCAACATTCTCCGGATCGCCGCGCATCTGGATAGAGCCTAGCTGTGAGGAAACGTAGATCAAACGAGGTGTGCCTTTTGACTGAAGCAGAAGCGGTGCAAAGGCCTGCGTCACCATCGCCGGCGAGATTGCATTGGTTTCCAGGCAGTCGCGGAGGATGGAGCGAGAGAAGTCCATAGGACAGACACCAGCGTTGTTGACGAGAACGTCTAGGTGGCCGTGCTTGGCTCTGATATCTTCTACGGCCGCGGCGATGGAAGTGTCGGAGGTGACGTCAAGCTGAACCAGGGAGATAGAGCTGGATGCTTTCGTAGACGAAGAGTGGATAGACGCAATTGCTTTTTTGCCCTTCTCAAGAGAGCGACTGGCCATGATACAGTGGTAGTTCGGCTGGGCAGCAAAGAGCTGGCAAGTAGCAAGGCCGATGCCATTGTTACCACCCGTGACCAGAACCACGATAGACATGTTCGACTCACTGCTTGTAATCAAGAGCAAAAAAGAAGCCGAGTATTGCGGGGGGTTTACCTTGTACCTATTCAAAGGTTTCTAAGCGTTACATGTATTGAACGTTCACATTCACCATTCGGCCCGACTCCTACAGGGCCAAAGGTGTTGCAGTCATCCACAAAGTAAAAAAGAGGCACGGATTGTCGCAGAAAAGATGCTTTCGGACGAAACCGTCCGGAGAAGACTGCGGGGAGGTTGACACGCTATGTGAAGGATAGAAACCGACTGGGGCAAAAAGGGTCCTTGCGCATGGGATTGAGCACTTCGCAAACATGCTGCAAGCCGGATTGTCAAATTGTCCCAAACCTCATTTCTCTTCACGTAGTTCTTTCCTCAACTTCTCGATCTGGCGTTTTAAATTCCGCCAGAGGACGTAATCCTCCAAGTCTTTGTCCTTGAGCGCCGTTGCTATTTGGTCAGCACTCCCATCAGCAACCTCAAGAAGTTCCCAAGCTTCTTCCAGATCTTCCATTTCGTGCTTTTGCACAGCCTTATGCCTACCTTTGTCCTTCACGATGGACAGTAGAGCACTAACAAATGCTTCTTGGATATATGCAAACTGTCAAAACGTCAGAAAATTTGCCCGACAGCACAGCGGCAATATCAACAAGCATCACGCTGCATGATTAGGAAAAAACGAGCACTTACCGAGAACTTCTCAGTGATCTCCGCAACGGCTTCACATATCTCATCTGGAAATTCAACGTCCTTTTTGTCGCTCAACTTCCGCTGCCAGTACTTGCAGTACTGTACTCTTTGGTCATAACTCGGGTTGGGAAAGAAGAATTTCCGGTCAAAGCGTGAAGGACGGTTCGCGATACCCGGATCCAGACGGTCAAGGTGATTAGTGGACCCAATCATAAAGATCCCGTCGTTTGGAGATATGCCGTCGACTGCGTTCAAGAAGAAGCTGCGCACATTGTCTGTCACCACACTGTCAAGATCCTCAAAGACCAGATAGCACGGCGCTTCTTGGCGGGCCTTGCTGAAGATGGCCTCGATGCTGTACACGGACGGCACAAAGCTGATGAGTGTTTTGACGTACAGTGTTGGGACAGGGGACTTTCGCTCATGCAGTGAACGCATAGTTGCTTTGATGGAGATTGTCTTTCCATTGCCAGGAGGTCCGTAGAAGATGACGCCCCGCTTCCACGGCACACGAAGACGGTCGTACTGCTCTTGTGAGTCAAAGAAGCGCTCGACCGTGTCGAGGAGATCCAGTTTCATATCTTCGTCGAGAATTACATCCTCCCATCGCGACTTCTGCACGCTCTCGAATAGCAGTCGGTCCTTCATCCAGATACCTCGGTTGAACACCCACACTTCAGCATGAACCGTTGAACTCCATCTACCGGCTGCTATGGTAAGGGCCTGGACCGCCGCCTTGTCGCCCAAGATGTACTGATTGCGTGTTTGCGGATAGGCACTGACTCCGTCCCGTCCGATAGCGTAGTAGACCAGAAAAGACATGTCGTTCCACTTGTACAGGTAGGATCCAAAATGTGTTAGTTCAGCCAATTTACCATTGCTGCCACCAAGACGTCTGGCGGGCGGCAAGAAAATAGTCCACCTTAGTGAGTCGGGCCAGATCTTCTGGTCGGCGTCGTTTTGTCTGATCGTCTCGATTCCTGCATGTCCCGCTGCGGCGTAGGACTTCAGGTTGGCATAGGCATCGGGAACGACGGTGATGGGGACGCTCGGGTGCTCTTTCTGTATAGCATTGAATAAAGCGGCATCCGTGCTAACACGTGGTGCGGAAGCATTTTGGAAGAATGTCTTTGACACTTCGTTGGAGGCTTCTTTGGGAGCATTGATATACTCCGGGGTATCCATGGCGACCAACGATGAGATACTGGAGAACACCTGAAGCCAAGCGTTGAGAGTTCTGGCTATGAAGCAAGAGAAACATGCACCGATGTTCAAACTTGGCAACCGACATCTGAGGTAGCATTGTAGTGTTTAGGCATCAGTCAGTCGATGTGACGATCCCTCCTTAGGCGGGATGTTGATCTTCGAGGCTAAGAAGCCGACAAGCCGAGTACCCCCCAGCTTGCCGCTTTCAACTTTTGGGGGCCGAAATGCATCAGCTTGGGGTCAGCGTTGCTCCGCCCCGGGACGACAAATCGATGATTTCTTGTGACACTCCTTCCTTTCGCAGCTGATCACGTATCTGGTTGTCCAGCCACAAAGCTGTTGCCTTGATAACAGTTCCCTTCTTTTGTTGATATTCTGGCCAGAAACCACTTACGCTTGCGATGGTTTTATATGCCTGGTCAATCGAGTCTTCGAAGGCGCCATTGATTCTGGCACCTTCATGCGAGACCCGATAAATAATCTCAATCAGCACGCAGTGCAATAGTCCTAGCATGCGAAACCTGCTGCTGGCCTCCCCAATCGAGCCGTCGCCTTGGATTCCTGCCTCGAGGCAGTACAAGCATATACTCAACAGCACCCACAGCTGCGCCATGCGAATCGGATGATGTTGCTGCTCATGCATCACCGGATAGACAGCTCGCATGAGAATAGCTGATTGTGACAGAGCTTCCGAATATCGATTGGAGCTGAGTAGCCCAAGCAGCAGGAGGTGACGAAGTTGCGGCCACGGGTAACGATAAAGGGGCCAGACTGCTGTTCCAGCCAAGTCAGCCATGATGCTGTTGAGATCGTCAACCCGAGTTTGTTCCATTCCTGGATGCGACTCAATGTCCAGGAGCAATGCTATGGCGTCGCGCCCCACTCGAAGAGACTTGGAGGCCAGCAGGTTGCTTCCATTTTGATCTGAGAGCATGCTATTGGTCTGGTGGAGGTTGTCCCTTGTGGTGTTGGAACCTCTCGCGCAGAGATTGCACCAACATCTGAAGAAGTACCTTTCCATGAGCTCTCCTCGTCTATTCTCAAGAGGCAAGGTGTTGTCGACATATGACAGCGTGATCTCCTCATTCTTTGAGATATCCCGTAGCGCATGTATCGATATGCCGCCGGGCTCCGCGAAGCCTGGTTGCTGTGATGCCGGTAACACCTGGAATCGTACGAAGGCATTTGGGTCACAGGAATGATTCAGTAGAGCTGTACTTGGATGTAAGGCCAGGCCTAAGGGGTCAAGAGTTGGGCTTGTAAGCGTAAAGGCATTGACAGTCAGCTAAAAAAATATCAGTGTGCATAGCGTTAAGAGGGGCGTGAAGGTGGTCTTACTATGCAAATCAACCGTAAAATCAGTTCAAGGCTCTGCTCGGATCCGGAGTAGGACTTGGTCGCTTGCGCCATCAGCATGAGATCCTCCCAGCGCTCACCTCCTTCCTTGCGAAGCTGATCCAGGTGAGCTTCTAATGCAAGAAGCCGCACCCATTCACCCTCAGCCAGTTTTCCTGCCTCTTGCTGTTTCAGTAAGCGTACGATGCCCCGAACGTTAGTTGGGAGAATGCGTGGGTGCAGCCTTGCGAACAGTTTGCATTCCAGACGGTGATAAGCAGACCAGGCTTGTCTCTGGCATTTCTTCGATGGCATTAGCATGTGTTCGATTGGAAAACTGGGGAAGCAGTTCACCTGATCACAGAATCTGACTACTTTGCAACCACTGCACGTTTTCAAAGATCGGGCTTGTTCAAGGGAATAAGATGGCAAACCAGATTCTCCAGAAGTCCGAAAGCAAAAATAGCAGTGGGTAAGAAGTTCAGCTGTTTCCAGTGCCACTATGAGCGGCTTTGCAACATACATGAGCTGTGATTTCGCCTTGACATTTTTGCTGCAGAATGTAGCATTGCCACGGCCAGGGGTTCTCCTAGTGTACACGTTTGTATCTTGAAAGACTTGCTCTGGGACATCAGATGCCATTTCTGCGAAGAAATAATCTCGCCCGCAGACTCGACCTACGACCGCTGTGCAGCCACAGATTACCACTCGAGAAAGCAGCAGTAGTAACGTGTAGCTTTGTCAGATTCTGTTTCTCAAGATCGATCTGCTGCCAAGGGCAATAAAGACGCGAAATTATTACAGTAACAGCAAGTAACAAACCTTTTTAGACCGTGCATGCTTGGCATCCGGGGTGATCATTTTCTACCACTGCCAACGTCCTTCTGGGTGCCCTGATAAACCTTTACCACAACGCAGCACCGATTGTGATGAGCCTCGGATACCTCTCGCTCCCATCCGCTAAAGCGCACGATATGTAGCATGTTGGTCATGAAGTCTCAATCGTTACTCTATCATATCACTACTTTTGGACACCAAACAAAAGATTGTGCTCCAACCTTTTCGAAGCAGCTCAATCGCCTCCCCAATAAGCAATCATGTTGTCGTGCCACAACAGACCTTGCCTACCTAGTACCCTTCATCTCGAAAGCCACGAGATATATTGGCCAAAGAACAAGCGGTCCTTCTCTGAAGTCGAACTGAGGTTGCAATATTCAACAAGATAGGTAGGTACCGCTCGACGTCCGACATGCTCATCTGCACCCCGCCCAAGACTAGATGTCCAGGAACTGAGGACGAAACCCTTCGAAAAAATCTGAGGTATGGCGCATTGATTGAGATCTGCCACCATCAGTGGTTTTCTGCCGGGAACGTCTTCAATGATAAGTTTTGGCAATAATCGAGATCTTGGGATGCTATCATCAATTTCGTGACTGCAACTCCGTTGCAACGTTGATGTGTTGCAAGAACACGGGTACAGAACCAGATCCCTCAATTCGAGTGGCACCTTCCCCTGCGCGACCGGGTGCCAATGGCGGCCACGTCGAATGTACAGTTTTACGGCCGCGCAGTCATCGCCATCGCTATTCCATCATGATGCTGATGAGCATTGAGAGTGAGTGGACGTCGTACTGCCGCTCTCGGTGGAAGAGGCCGACGACGAGGAAGTAGACGAGGATGTCGATGGTGATGAGGTGAGATATCTGGGACGCGCACTTGAGGGCAGTATCAACAAGTCGGTAAGTGCTGAGCATATTTTACTCGACTCTGTGGACTGGCCCTGTTCTAACGACATGACCTCTAGGCTCATTGAATGTACTCTCTAGATGATTGCGAAGCTGCGGTGATGAGTGCAATGCCCCAGATCTTCAGGGAAGCCTCCATCATTATATCACTAGAGACCGGCTTTCTGAACAAAGTATGTACCACCTATGTTGGTCCCAATGCTACTTCCATCAGCCACAAAACCGTTTTCTCCCTGTTCATGGAACCAGACTTTGTCCGCAAGAGCTCGAGTAGCACGCAAAAATTCACATTCTTCATGGTCCACGCTCAATCAATCATGGAATTGAAGGCCTGTACAATCTTTGAACCCGGTGTTACGTTGCACCGCTGTGCTGGAAGTGGTCAAGAAGACGAAAGAGGTTCGAGCAGACAGAAGTCTAGCCCTGCCTCTTAGCCGTCATAAAGCTACAGCATGTTCCATGTGTTTGTTGAATGTCGAATTTTATCGTGTCCGTGCACGACAACCTCTAACCTTCTGCCCAGACAGGCTTGTTCAAGCATCTTACATTAACAGATCTGGTCGCAGAATTACAAAACCTGAAGTCTCCGACTCAAATACATCGAACTTTCGCGATGCAGAGCAACGCAGAAATGCTACACAGCTGGTGTATTTCACCGGGCTGTGCAGATGTGTCTTGCGTGGATAACCCCGTCTGCCCGGTCTGCCTGGCTACCTTTATCTGGACACAGAACCCAATGTCCGCAATTGATATGAGGACAGAGACCACTGGCGAGGTCACCTGTGCAAGTCAGAACAATTCGACCAGACAAGAGGTGTTTGCCGACAAAAGAACAGTGTAGCAAGAACTATAACATGCACACATCCATAGTCATTACTGCCCTTGTGGTCAGTCGTTGCGTCTGCGCCGCCACGATCCAGAACAACCACATTGAGCGCGATGTGTCTGCCATATCGGTCGACATCGCCGAAATGTTCTCGACGAAGATCAATTCCACCATACCTCTAGCAAGTCCTACAGACGGTCTGCTGTACGTGCCTGACAGATATCTCATGTACTCGGGCAACCCTGATTCGTGGCCGACAATGGACTCATGGCTGTCTTTTGAGAAGATGTGGTCACGCAACGAACCTTTCATTGGGCAAAGTTGCGCGAACAACGTCGAGTCAAATACCGCTGATGAGACCGCAACCATCCTGGCTGGCATCCATAAACCTCGAGTGGAGTTGACCGGAGATACATTCTAGCCGTCATGCTTCAAGAGTCAAACGGTTGTGTCCGCGTCCCGACTACTGTCTCTCAGGCACCCGTTCCCATCTCCAATCGTGGCCTCTTCCAAAGCTACAACTGCACCGGCACCTGCAATGACAACGGCAAGCTGGAAACTCCGTGTCCTTCGACCCGGATGATTCAAATGATGGTCGACGGGGTCGTGTCGCTGGACACTGATGACTCCTATGGACGGACTGGGAACGGTCTCGTCCAAGCCTTCAATCATATGAATGGGACCACCAAGGCCGCCCGGTATTACCGAGCAGCCCGCTGGTAAGACTCGGGCAAAATCACAGAGGACAACATGGATGACGCAGCCTATTCGACAAGATGCTATGCTTCTGATGTTGCCAACCGGTTGATGGGATGGACGACGGCTAAGCATGGCTGCCAGTTTGACGACTGAGTCATGTTAATGACTTTTCCGAGGAGGTGATCATCTAGTCGCTCGGTGTATTGTACCTATACCAACTACATATCAATTATCAAACATGTTGGAAGAATCTATACAGTACCTACCTGGGTAGTGCGGCCCCTGGAGTCCGTAAATTTGATGCAAATAGGCGGCGTCTTCCTCAGCGCCACAATTTCGGCGTCACTTACAGTACAGTATGGTGGCGGAATTGCACCGCCCACGATTTCTCCCCGGGCCGAGTTCTGGGGCGGGAGGCCGTGGATGGCTGTTGCCCAAACACCTCCGAGGCTTTTCAATTCAGTTAGTGGAGAACTTGCTGCTCCTTCTCCTCCACTTAACCCTGTTTGCTTGTCAAGGTGCGAATCTGCCCGATCACCACCTGCACTTCCGCAGCCTTGACGATCATTGTACCTGTGGCTTTTGTACAGCACACAATCCCTCAATCAAGACAAACGCAAGCTCTACTCGAAGCGCTTCTGTTGTTGACCAATCTTCTCCCTCAATCCAGGCAGCCGCAGTCATGGCATCACGACTCCTCATTCCCCGACTCTCCGCAGCCTCCAGAGCTCCCGTCACTTCTTTCGCGTCCAGATCCTTTCAGACATCTAGCAGACGGTTCGCAGAGCCAGTGGCAGTGCCAGTAAAAAGACCTGTCGGCGCATTCAGAGGAGGGTGAGTAGAGCTGTTCCGTCCCACTTGAGAGCTTGCGCTTGCCGCATGCAAGCTCATTGAGCAAGCACCGTGGCGCATGGAACGACAGCGACGGCTGACACGGAACTGGTATACAGACTCTTCGGCTTCCTTCTCGGTTCGACTCTCGCTGGCGCGTCGGTCTATTACTACATCCTGGAGGAATATAAGGTCTCGAACGAATTGTTGACAGAGGATATCTATGTACGTGCAATGCCGCGGCTGAGCTTCCCACATCCTCCTGAAGTGCTCTGAGATGTGTAT
Organism: Exophiala viscosa; assembly: GCF_022695815.1. Taxonomy (NCBI): domain Eukaryota; kingdom Fungi; phylum Ascomycota; class Eurotiomycetes; order Chaetothyriales; family Herpotrichiellaceae; genus Exophiala; species Exophiala viscosa. Next base: position 544,597 of record NW_026944358.1, on the reverse strand, counting down.
CGTTGGAGACATACCATTCAAGCACTGCATAGGAAACAAGACGCCGTCCCGCGTGAGTGTACAAATGTGACTTTGCTAACATGAATATGCGCAGGCCCTACAAGCCGCAGTGCAACGAATTCATTCATACGTAACGGAACTGGAGAATAAGGTCTCGCAGATCAAGAAGTGAGGGATGCATCAGTGCCAAAAATAATAACGAGCGATGGAGAACTTGACATTTGTTTTTCTTTGAAGCGGAGTGCTACGGTGTCAGCTCTTGCTCGAGCAGCACATACGGTGGATCCAGATATCCTGTCTTCGAGTTAAGGCATGTGTAAAACAAAAACAATCAAAATGCTCTGTTACCTTTGCAAATCGATCTTGTGGAAGTGAGACGGTCCTTTCAGCACGACGGCTCCTGGCTGTACGCATTGTTGAAGCAGGATCTGCTGACGAGCATAGAATTGAAGCAAACCAAACATGCAGGATTGATGTTGGCGCATGGCCCGGAGTCTCATCTCGAGCTACAAGCAATGAACAGAGCGCGGCCGTTCCGAAAAATTGTGCAGATCGACATCGCTGTCCAATGGAGATACACTCTGCTCCGGCTCATGCCAGCTTCCGGGCTATTGGGGCAAGTGAAAGCAGCAGCAGCAGCAGCAGCTTTAGATGTGCTCCTGAAGCCCAACTGTTTGGCAACCACATTGCCATTTCCGTGCGTTTGACGTGCGCGCGTGCTCCGACAGCGCCCAAAGGTCTCTCCGTCTTGCTGAGGACCCTTAACTAGCCCCAAATTGTCTCCTGGAAACGAGTGTTGATACAGTGCCGAAGCCCGCGCATGAGTCTCTTGCTCTAATTGGTGGCAGTCACAAACAGAGAGTCGACCACAGACCTCCCCGAGTCTAACAATACAGGCCAGGTTTCAATCAAAACGAGTCAACCTCTTGTTCGGGTTTAGAGGCTGGTGTGGCTGTGAGACCTTGAGAAGTAGCAATGAGGCCAGAAAAATGGCTCAATCAACCAGGGCAATGATCGGCCATGTTGCGCGTGCTCGAATGACTGGCGAGGCTGTCCCCCAAAGATCGGACGGCTTTCGACGTCATGCCATTCACGGTGCGGAGTAGTACTGTACAGATGGCTGCTGGCTCATGTGCCCAATGTTAGCAGCCCGTGTCATTCTACTCATTGCATTGCATAGGTATGCTGCAAGGCCACCCTTCTGGCAACTGGCGATATGGGCGACTCGTCGACATCCAATTTCGTCGGTCATAAGTCATTGTTGGTGAAGCATCACAGCACCACTGGTCGACCATCGTGACCCTCAGCAGCATTATTCATGAGTCATTTTGGAGCTTTCCTGGGGACTTCAGTGCACGTGGTTGCCGGATTTTAGTAGAACAGGCAAAATGTCGCCCAAAGATGCGGGATATCGATGTAAAGAAGGGATGTGCAAGCGTTAGTCGCACAGCCGACAGATCGGCAGCGATCAGGATGACCATCTCCCCGTGGCCCATAATTTTAGGCACTGGATACCTGTACCTCGTGAAGAATCCCTCACAATCTACCCGTGTTCTCGAAGGATGATGATACCTGTGATGCCAATCAACGAATGTGCCGTCTCTCCCGAAACCCAGTCTGCAGTATCGCATTTCCTGCACAAGCTTTCTCAAGCTTTGGCGAAGCCTTTTAGTGCCTCATCGTCGATCAAACCTTAGCCGTGGCACTGTACCTGGGTTAGGACGTGATGTCGTTCGAGTTGCAGATTGTCGAAAGCGATCACGATGAGTACATACCCGATATAGAGGGGCAGCTATGGACTTGACTATTGTAGCATTCTTCGATCCTACTTAAAGCTCCTGTCCTGCTCGTGTACAATAGCATACTCAACAAGCAGCACACGCCTGAACATTTAAAGCAATACATAGTACACTGAAGAATCGAACACCAACATATTGTTCAAGACCATGTCTTCTGAACATCGCAAAGGCAGCGAAGACCGCAGAGGGAGCATGATTTCCAAGATGTTCCACAGAAAATCCCATGTCAACGTCGATGAGGTCGATGACACTTCCTCCCTCAATTCGACTACACCGTTGGTCCACAGCAAGCTCACGCCCAAAGAAAAGGAAGCAAAGAACAATATGGTCTATGAATTGACCCAGCAGCCCAATTTGACGAGCACCGAGGAGCGGACATCGTACGACGAACTGATGAGGAAGGCAAAGACCATGAGCCCCGAAGAATTCAAAGTCTACCTGAGCCAGCATCGGGAAGAGGTCGAGACATTGGGGAGGAATGATGGTGCCGGTATTCCGGGGTTGTTCTGGGTTTACAAAGATAACACGAGTACGCTATACCCAACTGATGCTGAAGGAGGTGTTTTACTGACTTGCTTGCTTACAGAGATGGGACCAATATGAGCTTCGAGTCTTGCAGTATTGTAGTTGTTGCTTGGTGTTTTGTTGGTGAGGGGGACAATGGGGTGAGTTGGTTGATTTTACGGCCTGGAAATGGATTGAAGGACAAAGACGCTTGCAAAGTCATCATCCTCTGGATTGCACAGAGCACATATTATATGATATTATGTCCATTTGTAGAATCGTATCCTGAAACTTGTTCGAGTTAATCCTCGATACTGGACTTTGCTTGCCTGAAGTCGATACATCATGGCGGCGCTAGATGAGGGTGCTTACCATCTCCCATTCTCCGGGGTTACAGTTGTAGCCACTGGGAGGTGAGCAGTGACAGACACCCGCGCGGCGCCTCGGATTCCAAGGGGCTATAAGATGCCTACAGTATCCAGTCCCGATCTCCAACTTATCTCGCTTCAGGTCATACGATTAGGAACCTGTGCATGACAACGCACGGTCTGACCATCATTTACAGAGGGTTCATGGCATCAGTCCTTCATCATTATGAAGTGCCGACAGCCCTCCAAGCCTTTTTTCCAGCAAACAGTGGCGTTGACTGACATGGAGCACCTCCACGATACAGCTTCGATCTCAAGCAAGTTAGAGATTGCTCGACAGCACCTCAGCAACTATACTGGTAGAGTTGATGGCTTTCCCCACGTCAAGGCCGAACTCCTCAATGTTATGTGTGAATGTTCCCGGGTTTTGGGAATCCAGACAATGCCACTTTTTGCTGGAAACAAGCTTGCCGGCCACATCCGTTTCTGCTCCATCTTGCCCTGTCAAGTGGTTCAGAGGTTTGACCGGCGTTACTTGGCCTTGCTTGGCTTCGTAGCCTCGCTGATCCGAATGGCCTTGTGGCTCGGTGGCTCGGTGGGTTTGGCGGTCCTGCGAGCCTGATCTCGCGTCAGCCTGGCCGATCACACGGAAGTCAACGTGAAGCATCCTCCGAGTATTGACCTTTTGTGTTCAGCACGCTCGTCATGCATCATTCACAACCGGACTGATTCATTGCCAACATTGGTACACAGCAAGGTACACAGCAAGAGCCGCATCCGTGCCGTTGTAGAGCTCCCTGTTGCCATCCTGGAAGCTGCAGAGTCCACGAAATCTGGCGGTGATTGGTAAGTCTCGGAGCCCATCTGCGGAGCGAAGTCGTCGCTAGCATCAGGCCTCATCTGACAATACCAACAAGATCAATAGTAACAGATGGAAGGCGACGTTAGGTTCCGAGTGCTCCGGCTTCCTCGGCAATCACGCATTCGAGATCTAATCTGATTCCTGCATCTCTTTGTTGTTCTCCCCATTGCGTCTTTGGGGAGCGTCGTTACCATGCGGTCCTCCCTGCTCTTTGCAGCACTCTTCCTGTCCTGGGTTGGTGCATTCTCTTTCAATACCTACGATCTGGGCTTCCACGGCCTCTATCCTCGTCAGCATTTCCATACTGTCGACTTTGAGCCGCCCGCGCCCAAGATAACAAGATGGGATTCCCGTTGCGACTCTGGGAACCTCCTCCTCACGCCGAGGGGTCCGTCGGTGAGAGGTTCTGCACGAGGTCCAGTCATGCTAGATGCGAGAGGCAACTTAATATGGATGGACAACGACAACTTTGAGCAGGCCATGAATTTGGACGTGCAGAGATACAAGGGCGAGGATTACTTGACCTTTTGGACGAAATCCAAGAAGACCCCTGATTCCAAGCATTCCCATAAATCATATGTGCTTGTAGGAAGGCCTCGCCATAATATATCTTTGAGCAAGCTGCTGACGTTTTAGCTCAACTCTTCCTACGAAGTTGCCCACAGGATACACCCGCACAGTAAAGGCCTCAAAGCAGACTCTCATGAATTTCGCCTCACCCCTCACGGGACAGCGCTCATCACGATATACTATAAACATAAAGCGGACTGTACAGATTTAGGTTTGGGCAAGACCTGCTGGATCCAGGATGGTGTCTTCCAAGAAATCGATATCGAGACGGGTGATTTGCTTTTTGAATGGCGGGCGACAAATCATATCCGAATGAGCGATGTATTCAGCAAGCCCTGCCGCAAAGACGGGTTTGGTAAATCCAAGAAGGACGCCTTCGACTTCTTCCACATCAACAGCGTCGACAAGATGGACTCTGGGGATTACCTGATCTCCGCTCGTTACAGCCACGCCGTGATGTGCATCAGTTCCAAAACAGGCGAGATCTTGTGGCAGCTAGGGGGCAAAAATGATAGCTTTGAAGATCTTGATCATGCAACCGATTTCGCCTGGCAGCACCACGCAAGATGGCTGGGTAATAAGACGATATCCCTCTTCGACAACCACGCTAACAGCGTCTTCCATGGTACCAATCAACATAGCAAGGGCATGATCATCCGACTCGACATGGAGAAGATGACTACCAGCCTCGTACAGAAATACGTCCATCCGGACAAAATTCTCAATGTATCTCAAGGCTCGGTCCAAGTGATTGCGAATAGCAGCAACGTGCTCGTCGGGTTCGGCAACTCACCAACCTATGTGGAGTACTCCGCGGGCGGCGAGGTACTTTGCAGCGCACACTTCGCGCCTCATCTCGCCTTTGAGCTCGTTGACTTTGGCTTGGTGAAGTCGTACCGCGTGTTCAAGAGTCCGTGGGTGGGCAGGCCGAAGACCCTGCCGGTCGCGAAAGTGAGAAAGAGCAAAGTGTACGTGAGCTGGAATGGAGCGACGGAAGTGACAAGCTGGAAGTTAGAAACGTCGAAGACGCGGGATGTAAAGGACGATGAGTTCGTGACGATCCAAGAGCTGGAGCGGGACGGATTTGAGACGAGTTTTGCGATCGATAAGAACCATCGATATGTCAGGGTCGCGGCATTGGACGCTGAGAAGGTTGTATTGGCACATTCTTCGGTGCTCAGGGCACCTTCGCCTTCATCTGTGAGTCCTACCCGACATCCCGCTTCTGTCTTTCCATGTTGACCCAGCCTAGATTGCAGTTCGGTTGATCCAAACTTTGTTCGTTTGTATGGTGGTCTTACTGCTCGGCTTCGCGGGCTTCATAACTCTGTACGCGAGGTCTCCTAGACTTCCAGGTCTTCCGCAATTTGGTGAACTATGCAAGGTTAGAGCCCGCTTACACAGGGCTGCGCAGGGCGATGGCGAGGACGAGAATTTTGAGACAGAGCCTTTGTTAATGGGTACGAGAGAGCCATGAGCGTCCCGTGTGCTGTCTTATGGTTAGAAAGCTCGACCGAGAGTCAAAAGCCTGTCTTCCTGTTGGGCCATAGAGTATGTGCTTGCTGCTGGGTTTTCTCTAGAACGTCTCACACGTCGCTTTATGGCCTGGCACTGACTTGCACCGTTCCAACAACTGGTTCGGAGATGCCCCAGTTCCACTCTTCATGAATATATATTGAAATTGGACCTAGGAATGACGGTGAAGGTGGCCAATGGTTTCAGGCACGTCCGAGAGCATCGAAGCCTACGCCAAGCGCGGGCCCCGCTATGAAATCCGGGGAACATAAACTTATTCTCGCTTCCACCTTTCCTGCATCCGAATCTACATCCATTCCAATTCAACCCGCTTAATACAATGCCCCTCATAGAAGAGCTACCCGTCACCGCAACTACCGCTCGTCCCTCTCACGGCTGGGCATACATTCCCGACACCGGCGCCTCCATCCCTGCAGTCCAACTCGGATCACGAAAGCGAGGTCGAGATGGCACTGCCGCAACGGCTCAAGCAGCACACAAGCTCTCCGCAAAGCAAGAGAAGGCAATACAACAGAGACTAAATGACTTGGGCAAGGAAAACTTCCGCGAGGCCAACATTCCCATACCGAAGCGCGAGGGTGGTAAGGGCAGAGACCGCAAAACAACCCAGAACGTCAGAAGGATTCTGGCCTACAGCCGGACCTTCCAGCACTATCTTGCGGACGAAGAAGCCGGCGTCAATGTCTATGGAGCAGCAGCCACTGCTGCCGCCGCAGCCGTTCCCACACATGTGCAAAAGACCGTGGAGTCGAAGAGACGAGGAGCAGTGGCTGCGGCCCCAGCCCAACCAGAGCAGAAAGCAACACCTACACCTCGACGGACAAACACCTCAAAGAAAGCCACACGTACGTCGATTAAGAGCGAAGCCGACGTGGAAATGACAGACGCACCGGCACCAGCGCCACCCGCAGAATCGTCGGAACCAACACCAACGACGTCGCAGCAACTACCCTTGGACCAGACGAAACAGGACCAGCCTGAAGTATCGTATGATCCAGCCCTCGACAAGGACCCTCTCCTCCGCACACGAGACCTGCCCAAAATGCCCTCCGACCGCGTCATGCAGGGTCTCCTCGCCGAGCCGCCACTCAGTTATACCGCGGCACGCGCGAAACCGCTCGAGGGCGCTGACAGTTCGACATTCGCCATCCGCACCGGGCGTAACGCGCTCGTCGCGAAGCCGCAGCGCTGGTTCTGCACCGTGTGCGGGTACTGGGGCAAAGTGCGGTGTAAGCGCGGATGTGGTGAGAGGGTGTGTGGGCTTTTGGAGTGCTGGAAGGCTCACGAGGGTGTTTGTTCGGTGGCTGCGTATTGAGCCGTCTTTACAGTACGTCCAGACATGGATTTTGCTGCGCTTGAGCGACATGGATGATTCTTTACCTTTGATACCCCATATACTGTATCGTATGAAAGTGGAAAGCGATGATGAATAGCCGTTGTAGATCAATTCAACTTTTTGTGCTCATATCTCACCAATTGGCTTACTATAAGTATCGATCGCCGGGCCGCTCTGCTCTTCTTTCGCTATGGGTATCATTGTAATCGTACAGTCATTTCTCTTGTCATGTTTTCGCAACAACCACTGGTAATCATGCACCTCTCCTCACACCACAAATTCCACACACGCCGACATCTCCAGCATTCAGATACACACTCGCACTATCTTTACACGCCTCGCTCTGACAGGACCAATGTCGCGGGTCTTTCTTCGGATCCAAGACATGAGCGCATGCCATGCACGTTGCATTCAAACGGGGGTTCTCGAGTGAGCATATTGGACATGCTACCAAGGTTTTTGAGCTTGTCGTGAAATTTTCAAAAGGGACAGGATGTGTATCGGCTTGGAGTTCATCGATAGACATTGACTTGGGACCCTTCGGCGCCTGGGCCGGGCTCTCCCTCTTTGCAGCCGTCGATGCTTCAGTTGACCGCCGATCCTCATTGTCATCGGCATTCTTCTTCTGGGGCATGTCGTCTATCGGTATGGGCTGGGTTGGTTGGGTTCTTGCCTCGTCATCCCTTGAGCCCGCATGTTGTACTGGCTTGAAGTATCGGTCCAACCCTTCAAGTTCCTCCATCTCACGCTTCACATTGGCATCGTCCGTGTCCTCGTCCTCACATATTCGAACCATACCGTGGCCCTGGCTGTCAAGTATCCTTTTCCCACTCCCGTCCGTAGCGTCTTCGAGATCTCCATCAGCGTCCTCATACTCTTCTTCCCCCGTTTCTTCATCCTGCTCCTTCAGTGTAGCCACCTCCTGCTTATTCGTCTCGAACCTAGCCAGGGCCGCAGCAACCCTCAATTCTCTCCCGCGCTTACTCTGCGCCACACGAGGCTTCCCCCCGATAGGACCTTTCCGACTGATCTCAAGATTGATACGTGCATTCTCATCCTCACCGAGCGCGACGCCGTTCTTGCCGAACTTCTTCTCGATTCGTCTCTCCTTCTTCTCTTTCCATGTCAATTCTTTCCCATCACCACCGGCCTTGCGCTTCCTCCTGCGACTTCGATACGTCCCGCCGCAAAGTGGCAAACCCTCCAATTCTTGGCTTGTCAGGACGTTATTGCCCATGACGGTGCTCATGTCGCTCAGAGTGCGCCCGCCACCCCAAAATCCTTCGCCGGTATACCCCTTTGCCCACAGACCTTTCATCTCTTCGGCGTAGATATTTCTTGCCTTCCAAAAACCTTTGCCATGGTTCATGTGCGTATTATGAGCGAGCTCGTGCATCATGACCATCTGTACCATGCGGAAGGGAACCCATCCGCCGTTCTTGCTGCGGAGGACCAACTGAATGATTTCACCATTGTTAAAGTTGCGGCCAATAAACTCCCGGTTAGGCTCGTATTCTTCTAGCGTAGTGACGGAGAGGTAGTGATTCTTCATGAGAGGCAAGCATTGCGCGGCGATTGCACGTAGGAATGTGTCGGCAAGATCATAGGAGGCTTGGTCTGAAGCCGGTCGCGGCAATGGCTTGATGAAGACGATGCGGTCATTGGGATGGGACGATTTTTGATGGTTGAGGCGGAGGGTGTTGAGAGGCATTGTCGTCGATTGTGGCTGTAACAGTATAAACTGGCACTTCGGCCATGGACAAGCAGATCCCGCCGGGAGGGTGTCAAGGACAGTAATGCAGGAACAAGACCTTAACTCGCAGCCGTGTCGCCACAATTACATGAAGTCTTTGGGACGTGCAGCGTGCAGAAAGTGGCGTCAATGCTGCAGGAATCCAGGGTCCGCGATCCGCAATCTGGGGAAGATCATCTGGCAATGAACCGAGGCTCAAAGGGCCAAAAGGTTGCTTTGGATATGTCCCCTCCAAAGTGCTGACAGCTTATTTACCGGTAAGAGGATATCTTGACCTCTTTCTATTTCACAATGCCAGAACGTACCGTCTTTTCCACGGTGCTAGACATTCATAGGTGAACAACCATCTAAGTATACTTCGACGACCGCCGTTACGATCATGGCCCATCTAACACCTTCGTCCTCAACCTCCGGCTTCTTCCAAGCTTTACCGACACTTCCACCACAATACACCTGGTCCGCCAGCGAGCAAGCCACGGGCAGTCAATCAGACGACAGAGTCCTTGCCCGAGTCCTCAATCTATATCTCCCCGATCCACCCACCCCCCAACTATCTAAACATTTCCATGACTTTTCACGACTGGTCCTACACCCATCAACCCTCCAACACACAGTCAACGCTGAAACGAACCAACCGACCCTCCATCCTCTCACCACATTCGGCGAAATCAACACTACGGACCCTCTACGCACGAGCGAAGGCTGGCGATCCCTCAAACACATCCAAACTCAAGCTGGAATCGTAGGCTATGGTTATCCTCAATACACCCTGCACCAGACTTTCAATCGACGCATCCACCAGTTCGCAACTCTCCACCTATGGCACGGCACTGCCGCCCTGGCAACCTGCCCGATGGCCATGACCGATGGCGCCGCCGTCCTCTTACGCCGACACCTCGACGACCCGGACCATGACCAACCAGGCCGCAAACAAACCCTCACCGAATCCTACCGGCGCCTTACCTCCCTCGACTCCTCCTACGCATGGACATCAGGCCAATGGATGACCGAACGCACAGGCGGCAGCGACGTCAGCAACACCGAGACCACAGCCCGACGTATGACACCATCCGAAATCCAATCCGACCTCTCCACCGACGCCCACGGTCTGCCCCTCGGCCCCTGGCTAATCAATGGCTTCAAATGGTTCTCATCCGCCACCGATGCCGACATGGCTGTCCTCCTCGCCCAAACATCCAAAGGTCTAAGTGCCTTTTACGCGCCTTTGCGCCGCCAGACACCTACTTTAAGTGGAAGTGGAAGCCAGATGAACGGCGTCCGACCCCAACGCCTCAAATCCAAACTCGGCACAAAAGGTCTTCCCACAGCCGAGCTCGAGATCAAAAACATGCGCGCCTTCCTCATCGGCACCGAAGGCCAAGGCGTCAAAGAGATCAGCTCCATCCTCAACATCACGCGCCTGCACACCGCGAGTGGAGGCGCAGGCTACCTCTCGCGCGGCCTCGCCGTGAGCCGCGCATACACTCAAGTCCGCGAGGTCCGGGGCGGCCTGTTGGCTGACAACCCACAGCACCTATCCTGGATGGCCACCGAAACCGTCAAGTACACCGCCAACACGAACCTCGTCTTCCTAGGTGTTGCGCTCCTCGGCGCAAGCGAACAAGGTGACGCTGCGCGGACACCTGCATCGTCAAGCATCATCCCCAAAGACAAAAATACAATTGATGTCCTTCTGCGAATATTGACACCCGTCATGAAAGCCCAAGTCACGTTGAACAGCGTATCGGGATTACAAGCGTGCATGGAGTCCCTGGGCGGCGTCGGATACTGCGAGAACAACGAGGACGGCGGCGTCATGAACATTGCGCGGCTATTTCGTGATGCTGCCGTCGGCCCTATCTGGGAGGGCACGACGAGCGTGATGGCCGAGGACGTTCTGAGAGTCATCAAAAATCCCAAGGTCAAGACTGACGTGCTCGATCAGGTCTTTGGGGAGTGGACGCGTGCTGCTCTGCAGGCAGTAAGATCAGAATTCCCTGCTGAGGTCACAATCGTTGAGAATCGCTATGCCGCCTTGAAGCAGATGGTTGGCGGTTTGAAGGCGCATGAGTTACATCGTCGCGGAAGGGAAGTTCTCGAGCATATCGAGGCCGTGGCCTGTGCGTGCTTGCTCATGTACGATGCATGCTTGGACAAGGACGAAGTCGCCATGGCTATTGCGAAGAGGTGGGTGAGGATGATCGCCCTGCCTTCCGATACTGTACAGGGAGGAAGCCTGGGTGCTTGGGAGAAGGAGGTCGAGCTGGATCGGCGAATCTTTCTCGGGTCGGATACTCTGCCTTCGACACGTGCACAGGCAAGACTCTGAATGTACAAGATACGGCAGCTGACAGGTTATGTTCTTAAGGACACAATTAGTCCATGGTCAACCTATTTGGAGGTCGGATGTCTCTACAGATGACATCTTTCAATCGACTAAGTCGCTCACTCTTCCAACAAAGCCAGCCAGTACGGACGTATTAGACACTGCAGGTCCTGTCACCGGACCAGGAGCTGTGACAGTCGGTACAACCAGAACCTGATCGCCTATACTAATCCATTCAACTGAACTGACAAATCGAAATTTGATTGTAATCTCCTTTGCTGACTTGGCATCTGAGTCAGACTCCCCGACATTACCAGTCTCACCGTCGCTGTCAAACGAAAATATCTCCGCATCCAGCGAGGAGGATCTTTCCTTTCCTTGTGCCTCGTCATCCAAGGCCACTGCAGTCACCTTGATAGCAGCTCGGAGACTGTTCACGTAGAGAATGGCATGACCGCCCAGGATCAGGGGTGGCGAGTTAGCTTGACCAAAGTCAGAGGCTGGGAAGGTTGCTGAAAACGAGTGATAGCCGGTCGGGGCACCCTTGGACTGCATCAATACCATCCCTTTTCGTGCTCTTTCCAATCCGAATGGTTCATTTCCCATGCCGACCCGGATCAGCTCAACTCCGATCGTGCCGGTCTCGCCTTGTCGCAGATGAGTCACTGGAAGGCGTAGATTACGCAGGGAGACGACCCTTATATGCAGGAAAATTGGTATCGTCTGCGCCTTGAATGCAGCTGCTCTCAAGCTCTCCCCTTGATACGACCGTGCCACTATGCCAGCAGTCTTCTCAGAGGGAGACTGTCCTGCACAATAGGACTTTGACCGCAGCATAGGCTGAGATCTGTGGGATGAAGGCAGGTCTAGGTCTTGCGCGAACGGTCCGAGGAACAGGACATCGCCAATCGAGAGTGTGCCCCGGGAAATATACCCACAAAGCACTATACCTTGTTTGTCAGGGCGGGTCTCAGCTTCCGAACTGTAGACTCGCGATGGTGGGATGCTGAAGACTTCATCCACATGAAAGATTGCTGAAGGTGTGGGGGATCCATGTGAAGGTGATGGCGTAGTTTGCCTGGAACTTGAATCAGGTAGAGAGCGAAGCAACGCGTGAAGCTTGCTTATACCTTGTCCGGTAACGGCGCTCGTCATGAGTATAGGTATACGTTTAGAGGATTCGCCGTCTTGTATGGACGAAATGAGTCGATCAATCTCGACTTGGTCTTTCGCCATAATGGACTGAAGTTCGGCCACGGATCCGCCTGCCTCCGACGTCGTTGATGGCCCAGGCGTGTTGCTCAACATGACGGGCGACCGGTGTGCAGCCTTCAAAGCAGTCAGCAGCTTTCCCAGTACTAGTCGCAAACCAGTCTTGTTAGCAAGATCCAGCTTGGTAATGACTATCATCAGGGGCAGCTCGAGCCGGAGACATAAATCAAGGTGACTAAGTGAAAGACTTGTTGCCTCGGATGTGAAACCAACCACAGAGGTGCCGCTTGTCAATGTGGGTGTTCTGCCTATGTCCTCCATATTATCATCAGCTGCCACGCAGAGTATGGTCCATGATGGTCTCCAGGAAATCAAGCTTCTAAAGCATGATTTGGCGAACCGAGGCAATCCAGGTGAATCGGAAAGAAAGACAAGGCGGTCTGCCAAATTATGGATATCTACCCATGATGAGACATTTCCCGACGCATAGTTGATGACAGGAGCTGAGAGCTCTCGATTGGCTCGATACCCAACAAGTTCCTGTGCTACGGAGCTCGTGATGCCCGAAGCAATTTCATGTCGATGTTTGAGCAATGAAAGTCGACTCTTTCCTCGGCCATTGTCTAGGGTGGACGTGGAAAGAGTACCCAATAGCGAAGACTTGCCAGCAGAAGTAGCTCCTACCAAGGTGAATCGGAGTTGCTCATTTGAAGCTTGTTCGGTAAGGCTGTCCTCCTGCGCCTCGGTGATGCCATAAGGGGGATCAAGAATCTGCTTCGGAACATCCTCGTCCACAGACCCACGCGAGTCGGGGTACACCAATACTTCTGCAACCCAGAGAGTATCTTTCTCCAGTTGTCCCTGGCCAGAGTCACTGTCAGCGTTTACCCATTCGCAATTCCCAACCGCAACCTTTCGCAGCATATTGGTGGTGCAGCCCAGACTGGCAGCCATGGCTCTCAGATTGTTCAAGCTCTCTTGAAGTTCTTCTTCCACCAAGCCAACCAATGTACCATCGTCCGCAACACCGATCTCATAGAGTGCACCTTGGCTTTCTTCCAGGCCTGGTAGAAGCTTCGCAGGACGATCCGGGACACCCTGTCTTGGTGTTGCTTCAGGAAGCACTGGCAGGACCAATTCCGCATTTGACGAGGAATGAAAGGGCGACGACTGTTGCAACCGCCACAGTAGTTGGGTTGTTAGCTGCTGGAGCCTCATTTGACGAGCTTGGCCAGATGGTTGACCCGAGGGACGATCAACTGCCGGAACTTCGAGAGACCGAGACGTGGGAGCGGCGGGCTGGGAGTTAAAGTAGTAGAGCCCCGAAGACGAAGATGCCGTCGAGCTGGAAACGAATTTCCGCCTTGGGCGTAGGAGCAGATGCAATTTGTACTCTGTGGGGCCATCCTGTCGTTCAGGTTCCAGTTTCTTGAGTCCCTGTGTATCTTGAAGCCTTTCTTGCACTGGAGTGCCCACGTTCTGCAAGGGTTGCGGAGTTGCTGTACCTGGGGTTGACCAAGGTGAATGGATTCGAGGCGGTTCGTCCTGATATGTGAAAATAGATGCCATGGTAGTTCCCTCCTCCAGAGTATAACGTAACCTCCTCTTTCAAAGACTCATATATAATGCCGCCGTAAAGAGAAACGTAAGGTTGACCCAGGTAAAGAGCGGGTGACGGTGTGGGAGTAGTACAGCAGCTGCGAGAGGCGAAGGCACATGGTTGCGGATTCGAGAACGGTCGTTGTTTCCTGAATTGTGTCGTATGTGCTTGTTTACTGAGGGCAAGTCGTACACATTGTGTGTATGAGTGTGTCAGGTGTAGAGGCAGAGTGGTGGCTTTCGAGTCCCCTTTGGCTTTGGGAGTGAGCGTGGTGTCGAGTCACCAACAGTGAAGTGAAGAGGGGCCGATGTATGACAAGACCATGTGACATCCCACGTGATCTGGGCGTCGTCGCTGTTATGTCTGCAAACAACGACTACCTGGTGCACAACTCCATCGAAAATGTCTAAGTCGACGTCGCGAGAGCCCTCTTCAGTCTGCTGAATGACAATTGGCCCACCTACTTCCTGTTCACAACGTGTTCAATCCCACTGTTGAACAAGGAATATGCATATTATCATTTAGACCTACTGATGTTCGGCAACGGTGATATGCCTGACGGGCAACGCTCTATCTAAGTTTTCGAGAAAAGTGTAGCAGTCGAGAAGAATGCTTTGACTTACATGTCCCGAGCAATTTCTTGCCTCCAATCGAACGTGCTGTCAAATAGACTTGACCTTGATAATCCGGGGTAAAAGGACGAGACCCGCTCGTGCCGCTGTGGGGTTGTGACTCGAGCCACTACAAGGGTAACCTGGGGTTCGGGCACAGTATAGATAGAGCCTGTTCGGTCATCTTTGGTGAAGACAACCCCTTGACCGGCAAGCTGCTGATATTTGACAACATCATCGCCAGAAATTGTCTCAGAGCCCCTTTGCTGGTCGATAATCATACATGGGGTCGCTTATCTAAGCTGAGCGCACGATTGCGAACAAGATCAAACGGTGAAAGATAAATCCAAGGGCGCAGAAAGAGAGAGCTGACGACGCAAAAAGCTTCGTGATTACTGGTCGTCTCGAAGCCCGTGATAAATGTATGGAGAAGGAGTTATATCACAGACTTGACCACAGCAAGCCGTCCCACGGAGGGCCCCGTCACGGGAAAGGGATTACTCAGTTGTATTCTTTGGTACATTGGGTATCTTGATATTTGCGTCGTGCAAATCCTTCGACGAATGACTTTCAAATAGCCAGAAAAGGAGTACACGTCTCTTGTGCAAGCCTGCTGTGGTATGTAGTTGACCAGCGGGCAACGCCAACCTCTTCTTTCTCATCTTCGGCCTGCAGATCAGGTCTGGTATGTATAGTGATATTTCAACCAATGATCATGGTCAATCCTTCATCACTTGTTCTTCTCCTCCCCTTCAGATATCTTTTCCCATTCGCTATCGGTGCTGATATATCCGGAGCTCTCGCCCAGGCTCCGCCGACGTCTCAACGCTTCGGTGCTACCAGCGGATAACGGTTCGAGATGCGTTTCAGATGACGGCTTAAGTCTTTCATGTGTTTGAGTCTGTCCGAGGGTAGCAGAAGTTGTCTTTGCCGTCACGGACTCATCAGGCGCGGAGGGCGGAGTGGTTTCGGTCTCCGTATCACTTGCGTTTTCTGTTTCAGGGCTCTTGGACCGCTTCTCCTTCGCTTGGTCCACCTGTTGAGCTTGTGCGAGCTCAGCAGCAAACCAGTTGATAGAATACCATAGTCCGCCACACAACCCAGACAGGATGACAAAGTGAATAGAGTAAGTCGCGATAAGCAGGATAAGAAGGAGGAATTGAAGGGCGGCAAAGGCGGCGTTTGTCGCAATTATGAGGGTCGGCGTTGGACCAGGTGTGAAGACCGAATTCCAAAGCTCTTCGAGGAACGAAGCCATGTTCGATGAGGGTAGCGCTCAGGAACGCCGTGGTATGGGTGAAGCAGTGGGAGAACAAGGGCTGAAGACACAACAGGATCCCCCACCACCCGGTTGTCCTCGTAGACCTTTAATACTCCCAATGCGAACCCTTGTCGCTTGCGATGACTCTGTAGGCAGCCGAGTACTCACAAGGGACAGGTGTTTGCATTGAATGGCTCAAAAGGAAGATGCAGACGTGGCATGTGAGGAGAGTGAAGTGAGTGCATGATAGATCAAAGGCCAAAATTCGCACGCAGGCGCCCAAGCCACCTGGACTTGCTGTTCGTCATAGCCTAGTGTAGCCCAAGTCATGTGCCTCGCATGTCCAGACAGAGCCTAGACCAGCCTTGCGATATGCCTCACCGTATTTTCCTCCACCCGGCCATTTTTCTTTCCTTTCCTTCACTCTGACAATGAAATATATCGTATTGATCTGATAGAACTCAACAAGTCTGAAATTGCAACGTCCATGGCGCTTTCTACAGAGTCGCTTTCTTCAGAAATCGCGCGTCTTCCTTGCCAACAACCTAACTACTACTAATACGGTATCGACGCAGTAGTCTCGCAATTCTTTCTCCCAAACGCTTGTTCCAATCTCGCCGTGGCAGATCAGCAGCCAACCCTTCTATATGTATTACTCCCCCCTGAGGTGTCTTTGAGTAGGGCGTTGTCCGCCGGGCGGTTGGCGCAAATGAGGTTGGTGGCGTGCAAATCATGTTACACCTGGCCACGGGAGCTGGGACAGGTACTTATGACGGCATCGTGCTGGTACCCGCAAGTGATGCCAAAGAGGAGGTACGGCGTCCTGTTTGAAGGCCTTATGGGTGACCGGTTGCCCAAAGCAGTGGAGCATCATGCGGACTGCGGCTCGTTACCTTGACTGCATCTGGCTACAAGCTGCTGGTCCTCGCTTAGATCGGGCCACATTACATCGGACCTCCACATTGACATCTCTTTCCGTGGTGTACTGCATGGCTAGTGTACCTTGTGATGATCCCCGAGCACAAGAATGAGGCCGTACCCTCTGAAGTACGAGAACTCGTCGTCGTTCCCAAGTCAGGCAAACTGGCATTACGACTTGGAGGTTGGTAAGACGGGCACCACGAGATACGTCGCCCGAGGCCGCCACATTCCTCTGTACCCAGGTGAGTCAGGTCTCAGACATAAACCAAGGCACCAGACGTTATGTTGCCGACTACGACACAAAACAACGGGGCCAACCCTCATCACGTGGATCAAGATCGGAGCTGGAGGTTGAAAAACACCGACGTCGTGCCTTGGCCTTTGGGGGCGAGATTGATCCAACACTTTCTCATCTTTTCAATCTCACTCGACCACTAGGGGGCCTTTCCCGAGCACTCCATAGGGTCAGTACGGAAGTCACTTCTCAAATCATTGTCGCCGCAGGTTTGCTGAACGCCAGCAGTTAGTCCGGCTGATCATATGCTGGGTCTTTTGTCTCATTCTCAACCAGGAGGGTGAACGATGTCTATTCTATGCGATGCGCAAGGTAGGATCAAACATGGGACCTGAACTCTACTTTGATACAACGAAGATCTTGCGCTATGGCCACCACAGTGTGCCACCCACTTTCCTCATCGAGTTATTGACGGCGTTTGCCATCTTCACCTCGAGGCTGACAGCTCCTGAGGGTCGGTCGTCATGTTTGTGCCAAATATTATGGTCAGCCTCCGTCGCAAGCACTTTTGAAGCTCAACCCACCAAACTTACGGTGCCCGCAAGTGCTTGCTTATTTGCTATTGACCTAGTGCCACCTTAAAGTTACCCGTTACGTGGGCTTATTCGCCGATACCACGTCCCAATTGACTGAAACACCGCGCGCCGATGCGGCACACGATCAGCTGGCATATGAGTGAGGCTGTGTCATTTCAAACCCCATTCTTTATGCTGCCAGCATTTACTATGGTATGAGGTGAGAAAAATGGTAATGTCCTCTAATGTGGTTCCATAGTCGGGCCCCACCGTTTTCACATTGAGTAAGTAAGCACTGCTGACTGTGGCTGAAATAGCTTCGTTCGTGGAAACAGAACCCCGGGCCTCTGCTCTCGGATGGCTATGGCATTGCCTTTATCCCAACGGCTCCCGGGGCGTTCTTCCTTTCAATACGTTCCTGACGCTACGATTATTACCATACTATATACTTTTTTGGTATCTCCTTGTCCCTGAACTGCAAGCTAGTCTTCAGATGCTTAGGCCCTGGAGAAAGCCACGAATCTAGGTCAGATTCTGCCTGAATGGACAGTCGCGCGACTACCTCTCGTCATACCTAACATACCGTTGTCACTGCCGCCTAACATTCGTCAACAACCACCTGGCCCCTCTAGTGTTCAGTCTCTAAACATCCCGGCGTCATCTTCACCTTGTTTCAATTCCTCTAGCTGTCCGAAAGTGGCTTTCCAGCCCTCCACAGCAGGCTCGAGCCACACCCACGGTTTGCAGCTTTCGGCATCGCTCAGCCCCCCATAGAGGACAGATTCTTGTATTGACCATAATCATGGACGTATGGAGAGCTATAGGGCTACAATAAGTATAGCCTGGGTTTGGTTCTTGAGAAGCGTTTATCCATCGAGTTCATTCCCGCTTTCGCTCATTACGCCCCCTCCCAACTCTGTGGTTACGGCCACCAGCTTTTCCCCGACTCGAGCAGCGCGACCGTCCCTCGCCGTGAGTTGAACATCAATCACCGGCCAATCATTTGATTACAGTTATCACGCCGAAGGCACTTCAATCAGCACTCTTGCGGATTTGCCAGCACAGGGGTAGAAGCATCACTATTTCGAGATCTTATTTGATCGGGGCGGGCCCGGGCCCTTTGAGGCACAACTACCGCCAACTTTCCGTCTCTTATCAATCAATAGCAACATCTTTCCAGACTTGATCGCCTCGAACAAGTGACAGATCCCGTCTCGAGCTTGCTCCAGCAGGCTCGAGCTGAAAGTCAGTCAACATTGCGAACCAAAGCTTGTCCCACTCGACTCATTCCATCTTGTCGGCCTCTTCCACGGCCACAGAACGGCCAGCCATTCGAGCCCACGGCGCGGGTTTCAGCAATAGTCGAGTTCCGAGCGCAAGTGGGCAAGGCGGTAGCAGTGCTGTCTCCTATCAGACTGGATATGATCCAGATAGATCAGATACGGCGCAAGACAGTGTTTGGCGGTTGCAAGAGGAGGGGGTTCGCCAGCAGAATCTTTTCCACTATCCGAATCACACTTACGCCTGGTCACCAAACCAACGACACCAACTTTCTTTAGCAGGCCTACAGTCGGCAGGAGCTCACGGAGGGACTGTGCAGGAACAAGGGTCGGTGGAACATCCACTGCCTGTTGTATTGGTTTACTGACCAGAAGGGCAGAATGGCGGCTCAAGTCATGCCGACTGCTTCGGTGCACTTTCATCCCAGCCAGATGTTTTATGGTGGTGATATGACCAGTTCCTATCAACGTAAGATGCCGATTGTCACAGGACACCTTGTGGCGCGCACTGATCGCATTGTAGACTTCGGCCATGTTCCCTCGAGAAACGTCTCACACGATCCTGAACCACCAGGACAACAACTACTGACGGTGTCGCATCCAAAAGCGCCTTCCGAGAGCTCCTACCGGAAGCAGCCCCCTCACTCTCCGCAACGAGCATTGGCGGCACCTGCAACGCGTGATCGGACGCCCATACGACATCAGAGGCCTAGCGTATCGCGAGGGCGCAGTCACAGCCGGAGTGAAATGCTCCTGGCCTATGCGACGGAGCAACAACAGAATCAACTCCATCAGTCACAATCACTACCTTCAATGTCGAGGATGCCGGCACAAGGCGCGTCGAATTTACCTCAAATGTACGGGATGTCTTCATACCACATGTCACCACCGTCAACGGGGTATCCTCAACAAGGAGGTTTCTTCGGCACTCCTGTTCCACCAAATGTTGCGCATCAAGAGACCACGGGCTATACAGTGCCTCAAAACGAGGGGGAAGCGCAGGGTTTCTATCCTGTGGGACGCACAGTCTCACATGGGTCGACGATAAGTCTACCACCTTCCGATTCTTCCAGTGCTCTTTACATGCACGGCCAAGCTGCTCATCCACAGCAGCCACTGCCTTCGATAGGAATGGCGATGCAGCCGTTCCCGCCTGTACCCTCGACGCTTGAGTCGACCCCGGCCGAGATTGAAATCATGCCATCAAGGCCCAAGCCTCAATGCTGGGATCACGGTTGTAACGGACGGCAATTTTCCACCTTCAGCAATCTTCTACGCCACCAAAGGGAGAAGTCTGGCAGTGCCGTGAAGGCGGTCTGTCCTCACTGCGGGACCGAATTCACGAGGACCACTGCCAGGAATGGACACATGTCCGGTGGTAAATGCAAAGGTAGACCCATTCTTGATACCTCAGGCCGAGTTTCAAAAGGCTGAAGAGGGCTCCAGATCAACTTTGATGCGACTGTATAACGAATTTATGACCACAAAAGAAAGCGCGGGAGATCTCTCGATTAGGTTGTTGCTCGCCTGATGACAACATCGCCACGAGGTTGACTCGGCTACGAGATCTGAGCTGCGGCGACCAGTGACGGCAATAAAGGACCCAGCCAGGCAACGTCATGCGAAGTCATGCCCATCTCGCCTCCATGATCTCGCCGTTTCACCAAAATACCTGCCCCACGGGAGAAGCAAACCCCAATGTTCTTGACTTTCTGTGGAAAGGGTTGATGCGATAAAGTTCGCTTCGGTACTGTATTTGGGTAGCTACAATGCTACGTCGTATATTTAGCGAGGACCCATTTCTCGTGGCGTGTTTCGGGTTCCGTACTTTTAAAAAGAAGGACGGCTACGACGAAATTTTCTGCCTTTGTCAGCAATGACCTGGAAAGGAAGACTCTCGCAACGCTCAGCCTAGCCGTCCAGGCGGCTGATGCGAAGCGTTTGGACATTCCCACGGTCAGGTACAAAGTGCCATGATCCGACTCGTTCCCGGCAGTACGTCGGAAAGGCCAGTTGACAGTGGCGTGGGCCGCAGCGCTACCCTGGTTCGAGGGCAGATTTGCCCGATGGCAGAGCCCCAGTCTTAAGAAGCATGATTGGGTGTTTCGGAATGAGATGGAAAATACTAGCTTGTGCAAGACCTTTTGTCAGCCACAAATAACTTACTAAAATACCAAAAGACAAGATCAATAATGCTGGTAGACTAACAGCAAATATCGCGTACGGGCCAGGCGAGGTCGATCCCCGGGTGCCTGGTTACGGACTACTCCGTGCTTTGCGAGGTGCGAGGCTGCCACTGTGGTCTGTCTTGGCCCACGTTATTCATTCAGTGTTCACTCACTACTACCTCCACCACTGCACAAAATATATACATCGGCCCAGCATGACAGTGTTGCGCTTCGCCTTTGGTCCTCCACAGCCTCCTGCTGTTCACTCGGAACTGCAATGTGTGGGTCGAGTGCACTAAGACATGCTCAGAATCGAACTGTCCAATCATGTTCAACCAAAGACGTTGTTGCGCTTCACGTCAGGACGGTCTACATCGCCGTCGTTGTTGGTCTTTGGACGTGTTTCTACGTCTTCTGGTGCAGCTTACGACCAGGACCAGGAATCGCGATCACACGCAGATCCATGCTGCGACGTTTCAAGGACGTTCTAGGAGGGAAAAATATGTATCAATCGTATCAGCTGAAAAGTACTGCACAGATCTATCTTGACAGATGCTGCTGCGGAAGTAGATGAACTCCAGAACATCAATCTTAGGATAGTTGCTGGGCACACTCTTCCAAAGTCAGGTACCCATCACCGTTGGTGTCGAACTTTTCGAACTTTTTAACCAAATAGATGTAATCCGCTGGATCCGTTGAGGTATCGGACTCGTCACTGACTATCCACACGAGCGCCCAACCCGCGAGAAGTTCGAGGATGGAGACCTTCCCGTCGTCACCGATGTCGAGAATATCGAACTTGGCCAGAACACAGTCCTCCGTGCTGGCTGTGGGCGAGCATGTCGCATTCGCAGATGCTGAGCCACCTTCCGCTAAATTGTTGCCTGAAGGTGCACCCGACCAGTCGGGCCAGGTGACGTCGCGTTTGCCCGAGTTATCAGGGCAATGATCCCAGGCGATGCAACCGTTGTCGCAGTTGCAGCAGAAGATGTTGCAAGGGCCGACACCGCAGCAGGAGTACGCATCCACCAGGTCTGTCGAACTGCAGCAGTCCAGATACGGACCGCAAGGGGTAGGGCCGCAACATTCCCCAATGGTGTTGACAATGAATGAGCCGAATGTCAGAGTCCCAAGCAGGAGGGTCGGAAATTTGAGAACATGTTCGTTGGTGGAGGTGAAACCGAATGAGAGGGATAAGAGTGGTTCGTGGTCGAAGCAAGTCGCAGCAAGGAGAGACTGTCCTATAATACCGGATTGAATGTAGAGAGGAATTCGAGGTAGGTTGAAACATACGCCTCTATAGACAGGGCGGATAGCTAACCCTGTCCTTTTATACCGCCAGACATAACAACCCGTAACACCCACCTTCGGATTGAGTTCGAGTGTGGAAATTCTCCAATCGAACGTGTTGTGTTGGCGGTATAGTATACAAGATCCGAGTCACAAAACTTGAATGGGGCGCACGTCAAGGCTGAACCTTGCATGATTCGAGACCACGCTGCCATGACTGACAACCAGTTCTTCTGGCACTCCGCTACTGGACAGCGTCAAGTGACGGACGGTAGGCCCCGTAGGATGTTCGTCGCCTGTCAATAGTTGCACTGACCTTTTGACAGCCTTCCCCAGAAACCTTGTTCATGTACCATGAGATCTCATGCCACGGCAATCCTACCAGGGTTCCGAGTTTCAACAGGAACGTCCACTTGAGATTAGGTTTGACAAGAGACTTCGGCTTACGATCAAAGTTGAATAGTGATAACTTGAAGGGTCCATGATTTCCGCCATGTGCGAGTAAGTCTTTGCTTCGCTGTCCGATTCAAAACGAGAACCACAAAAGCCGCAAACCACTCGCGCGGTGATGCATGAACCTGGCGATTCAATGTGTCACTTTGTTGGGACACGGACACGGGAAACGAGTCTGGTGCGAGGATGTCTCGTCATCAATTCTTTGCAGTGGCTACGGGACCAAGTTCAAATACAGAAAGGGTGCTGACTCAATTGTCGTCTCTACCGTGCTTTTCTCGACGTTCCGGGCCACCAGGTCAATGTTTTGCCTGCCATGTATCTTACCTTCATATGAAATCTGCTTGTGGGTACAGTTCCGGTTGGTATATGGGTGCAAGCAACGTCAGGACACCTGCTTAGTTGGTGGACCAAACCGGACTCATTCTGCGAAAGTCCCTAACGTACTTGACGCAGCTCGGCCACCGTACCGATATTCAGGGTCAAGGTCAGGTTCTGGTGCTTCATGCGGCACGGATCGTTTGAGCACACGGCAAAGACAAACTTGACACATGCCTTGACGTGCTGATGTGGCCATGGCTTACATGTCAAAAGGCTTGCCCCCAAATCATATCTCTTTTGGGGCTCTAGAGAAACACAGTCTCTCCGTGTCGGTTCGACTGGACATGGCTTGTACTGGAAAACCTGCGTTGACGTGCGGTCCGATTGTCCCAACTGGGAATGTCCCTAAGCTCGACGAGGGCGCGAAAGACTTTCTGTCAGATGCCGTCATGTCCGGGCATCTACGCTGCCTCGCGGTCAATGGCTTTTCCGGATCACTATTGCAACAAAAGCTTCACAGATTCGAAGTCGAAAAGAAGGAATCTCGATGCAATCTCAAGCCTAAGTCCTGGGAATGTCTGTTTGATGTTATTGCGACGACGGCTTTTCCACGAGGACCGCAGCTGTTTAGGAGTTTCGTCCGCAGGGCTGCCTGAACTTCGGGGCCCCCAAAAAGACCATAAGCACAGACATTGTTTGGATTGATGGGAGACCCTGGCCAGACAGTGCCTTAGGTGTCAATCTCCACATACCTAAATCCGTGTGCGTGATCACCTCTTTCGGCCTTTGGAGCACATCAGCACTTTACAGCTAGTGGGTGTCAAATGAAGAACGACCATCATCAAATGTGAGTAGGCTGTTCCTGTCGATCTGATTCATCATTAGGGCAGACATTGCCATGGCGCGGGTTCGGCATTGCTCTCGATGACGAGAGCTGACTGTTCTCCACTACAATGTCAGCAGCCGTGACTGCTCACATCGAATCAGGGCCGATTTGCAAAGGCAACTGCATTACGAGGAGATTCCGGCACTGCTCGGCCCTCCAAGGTCACCGAGGCTGGTATGAAAACCCCAGCAGAGCGCTTTCTACCCACGCTCGTGATAGGTAGTTGGACGGTATACACAGTCCTCCAGCTCTTGGACACCACGGGCAAGCGTTCAGTAGCAAGAAGAGCACTGACACGCCATGCTGGATTTCTGTCAGAACCCACATTGGAATCCGTATGAAAGAGGAAGCTCCCACTCAGCTTCGTCTACTCGCTCGCAGGGACACGGAAGCTGGAGCCGGCCTCGATTACGGGATAGATGTCGCCTGTTTTGGCCCCAAGAGGTGTCCTATCAACTTAGAGAGCCGAGCTTCTCAAAGAAGACAGTCAAGACACTTACTACTTGTAGTAGTCCATTGGCCTCTTCCACTATGAGATCCCCTATATGCAAGGTACCCAACTACCGCTTTTCAGAAGCCAGCCCTCTTTCAATGTCGATTGGAGCGGCCCCATAAAATACATTCGCCCTGGGAGGCGGCTACCCTTTTTCCTTGCTGTACGAGGTCGTAAAGCTCACCATCACCTACAGTCCGTCAAAAAGACCGATACAAACACTTGAAGAAGCGAGAGGCTGAATAGAAGTGGAGCTCAGAGGCGGCTCAGAATGCTTCCCTCTGTTGCGGTCTGCAAGTCCTCAGCTTGGGATGGGACCCATTCTGATGCGCATCCCTCGTAGCTTTGTGCCGACAAACCTCGATGATCACCAGAGTACGCCCTGACTTGGTGGATACGGACGCCGTACTGATACCGGAGTGAGTGAAAGTTCCTGATACAGCAATTCGGACACCTCACCGACTTCACATACCAGTACGGGTACCTGTTGCTATAGTCTAGGATGGTTTCGACCTGTTCTAGAGTGCAGCATCACGATCCGAGCAGCACTGAGGTCGACGCGACGACACCCGCCCGGAAAGACCTATAGTCTCTTCGAATACACTCGGGAAAACCATACGACCCTGAAACCACTCACGGCAAAGAGGTGAGTATTCCAGCTAGCGAAGCTGCTCTTTCCATATTTGCACCCTCGAGCTCTTCTTCCCAGCAACACCAGTCACCTCCTGAATATCATGATATCAAAACACCAAAAAAAACTTGTCCTCTCAGCAACGACCTTGGGATTCGAACTTCCTGCTTCTTGAGAGGGTCTCTCAGCAACGAACCCCTTAGTAGGGTTCGAACTTCCTGCTTTTCAAGAGAGTATCAAGTCAAACTCATCCCTTTGAGTGGGGCTTGGTTTTATGGCGGCTCAGGTTACTGAATCCTTGTTCCAGCATAGACTGAGCTTCACTCGCCCTCGGCCAACAGTCCCCGATTCATTCTATCGGCGGCTGATGCGTCTTGAGGCGGCTAATTGTGCAAGAGAAATTTGGGAGTTACAGATATATCGAGTCTATTTGTTTGTGCCGAGGGAGGTGAAGTGAAGTGAAGTGAAGTGATGTGAAGCGAAGCGAAGATATCGACCTGACCTGACTTGGCTTGACGGTATATACCAGGGCGGCCTTCTGGGTGACGAACATGCAGAGACACTTGCCATGTCTCTGTGCCACCGTATCTCGCTGCGTTGCATTCATGCACTATGGTGTCAGGAGGATGCTGGAGCTCCTGGAAACAGCATTAAGTCGTCTACAGACAAATGCAGCTTGTAAACATCTCTTTCATCGTAAAACGTTCATCATTCAGTGGCATATCTGCCCCTGGAAGCTTTGATCTTCCCGAAACTACGCTAAAATGACCATATGATATATTAGCTACAATTGTTGACCAAAGTCGTCGTCCCTTACAGCCTTCCACGCACCGCCTGGGACATCGTCATATCCGAAAACTCCTCCAGACAGCGGCGTTCCTCCAGTTTCAGGGTGATTACCAGACATCTCATGAAGCTGGCCAACTCCGGATATCGTGGCCCTAACTTCCATGTCACTTGTGTTCCGTCATCCTGGTCTCTTATCAGCCCGCTCTTCACCAGCGAGCACTGAACGTATCATAATTTCCCATGTCTGGCTTTGAAGATAGAGATCTTGTCATCGTAGAATAAGATCTCCCTCAACCGCCACGTCGGCTTGGGCATGTTTGAGCTTGTTCCTTCCTCACTTTCCCCATCGGTAATGTCTCCATCTGTATCTGACACCGCCTCAAAGTCGCTTGAATCATTCATGTCCCCATCCCCTTCGTCGTCAGAGTGGGACTGGACATGAGCATGGCCATGATGGGCATGTTGATTCAGGCCGTGATGTCCTGCATGGCCATGCCCTCCCGCAGCCTGGTCTGTTTCGACATCATCTCCTGAATGAGGGTTGCTGTTCGATGGGAATGGGCCCGCCAAGCTTGACCCCTTCCGTACATTGGCATATTCTAGGATCTCAAAACACTGATTCTGTATCCCCAGATAGCACAGTTCAAGTTCTGGCCTCAAGGCAACAATGTCAAGAACCTGCAATGCGGCCTCGCGGGAGTGGACCGTCCCGCTGATGTGCTCAGCAATATGAGGAATGTGTAACGATCGCAAGGAGGTCGCGTTAGGGAGTCGCCTCAGAAAGTGGTGCCAATCCTTATAGTCGATAGACATACTGAGCTCGCGAAGCTTCATCTTGCCACTTGTGATGCAGGTGATAAGCTCCCTATTGAAGACCCACCGCCGCCAGTTGGTGCCCGGGGTTTCGGGATCTTCCGACCTCAACGTGCTGTCGATGAGGAGCTTGGTCAGGCTTGATCGGTGTCGTCGGATCGCGCCTTTGTAGATCATGTCTATGGAGACTTGAGATTTGCAGATACTGTTATCCTGCAAGAAGAGCCATTCAAGGCTGTCTGGTGCAAGTGTATCTTTGATAAAGGCAATCAACGATGGTGAAACAGTATCAGTATGCAGTCGTCTCAATTTCAAGGGATAGTCCGAGGGAGCCAGCTCTGCAATGGTTGAAGTGCTCAGTTGTGGGTGCTGCATAGCGGCGTTGGATGAGACTCTGAATGCTGCAGAGGATACTCTTCTCCGACTGCTAGGGGTGAAGCGTTTTCGAAGTGCTTTCCACACTATTTCGTGGTTTCGACAGCCCAGAAGGGTAAGCGACGTCAGTCTTGACCAATCGATTGCCTTTGACAGCACAGTGATTGAAAGGTAGACTCTTTCCAGCTCGAGTGTGTCTAGCTGCAATCTACGGGATGAGTGATCCTCCTTGGCAGACTCTTGGAACAGATCGCCCATAATAGGAGGATGATTGTCGTTCGAAGCCGACATCTGGCTGTACGAAGCAGCCCGCTTAGCGCTAGAAGCAGACATTAGGTTCAGATCCTCCTCCTGAATACTAGAAGCAGACAACAGATCGCCGAGCTGATTGATGTCTGTAGCGCTGATTGCATTCTCGAGATCTTCCGCCTTGGCTGGTTCTGGGTTTCCTTCTAGCTCGACCTCCTCCTCGACGGATTGGGGTTGTGTCTCGAGTGTTGGGGCCATGTAGTTTTTCCTTTGCTGCGCGAAGGGATCGCAGAATCGATGAACCAAAATTCCAAGAATACCGCCTGGTCGAGGAGTCTGATCACCCAAACCGCCCATGAGGGGAGGTAGGACTGGCGTTCTATCTTCGGCGGGTCGAGCCCACATATCAAATTGTGCATGAGAGGCCATTCCAACCCGAAGTTCCCGGAGCTTGCCCAGTGATCTCTCGATGAGCACACTCATCTCCTCCGCATATGGCAACTCGTCGATGTCGAGCACACTTAAACTCTTGAGTGGAGGCAATATCGAGAATGTTGGGAACTCAACCCTGGGATAGGGAGGGATCTGAAATAGAGAATTCGCCGAGCCAACGAGTATGGACGGTAGGTTTGATGCTTGTGGACCAGAACTGGGACCAGCTACTGGAGGTGAAGCCAATGGACCTTGATCTTGGTTATCATGCCATCGGACCCATACTCTTTCAAGACGACATTCTTGTCCGTCATCACGATTGCCTAGGGAGGCCAGGGCCAGCCACACATCACGCAGAACACCTGTGGGCATGTCCCATATAAAAGCCTCGAGGTTGCGCATTCTTCCAACTGCAAGTGCGACAAGAGTTCCCAACATTTTTCCACCTTCCTTTGTGATGAGATATTCTTGGACCCAGTCTGCCGGTCCATTGCCTAGACTGAATTTTCGTGTGTATTGTGCAAAGTAATTCCCTCTTCGTATCTTTGGAGGCTTGGTGATGTCTTGAGAGACTGGATGGTTTCGGTGCCCACATTGTTCGCAGTGGTGGTGCGTCTGTTGCTGATAGGAAGCCTCGCCGAACACGTCCTGAGCCATGACCAAAGTCGCTAAGCCATAAGTAAGCGCATCGACTCCCATTCGATTCTCGAAGGTAGCGTTTGCGTCAGGCCAGACAATATCGAACCTGGAATAGATGTGAGGTATGACAAGCGCATGAAGGGCGGAGTGGGTTAAAGCGAGGGATGTAAGATCGTTTGTATGGGTGAGCTCTCTTAAGATTGCGTGTAAAATGTCCAAGGGCAGATCAAGGAGTCGTAGAGGTTGTTTCTGTGCTGTTATTGCATCCCATTCCGACTTCTTTCCCTGTAGATGCTTTGCCAAAAGAGTGTGTGGGGTGTCCTTCTTCGATTTCCCAGGTCGATCCTCCCTTTCCTGACTCGACTCCATTGTCATATGGTCTTCGTAGCAGTCGAGAGCGACGTTCAAAGGAATCATTGAGGTGGCAAGAAGATGTTGCCTTGACTCGGCGGCTCAGAGCGTAAGCTCTGAGCCAATGTGCTCTGTATCAGCTGGACATGAACCTGTGTTTGCGCGGGTCGAGTCTTGAGTGGTTGGAAATGGTGATTAAGTGAAGCGACCGGAGCAGATTGAGTCAAACGATTGAGGTGGGACAAGGAGTCTGGGTCACTTGACTTTGTAGGCGTAAGGAGTTCGATGTCGAGTAATAAACGGTAGGACTGCAATGCAGTATCATGAAGATGCACCCAAATAGATTCGTTGCGCGGTTAGATCGCTGAATGAGATGAAGGTTGGCCGGGAGCTGAAGACCCGCTAATGTCGACTGCGGTTTAGCCTCTGGGATTGCCCGCTAAGGGGAACCACTTTACGCGCTCCACGCTGCCCACCATTACCTGCAGGGGAAAGAACGAGGGGCTCACGGGGGGTTGTCACATCACTGTTTAGGGCAAGACCGTCTATCGATTAGGCACCTTATCTGATAGCTTCACGCCCGACACCACTGGGAGCTGAAAAGCAGCCCAGACTCAACCACAAAGGGAAACGAACCTTCACTCTTTGCACCCCGCGTGTGTGGCATTGTGAATTGCCGGCAGTTGCTACCTATCTAGGTAGGTAGGTACCTAGTATCTTGACCGCTTTACATTTCTTTGTGCCTGCGTCGTTGGGGTTGTTGTTACTTGCCGAAACAAGCACTTACCAAACGTGACTCCTCAACTTCTCAACTTCTTCCCTTTTCGCCTCCAATATCTTCCTTCTCTTCACACAACACAATCTGTGGATGGCCTAATTAGAACCCTCTTCCCCTACGCTCTGGCCTGCGAGCCTCAAGGCCAGCCTTCAATTCGCAGCACTTCATTGAACTGCTTCTGCCTACAACCTTGAGAGTTCGGTGCTTAGAAATACGACCTCCCCACCCTTCCTACGCCTACCTCAAGCTCCTGTCCACCACATCGTGCGAAAACCACAACGACACAATGGACAATACTCCGGACGAGATACTCCTCAAGATCTTCAGACGATTGGACTTCAAGAGTGTCGCCAATGTACGATTGGTTGATAAACGCATGGCCGAGGTCGGAGCTGAAGCTTTGGTCAAGAAAGTCCGTTTCCATTGCAGTCAAGAGTCGCTCCAACGTCTCAAGAATCTTGCTACACACAATGTCTTCCGGAAATATGTCGAAAGCGTCGTGTTCGAGGGCAACATCCTAGCAAATGTCGGCTGCATCCATACCTACACGTCTCATTACGACCTGGAACATCACAGTCAAGAGAGACCTCAACCACCTCCAAGAAATGCTACCGCCCGAGAGAAGAGACTATTCGAACGAAACCTCATCAAATTCCAGCGTGAGGTTGAGGACAAGTACGAGAAATACCGCACCTTTTACGACAATCAACAAAACCTGATCAAGTCCAATGCATATGCCGATTTCATTGACGCCAGCATTGCTTGTTTTCCCAAATTGACTAAGATTCAGCTATCCACTGTCGGAAGATGCAAGCATGTCTTATCGGAGAGATTCCTTGATACTTTTTCCATCGATTGCGCCATGCCAATTGAAAACGACACAAAACATACCAAGGAACAACTCAAGCACCTTCTCTTTCCTCAGGGCC
The DNA here is from genome assembly GCF_022695815.1 of Exophiala viscosa. NCBI lineage: Eukaryota > Fungi > Ascomycota > Eurotiomycetes > Chaetothyriales > Herpotrichiellaceae > Exophiala > Exophiala viscosa. Next base: position 514,251 of record NW_026944358.1, on the reverse strand, counting down.
ACCCTGTCACCACCATCCGTGAACTGGCCGTTCATGTCCTAAGTCCGAAGTTCTTTTCCGATTCCATGCCACGAAAGACTATGCTCTGTGAAGCCTTCAGAAATCTTAGGGTTGTCGACATCAGTTTCCGTCTTGAACGAGACGATCGTTTCGATTTCACCATCATGAGTGCTGATCGATGTTATGGAGATTTGCGCAAAGGCTACCTTCGTGACGCCCTCGGTGCCGCGACAGAGTTGGAGAAGCTCACCATCAATTTTGAGGATTATGGTTTCCACGGGCCTTGTGCGGACATGAAGTACATTGTTGGGGACCATGTGTGGCCGAAACTTACCTACCTCGATCTCGATACGATGTCCTCGACTGAAGACTACCTCATCAGCATGCTTAATCGGCAATCATCGCTCAAGACCCTCAAGCTGGGCCTCATCACCCTTGAAGATGGTCTTTGGACACATGCAACACAGCGCATGCGAAAAGATCTGCATCTCGAAGATTTCATCGCCCATGGCATCCTGGAAGATCCGGTTCAAATGTACCCTATGCACTTCATTGACTCCGATGCATACATGGACGATTTCGACCGCCACAGCATGGCCGACGCTCTTGATGTCTATGTCACGGACGAGTGGGATGAACAGGATGAATACCATCCACTGGAAGACGATACCTTTGGTGATCCTGACGACTTGCGGGATGAATTCGGCCCCTTTACCGATGATGAGTTTGATGAAATGGACTCCATCATGTCAGACATGGATTGCAGCGACTAGAACGCCGATGTATCGCATGAGCCGACGACTTCTCAATTTCTACCTGTACACTAACATGACTTGCATTTTACGAGTGACGGACGACAGCAGATACCCCATTGAGCTTCCGTTTTTTCTATGGTTTTGTCATTGACGACTTCTTTCCTATTACCGGTTGTTGGGCTCAGTTTATTAGACTTCTTCGGCGAAAAGATCATACTTCATGGGAAAGGCTAAGGGACATTGTGTGATGAAAAGTGTCTTGTGCTGTATTCATAGCTAGACGAAAATGGCTTCAGATATCGAATCAATTCTACAAAGGTTCAGACAGACCTGTGTTGAAAGAGGGCGTCCTCCGAGTCTTCGTAGCCGGGTAATTGTCGGGTTGCCTCCCAAATATTATGTCTACTAATAATGATCTCATCCATGTTCTACAGCAGTGAGCAACACTGTCGCCCCTGCTTGTCGTGTTGTGTTTCAGTGACGCTGGTCTGTTGTCTAGCTACCGCTGTATCTTCTTTGGGTAGTCTCACAGCATGCGTCCTTGTTCTCGCCTGCTTGCGGCTCCCGCCACGCAACCATTCCGTCCCGGTCGACGCGCGCAAGCTGTCAATCTTCTTCCACCCATACCTCTGTATCGGAGACTGCTGCGAATTCATCGCAAAAAGTTGAGTCCGGAGGAACGCCTATTCGGGGATACATATCTCAAAGCTGAATTCCGCCGTCATCGGGACATTGAAAATCCTCTACACATCGTGGGATTCTTGACGGAATGGCAAAACTACGGGCAACAGTTGGAAGGTGAGGGTTGGAAAGAGGGAAAAATCGACATGGATCTGGTGGATAAAATGAGCGATCAACAGATTGGACAAATGTATGAGTTGATGGAGGCTATCCGCAAGCAAGGCAGGGACAGTGTGGACGAGGAAGAGGAAGGTCGGATACTCGATGCAATTGAGGAAGCTACAACAGGGAACAAAAAGCCGTCATGAGCCGGGAAAGAGATTGATGTCAGTCCAACAAGCCCAGTGACACTCCTCTGGCGTAGGATCCTGGTCTGCGCAGGCGAGTGAAGTGTGCTCACAAACAATGGCCCATCACTGTGGTGACATTGCCCTTGCAATTCCTGAAAACACTCCTGCCAAACGACAACACATATAAGGCACCTGGATCGTCAGACCCGTCCGGCCTCGCTGGAGGGACACCTACTTCATCAGTACATCGCGGAGGCACCTCAAGATTAGCACAATATCACAGCACCAATCCATCTGCGAGCACGGAACTCTCTACAAGCCTGCACCGTCACGGCGCCTGCAGCACAATATGTGTCAGGCAGAACTCAACAAGTCTTTCACCTGCCGTCATAAGTGGCTGACAATTGTCAGGAAATGCGAGGATGGAGGAGGGTTCAACGACAATCACCTTCACAAATATCGACCAGCGCGGTTGGGACTATTCCATCCAAAGTTCGCGTCAGCTGCTGCCAACACTTGTCCCAATTGCGACTTGAAGGGAGACTATGACACAAAGACGACTCGGATGATCCTTGACGATCCACGTGACAGAGGTACTCTCGGCAATGGATACACAATGACGGACGGATATGGAAGGCCTCTGCTAGTCTACAACTGGAACCAATATGCCGGCTACGGGTACACTTCGTGCGGTATGACCAGGACGTCGGCGCCGGCACAGATGCAAGATCCTGGCTGTGGATGTACCATTATGTGAGATGCGACTGGAGGAAAGATGAGTACGGCTCTACGACGGGCCAGCGAGATCAAGGCCGCAACAACCAGATGAATAACTTAGACAAGCAGCCATAAGACTAGGAGGGTTTGCTAGTGCTGAACACAAAAATATTATGTCAAAAGCATTCCACAGCGCACGGCGACTCCAACTTTCTTGTACATACTAGTCTCTGCGGTCGGAATACTTCCGTTCCCCTCACTCCGGGTTCGTGGCTTGAGGTCATAGCGCGGCCGACTTGGCCAGAAAGACTCGTGCGCCCTGCATTGATCGATTGGCAGTGTGAAACTTCAACGATCACGCAATCTGCCCACAGTATGGGGTCAACTTCCAAGCCTCTCACACGAGCCATTCTCTGCCTCGCAACGTCAACTCGCAGTGTCATTGCTTTGGAGATCGCTCTCGGCAGTACAAATTTAGCCTATGCAGTTGCCATATCAAGGTAAGTCTGGGTACAGGACTCGTCTTCGGCAACTTTGATATAATCTTTCATTTCTTCATTGCCATATTTTTATATCATCGTCCTTGTAATCTTCCAGACTTCGAGATATCTGAGAATCAGCCGACGAGGCGAGACACCGAAACGAACACCAATCACCACCATGGCACCAACAGCAGTTGAGTCGTCATCTGTTCCGACATCGGTTCCCTCCAAAGGTCAATCAACGACACCCAAACAAGTCGACACATCCATTTTCCCAGATGGCATCAAAACCTCAGGCCAACACCCACCTCTCTACGACCAACTGGCCCCGTACAGCGCATTTCCCCAAACCATCACTGGCCCAACAGTCTGGGCAGCCGACGACTACGCCAGCCACAGTGAACGATGGACGCACGTCTTCTCCGACGCCGAGATCCAAGAGCTGTCGACCGCGGCCGACAACTTTACCGCCAAAGGCCTGCCATTGACGGGCATAAACCCATCTAACTTCCCACTGCCCAACCTGTCCGCATCTCTCAAGGCGATGCGCAACGAATTGCTCAACGGCAAGGGTTTCATCCTGTACAAAGGCTTCCCCGTCGAGAAGTGGGGCAGCCACAAGTGCGCAATCGCCTACATGGGCCTGGGCACGTACATCGGGTATCCCGTCTCTCAGAACGGCCGCGGCCACATTCTGGGTCATGTCAAGGACTTGGGTGAGGACAGCACACAAATCGACAAAGTGCGCATCTACCGTACTAATGCCCGTCAATTCTTCCACGCCGACGACGCCGATGTTGTCGGGTTGCTATGCATCGCACGGGCCCAAGAAGGTGGTGAAAGCGACGTCGCCTGTATTCACGACGTCTGGAACATTTTGCAACAGGAGCACCCTGATGTCGCGGAGCTTTTGACCCAGCCAGTATGGTACTTTGACCGCAAGGGCGAAGTATCACAGGGCGAAGAGCCGTATATTCGCACTGCCGTCTTCTACCTCGAAACGCCCGAAGAAGGAAAAGAGCAGCGCGTCTATTGTAAATGGGATCCATACTATGTGCGGTCCCTCACCCGGTTCTCAGACAAAGGTGAGATCCCGCCGTTGTCAAAGGAGCAAGTGCATGCACTGGAGACGCTCGAGGCTGTGTGCAGCCGCGTCAAATTGCACATGATTCTTGAGGTTGGGGACATTCAGTTCGTCACGAATTCGCACATTTTGCACGCGAGAACCGCCTACAGAGATTATGCTCCGGAGAGCGGCATGCCCAGACGCCATCTGATGAGGCTGTGGTTGGCGACGCCGACGAGTGAGGGCGGGTGGAGGTTGCCATTCCATGATGCGGACGAGAAGAAACGGGGTGGTATTCAGGTTGACGATACGCCGCCTGTGGCGAGGTTGGATGCTGATTAGACTGCTCGACTGATGCCAACGTGACATGCGCAATAGGATGCAAGGGCATGCTCTTGATGTGATACAGTAGATGGTTTGGGAGTCCTGGAAATCATCTTTTTGAGCATCATTCATGAACAGAACAGTGCCTCAAACATCACGCATCAAACGGTCGTGATGCATCTGCTCTCATGTGCAAAGTCAAGACAAACTCCATCTCAGTATGTCAGTGTGCCCATTTTCTGTCGTCGTAACTTCATACATGCTTTCTCACCCCATCATGAACTGGCAACTTTATAAGCGCCCCCAGCCCCAACATCCAGCACACCGTCCTTGACCATCCCCGCCAGAAACTCCTTCAATTCCTCGTTACTAAACGGAAACCCGCCCGGTACCACGATGCCCAACATCATAGCGATCCTCGGCAACGGCATTTGTCCCTGGTTCGTCAACATACTCACGACAAACTGGTGATACATGGCCATTTTCGATTTCCGTTCCTCTTCCTCTGCCTCTCTCGCAGCCTGTGCGGCCGCAGCTTCTGCAGCAACGGCCGCTGCGTCGGGTCGTCCGCCGTGGTCGTCATTCATAATACTGTCCACGCCATCCGGTAGCGTCTCGAGAACAAAGTACGTGTCCTTCGCGCCACTGGCTTCGGCCAAAATGCGCTTCGACACCCAGAAGATACACGCGGACCGGACGAGCGTAGGCGACATGTTGAGCTCGGTGGCAAGGTCGGCCACTGTTCTTTTAACTTCGTTGGCTTCTCCTTGAAACGCGTAAATGATTGCAGCCTGCCAGGGAAGCACTTCGTCGTGGTATGTGCGGTCATCCAGCTCCAATTCGACTTCGACCTGTCCGATGGTATTGAGCCATGTGAGTTTGCGCGATTGTTTGAGTGCCTCGAATCCTATCTCGTAGCTCTCTTGTTGCTTGAGCACGATGTCGGGAACTGTGAAGGTCTGTTCGGGCATTGATGGCCAGAACAGCCTGGAGAGAATCTTCGTGTGCAATTCGATGTAAAGACTTCCCGCTTCTTGCCTCTCCGCCGCGGCGTCCATAGCCTGGGTGTCCATACCCCGGTCTTTGCGGACTACATTGTCGACTTTCCGAGAGTCGAGGACATCGCGTAGCATGACTTCACAGCCTTGCAGCGCAGACTCTCCAAAGCGGATCTTCAGATGCTCAAGCACTGAGATCTCCTGGTTAAAGTCCGGCTTGTTCTTCAGCAGACGATCTGCGAGTGTGTTTTGGAGTTCTTTGACGAAAATGTCTTTGCTGTCGAAGAGCGTGATTAGACTTCCAATCACGTCCGTGTTCTTGGATTTTATGTAGTCTGGCGCGGCGTCAATGGGGTCGGGCATCCATTCCATGTTGTTCCAGTCGAACTCGCTATCGTCGGTATTGCTGTCGTGTGCAGTGTGCGTGGACAACTCCACCGCGAGTTTCGTAAGGACTTCTGGATCTCCTGGTGCGGCCGTTCCGTCTTCCTGTCGAACAGAGTCACTTAGAAGCCCTGCCACAATGACTTTGACAGTATCATCGCGCTCGCGGAGGTAGCGCCGGAGCTTTCTGGTGACACGGTCCAGAAGCACGCCTTTCGGGTCGAGGACACAAAATGATCGAATGATGGAGATGTAGAGCTGAAGGATTTCCACAGTGGAGGCACCTGGGTGCAAGAGGCGGGTTTGAAGAGCGTTCGCGAAGTCGTGTGTCAGATATCCTCGCGTGGCGGGATTCGTCGTGAACCGTCGGAGGTCTTCTATAGCCGGAGCGGTCGCATCCCAATCCACAATTATCTCGAACAATTCGTCTACTCGAAGGGCTCCCAAGCGTGATGTGGCCATGTCTTTCCATCTCTTCACTTCCACCTCGGAGACATAGACGTCGGTACTCTCATCTAACGCACAGAGGATATTGCGGGTGAGTCTGGCAAACAGGTGCTCTACCCAGAAGTCAAGGTGAGCATGAAGCTCTTCCCGATAGATTTCTGCATAAGACCAGTTGACAAACTCGGTCATCAAGTCATTAAGAACAGCCGCCAGCAGACGTTTTACCGCTCCATATCCGATTGCTGTTCTCCACTGGCGAAGGTTGGTCCAGAGTGGCGATTGTGCCTCTCTAGCGGATTGTGCAGCATGATCGGCGTTGGTTGGCTGTCGAAACTGGCCCGCTGGAGGGCACGAATCGAAGTGACTGTGAAATGGCCCGCCCACATTTGGGAGCAATCTGTTCTGCCCGTAGACGAACGATTCGTCCCAGATGCCGAGTAGGACTGTCAACTGCGACGTCAAGTCTGACTTGATTGTTGGGATGATAGAGGTTGCTGTTGGAGCGAAGCGCTGACGATGTCTGGGTGGTTTGACACTGTTTGGCGAGAAGACTGAGGTCAAGACACTCCTCTGGGGCCGCATAACCTGGACGTCAGACATAGCGGCGGCATCTGGTCAACATCTTCATCGAATCTGCCCTTGTGAATTGGTTGCAGTGTTTGCTCATGCTGGTAATCTATTTACATCAAGACGCGAGATTGAGGAAACGCGATCAGGCATGCCAAGAGATTAGATACGATCTTCAATGTTGGTCTAAGCCGAAAGCAGTAGTATGTTTGGGAGTCGTAGAGATAGGACGACGTTGCGACTACATCTCATTTCTGTTCTTGACAAGGTATTCAATGTTCCACTTGTAGACGTGGCCAATTATTACCCCTGGCCTTGTGGGTCTTTTTGTCTCAAATATCTAATCCTCGAAGCAAGTCTTAGCGACATTGATTCGTTCCAGAAGAATCCTTCGGAAATCTTGACATTGCCCTGCCAGTCTTGTGGACTCGCTCGTGCTTTCAATAGTGTAAGGGCTAGAATCCAAGGTTGCGAGCCGGGATCAAACGTCGCTGCAAGCACAGTACCGACCCAGGTCATGAACTCCGCATTCCTTTCCGTTACCTCGATTACAACGGAGTTCAGATAGCGACAGTGGAGTTGCAGAAACGCATTCGACAGCCAGAACATGGCGCGAGTGTGGTCGGTGGAATAACAGAAGCCCAACATTCCGAGGACGAGCAGCTGCTCGATTAGCGTTAGTGTTGGCTGATGTAAGAATTCACCACACAGGGTGACGTATTGTGAATTCTGCGAGAGTTCATGTAATTCGTAAACGTCGCTCGCCTGCAAGGAATTCTTGATGTCTCGTTCCCAACTATTGATATCGGATACGAGTACAATGACTTGATGACTCAGCCCTCCAGACAGTGCCAAATCGGTAAGTCCTGGACTAAATCTGGCGATGGCAGTGCATAGTTCCGGATCGAAGGGATGCTCTGGGTAGGTGAACTTGCCGTCCTTAGGGACAAGGCTCTGGACACGGGACCAGACTGCGTGACGAGTTGCATAGAATGTCTGCCAACTGAGTGAGCACACAGGGCTGATTAGTCATGGTTCTTGTACGACGTCCTCCTCTGTGAAGGTTTGCACTCACGCAACTGATATTGTTCTGAGAAATCCTTCAAAGCCTGAATCCGTCAATCTCGTTCTCGAGAAACTGCTCCAAAGACTCACCTAAATTTTCAAAGCCCCCTCTGAGGCTCACAACTTGTTTGATACCTTGGGTATGCATATCAACAGCATCGTAGTTTCCTGACATTGCCTATGGACACATCCCCCATCATCAAATGATGAACAGAGTCGTTGGAAGGAGGGCAAAGACTCACCTCAAAGCCACACAAGTTGCTCAATGTTATGATGACAGCGTCACTGGATCTTTGCACATCATTGGCCAAGCGCTGACGCAGCATGGAAACGGTGCTCTGGTAGTATTTGAGAGACTCCGGAGGTCGTTGGCGAGTACCAGTTGCAGCAACGTTGACGGCCAAGGAGGACATCGTCATCATCGCGCTGAACACCATGCGGTCATGCAATATGAAAGGTATGTAATCGCGCAGGAGCGACAGGTCTTGACCGACTCCGAAGAAGTGAGGTCGCTGACAAGTAGACGCTGCGAAAGACTTCACGTCTATACATCCGTAAGGATTGTTGTCAGCTGAGGCTAGTCAAACATGATGAGAACTCATACAAAACTGGACGGTTCGATGGACAAAGTGGTTTGGCGAAACCGGATAGTCAGTGTGCGACAATTCAAATGAACTAGGATGGCCGAGCGGGGTTGTTCCAAAGGCACTTTTGGACGAGCTTTGTCGACGTAAGTGTGTTGGTCGTTTGCGCTGGGGTGGTCCTTCGTCCGCACTGCCTCTTTGCAACATCTTTGTCTTGGAGTCTTCCTCAGCTCCGAGCAGCGGTTTTGCCCACCGAGAGGATGTCCCCGCGCTCGGCTGAGTATGTGAACCGTTGCGCTGATACATGATCCCAAAGGGTCAGTCATGGTCAGCGTCGGTCTCAATAGCAGGCTGAACGGGAGAATCGCCGATGTATATAAGGTCAGAAACGAGCCAAGCGTAGTAGCGAACGGGTGCTTTGCTGGTGCACGGTTGAGCGCCGTTAATTAGACTTCCCCCAAGCCTAAGAACGAGATCCCTGAAGCATAACGGCCTTGCAGTGGTGCATGTTCCTGATCTCGTCAAAGAGCCGATATCGTTCACGCGGTGATGATTTCCGGTATTCTTCACTGGGTGGATACGAAACTACTGCCCCAGATGCTGGTGATGGTGATGCTGGAGATCGGCATATCTCCCTCCATTGTATGTATTCGGACGACCCTCCGAGACGGACAAAGCCGAAAGCATAGACTGGGCGGACCGAAGGTCGTTAAGCAGTCCTGGAATACGGGTGCAAAGCCCAAGATTGTATGCAACCGGGGCCGATCGAACGCAACGTGGAGGCTAGGGATACCCGATTAGTTATAGTGATCGAAGGGAACAGCAAAGATCGACTGTTGACGGTGTTGAGCGTGGCATCTCGCTTGATTACTAACTTAGCCCCCACGACATAGGGCGATCCCCGGCATGAAAACCCCCTGGAAGGTCTGGCCTGGAAGATGACCAATGGAAATCTTAACAAGGGACGATTTAGGCCTCAGTTCGTTCGGGGTAGGCGCTGGTGGCGGCAGGCGGAAATGTGAGAAGAAAATGCCGTTGGATCGATCGAAGCACACATCCAATCCACCGGATCTCTCGACAGACTTTGATGTTATTCAGCGTGCATCACAAGCGCTGTAGATCAGTTGTGGTGTAGTGCAAACGCCCCTTGGAGGCACATTCCGGGACGTAAACCTGATGTATGGACCGCTCCGTTGGACCTTGTGGAGGTGGCAAAAGCGCCCTGCAGGCTGTAGCCCTATCTTCAATCCACATCGTCTGGATATCCCAGTATGGGATGTGCAAGTATATTCGGAAGAAGGCAATGTAAGCAATAGGCATGGAAACATTGTTGTAGGGTTGATTGTGGCCCCGGGTCCCAATAATCCGCGTTAGATAGCGGATTATTGGGACCATGGGCCACAATCGAACTTTCCTCTTTTTCTAACAACATCTCAAATGAATAGTTCCAAGCGGACGCCATCTTCAGATCCAAAGTCACGACGGGTCAATGCTTGTAGACTCTGGCCATCCGAATGATCAACGGCCTATGACCGCCGAACAAGAGTATTAACGGGAACACACAAAGTTGATTCCAGACCGCGGAGCGCAATGTGCTGGTGAGAAAATGCTGCCCACACCATCGACATCCCACGTCTCCTACGACACAATCTACGAGCCTGCCGAAGACTCGTTCTTGTTTCTGGATACACTTTCATCGCCCTCAGAAACGGCATGGCTACAATCACGCCTTCACAGAGGACAAACACCACTGCTCGTCGAACTTGGCCCAGGGTCTGGCGTTATAATCGCTTTCCTGACCGCTCACGCTCGCACGATTTTTGGCACCGACATTCTCAGTCTGAGCGTCGATGTCAACGCCCAGGCATGCCTTGCTACCCGCACAACCGTGCAGAAGGCACTTGACGAAATCAAACAAGCCAGCACCAGTAGTAGCACTGGAAGCAGTGCCTATCTATCTTCCTTGAATGGTGACTTGACGACGCCGCTAAGGTCTGGTGAGGTGGATGTCCTGGTATTCAATCCGCCGTACGTGCCAACAGACAGTGTGCCTGCGTTTCTTTCCACCGGCCCGACCAGTGGAAAGATCACGTTCGAGGAGTCCTCGCATCTGCTCTCGCTGTCATATGCTGGAGGGGCTGACGGCATGGAAGTCACGAATCGGCTACTACAGGAGATTCCTACCATTCTCAGCCAGCGCGGAGTGGCGTACGTGCTTTTCTGTCGAGGCAATAAGCCCGAAGAAATCAAGGCTTGGATCAATGGTTGGGAAGCCACCGAGAATTGGAGCTGGCGCGCAGAAACAGTCGGAACGAGTGGAAAGACGGCTGGTTGGGAGAAGCTGGAAATTGTTCGAATCTGGAGAGAAGAGAGAACCTGAGGAAAGTCAAGTCGAATCAACCGGACGACATGCGGTACGAAACCATCACAGGCAGGTCAACATAATCACGCGGAAGAAAGCTTATTGGTCGACCGCGCTTGTTGCATATCGTCTATCAGAGGTCTAGGGGTCGTACACAGTCGCCTACGATGCCCAAGTGCACTGTCATAACAGGGTTCCGTCTCACATCGACACAGTCACGCCGCTACCAAGCCCTGCCTGGCTCCTTACATCAATAACCTAAACCGTATCCTTTGACACGGGAGAAGTGAAAAGGCTTATCATGCCTAAGGCTAAACTCGGCCCAGTCGTTTGTGAGCATGTTGTAGCTCCAGAAGCCCTTCCATTGCAACTTGTTGTTCTTGGTGGTGTGCTTTGACCGGGCTGATCCAGCATTCTTCAAAGACAAATGCATCGTGTACATGTATCGTGGACCTGCGCCCTCGGTCTCAATGTGCAGATCGCCGGGAGAAATTGCAGTTGGATTTGGCTGATCGATAGGCGTGGTTTCGGCAGTGGCGGGTTCCAAACTAGGATGGCAGAGACGCCATCGGCCACGGAGGGCTTGTTTCATGACATGCTGGGCCGCTGGAGGAGGGGCAGCTCCTGTTGACGTGGCCGCTGCTACAGCATTGATGGTTTTCTTTGTAGGTGCCGGTGTCGATTTGAGGAGACTTGCTGCTTCCTTCTTACCGCCGCGCACGTAGGTGAGATTTTCTGGCGTCAGATGGTTAACGACATCGATCGGCTCGTCGGTTGTCAGAAGGGAGATGCAGGTGCCGTCACGGAAGAAGCGAAGGTATCGATAGTATGTGACGACGTGGATGGGGTTGCTCCAGGTAAATGCACTAGCCGAAGCACCTCCGGGGCGAGTGTAGTTGACGGTGGAGATATAAACACCAGTAAAACGAATACGAGGGTAGCTGTGGAAGACGTCACGCCAGATGACCTCCTTGGGAAATGCACTTTCTCCCACCCGCGAAAGGGTCAGATCTTCGTCATCTTCATCCCCAATTTCGCGGAAGATGACTTCTCGGCTCTGTAAGTCGGTGACGAAGTTGTATTGTTGGGCGGCTAAACCAAATTCTCGTCCCAGAGCGACACGCTTCCAAATGTTGTTGTCGGTGAAGACGTGGTAAGCAAGCTTTTTGCAGACCAGAGACAGTCGGACAAAAACAGCAGGGTCGCGGATAGCAACATGTCGAATCAATTCCAACAATACTTCCGTAGGTACTTTCTGGATGCCGCACAGTGGAGGCTGCTCTCCTTCAATGATAGGAGGGACGCCTGGTATTTGTGATTCCGCGAAGCTGTTGATCAGTTCGTCTATAGTCAACTGTTCCGTGGATTCTTTCGATGAGTGGTGGGCGGTCGAAGGCACTGTGACTGGGACGCCAGACGGGTTTGGGTCGGTGGGTTTTGACTTTATGGGAAAGTGCTTCTGTCTGTAAGACTGGTCGACTTTTGCATCGAGTCGATAGGCTTTCCGGTAGTGTGAAACGCTGTCGCCCAGCTGACCCTGACGCTCTCTCTCAACGGCATGTTCAAAATGTTCAAGTGCACTTTTCGGCTCCTTTATTGATGGCTTGGGCGTGAATTCGTCATCATCGATACTCTGAATGCTGAGTGCTTCCACGTGCTGCGCCAAGTTTGAGCTGGCTTCGTGGGGTTTGTCGGAGCCAAGGTCGGTGTCACTGTGATGATCGGAGTCATCCTTGATATCTGATATTGGGTGGCGAGTTGGAGGTTTGTGTATCGGTCGCTCTAACCTTGCTTCACTCGGCCTCCTGGCTCTTTCCGGCTGTCGTGACTCTGTAGGCCTTTTCTCTGACTTCTTGGAGCGAGCTGTAACTTCTTCCTTCCATTGTTGGCGGAATCGCTCCAAGGCTGATGCTGATTCATCCATGGTATTCGATCTCCACGCGTTTTATGTCATGCCGTGACCAATCGATTTGCAGACGTCAAAGAAGAAAATTAGGTGCGAATCTAGAGACTGCTTAGGCTGTTCGGGGTTGTCAATCCGTCGTGCCACGTAAGAATGACTCGGGGTGCAGACGACGAACAAATGCTGGAGAAAGGACAATGACCCGTACTTACTCACACGGAGTGACCTGGGATGACTTTCTTATCGCCGGATGATAAAGCCGATATAAAGCCGGGATCCGCGCCCTTCTCAATCCAAAAAATACAAAGTGTCGATGTCATAAGTGCTTTCCCTCTCGCCTCCACGATACTTCTACAACACCCCGGGAGGTCGTGACTACTGTGCTTGGAGCTCTCATACGAGTTCTCGACAGTTCACAGCCATCGTGACCTCGGATGTCCTACTCCTTCACCGCCGACACCGCGCAAGCACTTGACCAGCATCGAGAATCCCACGAAGCGCTCGGTCATGATGCACAACGACTCTCACAGGGACAACGGCATGACAGAATACAGGTCGAGAAACCGGTTACAGGCAAGATGCCAGGCTCCGGTGACTTCGAGATTACAACCACGCAGCGTATGTTCTCGGCCACTTGGGGCAGCGTTCTGACTTCTCTACTTGGTATGGTGCACGATTCAGTCAATTCTCCGTCGAATGCTTACTGACTATGGCATAGTAACACCTCTCGATGTCGTCCGTGTACGGTTACAATCTCAGAACGCGCCATCACCCGCAAATCTATCCCGATTTGCCGCATACTCCACGAATTTTAAACAGTTACCTCCCGATCTAGGCATCAACTCATGTTGTCGAGAAGTATTTTGGGTGGGAAACAACGGTCAATTCTGTATCGCTGGGAATGGACCAACTCAGATCGCCTCAGCAGGCGCAGCAGAGTGCGCAGTGGAGGAGACACAGCGAAAGACCTTTAATTCGACCCTGGATGGATTGAAGAAGATCGCCAAGAACGAAGGGTACCTCACATTATGGCGAGGCCTCTCCCCGACATTGGTGATGGCAGTCCCTGCCAATGTCATCTACTTTACTGGTTACGACTGGCTTCGATACAGTAATGCCAGCCCGCTCCAAAAGATACCGAATGACGTCTACATACCACTCGTTGCAGGTTCGGCAGCTCGAATAGCAGCCGCGATCGCAGTCTCGCCGATTGAGATGTTTAGAACGAGAATGCAGGCGACTCCAGCTGGAACCACTGGCGTCTTCAAGGAGACTCTGCTTGGCCTACACCGCATGACTCAAACACAGGGCTACACTTCGCTTTGGCGAGGCCTCACGTTGACCATGTGGCGAGATGTCCCATTCTCTGCAATATATTGGTGGGGTTACGAAGCAATGCGAAATCGATTGACGGATGCACGCGAAGTGTCTAAGGGCAAACACCTTGACTCTCAGCGAGCGATGACAGGTGGCAGAGAAGCACAAGCAACTGAAAGCCACATGACGACCTTTGTCGACAGTTTTCTAGCTGGTGCAGGTTCTGGCGCCATCGCTGCCTTTGTAACGACACCTTTCGATGTGGGCAAGACTCGCCAACAGGTATATCACCACGCTGGTGACGATGCACCTTCGGTCGTAGCCGCCAAAGAAGCCGCCAAGAGTGGTAAACTGATACCCGAAGAAATGTCGATGCCCCGGTTCCTATACCACATCTTCAAGGAAGATGGTATGGGGGGGCTCTTTCGTGGCTGGGGAGCCCGATGTCTAAAGGTTGCTCCAGCCTGTGCTATAATGATCAGCAGTTATGAGGTCGGCAAGAAATGGGCAAGGAAAGTCAACGAGAAAAAGGCGCTGGGAAAGAGTGCAGATGTTTGATTATATCATGAGGTCGGGATGTGTTATGGCGCAGGTTGACCCCAAAATGTACCATTACGGCCAGTCCGGATTTCTATTTTGCATGGCAGAGCGCAGCATTTGTTGATGAGTTGGCTTGGACTGGGTGTTTTATAGAACTTGGTCAACTCTCCTCGTCATGTCAGCGCTAGCGCTGGAGAATGTATGAATCCTGATCATTCTACTCTTTGAGATGTCTAGTAGACTGGCTGTCTAGTAGGCATACATTTCTACTTCTTTGGGCTGGACTAAGAGCCCATACCCTTAGTCTGGTCCGCGCCTTGCACTGGTTCAACCCACTGGATGCGCTCGTTGGAATACAGCTCGCCGGTAGGTTTGGCCGAGTTCACGACACTCACATCATCCAGAACTCCCGCCTTGATGATTCTCATCCCGTCTTTGCCGCCGAACGAGTCTCCATACCTGAATAGGGTGGTTCCTTTTGATAGTCGGTTAGTTGCACGATCAATTATGGTTGAAGGATATGGAGAAGATGACTGCGTACCACATTCAGGACAAAAGTTACTGGTAATGGACTTCCCACTGTCGGCAGTCTTGGAGATCTCCTTTGGCGTGCCGCTGGTGACCTTAAACTCGCTGCTGGGCACGACGACATTGTAGCTGTACAGACCGCCAGAGATGTGGCGGCAGTCGGCGCAGTGGCAGAGCACCTGGTCACATAACATCAGATTACAGCGCGCAGGTAAGCTGGGGCTTGAACGACTAGGACTTACCGTCATGGCGGGCTCGCCTGAGTACTCAATCTTGAGGTTTCCGCAGAAACAGCTTCCTGTAGGCATGGTGGGCGGATTGTTTGGAGTAGGATAACAAGAATTCGTGTAGAGTCTTGGAGAAAAAGGTGGTTCCTGTCGATAGACTTACTGGGTGAGAATATACAAGTTGAATACTACATATCAACCACAGTAGTGGGGGAAACCTTTATATCTACCATGCCGTGGGTATCAATTAGCCTGGGCTCAGCTGGAACGACATCGTCATCGTCACCGACCTTAGCCCACCAAGACAGCCGATGAAAGTCTATCGCGTCGACTAAGAACTCCAAAAACACTGAAGCGGCCTCGGTGATCGCCTCCTTCCCGTGGAGAGATTGTTTGACGTGTGGATTCGGCCAATAAGGCCTTCGGCTGCGATGGCTGTCGAACGGATTTGGAATTTTGGGTCTCAATGTCGCTGCATTCTCCGCTTTCGTTGTGGAAGTATTGAGCCGCCGCAGGAGTTGGAGCAGAAGAAAGCCTCTCAAAAGTAACCTCGGGCTGTGAGTGGAGGTGCGCAAACTGCCTGCTGCTTTACGAGTAAAGCTTAGCATGGCAACAACATAGCGGCGACTCGATGTTTATCCACCTTCAATCGCGCATACTGTTCTGTCCGTAAGATCACGACGAACATGTCAGTCCACCTCGCGCAGACTTGATTTCAATGGGTTGGAGAGAGGTCGTTCTCCAATAATGAGAAATTGGCAGACGTCTCTCGTCTACGTGGGCACAAACGATATACATCCAAATGGCATGACATCGTATCCGCTATCATCAAGACGTACGTTGAATAACAAGTTCGTATTTCCTGAAGCCGAGCATTCACACCAGTAGTGAATACCCTCTTCACTTCAAGAAGCTCCCATTCGTCTTAGAAAGCTGCTCGTCATAATACCCCTGAAAAGCCAACCATCCCTTCTCATCCGTCCCGACCTGCGAGTACGAGAACTCAGCCTCCTCATCCGAAATGAGGATCCTCTTATGACCACTTCCCGCCTGCGCCGCATCAACAAGTAATTGCGCATGGCACGTCTTGTCCAGACTGATGAACCAGAAAGCCGCGGCGTCAACGGTCTTTGCGCACGTCAAGAGGCCGTGATTCTGCAGGATGACTGCTTTGCCATTTCCCAAAGCCTTGGCAATGCGTTTTCCCTCCTCGCGGTCAAGCACGACGCCGCCGAAGTTGTCGTACACAGCGTGTGACTTGTAAAAACGCAGAGAGTCCTGGGTCATCATATCGAGTTCACGGCCAAACACGCTGAATGCTTTCCCGTACACGCTGTGTGCGTGGCATGCTGCGTCCACGTCCGGTCGAGCCTTGTGGATCTCCGAGTGGATGGCGAAGGCAGCGGCGTTGATGGGTTCGTCGCCAATGACAACCTCGCCGTCTTCATTGACGAGGATCAGGTCCGATACGCTGATTTGGGAAAAGTGCATTGACAGAGGGTTCAGCCCTGGCATGTGTATCAGCATACTCTTCATGCAAGACGCGCAAAGTGACTGGGTGAGACGATTCTACTCCGACCTCGTCCTGCATGAATGAAACCTTGGAAGGGATGTATCGACAAAACTTACAAAAATGGTCCCTAAGTATCGGATCTCTGACACTGATGTGCCCTGCAACGCCTTCGTCGAAGCCTCTGTCTGCAAACACACGGAATGCCGCAGCCAAGTGCTGCTTGCGGTACAATCGCTCTTCTTCGAGTGAATCGAACTGGGGATATGCTCGTATCTTGAGTTTCTTGCCGGACGTGGTCATGCCCAGGGCGCCCACCGAGCGGTTCTCTTTGGATGACGCATCGTATACATCTAGAGCGGGTGCCATGTTTGCCTCGTTAGTGTTTTCAGCTAGTGTCTTTCAAGTCAGTCTGCCAGGTGGCGAAGCAGTATGATAAAGAAGGAAGAAGGGTTCCTCCGCAAAATGTCATCCTCGCTGATCTATTTGACCCGAAATCGCTCGTCGGTACGGGATGAGAAGTGCGGGGAAGTCCTCCAGCGATCAACTTCCGACGGCACAGATCTCGTTATGATTGGCAAACACTCCTCTGAAGTATGGCAAGATGGTCAGTGGTCGTTGGACAGACAAACGACTCGGTAGGAGAGTGACCGGCGAATCAATAAACAACAATGCAATTGGAGATTTTCTTCATGCAAAAGTGCCGTAAGTGTCAAGAGTGAGTATCTCATTGGAGTATAGTATACCATGTGTCTGATGAATATCTGGACGGCATTATATGAAAGAGTTAATGGCATAACTCTGGAATGTAATATCAGCCGATTATGAAAAGGTATCGGAGTAGGACCTAGGTACTCAATGAGTCCCAAACAAAGTCTACCACACTGTACAAAACACATGTGGCTTTGACCAATATAACGTCCGGCAAGTCGCTGGAACATCTTAAACGCCGACTCTGAAAATCACGCCCGCTGATGAATAATGCGTGGGTATCATGATGCACTCGAACATTGTTCGAAACAAATATCGTCCTCTGAACTGACCGATATTACGTCGGATCAACCTTCCTCCTCGCAAGAAGCCATGGCTGTTTTCCGGATTGGGCTCTCTGGCAGATTGGCGCTTGTAAATCGCTTGGACGGACTGCCCAAGGGACTGGCGACGTGCATCCTTTTCGATGGACTGTTGAGTGCGGAAACAGGAGGACTTCTCCTTGTAGGACTTGACAGTGGGCTGGCTTGTGCCAGACTTCGAGCGCGAGCATGCAATCTGCGCTCTTCCTCGCCATTCCAATCCTTGGTCAACTCTGCGCGGACTCCTCGACTCCATTGTCGGACGACGTCTTCAAATGCTGACCATACTGGATCGTCGTCCACAGCATTTGCCACAGCCATGACGTCCAGCCTGAGTCGCATTTCCCACCGCAACTCCGCTGCCTTCAGCCAGTATCGAATGTTATCAGCTCGCCGGTATGGCTTAGCCACATCCTCGTGGAAGCTCTTGATGTAGTCAAAATGTTTCTTGGATCTCTGAACTGCCGCATTATGCATCCGCACAAGATCTCTGCCGTCCCCAAGGTTCCGGAAGTAGGAGCGAGAATTGTCGAGAGTCTGCTCGGAAGATTTCCGACAGTGCCCGGCAAGAAGAAAATCAAGGAAGTTGATATCGCGCTCCTCGGCCCTGTTGACCCATCTCGAATCGTCCATCCAGTGCCAATCTCTCCTTTCGTTCCTTTCGGCTTCTTCCATTTTCGCTTCTTGATCAATCATCATGCCAACATCGCTGACCCAGATCAACACAGCCAATCTCTCGTCCTCTTTGAAACCCCCAGCGAAATTCCTTGATGCACATCGCTTCAAGACATCCAGCACGGAATGTAAATCTCGTCGCAACTCCTGATCGGACTTGATTGAATTCAGCTTTTGTGGATCTGGGTGTAGGGTATAGTACAGCCTGGCTGCACGAATGGCCTGTGTAGCAGTATCAAGCACATGCAGACCTTGTATTTCATAAAATCCTTGTGTTTGGTCTTCAGGGCTTTCGTTGGAGGAGCGTTCACAAGACTCGACAGCCTGCAATGCGTTCTCTAAGGCTTCCACCAATTCCTTTTTCATCGCTTTCTGATCTGGAGGTGGGGCAACAGTGTTCGGTCGATGACTGTACGTCGAGACTGTCGGTGGGAGCATCACATCTGGACCGTGTTCCTGAGCGGCTTCCCACATCGCTTGCCCCTCGTCATCTATGGGGGACTCGACGACCTCTTGGTTCATAGATAGTGACGATCTGGGTATATTGTATTCTCCATTCTGCTTCTTCTTTGCCATCTGACCTCCTTTGCCGTCCAACAACCCCGTCCTTGAGAAGTAGTACTGGAGATGTGCAATGGTGCCCAGGCTCATGACGCTTTCTCGTTTTACGGCCGAGTCGGAAAAGGTGCCACCACTCGGACGCACATATCCTCTGCGGCGTGGATTGCCTGTGGTTCGAGAAGCAGAAGACACGCTTGAGGATGAGGAGATATCTGAAGTAGATGAGATTCCTGAGCAGGACCGTAGACTGGAGGTATCTGAGACGGGAAGAAGGCTGGGAGAAGGTGACAGCGAAGGGGAAGATCTCGTCTTCGACGAAGGTGTCTCAGCGTCTGGATCCATCACGCAGCGTTCGAGAAGATCGCTATCGGAGAGGGAGTGACGATGAATCGAGGGCACAATTATATGTGTACAATATTTCGCGTAGCATGCAGGTAAAGAACGAAAAGTCGAGCTGACCGGCAGAATGCATCAATAAAATTCGGATGATGGTAACGAGGGCAGCTGTGGGTTTCGTGAAGCACAGGACAATCGCACGAAGCAACTGGAAGATGTGAAGCGATATGAAGCGAGGTGAAATTGGACGGAGGGCACTAAAGTTAGTGGGCACAGAGTCTCTCTAAAAGGGGGCAGTCACAGACGGATGAAACACGAGTCCCCATCAATTGGTATAGACTTCTATCATTGTGGGAAAATATCATTGTTTTGATGCCTCAATAATGGAGAACTCTTGATCCATCGATCTCTGAAAACGACAGCTGGCAGCTGATGAGAGGTCGTGGAAACCCACAGACTGGTAGAGAGATCCATTGTTGACACTTGAGCCGCGCCAGATTCAAGGGCAACAATCAACGCGCCTAGATTACGGGACGTTTTAGCTTAAGCTCGACCCTGTGGCGTCATACTCCCCGCATTACGATACTGATGATGGGAATGCCATTTTGATAGCCCAGCATTTTTTAATATAGAATTGCTCACAAGACCTTTTGAAGCTCTATAGGGTATCCTCCACAGCAACATTGGTAGTACCAAACACAACATCTTCACAGACGCAATCATGTCCTCCAGAATCGCCTTCACGGTACATGGTCGAGTACAGGGTGTGGGCTTCCGGTGAGCAGAATGTCGGGCACTGCAGCAGAACATGACATAACTAAATCATTCAGTGATTTCACCCGGCGGAAAGCTACAAGCTATGGCTTGACAGGATTCGTCAAGAACACATCAGACGACAAGGTTCGGCTCCCCTTTTCCATGCATTTATTAGACAACTTGCTGACACATGGACAGGTAGCGGGCGAGGCCCAAGGCGATGCAGAAGCACTCAAGAAGCTCAAAGCCGATCTGAACGATGGGCCTAGATCTGCTCATGTGGTCAAGGTAGAAGTCAAGGATATCGAAGCTAAAAGTGGCGAGAATGGATTTGATGCATGATACAAATCCACAAATGGCACACTTACTGCTGCTCAAGTCGAAGATCGATTGATGCTATGGTCCGCCGTCAAATCGGATTGAGGCCTCACCGAGCAACACCGACATTGCTGAAGTGTATGCATTCTGCGATGTGGCTTTTGCCATCAATACTGCAGGAAGGAAGACAGGCAACCGTGATGTCGCAGACCGTCGACATGTGGAACATGCGCGAATAAATGGTTCGACTATTGATATCGAAGAGGTCATGGATAGAAATCAGAATTCTCAGCCTCGTGGCTGCCAGATAGAAATCCCGAATTGTCCCGACGAACTCGCTCACATTGACCACTTTAAGCCGCAGGTCACACTGCAACACATCGGTTTTCCACACCCTCGAGTAATAACGCTCAGCCTCTAGAACCCGATGTTCGCCGAGCAGTCTATGGCGACCTATCGAAGACACTGGGAATTTTCGACGTACGGGCTGGAATCCACATGACCTCAAGGACGTAACCACACTGAACGTGCATCATCCATGTGCTTGCTGTTGCTCGGCTGGAAGATGTGTGTCCAATTGCCCATAACTTCTAGATTACTGATTATCTCAGTCATGGCTGAGAAGACGTGGTGTGATGAGATGAACGTGTGTATGCAGTCTCGATTGGGAAAGAATAATCTGCAGAATTCAGCAAAGTGCAACTTCAAAGACTGCATATGAGTGAGTAAGCATACCGGGAAGGTTAGTGAGGCTGTACGCCGCTACGGGGATCACTGATCCGAATGCAACCAACAATCGCAGGTGCCTTGGTTGGCTAAAGGGCCCTGGGTGGCCCTTGAAAGACTATCCATCGGACCTTTTGCAGTCTAGTTTCCGCCTCATAACACACTCTATTCTCAGACGAGAATCCCTGGTTGACACTTCAGGCACGGCCAGAAATTGCCGCGTCTATGTACAAAGGACTTTCTCGGAATGCACATGGCCTGGTCGCCTGGTGTGCTCCACGCTCGCACCCGTTTGTGCCCTTTGAAAGAATGATATAAACAGGCAGCGAATCCCTCCGTATGCAGTGTTGCCTCGTCCTTTTGCTAACCAAAGACCCCATACAAGACTTGTGACATTATTCTATATCGACCTCACACATCACAATGACGATGACCGCGCCGACGACCTTACTTACCCACACCTTGACTGCTAACATCTCAAGAGCAGCCAGCAAGAGCCTGTATTCATCAATTGCGACGACTGGTCTCAGGGCCAGCTATACCAGCATCCGTGCTCCCAGCTGCTCATCCCGGCGGAACTTCTCAAGCACTCGCAAGACTCAACTAGAGTTCTTCCCTCCCCCGAAAGACACACACAACATCAAAACAACGTCAGTCCACTCACCCTCGCTGATATCTGCCTACTGACTGTCAACAGTCCAGCATCATGGCCTCATCCAACAGCCAGCGAGCAACAACTGAAACAGATCGAGGTTGCTCATCGAGAACCACGGGGCTTTTCGGATTGGGCCGCATACAACATGGTTCGTGTTCTTCGATGGGGCACAGACTTAGCAACAGGATACCGCCATGATCCCAACAAACCATACGTGATGAATGAAAGGAAATGGCTCATCAGATTTATTTTCCTGGAGACGGTTGCTGGTGTACCTGGGATGGTGGCGGGAATGCTCAGACACTACCGAAGCCTCCGAAGAATGAAAAGAGACAATGGATGGTAAGCAGACTTCGACACATAGGTGCGTGACGATTCGGAAAAGTTGACAAGCTTCATAGGATCGAGACCATGCTTGAAGATGCCTATAACGAGCGCATGCACCTTTTGACCTTTTTGACGATGGCAGAACCCGGTCGCTTCATGAAGCTCATGATCATGGGTGCACAGGGAGTTTTCGGCAATGGATTCTTCCTCGCCTATCTTCTCTCACCAAAGACCTGCCATCGGTTCGTCGGCTATCTGGAAGAAGAAGCAACGAAGACCTACAGCTACGCCATTGAAGATTTGGAGACGGGCAAACTACCTGCTTGGGAAAATCTTGAAGCACCTGACATTGCAGTCCGATACTGGAACATGCCAGATGGCAAACGTACTATGAGGGACCTTCTCTACTATATTCGAGCCGACGAAGCAAAACACCGAGAGATTCATCACACCCTGGGCAATCTCAACCAGGCTGAAGATCCAAATCCATTCGTCTCCGAATACAAAGACTCTTCAAAGCCACATCCGGGCAGAGGAATCGATCATATGAAAGCAAAGGGCTGGGAGAGGGAAGAAGTCATTTAAAGCATGCAATTCAGTGTGGATCATCGTCGTTATGAACCCTCGACATTGAGATAAGCATTGTCTTGAGGTGCAGTTCAGCATTTTGTGATATGGTCATGCTTTGATAGCGAGTGATGCCACTTGGAAATCCAAGTAAAAGGGACAGGGATGGCGTTGTGGCGACTTTCTCAGAGACTTGAATTGACAGACGGCCACTCGGAAGACTGCATCTGCTGCAAGGTCGGCTACACGAAGTACGAAACCCCTGGCTGTAAAACATCGGTCTTGTGGCACTTAGGAATCAAGCAAACATTCTCCTTTCCATATACAACGTCAATAAATACACTTCGCGAATTGTTTATCACGTCCAGGATGTACCGCGTCGGGTTGCATAGGATTGATGTCAGTCGGCATTGAAAAGGCTGAAACTTGGAGTTTTTAGTGGCCCGTGGCGCCCTTTTAAGCTTCGAGGCGCGTGGTTCCATGTTTAGTCTGGGTGGAGGACACGCCTGTAACTCGACGTTTAATCTCATCAAACACTTCACTGCCGAGTCGACGATTCCTTGCTTGTCCATACCTCGCCTAACATAATCTGTGATGTACCGTTCCTCTGCTTATTGAATGCATCTTCATCATCTATCGCATCATTCACATTGCACTACCAAACCGACCGAGCCTCATCATCACGCGTTCCTGAGCCTGTCTCTGCCTTGTGCAAATAGACGCTTATGAACAACACCAGATACGCCGCTCTGCCCATCGAGGGTCACCAGGCCACAGAGTCTAGTCCATCGAGTAGACCGCAGGCGAACGCCGGCTCTCTGGCATGACCTCTGCTTTCCGCCGCCCGTCGATGGTGGAAACCCAGAGCGACATCGATTTCCATCAATTACTTGTTCCGGCTACTACCAACAATGGGCCTCCTTCGCACCACTCCTCCTCCGGTTCATCTGGTCCCAGCAGCGACGCAGGCTCCTTTCTCATTCGGGAAAGCCTCTCAAGGAGCAATTCTGCCTTCTCCTTTTCTAGAGCATCCTTTAGCAGTCAACTTGCCAGTCTAACCTCGATCAACCTGCCCCAAGCCGAGACCATCGCTGCGACCGTCACTTCTCTACCTACTGCCCGCAAGGCCATCAAAGCCCTTTCAAATGCTGCAGAACAGATACAAACATGGATCAAGAAGGCGCTCAGAGTCTTGGAAAGTCTAGATGCCGAAGATGATGTCGAGTGGGCGGCCGCTGCGGGAAGGCTGGGGCTGGATGAGACGCATAATACGATAACCAGGTTCGAAAACCTGATCAATGTCTATGTCTTGTCAATCGAAAAACTACAGATGCGCCCTGATATTGGAGACGCTAAGACAGAAGAACTGCAGGCTGTTGTGGAGCAGATGGAGGTGACTCTGGATGGATGGGAAAATGTTCGGAGCGACTTGAGAAGCATTCACAAGCAGGTAGAACTCGCCATGGAGTGGGAGGAACTATGGGCCAAAGTGCTCGGGGACGTGGGCGCCGAAATGGACAGCCTCAGTCAACTGGTTTTCGAGATGGAAGAGAAACGCCACACAGCGTACCAGTCGGAGACCCAAGCAGGCCCGAGTCAGCATATTGATCTCAACGAGTTGGAAAACTTCATCGATGAGCCGTCACACAAAAAGACTACGCCCAATTCCCGTTTCAGCCTCCCCCCATTCGAATCGTCTCCACTAGGGTCGCCGATCATCGAAAATCCTGAGGGCGATTCGAACCTGTTGGCTCTTTTCGCGCGCATGCAACCTCTGCGAGCATCACTTGACTTCTTACCTATGAGATTGTCACAATTTCAGTCGCGGGCAGAAAACATCTTCCCCAACGCCTGTCAAGAGCTTGAAGACAAACGAGAGCGGCTGGAGAAGAACTGGACCGACCTTTCTAGAGAAGCTGAAAACCTCCGGCGCGAGCTCAGTGAGGATCGTTGGGTTATTGTCTTTCGCAATGCCGGACGACAGGCCCAAAAGATGTGCGAATCTGTGGAACGAAGTATCCTGAAAGTCCAGGAAGCGATTCAGGAGAACTATCAGTCAACGAACCCTGCCGCCTTAGGAAAGAGGATCGAAAGTTTCGAAGCAAAGAAAATGCACTATGCACCGGCAATCAACCGAGTCCTTGCAATTATCCAGAAAGGACTCAAAGATCGCTTGACTTTCAATGGAGAGATTCTCCGCCTACATAAAGATCTTTCATCGAGGATGCGAGATCTGACTGATGCCATGGAGGATCTCGAAACCCTTTTCGAGCCCTATGCGGCTCGACAAAACTCACACTTACGCGAATCCATCTCGAGCATAGTATCGGCCGATCGTTCTTTATCGAGCACAACCTGGGCAGGTACGCCAGGCAGCTCTCCGCCGTCGTCAGTCGATCTACCACCTCAACGATTAGATGGATCAATCCCTTCTTACGGCCTCAATGGGCTCACTAAACAGCGAATGAGGTCTGGAAGCAGGCCGCCTCCTCAAACCCTGGGTAACAAACGATCTTCAGTGCTCCCACAGACAAGACGCCCCACCACTCCGATGTCTCATGCGAGCGGCAGCTCCCTGAGAAGAGGAGTATCGCCTATGCCTGGTCCTCCGTCCGTGTATCGCCAAGGGGCGTACGCTCCTCCTGTCAAGACTGCACCACCCCGGCCTGGGCCAGCACCATTGGCAAATAAGCCAAGATGGTCAGCTGTCGTGAAGCCGAGTGAGACTCTAGCCCCTACGTACCGATCCGCCTCAACGACGCCGTCAACAGCACGAAGGTACACGCCACGTTCCATCTCGTCGAATACAGCATTGCCTTTGCGGAGCCCACTTGGCCGAGAAGCCTCGTCTTCACCATCGGCACCTATGGACGGTCGAGAAAATCGGCAATTCAGATCTTTTGCAGAACGAGTTGCTGATCCTTCGCCCGCACGATCAGGCGGATTGTTGGACCCGGTACCCTATCACAGGGGAAGAAACTCCACTACTCCGATGGCGGGAACAATAAGGTCGCCGTCTTCGCTTGCCGTGCACAGTCAGAGCAGGCCGACTATTTCCAGACCGCCGTCGTCATTGAGCAGACATTACGGGCGTACTCCTGGCGTACCCATGCGATCAGTCAGTCACGATCCTAGGATGGAGACTATCGAGAGCAGAAGAGAGAGTACTGTTCCCGAGATGGATGACTTTGACAAGTCCAGCGAAGTTGGAGAGGATCCAGCGACAGAACCAAACTCGAGCCCATTGTCGAGAAGAACCATTACTCGACCTAGCAGTGTTCTAGCGATGAGTGGAAAGGGAAGACGTGTGTCGTTACTGCCTGTGCCAGTTGGAAGTGGCAGGCAAAGTTCAATGGGAATGAGAATCTCTTGAGGTCGAACTTCCGGCAGGCCTGAGAAGTACTTGTGGTCTTTCTTTGTTTCAGGCACTGGAGAGCGTTTATCCATTGCGTCTATGTGAGAGCGTATTAGCGTGTTTGTGTGGTTTCTTATGTGACCCCAGTCAGTTATTGATAGCATGATTCTCTAATTGTGAATTTGTACACCCCAAATTACAGAGACGATGTCGCTGTTGATCTCGGTCTATTATCCCCGACATGCGGCTGTAGCCTCGCCTTACATCTAGGTGGCTTGTAAGAAGCTTTGGAGGAGTCGTGCTTAAATGAAATAAGAATTGCTTGACCCTGGCTAGGTCTCAGCATTGTGGCATATGAGCCTTCCTTTCCCCCAAAGTTATCCTTGAAGGTGTTTGTGAGTCACAACAAGCAGGGGGGGGGGGAGGCCCAAGGATCACATTATTGACTTGTATCTTGGTCACTCGTCGCCAGCACCGTATATCGGCGATAATGCCGATGAAAGGCATCTATCTCGGAGTGTGGACATTATTATTGGCAGCCAGAGGATATCCACTGGACAGGTGCATACGCACCCATGCCCAATACATAC
The DNA here is from genome assembly GCF_022695815.1 of Exophiala viscosa. Lineage (NCBI taxonomy): Eukaryota > Fungi > Ascomycota > Eurotiomycetes > Chaetothyriales > Herpotrichiellaceae > Exophiala > Exophiala viscosa. The sequence continues at coordinate 487,565 of NW_026944358.1, read as the reverse complement.
AACAAGGCAAAGCTTGCGAATGAGCCGAAGCCCTCTTCATAAACACCGGAATCCCCCTTGTGTGCCAGCCTCGGGCATCCACAGCAAACAATGTGACAGCACATAGAAGGCAAATTGTCATATTCTTTTCATCGCACTTACGACGCTGCTGAGCCGGAGAAGCGAAGTGTACATTCACTGCGACAATTGGGTCCATCGAGCGCATAAATATACACACACCACAATCATGGCATCTACAGCCGCCCACAAAGATCCAACATTCCGCAACTACGACTTAGGGTCCGCAAAGAACTATGCTAAAGGTCATCGACATCATCATCAACCAACATACCTCGACTGGAGGAAACTTGGACCTCCTCGTCGACATCGGTTGTGGACCCGGGACGGCAACACGTTCAGTGGCGCCGCACTTCCAACATGCCATCGGCGCGGATCCGGGGCAGAGCATGATCGAGACGGCGAGGAGTATCCCAAGCTCAACTGCGTCCGGCGAGCCCGTGACCTACGAGATCTGCAGCGCCAATGCACTGAGCAATTTATCAGCGCTGAAACAATATCCAGAGGGTGTTGATCTGATCACGGCGGCCACGGCGGCGCACTGGTTCGAGTACCCGGACTTCTATCGCGAGGCAGCCAAGATCCTCAAACCAGGTGGGAGCATCATCATATGGTGCACGAAGGGATACTACGTGGACGAGCGGACCACGCCGAATGCGAAGAAGTTACAGACGTTGTGGCAAGATTTCGAAAACGACGCCCTCGTGCCATACGAGCTGGAGGGAAACAAGATGACCAAGGAGTTGTTGGCGAGCTTGCCATTGCCTTGGAGTAGCTACGAGGGCCAGGATGTGGATTCCGAGACGAAGGAGTTGTTGAAGAGCTTTGACGAGAAGGATTATCGCAGGCTTGTGTTCAACGATGAGGGGCAGGTCAAGCCCGGTGAGGATTTTCTTTTGGCGAGACGAGTCACGCTTGCACAGTCGAAGCTTATGCTGGGGACGGTGAGTCCGGTGACCAGGTGGAGGGAGGCAAATAAGGAGAAGCTCGAGAAGGGGGAGATTGAAGATATTGTGGACAAGGTTATGAGGAGAACGAGGGAGTTGCTGGATGAGACGGAAGAAGGGAAAGGGCGGGATTGGATGGAGGGAGGGTCGGCGTTGGTGATTATGGTGATCAAGAAGAAGTGATCTGGTCTGATGTAGAGTCATAAGGCTCAACGAACTGTCTGTTAATGGAATAGATTATTACCTAGGTAGTCCAATCGACACCGCACTATCATTCAATGACATGACCTGTTGGGCTTCGCATACCTAGGTATGCTGACAAGGCTGAGAGATCGGAGGAAACAAGACCGCCAAGGCCGGTATCTTGGCAAGGAAAAGGTGAGGTCGAGGCTGCGCTTGCAGCAAAGTCGATGCTTTTTGCGGAAATATCAATGTACAAGAGAACAACAATCCACGCACACCCTCACACCTAACACAACGTCTATCGCACTCGCCGATATATCCCGACATTTCGTCGCATAAAATCCAACAGCAGTTCTTTCTACGACTGGCCGGCGCCATTGACCGCCCACCTGCGCCAAAATGAAGCTCGTAAGGTACGTGAACGTGGCTTGCTACAATTTACAGTGATGTTCAGGACGCCATTTTGCGCTGTTTACGTCGTGCTCTTGCGGTTGAGCTTTGCTAACGCGGGATTGATTTCCAGATTTCTGATGAAATGCGCCAATGAAACGGTCACAATCGAACTGAAAAACGGCACGATCGTGCACGGCACAATTACCTCAGTCTCACCACAGATGAATACGGCGCTGAGAGCGGTAAAAATGACGCCGAAGAACCGTACGAATCCTTCTGCGCCGGGCGAGACCGTCTCTCTTGACACAATCAACATCCGTGGCTCGACTATCAGATATTTCATCCTGCCGGACTCGTTACCGCTGGACACGCTGTTGATCGATGACCAGCCGAAGCCCAAGAACAAGGCGAGAAAGGAGGGGGAGAACCGTGGAGGACCACGAGGAGGAGGAGGCAGAGGTGGACCGAGAGGAAGAGGACGAGGTGGTGATGGACGTGGACGTGGACGGGGACGCGGTAGGGGTTTCTAGGGCTGTGGAGTTCTGCCTGGAAGCCTCACATTGGGGACATGCGTGTGCATCGAGACTTACAGCGACCGGAGCAATGGACCTGTCTGGACAAGGAGACATGCATTGCTGTCGCGGAGCATATGCCGTGGGCCATTTGTCGGCATTAGTCACGAAAATGCCTCGTCGATTCCGGTCCTGTGGCGTTAGTGGTGGGCGGGAAAAGTTTCATCAGGCGATTTGCTCGTGTCTTGAAGGTCAAACATCACGGATGATAAGGACTCACAGCGTGGTAGCTTGGGGAGTGCTGCGCTTCAAGAGTCGAAAATCCGCATGGAGGTCGTTTGGAGCAGAGCCACCTGGCATTGCACAGCGGACAGACCGCGGGTTACGCTGCGTTTAAGCCGCCGGAACTTATACCAACGCGAGGTATGTAGTCAACAGTGCTTAATGCTGTTTGTTTCTAACTCTACTTCCTTCAAAGCCTCCTCTGCCCCTGCATTGTCTGCAGAATGGTTACTAGCGCTCGTACGGACGAGCTCCGACCCGATATACTCTACAACTCTCCGAGCGGTGTACGGCCGCGAGGCCAAGACCTCACTCTGCGTCTCTATCGCCGTGATTGGCTCTGCTATGTGAAGGTTGAAGCAAAGCTAAGATGGCGTGAAATTGGCTTCATGTCAAGAAAAGCAAGTCGACGTTCATACGGACATACGACCAGCAAGGCTTGGTTCAGGAAGCGTGATATGTTACAAGCCAAGGCGAGCGGAAAGCACGAGGGGAGGGGGAAGGGAACACATGCGTCCCGCTCTCCTCGAACATGATACAGGAGAGTTATGCCAACATCTACAAACATCCATGTTTCCATTATGCGTCTTGGTTACTGAGTATCCAGACATGCAGCTCTGTCCATGCAGTGTTCTCCGCTCAGCTTCTACCACCTAATACTATGCTCCACATTTGCGCTTGTACTCTTCCAAGCTTTCGCTTCCACATACTGTCAAAGAGAAGAAGTATAACGGGTATCGTTCTCCGCCTGGAAACGAACGTCCCGCCAACTTCGCCTACCTCGCCAGCCAAGCGAATATACAAAGCAAATCTTCTGTAGCGAGCGAACACCTAGAAACACTCCGTCTGTGCTACCAAGGAGAATTATTGTCTTAGTGTACGAAAGAGCCCAAGACTCTGGGTCAGTAAGCTTACGTGCATACAAGACCGACCTGTCAGATTTAGAAACTCAGGTAAGCCTTCGAGTCGAGGGCGACGAGGAGGCGACCACACTAGCGGCCGCAGCATAAAGTGTGTTACCCCCAAAGTACGGAGTATACAGCAGTAAGACGCCAAAGTATATAAGAATGAGTCGTTGGACGCCTTACAATCGGGACTTCTCACTTACAGATAGGTATAAACACATGTTTGGAATATTGTAGACAAAAGGGCAACGACAAGCGTGCAAAATGTCGACCAAGATTCAAACAATACCAGGTCATGCTCTGCCTCCGGCGCCTCGGCATGCCATTACAACGCACATTCCATCGTGGCAGGCCGTACTGCGATTTCGAGACAGAGACCCCGAACTTATGAAGACTCTCCACGACATGTACCCACGCTTCATCCCGCATCGAGATATCAAGGAGGTCAGTGACCCCCGAAAGCCTAAGGCCAAGTCAAGCATGACCAGACCATTGAGCATGCATGACCAGTGACTGACCTCGCAAAATGCCTATAGCTCATGCAGAAAGTGATCGCATACACCAGCTCAAAAGAAGCGTGCCTTCTGTTTCCAGCCGCGGAAGCGGCGAAGGCATGCAAAGCTTTCGCAACGTCTCCCGCTCGTGGCGATGGGACGCTGAGCGACGACCAGATCACCATTCGCGCGTTCAACATTGCAGACGTGTACGTGTACGGCGTCTTCGTACCTCCCGCATCGATGCCTACCATCTCCGCATTCTGGACTCATGCTGGAGTTGGCATCTCCTCACGCCTCGCCGAGCATTGCCTCGCTCACATAGACACACTGCACGAGATCCAGCTAGACCTGCCACAGCCACGGCTACAAGACGCTTCATCTCATGTGCTTGTCAAGCGACGAATTGCAGAGCTGTTGAACCGCGCTCCGGCTGACCCGCAAAGAACGGCGAAGGTGTCTCCAGATGACGTGTACTTATTCCAGACGGGTATGTCAGCAATTTACTGGGTCCACAGGTACCTTTTGAGTAAACATAACTCTTCGTCTGTATTGTTCGGATTCGCATTTCACTCAACGATACATGTGTTAGGAGATTTTGGCCCAGGGGTAGAGTTCTTCGGCCACGGTACGGATGAAGATTTGAAAAAACTCGAACAATTTCTTGCGGCGCAAGCTGAAGAGGGCAAATCTGTTCAAGCGATATGGACGGAGTTCCCTTCGAATCCATTACTCGTCACCCCCGACCTGAAGGGATTGAGGAGGGTGGCAGACCAGTACGGGGCGCTTCTTATTGTGGATGACACGATTGGCAGCTTTTGCAATGTCGATGTGATGGGTGTTGCCGATGTTGTTTTGACGTCCTTGACAAAAAGCTTCAGTGGGTATGCGGACGTTATGGCTGCCAGTGCGGTGTTGAGTCCGTTGTCAGCGCGATACTCGGAGCTGAAACAGCTGTTCGAAACATCTTACCGGAATGACTTCTTTGCTGGAGATGCGGAGGCTCTAGAGAGAAACAGCAGGAATTACCTAGAAAGATCGGCGACCATGAACAACAATGCGGCAAGATTGGTCGAGTATCTCCAGGAAGGGGCTGAGAACCCGGCGAGCCCTGTCAAGCAAGTGTACTATCCGACGGTCGACGACACTTCGGAGAAGTATCGTGCTTTCATGAGAGCGCAGACCCCAGATTTTTCGCCTGGATATGGCTGCCTTTTCAGTGTCGAGTTCGACAATCAGGAGACAACGATCGCCTTCTACGACAACCTCAACGTCCATCAAGGGCCCCATCTCGGGGCGCATCTGACGCTGGCGCTCGCGTACACCATGGGGATATATGGGAAGGACCTGGAATGGGCTGCTCGGTATAACATGCGGCCGGAACAGATTCGGATCTCTGTCGGGTTGGAGGACACGCAGACTCTGCTGGCGGATTTCAAGATTGCCTTGAAAGCTGCGAAGAAATGTGCGGAAGCTGGTCAGTCGATCAATGGTGGATATGCAGCCGATGCAGCATAGAACAGCAGAGATACATAATATGATCTAGTGCCAGTCTCTAGAGTTCGTGGGATGGTCGCATTGATTTCATACTACGTTCCTCTCAGAAGTGTCGTTGCGGCTCCTGTACTGTGTTCTTGCTCGAGTGACATACCTTTCTGCCTTACCTTGTTGCCTGATTTAGATGCAAGTGAAGCACTTCCTCTTGACTCTTGATATTCTAAAGTCCTTGACTTTCTTCTCGAAATTGCCTTGATGGCCATCAGTAAGACTCACCTCGTCGAATTGCAATATTCACACTTGTGGTTTGGTTGGCGGGCCTTCCTTGGAGAGACGCTTGATAGATTAAAAGTCAGGGAGTCTCGTCTTCTCCGTGAATCTTCAATGAGCCGCTTATCTGTAGACCCTACAGATAGCAGGCGAGGGTTCTGTTAGGAAGGTATCAGCTATAACGTGCTGGCCGAACTTTTTGTCATTTTGCTCGACCTTGATCGGTATTTTTGGTTGTTGTGATTCAGCACCGCATTGTGGACTAGTGAAGGTGTGGCAGAATGTTGCTTGGCTGTGAAGATGTAGACTCCGCGGTGCATATCCCAAGTCCTCGAGCTCATCCCCACGCCTAAGACTCCAACGTCTGGACTACCTCGCTGCTGTGGTCAAGGGAAGGAAGGAGGTAGGTTCCGGCAGAAGAGATCAGGTGATTGAGGCAGCATGATTGAGCCCCTGCTGACATGTTGCCGCTGCTTTATCCGCCGCGACTTTGACACGCGACGCATTTGAGATCCCCAGACTCCGGAAATAGTGTGTTCTGACCCAACTTCGACCTGCTAATGTGGCTCCGCGACAAGAATGCGTAGGCCGTCATGACCGTCCTTTCCTTCTTTCGAGAGTTATACTCTCTCGATACGCTAGACACTCGCTTCACCACTTCCTCCTCGACCCCCTTGAAAACCGTGGACGGAAATAGTTCCAAGACGGTGGAAAGAGATGGCAAGGCAACACCTGCAGACACATCACCTCCGCGATGGCGTACGCCGGAGTTCTACATCTACTTGCTCGTCTTTTTGTTCTGTGTCCCGCAGATGTACTGGGCTGTAGTTCAGGTTTCGCAGCGTAAGACTCGACGCAGTGCCGGCCATTGGCAAAACCTGGGGTGATGTTAACAAGAGGTAGCCGATTCTCCAAGTTATTCGAAATACGAGCCCTTGCTGTCTCCTGGCTGGTTGTTTGGTAGAAAAGTGGTACGTTGAGAAACCTACGTGTCACACTCCATGGAGACTTATATAGGATATAGGACAATTCCGATGGCCAATATGCCAGCTTTCGAGATAATATCCCCGTGTTAGCAGTTCTTGTTATCGTCCATCCACTTCTCCGCCGAGCATACGAGCGGCTGTTCCCTTCATATACTGAGGTGTCGAATGGAAGTGCAAATCCAAAGGCGGGTGTCCAGAGTGCAAACCAGCGTCTACGATATCGTCTTGCTTTTGACTTCTGGTCTGCGCTGGTATACATTGCTGCTCTCAATGGTTCTTCGTTCTTGAAGATTATCCTGATCCTTTTCATCAACTTCAAGATCGGAACGACGCTGCCACGAAATGCGATTCCTACCACGACCTGGGTTTTCAACATCGTCATTTTGTTCGCGAATGAGCTTTGTCAGGGATATCGCTATTCGGCTATTGGCAACATTTTGTCTGTGCCTGCGGCGGCAGAATGGGGCAAGACATTGGACTCTTATGGCGGGTTGAATCCGCGATGGGAGGTCCTCTTCAAGATCACTATCCTGAGAATGATATCATTCAATTTCGATCATTACTGGGCCCTGGACAGATCAAGGGCTGGCAGTCCTATTGAGGTAAGTCTACGCTTGAACAGTACCATGGCCGCTGTCATTCAATGTGTTGCTAACAGTGTTAAGAAGAAGCAGCTCGACCCCTCAGCACTATCTGAAAGAGATCGAGTCGCTATGCCGGCCCCCGAATGGACATTTACATCATTCCGTGCCTACGTAGCATACATCCTATACCCACCTCTCTACTTGGCCGGGCCTATCGTGACATTCAACGACTACATCTCCCAATGTACGTATCAATCACCATCCATCTCGACCAGACGTACAACACTCTACGGCATTCGATTCCTTCTGACATTGTTCTGCATGGAATTCCTCCAGCACACCACATATGCTGTCGCAATATCAAAAGTGACGTCCGACTGGTCTGTTTATACGCCATTCCAGCTCAGCATGCTTGCTTACTTCAATCTTCACATCATCTGGTTGAAGCTGATGATCCCATGGCGTTTCTTCCGGCTGTGGGCGCTGGTGGACGGGATCGATCCTCCCGAGAATATGATCAGATGCATGAGCGACAATTACTCACCCTTTGGCTTCTGGCGGTCATGGCACCGGAGCTTCAACAGGTGGACTATTCGTTACATCTATATCCCCATGGGAGGTGGTCCTGGTGGTGGGCAGGGACGGGTACGAGGAATTCTCAATATGCTGGCTGTCTTTACGTTTGTCGCCATGTGGCATGATATCAACTTGCGATTGTTGATGTGGGGCTGGCTTGTCACGTTCTTTTTCGTGCCCGAAATCCTAGCGACTATGGCTTTCCCCAAGTCGAAGTGGAAGACGCGGCCGAATACTTACCGGGTTCTCTGTGGCATTGGTGGCGTTGGGAATGTTCTTATGATGATGGCGGCAAATCTTGTTGGGTTTGCGGTCGGGCTGGATGGGTTGATGGGACTTGTCCGTGGCATTATTGGAAGCTGGCAAGGTGCGGTGTTCATGCTGGCTGCTTGTAGTACTTTGTTTGTTGGGGTTCAAGTCATGTTTGAGCATCGTGAGGAGGAGAAAAGAAATGGTGTTAGGTTAAAGTGCTAAGAGTTGGCTACCTGTACCAACATGCATACCATACTGTAGTGCGTTGACAGTCGCATATGCAACAAAAGTCATTTCGAATATGCTCTTCGAGCCTGCACGTGAACTATCGGTCGAGAGAATTGACTGCCTAGTGCTGATTCGCTCGTATTGGGCGAGGTACGTCGTATGGAGCGGATTGGCATAGGTCAGAATTTGGTAATCAACAATATGAGTCGGATACATATAAGAGCCTTGAGCATAGGCTACAAGTATTGCATAGACCATGTAACTGGAGGACAACATGGCAACCGCTGTAAGTATAAATCCTTCAGACACTTCCTGAGTGAAATTGAAACTCGATGAATCGTCACCATGCGAGTCTGGAATAGAAATAGGACTGATCATGGTCGATACAGGAAACTCCGAGTAATGGGTTGCGGCCCGATCTTTGGAATGAAAAAGGCGAATTCCAGCGACCAACGACTCAATTTCGGAACTTCATCTCCAAAGAGCCTGGAGCACGCTTCCCTCCAAGTCGAGATAGGTAGGGTCGTCTATCACATATAACACCATGCCACAGGCGGGCGCTAAGCCTCTAGCAGATACCATCTGTATGTTTCATATGCTTGTCCATGGGGTGAGTTGCTTTTCCATCTCTCGAGGCTGTGAATCGTTGTTGATGTGGGATGCAGCCCACAGAGCCCTCATAGTGCGCAAGCTCAAGGGCCTGGAGTCGATCATCTCGGTCACATCGGTCCATTATGTGATGTCGTTGACCGACTCCTGGCGGTTCTGCACACCGGAAGACAACCTCCCTATGGATGACTGCACGCCAGACCCGCTTCATCCCGAGTTCAAGAGGCTCAAGCAATTGTATCTGCACGCCAACCCAGATTACCAGGGCCGCTTCTCAGTTCCAGTTCTGTGGGACAAGAAACTCGAGACTATCGTCAGCAACGAAAGCAGCGAGATTATTCGCATGTTATACACCGAGTTCGATGAGTTTTTGCCCCAAGACAAACGTGCCGTCGACTTGTACCCGGAACACTTGAGGAATAAGATCGACGAGGTAAATGAGTGGACGTATGACAATGTCAACAATGGCGTCTAGTAAGAAGCCACCCTTTCCTGCTCTTACCGTGGTCTTGACTGACTCAGCACAACAGTAAATGTGGCATCGCGAAAACGCAGTCGGCATATCATGATGCAGTAACTAACCTTTTCACTCATCTCAGATACGTCGAAGCTCACCTGGAAGGCCAGAGTGGTCCCTACTACTTTGGCTCGACCATCACTGAAGCCGATATCCGACTATACGTGACGATCGTCCGATTCGACCCGGTGTATGTCTCGCTCTTCAAGACGAACAGAGGTATGATTCGTTTTGACTACCCACATATCCACGGATGGCTCCTCAATTTGTACTGGAATGTGAAAGCCTTCAGCGACACCACCAGCTTTGAGCATATCAAGAACCATTATTTCATGAGTCTGACTATGTTGAATCCGAATGGGATTGTGCCGGATGGGCCTGTGCCGGATATCTTGCCATTGGAAGATTTGTGGTAGACAATGCGTACTGGTGATGTTGAGCAGCGTTGATCAGTATGACATTTGTGATTCGAAAGTCTCAACCTTTATGTGCACTGGGAGCAACATGTATATATGTCTGGGGAATAGCTAGGAGTGGAAAAGGTTTGCGGAGATGGAAATGGAAGCCGCAGACCTCGGGGAGACTCCTAATGAACAATGACGTCAAGTGACAGTGAAATGAGATACAATGCTCGAAATGACGACTGGGTGATCATCTCGCGTGCTTCTGCATGACTCTCGAGACTTTCCCGTCTTCACGACTGGTCTTCTCTCTAAACAGACCCTGCCTAAGACAAATACAGCTCTCCTATCCCTATCGGTCTGCACACCTTTGTCGGCCTCATCTTCGAGCAAGAATTCCCTTGACAGCTCCAACCCTCAACATGTCACCTTCAACACTCCTCCGGTTCTCACGCAATGTGAACCTCACTCGCACAGTCCTCAGAACTCAAGTCAGGATTCAATCCAACGTCCGACCACTCTCGACTTCCCCTTATCGTTTTGCCTCCCGCGAAGACCCCGAAGAAAACAAACATCCGCAACGAGAAACGCAGCTGGATCGCGAGAAGATGAATCCCGAGGCAAACGAGTACGCAAAGTCAAGCTCAGATGATAGTGCGGCGAAGAACGAGGACGCTGCTTTCGATCCTGACATTACCGATCCAGAAGAGGCAAGAAAGAAGGCAGGCGAAGGCAACGACGTCAACCCGCTAGATTCTAGTCCAGCAAATCCTGATATCAGCTCAGGGACAGCAGAAGAGCAGGGAGGCTCGAAGAAGAAGGTGTCGGAAGGCGGCGGTGGCAGGTAATATAGTGGTGATCCTTGGAAGACATGGCTGAAGCGTCTCAACCATGTTACGTCATCAAGCCATTCAGCGTCGAAACACGAAGTCAGGTCATCCACGGAAGTGATGGGACTGTACATACAAGAGCCAACGGAGAGTCAAAGCAGTCTTGCAGCGAATATCAAGGGTATCAATGTTGCAGTTCGTCATCTCCACATCCATCATCCTGACTCAAGATGGCTCCTTCCATTCTTTAGCCCCAAGCTGGAGGATGTCCTTTTGACCCAAAATCCAGACCTTTTCTTTAATCTCGCCTTTTTCAACCTTGATCGCCGCTGAGATAGCAGCTTTTGCAATTGCGTCTGCGTCCTGGGCCCAGGAGTCTCTCATCGAGCTATGTACGCGGCCGAATGCGGATGCCATAAATCGTGCGAAAGCTTCCGCTGGACGGCTTTCTTGCCTGTCTCCGAGGATCAATCCCGGACGCAGGATAATTGTGTGGTCGAACCCAAGCTCTTTGACGTGCTCCTCGATCTGGCCTTTCATCTTCGGGTAGGCAAAGTACGCATTCGGGTCTGCTCCGCCGCCAGAGATCAGAACATAAGTCTTGGTCCCTGCTTCTTTAGCCGCTTTGGCGAGCTCAATGTTCAGGTCATGTTCGAGTTTGTATTGCTTGTCAAATCCACCTGCGGCAGCACGGGTGGTTGCCAGAGCGCAGAACAGGACGGAGGGAGTGGGAGAGAGCGAGGAGACCTGAGAGACCCATTTCGACGTATCTTGCTCCACGATTTCTTTGACCGGAACACGGGCGTCGGTTGCAGCTGGAGGGGAGCGTCGCGCGATAATGTCAACGTTGGAGAATTGAGATGTGCCAGCTCGCAGCGTTGATAGGATGTGGGATCCCTACGGGTCATCAGATAGTCAACGAGCATGAATACGAGGCGCTTACCACAAGCCCTGTAGAGCCAAGAATAAGTGCTGTAGCCATCCCGCGCTGAATGAGATTTTGGTAAAGTCAATCGGCCAGAGAGAACGTAGTCGACAATAATTAGTCTCTTGGTATGATACAAAATGTACCTCGAATCGCTACTGCCACAGAGTCATCACATCACAGAAACTCTTTACGGAAAACACATGTACAAGTACCTATCGATTGATGCCGCGTGCTCCCGGGGCCTGCTTGGCTGTTTTGAAACTCGCGCAGCCTCGGTGGACCGCGGAGTTCTTCAGCCTCGTTCAGCCTCGACCCGCATCCGATCTTCTCCAATTCTCAATACTGCTAGCGTCGATCACGCAATTTTTTTGGTTGACGGCAACACTCTGTCGGCGCAGAGCCGGCCCAGAACACAGCAAAATGGAGTGGCTAGCCGGCGAGATCGGCCTTCTGGGGGTCATGGACCTAAATAAATTATTTCTGGACGAGATTTCTTCGTCCTCATACCCTTCGCGTCGTCCTTACACGTCGCCACGAGAACATCCCAGCTATACGCAAATACAGCACTGGGACCTCAGACAAGAATGGCTCCTTCACAAAGCCCGCCTTTCGGCCAATTGCTGCCTCTGTCCTCAGTCGCTGGCCCTACCTACGTGACGGCTCAGACTCTCGTTCAGCAGGTAGCCTACACCCTGTCTGACAAGATCTTCTCCTACTCTCCCGAGTCCTTCGATCTCGATGTCGCTGCGAAAGCATGGGCGGAGTCACAAGAGCAAAATGCCAACGGGTACTCTACTGCGGTCCAGTCTATGCAGATCAGAAACGGTGCGGGAGCAATTGCTCTTGGTTACATGTTTTCCAAAGACTTTGACCTGAAGAAGAGGCACATTCCTCAAGGACTGCTTGCTCCGTCTTCTGCTCTGACTTTCCTCAAGCCGGTCCTGGATCAGCTGTCGCTCCTCTACTCCGTCAGCAACCCATTCGTCGCTCACATCGCGGCCTTGGACTACGAAGGCAAGAAGGATGGCGGCTTGGTGGTGGACTACGCAGCAGCATTGTCGACCGCTGAGGACCTCGGTTTGGGCCTGGTCTCGTCCCTGTCCGCACACGAGGTGCAACACATGTCCCTCTTTGCCACTCTGCTCGCCCAGGACCTCCCCGCGCTACATGTCTACGATGGTCTGAGAATAGCCAGAGATACTACACGAGTCATTGATGTACTTGACAATTCAGGTCTTGGAGCTGCATATCAATCTGTGCTCAAGTCGCTGTCTGACGAGGACCGAAAACATTTGAGCGCTGAGGGCAAGGCTCTGAAGACCCTTCGGGCCGTCAATGAAGAGCTTGGAACCGACTACAAGCCATTCGAGTACTCTGGTCATGAAGAGGCTGAAGTTGTCCTCGTGACTTTCGGTTCTGTGGAGTCTTCGTTGGCAGCTCAAGCGGCCACCGCCCTGGCTCAATCCGGTAGCAGGGTTGGAGCTATCAATGTGAGATTGTATCGACCTTTCGCGGATGAACAGTTCCTAAGACTGCTTCCACACGGTGTCAAAGTCATTGGAGTCTTGGGACAGGTCGTCGATGCTCAGGCTATGCAGGAAGCTGGTGTTCATTCTCAGCTCTACGAGGACGTTCTGGCTACAGTAGCATACGGCATCGCAGCGCACAGCACACCCGAGGTCCGCGAGCTGAAATATGCTCGTGCTGAACGATGGGTTCCTTCGTCAATCTCAGCCCTCTTCCAGTCGCTCCTTGGTAAGACTGCCGACGATCAAGGCATCACCACTTTCCTGGATGAGTCAGTGCAGCAATACACTTTCTGGAATGTCGATGACGCGCCTTCGACCTCGGCAGCGACCTACCTCGCCCAGGCTTTAGCTAAAGATTCTGCACAGAATGTCACTGTCAACACCACTCACGACAACCTCAAGCAGGGTGGTGTGCACAGAATCGATATCCGGAAGTCTCCTAAGAGCGTAGATGCACCATATCCTGTCAGCTCAGCGAACACTGCTGTTGTTACAGATGTGAAGCTTCTGGACAAGATTGACGTGCTCAAGTCTGTTCAACAAGGTGGAAACCTCATCGTCTTGCTACCCGGCGTAAAAGACGAAGACGTCGAGAAGAAACTACCGGCAGCTTTCAAGAAAGCTGTTGCCGAGAATGGAGCCGCCTTGTATTTGATCGATCCCGAGAAAACGGCAGTCGAAACCGAAGATTCCGATCTCGCGTCTTTGATTCTGCAGACCGCCTTTCTCCGTATCGCCCTTGGCAAATCCGAGGAGATCGGTCTGCAAAAGCTTGCCAATGCCAACAGTGATATTAAGACTTTGGAGCAAGTTGCAGCCGATTTGGAAAAGACGCTGCGTAAGATTGAGGTTCCGAAAGATTGGGCTGAGCTGGAAGTAGAAGAAACCAAGGTGCACCTGCCTTCGGACGTCTCTGCAAACAGCTTCGCATCCTTTGACAAGACTGAAGAAGAACCACCATCCCTCCTGCGCAGCTGGCAGAAGGCCGCCAAGGGTCTCCTGTTCAAGGAGGCTTTTAACACTGAAAGTGCTCTCCGACCCGATCTGCCGGCCAAGACCTTTACTGTTCATGTGAAGGAGAATCGCCGCCTGACGCCACTGACCTACGACCGAAACATCTTCCATATCGAATTCGACCTTGGCACGTCAGGTCTCAAATATGACATCGGCGAAGCCCTCGGCATCCACGCGGAAAATGACCATGACCAAGTCGTGGAATTTATCAAGTGGTATGGGCTCAACGCTGATGACGTGGTCGAAGTCCAAGCCAGGGACGATTCATCTGTGTTTGAGAACCGCACCATCTACCAATCATTGATTCAGAATGTCGACATTTTTGGAAGACCACCAAAGAAATTCTACGAAGCGCTGGCAGAATTCGCCGATGACGAGAAGGAGAAGCAGAACCTTCTGACTCTGGCTGGACCAGAAGGTTTCAAGGAGTTCACGAGACGTGCCGAAGTCGATACTGTCACGTACGCCGATGTCCTCCTGGAGTTCCCGTCTGCGCATCCTTCTTTCCACGATATAGTGCGCATTGTTGCCCCTATGAAGCGTCGGGAATACTCCATCGCTTCATGCCAAGCTGTCACACCGACATCGGTGGCACTTATGATCGTTGTTGTGAACTGGGTTGATCCCAAGGGACGCGACCGCTTTGGCCAGGCCACCAAGTACTTGGGCCACCTGAAAGTGGGCTCCCCAGTGACTGTCAGTGTCAAGCCGTCGGTCATGAAGCTGCCTCCTAAGTCGACGCAGCCCATCATCATGGCCGGTCTCGGTACTGGTCTTGCTCCGTTCAGAGCCTTCGTCCAACACCGAGCCATGGAGAAGGCTCAGGGCAAGGAGATTGGAGCTGTGCTTTTGTATATGGGATCTCGACACCAGCGTGAAGAGTACTGCTATGGTGAGGAATGGGAAGCATATCAGGCTGCCGGCGTCATCACCCTCCTTGGACGAGCTTTCAGTCGAGATCAACCCCAGAAGATTTATATTCAGGACAAAATGCGCCAAACGATCGACGACATTGTCAAGGCCTACATCAAGGAAGACGGTGCTTTCTACCTTTGCGGTCCTACGTGGCCTGTTCCTGATGTCACCAACGTCCTCGAAGAAGCCATTTCTCGAGAGGCAAAGGCGAGTGGTGCTAAGAAGGTGGATCCCAGCAGAGAGATTATGAAGTTGAAGGACGAAGGTCGATATGTGCTTGAAGTCTACTAGACCTTGCCCGAAAAGTTACATAACAAATGAGCTTGCATATACTAGAACATGAATGTCTTTCAACCTACTACTCTGGACGTCCTATTATCTTCTGCAGGAAGTGTCGTCTGCTAGTTGACCTTTGGAGTAGCATTCGCCCACGTGACCATACTTCCTTGTTGATGTCGCCATCGTACATGTGCGACTATATTTGCCTTTTGTTTATCTACCAGGTATCGAAGCTCTTCCTAGCTTTGCCGATCTAACTTTAAGGCCCCTCTCCACCATGGACGGCTCCGCAAATGCAACCCTGGGGGCCTTTCATGTCCTACCGCTTGATGAAGAACCGGCTGCTTGTGGAAGGTAGCTGTCATACGACCACAGCGACCAATAAACATGTCTGCGTCTCACAGATAAGTTAAGCTACACATCAAGCTCACGCAACCTCGCAGTCATCCCATCCGCAAGCTTTCCGTGCCGGCCATGGCACGCCATAGAGAGCTTGTCGTGCCTGACACTAGCTTGGATGGTTGTGTGAGTACCACTTGTGTATGTGCACAAAGGTAGGTAGCGTCCTGCAGCAAGAGGTGCTCGACAAGGTTTATAAATCAGGCGGGATTGCAACCTCAAGATATAAGCTGCTTGCTTGTCATTCTGACACCTCAGACATAGACGGCCAACTTGCACAAGTCTTCTTATTGTTACGATGAAGCGTTTCGGCGTCTTTGCAACCGCTGTAGCTGCCTTGGCTGGTTTGACTACAGCTCAAGTCGGCCCTCTGTCAACCGACGGACGTCCGACAACTTACTATCCTCAGAATTTCACTCAGCTGATTGACCACTACCCGCACAGCCCTCGCTATGCTCCCAATGATGTTAATGGCACTTTCACCCAAAGGTAAACTCATATATGTCACCTTCATGTGCAGCATGGGCACAATTATAACTGATTATTGGTGCCAGGTATTTCATCGACAACACCTATTATGAACCCGGTGGACCCATATTTCTGTACATTGGAGGCGAGACTTCCGGCGAGTCCCGCTTTTCCAATCTTCAGACAGGAATCATCCAGATCCTGATGAACGCCACCAATGGCCTTGGTATCATCCTGGAAAACAGATACTACGGAGAGAGCTGGCCATACGAGAACTCAAGCACAGACAATCTACGATATCTGACGACTGAACAGACAATTGCCGACAACGCCTACTTTGCCCAAAATGTCGTCTTGCCGGCTAATATTACCAATGGAGCTAATCTTTCTGCACCCGGGACGCCGTGGATTTTGTACGGCGGCAGTCTTGCGGGAGCACAGACGGCGTTCTCACTTGTTGAGTACTCGGGACTGCTTTGGGGTGGGATTGCCGCATCTGGTGTCATACATGCCGTTCATGGGTATCCCGAGTGGTACAACCCAATCCAGAAGAACGGCCCTTCAGATTGCATTACTAGGATCAACAATATCGTTGACAAGATGGACTCTTTGATCCGAGCAAACAATGCTCAGGCTATTCAGCAGCTGAAGGAGATTTTTGGGCTTGGTTCATTGAGCAGTCTGGCAGACTTTGCCATGACGGTATGCCATGTCTATCTAAAAATCTCTCAACACCATGCTAACGTTTCTGCCGCTACAGATCGCGTTTCCATTAGGAGGGCCGGACAACTATCCCTGGATATTTTTGCCCCTCCCTCTGCTGGTGCCTTTGCTAATGTTCCTATAGAACTAAGTACGTTATCCCGGACAGCCAGAGCGAGATGGAATGAGTTTTTGGGCTTTGACCCACCCACCTTGATGGGACGCTTTTCTGACGGATCATAGTACATGGCAAGAACTCAACTGGTATCCAGTCTACGATGCCCCAGACTTCTTCGACTTCTGCAACAACATTACAGACCTGAACGCCCCTGCGAATATTACGGCTGTGGACACCCAGTTATCGAATTACACCAACGGATCCGCTTGGACGGGTCTGGGCGCGTACGCAAACTATGTAAAGAACGGTAAATTAGGCCCCTCGTCTCTCCTCCGTCTGTAAGATTACACATTCTGACGACGTACAGTGATTGTCTCGACTTGTCCAAGTGAAGATCTGATCGACACAACTACATGTTTCTCAACTCAGAATGAGACATACTGGGCTGATGTTACGAACTCAGCGTTACGGTCGTACACCTACAGCACTTGCATCGAGCAAGGCGCCTACCAGCTTCCGCAGCCCTACGGCACCCCGTCCCTTCTATCCCGCGCAATCGATCTCAATTATACCCAGCAGTGGTGTACGTGGGCTTTTAGCCAATATGCGAGCTCGCCTCAGGCTGTTCCTTCGCCTTCTGGACCCAATTTAACATGGTACAAGTAAGTAATTCTTTCTCCAAAGGATCATGTCATTGGGATCTAACGATATCCAGCAAATACGGGGACTTCAACCTGAGCGCTCCAAGGCTAGCGCTCATCGACGGCGGCAGCGATGTCTGGAGGGACGTCTGCTATCATGGGCATAACGCCAGTACCCGGTACGGTGAGCAGCAGATGCTTATCACTGGCGGAGGCCATCATTGGGACAGGTAAGCATCCCTCTTCCAAGACACGGTGCCATTGGGCACAAGTCTTTCGACATATTCCCGGTTTCTCCAGTGCAGCTTTCTGACTATTCGAAGCTACGGAATATTGAATCTCACTCTTGAGCCCGACTTCATCAGGGCAGCCCATCAATGGGAGATCAGGCACGTCTTGACATGGATGCAAGAGTGGAACCAAACTCAAAGCAGCAAGAGGAAGAGAGATGAGCTATAGAGTCCAAATGGGGAGTCGATGTCGAAGATGGTGGTGAAGTGGTAATGGTAATGTCAAACCTTACGATGGGCAATGCAAGGGCCAGTATCAGATGTGGACTTTGAATTAATGCCTATGCACATACCTGTGGATGAACAGCGGAGACGATGCTCGAGGTCTGCAAGTGCTCATCACGTGATGATAGAGGATCAAGCACTTCATCATTCTCGGTGTGCTATCTTCAAGTGGCTTCAGGTGACTTCTGGTACACAAACAAGTCGCTGGAGACACGCAAAATCCCTGAGTGCGGGTATGAACGTGGGCTGACTGTAGGTGACTGGATACCTGTCCATGATCAACATGACATGATCTGGCATTGCTCCTTCCTTGCAGCCCTAAGAATTCATAATACACCTACTACCCACCGCAAGAGTATGTGGTTCCTCGTCTCATGTGGCATGGCGCGCTGGACTGTCTCGTACTGTTCAGGCTGGTCTAAGAGATTCCTTCCAACCCTCTTCCCAGCCTTCGTATCGTGCAATGCGGTCAGCATGTGGTTGCGCCAAAGCCCATGTCTTTATCACCTTGTTGACCTCTTTAGCTCCTTCTGGGCCTGGCGGAGCAGTGCTCCGTCCCAGTAATCTCCACCATAGCCCATGTACTCGATTAACGCCTTTTGGTTCTCCCAGTCCAGTCGTTCTCCCAAGTCGAGCGGGTGATTGTATGGAGGGTCACGGAGGCGAGGGCGCACACGTTCCAACAGCATATCCACGTTACTGTTGCCGGATTTGTAGGTCCTGGAAGATGGTTAGTCTGGCATGGTGATGTCGTGCAATGCGACTTACTTCGTCTCGCGGAATTCGGGCACCACAGGTTGTGCGATGTCCCATGCTCGAGTGTCGTTGAGTATGCTCAAGAAAGACTCGATTGATGTTTCCCATTTGGCCAGTTCCTCAGGTGAGCTCGGTTCTGGGCAGGTCTTGAACCAAGCTACGAAGTCGTAGATGTACTTCTGCAGACGGACTGCGTCTAGGGGTGTCTGGAGATTGTTGTAGCGAGATGCATCAGAGCGAGAGTGATCGAAGTCTGGTGGCGCCATGACGAACAGGTAAACGACCCATTCCTTGCAAGAAGCTGTCGTAGGAAGGCTTATGGAGTAGAAACCCGAGGTTGCAAAGCCCCCAACCTGTTTATGAAGGAGGAATCAGAGATGAAAATGCTTGAAACGCATTGTTTTTGGAAGGCAAGTTCGCATTCACTCATCATGTCACTCCTGTAAGTGTTACTGCCTCGGTATAATAGTGACACTGAGAAAGTCTTTCTTCGCCTGACTTAGCTATGAATCACTGAGATCAAACACCTTTGATGTGAAGATACGTCGAATTGGTTCGCGAGGCGGGTCCCTTCTAACTTCCCGACTCGAATACCTATTTCGCTTGCACCAACTCTCTCCGGATATCGAGCAAGGTGGCAGCCAAGCGCCAAGCTCAGCCGCTATAGTCGTGGATTGACTGACTCGGCATTACAGACTTTCGTCATGACTCGTAAGGCAATCTCTGTCGCAGAGCCTGCATGTACTAACAGCGAATGTAGCCCTAGATGAGCCCGTCGGCCTTCTTGGTGAGCAGCTGCATGTATATTTGGCCAGGATATAACTGACCTAGTTTAGATCTCATCGACTGGGACAACTGTACGTTCGTGGCCGATGCTGTCGTGGCCGATGCTGTCGTGGCCGATGCTGTCGTGGCCGATGCTGTCGTGGCCGATGCTGTCGTGGCCGATGCTGTCATGGCCCATCAACTGACAATGTCATTAGTCGTTATCAGAGACACCCTCCCAGCCCCGGCCACCGTTCGCTCCGTGGCGGACGATCCCCGTGACCTGGAATTTGACGATGGAAAAGTTAGCTGCCAGCAAGTGTGCTAGGGAAGACTCCGCCTTCGCCACCCAAGCGCAAGCGTGCACCATGTATCTGGAGTCATTGGTGTCCCATCTGCGCCATGTACGCCGAGACCCCCTTGCCGGGGAGCTCTCAATGCACTAACCCGGTCAACAGCATGTTATACCTGAACAAGAGAATTCAAACTCTTGTGGACCTTGCGTACGTGCCAATGCGCGGTCCTTAGCTGCAGTTCCGACCATGACAGGCACCATCTGACGACCAGCTTGCTCTGCCGGTATGGGCCATAAGAATTTCGATGAGGCGGAGATAAACTTTTCTGGGCGGCTCACGATACGAGAGTGGTCCTAGTCGACCACGATGCTTTGAGGTGTCTCTCTACGTCAAACGAGATGAGTGACGAGCACGTTTAGGATGATTTGGAGGGCATCAAAGTCTTCTGTGATGAGAGGGCACGAAGGGCTTTGACAGAAAAAACATGGAAGGTTTGGTGGTTTTGGTTAAAAGCGCCGAGATCGACGGCTAGAGCTTGATCCTTGTTACCACAGTAGCCAGCGATTGGTGTACGCCCTTGGCATACCTAGGTAGATAATGAGGGCTTGATAACGAATATCATGAAACTTCCTGCCGTCCTCAAAAGTACGAATAATACATCCTAAAACAGCAACAAAACCTCATCTTTACTCGCACTCGACTTGAGATAATATGTCCCAACCAGTCTTCGTCGAATCTGGTGGGATTGATCTTTCATTGACTGATTGACATCCGGAAGGAAAACGGTCAAAACGCCGAAAACTCTGGTTCACACTATCAATGCCGGCAACTTCAAGGTTTGGATCAATTTTCAGGTCGACACTCTTCATGTTCCTCACCTCCTTGGGTGCCCTTCTCGGGTACTGGATGATCCTGAAGCACACCTCTCTTGTTGCAGCGTTCGCGCCGACTCTATCAAATGCTCAATCACCATTCATCAAACCCCCCGTGGCGTTGAACCCGAACCATACAAATATCATTGCGAGCGATGTTATTACACTCTTCTACAACGGCACGGGGCCAGTGCCTGACTATGACGAGACATCGCCAATCCCGCCACCGATCACGCCGTTCACCGAGTCGCAAATCGAGGACTCACTTTCGAGCGAGCTACTGGCCATCAATAACACGTCCTTCTACCCAGACAACTGCTCCAAATGCCTGGCTGCAACTCAATTGCTGCATGTGGCAGCTATCAGCCAATCAGTGTCGGTCTTCACGAATGTACTGATCAAAGCATGCAATGTATTGCCTCTCATCAAATCCAACATCCGAGCATCTTCGTGCGAGTCCGAATTTAGCGGTGTCGCTTCCTTCGGACCATACCTTGCACAGATGTTCGCGAAGATGAGCCTTACAACTGGTGACATGTACACTGTGTGCTCAATACAGTATCCCCTTTGCGAAGCGCTGCCGCCTATGCTGATTGACGAGAGTCTTTACTTCGACCCGAAGCCAGAGACAGCCGAGATTGCACCTGAGCCTTCCGGCGAGACCTTCGATGTACTTCATCTCTCGGACTGGCATCTGGACCCTCGTTATGACATCGGATCGGAGGCAAACTGTACGGGCTATCTTTGTTGTCGCCCTTACTCCCAGAATGACAACCTGTTGACGTATCGGAGTAATGCTTCTCAACCTGCATCACGATTCGGATCTTTCTTCTGCGATTCACCAGCAGATCTGGCGCTTTCGGCGTTCAGCGATATGCCCGACTTCGTTGACATGGACGAGCTTGCCTTCACTATTTTCACCGGAGATATTGTGTCGCACGACGCTGAAGACGTGCTCTCCCAGGCTTATGTCGCCTACGAGGAAGAAATGACCTATCTAGTTTTCAAGAAGATGCTTGGAAAGACGCCCGTATATGCCGCACTCGGCAATCATGATTCACTCCCAACTGGCTACAATTTGCCGCATTCAATGGATATTGACCCAAGCAACTCTAGCAGCAACATCCATCAATGGAACTACGATCTCGTATCGTCGTTGTGGTCGAGGCACTCCTGGCTCAATGACTCGGAGGCAGAGTTCGCCAAAACTCATTATGGTGCATACGCCACGACTACTGCCCAGGGACTCCGTGTCATCTCTCTGAACTCGGACTTCTGGTATAAAGCTAACATCTTCAATTATGTCAACGTCTCGAATCCAGATCCTTCCGGGATCCTGAAATGGCTTGCCGATGAGCTCTCAGCGTGCGAGAGAAGAGGTCAGCGAGCCTGGATCATCGCGCATGTCCTCTCCGGTTATGATGGCAGTGCGCCCTTGCCAAATCCGACTGCGTTATTCTACTCAATTGTACGGCGTTTTTCGCCTGCAACGATTGCTGCCATTTTCTTTGGGTGAGCATTGCCCAAACCATATGTGCTTGCGCAATAGTGACTAATGTGCACCCAGGCACACGCATCAGGATCAGCTGCAAATCTTCTACGATTTCCTGCCTTCCTCTCTACAAACAGGCTCCGATACCGGTAAGCCTTCTACGCTGAGGGACACCACGTTAGTCGACTTCGACAGCCCTTTGCAGGTCTCGTATATCGGACCTTCGATCACTCCCTTGACAGGCCTCAATTCCGGCTACCGCGTCTACCAGGTTGATGCAAAAACCTTCTCTGTCATGGGGGCTCAGACATACATTGCCAACATTTCAAACAGTCTGGCCTGGAAGAAACCCGTCTGGGAGTTTGAGTACGACACTCGAAAAGAGTACGCCAATGAAGTTGATGGAGGCGAAGCCGGAGTAGACTCCAATGCCGTTGCAGGAAGGGGCGTGCCTTGGCCGTCGACGTCGCCCTTGAATGCAACGTTCTGGCACCGCGTGACGGAGAA
Organism: Exophiala viscosa; assembly: GCF_022695815.1. Taxonomy (NCBI): domain Eukaryota; kingdom Fungi; phylum Ascomycota; class Eurotiomycetes; order Chaetothyriales; family Herpotrichiellaceae; genus Exophiala; species Exophiala viscosa. The sequence goes on along the minus strand of NW_026944358.1, from coordinate 464,846 downwards.
GATGCTGACCCAGTCGAGCACGGCTTTTGACCAGGAATATGCTTCGCCCTCTTTGCTCGATCTGTACAATACGTACGAGTCAAAATCGAGCTCAGCCAAGACCAGGCGTGGTGCGGGAGACATTAGTCCCGTACAAAAGGTCTGTTTCATTCGTGCTGGAAGTTGGGCATTGGGTACTCAGTGTAACAAAGGACTTGGGAATGATGCGAGAGGAGAGCGTGAGAGAGCGTTCGGGATGGTATAGGCATATTGATGAGGAGAATGAGGAAGGGCATGAACAAGGACGGAGCAAGGTTAATTGAAAGCATAGTTGTGAGTAAGGTATTCTGACCTACCTAGATGTACAATAATAAACCCCGGTAAAGCCAATTTTGAGGCCTGGAGTGTGCCTAGAAACCCCTGTACTTGGCCTAGTGAGCCTAGTGAGCCTAAACCGCTTATCGTGAGTTCCGCCTCAGCGCCAAGACCGAAGCCCAAGATGAAAACGTTCATCGTCAACAACCTTCCGCCTCTTCGTCAACACATTTCCTTTTCTCGAACTGTATCGATGTCAGACCACTTCGAGCCTCGCAGTCATGTCAGGCCTAGTTCTCATGTCTTTCCCAAAAGTCCCTTCGGCGTTGTGAGTTTGGTCAGAAAGCAAATGACGCCACCGACAAGACACATGACACCAGACAGGATTGAGAGTTGAAGATACCCTCCAGATGTTCTGATCAAAATTCCATTCACTGGTGGCCCGATGAGGGCTGCGAGAGAACCGACAGCTAAGCCCTGACCTAAAAAAACTTCCCATATCGCGTGGATCTTCGGGACAGATGCTGAGAGCTGCGGAAGCTCCAGAGATGAGTGTGCCCGAGAAGAATCCAATGGCAATCGAGTACAACACCAACCCGGCGACGGACTCCGCTTTAGTCATACAGAAGATGACAACGCCAGTAATGATGCTTCCGATCGACAGCATGTTCAATTTCCCGACCTGAAATTTCGTTAGTCTCGAGAATGTGCCATTGGACACAGAGAGAATGATGAGAAGCCCGCCAACATTGAGGCAGCTTTTGAGAGCACTTACCTTGTCTGACAGTATACCGGGTATGATACGACCAAATGTTGAGGCGCCGTTGAGTATCGCGAGCAGATATGAGGCCAGCGTGCTGTTGATGCCTCTTGACACTGCATAAGAGGGTATGTAGAACAGCGGAGTGAACATGCCCAGAAACATGAAGAAAAGCGACAGGACTAAAAACGAAAAGTCCGCTTGTTTGAAAGCCGCTGGCAAGAAGAACTTGGTCTTCCTTGGTGGTAGTCGAGCTTTGATGACCACACATGAAAAACTCAAGAGAGGCATTGTGACGAACCCAATAATCCTCAATGACCAGCCAAAGCCGAGGGATGAGGCATTCAAGAGCCTTGACAGTGCTATGGGGAAGACGATTCCGCCGATAGAGGATCCAGCTACCACCAAACCCAAGGCAGCTCCCCGTTTCTTGTCGAAGTATTGCGACACTGCGCTGATCGAAGGGAAAAGCAATAAGCCGATAGAGCAGCCCATGAGGACGCCTTGAACAAGGACGAAGTGCCAATACTGATCGCAAAGGCTCGTCATCATCATGGCAAACACGTACAGGAGCGAGGCTGGGCGGATGATCTGCCATCTCGGTTAGCATGCCTATCCAGGCACCAATTGGGCATGAGGTCATACCCAAGAGCCGTAACGATCGAACAATGGGCCTGCGACGGCGCCTATGGCAAATTGGAGGAAAGCCGCCAATGAACCGATCCAAGAAATGTCGTCAGGAGGCTTGTCGCGCAGCTGATGTGTTATGTAGTATTCTTGGAAGACACCCAAAGGCGTTTGCATATCCCAAGCTGCTGAACAAGACGCAGGCTGCACCAGCAGCCACTAGCCAGGCTTCGAGACCGCCATCCGGCGCTGGCCCAATTTTGACAGGGTCGACTGGCGCCTTCTCCAAGTCAGCCCCAGCCATGGAATCTTCCACAGCTGGCGTACCGGCCGAAGACGGCAGCCGGTCTGTCCTATCTGAAGCTGGAATTGCCATGGTAGAGGAAGGTAAGTCGGCGTATGAGTCTCAAAATGGTAAGATGGCGGATGATGTTGCTACGAGCAGGTTTCATTATCAATCAAGAGCCCTGCGAAAGAGCACTGTGTATATATACATCGTTATGGCCGACGAGGCATTCGATTGCCCTTTGGCTTGTCTCGGTCTCTTGGGGGCGCTCGGGCTTCTGCAGGCTGTCGGAGACCACTTTTGATGCGGAGATAAAAGAGCTTTTCGCCAAAAGCAACAAATCACGAGCCATTCCGGTCAGGCCCCCCGCGACAGCTCGGTACATTGCGGCGCATAGAGCAAGAAATGCAGCTTGTGCAAACTCCGAGTCTCCTCAATTTCCCGTCCATCCTCCGACCTCCATCTCCCTCAAATTGAACACACTCCCATCCTCCCATTGAAGCGTGAACGGACCGACATATCCTGCCTGCTCACTGAGATAGGCAACCACAAGTGCGGAGACAGTGGAAGAAAGTGTGCTCCATGTGCCAAGACTATGACTGAGGCACAACCCAAGCGTCAGCGTCGGAGGCCAGCTGTGTATGTTGTCCCACTGGTGTGATCTTTTGGTACTGATAGAACATCCACAGGTCATGCACTCTTTGCAGAAGGCGCAAGCAAAGGTGCAATCGAGAACTGCCGTGCAACAATTGTGTGCGTGCCAACAGGGAGGATTGTGTCTATGAAGACTACCCTCCATTACGTACAAGCACCGAGCCTTGTGTTTCGGAAGACCCTCCTCTCCAACCTCAACCACAATCTTCCAAATCGAGTTTCGTGAATACCTCAACGTTCTACGAAGACGACTCCAACATAAGCATAAGATCGCCCGTCGCCTCAGGACCTTACTCTTTCACAACTCTTCCGGGCTCATCGAACTCGCGGACTCCCGGCAGCGAGCCATCTGCTGCGAGTATCGCCATCACAACTGTCCAAAATGGCAGGGCTGGACTTAGCCGTGTTCCCGGGACGCTGTCTGTGGTGAATGAAGACTACGAGACGGGTCCTGCAACGTCAGGTGCAGCTGAGCTCTGTCACAGGAAGGACCAAGACGATTTCTTTGGTCGACCCCAGATTCGGGGACGCCTCGTCATCCATAAGTCGCGTCTCTTCGGTCAAAGCCATTGGATGAACGGGTGTGACAGCGTGAGCTCATGGCCCGATGCGTGCTTCTTCCACCACTAACCAAAGATCAGTTTCGAGACATTTTTGACCTGTTCGAATCCTACTTGCGAACAAACCCGTCCAATGTGCTCATGAAAATGGAGACCTGCAAGACTCTGGGAAGATCAATCAAGTCAAACAGTGTTCCAGCATGGCCTACCACCCCCACAATGGATTTACCTCCGAAGGAGCTTGCGGACAAGCTGCTGGATTGTTATCTCAATACCTATGAAACGGTCTACCGGGTTCTGCACGTTCCTACCTTTAGAAAAGCATATGAGGCGCTCTGGATGCCTGGTGTCCGGCCGGACATGTCGTTCCTCGTGCAGGTAAAGCTGGTGCTTGCTCTTGGGGTAGAAGCCGCCGATGGTGACACCTCTTTACGGGACAGCGCTGTCAGGTGGGTCTGCGAAGGTCAGACTTGGTTCTCTGCACCTGCATTCAAGTCACACCTGACCCTTCAATCCCTGCAGACCAAAACACTTCTTTTACTTGCCCGCGAAAAATCAAGCGTCGGAGCCGATTTGGTCTGGATATCTGCCGGATCGCTCTTGAGGACCGCGGTGTACATGGGTCTGCACAGAGATCCGGAGGACCTGCCCAAGAAGTCGCTCTTCGCAACTGAGATGCGCCGTAGAGTGTGGAATACAATTTTGGAGGTTGCCTTGCAATCGAGTATGACCTCGGGGGCGCCACCACTGATTTCTCTGGACGACTTTAACACCAGGATGCCAGGCAATTTTGACGATGAACAACTGATGAGTACGGACACCGGACCAAAGCCGGACCACACCTTCACCCAAGTGTCCGTCGCCAGAGCTCTTCGCAAGACATTTCCTATACGCCTTGCTGTTGTCAAGTACTTGAACGACCTTCACACTCACTCTCGGTACGAAGCGATGCTTCCACTGGATGAAGAGCTGAGAGCGGCATATAAGGGCGTGTGTCGAGCTCTGCAGCAAGCCAGCAAACAGCCTGGTGGCCCGGGTTTCCAGTTTGCCTTTCGGATGGTCGACTTACTCATGTTACGCTACATCTCGAGTCTCCACATTCCCTGGTACGAAAATTCGATCAAAGACAAGACCTTTGAGTTCTCCCGGAGAACCCTGATCGACACCCTGCTCAAGATCTGGTATAGTCTATTTCAGCCTTCTTCAGCTCTATTAGGTCTGGCCAACAGTGGAGAAAACTCCGCGGATCCGGACTGTCTGCAGCGTCTTGTCGTGGGGAGAGGGTGTATATTCCAGGCCGCAATCATTGTTGCGGCCGAAGCTCGAGCACAGCTGCAAGAACAGGAAAGCTTGACCACCGTACGACCAGACCTCCTCGCCATTATCTTCGACACGAAGAAAATGTGCTTGGAAAGCATTAAGGACGGCGAGACAAACATCAAGGGCTATTTATTCTCATCCATGATCTGCACACTACTGAAAATGATCATGCGAGGAGTCAACGAGGAGGACCATGCAGCGTTACTTGTCAAGGCTGCGGAAGAGGCTATGGACACGGTGCTGCCTATACTTGAGGAGAAGGCAGCCCAGGCACGGAGCCAGGACGAGGCAGATCCTCTGGACCCGTTTTCGTTGATCACACCGGCCGACTTTGGGGAGGAGTGGGACTTTATGGTAAGTGAGGCGACGTTGTGATTGTTGAAAATTTTGCTGACCATGTTCGTTCAGATGCCCGATGCACAATTTGGTCTGGATGATCTCGGGCCAATGAGTGGGATGTTCAATGACGGGAGTATGCAGCAGCCATGGTAATTGTGAGAGTAACTGAACATATCGTCTCTTCCTGTCGACATAAAGTACTACAGACACCGCGCAGATACTCGGTGTGCATGGCTGGTACGCTTGCAGGCGGCCTTTCCTACGATAAGATACTCTCATCGTACCTCGGCGTGCTCCGGTACTTTCTTGCAAATCACTCCATGTGACGTCACATGGTTTACGTACTTTTCCAAGCCGATCTTGAACAGGCACCGATTTACTTTCATTGATAACCCCTCCACCTCTTGCGCCTTCTCTCGTGTGCCCTCTCCCTTCTTTCGAGCCCCAGCACCATACCTGCAGACCTTGCTATCCCATCCAACAACTTTGATAACAATCAAATACAATGTTGCAAAACATCCTCCTCCCCATCCTCTCTTTGTGCTTGACTCTCGCTTCCGCCGCTCCTGTCTCTGGTGATGCCTTAACAACTTTGGGCCACCACCACAACAACAACAATATCGGTTACGGCACTGGCGGTGGCATAGCTGGATTGATCATCTTGATCCTCGATATTATTGTCATCGGTATGTAACCACCTCCTCGTATAGCAATGTCACGAAACGGCAAACTGATTGTACTGCAACAGTCGAGGTTCTCCAATCGACTCGTCCAGCTAGCCACAAGCTCCTTTGGATCCTTGTCGTCCTTCTATTCCCACTTGTCGGAATGATTCTCTACTTTCTCTTCTCCAACCGCGCACAGCACAAGTCTGGTGGCTCTTATGAGCCTATTCCATAAATGGAGACCACCGATCGTCTCCAACAAACCTGTTCAACCATCCGAGCCAACAAACAACATCGAATGGTATTGTTGTTTCAAGAGATGACATGAACTTGTCAGCAAATAAGCTTCCTCGGGTGAGCAGCGAAGGCGAGGGAACGATGCATGTGTAGTATTGGGTGGCATACGTCTCCATGCAGTCAGAAATAAGGAAACGAGTGTACGCAGGAGAGTTTAGAAGGATAGAAGATAAGGTCCGCTTGCTCAGCGTTGCTGAGATTACGTCCTTTTGAAGCCATAATGAACATATTGTTTGAGGTAGATCAAGGTGGAGTACAGCCTCGAAATTTGAATGACATATCGTATGTTGCAAATGCTTATAATATATGAACAATGCTCAGCGCAGAAACTTCCTTTCCAGCTCACGCATCGCAGCATCTCCTTGAAGTTCAAATATGTCAGATACTGGCGCTATTTCACCCTCGACGCCTGCAATGCCGTTCTCTTCGACGATCTGAGCGAGCGTACGTTGCATAGCACTGACCGCCGCCCGAATAGCATGATTGCCACAAATGACAAGACCGACCTTATTATCGGTAAGCTTTGCTATCTCATCGAACGAGAGCTGTGGATAACTCGTCGGCACAATGACCAACGGCACAGTCCCTGGCCAAGCTTGACAAAAGGACAATATCTCATCAGGAGTCTTCTGTTTGCTGTGGATCAATATCGCATCTGCGCCGGCCTCGACGTACGTGATACCACGCCGGATCGCTTCTTCTTGTCCCAGGCCGGCGATTAGTGCTTCTGTGCGTGCGATGACCAGCATCGAGCAAGACGCTTTGGCAGCGGCTATCTTGCCTTGAAATTCCTCTGTTGAGACTAGTAATTGACGTCCTCCGGGCCGGAGACTGCTGTCTTTGGGAAAGGTCTTGTCTTCCAGGACGATTGCGGCTACACCTGCCGCCTCGTAGCGTGGGACAGTGTAGGCCACGTTGATGGCGTTACCGAAGCCAGTATCCAGATCGGCGATTATAGGTAGATCCTGAACCTCGGCCATGGCGCGCGTCATCTCAAGGTGAATGTTTGGTGAGAGGACACTGGCGTCTGGGACGGCGTACGAGGCTGAGAGCTCGAAGCCGCTAGCCCATATGGCGTCGAAGCCATAGGTTTGTGCTACAAGTTTGGCTGATAGGGGGTTGTGAGCGGCCACTGCGATTGCTGGCTTGCCTATGCGCGCCGACAACCTCGCACGGAGGGCGTTGATTTTTGCTCTTGCAGCCATCGTGTGCTATGTTGAAGTTCAGCATTTTCGGCTCGGCGACATTCCTTTCAGTATGAGATGGGCTGGAATTATAGTCGACAACATCGGTTTTCGTGCCGGGTTCTCCTGGTGACCGCAGCCTTGCCGTCGCGTTCACGTGACAAGGCTGTCTATTGGAATGACGTATCGGAATGACAAAGGCGCATTCACTTATGTATTCTGTTTATGTCGCGACGCCACCGATACTGTGATTCTCGTCACTGTATATATACTATTTTCTGCATACAGTGAAGCTTTTATTGTCGGTTGCTGTTAGTAGCGCGTCAACGCTATGGCAGAAATCGCGCAGCGGACCCAACTTGATACTCTGCATCTTTCATGACACCATCGTTCAGCCTTGACATCAACTTTGCCGCGCATTTGTACAGGGCGCTTTGTTACTGATTTTGATTATTGAACTTTCTTGGATAGCGATTGAGAGCGTCAACATGGGAGTGTCATCACAAGAACCCTTGACATTTGACTTGAAGTCTCTACCACCAGTCTTCGTCCTGCAAAGCCATCTGCAGTCCGATGACCTTCACAAGTGGGAAGACCTGATCTTCAAGCTGGGTGGCTCTTTGACATACAATGCTACGGAAGCAAGAGTGTTCATAGGCAAGGTTGGTCAAAAGAAGCGTGCAGCGTTCGATCTGAGGGCCAAGGAAGTATGGACTGAAGAGTCAGACCTGCCGGAAGTCAAATCCCCTGAAGAGTCTGAAGGCGGAGAACCTCCTCGGAAGAAAGCCAGGCTCGAAGGAAGTGAGCACGATGTGAAACCCGAACAGAGACGAGAGAGTTCAAGCTCGAGCACGACCTTATCCGTAGCAACCGTGAGCGATACTCAACAACCACATCTTTCCTGGCCGGATCTTACCAACCATGTCCTCGTTCTCAAGCTAGGCTGGCTGGAGTCATGCATCAAACAGGACCATCTAGTCCCGTACAAGCCGTTCGTTGTCTACACCGCCAAGATCACTGCCGCACCACAAGACGAAAAGCCGCCGAAGGCTCTTGCAGACACAGCCTCATACGTCAAGACCAGTCCATCGGCCGTCCCAGCCTCGTCATCAAGAGTGTCCAATGTGGCCAGTTGCACATCCATACTGGAACGCGCAAAAGCTGAAGCCGCCACCCTACCGTCAACACCCACCTCCTATCCAACCCGCCGCCGATACGGCGACCACGGCCAAACCAGCCCGCAATCCACCAAACACCCGCCCAAACTTCACCGCACCACGACATCCGAGTTCGAAGACCTAGCAGCCAACCCACTTCCCCCTTTGCCAGATTGGGCCACGGGACCCAACGCTGCATACTCGTGCTGCCGTTCGACGCCCATGCACTCTCCCAACGCAGCGTTCATCGAGCAATTGAGCAAGATCAAAGAAGCCCGTCTTCTGACACTCGACGACATCGGAGTGCGCGCATACTCGAGTTCCATCGCCAGTCTGTCCGCGTATCCACATAAGATTCGGCACCCGGAGGAGATCACCCGCTTGCCAGCTTGCGAGTCCAAGATAGCTACTCTCTGGAGCGAGTGGTTTGCCTCAGCTGAAGACGATACAGATCGACATATCCAAAATGTCATCGACCTCGACAACGATGCGGACCTTCAGCACCTGAAGCTGTTTTGGAACATATGGGGCGTTGGACCCGAAACAGCGCGCAAGTTCTACTTTGAGCGCGGCTGGAAAGATCTAGATGATGTCGTCGAGTTCGGCTGGGCTAGTCTCACTCGGGTACAGCAGATCGGCGTGAAATACTACGACGAGTTCATCGAGAAGATCCCTCGCGCGGAAGTCGAGGTTATCTCCGATGTGATCACCCGTCATGCCAGACTTGTACTCGACATCAAGCCCGAGCAGGAAGGTACAAACGAGGACGTTGACTGCGTCATTGTCGGCGGGTATAGGAGAGGCAAGGACCTCTGCGGCGATGTCGACGTGGTGCTGTCTCATCGTGACGAGAATAAGACGGCGAATCTAGTCGTTGATATCGTGAGGAGTCTCGAGGGCGAGGGCTGGATCACGCATACTTTGACGCTGAACACTACGAGTACTGATCGTGGACAAGCGACGTTGCCGTACCATGGGAGTCACCGTGGCCATGGATTCGACTCGCTTGACAAGGCGCTTTGTGTGTGGCAAGATCCGAACTTTGAGGCTACCGAGGAAGGTGCCAAGAATCCGAATATCCATCGGCGTGTTGATATCATCATCTCGAGTTGGCGGACTGTCGGGTGTGCAGTACTTGGATGGTCAGGCGGTACGACGTTTCAGCGCGATATTAGGCAATTTGTGGCTAAGACTCGGGGGTTGAAGTTCGATAGCTCGGGAGTGAGGGATCGGGGGAATGGATTGGTTTTGGATCTGGAAGCGGCGAGGCCGAAGAGAAAAGATGCTATAAATGAAATATATAAGGGCAAGATTCCTGAGGGGAAAGACGGCGATGAGTGGGATGATGGGGATACGTGGCAGGATCGGGAGAGGAGACTCATGGATGGTTTGGGGTTTGGATATCGGGATCCGAGGGAGAGATGTACTGGTTGATTCATGAAGAGCTGTTTTGGGTGGTGATGGGACAGGAGAGGTTGGACTGGCGAGACTGGCATATTGGGATTGTGCTGCAAAGTTTGGACATAGGATTTTTTGGCCGTGGAGCTTCTGGATATCACTCAACGGCGAGCGGTTTGGAATAAGTTAGCGATGGGACGAACAATGCACTACATGGATGATTCACAGAATGATAGCTGTCCGTTTTTGTCCTTTATGATAACACTTTTTCTGTCAAATCGCCAGCAAAACCCAGGTATTCTACATTGTGACCTAGCCCAACCGAGACCGGTGCTCAACTATGAAGCGCGAGCGCTACCTCTTCTTCTTGCCAATGCTAGTATCCACACTGCCGACAAACCATGCCACGGCAAAGACCGCCGAGACACTGGCAAAGATAGTCACAGGCTTCCTCAAAGCCGCAAGGAATGTATACTGGTAAGTCACCAGGACAGTGATATCTCTCGCGTCATCAACAACATTGTTGGCAGAAAGCTTCAGCTCTGTACGACCAAGTGTGTCCATGAAAGTCTTGTGCAAGCTGTGTTCGGCGTGGAGCGTTGGGACGCCAGTGCCGCCGTAGGTTTGGTATTGCACGTTCGTAGCGCCTTCAGGGAGAATGACACGCAGCACGAAACGCTCGTACTGGATTCCTTCGGGCATCTTGGGCCCTTCGAGTAGAGGCACAGACAGGACGTATGTGTCCGATGGGGTCTTGGGTTTGCGCAAGAAGGAAGAGAGTGCGTTGTTCCAACCGATACGGAAACTGTATTTCCATCCACCAAAGATAGGGTAGCGAGGCTTCAGCTCGAGGCTGGCTTCGCGGACGTTGTTCGGTCGGAACCGTGATGTCGAAACGTTGCCGATGTCGTCGGTGAAGTAAGGGTCGACGCTGCCTGGTTTTAGGGGTACCTTGAGCTCTCGTAGGGCCGAGGTGCTCAGCTGACCGGCGTTGATGTAGAAGCTTTGTGTGCTCCAGGATACGCGGGAGAACTGGTTGGCCAGTGTGGCACCATCGTGTCGGAGCCAGAATCGCTCTTCCGACGCGAGGTTACCTCCCCAGTGGGAGACTTCGACATCTCGCTCAAGTAAACTGCATACAAGGAGTGGCTTATTGAACTCGTAGCGGACGGTGACTGGGTAGACGGTGCCTACTGGGACCTTTGCCGTCTCGTATGGTCCGTAGTTAAAGAATAAGCCTTGCTTCTCTGGGTCCGCATTCGAAGTCAGTCCCTTTGTGGTTGTGTATTCTGGGACGTCTGCCGAAGGGAACTTGACTTTGGTTTTCTGTTTGATGGTCGTGTACGCCGTCGCGATGTAGGCAGAGAAATCGTACGTGAGGTATTGTTTGTCTTCTTGCTTGATGGATGCTGGCAGAGGTTTCAGCGCACCGAGGATATTGTAGGATATGGATAGAGTTGCGGTCTCTTTGGGAGGTAAGGGCTCGTCGAGATGGATGATATAGTATTGAGTAGCTCTGTGTAGATCAGTGAGCAAGTTCCTATTGCAGGCTGTTGAGGTGTTCTTACTTGGGAGAGTCAACTTGACCGTCAAGAACGTTGGCCAATGCAGCAACGGTGACTTCCAATGGTCCTCGCTCAGCATTCTTCTTGTCCCGGGCGTCGAAGCCCCCTATTCTGCCAACCAGATCATAGTCGAGGGGGACATAGTAATCTGACTGAGGTTCCTTGTCGGTGTTGGTAATCAGAACATTCGTGGTCTCTCGAACGTAGCCTCTCTCAAGGTTGATGGTCCGGACGACATTCGTATTCTCGAATACCTGAGGAGGCTCGAAGTCGCCGGAGAGGAACTTCTGTGTCCCTTGTGGTGTGGTGAGATTGGATTCGGCACTTGATGCTGTAATGCACAGTCCTAAGACTGCGCTTACCAGGGACGAGAACCTCATCCTAGCGCCTTGTTGGAAGGAAGTTTCAATGCAGCATCGTCGTAAGTTACAAGTATTTCAATCTGGCCAGCGTGGAGAAGCGCCGTGTTGACTGCGGAGGTCGACGAATCGCGCTTTGATGCCGCATGTACCACCGAAGAAAATGCTACGGAGAATCTCTTGACTTTGTAACGTACTTTTGCGATCTGACATCCCTGTGGCTTTGATTGGTGGAAGCTCTTCGTACGTCTAGCATTCGACTTCGCAATTTATCCCAGAGATCCCAATCGTGCCGTGGTCAAACAACAGCGCACCATGGCTTCCAAGCTCGTGCCTCAGTTGGTGCGCCAGGCCACGAGGGCTGTCTGCAAGGCTCCTTGCAGACAACCATTCCATCCCAGACAGTTCTCAAGCACGCCCGTATCGCGGAGCGAGGCTTTGTACGTGGTATGTTACGCCTCCTAGCGAGTTGATTGACCGTGCCTCTGACAGGAAAACAGCACCGCGATACCGACTTCAACAACCCGAACATCCCTTTCAAGTTCAATGAGACCAATCTCCGCCTCATCGATGAGATCACCAAACGATACCCTCCCCAATACAAAAAGGCAGCAGTAATGCCACTGCTAGATCTAGGCCAGCGGCAGCATGGCTGGACCTCGATCAGCGTAATGAATGAAGTCGCCCGCATACTTGAAATGCCTCCAATGCGTGTCTACGAAGTTGCGACGTTTTATACCATGTACAACCGCGAGCCGGTGGGCAAATACTTTGTGCAGGTATGCACGACGACACCCTGCATGTTGGGCGGATGTGGCAGCGACAAGATTATGAAGGCTTGCGAGGACTTCCTCGGTGTCCACTCAGGTCACACGACAGAGGACAAGATATTCACCTTACTCGAAGTCGAGTGTCTGGGAGCATGTGTGAACGCGCCAATGGTCCAGATCAATGATGATTACTTTGAGGATCTGACCCCGGAGACGATGACAACCCTGCTGCAAGCTTTGAAGGATTCGGCAACAATCAGTGGGTTTGATAAGAGTAAGCTGCCGCGACCGGGTCCGCAACCTTTAGACGGAAAGCAACGGATGACATGCGAACCAGGTGCTGGTTTGACCTCTTTGAAGGGCGAGCCCTACAAGCAGCAGGACCTCATGAGAACCGACGGAGAGTTGTAGGGGGTCTACAGCGTGGTTTTACTGTGGCATCATCAGGAATAAGCAGGGCGTGGGCAGACCAGTCACGTTTGTGGTCGGCGGTCAAATTGTGGACGTGCAGAGGACTGTACATTGGGCGCCCTCTTCCGTTAAATCGAAAACTGGCCAGATTCTTGCAACAAATTGAGCACAATGAATGGTCACAAGTTGCAAAAAAGAAATGAGGGCTCAGAAGACGATCAGGTTTTAAGTCATCCATGTATCTCCAGCATGGAAGTAGACATGTCCGCTTACGCTCATCTTTTTTTCATCATTGTCCTAAGAGATTTGAACTGGTCATCGACGGCACTATGCGCCTACACCGCAGATATGAAAGATTGGACCTAGGCTCGAAAACTGGGGTCAACTTTTAACAAGAATCGCGAGTTTTCACTACCTAAGGGCGCCCGCCGCTTCTGTTTTTTGTTATGGTCGCATGTGTGTGAGTCCTGCTTTATGTGCTTTCATGCTCACTCACGATGACTATGATACTGGGGTGGTGGAGACGAGGAGCCGCTTATGAAAATCAAACCAGCTTTTTTATTGCCCAATCCGTATCTGCTATGGTGCCTGACAATGTCCCGAGTTGGTCCCCTTACGATACGTGGAAAGAGTATGCTGAAATCCCAATCATGAATCCTTTTCACATCTCAGTTCATTCTGGTCAATCGACCGTCTCAGTTCCAACTATGTCCCTGTCGCTTTGAGCCCCATCCAGCCAGAACCCAGTGCTCCAATGTTGCTCCCATTAGTCATGTCATGCGAGTCATGCATAAAATTCCGAGAATTAGAATCAGTGTCGTATGAGATGACACGACCTATGTCGCGTTGGTCCACAAAAAGTGGTAAGTCGTGTTTGATCAGATGTAAATGGATTTGAGGGCAGATTGTTGAAGGGCTGGGGCGGGTACGATGCTCTGCAATGGCGGCGTAGGTGGTGGCGAAGGCTCTGGAGTAGATACACCTGGTGAATATGACCACCCGTTCCCACTTGAAGTGCCATATTCTGGAAGTGGCAGTCCTGGAGGCGGAGACGGATGAATGCCATTACTGATGTAGACGAACGGCGATTGCTTCGTGGCTAGGTCGCCATTAACGATTGTGAAGCCGGCGGCGGCCATCTCGTCGTCTGACATGGTGATCAAGTTGTCGCTCTCCCATACTTCATCAGAAAAAGGAATCTCGAAAGCATCCATTTCATCGATGGCTGGGATCACAGCGGATCCGGCTCCGGTCGAAGGAACTCCGAATGAAGGCACCGTCAACTGCCAGTCCATCTGATCACCAAAACGTTTCGAATACACCATCGTCCAGGTGAGGTCGCCTTCGTACTCCTCGCCGTTGCCAGGCTTCTCGACGTCACTTTGATTTGCCTTGATTGCGATATGTTCCAGAGGACATTCACAGATGCACTTGTCAACGACATACTTCTCCACCCTTGCTTTCAATCTGTTGTCACCGATACTGTCTTTAGCCACGAACCATTGTTGGCGCCCGCCATTGCTGAACCACCCGCTGAAAGATATCAAGGCAAGCTTGAGATCTGTCTTGAAGTGTTTGATCAACTTGACCCAGCACTCTCGGCGATCCTCTCCACCTAGTAAAGTGATGTTTGAAAGTTCCAATCGCCGTAACGTGGAAGAGTGAATCTTTAGAAACTGCATAAGATCTTCATCGTGGCATATGCAGGCATCAATGATCAATGTCTCCAACCGCGGCAGAAGAGATCGGGATACCCAGCCCCCTGTGGGAGTTTCCAGAAGCCCCACCAGATCAGACATGAGTTCGTCGTCAGAGTATTGGTATCGGCTGACACTGCAGTCTGTGAGGCGAATTCTGAGATGTTTGAGCTTCTTTGCTGATCGGAGGAGTGATTGAAGTGCTTGAATGTGATTTGCCGTGGTAACGAGTGTATCGTTCCGGAAAGCGAGTTCGAGAGACTGCAGGTTTTCCATCACCTCGTGATAAATGCCCAATTGCTGGAGTGCTACGGCAGGCTTCATAGGGACAACCCCAAACAAGGCTCGACCATCGACATTGCTCGTCTTGAAGGTGTGAAGTCGGTTACCTGCTGAGAATGCAGCGGTCAGGACACCCTTGGTATAGGACCTACCCGAACTCCCTGCCATTGTGCAGAAATTGACCACTTTAGGGTCAATCTTAACCAGTTGACACATCTTGTGATAGAAGAATGGGACCTTGAGCTGTGAGGAGTCGCCTCGCATTTCCAGAGTGTCCTCGTAATCCCAGACGCGAATCTCGCGTAAATTCGGCAGCATTCTGAGCGCTTTGATGAGTATGGCGACTTCCACTGACATATCTTCATACGGTTGAAAACGACCTTGAGCGGCTCTCTCTAGCAACCTTTCGCCTTGAGCTTTCTCTGCTTTGGTGTAGGACAGTGCTGGGTCCGGTGTGATGTTCTTGATACTGTGGAAGAATGAGCCAAATCGGGCATCGTAAGTGAGCTTCGTCACATGACGGGCAACCTTTGATCGTTTCATGGCCTTGACGAAGCCGAGGATGCATTGATCGTTGGGAACCAGGACGATTTTGCGCCATAGATATGGATCGGCCAATTGCGCCAGGCTTCTTGATGCCAGTCGTACATTTTTCAATGTAGCACGCGGACATTTCTGGATGATGAGTACGACGATTTCATTCGGAAGATCTGGAGTATAGCCTCGATTTGGCATAGTGGTTAGAGAGGCCATGGTGAGGTTAAGGACATGGGGTATTGAGTAGCATTGAGGATTCTATATGTGGCGAGGAGGATGTGATGTGAAATGATTGAAGTGTGTGTCAAATAACAGCCACAAGCATAGCCTTGTAGGACGCTGAGGCTGCCTTGCGCTTGAGTTGGTTAGTGCGGTTGCCTATTGAAGAGGAGTTATTCAGGAAGATTAGCGATTGATTGCTCAAAGATCTTGAGTGTGGAATATTGGACCGCTGGGCTTGTGAGTCAGTTGCTCACAGCGTTTGTCTGTGAGGCTTGTGATAATAAGGGAAATTGTAAGACAATTGAACAACTCATTCACCAATGCCACTGAGGATGATTCGTGAACCAGCAAGGGTCAGCAACAACCAACCAATCGATGATTTCACCTAGAATCTTGGCTTTCCCAGCCACTGTGCGACATAGCAGACAGATGTTATTACTTCGTAGCAAAGATACTTCCTTCCAGGCTTGAAAATGAGGCGATCATCAAAAGCAAAGTGGAAAGAGGCCTAATGTGATATGAGGGGCACAAGTTTCAAGCCTCTGGAGCCTCGGTGAAGAAATGACCGCGTCAGACAATAGATCTAAGTGGATGTCCATTGATATGTACATGTCATTCTGTGTCATATCAAAAGCATCTTTTTCGCAGCAGGAGGAAGCAATCCAACCTCACCAACGTTGATCCCAGTCGAGACGAACAGGCGTTCATGTTGGAACGACGTCAAAAAGGGAAAAAGACTTCCTGGGTCCGTCTCATCTGTATCGAGGTCTAAAAGAGACGCCGCGGGGTTTACCGAGAGGCTCATTATGGTTTCCAAAGCCACCCTGCAAAGTCAACACCCACGTTCTCAATGCGCGTGTCCCATTGGCGCGCGACCACCGCTGCCAGAGGGGAGATAAAGTAACACCCTTACGCAGAAACCTACCACCCAACAGCCAGGACCTGTGCTTTCTGGTACCTATGCAGCATGGCAGCTGCGGCGGGGTTCTGATATTCTTTTTCTGACTTTGAGCTCCAGGGTTACGAAGCTTCTGCAGCTGCTGTGCACCTTTGACGTATTCTGGTCTTGCATTTCTTTTCCTCACCTCGAATCCTTACCTCTGCTACAGTCGTGCTGCGAATTGTTGCTGCCGAGGACCACTGTCAAAGGCTCCGGCTTGCGGTTCCGCTCTAGCACACGATGAAATTCGGCCAACAGCTGCAGCAGTCCCTCATCAAGGACTACTACTGGCACTACATTGCCTACGATGAACTGAAAAACGCCCTCAAAAAGCCCTTCATTAATGGCAAGAGCGGAGAACGAGAGCCATGGACCGACGATGACGAAGCGAACTTCATTCGGATGCTCGAGGCGGAGTTGGACAAGGTCTACACATTTCAGAAACTAAAGAGCCAGGAAATCATCTCGAGGATAAAGTCAAGCGAGGGCGAGGTCAAGCACGTTCTTGACCGTCAGGAACAACAACAGGGCGCCTCCGACTCCGAGACCGATAGCGACCTCGAGAACGACTTTGACCTTCTTGAGCAAGATCTGAGTGACATTATCGCCGATGTCCACGATTTGGCCAAGTTCACCCAATTGAACTATACGGGTTTCCAGAAAATCATCAAGAAGCACGATAAGCAGACTGAACTGATCCTACGACCCTCTTTCGCTACTAGGCTTAAGGCCAAACCCTTCTTTCAAGACAATTACGATGCCTTCATCGTCAAGCTCTCTAAACTCTACGATCTCGTCCGTACCAGAGGTCATCCCGTCAAGGGCGATAGCTCTGCTGGCGGTGGCCAACAAAATTTCGTCCGTCAGACAACAAAGTACTGGGTGCATCCAGATAACATCACCGAGCTCAAACTCATCATCCTCAAGCACTTACCCGTCTTAGTCTTCAATGCCAACAAAGAATTTGAAGAGAAGGATTCATCTATATCGTCAATCTACTACGATAACCCGGAGACGTGGGAACTATACATGGGTCGTCTAAAGAAGACTGAGGGGGCCGAGGCCATTCGTCTGCGATGGTACGGCGGCATGGAGAATGAGACTATCTTCGTCGAACGGAAGACCCATCGGGAAGACTGGACTGGTGAGAAGTCCGTCAAGGCTCGATTCACACTGAAGGAGAAAAACGTCAACGCATTCCTGGCTGGAAAGATGACTGTTGAGGAGGCCTTTGCGAAGATGAGAAAGGAAGGCAAAAAGAGCATCAAAGAGATCGAAGACCTCGAACAACTCGCTCGAGAAATCCAGTACCGAGTCGTTACCCGAAAATTGGTACCTGTTTGCAGGTCCTTCTATCACCGTACCGCCTTCCAGCTTCCTGGCGATGCTCGAGTGCGTATCTCGTTGGATACCGAGCTCACCATGACCCGTGAAGACAACATGGATGGAAAGCAAAGGTCAGGCAAGAATTGGAGACGAATGGACATTGGCATTGATTGGCCATTCCCACAACTACCTCCTGGGGACGTTGAACTATTTCCTTATGCCGTCCTCGAAGTCAAGCTGCAGACTCAAGCTGGTCAAGAGCCACCTCAATGGGTTCGTGATTTGACATCGAGCCATCTCGTTGAAGCAGTACCCAAGTTCTCAAAGTTTATTCACGGATGCGCCACCATGTTTCCCTCCAGGATCGACCTCCTGCCGTTCTGGATGCCTCAAATGGACGTCGACATTCGAAAGCCCATAACTCACCGGTTTGGCATTGAACGTCCTGCAAACACGGCAAGCTACTCGACTAGTGACGTCGATGACGATGATGACGATTCCGACGTTGAGTACGGACAGGCCACTGGCAAGTCAACACCATTCACCGAAGGCTCTGTTGATGGCGACGACGAACAAACCCGCCGTCTAAAGGCAGCTAGGCTCGCTCTCGATGAACACCATCGCGCTCAAGAAGTAGATGACCGCGAGAATGGTCATGCTGCTCCTGGAAACTCCTTGGACGAGGAAGAGCGTGTCGCTGCCAGGCCAGTGGATAATGACGAGTATCTCTACGACTCCGATTACGAGGACGATGAGCACGAGAACGAACTCGAGGAAGCTCGCCGTAGCGGATCGTGGCATTACTATCCACTCCTCGCGAAACACCATGCTCTTGTTGCCAGCGATGCGATCGTCAAGCTCTTCCACAAGGTTCCCACGAGCAATCCTCTCCCACAAAATGGCAGCATTGGCGGCGTCAACCCACAGGGCGGCCAGGTGCAAGTCAAGCGCTTCAAGGCGCCACCAGGCAAACGTATCCACGTTCCCGTCAGAGTCGAGCCCAAGGTGTACTTCGCCACCGAACGTACCTTCCTGTCGTGGCTCGAGTTCAGCATCATCATCGGCTCGATTGCCGCTGCACTGCTCAATTTTGGTGACAGCGTCAGTCTCGCATCCGCGTGGGCCTTCACCTTCGTCGCGTGCGCAGCCCTGGTGTATAGTGTCGTGATATACTGGCTGCGTGTTGAGATGATTCGCAAGCGCAGAGCCACCGTTTCGCGGTATTACGACAAGTACGGCACGACTGGATTGTGTATTGGCCTTTTCACCGCCACCGCCATTACTTTCATTTTCAGGATCAAGGAAAACGGGTGGGCGGAGAAGACCACCCTTGTACATCAATAAGTGTCTGCAAGTATGTCAGTCCATTACAGCCTGCAAGGAAAGCAGAGCAATATGAGGTAATAGACAGGGGAGTCGATAGCCAAGTGGTGGTTTGTCCGAATAGCCATGATTAATACCCCAAAAATGCCATGGCCTATAGCCAGTACGTTTCGGACGTACACGCTATACAGTACCGAGGTCGTATTGTTCGCCTGTGCAAAGTGCAGAATAGTGTATAGCCACCAGATAGTTAATGTGAAGCACGTGTCAACAGGTTGGCTTTTTCTCCGGCTCTATGTGTGTCGCCCATCGCTCGTCTCGATGAAACTGAATGGACCATGAAGTCGTTACTTGGATTGTTAGGGTCGGGTACATTCCAGCTATGTGTACCAAGAGAAGCAAAGCTTCTGAATGCACTGAGGTGTTCGGCATCCGTGTCTCGACCCAACTTTCGACATTAATCATCTTCAATGTCATCATCCGAAATGTACAGTTTGTCCATGGCAGATGCGTCGACGTCCGCCGCATGATGATCGTGTCTCGCCGCCGCTAATTGACCTGTTTTAGCAGCGAGTCCTGACGGTTTGGTCCCAGAGCCTGCACCGACTATTCCATTAGTCCTACCCTCGTGAATCTCATTTGTGGCTGCAGCTTCACCATCCTCGAAGCTCTCATCGCCCGCCTCAGCAGACGACAAGAATGCAGCAGGTTTGAACTTCGTGATGCGTTCAAGGAGGGAAGTATCCTTTTTCCGACCCACGAAGATTTGAGTCATGTAAGGCAGAACCTCGAGCGTCAATGTATCCTTTGTGTGCCGAAGCGGCCGGGTGAGGCTGCTCTCATCATCCTCCTCATCGCCGTCTGTACCAGCTTCAGCGGTAGAAGCGGTGGCGGCAAATGTTCTGCTCTGCCAGCTTGCGACACCATCATCATGCGCTGCTGTGCCTTGTCCGGAGGCCAAGCCTGTGCCGGACTTTCCGATACCTTCTGCGCCATAGATAAACATATCGATAAGACTTTCGAGCTCTTCCGTCGGTTTCCACAGTCTCAAACTTGCAGGGTAGAACATCTTGTACGTGTCACCTTTCCGACCACCTGGTGGAGATGCTCTATTGACTGGGTATGGTAGATTGAATAAGAGCCCTCTCGTCGCTACCTGAAAACTGATTTCGTCTTGACGGAGAGTATCCGACGACCCAGCTTGCAGACTGGCCTGGATAATGGTCGCATTGCTAGATTTCGCACGTCGTGAAGGTCTGCTGTCAGGGTTTAAGATGTCGCTCGATGACAGAATCTCCGAACATTCATCGAAGCAGTTCTCGAACGTGTCGCCATTGCACGACAAAACATAATTCTCGTGTAGCGTAGAGATGAATGTCTGAATGTCTGTTCCCGTCTCGTTGAGCAGTGCTTCGATATCGACTTGTGACACCTTGGGTGTGTACTGGTGCATGAGATGATCCGGCGGTTTAGGCGGTGGTTCGGCTCGAGTATCTAAAACTCTTGGGTCTTCTCGTTTGTTGTACACGATTTTACCTGCGGCATGGAACATGTCGAGCGTGGTCTCGCGTTGACTGACCAGCTGTAAAGAGTTCTTCTCCATTTCTGTCAATGGCACACTGTCCTTCGACGTCTTCTTGGCCTTTACAGCGACTGTCCCAGACCATTCTGCTCCATCACCGCCCCGCAGGCAGAGGAATTCAAGCGAATTGACTGCGCTTCTCACGTCACCCATCTCGGCTAGTTTCTGGATGATGGCAGGTCCTGGCATACGACGTCGACGTGAGTCTCTTGCTTCTTTCTTCATGACGAGATCCAGAGCCTTGGTGACGAAAGTAGGTGCTACTGGGTTAAACTCCATAACCGTCACGAACGGGTGATTGAGGATCTCAGGTCCAAGAAGCCTGTGGGCCGTGAAACTATCCGACAGTGCAGTCGAAGATGAAATCAGGGTTTCGGAGATGATGATGACCACCGGGGGGGACACCTCACTCGAGCTCTCTTTACCAAGGAATCTGGCCGAGGATGTTGGTCGACTTCGTGCGAGGTATTGCAGAATGACGGATCTGAATGATTGTAGGGCGTTGGACAGTCTCGTCAACGTGGCCGGAAAGTCTTCAATGACCAGAACTCGATGGGAAGAATCTGCCAGCTGTTGATCTGCAGCCGTTGTCTCCTGGTGAAAGGCAAGCCCGCCGAATTGACCACCGCGATTGAGAAATTCGTCGAATTGCGCTGCTATCGTGGCACCGAGATCCGAGGCGTTGGGATTATGCCATGAGACCAACTGCAAGCCCATAGCCTTTGCGAGCAATGACAGCGTCATGGTCTTGCCGCTGCCCGCAGGTCCTTTCAAAACGAGTACTTTCTGGGCATTTCGTCCATCGATTCTGCCTTGTAGCCAGTTCTGCACGTCTGCGACTTTCTTCTTGTGCACAACAAGCTCCTCAAGATTGCTGGGACCATATCGATCTGCCCAAGGATGGTGACCTTCGTCTTGAGGCTGGTCGTGCAGCACATTGGTATCGAAAGGACGAGTGACTTGCGCCGGTCGAACAAACCGTTGACTCGAAGGTAGACTTGAGCCATTTGCCGCAGACTTGAGGCCGATACCGACTGGAGGGACAGGTTTCCGTCTGTCCAAGGGAGCACTGGCTGTGTCTGTCTTGACTCCAAGTTCCCGTAAGGTATCTTCGGACAATTCATCATCATCAATGTCTTCAATGGCATCACCTAGTTCCCCGTCTCCTATGTTGACCTCTGGTGTCTCCGATCTCTTCCGCCATCGTTCATCCTCTGTGGCTTTGCCAAAGAAGTTGTGCAGCGACTTGGACTTCTCAGGCTCGTTCTTGGATCTTGTACCTTTTCTTGCTTTCTCAGGCGAGGACTTCGGCGATGACTTGACGGCTGTCTTCGTCGAGGCTAGCTTCACTTTTGCTTTCTTCGCGGGCGACACAGTCTGGGACGTCTTTCCGTCAAGCGTGATCTCGCGCTGTATGCCAGACTTCGGTGCATTGGTGGTGGGCAATGCATGGGCTTCGTCGCTATCGTCGGAAAGCACAATCGTCGAGCGGCGCTGCCGTTTGGCAGGTCGTGGAGCCATTGACGAGCATTCTGAGCGGACGTCTCTCAGTACGCAGCGAAGTCGCCGTGCAAGAGGGCGCAGACTTCGTTTTGTTTGCTACAAATCAATGGGTCTGTAATTAAGTGGCTGCGTCTTGACATGGTTAATGACGCGCGTGCACGTGACCGTTATGTCGACAGATAAAGTGCAGGACGACGACCTTCGTCACCCTCTCCTCTACAGACCACTTTGTTGGTAAATAGTGTTGCATTGTTTGCTGTGGCAGTGACTCAACGTCACCCTCGATTGAACATGCTGTCTTTCAGGTTCTCCCAGAACCCCAAATCATAGACATTCTCCACCTCCTTCAACGACTCAACCTTCGCCCACCTCTCGTCCACCACCTCCCTGTGCTGTTCGATTTCATCACCTTCCTCTTCCCCCTCCTTGACCCTTGACCTGAGAATCGGCTTTCTTCCATCCTCCATCCTAACGAGCCACCACTTCGCCCTCACCCCAGCAGGCCAACTGACATCCTGATCCCTAGGTTCCACATCCTCAGGCAAAGGAGGGTAAGTCTCCCTCAACTCACTGATCCGCGCTTTATAAACCATCTCATCCTCAATATCCTCCTTCCAATCCGTCCACTTCCCACTCTCATTAGTCGTCATCCCCGCCCAAATCAAGTAGACATGATACACCAAAAAGCCCACAGCAAGTGGAAACGACATGAAAGCCAGCATCATAACCGCACCAATCCGCCACTCCACACTAATCGCCCATGCCCAGCAGTGCCAGAACTCGCCCCAACCCATCTTCGTACTCCATCTCTCCGCGGTCAAACTCCCCCTGGTCAGCGCCGCCGGCACGAACCGTTCCTGCAACCGTCCGTCAAGCAGCACATAACCCAGCTGGGCCCCATAAGCCAATAGCATGGCAATGCTGACCAACAATAAAATGAACCAAATGTAATTATTTCGCCCGACACAGTTGTTGATCCAGATACAATGGTGGTCCTGCTTTTGCACGCAAGCTTTGCATATACCGCAGTGCTTTGACCTTGCCGGCTTCGCAAAGTGACACGTACTGCAAAAGTACCCCGGGTGAAACAGCGCAAAGTCGTAAGGGTAAATGCGCATACAAGCCGCGTGATTTGCTGGCGTGATGTTCGAAGACGTTGTCGCTGAAAGGTACAAGAACCATAGAGGCGCAGCCACTAGACACGGAATCACAATCTTTTGTGATACACCAAGTCTATCCCACGACGCCGGAATGAACAAGACCTCGCCAATAATTTGTAGAAGTAGGAAAAAGACCTTGTAATAACATAAGCACACGTGTCGCTCTCACTGGTCGTCTCTGCCGGTCAAGGCAGCGACTCAAAAGACTTACCAAGACGAGAGGATGTTTCTCGTTCATCAAGTAATCGCCCGTCCGAGCCAGACTTCGCGACACACGTCGGCCCGTAAGGCGCTCGTCCAGCACGCCGAAGGCATTGGGAATGTGTTTCAGCAGCAATCGATGAAGAAAAGCCACGGGAGTACGTCTGTAGACGCCGGTCAGTCAATAATTGAACCCTTGGGTGTTGCTTTCCACCTTGACGTGGGGACGCAAATGAATTGCTTACCTGAAGGCAGGGAGGCGACCAAAGAGTGCTACAAATACCACAAACGAGATGCTGAGAATGACGACCGCTATGGTCCGAATCACACCCATTTCGGGGCACCGACTTGTCAGCAACTTGAAAGGGAAGACAAAGGACTCGCTAAATAGTAAAAAGTGAAAGGTGTTCGATGTTTGCCTTCTTATGCTGCAACTCAATTATGCGGTCGTCAGCCTGGCTCAAGCCTTGTGGACTAATTTGAGTTTATCAACAATATTAATTGGGCTGTTTCCACCGAGGTCTTGGAAATCGAGCCTTCTACTCTTGAAACTCCACGAAACAGAATTCTTTCTTTTCATATTCACAAATCCAAGCTGAAACTGCAGCTAATCTTGCACAGCAATGCTCTACTGAGCCAGCCTTTCCAAACGTCCTTTGCTGCGTGAAGTCGTACACCCTGAAGAAAACTATGATCTGGTTGCCACCAAGTCGCCGTTGTCCCTGAATCGTACACTGAATTAACGCCGATAGACCCAAAACCAACATTCCTCGAAAGAAGATCCTTGACACCTGTTTGTTATTATTCTTCACCAATTCATGCATGCATACTCTTGGTCTTCCGCTGCCGATCTGAAGTGGATTTGACAGGACTGTTGGCCTGACTGAAACCTCCTCCGGCATGATATGTTTCTGTTCGCTGATGACCTGCGGTCGGTCGAGCTGAATGTCCATTTGACGATGCCTCGACCTTGAGCTTCTTCTCCCGCTTGAGAATCATGTCCGCCCAGCCCTTGACGGGCGCCGACGAGGTGGCCACATTGGTACCAACCACCTGCGAGAGTGCCTTCATCCACTCATCCTTGTCAGCGGTTTTATCGGCATAGAAGTCAATAACTTCTCCATTGGCGAATCGGATCCGGAAGCCTTCTTCCACAAACATGTAACCTTCTTCTTCCTCTGCAAAACCACTCTTGCGTCGGCCACCACCCTTCGTCGATATTTCTCTTTGCGTCAGCGCAGACTTGTCATCGATGAGGCGAGTCGCTTTGGCAAGGTTGATGGTCGCCCGCGGTTGAAGGGTTGTCTCGTGGAAAGCCGTCAGTTTCGTGCCTACAAGTCTGAAAAAACGTCGCCGCCAGTACTGTAAACTTGTCAGTATCGCAATGGTCAAAGATGGCTTCAAATTTTGCTTACTGGACAGTCGCCACCTTGTTGACTCAGGTATCCCTCAAAATTCTTGATGTCGACATGCTGTTGCATTCGTTCATCGGCTTCACGGAGCGCACGGATAGCCCCATTCATGCTTTTCGGCATGTCTTCATCTTTGGAGCCTTTAGGCTTGGGAATATACAGCAGCTGCAATTCCAATTTACCAATCTCGTACGGCGGTCGGCGTTGAAGCTGGGTGACTCCCTTCTTGCTCCGCGAGCTGCCAATATGAACTTCTTCCATGGCCCACTCATTGAAGCAGGTGATGTC
This sequence comes from Exophiala viscosa, assembly GCF_022695815.1. Lineage (NCBI taxonomy): Eukaryota > Fungi > Ascomycota > Eurotiomycetes > Chaetothyriales > Herpotrichiellaceae > Exophiala > Exophiala viscosa. The sequence goes on along the minus strand of NW_026944358.1, from coordinate 439,727 downwards.
GACTGTGTATGGTCTGCCGTATGCTTGCTTTTCATGTTCGGCTAATGAAACATAGGCGCGAGCGAACGAACCGTCCTTTGCAACAAGTCCTTGGACCAGTTCGTATGCCGAAGGAGGCGTGACAGGTCTGCGGATGGCTTGAGACTCCTGGATTGCCCGTAGCTCCGATTCCTTCTTCTTCTTAGGAGAACCGAATAACCTGCCGAATGCGCCTTGCTTCTTGGGGGATGTTGGTGGCTTGCTGGGTGACTGAGGACGTTCGAATTTGGGTTCTTCCAGCTTCATCTGGAGCGTAAGCTGAAATTCAAGCTCATTCAGAACAACCAGCTCAAACTCCTGCCCAATGGGTGCGCTACGAGCAAGGTCCAGCCATGCGGTTGTGACGCAATGCAGTCCATTGTCAAGAGTAAGAGCAAAGAATGTGCGCTCATCTACCTCAAGTTAGCAGGCAAACAAAGGAGGGTGATTTTCTTCCACTCACGTTGAGGGAATGGCATTTGAAGATCTTTGACACCAACAACTTTGACGAACAATCGCCCACGTTCAGCACCATCTTCCCACTCTTCGTCCTCGGCATTCTCATCCTCAGCTACGGCGTCAAGTTCTTGGGCGTTGCTTGCTTGACCTGGTAAAGGTGGAACAGGACCGTCAAGCGCCTTCCTCTTGCTCACAGCTTTCTCACCGCCAACTCGAATACTCTTTCTCCTCATCTTACCATTCCAGGGTTCTGCAGTCCATGTTGGCTGACTGGTCTTCCTCGGAGAGGGTTGAACATGATTTGCATCTGGCGATGGTGGATTAAAAGTCTCGTCGTACGGTTTAGGGAGCTCAGGAGATTGCATCTCATCCTGGGAAATGCGTTCGCTGGCGACGACAATCTTGGTATTCTGTCGCATAAGATATCCTCTCTGCAGGGGAGCAGCTCGATTAGCAAATGAATCTCCAGAAAGAGGTCTTGCACGGGGAACAGTGACTTCTCTGGCCGGCAGAGCACGAGCTCCATGAGGCTTGGGAAGCACGGGCACTTTTTCCATGGGGTTCGCAAAGCTCGAGACCTTCGTGTCAGGAAGCTCGTTCGATGGGAACCGTCCATTGAAGGGGTAATAAAGACGCTGCAACGAGAGTTCAAACTCTACCTTTTGGGCCTCCACCACTCGGTCAAATTCCTGTTCAAGTCCCAAGCCGAGACCTTCGTCCAGTCGCTCATAGGGGATCTCCAGTTGAACCAAACTGCTGACTCGATTCTTCTGAGGTGCCTTGTGTTCGTCGTCGGTTCCGGTTTCCTGTACGTTATCGATCTTTCCATTTTCAAGCTTGTGGTCAGACATAGCGGAGACAACCGACTCGGGGGAAGCCTCCTTGCCATGGTTCAAAACGGAACCGTGGTCGGAGGGAGGAGATACTGATCTGTCACTGCCGTCCTGCGAATAAGACTTGGCATCTGACATATCAGAACCATCATTGAGTGGAATAACTGCAGCTGCTGTGCCATATCTGAGGACAGACTCTGGGCTTGCTTGGGCCGTTTCCTCCAATACAGCAGTTGCAGCTTGCTGATGCTGTCTTTGATGTACTTCTGGGGTGTACGAACGCTGAATCGACTGGCGCAATGCTGCCAGGTCTGTAAGAGCTGCTGGCGGGCTTGCTTTCTCGTCGCTGGCCGACAAATATGACGCGAGGCTCATGTCGAAACTAGCAGTGTTTCCGAAGTCAGTGAACTCGGGTAGAGACACACGACCAGATGTGACAGATGTCGGATCTGTCGCTCGGACTGGACTCTGCGCTTTTGGTGTATCTTGCCCATCTTCATTCAATGGAGTTGGTGGAGCCAAAACTGCGTGATAGAGTAGGGATGCCTGTGAATATTGGCTAGTAAGGTCATCATCCTGATTGGTGCTTGCCTCCGACCCCGAGATGTCTCGGCGAGCGTACATGTCAGGGATGGAGTACAAGTCTGGCTCTTCGAGGTCTTCCTCCTTGACTTGGGGCTGAGTTGGGTCTTCCATCGAGGGGATCGGGACGTCTGGGTCAAATGAACGAACATCTCGCGCTCGAGGTGCTTCCACAGAGTCTTCACTGCTTTCTCGGCTGTCTTGGTCTGACCTGCCGCGGAGGCCTAGGAGAACGGAAGCCCTCGAAAGCTGTGGGGTGGCATTCCGCGATTCTGACACTGCTGGTCCAGGCTCGCCATACCCATTAATGCTTCCTTCTGCACTGCCACCACGAACTGGGCTTGACTCCTTGGAACCCATTCTTCGCATACGACGTTCCCGGTCTTGTTCTTGAAGAGCCATCAATCTCAAGCGATCTTCAACAGACAGTCCTGAAGTGCTCATTCTTTGAATATCCGACTTTGAAATTGCGGCCGCTGCAGGAAGTGTTGGAAGAGATCGTGCAGAGATGCTCAGGCGTTCGAGTGCGCCAGAAGGAGGCTCAGATTTTGGCTGTGCTCGAGCCCCAGTTGGAGGCAGCGGTGGTAGAGGACGCGGGTGGCCGTTAGAGTCGACCGAGCTTGCACTCGTCTGAATTGGTCGAGAAGCTAAGCCGCCTGGCTGAGCTGTTGGAGCTGGGCTTCCGCAGTCGTCGTCGAAAACATCCTCTTCATGACGAGCCAGCTCTGTGTTTGCCTTTTCGGGGCTCATGAAACGCCAGTCATCGGGCAAAACGACAGGTGTCTTGTCTGCGTCCTCGAGTGACGCATCAAAGCTGTCATCTTGATCCATCGACGAACCTCTTTCGAAACTCTCATCCTCGTCGCCGCCATCTTCACGTGACTCATAGCTGCCCTCTCGAGAGCCAGATGCGCATGATGACGGGGCTGGTGTGGTCATTTCGTACTCATTTACTTGTGGTGGCTTCTGGTCGAATGTTACGCTCTTCTGGTGACGATGCAAACCGCGGCCAGCTGGAAGTTGTTGTTTACTCTGAACATCATCGTCATCCTCCCAAATTCCTTTGTCGGGGTCGAATCCACTTCGTCTAAATGCTGCTCCAGTCTTCTTTGAGAGCGACGATTTTGTAGGAGGGCTGTTGAATCTGCTTGGCGACAGAGGTGCGACGAGAGTCGTTGTAGTGTCGGGTTCCTCGAATGCGTTCTTCGCTGGTGAACCGTTTGCTGGAACGTTTTCCTTCCGAACTGCGTCAGAACCACGTAGAGGCGATTGTTGGCGTGGGAATTGAATGCTTTGAGGACGTCCATCAAGGATCGCAGGACGAGCAGGATCGTAGTAGTTGTTATGTTCAATGGCGAACATGCTGCTGTTCTTGACCCGGGAGGCCTTTTTCAGATTCTCAATTGACGATCGCTTCTTCGGCGATGTTGGAGGAGGACTGTCGCATGCAAAGGGAGATTCTCTGGCAGGAGAATTGGGATCCCGTCCCTGCCAGAAAAGACGTGGCGATACCGTTGACTGAGGAGAGGACTCGGCGGGAGAGCTTTCGTTGGTGTTGCCAAACAACTTGCCCTACAAAATGTGTTGGTTAGGTGTTTGTGAAATGACTGCAAGATCTAAACAACGCACCTTGGCTTGCGGAAAACTTGGAGAGTTGCGACGCAATGCCATGGGACTAAGTTCGGACAAGGGTCGATTGGTTACTCGGGGCAGCTTTGATGGCGAGATGCCATTGCTGCCTTTCTGTATCCGCAGTGGAGGGACCTGAGTGAAGGTGTCAGTTGTTCTGAGGGCGGAGCAGTCAGCGTCAACAATCGGAGAAAGCACGCACCTCGGAGGCCATGGCGGCCAGAACTTGGACAATGACTTTGTGTAGAAGGTGTTGATTGTGGTCGAGCTCAGACCATGGAGTACGAATGGAATGAACAGTGCGTAAGAGGAACGAGCGTCACTTCTGTCAAGCCGGAGGAGCAGGCAGGCCAGCTGCGACGTGTTGGCGGGGACGGTGAAGGTATGCGAGGATAAAGATTGTGTTGAATGAGAAGCCAAAGCTACATTGACGATTATGACCGCAAGAGAGGCCACTCCCATAAGATAGCTTGGATTGAGATTGGGAGACGATGAACTGAAAGTGAAAAAGGCGGCTATTCGTTAGTTAAAACTCGATTGTAAAACGCGCCCACCACAACAAATCCATGGGGTACAGATCGTTACCCGGGGCAACCATTATCGCAAAAGCTCCAGTTTTAAGCGAGACTTATCCACGCGACTCCAGCTAAAAGTGACGACTTCCAAGATCTTACGACTCATACCCTTGTCTTGCCAACATCAGATTCGATTCGATCACCTGATTCATCATTACTAATACTGAGGAGCTCAGTTGCCTACACATAGTGAAATTCGGCATGGTGAGATTCGGCATCGTGAACTAAGCATGCTCATATATTCTCCTACTTCATGATGTTGCACGGGAGATCTTCACCAACCTCCGTCTTGTTCAAACTCCAGCTCGTAATGATGAACGAACGTAGCCATGGTTGGAGTGCCTTGAAGTATCGAAGCGGATGACTGAGGACGTCCTTTCTCGAGGTTACTCGTGTGCTTGTGCGAACCTTTCTGATCTCCCTCATTTTGCTAGGCTCGGCTTCCACAACGTTGTCTATATCGTCGTCTCTGAGGTGCATCCTGGGGTGACCACGGGGTAGCATGCAGATATCTGGTCGGAGGTGCAAAGAGCTTGAACATCCTGGACTACGGACGAAATGCTTGTTGTGTCCCTGATGGACATGGATCTACTGGAAGCGATGGGTCGTCATACGGATCTCTTCATTATTCGAGTACCTTGTAACTCGGCTTGATGAAGCTGAAGCAGCCATTAATCAGGGGATTAGTTGGGAGGGAAAGAATGAATGTTCTGTTGCCAGGACCGAGGACTTCCTTTACGGAAGGGTTTGATGTGTTGGACCGCAAATGATCGGAGACATTTCCTGAGTCGATGCTGAATCGCGTCAGTAAGACACGATCGCGCCAGGAAAGAGTGATCAAGGCTGACAATTCAATGAACTGTACATTCTAACAGATTTTTGGAACGGATGAGGCCGCAACAGATCATCTCGTGGTCAGTAGATGGAGGTGAAGTTGGGCGGAAGGGAGAAGAAGAAGCAAGTGAAGGTTTGTCAAGACTGAGTCAAAGCGGCAACGCTACTTGATCCACCACCAGGTAAAGCAGCGTAAATCTTGAATAGTTTCACCCTAAGAAAAAAGTTCCGTCGCCGCAAGCCAGGCACGCAATGTTCTCAAGTCCACCACCTCGAGTCAAAGTACGCTGTCCATGTCGTCTACAGCCGCCGTATGTCCGGCATGCCAATTCAGAGCCCTCATCTTTGGTCTAAAACCTGCCGTACGGCAATGGCATGCAGAACGGGGCATGGCTTCGGCCATGCGCCAACGCAGGAAACCGTCCAGAATGACATTAACTCAGGATGTCGGACGGTCAGGGCCGGAACGGAGAGCGAAGAAAGAAGATAACGCCGGCCCGTTTGCTGGTATGAACAGGACCGTCGCAAGGTTACCGGAAAGACGAGAGCCCCGACCGCTCCCTTCGAGAACGAGAATGAATCTTCGAACAGAAATCAGGCAACGAGCCGCCGAAGCGAAGCCCACTATCGTTGGCGGACGTGAGGACGACGGAGCCGAGCCATCTGCCGCGCCGAGCAAGAAAAGCACGGCAAATAAGGATGACAGGCCTACATTCCACGCTTTGAAAATGCAACAGACCCTTACCCCTTTGTCCTACAATCAGCGAGACAAATTAAAAGAAAAGCTGGAGAAGATCAACTCCTTCGAAGAGCTGGGATTGATGCCATCGGTCACAAACGCCGTCTATACACAAGTTCTGCCTCATCTGGCGGAATACACACCTACTCCGGTTCAAAAGCTAGCCATTCCTACCCTCCTCAGCAAAAAGGGCGACTACCAGAAACAAAAGCTAGCAGATGATGCTCCCAAGTACGATCAATTCCTACTCGCTGCCGAGACAGGTTCAGGCAAGACGATGGCATATCTTCTCCCACTCGTCCACCATGTCAAAGAGCAAGAAGAACTAGACCGCATTGAACAAGACGAACGTGAAGCTCGAGAAGCCAAGGAGAAAGAAGAGCGCGAAAAGCGCATGGTCTTCGACGTCGATCCTTCAGAAGCCGACGAGAAGATCCACCCGTCAATGGGCCGACCACGAGCACTCATCCTCCTACCGTCTTCCGAACTGATTTCCCAGGTGACCAAAGTGGTCAAACTGCTCGGACACACAGTCAAGTACAAATCAGCAGGGATATCTTCCTCTAACAGCGCGACCGTCATCCGCAACCGGCTCTTCAATCCCAACGGGATCGACATCGTCATCTCCTCGCCTCACCTCATCGCCAGCATCGCCAAGAAGGAACCCAACATTCTCTCCCGGATACAATATCTAGTCATGGATGAAGCCGACTCTCTCTTCGACCGCTCATTCAGCGAAACAACCTGCGAAATCATCGACCGCGCCGCCCCATCCCTCAAACAACTCATCATGTGCTCCGCCACCATCCCCAACTCCCTCGACCGCTTCATCGACCGCCGTTTCCCACAAGCCAAACGTATCGTCACGCCCAAACTCCACACCATCCCCCGTCGCGTGCAGCTCGGCGCAGTCGACATCGACAAAGACCCCTACCGCGGCTCCCGAGATCTAGCCTGCGCCGACGTCATCTGGACCCTCGGCAAGGCTGTCCACGAAGACCTCAACCCACGCCACACAGTCAAGCACATCCTCGTGTTCGTCAACGAGCGCGAAAAGGCCGAAGACCTCGCCAAATTTTTAGCATCCAAGGGCATCGACGCCGTGGCTTTGACAAGGGACACCACCGAGCAACGACAAGCCGAGATCCTGTCGACTTTCACGGCAGTCACCGCAGTCGATGGCTCCGAGAAGCCCGCTGCAAAGCCCAGCAAGAACAAGCTCTTCAAGGACTTCGTGCCGTTCGACAGCAACCAGGTCGGAGTGACGGCCGGGGAAACCACGAAGCCCACCCGCCACTTGCCAGACACCAAAGTCCTGGTCACCACTGATCTGGGCTCGCGTGGCGTCGACACCATGGCCGTCCGGCACGTTGTTCTCTATGATGTTCCGCATACCACGATCGATTTCGTCCATCGACTGGGTCGTATGGGAAGGATGAATCGTCGTGGACGTGGAATTGTGTTGATGGGCCGAGATGATCGTAAGGATATCATTCGCGAAGTAAGGGAGGCAATGCACAAGGGACAGGCGCTGATATAAGAAGACGATGGACGCTGCACAGGCAAGTCAGCCGCTTTCTATGTAACAATACCTTTTCCTTGCACACCAAGTGCTGTATATAACAGATACCCTATGTCCTCAACTCCTGTGGACGCAAGCTCTAATAGACCACATCAACGGTTCTGACGCGCACAGTAAAACCCATTGCCCTAAGTGGAAAGCATGGTATATGATCAAGTCATTCACTCTGTATTATCACACCGTCTCCAACGACTGATGTCGTTGACTATTTTCTGCATAGATGACTGTATTCATCACCACCACTGCGTATCAACATTCCAATAAAACCAGATTCGCTCACAAAAGCCGCCCATATGCTTTTTAATATACACCCCAATCCATTTATGCACCCTGTATCTCTCCTTTCTCTTCATCTATGATTTCCTCCAACTCTTTGAAAAATTGTAGAGCAATCCAAAATCAATGTCCAAAACTGCCCACCCAACTAGGCGTCATCAGACCACTAGGCCTGACAATATTAATCGGCACACTGCCTGCAGCGAAACTGCCTGACTGCAACTCCGAGCTGTCTTTATCCTTCTCAACCTTCTCATTAAGATCCACATCTTCAAGCGTTCCAGCCTCCATCTCAGTTTCGAAGGCCTTTTCCCGGATCCCAGGACTCGCCAATTCTTCATCAAGCTCGAAGAACCCGACGCCGCTCCCGCCATCTTCAGAGGCTACCAGACCGCCGGTGAATCCAGATTCTTCAGGCGACGCAAGCACTATATTATCTCCATTGATGGTCGGCGACGGCGCTGGGCTCGGCAGTGGAGAGGGCATCGGCGAGAGAAATTTGCCATTCTTCCCACGTCTCCTCTCGCGCAAGGTTTTCCGTCGTCGTCCTTTTCCTTCCGGACTTGTGTCTTTGTCTTTATCCTCGACTTGCTGCACCTGGACTTCTGCGTCGACATCCTCGACTGTTTGCCGAAATCTCAAGTCTTTCGTCGGGCTAAAACCTGAACCTCCTGGGGACTCCTCGTAACTACTACTGGGCTCCACGACCTTGGAGTCAGATAATTGAAAGGTGACATGTTTCTTCTTATAACCGTGACCTGCACTCGATGTCCTCAGAGCGCTCGGGAGACTGGTACTGGGTATCTGAGGATCCGAGTTGGTACGTTTTGTCGCCACAACCGTCGGCGACACCGGTTGCGGCGGTAAAGACTGCGAGGACTGTAGTTTTGCTTTTTGTCTTTCCGCTTCCTTCTTGGTGTCAGCGTCGAGTTGCAGGCGTTTTTCTTCCTCCTCGTTGGGTGTGAGGGGCTGTGGACTCCGTGCAAGCACAGGGGTCTGGTCCCGGGAGTCTAGAAGTGGTAGATAAGCCGGGGTGAACACCCCAGCAAAAGCGTCCGTTCGGGTTCGATCGGTCCCAGGTGTTGGAGGTTGCTGCTTGTTTTCGGGGCGTGGGGGCGTGCTGGTAGCCGGTCCATGCGAAGGTGATCGCTTAGGCAGAAATGATGGTGTTGGTGGTGTTCCTAATGAATGTACAGAGGGTAGGTCGCCCGTGATGTTGAGTTTGTCCAGCGACAGTGTTGGTTTACTCAGCGGCATCGACTTTGTGATCTTGTCCCCAACACCATCTCCGGAAGATCTCTTCTGCTTACGCCCTGCCCAGCCGTTTGTAGAGCCATTTTGCACCGAGCCCAACAAGTTCAAAACAGCGGAGTTGGTAGTCGAGGAGCTACTAGACTTGGTGGGAGACGTTTCACAGGAGCCGCGAGACCTTCTCCGTGACCGTAAATCCTTCTCGAAGTCGCGGAATTCGCGATCCTTGGCGGCCTTGAATTTTGCGACTTCTTCGTCCAACTGCCTCCTTTTCTGCTCGAGAATGTCGACGATCTCGGATTCGGAATCGCTTGTATTTTCAGGGGACGGCAAGGCGTTCCTGTGCACACATTTGACTTGTGCTGAGTGTCTGTACATGGTGACGCTGATTTGCGGCCCGAATTTTGCACGTGGGATGCTCCTCCTAACTCAAGCCGCGGGTGGAATTCTAGGTCAGCGGCATGAGAGGGATGATCCTAATATCACAGTCATGAAGACGACCGGAACATCGACCCTGTTGCCCAGACGTTGCAAAGGAAAAATGACTATGAGGAAAATTCTGGTCGAGCGCGGGGTGGTGGTGTTGGTACCAACAGACTGGTACGCGCGCGTGTCGCAGGGAGCAGGGGTGGTACTGTAGGGGAGCGGATGACGCCACAAAGTGCTAGGCGATGGAAAAATCCGGACGGAGGAATTGCCAATTGAAGAGGACCAAGCCGTGGAAGGCGATATTGAATGTAGGGAATTGGTCGGCTTGATGTAAGGACCTCTTTGCAGCTTCGCTGTTGTAGTACCGAGAAGTCTATAATTGTAAAAGAACGTAGGTGACACGCACGACAGTGGTGACGGTCTCAGTGCCTGGACGTTGATTACTTGGAGGATGGCGTCTTCTTGTCTCACCCACCGGAGAGCGCGGCCGGCTGTTGAAGATTTGGCGGTGTCTTTTCGGGAGATTCGGGGGAGTTCAGGGCCTCGTCGAGGATTGGAGACGGGGAGTGGGATTGTGCTTAGTAGAGTTGAGTCTGTGTCATGTCGATGGAAGTCAAAATTGAAGAAAAAAGTGGGATTGATTTGGGATGATGGTGGTGGCGTTTTTTGGGTGCACGGTTCTGATGATTCTGCGATCGGGATGTAAGCCCGAAGTTGTCGTCGTAATAATGATAGCAGAGCTCCTCTTGACTGATCCGTATAGTGCAAAGGAGCCGCACAAATGTACAATGAAGCATGTGTCAAGGAGAGAAAGGGGGAAAAGGGGAAAAGGTGAAAAGGTACCAGTGTAGGAGGGCAATATGGCACAGGTACAGAGTACAGTACTTTGAAGGTACAGTACCCGAGCCGAGGATGCGAAGATCCGATCAGGCTAATATCCTAGGGGACTAAGTACTGTGATAAGTAGGGGCCGGTCGCCTGTAGTTGTCGAATAGTCGAACATGTTGTACCTGATATGCTCGATGAAGCTCGATCTAAATGATCTTTGTTACTCGTGGATGGCCAGAAACGTACATGATGTATGGCGCCAACAAAGGAAGTGATGAGCATGACCTACAGATGAATTCGATAGACGAAAAGATGGAGATGCCATTGCCGTTAATCGTCATGTGATGGAACAAAGATGCATTTCATCCATCGAGGCCTATTATGACGGCAAACAATCCGCTACTAAGTAAGTACCTATACTGTAGGTAGTTCAGCACTACTAACAAGATGAAGGAACCAATAGATGCACTGCGTACTCACTCACTCACTCCAAAATCTCAACGTTATCACCCGTACCGTCATGAAAAGCAGCACAGCATTACGTGAAGTCTTCCAACACTTTCACATGAAATGTTCTTCGACCCCAATGTTCGTAAATGATCAGCAGGGTCCTTCTGTGTTACTCTCTGACCGCCTTTTGGCCGCTGCTTCTTTGCTCTCTGTTCGGACCGCCCCAATGAGGCAATAGCCGCCATCGTCGCCGACTTTGCCCGATCATGAAAGACGCACCGAAACAGGAAATGGGACATATACTAATTAAGCGAAGCGAATGAAGTGCAACATCTCGAGTACCAGCTCGAATAGTATACATAGGCTATCCAAGCACGCACCATGTATTTCACATTCTGTCTCAGCTCTGGATTCTTTATGTCGGCCACCCAAACCTCATTCAAGTATGTCGCTGCACTCGTTCTCTTCGTACCTCTCGTCTCCGATCACGCCAGGTTTTCGAATATTCCTCCGCCGGGTCTTGGTATCGCTGTGCTTCACTGAACCTCGGCCACGCATATTCCTGATCAGCTGATTCGTTTCTCAGCACTTGTAAGAGGCGAGACCGGGCTCACTGTTGCTTGTCGGATTGGAGGCGCTCTGCTTATCTGTCCATCTCCCATTAGCTCCGCTCGTCCTTCTGTCCGACTCGAAACCCCCTGGCTACTTCGTGTATTGCTCACATACGGAATCGACGCTTGCATCTCGTGAACCACCCTGTCACGCTCCAATGGTGAGACCGGAGAGACGTAGCCACGCGGTTGAACAGCTTCTCTCTTTTCCTGCTCCAATCTGGCCAGGATGGCAGTGGCTTCTTCATCAAGGGGCTCGTGTGAAAAGTTCATTGACGGAATGCGCGGCATCTGGTGCTTCGGATGTCGTTGACTTCGTGGTGTAAGGACCGCAGCCTGGGACGGCTTATGATTGAGAAACAGTTCTTCGCGAAAGTCAACCAATGGCCAAGAATAATGCTCTCGTGATTGTTTGCCAGCAGCAGCGACCGCAGGATTGCTGGACTGTCTGGCATGACCCACTTTGAGCTGTGGTGGAACACCTCCAACATAGCCGGCTTGCAAAGCTGGGACAACATACTTCTCAGTGACAGGTTTGCGCGGTGGCACGCCAGGATATGCTTTGAATGGCTTGACATCGCTGTCCCCTGACAACTCAATAGCAGGCGTCACTGGAATTGGAGTTGAGTCGATCACGGTCGTCGCAGTTTTGACGGTAGCAGGCAATTCCACAATATTCACACGTTTGTCCTTCCGCTCTACCGAGACTGAATTAGCATGTAACTCCACAATGTTCGCCGGCTCGTTTTTCGGCTGTGCTGAGACTGGATTCGTGTCCAACTCCACCAGATTCTGCACATCGGATCGAAAACGAGCAAATCCTCTGGTGCTTCAATGTGAAATCGACTTCCGGCAGGACGGGCTACACCACACTTACCGGTCGTACTCTCTTGATGAGGAGGTTCACTCCACGCATTCACCGGGAAAGGCCCACCAAAGCTTGATGGTAGCGAAACCTGGCTGCCTGAGAAGTCACCCAGTGAATCTGCTGCAAGTTCAGAAACGTTCCCAAGACTGGTCGATGATCCGGTGTCGAAAACCAAGGCGGGCAAGTACTCCGACTGTGGACGGGGTAACGCTGTTCTTCGCTGGCCTTGTTGTGGCGGCATTGGCTTCTCTTGATTGTTATCCATCCGTGTCTTGAAGGCCAGAAAGTCCTGCACTTGGATAGACGATGTCTGACGAGGTGACTTATTGTCGACCTCGGTCTTGAGACAAGTTGAAAGTCGTTTGCGGAAGGCTGCTGTCTTCTTCTGGGCAGAACCTCGGAAGCGACGCATGAACGTAGCAGAGGGGATACTCGCCACTCCAGGCTCGTTGGTGGGAGACATGATTGAGAGCTGGTAATGTTGATGTGGTGAATATCGCCAACGAGTCTGAAAGATGAAGCAGGTAGTCAGTATCTGTCCTTCGGCTGCAGAACTCGAAGGGGGACCTGGGATGCAGTCAAGGACATCGTAGCAGCTTTAAGGGGTCGAAGCAGAAGTCCGTCGAAATCGGCTTTGTTTAGTTGTCTCGGAATGGTCAAGGAGGGCTTGCATGGCGATACAACGAAATTGACAAACTCAGACAAAGACCCATTTCCTGGGACAACGAATGCAATCAAGACAAACAAGTCTCGAGCTTCAAAGACAAAGGCCATGGGATGAGGTCCTGGCCAACAGGCAAAGCAGATAGTTCTTGGGGTGAGTAGAATCACTCGACAGAGTGAAGTGAAAGTGCTTGAAGGAGATACACTCAGTCAAGGTGCATGAGGTAGGCGCAACGTCCTTGGCACCGGGCCATGCGCGGTAGCTGAGCAGCACGATAAGCACGGCAGAGCCTACACTCGGTGAGAGCCTCTCATGAACAGGACTAAGACACGCCGATCTGTGAGACCAGTGAGGTCCGCGTCGTGATGAATGGGCACAAGGACTCTGTCCTTTCGATTTGCAGTATGTGCAAGTAAGAAATTCATCGCATCGAATTCCCAAGATAGTATACTCTTAGTGTGGCGGGTCGACTGAACGTCAAAAACGATGGATCAGAAGGAACTATTGAATGGCGTTGCGAGGTCTTCGCTGGCTCATGAATCTTCATCTAAATATTCCATGAAAGACGGACAAAAGACAATTTCGGATGGTCCATTTTGATATGTAAACTCCGTCGTCTGACAAAACTGATTTCCCGAACCGGCATGGTGTTACGTGTGCTTTCACCTACGCACCGCACTTCTCGAGGGAAGATCTCAAAGTCCCGACCTAAACCCAGGTCCATTGTTCGGGTGCTACTAGTCTGGCCTGCTTCGGGACTGCAAAGAGATGAGGCTCTTGTTTTTTTGGCGAAGGGTTCGAACTTGGACGGCATTGATCCCCATCCTGGAACGGTTCTCGATTTATCTGGACAGCAAAATTATTTCCTGATGCAAGCTATATCAAGGACGGTGAAGGAAGCATCCTGCATCAAATGTCGGCATGTCGGTGCCTATGCTGCCGCCGACTCACCTCCAGTGACTCTACTGTACATGATAGTAAAATTCCCGGCCCCTGCACCTTGACATCTGCAAGCATGAAGTGAAGGTCCGAATCCTTACACATTGTTCGAATATGTTGTTAGTGCTACGAGGTCCTGATAATTATGCTAGGTATCGTCAATGCTCCGGGCGACGATGGATGGAATAGGAAAATGCTTCATGGGCTTTCAAGTATACCTGGGATCACAGTAGTCACGTTCAATGGGCATAACGCAATCTGTTCACCCGGTCATGTTTTCTGATGCATTCTATGTCCTGGCCTATAGTCCATATAGATATCTACCCCTAGTCTTCTCGTAGAAAAAAGATAGGACACCAAAACTTTCGCTAATACCCAAAAGTCTTCAGACGGAACTTTTGCGCTCCCCCAAACAGGATGCCAGGATTCACGAATTGCCAGAAAGTTGCAAAGCACAGCAATGCGGTGCATTTAGGCGATGGTGCTTCCACCGGTAAGACGGATAGTTTGACCTAAACACCCCCAACGTTAGTCCATGGTCCGTATGGAAGATCGAAGGTAGAGGCACTCACCAGTGACCCATTCACTGTCATCATGGCACAAGAACATGACGACCTTTGCAATGTCATCTGGAACAGCGCATCGGCCGAGCGGGATGAGCTTGGCGATGCCAGCCTCAATTTCCTCGATGGGAGTCTCCTTGGTGGCTCCGGGAGAGTAATGCCACGCGTTCGCGGCGAACATCTCGGTCTTGATACCGCCCGGAGCGATGGCGTTGGCGGTGATGCGTCGGGGACCACCGTCGGCAGCGAATGATCGGGCAAAACCCTCAGCGGCAGACTTGGAGGCGCAGTACAGGGCGTGGGCGGGCACGCTCAAGCTGGCGGCGATGGAAGACATGAAGATGATACGGCCGCCGTCTGATAACAGCGCGTTAGTAGGGCAAGACCTGTCATGTTTTCCAGAAGGACTTACCGCTCAGGTACTTCAGAGCGTGAGCGCCGACGAAGAATTGGGCACGAGTGTTGAGGCCAAAGACTTGGTCGAACTCCTCCTCGGTGACGTCCTGTGTCTTTCCAAAGTGCTCCATGCCGGCGTTGTTGATGACGATGTCGAGCTTGCCGTAGGCCTTGATGGCTTCCTCGAACAGCTTGGTGACTTCGGGGGTCTTGGCAACGTTGGCCTGGATGGCAGTGGCCTTGCCGCCGGCCTTTTCGATCTCAGCGACCGTGGCGAGCGCGGGCTTGGCCGAGCTGGCGTAGTTGATGATGACGGTGGCACCGCGCTCGGCGAGGATCTTGGCCAGGCCGGCACCAAGACCACGGCCAGCACCAGTGATCAGGGCAACCTTGCCATCGAGACGGATGTTGGAAGACATTGTTTAATACGGATATGTGTTGATGAGATGTAGAGTGGGCGGTAAGCTAGACTGACGGGGTGGGTAATGATGTTTTGGAGCGACGTCAAGGTAGCAGGGGATAAAGGTGAATCAACAGTGTTCTAATGACTGACCGATCAAAGCAGCAAAGGGGGACGATAACTAATAAAAGTGTTGCTGATGATGAAAAAGGGGAAGTGGGAGAAAGGGAGATGTGGTCGATTTGTGTGTGTTTATGGTGGTTGGCCCCTTTTCCGACACTAGCTCGGACTGCGAAGTAAAGCATGAAAATACGGACTGTCAGGCACGGCGGTCACTACAACAACCTACTGCTATTTGGGTTCCGATGGACGTTGAGGCGGAAGTCTCAGGTTCATGTCTGACAGGCACCCTCAACATACAGTATGGTAGATCCATTACTTGATGTCGTGGCGGTGAAGGACTCGACCGTGGATTGTGGTTCAACCGGCGGGGCACGAGAATTGATGGAGGAGGGGCTGAGGGGTCCATTTTATATGCGGAATTCTTTTATCAGTTTTGCCCTTTGTGATGAGGATATTGATCTCGTGCAATGGTCACGCTTCACGGAGAGTGACAAGAAATGAAGAGCAAGTGACGACATATCGCGTCGTAGTTGAAGAGCGTAGTTGATATCTTCCCAGCATTCCTACGGCGGATGAAGATGAGAAGGGAATAGTCATGTCAAACCAGGACGCCGGGATGTGGTCTCCTGTTTCCGCAGTCGTCTTCGTTCATTTATCAAACTCCATGTCCATATATGATTTACCTTGTGATAGCAAGAGTTCATGGCAGCAAGCTGGATAGACCTTTTCTCAAGTCCCATCGACCTGATGATCTCTCTCACACAACGCACCTCAAAACTCCGCCACAATGCACACTCTAATAACGACTCTCTCAGATTCCGAAAAATGTGCTATCTTAGTCTTAAATCTACTCCGTACATCGAGGGCACTTTGGTGCCCATTCTTTGCCCGGGCCTTAGTCCAGTCCGTACGCTAAACAAAATGTCCGAATCGCCCATTTTTAGCACCATCTTCGGCGGCCCTGGATCGCTAAACTCACGTCTCCTATGACTGCCTGTTCCAGCCCGTTCCTGGTGCTCTTCTTACCCCAGCTTTTCGGTTGTCGTATTCCTGGGTCGTTGTCCACACCTAATGACGGCGAAGAGAGCGTATACGCTCATACTCGTAGAGCCCACACTGCTGACTATCCATCAATGAGGACCTCGACAGTCACACAAGGCTACTTCGCATTCACCCTTGAACATCACTCAGATCCAGATCTATATACACGGATTCCCCTGCCATGATCTCTCCAGCTGCATGCATCTTCGCTATTCAATTATTCCTACGCACAGTGGCCATTGGCATCCGATCTCTGACCGGAGTCCTCTACTGCTAACTTCCAGGTTAGTTGCGAAACATGAAACACCCGTCATCAACCTCCGTAGGTCACAGACCATTATTCATAGCAGCATCCACTATTGTTCTTCGGAGGCTTTTCTTGCGGGCAACTGTAGCTGTTTGCACGCTCCATCTCCTCGATCCCGTGTCCGATATGACTCTCTTTGTCTCCCACAACCCCAGGATTCCTCTCCCAAATCAAGGATGGCTCAACTTAGTATCTTTCAACGGCCTTTTCCTGACCTTTCAATGGTCTTGAGCAAGGTATTTGGGTCCAACATGGGTCCATGATCGGCACGTTGGATTTCCCCAGACATCCTAGTTCCCAGTCCCAATTTATGTCGGTAGCACCTCAGGTCCGACTGTCCGACGACCATCGACTTTTAGCATCGTGATGGTTCCTGTCTTTCAGTGATGCGCTCGAATCGGACCCGGGCCATCGAACCTTGACTGATACTTCTGCATGCACCCTACTGCTGGAGGTGCTGTGCCTTGATCCTGTTTTCCACCTGTTCTAGTAGCAGCACAGTCGATCTTAGGACGACAAACTCATAAAGAAGCTTGTCTCCGCTCCTTCGAGGTCCTACAACTCTTTGTCGTACAGGCTTGCCCCATACAACATGGCTTTCCAAAGGCTTCCAAAGCCTTGACCATCCGAAAGAGAAGTTATCGTTCACTGAGGTTGAAATTTTAGGGCAGACATGAGCGAGCTACATTTCCTGACAATATTGCAGTCAATGGAACATTGACAACACAGGACTCGAGTTTTCAGCCTCCAAGCTTGCTATTGTCAAAATGGATATGCTAGGACCAGAAGATCAACCGAAGCACAACGGCATCCGACCTCCCGGCAATATCTAATTATACCCAAGTACCATCCGTCAGAACACTTGTTCCTCCTCCCAAAACGCCCAGAAATGCCATCGTCGTCATCATAAGCGACATCATATCTGTCATATATACAAGGCGGAAACATCACGCCGGTGTTGCTGCAAAATGCTGAAAAATTAGGTAATATCGAGAAATCGAGATGCTGTACAACGATGCCCGCAACGTCAGAGGCCAAGACTGAAATGATCGTGAGTGCAGGCGCGCACAACGGCTCAATTGCCGTCCTTCCAACTGGCCATGAACATGCGAAGCTTGCGTTTAATGCCGTCAGCCAACCGCATGGACGAGTCGTCCTCTAACACTTCGATACAGTGCTCGAGGACATTGGATGGCACTGCTATTGGAGCCAGGGAACCATCCGACCGGGACAGCATCGGTGTTCCTTCCTGGTATTTGATGTATCTGCTGATTGCCTCGTTTTCTGGTGTCAGATCGTCAATCGCGAACGGTTTGTCTGGCTCTGCTTGAGTCTGCATGGGCGAAAATCGAGAGGTGCCGCTTGCCATGCTTGTTGCCCACCCTGTCAACGCAACACGATAAACTGCACCAGCCCACCAAGGCGGCCGCACTGGACGCGGCATCGACCTGATCAAGCGCAGGATCTGGCCACAGTGAAAGTATGCTTCCTGGGGATGGTCGATGCATCGCATTTGAAGCCAGGATGCGGATCGGAACGCCCCAAGAGCGACGTCACGTCGTGCGAATTGTTCAATGTCTTTAAAGCTGGTGATGGCGTTGAGGGATATGAGATGATACATGATAAGGTTGGCGCAGGTCGTCCAGCAAGTGCCCTTGTTACCGGAGAAGCTCTGCTTGCTGATCGTATACCATTGCTGCAGCAAAGAGGAGATCTCTTCCAATCGTGCCTTGGACGCAGCCCTGGATACGCCACGTGTTGCATTGTGACCGCCTCCGTCCGGCAAACAGGCAATGAACTGCCGGAGTTGACAGACTTGAGCTTGGAGCGGATGCAGGAGCAGCCGCAGCTGGGTGGGGGAAAGCTCCTTGCCGGCAAGTTCGCCATCAATGAAGCTGGTGAAAAAGTCACGAAGCGATGCAGGATTTTGGTAGGTATCACCGTGAACTTTCTCAAACAATCTGAGCCAGCCATTCGCAGAGTCAGCGTGCCACTGGTCGTCAGCGTCTGGCATAGGTGCTTGAATATCCACCAGTGATATCAATGGAGTGGTGTCCGAGAAGAGACTTATCTCTTGGTCAACGGTGACCCACGAGTGAGCAAGTCTGGTATCATGGTCAGCGGGCTGTGCTTTCACCAAGTATCAAGAAGACTCACCGGTGTCTACCTTCCTGCTCTATCCACTCTTCCCATGCCTTCTCTGGATCTTGCTTGCATTTGCTGATGTCGATAGACGAGTCAGTTCCCTTGAGCATCCCAGAATGATCAAGCATGGCAAGATACATCCCACGCTGACCCATAGCCATATCCATATGCCACTTGTCGCCAGACCAAGCAGCGAGGCACGTGAAGAGCAAACCTGATCGGAGAACCAAGACTTCTCGAGACTGGAGCACATCTTTCTCAATGGTGTCGAAAAGTGAAAGCCTGCAAGCTTCGGTGAGCCCACTAGCAACGTATCTGGCTTCAACCGTGGCAGTGGCGCTGGCCCCAGAAGCAACCATGAGGAGAATCAGTAAGCTTGCAGCTTTACTGTTATTGCCTTGCATAAGGACGTTGGGGTTCAGTCGTCCAGCAGGTATCGATGAGTAATATGGCTCATAACGAACCACATAACTTCTCAAGAAATACTGCATGACATCTGTAGGTGGCAGCATCAAGAACGCATCGCGGCTGGAATCCGGACTAGAAGGTGAGTCGTCTCGCGCAGCATGGTCGGCCTTGTGAATGTCCAACGCTTTATGAAGGAAGCCTTGGGTTATAGCAAGAAGCTTTTCCCTGGACCATCCTACTATCGGTTCAGTGGCGATTTTTCTTTCGGTGGATATGTCGAGACAGGACTCGTCCAGCTGGGCTGTCCATGCCGTCCAGGTGGATTGGTTTCGCAGAGTTTGAGCCAGTCCTTCGAGATAGATGGCGGCCGTTTTCGGCGGGGCAAAAGAATACTTCTCTACGCGGTTACACTGGAAGAACGGCCAGGCGTGATGTGCTGCCAGGACCGCATCAGGCTCCTGTAAGCCACTGGTGGTGGAAGAACTGGAGGGCGAAAGGCCAACCGCCGTTGGGGGCCGATGCGGCTGATTCTGCGGACTTTCCAAATCCAGGCGCAATGCAAATGGGGTCGATCCTTCCTGCATCTGCATGTGAAAATGCATCTGATTGGGTGTGTGCATTCCCATCTTCCCACTCATCAGAAACTGGTCGTTGGTATCATGAAGCATGCCTGGAGGGGGTGTCATGAACTCCGGAAAGAAGTTGGTGGCATCGAAGTCGATCATGCTTGCTTGAGCGCCACCCATGGCCAAAAAGTGGTTGTCCGAATCATGGTCATAAGGCGTTCCCTGCATTTGTATGAAACTCTCCATTTGGGGCATGTTGGGCATCATGGGAGTGACGGGTATCGTCATCTCAGGCGGTGTATGTGAGAAAGGGTTTCGAGGCATCTGTGAATCCATATCTGGTGTGAACATCGCTGGGGCGATAGGTACCGGGTGAGATCCATCCGAAAGGCTCAGACGATGAGGCGGTATCGTGTTCGGACTCATAACATCTTTTCAACGGTCAGACTCTATGCTCACTGAAGACTTCCTGCACACTCACGAGGAGATATTCCATTCACATGCGGATGTCCGTGCTGCGGAGGAGGAGGGGCCGAGAAATGAGTCAGTGGTGATACTTGGAACGAAGCCGAGCTGTGCAGAGCACGCTCAGAATGAGGTCGCGTGAGAGGAGGAGGAGGGTTGTTGCGCCGATTAGGATTATGGGAAGAACGCCGAGTAGCCCTCGACTGGCACACAATCTGTTTGCTCACACATCTCGAACATGGGACCTATCGACCTCGCCGTCAGACTTTGAGCACATTCAGGTGGGGGAAGAGGTGTATCTCGACTCCCTCCGACGCCTTCGACGAGTCTCCCAGGTTTGTCTCGAAACCGGAGGGAACGGAGTTGATCTCGTGCCTCGGGATGAAGTGACTGACTGACCTTCTTGTCACACTTTGCCTTTGCCTTTGCACAGTGAACGCATGCAATGGGCATGCGTTCGGTAGGCGAGTCCATGAGGCCCATTTCTAACGTATGCAGGCGTTTATTACGTTGGTATGAGGATAATCCTCTACTGTCCAAACATCCAAGATTCCTCCTCTTTCTCAATTACCATGTACAAGGGAGTATGGCACGGCGAGGCGGCCAGGATAGGTTTCGCACGACTCGGGGCGTGAGGCTGAGTGGTAGGCCAACGACGCCCAATTAGCATTATCTGGAGGGGCCAAAGCCTATTGACGGGTGGTGTGAGGTATATCGGGTTGAAGCGAACGTGGGCAACAGACAAGACAACGAGAGGCAGAAGAAAATCCGTAACGCAGTGAGAGCGAAGGAGGGCATATAGCAATCGACTATACCGAAAGGATAAGAGATGAGCCCTGAGAGAAAACGGGTCAGCTCTAAAAGATGTGAAGGAAGATCGACCGTCGATGATGGAGACAAGACTCAATGCAGGGCTGGCACGACACTGCACTTTCGAGGTAGGGCAGGACAGGATCCCAAAAATGTATGACATTACTACGAGTAACTTATTCGTACCATGTGGCCGTATCGAATACCAGCGCGAATGTCGGTATGGGTCAGTCAAGCAACAATGAATCAAGAGTGGACCAGGGTACCAGCCAAAGCAACAAAATATGTCAATTGTCACCAAGAAAGGCTATTTTTTAGAGATGATGATGGCGCAGAGACAGTCGATGTGTTAGGGGAGGCCTCCCAACCAAGATGGAGGGCATTGCCAATTGAAGACCCCGAATACGGCGGGGATGCAGCAAAGAGTCCAAAGACTCGTATTACGAATGTGGCCCCTTGCCAGTACCTGCGAATAAGCGCGGTGGAAATGAGACCACAAGCCCAAAAGAGAAGTGGAAAGGTGCCCGGGGCTGGCACTGGATCCGGGCCATTGGGTGCATTTGTTATCGGCCAGCGAAAAAACACAAGCGTTGACTCCTCCTTCGAGCCCACGCTGAAGGAGGGGCGGCTATGCAAGAATGCCTTGAATACCCCTTGTCCCTATTCAAGGGCTGCCGGATGCTCGAAATAGCATTCCCAAGACAGGCACCCTTACCTGAGGGCGTCATGCATTTTGTTAGCCATGACTCTTTGACCGCTTTCCCCAGCTAATAAGTCGCAACTGGCCTGCATGAGTAAGTCCCAAAAGATAATGATTGGGGGTTTCTTGTACAATATCCAGGCTACTAGACACGAGTCTCGCCTTGCTTCCCTTGGAACGCCATCACCACCCGCCGTTAGCACGAATGTCGTCAAGGATCTTGCATCGGCTACTCTTTGCCGTGTCTTACTCTTGCTTTTGAGATGTCTTTATTACTCTATTCAACATTTCCTTCGTCTAGCCGTGTTCTGGGTCTTAAATACTGCATCCATCAATCAAGAGCGCTTCCCTGTCTTCCGGTAAGCGAGTGACATTGACAATTTGGTGGTTGCACAAGATAGTGACAGCTCCTGGCTGCTGGCTGTTGTGCACCCACCAGAGAAAACGAGCATTCTGGGCGTTCAAGGCAACCTGCAAGCCACGTCGACTCAAATCAGGCTTGTGGCTACCTTGCCACTCTCATGCGACTACTACCATCCAAAGCAGGCTGCAATACCTCCGCAAGCAAGATAACGACAAAAGACCCATTCTCAAAGACCTTTCTTCCTCGTCGGGCATATGCCTCTCTTGTCTTGCAGACGAAGTTGCCCATCATTGCTCTTTTCAATCGTTGAGGATCCGAAAACGACCAACTACAGCCTTATGGTAACAACAGTGCATCCCTCGCCTTCCATGCTTGGGATGGATTTTCAAGTTCTCAGCTAGCCATATCAGAGCCGCATGGGCGGGGTGAACACGAGGTGACCAATATCACTCGGGTTCCCATTCCTTCTGACGTGCATGGCGCTTTGGCGCTTCGTGATTGACCTTGCGACCGGTCTGTTGAGGTCGTCTCCAAGGCAGAAATGGGAAATTGCCAGCTCATACATCTCATATAGGCAACAATCGCACAGAGGTGGGCTGCTGGAGAGGTGGCATATCTCTTTTCAGCTGATGCTCCACCAAGGCTTCAATGGACTGTTCATGCATTGGGCTATGCTGTCAGGAACTAAATGGGCCACCGACATGTCCATTACATGTGAAGATGGCAACAATCTACCATCCATTCTCATATCAATCACCATCCCACCGAGTGTCTATCCATCCTGCGGTACGTATTGTATACTTACGGGATGTGTTGTCATTTAAAAATCTGCCGACATTCTCTCCTCCCGCACCTGTACGGGAGACTAGGATACTTCAGGTCAAGGGCTTTTTCACTTTATCTTGCTCGCTCGTTTTTAGTCTTTTGCCATGCGATTGACGGCCTGGATGATTCCTTCTAACCCCATGTTTCTCTAGCCACCAGCTGCTCCTTTGCACGATTGGATGATATGGGGACGGTGGACATACGGAGAGCATATGCCTGATGCTGGTCTCGGCTTTATTTGGTGTCTGCATAATGTCGAGATGCAGATCTCCCCGCCTCTTCAACGCCCAGCGACCAACAAATCAACAAACCAAACTTCAACATGAATTCATCCCTCCATCGTTCAGTTTACAAAGTTTGTCGATGTTAACCACCTCGTCTAGAACGCCACTCGCCTCATCAAAACTCCCAACGGCATGTGAATATGCGAGAGACCACTTTGCACCTCACTGACCGAAGGTTTCTATGACATCCAGGCCGCCCATACCCGCACCTTGTATGCGCGGCATGGACGCGGAGTACATTCTGGCCCGAGGTCGGTCGATGCAATTACTAACGGCGTTGGATGTTATTGCATTATTCGATCCACTGACTTGGCCGCTTCATGAACCTGGACATCCTGCGCGACTGTGAGCATATCATGCCACTAGCACACTATTTCCGTCAAATGCATTGCGGCAAGGCGCCCCCACAGCCTTGATCGGGACAACATGTTTCAAGAGATCGTTCTCTTGAACATGCAGTCAAGGATTGTCTCCCGTGAAGCTGACGCGGTGACGACATCGGAAACCCCAGGTTGAGGTTTGCCACAACGTTCGCCGACGATGTTGGGGCGTCCAGCCACTCTCGTCCACGTCGGAGGCCGCAGGTAATATGCTTAAGCACAAAGGTGCATTTAGGCTTACAGTCGTTCTCAGGCTCGCAGCCTTGTCAGCCAGTGACATTTGTCGATCGTCATGCTTCTACGTCGTAGTTGCAGGAGAAGACACTAGGTATTAGTGATCGTCATTCCATCCCCAGCCTGACTCAGCCTGATGCTAGCTTCATTTACGGAGTACTTCCCTAGCATATGCGATGCTATACTACTGTCTCTCGTTCTACGATGATTCGAGATACGGATCCGATGGAGGAAATCACTGCTCTTTCAGAACTTGGGCGCAATGCATATAAGCTGAGCACCTGCTTGAATGAGGCACGATGATGTACGTCCCCTTGGTCGACCCGGGCCTACCCCGGTCATCATCCCGTCTACTCGTACTGTGAAGAAATGCTTATCATCCTACCTCCTTATGAGCCCATGCTTCCTTGCTGATTATGGTCGATCATCTTACAAAGCAATGCATCCCGAGGCCGCCTGCCAAGCCAAAAGAGATATCACCATTCGCGCAACATCAACAATTCCAAAACGCATATGGGAGAATCGTGCTTCGGATCCTCTGTGTAGGATGTCATTCCCGTCTAGGGGCCGTACTTCACTGCCGAACACAAAATGCCGGTCCTGCAATCATCACTTCTCGAACCGTACTACGCCCATTTGCGGGAGACGGGTTTAGAGCGATATAGCGACTTGTTTTTGAAGCGGATACAGCGCACAAACCAAATCTAGCAGCAATCGCGCGGCAAGGTCCCGAAACCCAGATATTCCTATTGGCGCCGCCTCCCACTATGGTGACGAATAGACTTCTGTGGTGGCACGCAAAGGCATCTTCTTTCGAGGCCGCGTCGACCTCAAGCCAGCCAGGTTATTTTCGGCATTCGCTTCGTATCCGTCCAGACTTTCAACAGTTATGATTCTTATGATACGCATTGTGGAAGCGGATGCACGTCGGAATTCTTGTTTGTGTGATGATTTGAGGGACAGTTTATCCCAAAGCAAAAGCTCGAACCGCTCACACGGACGTCCTTCCCAGTGTGTCTAGCCTGGTAGGTCAACATGTCTGCAGTGGTAGCGATGCAGCACCACCCAGCTTTTCACACGAAGCTCTCATTTGGCAGATTGACAGGCCGAAGATCCCGATCTGGCGCCTGTTGGATATGAGAAGGAACTATCGAAAGATCTTGCCTTTTCGTTTCTCTGTTGACATACCCCATGGAAATGTAACCCGATTGGATACCGACCTTGACGCGCATGAGCATGAAGCAATCACGTCGATTTACCTCCGCTCTTGCACAGCAGAAAATGTCAGGAAGGCTCGCATCACACAGCCGTGCGACAGAGGTGACATGTCCCTCTGCCCACACCTCTCACAAACGCTCATCATTCACGTTTTTTGGTGAGCACAGCAGAATCCTTTGAGATGGTCATGCGCGCCAAAACTCTGCACCCAGTGTCTTGGATAGAGGATTGTAATCCGTCCGGTCGTTTCCCGATCGCGTTTTCGCGATTCTGCTGTGGCAGTGCTACAAATGACGAGTGTAACATGTCAACTGGGGACGATCTGACTGGGTGACCGACACTACTGTACCATCATTGTCGCACCAAGGATAACGAGAGCGAGCCACGTTTGGTAATCACGTCGTAGGTAAGTGTTGCCCTTGGAAACGGCAGGATTGGATCTGTTTCAGATCTGCAGCAAGAATACCCGGATCGAGCGGCATTGGCAAAGCACCCCAGTCTCGCGTAAACTCAGCGTACACCTCTACTCAAAACATCATGAGAGGAGGCAAGTGGTGCACGAACGCAACAGCCCTTGAGAGACCTCAAAGTCTTTGGCACTCAATCAATGTGACAAAGTCCTGCACGAGCTTCCGCTCGTAAGTTGCCGGGCCTAGATTGCTCTCACCGTGCCGGCTCGCCAAAAATCCACCGTCTGGATGGTTTCGCAGAATGGTCCGCGTCCCGCAACAAAGTAAGGCATTTGCCGCTGTCGTTGTCCAAACCACCTGTGTTGTCTTTACACATGGCTCCTATATCCATGACGAGCACCCGGTTGTAATTACCCGTCAAACAAAACTGCCACGATGGGTCATGATTGGAAGAAAGCTCGAAACAACAAGCGAGCAGATCTTCCATGTCATCTAGACGGAGAAGGAATCCGCTGGCTGTTTCCATCGACACAGACACCCTCCGGAAATAAAGTCCCACATGTACTATGAATCTGTGAGTGGTGACGCATGGCATTTCTGTGTGGACTAGCCAACAACAATGCCGATCAGGTACAGATCTCCGTGCTCGCCTATGGCAAAGATGAAACGCACCGACCTCAATAACCTTTTCCATCCAGATACACTTGCATACTCGGCGATGAACCTTTCCAATCAGATCACTTGCATGTGCTTGCCGATCAGGGTTTCTTGTATGGCTTCATGAGTACGTCCCCACGATTCCAGACTCCAAAGATAGGGAAATGCCCACAACTCTCACATCTGGCCCGGAAATGCTGGTCTTCAAAATGTTGGGATCATATTGGGTGAGTGGGACTGTGCAGTATGGATGTGGAAACTTCGCTGGCTCGGAATCTCAGAGCATGGTACAGAGGACGAAGAGTATACTGATTCATCATAACCACGCCACGAGGCTAAACGTACCTCAAACGGATGAGCCGGCCTGTAAAGTATGCGTGTCGAAACTTCCCGGGCTCGGATTCTGGTGGAGGGCGCGAAGTGTATATCGTCTTCTCGCGCGCACGCTGCACAGCACATGTGCATGACTCTGGGTGCATGCTGAACGGGTATTGAGGCTAAGTCATCAACGGTTTTCAGGTGTCAGTTGCCCCAGGCCACCCAAATGGCCCCCAGATGTGAGCCTGATGCGTTTGCGAGGCAGATTCTGGAAAAGGTATAAGTTCGCCGTTGCTGTCGTCCTTTGGCCCGTCCAAGGCTGAGAAGGGAGCGGGCCTTGGGCAGTTCATGCGGTCCAGGCCTCATCGGTGCGTTTTGCCCCGACGCTCCAATGTTGGCTTCGCAGCATGTGGAAAGTATGATTACAATTGTTCTCTTGTCCAGATCTCAGGATGCATCTTGCTTCGCATTGACGCGTACCCGCTCGGGGTGCAGATGGGTTATTGTGCAAGATAGGCCGGAACTTTATGGATGCGAGGCCATCCATGTCTGACACCGAGGCCGTAAGGCTGCAAGCAAGGGTAAGCCTTGCACTCTACGATATCAGTATTCGCTGCTCCTCAGTCTCCTTCCTTGCATATTGCTCCTACACATCATGGATCATGGATCATGGATCATGGATCATGATTCATGAGTCCTACGAATAATGGCATTGTATCTCTTCATACCGAAATCACATCAAATGACTTTGATATTGTCAACGAGGTGAGGCCTGACAAAGTTTGCGAGGTTGAGACTTAGTTCGCCAATATTGCCCTTCTCCAGGTATATATCCCTGCAAGATTGGTCAACACGGTGCAGTACATCATCCGGCTCCGAATTGCGTCTTCGAAGAGGGTTTCCCTACGCTGGAGGTCTTGCACATGCCGTGCCAGGCTGTGATAGCAACACCTTTGTATCCTCGGAGCCGTTTGGTGAAAAACGGCAGCGCTGTTTGCTAGTACGCAGTCTCACCAACTTCCCAGCATAGGTGCCAATGACCACAAGTCCTAGGTGGTGGGAGATATCCATCACTAGTATTCCTTGACAGGTGCCCAAGGCCGTTCGCCGGCATTTGCCCAATCAAGTGCCCAGGGTTTTCCACTTCGAGAAAGCCGCTGAACAACCCCACCCAGTACGCCTATCATCGACCCCGACAATGCCTGTATCGCCCACATTCTTTCGAAAAGCTTACGTCATTTATTGTCTGCTCCATATACTAGACACAGCAAAAATAAGCTCAAATCCATGTTCGAATAGTGTAGTGGTTATCACGCGTAAGTTTTGGCCGCTTTTCTCGCCTACCATCAAAAATTCTAATTCCCTGTAAAGATCGTTCACAGCTGTGAGCACAAATCCGATGAGGTCCCAGGTTCGAAACCTGGTTCGAACATTTGTTTTTGCGTCCTAGAAAACCTGTACGAGGTTCTTGTCTCCTTTTTTTGTGCATCTGGTGCATGACAGAGTTGTGTTGAGATACATAGTGATGTGCTCGGCTGGCATGTTGCCTCTATCTGGCCGTGAAATGGGGAAAACTACCACGCAGCACCATGAACGACCTACTAGTACTCATGCCCTATGGGATGAACGACCTACTAGTACTCAGGCCCTATGGGATGAACGCTGCTAAGTATGAGTCTGGTTCCATTCCTGCAACCAGGTCTTCACAGCCTCAATTTCCCTACTCTTCGCACTCTGCACGGCAACCGGCGTCTTGAACATCGTCGTCTGGTTGGGCAGAAACCCATAAAAGTCCCATTCATGATATGCTCCTTCTATCACGATCTGAGGGGCGGCAATTGTACCGTTGCTCGCGATCCTCGGATTTGGCTTGGCCGTGGTATTCGGTAGAAACTCCGCCAACGGGCCAAAGGGCCTGTAGAAGTCGAATTGTCCCGTCGAGATTGCCAGGCGTGGGTAAGACAGGTTCACACCGCCGTACTTGTTGAATCGCTGCAGCTGTGGGCCGTAAGTGATATTGTAAGTCTTCTTGCACTGGGCGAGGAAGTACTCCGGTGTTAGGGTGCGAGAAACCAAGGGCAAGGCGGCAGGGTGGCCAGGACTACCTGGAGTATATCCCGTGGCAAATTGGCCATACTCTGTGCAGATGAGCCAGGTGAATGGGGTAGGAGTGTATAGGCTAAGACATTCCTCCACGGTTTGACCATCGCAGAAGGAGTAGGTGTTGAGCATGTAGCCGGCGAAATTGAGCAGAGGGTAGTACAAGTCGTTGGCGTCGGGTGTTGCGGTCTTGTTGGCATAGCGGAGCAACGAGCGGGCAGTAGCCTTGAGTGTGGCACTGGCGTTGGCGACGTCGGTTTGATTCGTGAGGTAGTTGCAGTATGACCCCGAACCTAATGGGTGTCAGCTCGACATGACCACTCACGTCGGTGGCAGATTCTTACCGTTGATCGGGGTGTTTTGAGAAGCCCATGACAGGTCCCATTCCTGTAGTGGCGTGTCGACATAGGATGCGAAATCGGAATATGGCGTGGATTCGGAGAGATTGAAGGCGGATATCAATTGACTAAGCGCTGTTTTATTACCGCTGCTGTATACATTGTCCATCAAGGCGACGAGCTGCTGCTGGTTGCTGATACATGCCTTCGGACCATAGCGGCGTATCACATCATAGTAAGACCAAGCGTCATCGATCGCCGTCGTGATTCCCGATGAAGATAGCCCGCCCCAGAAGAGGTCGGGATACTGAATGCGGGTGAAAGCAGAAATGACGCCGGCATAAGAGCCTCCGATGATGATCCAGGGTGTGCCAGGCGCGGTCAAGTTCTTGTGTTCGAGGCCAGCGAACACAGCCTTTTGAGCAAAGTATGCAAGATCTGCCAGCGCCTGTTCGGTGCTGTGGAATCGAAGATTGCTGGTATTGTACTGTCCGTATGGGATGATGGCGCCGCCGGAATAGTAGCTGTGCACTTTGTTCAGCCAGATCCGGATTCATGCAGAATGGACAGACCGTTGACCCCAGAGCACAGCAACTCCTCCAGTGGCATTAGCGACCTGGTGAACGAGCCCACTTTGAAGCCAATCCAGGTCGAATGTGCTATCTTCGCCCATCGCGTGAATGATGACGGGACCTCCCTCGACATAGTTACTCGTGTCCAGCCAGTAGTTCTGCACAAACGTGTCATTGGTGTGAGGAGCATAGCGAGTCTCGTTGTGGAAATGGTCTATAGGCATGGTGAAGTTTTGCATCCTGACTTCCTAGTTAGACTGGGTTCGGAGTCCAGAACGTCTTCAAGGAGCTTCCAGCCACGGCTCATGGGAGTCGTAGACCTAGGACTACTTACGGGTAGATATCATTCAATGGCTGTCCCTGGGATTGCCTCGCAAGGATGGCCTGCGACGTGCTGTTATGGTTGCGTTGTCAGTACCTGCTAGAAGGGCAGAGGTGGTGATGGAATGACTAGTTCGTACCTCAGGGACACGATACCCAAGATTTGGAGCAAGATTAGCGATGCCATGTTGGTAGTTGCATGTAAGAAGGAACGTTCTAGCGCCATGCTGAATGGTGACAAGCAGCTGCTTTTGTAAGAGTCTCGTCACTCTATCACCCCGTTGTCCAGGAAGATGCCGATACCCGTCTTGCCGTCTTCAACTTCACGATGCGCTGAGCGGCTGTGTTCGATGCAACGCTCGCTCACGGCATCACCAAGTTGCGTCGCGTCTCTGGTCAGCACATGACGCATCGTATCCTGGAAGCACTGTTCGGAGGAAGCAGTGTGTGGATGGTGGTGAAGTTTAGTGACCATGGTGCTTCGCTCTTGGGCGCAAGTATCTCCTCTTTTCATGTACAGCACATAAGCGAAGGATACCAGCGACGGGGCCGGCATAGAATTTCTCGAACATAACCAATGCCGAATATCCCATGCGTGGGTTACATCCCAGGAGGTGGTGAACGAACCGTGTCAACTGACTAAGCGAGTGCGACACGACGTAATTTCCCCTGATTTTGGGAGATCACTCTGGGGTGCCCGGGCAGACTCCGTGGACGCCTTATAAGACCGAGGGAACTGTGGACATATGGGCCAGACCTCGAGGACTTGGGACTACTTCTCTGTAATATTGCTGCCTAGCATATCGCTGCGCCTCGGCTTGACGCGTATCTGGTCTCTTGGTTCGAGATTGAGGACATTATGGATTGGTTCTGAGAACCTGTGTTACGCGTATATTCATTAGTGTAAGGCGGATTCATAGACCTACATGTGCTGCTTCCACACTTGACGGCGGAACCCTCGCTTCACTGTATGGGTGGCCATGTCACTCTTGGCCATCCTCTTACCAATCCATGAAGCCGTCTTTCTGAACAGCCTTGCCAACATCCGCATCCCTCACACCCTCAACGACATCCTTGATGAATTCTCCACCAAGACTTGCGGGTTTGGCTCCGAATTTCGCAGCTTCCACTGGGCCCAAGCCACCAAGGTTCGTAGCCAGCATGCCAGGTGCAACAGCCCAGACTTTCACCCCGTCCGCTTTCAGCTTGTGGTTATAATCGAGCATAAGCATGTTGAGAGCACATTTGGTACAGCGATACCCAATCGTCTCGAAAGATATCTCCTTCGGCCATCCTGCGGGCTGAGGTGGCGTGGGCCAGTACGCCTGACTGGCCCTGTTGATGCCGGATAAACCAGTGACGAACAACAGCCTGGGATCCGCGGACTTGAGCAGAAGCGGCACGAATGTCCAGGTCATGACATTCGTACCTGCAACGTTCACGTCGTAGGCCTTGTTGAAGCTATCACGGAGAGAAACATTCCCTTTGACGAACTCGATATCGAAGGATGCCCCTAAGAAGGTTAGCCACGATGACAACTATCCTTGTGGGAGTATGTACCTGCGTTGTTGACGAGCACATCGAGACGGCCGTGATCCGCTTGAACATGCTCATATGCTTTCTGGATCGATTCGTCGTTGGTCAGGTCGAGTTGAACAGGTTCAACAATGTTGGTAGCTTTTGGATATTCTTTCTTGAGAGTTTCAATGGCTGACTTTGCATTGTCCAACGAACGGCTGCCCATGAAAATGTGGTAGGGCTTGCTGGACTGCATCAGCGCTTTGACAGCCTCATACCCAATCCCACCATTACCTCCTACACTAAGTTAGTAAGTATGAGGAATCACAGGCACTAGGTACCAACCTGTCACGAAAGTAACAATGCGTGTTGCCATGGTTTTTAGCCGGTGTGTGCTGTGTTAGTGCCTGTGTGATTCTTGGACGACTTCAAGACTGATAGAGCTCGACATTCTTGGTGTGACCTACCCGCATCTTTATACCTTTCACTGATGGAGCCAGGAGCCATCCCTCATGCAGACAGGGGAGATAAACAGACCTCATGTCCCGTACTGACGGACGAATGAAGCTGACCAGACCGTGCACACATACATTGATTCTGTGGAAAAGGGCTTCCCATGTGTGGTTTGATGATGCTGCGGACGGCCAACAACGGGATTCACATGATGCAGACTATGCTGTTTCAGGCGAAACTGCCGATTTTCGACGGGTGGAGTAGAAGTCAATGTTCATGCTTCGCTGGACTTTGCCTCAAGTCCGCAAAATCCGATCACATTGTATCATCAATATCTAGGATGTCTCGAGCTTCAGATGACGGTCACTGGTATTCCTCGGCCGAGAAAGCAGGAAGTGAGAAGTACCAGGTAGTCTTGGATTGTGAACATGCATTAATGAGGTTTCACGGATGACTCGGGCGAGAGACAAAAAGTGCAGGTGTCCTCCACTCAAGTCGTTCACCATGTAAAAGCAGCGTGACAATGGTTCCAAAATTGCCAAGCACTGAACCAAAAGTTCTGGGACTCGAAACCGGGCAGCAGCGACTGACTGCCATCGCGAAGAAGTGCATGAGGCTTCAAGTACAGCTGCATTGAATATTTCTCAACTACACCCAAAAGCTGCTTTTACCTTCCGCCGTATAGTTTTAGCTGCGCCAATCTGCAGATTCAAGAAATCCACCTTGCGTTCGACGAGGAAATATTGACAGCCCTGTCGTGTCGCGCCGAAGAAAAGTTGCCCCAAACCATCAGGCTTCAAACGACGTGATGAACGGGGACAACTACGCCTCGAGAGGTTAGTGTATGCTTCGCAAAGGTAGATTCACGACTGACAACCACAGACTCGGGCCGCTCGAGAGAGCAGCACGTAAGCGCACCGTTCGCGACGAACAAGCAGGGAAAGACTGACACCCTTCAGGGCTCAAGATACGATCGTGATGACCGAAGAGACCGCGACCGGGATAGGAATCGAGATCGAGGTGATCGCAGACGCTCCAGATCGCCGCACCATCGGTCTTCGCGACGCGAACACGACGATTCATACTCGTCCAGCAGAGATTACCGCGCTCGAGAAAGAGAGGACAGATACGATTCTGGTAGGCGAGACGATCGCGATTGGAATCGGGACCGAGGACAGAGGCGCCGCGACGATGACAGACCTCCAAGAAGAGATCGTGACCTATTTGACGACAGAAGAGGTGGTGGTGGCGGAGGACGCGGCGGCCGTGATCGTGGTGGAGGTGGACGAGAAGATCGTGATGAGTTTGCTGCGCAAGCACGCGGCAAGAAGGACAACAGTCCTCCACCAAAAAAGCGAGAGCCTACACCCGACCTGACAGACGTTATCCCTATAACGGAGCGCAAGAGAAGAATGACACAGTGGGACATCAAGCCTCCTGGCTACGAGAATGTCACCGCAGAACAAGCAAAGATGTCCGGAATGTTCCCTCTACCTGGCGCGCCCCGCCAACAGCAAATGGATCCCAGCCGACTACAAGCCTTCATGAATCAACCTGCAGGCAGTGCAGCTAATACCGCCTTGAAGCCATCAAATGCGCGCCAATCGAAGCGACTGTTCGTTTACCATCTGCCCGCGTCCGTCACCGAAGACGGTCTGCTACAATTCTTCAACCTGCAGCTCAATGGCTTGAACGTGATCAAGGGTAGCGACCCATGCATACAAGCCAACATTGCTGAGGACCGAAGCTTCGCATTGGTGGAGTTCAAGACGCCGTCAGACGCCACGGTGGCATTGGCTATGGACGGCATCACCATGGAAGAACATCATAGCGAGATGAACGGCAACGGAGATGCCACTCCCAAGGGACTGGAAATCAAGAGACCAAAGGATTACATCGTCCCCTCCGCAGACGAGGATGCATATACCGAGGGCGAAATATCGTCAGAGGTTCCAGACACTGCGAACAAGCTGGCCATCACTAATCTGCCGCCATTCTTGACGGATGACCAAGTTTTGGAGTTATTGAAAGCTTTCGGAGAGCTGAAGGCGTTCGTTTTGGTACGAGATGCAGATGCCCCAGAGTCAAGAGTAAGAGCCAGACCACCGTGTGGAGGAAGGAGAGCGTCGCTAACTGTTACCAGGGAATTGCATTCTGTGAATATGCCGACCCGGCCGTCACGGCAGTCGCCGTTGAAGGCTTGAACGGCATGGACCTAGCAGGCAATGCTATCAAAGTTACTCACGCCAGTCTCGGCTTCACCCAGGCTTCCGGACTCGAAATGGGTGTCAATGCCATGTCCATGTTTGCCGGTACCACTTCCGACAATCTCGAGGAAGGGCGTGTTCTCCAGCTCCTCAACATGACGACTCCTGAAGAGCTGCTGGACAACGATGATTATGAAGGTGAGATGCAAGCGCCTCGTTGACTTTAAATTTTTACTAATACTTTTGCGATTAGAAATCTGCGAAGACGTCCAGGAAGAGTGCCAGAAGTATGGCAAGATATTGTCGATGAAGATCCCGCGTCCGTCGGGCGGCAGCAGACAATCTGCTGGTGTTGGCAAGATCTTCATCAAGTACGAAGACAAAGAGTCGGCGAAGAAAGCACTGCAAGCGTTGGCGGGCAGAAAGTTCGCGGACCGCACAGTCGTCACTACTTACTATGATGAGGTATGTTGACTCAAGTGACATTTGCTCGGGCCCGTATACTGACCTTGTCCGCAGGCAAGCTTCGACGTGAGCGCTTGGTGATTTGGTGGTGGAGTCTGTTGTCAGTACACACTGGAACAGAAACTCGAGGGTAGGGCGCATGCTTTTGTTCCAGCCATGTGGGCGCTCCGAGATGCGTGCGGCGGGATCCTTGCTGTGGCAGACGCCAAAGTCTCGTCTCCTCTGCCGTTTTCGACAGCAATCTTGAAGACTCAAAAGAGAGAGACCGGTCTCACTACGCTACGCCGGCTGGCTCACTGGAAAACTTTCCATCTAGCAGGACATCCTAGCAGGACATTCTAGCAGGACATCCTACCTGCCAAGGGGGATGCAGGCGGCATTCGAACAGAGCGAGGTTTGCCGGGGGATAAGGACAGAAAATCGTGTACTTTTTGGCTTGGTTAAGCTTGTATCTAATGGCGCAGATGCAGGAAAGTGATCAGAAAGTCTCGCACCCCTGGCGAGGCACGATGATACCATCTCAGTGCGAGGTTGGATGTGCACGCTGTCCACAAGGGGATGGCAACAAAAGTCTGGCAAGCTGTAAAAATAGTGATGGAATGAAGCTTTTGGCTCTGTCTTCCTTGAAGGGCCTGTCCCTGCAATAGTGTCACCGTATGCGTTACTTCGAAGCCTATATCTGGTGTGCATCTAGCTGTGTCTATCTAAGACCGTTCCACCCAGCCATGCCGTCCCATTTCAATCGTGAGGCATCATGCTTCGTACTTGGTACGAGGCAGCTGAAGTGACCCGCCTGGTATTTCTCCCCCAAGTGCTTCATTGTACACTTACTCATCATCGTTGATCAACTTGGTGATCTTGCCAACAGCGATAGTCTGACCCTGATCACGGAGCGTGAACCGTCCTAATTGCGGGTAATCCTCGAACCGCTCGACACAGATCCGCCCGGCAGCACTAGTAACCTGCAATCTGGCGATGATGTTCTGACCCCTAGCCGCGAATGGTGGAGGTTTCTTGCTCTTACGCCCAGTCTTGGGTTCTAGCTTGTGCAGCAGTGCGTCAAAGGTGACCTCTTCTGTCGCCGCATGGACGTGAATAACGCAGTTGAACCCGGCCGACAAAATCGACTTGAGATCGACGATGTTGATCTGGGCCTCGAACTCTTTGACGCAGTGGACCAATCGCTTGGGTGAGCACAAAACGAAACCGGGCAGGATATCTTCCTCCTCGATGCCTCGCAGGCGCATGCGCACCTGATCACCGCAGACCGCATGGGGAACTTCGTCTTCGGTTTCACCGTATAGAGCTGCAATGCCGACCTCTTCTCTGTTTGGCATCATGATATAGTTTGCATTCTTCTGAACGACTCCCGCTTCGACACGGCCTTCAATCATGGTACCCATGTCTCGGTACTTGGCGCCGATAGGCATCATGAAGGGGGCATTCATGTTTCGTTGGATCTTGGCCATGCCATCCAGAAATTCGAGCAGCGAGGGCCCACTGTACCAGGGGGCCTTGTCCTTGGGAATCCTGTCCTTGACGCCCAACCCGGTCTGAGCGGAGATGGGCATGAAGGTTGACTCGAGGCCGATCCTCTTCTTAAGATATGGTTTGAGCTTGCCAACAATCTCGTCGTATCGCTCTTTGGACCATTCCACGGTGATGTCGTCCATCTTGTTGACCACAACCACCAGCTCTTTAGCACCCGTCGTCTTGATCAACATTGCGTGCTCTTGAGTCTGGCCACCCTTTTCGAAACCGGTTTCAAATTCACCTTTTCTTGCGGAGATGACCAGGATTGCAACGTCCGCCTGTGCAGCACCGCTCAACATGTTGGGAACATAGGTCTTGTGACCTGGTGCATCGAGGATGGTGTACCGGCGCTTGTCGGTCTCGAAGAAACCTCGGCCGACTTCGACTGTCTTACCCTTTGCTCTTTCTTCTTTGTTCAAATCCAGCACCCAAGATATGTACCAGGTTTCTCGTCCAGCATCTTTTGCATCTCTCTTGTATTTCTCTAGCGTCCGGTCATCAACCATGCCCGTCTGAATCAGCACTTGACCACCCAGTGTTGATTTCCCGGCATCAACGTGTCCAATGAAAATGATGTTGACATGTTCTTTTCCGTACATGTCTTCTAGTACCGACGCATCGACATCGGCTGACTGTTCTGCAGCAATTTCTTCTGCCGTTCGGGCCTTCTTGGCTTCGCCAGGTGTGGGAGAGGATTTGCCTGATGAAGGCGATGGGGAGGTCTTTCCGGTCACTTTTTCACCCGTCTTCTCGACGGCCTTTGCTGCGGTAACTTTTGCTCCAGCATCCGCCTTCGAGTCGCCCTTCGCTTCTACTTTGGCAGGCGCTTCTTTTGCGGTGGGAAAGTCGGTCTTCTTGGAGGAGGTAGATGCAGTGGTAGGAACGCCGATGGATAACACTTTCGCTTTGGGAGGTGCCGCAGCGGCAGGTTTCGGTGGTGGTGCCTGAGCAGCTGGCGGAGCTGGCTCTTGCTGAGATTGAGGCGCCGGCTTCTGAGCAGCCGCCGCAGGTTGAGCGTCTGGTCTTTTGGCGATGCTTATGGGAGCGCCTTGACGTGGTTGAAAACTCCCGGGGGACTGGTTGTAAGCAGCAAACTGGCCACTGTTGGGGCCTTGGTTGTAGCCCTGTTGCTGTTGTTGGGGCGGCTGCTGCTGCTGATATTGTGAGTATTGGTTGTAGCCCTGCTGTTGGCCATATTGAGAGAACTGGTTATAGCCCTGTTGTTGGCCGTAGCCGGAATTCTGATAGCCATTCTGCTGTTGGTATTGCTGGCCTGGTTGGAAGTTGGCAACACCGGGCTGAAAGGATTGGGCTCCAGGCCTGAAAGCATTGGCGTTGGCATTAATATTCATATTTTGTGCTTGTCTTGAAAGATCTTCGTCCTGGTTCGCGGCGTCCTCCCATGATTCGTAGTTGCCCGACATTTCCGATGACTGATTTGTGTGTTTGATGATCGCTTGCGATGATGGGGAGCAAAAAGAGGAGGATGTTTAGTCGAGAAAATGTAAGTCGATCTAGACTGCGCCGAAGGGTTTGGTGTTTGCGGTGAATTCACAGTTTTGGAGGGGTCTGATGAGAGTCTGCCAGTGCTTTGCCTCGCACACCGTCACTGCCCGGCGCAGCAGGCGATATTTTGCAGCCCAAAGGCTAGTCCCAATGAGGTACACTTAAGGATTTGTTTCAAATGACGTAGTTCTGTTGACAAAAAGGAACGACGGGACTCTTTCGCACACGCGACTAATAGGACAATCGAGATGCTTTTCCATGCGCTGCTCATTTTTCATGAGAGAAACCCTTGGAACGTCTAAAGATATGTTGTGGACGTGCTTTAATGACCCATGCTTTATCTAACCCTAGTTTCCAATTGAGCACTATTCCAGGACCACCCATCGTCCACCTTTTCGCAAGGCTGAGATCGATATGGAGCCGGGCTTGTAAAGGAAGCCACATTCTCATATGAACCCGCATTCAGCTGGGATTAAGCCATCGAACACTTCATACAAGCCCTTGCTCGGCCGCGAACTCCAGCACAATGGATTACTTTGTGGGGAAAATCACCCAGCAGGCGATGAACTATGCCATCCGCTCCGGAGTTACTTTGACAGCATCATATGCGATTCGACAATCCACCAGATACCTCAATAACGTTCCAAAAAGCGATGTCAGAGATGAGCTCTCTGAAGTGCAGCAGCGGCTTCAGCGTAAGATCCACATTGTCTCACCCGCAATCGACATGATCGAACTTATTGCTGCTCGGGGCAATACCACTTTGGAATCCGCTGTGGTTTTGACCAAAGAGCTTCGCCTGGAAATCGAGTCGCTTGGCCAGCGACTTACGAGAGCGAACGCGTCAGAAGAAGCCGCCAAGAAGAAAGGCAGCACGCAGCTCAAGGCTCAGAATGAGCTGGAGTTGAAACGCGTTATTGCTGATATGAAGCAGCTGCTCGACCGGATCGAAGACGCTGTGCCTTTGATCAATCTGGCCATCACCACTTCTGGAGCAAGCCTGTCTACCTCTCTTCCTCATACAGTCTCGCCATCACGCCTGCTGCAGGCCAGCACGTTCCTAACCGCCGGCGACACGCAGTATTCCATATCTCCTCAATCCGCCGTCCAGATTGGCCCCACATTTACTCTCTCGGTCTACATGCTATTTGCTGGACATGATCGGCCTCAGAACGAAGAAGAGGTACGGGAAACAACGTGGAAGGAGGTCATACACAAGGCCAAGGTCAAGTTACGGCGTGTACCACTTGAGGTTGTCGTAGGTAGCAGGCCTGGGTCTGGGTCAGGGGCAGACGCCGTACCCTCAATGGAGATCTCGGTATCAAGCGCCATGTCTGAATTGGACAAATCTCAAGTCATACGTGCAGACATTCGCGCTGACGAATTCGCATATCAATTGATGATCGTTGAGGACTTTGATGACGACCGTGTCCATGATTTTGAAGAAGATCAACCCCACCCAGGCCCCTTTGACGATGTCCAGATGGCAGGCATACGCGAAACCATGCCCATACATGAGATCTCCAAGATCTTCTACGCCGACACGAGCAAAGTGCTCAACATCGGGGCCGACGCCGAAAGTAACCATCCAGTGCTTCTACTGAAGCGAGATATCAACGCAGTCCCGCCAAGACGGATGCTAGAGCGCGACCAAGATGACGAAGGCATGCAACGAGAAGAAGAGTCCGTCAACCACGACCATCACGCTCCCAAGGAAGATCCCTGGCGGTTCC
Organism: Exophiala viscosa; assembly: GCF_022695815.1. Taxonomy (NCBI): domain Eukaryota; kingdom Fungi; phylum Ascomycota; class Eurotiomycetes; order Chaetothyriales; family Herpotrichiellaceae; genus Exophiala; species Exophiala viscosa. The sequence goes on along the minus strand of NW_026944358.1, from coordinate 400,800 downwards.
CACCATCTCTCGACCCCGAATGGATCGCTTTCGAAGTGTACACAGAATCCGAAGCAAGCGATACAGAATCCGAAGTCGGCAATGCCGACACTGACACCTCGACTGCCGACATCGAAACCTCAAAACTCTCCCAATCAATGTCAAGCATGCACATCAACAGTCCAGGTCCGGCAGACCGACTACAACCACTCACGAATCAGACTCCTCCCTGGGCCAACGCGATCAAAACGTCGCTCTCTCTTCTAGAACTCCTCCTTCGACTGACTTCGCTGCAGCAGTTCCAGCAACAATCACACCTGTCCATCCCGGACGAATTACTCAACTTCTTTTTGGAAGAAAGCGCCACAACCGGTGCGGGAGGCGACGAAAATTACAGACAGGCTCTACGCGCTGAGGCACGGCGCCGTGTCGGCTGGGATCCGTATGATGAAAGTCCAATGAAGAGACGAGGCGAGGAGTATCAGTACCACAGCCCCGGTCCCAGTCCTCGTGCGGATGGGGATGAGGGCACATGGAGTCCGCGAGAAGGGCAGGCTAGACCAGACTTTCCAGGCTCGCCATCGCCTAGGAATAGTCCTTCACCGTTCCCAGCTGAGCGGAACAGGGGCAGTAGAGCATCGTGGCTGAAGCGAGAAGAAGGGAGGAGGAAAAGTAGTCCATTGCGCCCGAGGAGTGCGGTGACGGATGAAGGGATCGGGACAAGTCCGGCGAGTGGTGTGGATAGGGCAGACACCTGAAAGTCATTCGGCAAACGCTATGAGATTTAATGGCCAAATGCAAATGATGAAGAACAATACGAGATCAACGAGAAATCATGAGACATGGAAAATCTTCAGATATCATGTAGCCTTTGGCACTGCGATGCACCGATTGATTCAATGCTAGACTAGATGCTATTCCTGCATGTCCTGATGCAGGCTATCTATTCGACAACTCCCACTCTAGACTGTTCACCCCAGCTGTACCCTTTACGCGCAGGCTGGTCACAGTGTCTCTTGCCTCTCCTCAAGCGAAGCCGTAGCACCGGCAAGGGCTTAGCAGTAGCAGGTGTGTCCAGTCCACTGCGCCCCTTGCGACCTTTGCAACTTGCAGAGGGATGCGAAGTAAGCAGCGTCGCCGGAAAGTCTGGGAGCGATTTTGCTCGCTTATGATGCATCGATCTTCGACTGTGATCACCGAAACATGACTGACGCGCGTGTTTGTGCAACGGCGTCCAGACATCCATGCAAAATGGTGTCCGCCGCAGTATCGTAACACATCATTGTCAGTGACCGGACGTCGGTTCCGGCCGTCGGTGTTAGGCTGCCGCTGAATGCCGCGACTAAGGGCGTATATCGACTTGGAATTTGACACTTTGGCGTTGGCCACTTATCTGATTCCCATTTGCGCCCGAATCTGCATGATTTGAGCTCGCTCATTAGGCGAGAACGAATCTATCGTCCGTTGATCCATAGACAAGATCTGCTGGATCATTTCTTGCTGCGACAGTTGAGACTGGGCTTGTGGCGGCGGGGCTTGCTGTACTGGAGGTGGTTGATATTGCTGAGCTGGTCTAGGAGGCATTTGGCCCGTTAACATGGGTGTAGGAGCGACTGGATATTGCTGTGGTGTGGGCTGTGGAGGAGGAACGGGCGCTGCTTGGGGAGGTCTGCTGGCCTGCTCAACCACCTGTGCTAGGACTTTGGGATCAACCAGGTTCATCAGGATCAAGGCTTGAAATATGGCAAATGACAGTTGTGGAGCGGTCTTGAGCAGAGATGTTGCTCTTGCAGGATCTGATATTGCTAATGCTTTCATCTGTGTGAGAACATCGAGAAGTTGTGGAGGCGGCAACGTAGACAGTGTCTGCGAGATGGCATCTGTCGCTCGGAGGTTGGGGGGCAGGTCGACGCCTGCAGGGAGAGGAGGTAGGGCATTTGCGGCAGGGTTCTGAAATCCATCCGGTACTGGCGCGGCTGTCTGATCGTAATTTGTCGGAACAGAATCCTTCTCGTTATTGTGAGGCCAATCTACTCGGATCTTGCGCCCATCGATCTCGAAATCATTCAAGTTTCTCACAGCGTTAGCGGCGGAGTCTGCGTCTTGAAAGTCGGCGAAACCAAATCCCTTAGATTTGCCCGTGTCTGGGTTTGTCATGAGTCGAAATTTGACCACGGTACCGGCATAGCTGAGGATCTTGACTATGTTCTCTTCGCTGAGATCTGCTCATGGTCAGAGATGGACTCCAGCCACGGGAGAAGAGTGCTTGTGGTCGTGACTTACTGAAGGGGATGTTGCCCACGAAGACACTGCGGCTTTGGCCAGGTGCCATCTTGAGGGACCCGTGTGGGTGTGATAAAAGCGCGTCGACGGACCAAGGAGAGAGGACCGCGGAGAATCAGACAACAGCGCCAGTGACTTAAAACAGGTCGGTAAAGGGTCAAGGATGTTTTGGGGTTGCGCAGTCTGGCGCGCTGCACTTCGAGTCAAAAAGATGGAGATGGAGAACGAGATGCATGCCTGCCATGCGCCAAGCCGAAATCGACTCCGCAAAAGTTTATGCTGCAAGTCTTCTACTACTAGCTTCAGATGTGTTGATCATCAATTGCCGCCTGCCTGCTCAGACTCTTCCATCAAGCACCGATTTTGTCAAGGTCTCTACTCCAAAAGGAGCACCTTCAGCCATGTCGTACGATCCACGAGAACACTTTCAACAAATCCAGCGGACGCTACAACAGCGCAGAGGTCAAGGCTTCGGAGGCGTTCCCGGAGGCGGCGCTGCGGGCAGAGGTATCGTGGCACTAATCGGCTTGGGTGTCGCTGGAGTCGTGCTATCAAACTCGATATTCAACGGTACGCTATGCACAGATGGTGCTTATCAGAAAAGTTCTGACGCAAATTAGTTGATGGTGGTCACCGCGCAATCAAGTACAAGAGAGTAACCGGAGTTGGTAAAGAGATCTACAACGAAGGCAAGTCGACAAACTCTCGACGTGAATCAACGCCGCTGACTTCCTTACAGGCACACATATCCGGATACCGTGGTTCGAGACGCCTATCGATTACGATGTTCGAGCGAAGCCTAGAAACGTAGCCTCATTGACCGGCACGAAGGACTTGCAGATGGTCAACATTACCTGTCGTGTCCTGTCTCGGCCTCGAGTGGAGGCCTTGCCACAAATCTATCGTACACTGGGCACGGACTATGACGAGCGAGTACTTCCATCGATTGTCAACGAGGTTTTGAAGAGCGTGGTGGCTCAATTCAATGCCAGCCAGCTTATTACACAACGAGAGAACGTTGCCAGGCTGGTCAGAGACAACCTCACAAAAAGAGCTGCGAGATTCAATATCATGCTTGACGATGTGTCCTTGACGCACCTGTCATTCTCGCCAGAATTCACAGCCGCTGTCGAGGCCAAACAGGTGGCGCAGCAAGAAGCCCAGCGGGCCGCATTCGTGGTCGACAAGGCCAGACAAGAGAAGCAAGCTACCGTTGTTCGAGCGCAGGGTGAAGCCAGGTCAGCCGAGCTCATTGGTGACGCCATCAAGAAGAGCAGGAGTTACGTTGAGCTCCGACAAATTGAGAATGCACGCAACATTGCATCACTCCTGCAGGAAGCTGGCGGCAAAAACAAGCTGTATCTTGATGCTCAGGGCTTGGGACTCAATGTACACGCCGGTGATGAGCCGCAGAAGAAGTAGGCTTGGAGTAGTGATGCGCAAAGTCCGAGTCTATGCCACTGGGACAAGAGCTCACATTGCTGCCCTGCTTCATTGTTCTGTATGTCTAGTTAGCGGATGATCACCCTCACAATGTAACATTCTTCACTCGAATATGCACATGTAGAATAGTAGGACACAAGCCGGCTATTCGGCTACCCTCGGATAGCTTGCCAGACAGAGACTGTAATTGCCAGTCTACTGATAATCCTTAGCGCAGTCTCCTCGTGAGGTTTTGTCAAGCATTCCTGACTCTCTTCCTCCTCCCACAACCAGGCAACTTCCCTCGACAGAGACGTCAAAGCCGTTGAGGGAAGTTGCCTGGCTCCTCCTCTGTTTCTCTTTGTCAGGAATGGCTAAATGCAAAGCTGTGTCGTGGTTCTATGCTGTTTCATTCACTCGCGCTGTCGGAATGCGACGTCACCTACCGATCTCAACCGTTGACGTCCATGTGGTGCCGGGTCTCGAACTCCCACATACCAGTCTTTCCCTTCGAGAGAAGTTCGAAACCCTTCCTTACCACTTCCACATACACTGAACACCGACAGGCACAACATACTTGAAGCAAGGCTGAAACAAGTCGAGGTCTCGTTAAACCCCTGCCAAGGGATCCACATCGATCTGTAGGCGAGTTGACAGCCATCTCGGGAATCATATCCGAATCTTGGAGCTAACCACAGACGACAGATCATAGACAAAAACAAACAGACAACGGACCACCGATCACAGAAAAGAGACACAAGACGAAAAGGAAACGACCACAAATGACAATCGACAGACCACCGTTGGGTAGGGATCTTGATCCTCCATCGAATGGGACGAACAGCATGAGCCTCAACAGCACGCTGCAGCAGCAGGACATCATGTCTCTGCTAAATATGATATATAAATGTATCGATCCTCACCTGCGTGGCATGTACGATGGCAGCTGAGCGAAGGCCTCTGGCTCTCTGTTCGGCGCTCAGCATAAGTCCATCAAGACATTCCCTCCCAATACTCTGTTCCTCAAATTCGAGGAAACCCTCAAGAGGCCGCACTTCTGTTAACAGCACACACGATCGGCCATGTATGAGATACCTTGTAACTTACTTTGTTTGACAGCACCTGCAAGTGCAAAATTGCGGCTTGTTATGCTCAGTTCACCGACGGTGATGCTTGCACAGTGCCTGCTTGGTTGTCGACAGGTTGATGACAAGATCAACCATGGGTTCAAGATAGTCCCTTAGCCAGCCGGCTTGTTGCCTGAGAACTCTCCAACAGACAGGTTCTGAAGCCATCTTCTTTCAATCATGCAGGACGACAATGTTTGTCTGCTCCCTTGGTCGAGCAATGCAGTACCAATGTGAATGGTGGTCATGGTGCGTGCTTGCTGGTTGGAAAGAAGTTCAAAGAAAAGAAGATCCTTCTCATTCACCATGACATCGCCGAGACAGCTGGTGTCGCGCGCTTCTTGGCCGACAATTGAATCGACGGGGCGGATCGCAGACCTCATGAACCGCGAGGCTCAAAATCGTTTTCCTATTTTGCTCGCAAATTCGAGACTGTCAATTCAACAAACACAAGCAATCAACACCAGCACTTCTCCCCTCTCAAGATCTTTACGACTTGGTCACTTCTTGGATATCATTGCTTGGATAGTGTTCTCCAGAGCCTCCTGCTGTTAAAGCCTGTTGCACTTTACTAGCGCTCGCCGGCTTTTCTCAAACCTCAGAGACACTTTCACCGTCTGCCTCTTCGCCCTCCACCTTCCTTGACAAAAAGAGTCCTACGAGCCGCCCTCGAATATCGCTTGAAACATTGTCCTGATTTTGGATATCTCTTGTGCTTCAATACTTTGAGAAGCTACGAAAAATGGCCGGAAAGAAACGCAAGCGCCAGGCTTTCGGTCCCACTGAAGTAGCCAACCACAGTAACTTGGATTCTCAGGAAGATGGCGCGCCTCCACAGCCAAAAAGAAAGCGACAGACAAAGATTGAGTCTGCTTCGAACCGTACATGGGATATCGGCAAGAGAATTAGAGCTCGCATCGTGCACCAAAACCCATTGGTTTCCAAGGTCACAACGCAACGAGGCTACACCCAAAAGGAGTTGATGGCGTCCCAAGAAGAAACAAAGAAGATCGTTGAATTGCGCCCACCTGGTCTCCGTGCAACTTCAAAAATCACTGCCGTCATTGCTATGCCCGGACAAGGACTGAGATTAGGCACATCTGAGAAGAATCTCGATATACTGCTGGCGATCTTTGTCAGAACACATGATGCGTCCTACGCGAAGGCCGAGCTAGGGGCTGCGCTCTCATTCCGGGCAAAAGACACTGTACCTCTCGCGTTCGCAGTAGCCAAGAAGAAGGATACAATCTCCAAAAAGCTTGGTGACGATGGCGACGACGGACCGGATGAAGACGACGGGGAACTGACATGGAAACCTTCGCGACAACTCGACCTTACGCAGCCGCCCATTTCGGACGTCGATGAAATCTTCAAGTCGATTGTTCTGAAGGCTCAGGAGCTGGGTCTCAAACCGACTGACACGCTAGGCAAAGGTGTCGATCTCCGAATCCTGACTATGTGTTCCGGTACCGAAGCCCCTATCATCGCCATGAACATGATCATCAAGGCTCAACATTTCTTCGGCCTAGACGCCCTCAACTACCGACACTTGGGAAGCGCCGAGATTGAGCCCGAAAAACAGGCGTTCATCGAAAGAAACTTCGAGTCTGCTGTCATATACCGAGACGTCACCGAGTTCACCACTCACAGCAAGGCACCCGACGAAGACCATCTCCTGCCATACACAGCATACGGTGCACAGCAGCGACCTCCAAAAGGAGTGCACATCCTTATTGCCGGCTCTTCCTGTGTGGATTTCTCCAATTTGAACCCGAGCAAACCTGAGGTCGTTGTAACAGACGAACCCAAGGACGCCAAGCCCGATTCGAAAGCGTCTGGAGTTAATCCTGGTAATATCAACAAGCCCAAAAAGTCGACGTCCGAATCTGCGGCCACGTTTGCAGGGGTGCGGGACTACGCGAAAGTCTACAGACCCAACTTGATTCTCATGGAAAATGTGGAGTCAGCGACCTGGTCTGATTTCGCCGAGGAGTACGAAAAAATAGGCTATCGTTGCAAGGTCATTCACGCGAATTCCATCAACTACTATGTTCCGCAAACCCGCAGACGCACATATTGTCTTGCGATTGACGTGCAGCGTGCCGAACTTGTCAAATTCGACTATGAAGGTGCTCTACACGAGTGGGCAAACCTCATGGCACAATTTCAGCGACGAGCATCATCGCCGTACAGCGACTTCCTGCTCAGCGAAACTGATCAACGCTTCCTGCATGAGAAACAGAGGACATATGGCGAAACTCAGCCACGAAATCAGGGCAATTGGACACTTTGTCGCAAGCGCCACACTAACACACGTAACAGCGAGCAATTGGGTGACGCTACGCCATACACTGGCATGAAGGAGAACCGAGTCGTTGTGATGGACGATTCAGCTTGGCAGGGGTGGGTGATAGGGCAAGCCCAGCGTGTCCAAGATGCTCTCGACATAAACCTTCTTCGCCATGTCGCACAGCGAGGGTATGATATGCGTTACAAGCACAGAAACTTCAACCACAGTCAAAACGTGGATCGAGAATCTGACAGCAGAGAATGGGGAGTGGTTGGTTGTCTGACGCCCAGTGGAGGCCTATTTGAGACTCTACGGGGTGGTCCAATCACCGGAATTGAGGCTTTGCACTTGCAAGGCATGCCAATAGGCGATCTCAACTTGAACAAGGAGACCTCAAGATTCCTTCAGGACCTTGCTGGCAATGCAATGACGGTGCCTGTAATTGGTGCTTCAATCATCAGTGCCCTCATTGCTGGTCTTAAGTTCCAGAAAGCCGGCCAAGAAAGCATTTTCGAGCCCCATCCCGAGTCGAATGCGTCCGAAGCTCTAGGCTCAACGGACCATCGCAACAGAGTCCTGGAATTGAAGTCGGAAGAACAACTCACCCAGGGAGCGGACGATGCAGCTCTCAAGTCGGCATTTGAAGAGCTGAGTCTCGATAATGAGGTGTCTTTGCAAGAAATCACCCACTCTGCTCGCGAATCGCAACCATACTGCCATTGCGAAGGCCTTGACCAGCATGTCTCAACCAATCTACGTTTCTGTCGACACTGCTTCTACACCTGCTGCTCATCCTGTAATAGAAAAGACCATGATGGTCTGTTCGAATTTTCTCCTGACTCCATGGATCGAACTTTGGCCAGAGACTTCGTTCAAGCATGGACTGAAAGACTGCCCCCTGTCCTGGAATTCGACCTCTCCGAAGTGGACATGGCCTCATTACGCCAGCATTGTTCAGAGCAGGGCATGCAGCTATCAGATTACATGTCTGCAGCGTTTCAGGGCACGTTCCGATTTCAGGGCATCAGATTCGATCGCTCATGGAGAATCATCTATGTGTCGGACAATGCCAGACTCGAGCTAGATCTTGCTCCCAGACGTTCTCCCCTTTCTGAATACAGTCAGATAGGCGTTGACCTCATGAATTCAATGAAGCTTGAACCCACATGGCTACTGTTCGCAAAGCCAAAGCCTGATGAGCCGGCGGGAAGCAGTATACGGCCTCGTTTAAAGTACCCAGTGGCGAAGATGCGACCAACTGAGACTGTTTTCTACGGTCCATGGCAATTTCGGGTCGCTCCTCAACAGGGGGCAGACACCAATTTGACAATCAACGGCACAGGCAATATTATACCGGCCTGGGAGAGTACTCTTGGCCTCGACATGGAAAAGTATGACACCAAGCAGGTCTTTACAGAGCTGCAGATTGGGTTTGCTCAAGGCATGACTCAAGGATCTGGATCTCCTCTAGAGTGTATTCTTGGAAATTATGAACTACACCAAAAATGTCCCGCTGCCAGTGGATCACTGTATACAATGCAGTCTGCCGAAGTCGGCACCGTGTTCCTCTATTTGGATCCAGATCCTTTTGGAGAGTCCTTTATGGACCATATGGTCTTCTCGACTCAACCACCACAGCAAGGCATACATGATGACAGATCAGTCCTGGCCAAGTTAGATCCTGAATGGAGACCAACTCTGGTAAATGAGCCATGGACAGAAATCAAGTGCGCTCTCTTCAACGTTTGGAAGCCTATCGATGCGGTCAAACTGGTGATTCCGGAGAAAGAAACCATCGTCAAGAAATGGCATCAACCAAAGTGCCCGGCCGATCAGGACGCCACTTGCACAGAATCATCCAGCATTTTCGTTATGAAGATTCCACTCGACCCGAGAAATCAAGAGAAGTGGCCACAGGGCCATGCTGTGCTTATTGACCTTGAAGACAAGCCTGAAGCTCTCAAAGACTTTACATGGATGATGAAGTATGTCGCAGAGATCCCTCGCCGTCATTCAGCTCTTGAACCCATCGCCAGTTCAACGGCTCGGAAGTGCTCCACGTGTTCTCCGGCACCACCTTCGCTGGAATGGTTTTTCGTCAAGAATGGCGTCATGAAAGCCTCCGAGGTCAAGGAAGAAGCGACACGTTTCGAGAAGCAGCTGAAGCAGAGACCGAAACCAGCGCTGGCCATATTGCATTGCCACGGTCAATCTGGGCTTCTTGACATTCAGCTTAACATCACCACAATGGCACACCGCGCGACTTCTCTACATGTTGGGCATATTGGTAAGCTGTTGGATCTACTATGGCACATTGAGCGTTACAATCATCTTGCCACTCCCCCAAAGTTTGTCAACATCAAGATCTCCTCAAACATCTCGGGAGAGGTTATCGCTACTTTGAGGCTCGGAAACCGATTGCTGTGGAAATCTCAACGCGAGGTACTCGCTTGGATGCAGCAGTGCGAAGAAAGTCCCCAGCTTTGGAACGAGTTGGCACAGGTGGAATGTCGCCTTCCTTCATTGCAGTGTCGTGTCGAAGTTAAGTCTTTCCTTGAGAGGGAAATCCGTGGTGGTGTTGTTGCAGATGATGTCGGAGCTGGCAAGACCACAACATCACTGGCCCTCATTGGCTTGGACTATGAAACTTTGGGACGCGGCGAAGCCTTTACAGAAGAATGCCCTTCAGGACTCATCAAAACAGATGCCACCTTGATCTTCATGCCAAAGAACATCATGCAGCAATGGGTATCGGAGATCGAACAATGCCTGCCCTCCTGGAATTGTCAACTTCCCGGCGAAAAAGCAGCATCGGTGGAACAACCTTACTATATCGTGTTGAAAAATTCCAAACAGTTGGCACAATGCTCCGTCGAACGCCTGAAAGGAGCTCATCTCGTGCTGGTTCCTCTTACGATTTTCGAAGAAGAGCACTACTGGGACCGCCTGAAAATGCTCGTTTGTGCGCCAAATACACCCACCAACCCGGGTCGCGCCTTCCAAGAGTGGTTGAGTCAAGCTTTGGAAGGGCTCAAGTCGATGACACCGGAATTGGTCGACAACGAGAGTCAAGTCTGGAAGAACTGGGAGGCTCTAGGAGCCGATAAGTCGTCTTATGAACGTTTCCACCTTCAAGAGCTCACCAAAACCCGTCAGGGCAACAAATCGGGGAACGACATGGACGCAGATGCTCGAAAACAGGCCACTGACGCTGCCAATGTCGTCAAAACGTTTGAGGATGATCGGCGAAAGTTCAAGAAAGAGGGGAAGATACCTACCCTACTCCATGAGTTCCAGTTCCGGAGAATCATTATCGACGAGTTCGCCTACATGAAAGGCAAGACTTTGCTGGCAATACTCAGGCTCGCAGCCTTATCTATGTGGCTCCTCTCCGGGACACCTCCCATCCACAACTTTGACGGCCTGAACACGATGGCAAAACTTCTGGGAACGCGGATCTCGCCGTATAATGAGAATGACGGCAAATTCGGCTTTGGGAGTGACGGAGCCAAGATGGCAAGAGACAAAACTGAAGCTCAATCATTCAGATCGTTCAAGACTGTCCAATCTGCCGCTTACAAACAAGCCTTGTACGACCATGCCGCTGCATTCGCGGAACTGTTTATGCGCAAAAACAAGCCAGCTGTTCATGTTGCAGAACAGATCACCCACGAACGCAAGTTCAAACTCACTCCATGCGAACTTCTTGCGCTGTTCGATGTGGAAGGGGTCTTGGACAGTGACGACATCAAGTTCAACCAGCAGATGACCGCTAAGAAATGGGAAGAACTCGGTAGTAGCCTATATGACACAAAATTAAGGGCAGCCGTTCGAGAATTGAGCGGACCAGAAGCAGCGCGTGTTTGTGCTCCGGCCATATTGCACAAAATCATCGAAATTGTCCCGAAAGGAGCACAGGCCTATGAGAAAGACGTTCTTAAGGCACTCATTGATGACCATGAGAAAGCAATGCTTACTCACACTGGAGAGCTCTTCGAGGGTCTGCGGGATTTGTGGTACGGTGCAAAGCATCACAAACCAGCTGAGGATTTCATCAAGTTCACACAGAATATCAAGGGTGGAGTCGAAGTGACAGAAGGCATGCATGCTATTCTGGATCACTTGCTCTGGCAGGCGAAAGCCGCCTCAACAAACACGCCACCAGGTGTTCGGCTTTCCGCATATACGTCAGAGGAAAAGACAATTGCCGAAACGCTGGGGATAAAACCCGAAGAGCTTCAATACGATTTCGATAAGCTCACCAAGGGTGTGAAAGAAAAGGAGATGCTCATTCGCATGTTGAGAGTGCACAATATGGTTAAGTCATTGTCCAAGGGGTTTGGCCGCCTCCGCCTCCTCAAAGCTGTCCTTGCGCTTATTCAAAACGGCCAGTTAGAGGACTGCTCGCGTTGCAAGCGACCGCTCGATACTGCCGAGAAAGCCGAAATATCGATGGCCTGTGGTCATATCGTTGCTTGCATCCATTGTCGTGAGGAGCTACGTCCTCTCGAGGACCCAAACTGCTGCGAACTGTTCTTGGACGAGTATGTCAGGCCTGTTGCCCCGTTCCTGGTGACCCAGGACGCGAGGGCAGAGACGTTGGCAGACAAAGTAAAGGGTTCCATGATGCAGAAGGCTGCCAGTATTCTCGAGGCAGCGCCGGAGTCGGAGTCTGCAGTGGTTTTCGTCCAGTTTGCCAGAATCAAGAGCGCTTTCGTGGAGGCCTGCAAGGCCATGGACATTGTGTGTCTGGACGGATTCTCGTACACGGAGAGAGAAGTGAAGAAATTCAAGGCTGCGGCCACGGAGGGCAGGGCGGTGCTTGTCCTGAAGGTGGACAGTGAGGACGCGGCGGGGTGGAATTTGCAGGAAGCTAACCATGTCCTCTTCCTCGGGGACATGGTTGAGCTGGGGGAAGAGGATAAAGCCGCTGCTATTGAGCAGGCGGCTGGAAGATGCCGGCGCCCGGGCCAGGAGAAACCGCAGGTACATGTGTACCATTTGGCCGCATTTTAGCTGTGTGTGTAGATTACCAACGAACATGAATTTTTATGCATAATACGTCCCCGTCGCCCTCCCAGTGTAACATGGCTTGTACAACGTGGTTTTCGTAGCCTGTTTTTTCGCCTCTACATGTGTCGCAGGCGATCACCACGGGGCATCGTAGGCCTCATCATCGGTGAATATCAGTCGTCGACCGATGCAGACGCTCGCCATGATATCGATGGTAGTCCGGCGAACGCTGAACAACGCGTTAACCTCGCCATCGATGCTGATACGGTCGTCCGTCGAATACAAGTTGACTTTTTAGTAAACAGATTGATAGCCTGTTTTTGGCGACCCCTTTGAACTTCAGGAGACCATTGAGATCAAAGACATCCTCTGTCTATTTATGCCCAGGATACCGCTGGCGACAAGCCCATACAGATCTTCTTGGGATCTGGACGAGCGTAGAGGAGAAGGTTCATCTTGTTTGCGTTGACCTCCAGGGGACTGACTGTTGCCATCTTGGACTGATTGTTACCTGCATAATGAACACTGCCGGTCTAGCTGAGGCTAAGTTACACAGAACAGGAGTGGGAAGCCTGGACGAGGGAAACCAAGCGGATTAGCGACATGCGCATGCCGGGTCCTCGTGCAACCTCGAAAACCTTTGCCATCACAGCTGTATCTGGAGAAGAGATACTACAAGATTCCTCAGAAGAGGTCCTGAAACCCTACTGAACGATTCACACGCGACGAAGGATGCCTCATACGGAAAAGCTGGACTAAGGCAAACAGCAAGGGCGCCAATGACAACAAACTCACGATGCTCCTCTTTGATACCCAGGAGGTGACCGCAGTGTACTGGCTTTCTCGGACGGTTTCGTCCATGTCCATGGCTCCTTTGTTTCCCTTTCGGCCTTCGTATTCTACTCAACACGACTGTCACTTGTCAAACTCACAAAACTCTTCTTTCATAGCTAAATGCGGAGCTGAGGAGAACGGCGGCTCCGGTTTCTGTCAATTTCAGTAGAGTACTCTGAGTTCACATCGCTTTCTTTGAGATCAAGATAAGTACAAAGGTTCAGAAATCACATAACAAATGCGCACTACTGGCAATCCATGCCCGAACAGAAGACACGTAAGGTCTTACGCAAAGGCCGAGCTAGGGGCTGCGCTCTCATTCCAGGCGAAAGACACTGTACCTCTTGCGTCCACAGTGGTCAAGAAGAAGAGTACAATTTCCAAGAGGGACATCTCGAATGGTGACCATGGCGACGTTGAAGCAGAAGAAGACGAAGGAGCAAGAGACCAAGATGAAGCAAGAGACCACGGTGGCGCAAGAGACCACGATGGAGAGTTGACATGGAAAAGTCCATTCCTGCAATGAAACCCTACCGTCCTCCTCAGACCACTAAGACGAAGTTTGACCCGGAGACATAGAGGCTGCAGACTACCCCTGCATTGACCCAGAAAATGCCACCCAACGACATCGTTGTACTGATACAGCAGTACCCACTAGGTGACTGCTCCCTCTTGAAACAATGACAGTCACACAGTATACCTGCCTTTGGATAAAAGACCTTGACAAAGCTGCCGATATATGAACATAGCAACATTGGCGGAGACGCAAGTGAGAAAGTTCAAGGAGGTGGCCACGGCGCACGACTGTGCTCTTGTTGAAGGTGGACAGCGAGGACGCCAACGACAATAAGCTCACAATATTCCTCCTTGATAACAGGGCGAGCACCCAGGGAAAGGAGCATGCTTTATCGATTGAGCTTCAGCTGACCACGCTTATTGATATTACAAAACCTTTCATTGATGGAGGCCTTCATGTCTGTAATGGTCCGGGCCAAGAGGACAACTAAAAGAACATCACCCAAGAGGTCTTCGGAGTCGGTGATGACGACGACAAAGACCACGGAGTGGTGTACGTCAGCGTACAAAAGCCAGTCCATTGTGCTTACAAGTCGTATGCGTGAGACATTGGTCTTTGCAGTATCTGCCAAACGTTTCTCTTGTCAAGACTGAGTTGCTGCAGGTGAGCATTGACCGCCCCAGATGAGATGCGAAGACAGGACAAAAGTTGACAAAGGAGACCCGAATAAAAGACTCCATTGATCTGCAAGGATGAATTTGCAACTTTGTGATATGCCCTATATCAACAATGAGCATTGACGCAAAGGCTACACGGCAAGGCCGAAGAATGGCAACACGGATGGATGATTAAAGGGGCCAGGGCCTTGTTCAGCCTTGCGCCAGGGCAGCACGTGACAGTACAAGCAGCCTTGTCAGAGATCCCACCAAAAATTTCCCCAGGAATATTTTACGCCGGAAGACGAGCACCTGCTTACCTATATATCGGTACTCGTACATGGTGGAAGTTTGCTGTGGTGGACCACCGTCTTTAGTCAACATGATGATCATGAATTCCCGGTTCTGAACAACCTCAGTCCCTGGGTGACTAGAGCATTCGGAAGTTCTGTTTTTGGTTGTCTTCCAATATACGAAGCTGCGGTCCTGGTGGTAGCCAAGCAGACAAGGTCCCGAGGCTTGCGATTGCTGGGGGCCCAACACTATATTTAGTGCAGCACTGCACTTGCGACCGATGATAAGAAGGGTAAGAAATGGGGCCGGCTATCTTCGATCCCCCTGAATTGGTGCCCTTTGTCGGCCAATCAAACAAGGGATGGCGACAACGGAATACAGCCTCGGCCATTGGGGTGACACGTATGTTCACCCTTTCGCCTTCCGAGGAGCAGCATATATTATTGCTCCATTTTGTGCGACCAAGCATGTCTCAGGCAGTCAGGAAAGAAGGAACATTGATGACACTGACATCTTGTCTGTCAAGGCCAGCAGATCGGGTTCGGCCCTCGGTGCGGTGGATCAAGGCTGAATGAGAAAATGCACCGCAGCCTAAAAACGGAGTCCGAAATTGGTATGTTTGACAGGGGCGGACTCCGCTTTGAGCGCCACAATCTGAATGCTCTACTAGAGATCCAAGAGGTCCCTTCGTGAGGCTGAGAAAAGCTTTCGAGGTTGATACAGTGCTGACACCGACACGACGGCGACACATGAAGGAAGTCACTCGACCACTCACTTGTGCAACTCCCGCCTGATTACGAAGTACGCAGATCTTGGCCTGTGCTTGAGAAACACGTTGAAGTATTTTCTTCCATTCGACCGCGGGGTTGATGGGGGAAATAGAAATGCAACTAGCAAGACGAGACTGGAAAATTGGGAATGGCATGGCCTCGGGATGTTACAGAATTTGCTAATGCTTCAAAACGATAGACGTCATTTAATGTGCCGGACTCCTCAACAGATGGAGCTTGATGAACAGAAAAAAAATTATTGGAGTTTCTGGTGTTGACGCGGGAAATATGCTGAGTGACGGGGATGTCGAGGACGTGTTTGGTGGGCCTTTAACAAAGCGAATCGATCGGCGTCGGTGGCAAGCCTAAAAGCTGTGAGGGCCCCAATCAAGGCCGAAACAGCTTCCCGGTTGGCGCTGGTTCGGCGACTTTGCTCCTCATATCCCAACTAAAATTCCAAGCCCTCCACGCCCGCCCGGAACTGGCAAAATAGCGAGTGAAGCCAATGGTGATGGTGATGGTGATGCTGTTGCTCGTTCGGCCCGCTTTAGAATTGTAGCTTTACCCTGCGCGGCATCCAACAAGCAGCCAGGACACTTTTGGTTGCTGCTGCACCACCATCATCGGTGTCTTATTATTATTACACCCTGTGTCTTTCGTGTGCCCTCCTCTTGCACTCAGTCTCTGACTTCACTATTACCTCTGTTCTCCCTTACTCTTTTTGCTCAATCCTTTTTCCAAGCTGTCCGACCTGCTCACTCCTTACTTCCTCAGTGCTTCCGGTATAGATCGTTTGGTGCTGGTGTTTGGAGAGACTCGGTATTAATTGGACCTATTTCCGACCTCCTATTCCTGCCCACGATCCTCATCGTCGATACCTCAAAGACCTTCCTCAGTCTCTGCGAACGACCGACTCTCCATTGCATGTTATAGACCTTGTACCGCAACCATGGCTCCCACCGTCAACGGTGTCAATGGGGTCAACGGTACTCCCCGCAAGTCCTCGCTGAATGGATCAACCAGCGCGTGGCAGGCGAAGCACAGCCTTGCATCACATTTCATTGGAGGGAACAGACTAGAAAAAGCTCCTCCGAGCAAAGTCAAGGACTTTGTTCAAGCACACGATGGTCATTCCGTCATTACTTCGGTATGTGCTTACCCCCAGGTACTGTGCGGAGAATGCAGCTGACATTGGAGTTTCCAGGTGCTCATTGCCAACAACGGTATTGCAGCAGTCAAAGAGATTCGTTCGGTGCGGAAATGGGCCTACGAGACGTTTGGCGACGAGCGCGCCATTCAGTTTACGGTGATGGCTACCCCAGAAGATTTGCAGGCAAACGCAGACTATATCCGCATGGCCGATCAATACGTGGAGGTATGCTGAACCAACTACAGAAGAGAGGGAGCTCCGGCTGACATGCTACACAGGTACCCGGAGGCACGAATAACAACAACTATGCCAACGTCGAGCTGATTGTTGATGTGGCTGAAAGAATGAACGTACATGCCGTTTGGGCTGGTTGGGGCCACGCTTCCGAGAATCCTAAACTGCCAGAATCTTTAGCCTCCTCCTCAAAGAAAATCATTTTCATCGGACCGCCGGGATCTGCAATGCGGTCTTTGGGTGACAAGATTTCCTCTACGATCGTTGCACAGCACGCGAAAGTGCCCTGCATTCCCTGGTCCGGAGAAGGCGTGGATGATGTCGAGGTTGACAGTGACGGAATTGTGACTGTCCGCGATGAAATCTATGCAAAGGGCTGCGTAAATTCTCCCCAAGAAGGTCTGGAAGCTGCAAAAAAGATTGGTTTCCCCGTCATGGTAAAGGCTTCCGAAGGTGGAGGCGGTAAAGGTATTCGAAAAGTCGAAAACGAAGACGAGTTCGAGAGCCTATACAATGCCGCAGCTAGTGAGATCCCAGGATCTCCGATCTTCATCATGAAGCTTGCAGGCAACGCCCGACATTTGGAGGTGCAGCTGCTGGCTGATCAGTACGGAAACAACATCTCTCTCTTTGGCAGAGATTGTTCCGTGCAGCGAAGACATCAAAAAATTATCGAGGAGGCTCCAGTCACAATCGCAAAACCGGAGACATTCCACCACATGGAGGATGCTGCAGTTCGTCTGGGTGAACTCGTCGGATACGTCTCCGCTGGTACCGTGGAGTACCTGTACTCTCACTCAGACGACAAGTTCTACTTCTTGGAGCTGAACCCTCGTCTTCAAGTCGAACATCCAACCACCGAGATGGTCAGCGGTGTCAATCTGCCCGCAGCCCAGCTCCAGGTTGCCATGGGTATCCCTCTCCACCGCATCCGTGACATTCGTTTGTTGTACGGGGTGGACCCACACACAGCGGGGGAGATCGACTTTCATTTCAAGGACCCAGCTAGCTCGAAGACTCAGCGACGTCCTCGTCCGAGAGGCCACACCACTGCTTGCCGTATCACTTCCGAAGATCCTGGTGAGGGCTTCAAACCTTCGAGCGGTACTATGCACGACCTCAACTTCCGTTCGAGTTCGAATGTCTGGGGTTATTTCTCCGTCTCTTCAGCCTCGAGTATCCACAGTTTCTCTGACAGTCAATTTGGTCACATTTTCGCCTATGGTGAAAACCGTCAGGCTTCCCGAAAGCACATGGTTGTGGCATTGAAAGAGCTGAGTATTCGTGGTGACTTTAGAACCACCATCGAATACCTTATCAAGCTGTTGGAAACTCCGGCTTTCGAAGATAACACCATCACCACAGGCTGGCTTGATCAATTGATCTCCAATAAATTGACCGCTGAGCGTCCAGATCCCATGCTGGCTGTGCTGGCTGGTGCTCTCACTAAGGCCCATCTTGCGAGCGAAGCTTGCGTTGCTGAATATCGCAAGGGCTTAGAAAAAGGTCAAGTACCATCCAAAGACATACTCAGGACAGTATTCCCTGTTGAGTTCATATACGAGGGTCAGCGATACAAATTCACCGCGACGAGATCCAGTCTCGACAGCTATCACATCTTCATCAATGGATCAAAATGCTCCGTTGGTGTCCGAACTCTTGCCGACGGCGGTCTGTTGATGTTGGTCGCTGGAAGATCTCACAGCATCTACTGGAAGGAAGAGGCCACCGCGATTCGTATCAGCGTCGACAGCAAGACCTGCCTTCTTGAGCAAGAGAATGACCCTACCCAGCTCCGGACGCCTTCGCCTGGTAAGCTTGTCAAGTACACCGTCGAGAATGGCGAGCACGTCAAGGCTGGCCAAGCATTTGCTGAAGTTGAGGTTATGAAAATGTATATGCCTCTGATCGCTCAGGAGGATGGTATCATCCAATTCCTCAAACAACCAGGTGCCACGCTCGAGGCCGGAGACATTCTCGGCATACTAGCGCTGGATGACCCGTCCAGAGTCAAAACAGCTGAGACCTTTACTGGAAAGCTTCCTGATCTCGGACCGCCTCAAGTAGTCGGAAACAAGCCACCTCAAAAGTTCGCCCTCCTTCACAGCATCCTTCAAAATATCCTGCTTGGTTTCGACAACCAGGTCATCATGGCATCTACTCTAAAGGATCTGATGTCTGTCCTGAGAGATCCTGAATTGCCATATGGTGAATGGGCGGCCAGATCCTCAGCACTGCATTCTCGAACTCCACAAAAGCTGGACGCTCAGCTCACACAGATTGTGGACCGTACACACACCAGACACGCTGAATTCCCTGCCAAGCAGCTTCAGAAAGCCATCAATCGTTTCATCGAAGAGAACATGTCAAAGAACGACGGTGTGACGCTCCACACCACTTTGGCACCTCTTGAAGAGGTCCTCGCTAAGTATGGCGAGGGCCTGAAGGTACATGAATTCTCCGTTTTCACAGGCTTGCTCGATCAGTATTATCAAGTAGAGAGACTGTTCGCATCAGGGTCTCACAGAGACGAGGATGTCATTCTGAAGCTACGAGAAGAACACAAAGACGATATTCTCTCGGTGGTCTATACCGTCCTCTCTCACACCCGTGTATCGGCCAAGAACAATCTCGTTGTCGCCATCCTCGATATGTACCGACCTAACCAGCCAAATGTTGGCAATGTCAACAAATACTTCAAGGCTTCTCTACGCCGCCTGACAGAGTTGGAGTCTCGCGCAACCGCAAAAGTGACTTTGAAGGCTCGTGAATTGCTGATTCAGTGTGCCTTACCCTCTCTCGAGGAAAGAGTATCACAGATGGAGCACATCTTGAAATCTGCGGTCGTGGAATCGAAATATGGAGAGACAGGGTGGGAACATCGCGAGCCAGATCTGGAGGTCTTGAAGGAGGTGGTTGACTCCCGCTACACGGTCTTCGATGTCCTCCCACTCTTCTTCGCTCATCACGATCCTTGGGTTGGTCTTGCCGCTCTCGAAGTCTACATTCGACGCGCATACCGTGCCTATACTGTCCGCGAAGTCGAATATTACAACGACGTAGATCCACCATACTTCCTGTCTTGGGACTTCCTACTCCGAAGGGTTGGACAGTCGGAATTCGGCCTGCCTTTGGCCTCCTCCTATCCATCTGGATCAGCGACACCATCACAACAGAGCAATGCATTCAAGCGCATCTCATCAGTGAGCGATTTATCATACCTCAACCAACTGCAAGGTGAGGACGAGCCAACCCGAAAAGGTGTCATTGCACCGTGTCATTATCTGGACGAGGTGGATGATTGCCTTGGCCGCGCTCTGGAAGCCTTTCCCAAGGGCACAAAGGACAAACGCCCCAGCCAAACACACCTCATGGCCACACTCGATGGCGCTCGAAGACCGCAACAAAAGTCTGAGATCAACGGCGATGACTTGACGAACGTCTGCAACATTGCCATTCGCGATGTTGAAGACATTTCCGACGAGGAGGCTTTAGGCCGATTCCAGAGCTTCGTTGCTGACTACAAGTCAGAGCTTATTGCCCGCAATGTTCGTCGCATCACGTTCATCTGTGGTCACACCGACGGATCATATCCTGGTTATTTCACTTTCCGTGGACCCGAATTCGAGGAAGATCTTACTATTCGTAACACCGAGCCTGCTCTTGCTTTCCAACTCGAACTTGGGAGGTTGTCGAGATTCAAGATCAAGCCTGTTTTCACCCAGAATAGAAACATTCACATCTACGAGGCCATTGGAAAGGGCGAGGACAGAGACAAGGTGGTCGACAAGCGCTACTTCACTCGTGCGGTAGTTCGGCCAGGTCGCGTCAAGGATGAGATTCCCACGGCGGAATACCTGATCTCGGAGACAGATCGTCTGGTCAATGACATCTGTGACGCTCTTGAGGTCATCGGCAACAACAACTCCGACTTGAATCACATCTTCATCAATTTCACCCCTATCTTCAACCTGCAACCCCAGGATGTTGAGGAGACGATTGCTGGCTTCTTGGAGCGATCCGCTCGGAGGTTCCTCCGCCTGCGTATCACGCAAGCAGAGGTCAGAATCATGTGCACAGACCCAGATAGTGGACTGCCTTATCCGCTCCGCGTATTCATCACCAACACTTCGGGATACGTGGTTCAGGTGGAAAGCTATGTCGAGACTAAGTCGCGCTCAGGCGACTGGGTTTTCGAGAGCATGGGTACCTCGACAAAGGTCGGCGCCATGCACCTGCGACCCGTGTCTACTCCTTATCCAACCAAGGAGTGGTTGCAGCCCAAGCGTTACAAGGCTCATCTTATGGGCACGCAGTATGTCTACGACTTCCCCGAACTATTCAGACAAGCCATTGCGAATAGCTGGACCAAAGCGATTGCAAGACATCCGCCCATAGCCGAATCGAGACCCGAGGTTGGCAACTGCCTGGACTACAGCGAATTGATCCTTGACGATTCTGACAACCTTGCTGAAGTGTCACGTGAAGCTGGCACTAACAACTGTGGTATGGTCGGCTGGATCTTGACGGCCAGGACGCCCGAATATCCCCGGGGCAGAAGATTTGTGATCATTGCCAATGATATCACCTATCAAATTGGTTCTTTTGGACCTCTCGAGGACAGATTTTTCAACAAATGCACTGAGTACGCCCGCAAACATGGCATTCCTCGCATCTACCTCTCTGCAAACTCCGGCGCCCGCATCGGTATGGCCGATGAGCTCATTCCTCACTTCTCGGTGGCCTGGAACGACGAGACCAAGCCTGAATCTGGCTTCAAGTATCTCTATCTGACACCCGAGAAGAGAGAGCAGTTGAGCAAGAAGGAAGTCCTGACAGAAGAGATCCGCGAGGATGGTGAGGTAAGACACAAGATCACCACTATCGTTGGTGCCAAGGATGGCTTGGGGGTGGAGTGCTTGCGAGGCTCTGGTCTCATCGCTGGTGCCACTTCCAAGGCATACGAGGACATCTTCACCATTACTCTCGTTACTTGCCGATCGGTGGGTATCGGTGCTTACCTCGTGCGTCTCGGCCAGCGTGCCATTCAAATTGAGGGTCAACCAATTATCCTTACTGGTGCTCCTGCTCTCAACAAAGTGCTGGGCAAGGAAGTCTACACCTCAAACCTGCAACTTGGTGGTACGCAAATCATGTATAAGAACGGTGTCTCTCACATGACTGCTGGCGACGACTTCCAGGGTGTTGAGAAGATTGTGGATTGGATGTCATTCATCCCTGACAAGAAGGGTCAACCTGTCCCGGTCAGCCCCTCTGCTGACCCATGGGACCGTGATATCACCTTCTATCCGCCTCAAAGACAGCCATACGACGTCAGACATATGATTGCTGGTAAACAAGATGACGAGGGTTTCTTGTCGGGTCTCTTCGACAAGGACTCCTTCCAGGAATCTCTAGGCGGATGGGCCAGAACCGTCGTCGTTGGCCGCGCTCGCTTGGGTGGCATTCCAATGGGTGTCATTGCCGTCGAAAGCCGCACTGTTGAGAATGTCACTCCTGCAGACCCTGCCAATGCAGACTCGATGGAACAAGTGGTGCAGGAAGCCGGTGGTGTCTGGTTCCCCAACTCTGCTTACAAGACCGCACAAGCTCTCAAGGACTTCAATTATGGTGAGCAACTTCCAGTCATGATCCTCGCCAACTGGCGTGGTTTCTCTGGTGGCCAGCGAGATATGTACAACGAGGTGCTCAAATATGGCTCCTACATTGTCGACAGCCTGGTCAAGTACGAGCAACCTGTCTTTGTCTACATTCCCCCATTCGGTGAACTCCGTGGTGGTTCATGGGTAAGTTTGGCTCCACTCCACCCAGGTACAGAGTTTTGCTAACGTGTTAATAGGTCGTTGTTGATCCTACGATCAATCCTGAGCAGATGGAGATGTATGCTGATGAGGAGTCTCGTGGTGGTGTCTTGGAGCCCGAAGGTATCGTGGGCATCAAGTACCGCCGTGAAAAGCAACTCGAAACTATGGCTCGTCTCGACCCTACCTACGGCCAGCTCAAGGCACAGCTCTCTGCTAAGGATCTGGCGCCCGAGCAACTGAACGACATCAAGGTCAAGATGACTGAGCGTGAACAACTACTCGGACCGATCTACCAGCAAATTGCCCTGCAGTTCGCCGATCTTCACGACCGAGCTGGTCGCATGGAAGCCAAGGGTACGATCCGCATGGCATTGAAGTGGCAGAACGCCAGACGATTCTTCTACTGGCGCCTCAGGAGAAGGTTGTCTGAGGAGGTCCTGCTGAAGAAGATGAACTCGTCATTGGCAGTCGGTAGCGCTCCGCCAAACGGCAGTGCTCTGACCCAGAAGGAGACCAATATTGCTATGCTCAAGATCTGGTCTGGCTTGCTGGATGTTGAGTTCGACAAGGACGACCGCAAGGTTGCCGAGTGGTACGAGAGCCACCGCAAGGAGGTGTACGCCAAGATTGACGCTGTCAAAAGTGAGGCGGTGAGCAAGAAGGTTTCGGAATTGTTGATCGGCAACAAGGAAGGTGGTTTGAAGGGAGTTCGGGAGGTATTGAGCCTGATCCCGACCAGCGAGAGAGAGCAGCTGGTCAAGTACTTGACTGGTGCTTGAGGTGGTTCACAGGAATGGCTGTGGGCAATAATTCGAACATGACCGCGGGAGGTTTCCAGGCCCTTTATGAAATGTGGTTGAGAGTGCTTGGGTTCTTATTGGCGTGGGATTCTTACTACTGTTTGTTGCTTTGTGTCATAGGTTTCTCATAGCGAATAGCGTATTAAAAGCAGGATGTACATCCGTGTATCGCTTCCCACCACATGTGAACGTGAGTATACTGAAACGAGTCACCAAGCGCATCGTTTGACGGGACGATCTGCAAGCTTAAGCCACGACCAGATGAAAAGAAAGGTGCACGGAGACAGACATCTCCAGCTCATTAATTTATGTTATACGTTTGCTACATGTGGCTTTTGGCCCAGTTTTTGCGTGTCTCACGTCAATGCATTATATACCGTTTGGTGTTCATCTTTCATTTCGTCTAACCCTTGATCAAGGTGAAAGTATCGCCAATGGGACCATCACCTCGAATGAAGTCCCACTTCAGGGCTGTCGAGTTGAGCACGGTCAACCGGCTGAAACCGTAGTGCTCTTGGTCGAGAATGTTGGTGATGTTCAGCGTCTTGTTAGCGGCAAGCGTCGAGTGCGACTCGATGTTGCCGGCCATACCGTTGATGATGTGCGTCATGGATATGCCTGGGTTGGTCTTGTACGTGTTGTTGTTGACGATGGAGGCGGTGTCGATGGTGCCGTTGGTGCCGAGAGGCCAGAGACGTTCGTACCAGTGGATGTGTCTGGGCATGTTAGCATAATGAACATAACCAGGATTGGTGGTGTGGACTTACCCGGCAAGATACATGTCGACGCCGTTTTCGAGCAGTAGGCCTTCGAATGCGTTGCGTACGTATTTCTGGTAGCTGGATGTTTCGGACGAGTACATTGGGCGATGGCTCATGGCGACGATCCAGGGGGTGATGGTGCGGTTGACCTTGGCCAAGTCCTGGACTAGCCATTTGTATTGCTGGTAGGATGTGACTTTGCTGTAGCTACCGTCGACCTCGCCGAATGGACCGGAATCGGTGATGTAGGTTTGGTCTTCGGTCGGGTGGGTCTCGTTGCCGGTGAGGTCGGCCTCGAAGGGGTACTCGGGGCTGTTGGGGAAGTCGGTCTCGCCGTCGAGGGTGACGAAGTGGACCATGCCGTAGTCGAAGGAATACCAGAAGTTGCCCACGCCGCCGGTCTCAGCGCCGGGCATGTAGAAGCGGTGTTGGTAGGTGGTGAAGTTTCTTTGCGAGGGTGGGCAGCTGTAGTACGTCAGGTTGGTGGTGGGGCTGGTGGTGTTGACCTCGTCGTTGTCCAGATAGCTGGTCAGTACGTTTCCGGGGCCGTCGAACTCGGCGCAGGCGGCTTCGTGGTTACCGGGCATGACCATGTAGGGGATCTTGTTGGTGATGTTGCCCATCCATTGCTGCCAGAGATCCCAGTTGGATTCGTACAACACGCTCATGTCGCCACCAAGGGGACCACCTTGGTTGGCAGTCTCGCCTGCTGGGAGTGGGTCGTTGTATGTGGCAGGGTAGTCTCCGGGAGGAAGTTCGGAGGAAGTGCCGTTGTAGCAGACTGGCCAGTCGCTCTCGCAGGGAAGGATGCCGGAGTACCAGTCGTCGGCGTAGCTGAGATCACCACCGTGCCAGGCGAAAGCGACACCATCCTCGACGGCGGCGGTGAGCTGTCGGAAGGTGCCTTGGGCGTTGGTGTATCCCATGTCATTGAGGACAGCCACGGCGAAGGAGGTCTCGTCACCGGCAGCAAGGGCGGTGTTGAAGCTCATTACTGGGGACATCGTGGTACCATTGGCAGCGGGGATCTGATAGTAGTAAGTGGCACCAGATTTCAGTCCGGTGATCGAGATATCGTGGAAGAACTCGCTGCATTGGGTGACGGCCACAAGCGAGCATGGTGGAGTTCGATCATATCTGATAAGGGTCAGTATGGCTGTCCAGATCGATAAGAGCGGTGTACGTACGTTCGAGAGTATCCGCTGGCGGTATTGTTCAGGTTGGAAGCAGAAGTACCCCATCTGACAACGGGAGTCTCGCCAATACCAAAAGGTGTTTGGTAGTGAATGTTGATGCCGGTGGGCAGATATGACAGCTGAATGACGTTGATGTTGTTGGTTGGGTTCTTGCTGGAAGGAGTGACAGCAGGAGGTTCCATCAAACGAGGGAAGCCTTTGCCATTGCCGTTGACAGTCGGGTCAACCCAGTCGCCCACGGGGATGGCAGGGCCAGCGTACGGGTAGGTGGTGTCCACCGTTGGGAGAGCATGGGTGCCAACAGCCAACAGACCGGACAGGAGCACGGATGCAGTGTTTGCCTTCATCTTGGTACCTGACACTTGGGAGAGATTGAACCAAGCTTTGCCAAGTTAGCTTGCTTGCCTGCTGCAAGGTAGAAAGATAGTCAGGGCAAAAAGAGCAGAAATGCTTTATACATATCCTGCGTTTACCTTGGGCATCTTCTGGAGGCTTGGGAGCTGCATGATGGAGAGCTCTTCGCTAGTCATTTTTCCTTGCTTTTGCCTCCGCCTGAAGCGAGAGATAGCAAGTCGACCAATAGATAACTGCACATGCAGTTGCATCGGTGTCACTTCGTCTGCAACCTCGATAAAGAGAGGATCGAGCGAGTCCCTGCAAAACCGGGGTGGTGACCTGTGCGCCTTGCCCTAACCGGAAGCTCCCAGCAGCCGATCGACGAGGCTAAGTGGCCCCAATGCACTACTATGCAGTACTATCACTAATGTCGTCGGCCTCATTGGCGGGCGGCCAACCCCGAACCTGAGATTGTGCTAGAATGGATGGCCATGAGGAAAAGTAAGTCCACGAACAAATAGTCACGGTGCAAGGGTGGCATGTTCAATGAGCTGCAACGTTATTTCAAACTCCTCGGTTGAATCGGGCACGTGTATACTCGTATCGCCTCTGACTTGAAGTCCGCAATGTTAATATGAGTTGACAATGGGTGGGTGGCGCGGAGTTGAACCGTTGAGCTCGCCTCCAGTTGGAGAGAAAGCTAATTGCGTATGAGTCTGACACTTAGGTATACTTTGATGCTGCTGGACCCCCCCAGCCGCGTCATATTAACGCATCCCTTGCAGTAGCGACATGCCCAGAACAACGGCTCAGGAATTTGTGTCGGCTTCGAGAAGGAAACAGATAAGCACTCCGAAGCTGTCCTCCAATACTCCAAGATCGCATTCATGCCACAGCAGCACTTTTGACGGTCGTCCTATCTTGCCTGTCGTCGACGAGTCCACCTTGTCCGATCCTCAGGCCCGATACTCGTAATAGGGCTTCGACCATCATTTATTGGCGTGGTTCCAGAAGTGATGCTAGCCCTAACGAGGTCGCTTCGCCTTCTACGATAGCAGGTATTTCATCCATCAAAGATTTTTCGCGAGGCTCCCACCCAAGGAGCTTTCTAGCTCTGATGGACGTTCCACGACAATTGGCGCCAATCAAATATTTAGCACCCCGGAGCAATTTGGTAGCCTCTTCAGGAGACAATTCCTCCACCACCCTCAGCTCCATCGAGCATTGTTTCGAGATTTCTCCTGCCACGGCTTCGATAACGTCTTTCCACACAAATGACCCGCTCTCAGCAAGGTAGTACCCCAAGTCATCCCATGTCGCTGGTTCGCCATTGTTCGCCGCGGCCTGGCCGAGGAGCAAGTACAGTCTGGACAGATCCTGGACATGCACCTGATTCCAGATGTTCTTGCCCCTGCCGACCATGAAGGCCCTTCTATGCGTCAGAAATGCCTCGGTCAATCTGTACAGCTGGATACTGCGTTGATTCGCGGGACCTCTTCCTCGGCCGAAGATTACTGGTGGACAGACGATGGCAGTCTTGATCTTGTCCGGGTATGTTTTCGAAGCTTCTAGCACTAATTTATCGACATTGCGGTGCTCAGCGTGGTCGGGGAGCGAAGTCAACTCGTCCACGCCATTCCAGTCGTCGAAGACCTGGGACAATTCGGCACCCCAACAGCCTCGGTCGATCGTCTCGGTGCCTAAGATGAGTGCGCCCGACGTGTGAATCCAGTATCCAGGCGTATTACCCGTGCGACGTGCAAGGCCTCTGACAATGGCCTTGGCTGATGCTTCGTGGTCGCAGTTGGCGAAATGGAAGACGATGTCAGCCTTGGATGCTGCTTCTTCGATCACGTCGACGTCATTGAGATCAGCGTGGACAAGCTTGATCGAGGGGTATTGTTGCGCGATCTTAGTGCCTTTGTCGCTGTTGCGGACAGCACACGTTATGTACCAGTTGGGATGGGCTTTGGCAATTTCGAATAGAGCATCACCGCCAATATAACCCGTGGCCCCGGTGACGAAGACTCTTGGTCCCATATCGGACATGTTCACGTTGAAAGTAGACTAGAATGCGTGGTCGAAGATGCCATGGCCTGGTGAAGGCGTTGCTTCATTATCAAAGCATGTTCACCCGTATTTGGCGTTTATCAGCGGCAAGCAAGAGACGAAACTTAGTTCGCCATGCTGACCAGAACAATACCTTTCCATCTGTCTTTTACGGGAGCCGTTGGACGTCTTGTCAGCAAATGAAACCCAGATTGGAATCGGAACCGCTGCCATGTTATTTGATATAGGGAAATATCTCGGCCCTTGGTTCAAGTGGAACATTCGTCCGTGCGGTCAGCAGGTTCGTCCGAACGGAGCCGCAAGGCTGTAGATTCCACTCTTCGTATCGAGACTCTGAGGCAAACTAGGACACCCATCGGCGACTTTTGAAGCCTTCCCGGCATGATGATCCCCCAGAAGTCGACAAGGCTAGCTCTTTCGGGTATTCTTGTTGAAAGTGGCGACTGAAGAACTGCCAATCATTTGGTCCGAGGCTCCAATTCTTAGGGAAAAGAGGGCGAGACGGAGAGACTACCTAGGTATTCAATCAGTCAACAGCAAGGGAGTTCTAAACGGCCTCCGCCCTTCGGCTGTGAAAGTACATTCTCGATCGAACGTTGCACGAGTTGCTCTACTCGTCGCCATGAGAAAAGTGCTCCTGTTGCAAAGTTTCCCCTTTCTATCGACAATCATGCACCACGATATGGCTTATAAAACGCCTGCCCTGGCTCTGGGAAGATTCGGTCTTTCTCTTGTTCGGGTCTTTCCATACCACCAGACTATACTCTGAACGATCAAGTCGAACACCGCCACAGCACAGCATGTCACCAATCACATTATACACCTATCCAGAATCCACCTCAATCGCACCGCATATACTCTTACACGAGATCGGCGTCCAGTTCGAGACCGTCGACATCACGTCGGCCGAAGATGGGCTCGAAGAGCTGCGAAAACTCAATCCTAAAGCACGTATCCCGGTTCTGATCATCGACGACCAAGTCATCACAGAATCAACAGCCATCATGACTGCAATTGCCCAGCTCGCGCCTGAGAAACACCTGCTTGGCAAGACCAACCTCGAAGTTGTCCGCGTGTATGAATGGTTGAACTGGTTATCTGGCACACTTCATGGACACGCGTGGGGCATGGTGTTCAGGCCAGAGAGGTATATTGACGACGTTAGTATGCATGATGCGGTCAGAGCCAAAGGGATGGTAGCAGCGAAGGAGATATATGAGATGGTAGAGGATCATTTGCGAGGTGTGCATGCTGTCGGTGATGGTCTCACCGTTGTTGATGCATTCTTGTATGTCTTCTATCGTTGGGCAGTGAGTCGAGGGATAGTGAATAAGGAGACGCATCCTAAGTTCTGTCAGTTGGTGTCAAATTTGGTAGGGAAGCCAAGTGTGAAGCGAGTGATTGAAGCTGGCTATTAGTGTATGCCAGTAACTGAGACTCAAGGCCCTCATCTTGCGATGTTCCATCATGGAAAATTGAATTTCAGCAACATGATCAGAGTGCAACGGCTTTCGTACGAGTTTTGGCTCAGCCTTGCGCAGCCTTGCCAGTAGTCACACTAAACTCTATCTGATACATTCCTTATCGATAAGCCGCGAAACATTTTTTTGCTGGAGAGAGATCCGACTTGCCGACTTCAACTTTTTTCTTGAAGCGCAGGCGACGCAAAGTTCAATCCTCCAGGAATCGCTCGCCGCATGTTAAAGCGTTATCCCGTACAATTAGCAGCAGCCTCATCGTTGCCTCGCTGGTGTGACCATTTGGCGCCATGTCGTCCACCACGACCCAGACCAGCACCAAGTGGTCTGTAGAGTACAACACTGTCAAGAGGCAGAAGTTGTTCCAAAACACCCCCAAGGACCGCAGCGCCTTCCCTGCCCTCCAAGCCGCGGTCAAGCCACACATCGAGTCTTTCAATGCTCTATGGGAGGAGAGCTTGGTAGATGCAGGCCTGAAAGACATAGGCATACAGACCGTCGTCGATGGCGATCCTCGAAATCCCAGTCGTTCGATAGCACGGAACAGACTGGACCTCAGGGTGACAGAAGTTCTACTCGAGAAAGCTGTCCTACCGCCAACCAATAAATACAGCATCCAAGACCGAAATATCTATCCTGCCGAGTGTCGCGAAAGACACGCTACATACCGAGGAAAGCTGAGAGCACGATTACAATACAGAATAAACAATGGCGATTGGAAAGAGTCAGTACGAGATATCGGTCAGATGCCCATCATGCTGCGCTCAAACAGATGCCATCTCGAACGGTTCTCTCCCGCGGAGATGGTCCGTCGTAAAGAAGAGTCTGAAGAGCTAGGAGGCTACTTTATTGTCAACGGAAACGAGAAGCTCATACGAATGCTGATTGCATCGCGGCGGAACTACCCAATGGCCATATCACGACATGCGTTCACCAACAGAGGACCGACCTTTTCCAAATTCGGCATACAGATACGATCCGTCAGACCTGATCAGAGTTCTCAAACCAATGTGCTTCACTACCTGACCGATGGAAACGTTACATTCAGATTTTCCTGGCGAAAGAACGAGTACCTGATTCCAGTGGTCATGATTCTGAAGGCTTTGGTCGAGACCAACGACCGCGAAATCGCCGAAAGCATCATCGGCTCATCATCCTCAAAATCTCCCAATTCGTTTGTATCCGATCGTACCGAACTCCTCCTGAGAACATACAAAGCATACAACCTGAAAACGAGAGCACAAACACTAGCCTACCTCGGCGAAAAATTCCGACCAGTCCTGGGGTTACCCATTACCACACCGGATGAAAAGATTGGCGAGGAGTTCTTGAGGAAGATTGTGCTACCGCATCTCGGCAACGTCGATGTGACCGCAGCCCAGAACAACGATAAGTTCCAACTGATGCTGTTCATGATCAGGAAGCTGTACGCTCTAGCGGCGGGTGATTGCTCGTTGGACAATCCTGATGCTGTATCAAATCAAGAGGTTCTGCTGGGTGGTTTCCTTTATGGCATGATTCTGAAGGAGGGCATTCACGATTGGCTCGTCGGGATCGGGCTAGCTGCGCGAGAATGGCTCCGGATGAAGAACGGCGCCAAATTCACAGATCCGGGCTTTGAAGCAGACTTTCTTCCCAAAATTGTGCGCAGGACGAATGAAAACATTGGAGGTAAATTGGAATACTTCCTATCGACAGGTAATCTGGTCAGTCAGACTGGGTTGGATCAGTCGCAGACGTCAGGCTTCACCATTGTCGCCGAGAAGATCAACTTCTACCGGTTCATCAGTCATTTCCGGTGTATCCATCGAGGAACGTTCTTCGCGCAGCTCAAGACAACCACAGTCCGGAAACTGCTACCAGAAAGTTGGGGGTTCCTATGCCCTGTTCACACTCCTGATGGCTCTCCTTGCGGTCTGCTGAACCATCTCGCCCATCAATGTATGGTGCAGATCAAGAAGATCGACACATCTGGTATTGAAAAGGCTGTGATACAGCTAGGCCTGTCCCCTGTGCCGGCAATGGACATCGAAGATAGTTTGTCAGTACAGCTCGACGGACGTATCCTAGGATACTGCCACGCGAAGCGAGCTAGAGACATCTCTCAGCTCCTTCGGCATTGGAAGGTCAATGGCGAGCACAGTATCCCCACAGAGCTTGAAATCGGGTTTGTCCCAACATCGAACGGCGGCCTGTATCCCGGTCTGTACCTCTTCACCGACCCATCCCGAATGTTGCGGCCGGTCAGGTACATCGCCGCAGACAAAAATGACTTTGTTGGCCCCTTCGAACAGCAATACATGAATATCGCTTGCGTGGAAGCCGATATCATACCTAATCTCACCACCCACATCGAGCACAAACCGACCAACATTTTCTCCATTCTCGCCAACATGACCCCGTTCTCCGACTTCAACCAGTCTCCCCGAAATATGTACCAGTGCCAGATGAGCAAGCAGGCCATGGGCACGCCTTCATCGAACATGATGTGCCGAACAGATAACAAAGCTTACCTCCTGCAGACTGGACAGACACCAGTAGTCCGGCCGCCACTTTACAACGAGTACGGCCTGGACAATTTTCCTAACGGCATGAACGCGGTCGTCGCCGTGATTTCCTATACTGGCTACGACATGGACGATGCTATGATTATCAACAAGTCGGCGCATGAGCGAGGGTTTGGTGATGGCGTGATCTACAAGACAAAGGTCTACAACCTGGACGAGAAGTCCCGCGCTGCTCGGTCCAAGACTGAGATCAAGTCCCTGTTCGGCTTTGCCGAGGGGGACCCCAACATTTCGCCTGAAGCTCACAGCGCGCTCGACTCCGACGGTCTACCAGGTATTGGCACCAGAGTCAAAGAAGGTGATATTGTGTTGGCCTACCACAGCGTCATGTTCGATCCATCCGAAGGTAAATTGAGGAACCTGGACGGGAAGACATCATTTTATAAGTATAAAGAAGCCGAAGAAGCTTGGATAGACCAGGTTCGATTGATAGGATCCGAAAACGGCGACCAACCGTGCCAGGCAATCAGTATCAAGTACCGCATTCCCCGACGACCGATCATTGGAGACAAATTCTCCTCCCGCCATGGGCAGAAGGGTGTCTGCTCAATGTTGTGGCCCAGCGAGGACATGCCGTTCAGCGAAACTGGCATTCAACCCGATGTGATCATCAACCCGCACGCTTTCCCGTCTCGAATGACAATTGGCATGTTCGTTGAGTCTTTGGCCGGTAAATCCGGTGCTCTGCATGGCCTGGCGCAAGATTGCACACCGTTCTCGTTCGATGAAGACAACACCGCGGGTAACTTCTTCGGTGATCAACTTCGACAGGCCGGGTACAACTTTTACGGAAACGAGCCTATGTACAGCGGTATTACTGGCAAGGAGTTCGCTGCCGACATATACATGGGCGTCGTGTACTACCAGCGACTGAGACACATGGTCAGCGACAAGTTCCAGGTGCGGACGACCGGTCCGGTCAACGCACTCCACGGCCAGCCGATCAAAGGCAGGAGTAAGGGTGGTGGTATTCGTGTCGGAGAAATGGAGCGGGATTCGCTCATTGCTCACGGCTGCATGTCGTTGTTGCAGGATCGGCTGATGGACTGTTCCGACAAGACTAGGGCGTGGGTGTGCCGCTCTTGTGGCAGCTTCATCAGTACCATGATGGTGCCGAACCAGTTCACCCTTGGCAAGAGAGGCGGTCGTGTCCAGCCCAGTGGGATTGTGAGGTGTCGTGCTTGCGCCAGACCCGCAGCGTTCGAGGACAGCAAATTGAACGTCTGGGAGGACGGTGCTGGGCGGAAATATTTTGGCGGCGACAACACCACCGTCGTCTTTGTACCACAAGTTTTGCGGCTATTGGACATAGAGCTGAGCACAATGGGAGTTCGAACGAGGTTCGACATAGAGAATTGAAGTCTTGTGAAGGGTGGACGTCAAAAAAAGAATGACAAAGATTTTTCGTTTCACCAAGTCCTGCGCCATGAGTTCGTGTCCTCAAGTGAGCTGGAGAGTAGGGCCCCGACATGGTGAACAAATCAGTATCACATCGTCACCACTTCCTCTGCCGGTGTCTTCGCGTTCGCGTTGTCCCCGTCGTGTGTCTTCAAGTGAGGGTCATCCGGATTCATCATACCCAGTCTCACGGCGAAATCGGAGCGTCCCATCTCCTTGACCAGTTCTCTAGCCATGACTAGTCGTCGAGGATATTCCTTGACACTGCCTGGGGCACCCGACACCTTGACAACGCGTTCGTTCATGACGAGCTCTTTCGTTAACGCATTATGCACCGCAAGCACTCCGTGAGCAATGAAAGTGCACAAGACAAGCACAATCTTGCCCCGATCCGTGCCGGCCAGGGCCACCGCCGCAATGTAAACGAGTGAGCGGGCCGTCCAGTCCGCAAGATCGCAGAGCATCGGATATCGCGGCCGAGAAAGCCAGCTTCCCGAAGTCACAGCTTTGAGGTCGTCGACGGCACCTTTCATCCGTACCCACCGATCTTCGGACAGGAGAACCAGCAGGTCGCCTTTGACTCCTGGTTCTGCTTCGCCATGCCAGGATGGCGACGTCCTTGCTCGAAAACTTGCAACTGAGAGCAACCTCGAGAGTAGCAAGAGGAGTGTACTCCGCATGAAGAAGCGGTCGGAAGCGAGTGGGGCGCTGATAAGCAACGCATGGGCAGGAACCAGAAGGGGAAGATACATGATTATGTACCAGCCTGGCAAACCCCAAGGTCGGTTGGCTCCGGCAGCCACAGGCGAGACGTCCAGTGTGGTCAGATGGCCTGTCCGGCCGATGCGCTGTAGGTACATGACGGTGGCCTGGTTCTCGACGCGGAAGACGTAGCCGGTTGTCATGGCTGCAACGGCGGGATACTCGCCTTCATTGAGCGACGAGGGTGTTAGGGGTGCCTGCATGCCCAGGCAGAACATCAGGCTGTCTAGCCATGTTGGGCGGCCAGATAGCGCGGTGTAGGTGTGCAGGGGAGTGATGGTTGAGGGTGTTGCAAGCAGCAGGATAGGCAACAGAGCGAGAGACATGGTGCAAGAGGGTTCATGAGGTGGTGATGTGCATGGTGATTGAGACAGTTGGAGAGATACCTCCGTATATGTATTCAAGATGCGATGCAGATCTTGTAGATCAGGCTCAGGCTGTAGTTGCGGCCAAGGCTGAGGCCACCAAGGCCAAGAATTCTCTAGAACCGATTTGGGGATACCCCATACGGAGTACCTCTCTAGGTAAAATATCCATTGAAGTTAGTGATTCATTTATACTTCAGGCACCCAGATTAATCGGCGGCAGAATAAATTCATGATCCGCTCGGCAGGCTACCATCCGATGCGCCTATCACGGATCTGGACGAGGTCGTTGTTGTTGCAACCTATCGAAGCACAGGCTGCAGACTGACTACGACTCCCTCAACATCGGTGAACATGAGATGCATAAAGAGTCGGACAGCCAGCGTCAAGGCTGCAACTTCCGACCTTCCTCATGCCCATCCTCAAGTGAGGCTTTGATTCTCATTCATTGAACCAAGTCATCGCTCGTTCACTGCCTTCTCCGCCTAAGATACAATTGGCACATTCAGTATGGCACAAATACCTCGCACCATGAAATCGCTCGTCGCGCCACGATATTGCACACCAGCCGACTACGAAATTGTCGAGGTCCCTGTGCCCGAGATCACAAAGTCCGATGAGGTATTGATCCGGATGCACGCAGCGGGCGTAAATCCTGGCGATACCCAGGTGGCAAGAGGGGATATGAGGTTCTTTATATCACTCAGGTCGTCATGTCTTGTTCCTTCGCCAAATAGGGCAAATCGATGGGTACATGAATAGCTGATTATTTCTTCCAGCTTTCCGATCAGACTAGGAGTCGAAGGCGCGGGCGTCGTGGTCCAAGTCGGATCAGATGTCAAGACTTTCAAAGCTGGAGATGAGGTCTATATGCTAGAGGCGGACCCCAGCAATTGTAATACGCACTATTATGAGGCTTTTCCGAGGCCATGCTATACGACATGCTGAACAAAAACGACAGTCTTCGAACACAGCGGTTTCATCTCCGAGTACGCCATTGCGGCTGAGCGGTTCCTGCTGCATAAGCCAGCGAATTTAACGTTCGAGGAGGCTGCGTCCTTCATCGGATCCACGCTGACAGGCCTCGACGCCTTCGACACGGCCTTGAAGCACATGCCAGAGGGTGAGACCATCGAGGGTAAGACGGTGCTCGTGTCTGCCGGACTCGGCGCTCTAGGCTCGATCGGTACCCAGCTGGCCAAGAATGTCTACGGGGCCGGCAAGGTCATTACGACGGTCTCGACGCCCAAGGTCCCGCTCGTCGAGAAGTACACGCCCGGCATCGTTGACGAAGTCGTCGACTATAAGACACAAAGTGTGCTACAGATTGTGCCGCGCGGCTCGGTCGACGTGGTTTACAATGCGCCGTGGGACTTCACGGGCCTCTTCCCGCTCGCGAATCCCAAGTCCGGAATCTTCATGACGGCCTCTGGGATTCCTACTAGCCGATTGATACGTCCACTATTTCCTAAGTTACCGCGTGTTGTGTTCTGGCTTCTGGATATTCTTCAATGGTGGTATTTGTGGAGGCTTGTGGGCACTTCGGTCTATTACCAAATGATCCAAGGTCAGCCTTGGGATAGGCAGAAGTTGGAGAGAGCCGGTGAGGTCATCAAAGCCGGATATGTCAAGGCGGTCATCGTCGTGGCAGCCTTTGATGATCTCGAAGCGGTTCGTCGAGGATGTCAGCAAGTCTGCGACGGTCGCGGTGGACTTGGCAAGTTCGTGATCAAGATCATTTAGATCGCACTTGAAGAACGCTGAAATCCTGTGCCATCGAGCCTGCCGGGAGAAAGTGGCATTGTTTGACACAAAAGCACACCGAGGATACAACTCCGATTGACCCTGAGTTTGAAGCAGCTGATGCCTGAGCCGATGACGTTGAAACTATACCGATAGAGCTAATAGCCCACCCCACGTCAATGATGGTCGCTATATCGTTGCAACGTTGTGTGTGGTGTGGCTGGGATAGTTAATGGAGAGCTCTCTTGTTGCACTTCGGCGGTCTGGACGATAAGGCGGATTGGATGATGTTTGGTTTGTGTTCCTAGAGGGTTTACTCGCGTGTTTGACTCTCCTACATCTTGCTAGCTAGACTTTCGTGTAAAAAGTTCAGTCAAAAATGTGGACTTCAAGCGGCGGCTCTGAGCGTCTATTCATTCCACTTCTCTTTCTTTAAGTCCACTCTATCAAGCGAAGCCGAGCTTCCGAGCGAGGAGACCGAGTTTACTTTCGCACTCATCGTCGATATCTGCACAAGCGGATCTCCAAGGCCAGCATTTACTGTTAGACCCAATTGTAGGTTGGCCATAGCCCGATAGCACGCTTTAAATCATGGTTAAACCGCGTCCATATATGGTAACCTGGACTCTGACTTCGTCACTTCGGTCCTGACCCGAAATATGACACGGAACGCAACGGCTTTACTTATAGCAGGCAAAGCCTCGCCGATGTTTTGATTTTGCCAGATGAACAAGCAAAGTATCTTGACTTGCTCTAAAGTGAACCCATTTGAGACGCCGTCAATCGTCCTGTTCATTCCTGGAAATGGCGGCCACAACGCCATCGAACCCTACCCCAAAATCAGGCGATAGACCGACCACCATGCCTCCTGACAGTTCATCATTCGGTGTATGTCACATCCCCTGTCTTCCCTTGCCCTCTCCGTAGACCGTACCAGCTGACAGGCCCCCCAAGTTCAACGATGGCCGCGACAGCGACTCCACTCGTACATCTTCTCCCGTCCCGACCTCGAGGCAAATTTACGCAATAACCCCAACGCCATCCTCTCAGCTATCGACGATTATACCGCGGCTCAACGAATGATCACTTTCGGCTTACTCAAGATCACCAAGTGCCGTGAGCTCCTGTCCCAAATGGATCCTCCACCCAAAGTCCTCGTCGAATTGGGCACATATATCGGAAACTCAGCCATTGGATGGGGCGAAATGTTGCGGTCACTGAACCCCACAAAGGCTGGATGCAGAGTCTTCACATGCGAACTCGATCCGACCTTCGCCAGCATAGCTCGCGACCTGATCGATCTCGCCGGCCTCAGCGATATCGTGACTGTGCTTGAAGGTGCCGCCGCCGCCGACAGTCTCCGATCGCTCAAGACCGAGGGCGTCGTCGACAAAGCTGATGTATTGTTCTTCGACCACTGGCAAGAGGCGTACTTGCCGGACCTGAAACTTTGCGAGGAACTCCAACTCCTCCGTAAAGGCAGTTTGGTTCTTGCGGACAACACGGCTATACCTGGAACGCCGGATTATAACGCATATCTCGCTTCTGGCGAAGGACCTGTCAAGTATCATAATGTACCACACGAGACGTCTGCGAAGAATGCTGTAAGTCCGACCGCGCGCGATCTCCCATGATTGAAATCTGGTTGACATGGAGAACAGAAAATCGTGCTAGCTTCCACGGTTGTCGATATCTGATGGCCAGTTCGGAGCACGAGACGAATGATCTGGTGGAATGAGATTGAACCACTCTATCCCTTTGCCAACGGCGTATGGTAGACATGTTAATAGAATATCTCATCCCTCATCACCATGATTGTCCTTCACCGTTTCATCGACATCGCTCTCACCATCATTATCCACATTAACCAGCTCTCTTGCCTTATCGCCGCTTCCGCCCGAGATAGGAGTCTTTGTAGCCTCAATACCACCCGAAGTGACGAACAAGAATGTCTCGTTGGGAAAACTGTCAACATGGTTGAAGAAGTTGCCAAAGATATTCTCCTTCTCCTCGTCGCGGTACATCCGCTCATAGATCTGAGTCTGCTTGAACGCGTCCATTTCCGTCTTGAACTTGTCAAAGTCAATGCCGTCTTTCGCCAACTCGCCCTTTGCGCGTTTGTTGTACGAATCGAACACGGGTCGTTCAAGCAACAAACCCAAACTCGGAGCTTTAGGGATGGAAATGTTGTCCGGGCCCATGGCTTCATACATTCTCTTTGGGTCGCAGCCGCAACGCACAACTAGCGCCACCATGCCGACCATCTTGCGGATCTGGTGCATCATGAAACTCTGCCCATGAACCTTTAGGCTCAGCCATTCGGTGCCATTGATCAGAATGGGCTCCGTGTTCAGCTTGAACGATTTGATTACTCGCTTTGCGGATGGGTCCTTAAACGTCTTCTGGACCGTGAAGTTGTGGTAGTTGCGTGTTCCCACGTAGTAGTCGAGGCACTCCTGGATTCGATCGAGGCGAGTTTTCGGGATCCTGTAAGATCGCTTCGCGGTGACGTACACTTGGCGAAGTCGTTTCATTGCTTCGTGGAGGATGACTGATCGTGACGGCTTGGCCTCTGAAGAGTCTTTCTCCGTTGATTCTGCTGTGCCGTTCTCGACATCTGCTCTTGTCTCGGACGTCGGCTCGGGTTGGGCCTCCTCATTCGTGATGGCCGGAGACTCTTCGCCCATGTTGTTCTCTGCCTGACCATGCACCGGGATTTGCTGCTCACTCTCCACTGCATCAGGACCGTCACCTTTCAGCCACAATGCTTTCTCCAAAATACTTCGGACGTCCTCATCATATTCCGCAAGTATAGGTTTGATCTTCTCTTCATCAACCTTCTCCCAGTATCCGGCGACTTCCTCCCGTCTTTTCTGGTAAGCCTCTGTTTCGCCCTTCTTTTCAGCCCACTCAACGCATGCCCTGCCCAGAAAACTGCTTGGATGAGGCGGCAAGAAACTGTGGGTAGGAATCAGGTATTCGTATATCCTCGAGTCCACCATCTGATATGCGCTGAAACTGTTGTTGGTCCTCTCAAATCCCCAGACCCGTATTTGAGGAGTCAGAGCGTCGTTGATCTTCTTGACAATATCCTCGTCTTCAACTATCAACTTTAGAGAGATGATATTGCCAGCGGCATGGACACCCTTGTCTGTTCTTGCGCAGCGCACGAAAGAGGACTTTTTGGGATCATCGGCATTCGCTTTCGATATGGCTCCAGCAGCGACAAAAGCCTGAAACAAGTCGCCTTCGATGGTCTTGTGGTCATGTGTGAATTGCATTCCCCTGTATCCTGTCCCAGCATATCCAATAAGCACCGCAACCTTTTTCTTGGGTCTTCTTTCTTCAGCCGCCAACACATCCTCGCTGAACTTGGTAGCATAGATGGGTAATTCGGGTTTGCCCTCATCAAGACGTTGTCGTTTCGCAACCTGCTCGTCATCGTTGCGTTGCCGTTTGTCTACTTTGGTTTTACTTAGCCAGTCAGTCCTGCGAGCGAGCATGTACGACGGAAGAAGTGTGACGGAGCAGGGCCTGGAGTGCATTAATGAGAGAAAACTTACGCCCATTCAGTCCTACCCATATCCCTCTTCTTGCCTTGACGACCTCCTCGACCACCTCGGCCGGATCCGCGGGAAAAGTTCTTCGAACCATTGCGACCTGAATTCGAGCCAAATCCTCTCGAGTCAGGATTTCGGCGGCCTCCCGTTGGGGCACCGTCCGCGCCCGATGATCTTTGAGACGATTCCTGCGCGTCACGTCCGCCGCGAGCCGTCGAGGGATTTGGTACAGGTTCCATGTTGACGACCTGCGAAACATCAAGTGTTGACAGCAATGGCTAGTTACAAGCAGCCGGAAAGTCGAATATTTCTTGCAACCGCGGGGGATATTTGTTCTAGACAAAGGTGAATTGGAGAAGTCTCAACATTGTGGCTAATGATAATATACTGCACCGTACGAACGCACATACGGCAGAACACATAGTCTCGATGCGCACCGGTTCTGTCCGGTTGTCGTAGAACGGGCTTGGACCTTGCAGACAACAACAATCTCAACACACCTTATTGATATGATACATTGTGACCACAGCTTATTCTTACATACATCATCGTCCGGGCGTAATTCGAATAGTGCATCGCTCATATCGGTTCTTGTGACAGCGTCCACTCTCCAAAGTCTGGAGCACACCAACCTGCTCAGGTGTTCTGTAACACGCGACCAACGTAGTTCGCCATGAGACATTCAAACCTGACCCTCGATTCTTTGTCGATAATGGTAAAGCACTCGGAACCACCCCTCTGCTAGCAGCAAAGACAGGTTAGGAAGCACTGCCGCGTTGTCGCCGGCACTGTCACCACCACCCTCTTCCCTGGTGGCAGCTCTCACTCTAACATCATCAATCATATTGAGCAAGCAGTCTGCCCAATGTGACATTCTATACTCATCTGTCGCGCCCCCCGCGGGAGCCCAGAACGTGGAGTAGCCATAGCTTTGGTGGAAAGCTTCCAATCTTTTCTGGAGCGCAGTCCTTAGCCGACCCAAATTCTCCACTGCCGGCTTAGTGTACGTCTCCTCACGAGCATGCATCGCGAATTCGCAGCATGTGATCGTTGCCAGCGACCAGGCGTGCATGTCCACGGGATTGTAATACATGGAAGACCGCGGATCGCCAACCAAAAAGTCCGTCAATTGTGACGCCTTCATCAGGACAGTCATGGCGCTATACTCGTTGTCTGGGTGGCGAGACATCAGGAGATCCAAGAAAAGCTTCGTTTGTTGCACGATCGGTGATTGCAAATCCAGCGGTGGGTACTTTTTCAAGGTATCCTCGAAAAGAGTGAAAGTGAGTATCCTTTTGACTTGAGCCCCAACTGGGCTACAAGGGTCAATGTGAAGCAGACAGGAGGCCATAGCGATGGTGTTGGACGCATGTGTCAGAAATCCTGCTCCTGAAGGCACATTCGCAATATCAGCATACCCAACCATAGCTCCACTGTTCGGGTCATCGCTGGTTGAAAACTCTCGGCTGCTCGTGCCCAAACTGAGAGCATGCAGTTTGGATAAGAGACAAGCACAGTTGAAAGCTTGTCGGCAGATGTGATCGAACTGAGATTTGTCCAGGTCTGGTGAGTAATTGGCTGCATCCTCCTCGCGCTTGGACTCAAGTATCCGCAAGCTGGAATTGATCAGATCAGTTTTGGTGATGTCCAAGCCTTGAATATGCATCACATCGTTCTCATAGAGTACTGCCAGCAACAAAAGTATCCAAACGCGGACAAGACTTCCACGGTCCCAGCCCGTGCTTGTGAATGCCTCCGCTCGCTTCACGATGTAGCTTGTCAACTCTTCCGAATTCTCGAATGTTTTAGAAGGCAAATCAGACTTCGGAAGTTGAGTCATCGCGTCGTTCCTGGCAGCAGAATTGTCTGCATGATTGCCGTTGAGAACAGCGGGGCTAGTGGACCCAGGAAGCAATGCGATGACATCTGCGAAAGCGTGTTGAAGACCTGCAGGTGAGCCATGGGCCACTCGAGTGACCACCTCGGCCTCTGGGAGGAGCGCAAACAAAGAATGCACATGCTTGAAGTAATTGCTCAGGTGTAAACGATCCACTACAAGCGGCTCGAGATTTGCATAAGGATCGTCCGATCGTGGACGGCTGGGCGGTGGTGAAGGTTCAAGCTCCGTCCAGAAAGGTTTGACGGTCTCGGAATGCTTGAGAGCGTCACGACCTGAAGCCGAGGCGGGTATAAATTGATCGGGCGCAATTGCCAGACTGCCGTTGTCGCGCGGTCGCACCCCAGACGGCCCCCAGGCGCCGGTACTTGGTATCCTGTCACGTTGAAAATCGATCGGGGCAAAAGGGTTGCGAGGATCTGGAAAGGAGAAATGGCGTCTGCTAGCTGAGGCAGAATCATCGGGAGAAAAGGTCTCAGCGTATCCGGCCAAGGAACCTGCATCTAATGATTGTCGAAGCGCTTGCTTTTGCACATGTTCGACTTGTTGAACACGTTCCGCCAGTTCTTTGATATAACTAGGTTGAGGGTCAACCACCTGAATTCCGTGATTATATGCTTCGTTAGACTCACCCTTTCGACGGTCCCCGTTTCATCGGTTTGCGCTCGAAGTCGCACGCCACGCCCGCCTTCTGGCAGTTGGTGCATGTTTTAGGTGTCCCATCCATCTCTGTTGGAGCGTCGCATCGCACCTGTAGTGTTATCAGCAACCGGTTAACGTTCTCGGCATCGAGATGTGCAATATACCTTCTTCCGTCGACATTCATCACAGGCTCTTGACGTCTTAGATCTTTTCCTCTTGTCTCCTGTCTGGGGCGTGTGCGCAGGGTCCGAAGAGTCGTC
This sequence comes from Exophiala viscosa, assembly GCF_022695815.1. Classification (NCBI taxonomy): domain Eukaryota; kingdom Fungi; phylum Ascomycota; class Eurotiomycetes; order Chaetothyriales; family Herpotrichiellaceae; genus Exophiala; species Exophiala viscosa. The sequence goes on along the minus strand of NW_026944358.1, from coordinate 358,571 downwards.
CACGCTTCTGCGTGTCGGAGTAGGCATGAAGGACACTTGACCCGAAGTCTGCGGCGGCGCCATGGCGGGATCAGTAGTGGTACCGGAGGCTCCGCCATTTGATGCGGCGGGAAGGTTGGTCAATTGAGCCGCTGCATGCTCGACAGAAGATGCAGCTTCTCCAAGTTGACGCGCAAAAGGCTGCAATGCATAGTTCGACTCCATGGTGAGCTGAGTATCGATGGGGAACGAGTATGAAGATGGATCGAAATGTGATGGTCCGGGAGCGGCGAAAGTGGAATTCGGATCGTCGCCAGATTGGTCGCGACTGCTCACACTCCTTTCCATGGCTTTTTGAAGTCGGGAAACCCGCGTTGAGAAGGAGGCCGTGGTCCCGAAAGATGAGAGGTGTGAGGGTGAGTCGCGTTGAGCAACTGCGACTTGAGTGGAGGTGATGTCGCTTATCGCACTAGGCGTTAGCGTTCATCTAAGGACACTTAGCGATACCTCTTAGGGGCTCATTTCACCTCTAATGTCTCTAGTAGCCTGGCGGACTGTGGGCATGCGATTGGGCGCAAAAGCCTGGGGAAACGAGCGCATCGAGGTCAAGAACCGGCACTGCGAAAGAACGAGGGAGGAATGCGGGGTGGTGTTGACTGAGTACTTGAATCAGTCGAGGGTCAAACCGCTCGCCGCAGTCTACAAGACCTGTTCGCCATACAGACATCCCTCTTCCATTTCCGCATGCCCCTCCACAATGAGTGCTTCGACAAAGTAGGTCGCTTGCTTGTCGGTGTCTCTCCTGTGATAAGCAGCGAGTACATCGTTCGAACACTTTCAAGCATCCGAATTGGCATCCACACAGAGTCCTATTCAGGATTTCCGGAGGGTATTATGTGTAGACCTGTTACTACGAGTGCGTGCCATGGGGGGACATTATCTGTTGGTATGCCCTTTCATTCGCAGAAGAACACTTCTCTTAGCATTTTAAATGGTATGAACAATGGTCTTCCAGTGATACATACTTCAATCTCGAACCCGAGAACTCCCATATAACTTCTGCGCATCTACCATCTCCGCGGCTTGGCCATTAGGTAATGCTGGTCCCGTGCGATATGAGTGAGGGCATATCTTGGACACGCTTTGGTCCAAACCCTGGGTATCCCACGCCCCTCCCGCATGAGGGCAGTTGATAACAATGCATGCATCCCATGTGTGGTAGGGAAGAATCTTCCGGTGATTGCGTGCGAGACAAGACAACGAGGTCAGAAAGGCCAAGTTGATAATCACCGATAAAGAAGTGATGGCTGAGTCAGTCAGTCCGAGGCAGGTCAGTAGTATACTCCTACCAATCATGCTCCATTGTCCGCCTGCATGCATCTTGTTCGGGGCAGGGGTTCCTCGGCCTGGGATGCCCTGCAATTTGCTTTTGCTGCTACCAGACACGTTTATCTTGGTCAGCGGCTGAATGTTCCGCAGGTAACTTAATCCAAAGGCCAAGAGCGAAGTGACCTCAAGCGAATACGCAACTCCTCCCACGGCCCTCATCTCTAGCGACTGTTCCTCGGTCCCCGACTCTTGATCGGCGTCGCGTTCGCTTCTCATGAGGTCAGGAAGGTGGATTGTGGCGCTTTAGTGGAGGCCACCATGCGTGGTTTCCAGGCTTTTTTGCCAAACCTTTCTCCCCCCGCCGCACGGAGGACTGTCGGTAGGTTTTGGCGGACTGAGACTGGCAGAAACACAGAGGTCCATGACTTTCCTGTCCAATCTTCGGTCATCCCGCACTTTTCTTCACGTTGCGCAAGAAGAAGCGTGCCTACGCGATTGGCCACAATCCATATCCTTCCCAGCAGGGCCAGACACGCCCACGTCTACACCCTCGTCCTTCGTCCTCTGATGATAATGCCAACAGGCGACTAACTAAGTGCGACTTCCTTTTCTACGAGTGCTTGCATATCCGGCACAGGAAGTCGTCGCTTATTATTTCTACCCCGTTCGTCCACAGCCTTCAACTCATTGAGGACTTTCTCAATTGCCCCTGTTTGAAGGATCATTGTGAGATAATTCTCTTGCCGGCACGCTCCGCGTGCATGGGCGTGGTTTTCTCTTTGGTCCGGTTGGCTCGGCGCTGGGCGGAGTGCGCGGTAATTTTACGGCTGACAGGAGAATAATAATGTCTCAGTCAGGTCTCCAGGCTCGGTTCGAAAGTCCTGAGCACGCCTGTCAGGGTAAAGTTATGTATGGGCATGGAACAAAGCCGCCCCTGTTTTCCACTTCCACCCTGGAAGATATACTCTAGGAAGCTAGCGTGATGCTCTTACTTGATCGTTAGTGAGCCGACTTATCGAAAGTCGAGCTGAAATCGTTTCCATTTCCCGCCCATGACTCCGCAGCGGGGGCAACCGCGGCGCATCGGGGCGAATCCTGGTTGGACGGTGACGACGGGACTGCTGATGATCTGTCCAACGCAGTCGCTGCAGACGCCACAGATACACTCTGTGCAGGCGAATGCATTTTTGAGTAGCCACGGCCGACCGCACGATGCACAGTAGATCTCCAGGACTTCCGATTTGCTGCCAAAGGAAGACGATTGCGAATGCTGGTATGGGTGTGAATGGTGCTGCAGCGGACTAGTGTTTTCGTTGGATGACGCGGAAGTAGGTAGGCCGGATCTAGATATGTGGAAATTCTGTCCAGATCCCGCGCTCTCCACCGACTCGACTGAAGGGAAAGGTTCGGGATCGTTGGGTCCCAGGATATCTGGCGGTGGTGGCGTCAATGTTCGCTGCAGCGGAGAGGCATTGTACTTCCCGGCCTGGTGTTGAAGGTGGTGACCAAGCGGTCGGAAGCCTGGCGGTAAGGATGATCGCTTGGTCACACCTCCACTCCCAGTAGTACTGTCCGCCGCGGACAGCCTACGGGCCATAGTGGTGGTGGCCGCCATAGGACTCGTGGTAGCGGGCGGAAAGTTTGGCGACTGCGGCATCTGTGACCCAACGCCAAGGGCGTGTTAGCAAGGTTGATTATCGAGGATCTAACGCAAAACAGAACGAAAATTGAGGAGGTTGGTGTACACATTAATTAACTGGGTGCATAAACTTTTTTTTCGTGACAGACCCCTGGCCCTACCGCCCCAGATTGGATTTCCGACCGTGAGTGGCCTGATCCAGAGGAAGAGGAAAATAGATAAAATGGCTCGTGTTTAGAAGAGTTCGCATTCGGACCAAAGGAGTCGTCTCCCAGTTGTATACCGTTCCAGTTCGATATTGCTGCCCTGAGAAAAGCACGTTTCAATCGTGCTTTTGAGCAGGACCACAAATATCATCCAGGATCCGGTGGACCGACCAGAAATGATGATTCCTCTTGGATCCGAAAGCAAAGAGTGCTCGCTCGGCCATGGCCCTTTCGTATGTGGGACATCAGGACATAGAAATCGTCGGTCGTTGTTGTGTTGTTTTGGTAGAAACCATAGTAGTGACAGTAATGTGATACAAGAAATTTCCTCTTCCCTCCTGGGGCGGGCCTTTTCCATCTGGGGGGGCAAACAACTACAAAATCTCGATCTCTTGGCAGCAGCAAGTAAACAGAGGACAATCGAAAAATGTCGTCTGACTTACGGGAGTGAGATCACGATCATCATCCGCTTCGGTGGCAGTCGTCGCTGCCTCGATCAGATCTTCCCATCTCTTGCCCTGAACCCAAGCCGCCGTAGGCGGTTCGGCGGACATGGCCTTTCGACCTTCGACGCTTAGTCGCCGTGTGAAGTCCTTCGCTGAGAACTCCCTCGACTTTCCGCGTTCGTGTTTGCCCTTGCGCGCATTTTGACCCATGGAGGGTTTCCGTGGGCGTGAGAGTTTGTCCCGCCGTTGAATGGGTGGTAAGGAAGAATATCGGCTGCCAGGAGATTGGAGAATAGAAGGTAATAATTCGCGATTGCGAGAAGGTTGGAAGGGTGGCAGGGTATCTTCGCTGAACTGAGCACGTAGGGAGGGTAATTCAAGACCGGTCGAGAGATCGCGCTTGTAATCCGAGTCGGGAAACACGTCCTGGATGCGTAATGAGCACAACCCTGGGGAAGAGGGAGGGTAGGCATGACGCGTCAAATACTTACAAAATCGGAATCCCAGTTGTGAAGCTGTGCCAGAGCAACTGCGGCATTGGCAGTGGGCTGGGGTGGTCCAGTCACCGCACCAACTTGTTCGAGTAAGGGGCCTTGTTCACTTGCATCCGCTGTAATGTCTTAGTATTATCAAGCCTCATTACTATCAATGAGCCAAACATACGAGCACCTTTTCGAATGGAAGCGCCTGCCACTGCTGGTGGTTGTGATGGTTTGGCCGAGGGCGGTGTCGTGATCATCAACTGGAAACTCTCTTCGGTAGCAGGCAATTTCGGGATGTAGTAGTCAGGATGTGCGCGTCGAATGTGTTCCTGCATGGATCTATAGCGTTTCTCCTGTTGTTACGACAGTCAGTCGGTGTCCTAGAAAGCGCAGGGGTTGTTTGGGGAAACGCACTCCAATGCATCTCTTCCTACACTGCGAGCCATCTTGGTTCGTGAGAGGACAAACAACCTCATTTTCCGCGTCGGTCGACAGTGGAAACGAACTCGTAAGGGCAGTCTTGGGTGGCATGGCCTACTGCGCTGGCCGGAGCGCAGGAGGATGTTCAGGAGAGAGTGACGAGGGTCGACGGCATCGATCGGACAGTTGGCACACAGGCTTGGCCGAAAAGAAAGGAAAATCCCGGGTGCGACGTGATGGGCCCCTTCACATGATTTGGCGGATGGTAACGGATGAGGGATATTATACTATAATAATGGTCTGCAAGACCACAAGTTCGTGGTTTGTATGGGTTGATGGAAGGAGAGGAGGGGAGAGTGTATACAGATGGTCGGGGTGAAGGGTTGAGAAGAGAAGTCTGGAGTGTTGTGCGTCAAAGAGAACGGGAAAACAGTGGAAAGAGCTTTGGCTGCCCTTAACTTGGGGACCGTGAGGGGCTCGGGCAAGCATCATAGCACTCAAGTCTCAAGCACCTGAGGTAAAGAACATTGGCTTACCTGTTAAGCTTAGCCTAACTAACTCTGGGTGCTCCATAACAAATCCTTACCTGTTACCCGCTGCTGCTGCCCCCCGGTTGAGATAATCCTCTTTGACGCGGCTGCAGCTGTTTCAATTGTCCACGCCGAAGAACTCCATCCAATCCATCATATTCCATCACAGCTTCGATCATTGTAAATCTATCCACCGGCTAACGTCTACCTTTGTCCTCAGATACCTGTACTTAGTCAGGTACTCACCAATCGAAGGTGTTGCAGGATAGCTATCTGCCGTCTAATGCAGCTTATCGAGCAAGCTACGTTCTGTGCCGCATCATCCCATCGACCACTAGGAAGCTTCGATTACAGCTACTCGGAAAAGGCAAATGAGGTCCCCAATCCCAAGCGATTGACATGTGGCAGATCCAGGAGCTTCCTCAAGGTCTAGCTTGCTGATTCCTATCTTTCTACTCGCTTGATTGCTGTTATGAGAGCTCGAGGTCGTCCCACACCAGCTGTCAGAACGACTTGCAGGCAGAGAAGCTTGCTGGTTTGTGCTCATCATACCACCCAAAACAGCTTCTGGGGGCATGCTGTCACTACGGAGCTCTCGGTTACCCACTAATCGTCCTCAACTGTCAGCTAACAGCGCACTCTGATGTAAGGCCCGCAGAATGAAGGCTTGGTCGGCAAAATGGAGCTCCAGTCAACGATGAGTATTGCATCACAATCTTCACGTTTCGGTATGGTATAACAATGTTGGTCGGAATGAAGCTCCAACAGAGGGAAAAAAAGTTGTTGCATTTACTCCTTGCCGTCTGTGCTCGTCCAAGCTCCTTGCAGCTGTTGAAGCTCTGACTATCACCACCTCCAGCTCCAGCTCCTGATTCGGAGTTGCTTGAGCCAGACTTAGCCAAGACTCCAACCCTTCGAAATCATAACAAGCTTGAGGTGCAGATCTCGATTGTCTCGAGAAATATTGTCCAACCGAAGTCATATATCGGATAAACCTACCACCACAGTGCCACTTGTGCGCAGCTTACATCACGGAATGAATTATTCGGATCCTACATGTGCTTCGGGTATCTGTCGCTCATTGCTTATTGCTCATTTCATTGCGAATGAAGCTAAGACACTCCGAACTCTGTGCACGCAAGAGGAAGCCACAACCAACGACAGACACGATCGCATTCGCTAAATCGGCATCAAAAACCCTTGATGTATATATGATCCTGTGTCTCATCCATTACTTCGAATCGCATCCCGATCTCAACATGGCCCTCATTTCTAGGACAACAAAGCATGCCAAAACACGGCTTGAATTTGATGCCTTCGTCAACCCGGCGATAACTGACAAGCAGGTCCCAAGGTTGGTGTGCGTTCTTCTCGGCTGTATCAGGATTGACATTGGGTACTGTGCAGCGAGCACATCTTGCGACAACATCAATGTCTATGGCACCTCGATTACCGCCGGTAAGTGTGGTGAATAAGGATGAATCTCCATTAATGCGAACTGTTTTCCACGAATCCTCCGACCATGGCTCGCCTCCTTTGATGATGATATTTGGCCGAAAGCGTTCGATGGTGATTGGAGATTCTCCTTTTTCCTTGAGCCTCGAGTTCAACTCTGCCAGCGAAGATTCAGACGCGATCTGGATAGGCAGTACATCGGGGAAATTGACAGTTTCCTGACGTCCCAGTACTTTGGGGTCGCCATTTCCACTGCATATTCGTGGTTCAGGACCTTTCATGACAAAGCCCACTTCCTCCCCAAAAAAGTCAGAGAAGAGAGACTTGATCTTCGGATCGTTGTATGCATAACCATCTGTAATGTACTCCCAGATGTCAACGGTGACTTCTTTGGTGTTTGCGTCAAGCCATGCCTGGTCAGGGTGGATAGGCACTCTTACTTGCTTGTCGGGATCGTGGCCAATGGTGACGACAAGGCTATCCGATTCATAGTCGATGGCTGTGTTGATCAAGGTCATTTGAGGCTTCGACCGAATGGTGACGAATTTATGCTTGCTGTCGATGAACTGTTTGGTGAGGAGCACATCGTCAGCCTCATTCCACCCCGATGCAAGCCCAAGGGAACATCTGTCCGAGACTTACCATCCATCTTCTGTCTAGTTCCAAACCTTGCCTTGTCAATTGGGCTGATTTGACGCTGATTCCCCGGCAAGACTTGATGGGATAGACCCGCAAATCCGTAATCTCTGATACTGTATGGGTCATATTGCTTGATGCAGACCACCAGTGCGGCTTGCAACACTGTAAGGATCGACTTTCAGTGGCGATTTTCTACGATTACGTCCTGGAGTGCAAGATTGGAAGAAGCGACAACGAGATGTGGAAAATCGAGTCTTTCAGTATATCTGCACAGACGGCTGTGGTAGCGGTTGATGTTGAACGACGGGATGATGCCCAATCTCAGGGGATGGCAGTCGTTCTTATCATCCTTTAACAGTTTCACACGTATCTCCCCCACTGTGAATGGATGATGCGAAGAGGGGATCAGTGCCGTGCCGAATCCCATGAAAACCAGTAATTCACCACGAGATCACCATGATCTTTGGGGTTAAAGGCAGCGACTGACAGTGACACCCGCCCGAGCTTTGCCCAAACTCAAGTCTGACGGAAGCCTTTTTGAGGTCCCAACGCAGGCTATCGGTAAAGGATTCAGGACAATTCTCTCGTCAGACTACACAAAATTTGCGCCGCTTCAACTTATTCCGCCGTTCACCCAAAGAACAGCGGGAGTTGAGAATTTTCTTGGGCATCCATTATCTAATCTCTCATTCCTTTTTGGGTGCATCAACAGCGATGCTACCACAATCATCAGCAAAGTATATTAGGAAGTCGACACCTCCTTCATCTGGGCATCATCAGCGAGAATCTCATTCGATACCATTGAAAGTGTGCCAGACGTCAACAATGATCCTTAGCAGCACTGAAGGCAGAGTCTGTCCACAACCAAGTACAGAACTATTTGTCTCCTTGCATATCTGAACGAGAAATTCGAAAGCATTGACATTTCTATTCTTGAGCAGTCACAATAATGAAGCTCATTATGCACATACATCCAGCAACGTTCAACCCTTGAGATCGCTGAGGACTTCTGTGGCAACGGTCTTCTCCTCGATCTGGCCGTTGCTCGAGCCATCGACATCGGCCGCCTCACCTTCGAGAACCTGAGCTTCTCCCTCAGGACGAACATAGTTCTTCGGCTCCTTCCATCCCTCGGTGTACATGATGGCCGGCGGGAAGATTTTGCACAAGACCCAGTAAGTCGCTCCTGCAACGAACAGCCCCACCCAATAAGCGAAGTAATAAAACTTGGTCACTCCCTCGGGCGCCGACACACCCATGTTGTTCAAGAACCCATAGAAGTTCGGGATCACCCCAACAACATATGCAATATATGCATTGATATGCCAACCTTTGGTGTAGTGATAAGCCCCAGTCTTGGAAGAGGTGTACAGGTCGGGGATTTTCATGTATCCTCTTGTGATAAGGTAGTAGTTGCATAAGAGAACGCCTGTGATCGAAGACAGGAATATTTGATATGATGCCAGGAAGGACACGAAAATTGACGCGCTTCCCAACAAGTACCAAGGGTTGATCGCAAAGCTAAGCACAGCGCAGATAAAGAATCCTTTTCTGATAGTGATGTACTTCGGAAACAGCGCGGCCAGGTCGTTCCCGGCAGGCAACGAGTTTTCGAATATCGAGGAGAAGATTGCGCAGTACACAAACATCAGCGCAATGAAAAAGCACCCTGCCCGGTTAGCTGCAGTGTAGTCGGATGTCTGGAGCATATCGAGGAAGTCGATTGGGTTCCAAACCAGCTCGCCGAAGATGACTTGGCTCGATGCACCGACGATATTGCCCACAATCGAGACGAGAAGATTTGCAACTGGAAATCCGACCAAGTTACCTAGGATCGGGTCGCTCGGCTTTGGTGCATATCGCTGAAAGTCACTGGCGTTGCTGGCGAACGTCGCGCAATTCGCAGCTCCGAGCATCAAGAATCGGACAATCTGAGAGGACATCGTCAGCACACGTCATATGCGTCAAGGAGAATGAGATACACTTACCAGCCAGCTCTTCTCACCACCGTGGACTGTTGACCCCTGGCTGGCCACCGGTCCCAGTCCCCCAGCCTTGCTGACCGTCCAGCCCAGCATCGCCATCGCCGAAATGACGAACATGATCAATTTCGCATAGACCAAGGACTTCATCTTCGGGACTGGAATGACCAGAAAGCAGCATGTGACTATCCAGAACTGCAAATCGTCAGTAAGCTGCGTCGGTAACAACAGGGACAATGCAAAAGGCTCGTGCCTCAACGACACAGCCTTTCAAGAAGAAGAATACTTACAACGCCAAAGCCGATCATACCAGCCGCGGTCAATGCAGATCCTGGGCCCATAGTGTTCTTGATATGTGCGATACTGGGGAAGATGGCGTGCAGCATGACATAGACACATTGTCCACCCTGCACGGCATTGACGCCGTTCCACACCTGTCATACACCGTCAGCACTGGATACCAGCATATGGATAAATTTGAGTCTAATACTCACAATTGCCATAACCGCGCGATTGAACGTTGGCCACCATGCGCCATAAACTCCAAATGCGGCACGATTGAGGATAGGGAAACCGACGTGGTAGACAGCGCCGGCTCGTCCATTCAGTGTGATGACTATGGCAATCAAGCATTGGCCACCCAATGAGCAAGCCAGAGATTCCCACATCGACAGGCCGAGGGCTTGAGCTGCCGAGGCGCCATACCTAGGTCACAATCAGTCTCTCACACACTGAGAAAAGCGGAGGCCAAAGGTCTTTTCCGTACCAATTGCTAACTGTTGCTGTGGCACTGAACCAGAAGACGAAGTAAGTCGTGGCAGTCCAAGTGCGGTCTTTCAGCTTCAGCGGACGGAGGTCGTCATTGTCAAGCCAGATGTCCTTCCCCTTGATCTCTTCTGCCCCTCTGGCTACAAGGTGCGGTCGTGGGATACTCACCATAGTGGTTCGGTCTGCGCAAGGTGGTATGTGAAGATAGAGAATGCTTTCCTGCAAGGCTTCTCACCTTCAGGCGCACCGACCTATATCAATGAACCCTGTCCGCCACTGTGTCCGCTTATCGAAGCATGCATGATCGACATGTTCCAGCCCATCTCGCCAGAATAATTTAGGCGGCCAAGCACTGATAAGGCGACGCTGACCATTCAGGGATTGTTCCGCGAAAGGATCATATCTGTATCGAATACTACCTTGTCGACACATTTTGGGGGTGCATGAGTCGCGTGGACAATATACCCCCCAACGCGGACTTGAGCGTAAGATATAGTGTTTACATGCAGGAGCGACCTTCCATATGCAAGCATGGACCAGAATTGTTCGGGAAACGCTGATATGTTGCCCGCATCTGATTTGTTTGATCTCCCGTCTCGTTTCCGCAGTTCCACTTTGATAGAGGCGTCTTTGTCAACTTCAACCCCAAAATACCCCCGAATACCCCCAAATTACCAGATAAGCTGAACTCCTTATATTAACTTCCTACATCTAGCAATTGAGACGAACATCTGGGCATCATTAGTATATACACCTGCAGTAGGAATATTTCGGACGTCGCCGATTGCCCGCCACACGATAGAAAGTGCTTCCAGATCAGCAGTGGGGGAGAAGTCACGCAGCCGAGGCTTGATCAAGAAGCACAAACCAGACGCCCAATATCAAAGACGAGAACTCTGGTGAAACATCAGCAACTACTTCCTCCAGGTGATTCCAACAGCGTCGACCGACAACATGGCGACTATCACCGAGGTAGAGCCCGCTTCGTTTGTCAAGCTTCAACTTCGTACCGCTTATGGCCCAGTATATCGCGATGTCTCTACCAACCCACCGCGAGAAAGTCGAGGAGATGAAATCCCATTGATCGACATCAGCGCCATATACGGCGATTTTGAGGCTCGTAAGAAACTCGCCAAAGAGATCAAACACGCGGCCGAGAACACCGGCTTCTTCTACATCAAGAACCACGGCATTCCTGAGTCCGCCATCGAAGGCGCCCTGGACGCATCCAAGACTTTCTTCGCCCAACCCGAAGACAAAAAGCTGCTGGCCCACAAGTCCAAGGGCGAATGGTACAATGGCTTCTCCGGGAAGTACACAGCCATGGCCAGTCCTACCGAAGGACGTGAGTAGCAGACACTGCTCAATGATCATTCCACTAACAAGAATAGTGGACTACCGCGAGTCATTTAGCTGGCGTTACGAGCCCCAATATGATCCAGACCCAAAGGACCCCAATGCCGTCCCCGAGGAAGTCAAGCCCTACATCAGAGGCGAGCAATACGTCTGGGACGGCACTCAACACCTCCCAACCTTCAAGCAAGGCTGCATCATATACTGGCAAGAGTGTGTCAAGTTGGCCCGCCGCCTCGTCCGAATCTTCGCGCTTGCTCTCGACCTACCAGAAACCTACTTCGACTCCTTAACAACATACCCAGGAAGCGACGGTGTTTTCAACTTCTACCCAGCCATGACCCCCGAGGAAGCCTCGGCCAGCACAGACGTCGGTCTAGGCTCGCACACCGACCTGCAATGCTTCACGCTGCTCTGGCAAGACATGAGCGGCGGCCTTCAAGTGCTCAACAAGGACGGCCAATGGATCAAAGCGTCCCCAATCAAAGATACTTTCGTCGTCAATATCGGCGATTATCTGATGCGCCTGACCAATGACCGGATGAAGTCGACTGTGCATAGAGTGTATAACCGCTCCACTGTTGATAGGTATGTCTCCCCAGTTCCCGGGTGCCATGCACGTTGAAATCCAGTATCTAATGAGGTGACAGGTATTCAATGCCCTTCTTCTTCGGCTTCAACTTCAACGAAAAATGCGGCGTTCTGGACGTCTGCACCGACGAGACCAACCCCGCCAAATACGAACCCATCAGCTGCGGCGACTGGTGTCAACTACGATTCGCCCAAACAGACCAAGAGGGCAAAGACTCAAAAGTTGACGCATATTGACCAACTCACTGACTGTCCGAAACCTGCCAGTACCGCACCTCCTGTCTACGTATCTTCGGTCCCCTCCTGTGGTTTCACCGCCATTGCCCAAGGAGCCAGACACACGACTAACAGTATCGTCTTGACTCTTGCCAGGGACAGCCCTCAAATAAAACAGCTCCCTTCTATCTACCGCCCACAGTCTGCAACTCCAAGAAATTGCCACCTTGACATATCAAACTCCCACAACTCTCACCACAAGCGTCCGTCTAAAGAAAGGCGCTCTTACTAGCTATATGGACCGCAAGACGAGAATCGTGCCTAATGCCGAAACCGCAAACGTAACCCAGGGCCGACAGTAGAATTGAGGGCGAGTGATGCTGGCGCGACGGGGAGTGCCCAGCCCAACATACAGGAAGTTGCCGCTACGAGTAGAGCTACCTTCTTAGTTCTTCGGGGTTGGACAACGGGGAGCTGTGTTTCTTTTTGGCCGTGGTGAATCGGTCTCGCGACAGTCGCTGTCCTTTGACTGATCAATTTTGGGGGTTTGTACGAGGTTCGGTTTTGACTCTGTATGCTCTGGCGAAGGCGGGATGCCCTAGCGGAAATAAAAACGAGTTGAAACACTGAAAGGTCTAGCAAAAAAATCATGGATTCATGGATGATCAATACTGCAGCTTTCAGCAAGCTCACGATTTGGATTGTAGACAATACACTAATCTAGCATGTTTTCCCATGCCTCTTCCGCTTTGATATGGAGTTTGCAAGCCTTGACATGTAGATGTCACAAGCTAATCCCGCAGCACCTCCTTCGCCGTCGCCATGCAAATCACTTGTTGTAAAGCTCCTTTTCACCGCAGTCCATGAATACAACAAACGAAAACCTAGGATGTGGCTTCACCACGTATTCTCTTTCCTTGACCAGCATCGTCACTGGCGCCGCCGTCCTCACGTGCTCTCTTGTTGCCTCCACCGGGCGTAAATTGTGCCGCTGAAGGATTCAAGTTCCCTCGACCCGTACTTCCGACATTATCTCCACCGCGTGCAGCCTGCTGATGGTTTCCAGTGTTTCCGTGCGGTGCTCCTCCTCCTCGACCTTTTGGAGCGCCTCGGCCTCTAGGAATGCCACTACCACGAGCACCGCGTGCAGGACCACCTTTCGGTATACCTGACTGTGGTTGTTGCACCGAGGCAGCGCCTCCCGTCTGGGATTGCTTGGCAGCATCTGTCGATAATGCTTGATTGCCTGCCGGTGCCGCAGGTTTCTGATCCGGTTGCTCTGATGAAGCCTGAGTGCTTGCAGGTGGGTTGGCTGTTGCAGGTTGAGCCGGTGCGGGTTGGGCTGGGGTAGCACCGTTGACCTTGCCGACAGGAGTTGCTGGAAGCTGCGAAGCCGCGGCAGCCGGCGCAGCGGTAGGCGCAGCGGCAGGCACAGCCGGCTTTGGAGCTGCTGGCGGAGGTTTGGCGTCTTTGGCAACTTCCCAAACTTCACCGACAGGCTTCTCTGGAGTCTCTTCCACTGCTTTCTTGACCACATCAAGTTTGGCATTGGCCATATTAGCCTTGTTGGTCGCCATATTCACTTTCAATGCAGATTTCTTCTCCGCCATGAGTTCCGCATTCTTGACTTGCTCCTGTATTTTCCTCTCCGCTTCTTGATCGAATTCCAGCTTCTGTGTATTCCGCTCTTCTTGGTGCTGGATGATCAGGGCTTGCTTTTCGCGTGCCAGGTTGTCCTCATATTCTTTGATGAGAGTCGCCTTTTCCGCGTTGAACTCTGACTCTTTCTGCTTGATGATCGCCTCTTTCTCGGCCTCGAATTTTCGTTCTAATTCCTGAACGTCTTCAGAAGCAGGTCCATTGCTCTGAGTGCCTGGTTCCGATGTGATCTCTTTGCGTAGACTCTCACGCAGGGTCTCTTTTTCAGCATCAACTCGTTTGCGGATGTTGGCAGTCATCAGTCGGCGGAGAACTTGGTGCTTGTCCACCAGAAACTTGGCCTTCTCTTCCGAGAGGGCCAAAAGGACTTCATCAGGAATCTGATCAGGTTGGATGATTGGAGCATTGTCTCCAGATCCTTCAGTGGGCTTTTGTAGCTCGGCAGCGACAGGAACCGAACTCGCTCGAAGTGCTTCAATTTCCTGTTGATGTTCGGCATCAAGTTTCAGTCTCAATTCCTCCAGTGCTGCAGCCTTGGCATTCTGGGCTTCTCTCTTTATCTCCTGTAGCCTTCCATTGAGAACCTTCTCATTAGCTGCCACTCTGGACTTGAATTTCTCCTCCTGAGTATCCTTGAGCTCTTGGATTTCTTTGCTCTTCTCAGCCAGTGCAGTCTCCAACTCGGTCACTCTGGCTTCCAAGTGAGCATTTCCGGCATCGTTGGAGGGAGGTACATTGGAGGTATCCCCTGCTGGAGTCCCAGGCTCGCCGTTGACCTGAGCGGCTGCAGCAGGAGGAGATTGTGCTTGTGCGGATGCAAGCTGTTCTTTGGTGGCGTCAAGCTCGCTCTGCAAAGCAGTCTTCTCTGCAAGCGCAGCGTCAAGCTCAGCCTTTCTCTCGCTTAGGACGGTTCGATTCTTCCTCAGCACTTCCTTGAATTGAGTCTCGAGTTGGGTTTTCTGCGCGACCTTGGCACTATTGATCGCAGTCTGTTGCTCATCAATTTGGGCCTGCAGAGCTGTTTGGGCTTCGTCACGTTCTGCTGTAGCTTTCTCCAGTTCAGCTCGAGCGTCGTCGCGTTCTTGCTCAAGGGTTGTGATCTTCACCTTTAGCGCCTCCATCTCTGCGGGGTCGACTCTATCATACTTCGACAGAATGTTTTGAGTACGTTGTTGCCAATGATCGCGATCTTCCTGGCTCAGCTTGAGTTCTCCTTCACGGAGCTCAACCAAATTTTCCAACTCGGCAACACGAGCATGCAAAGACTGCATCTGGTTCTCGAGTTCTTCGATACGTTGAGACTTCTCCGCAAGAGCCTGAGTCGCTTGTTTGGTTTCTGCGCGTAGTGTAACACTGCTTTCCCGGTAAAGGTTCAACTCGTTCAGGGTTTCCATCATCTTCTTATGCTCGAGCGCATTACGTTCGACATCAGCCTCCGCACGACGTTGCTGATCAAGTTTTAGGCGAGTATCATCCAACTGGGATTGCGCGAGCTCCAATTGCTGGCGAAGTCTCTTTGCCTCTTGTAGCGACAGCTGGTACTGCACATCGACGATGTCCTTTTCTCGCCGCAGATAAGTGATGACTTCTTGAAGCTTGTCAAGCTCCGTGGATGATTGCCCAGAGCCTTCGGCAGTCTCACCTTCTGCCAAAGCAGCACGGTCACGTTGAAGAGCAGTAATCTTTTGGGTGACATTTTCAAGCTGACCGTGAAGGAGGTTGTTCTGTTGCGCGACTTCTTCACGACGTTTCTTGAGATCAGATATCTCTCTCTCGTATCGATCTTTCAATTCATCCCAGCTGACCTGCTTCTGTTCAAGGTCGGATTTAGCGGTTTCGGCCTGAGTACGCAAATCGACTAGCTCGAGCTTGATCTGATTTGCTTCCTCGCGGACTGCATGTAAAGACTTGGCGGCATCGGCATGTCTTACAAGCTCGTTCTCGTAATTCTGCTGCGCTTCGGTGGCAATCTGTGCTTGAATCTTTGAAGCTTCGAGATTGAACTGAGCTTGTTCAGCGCTCTTTTCAGCCTCCTCTCTGAGACGTTCGATCTCGGTCTCGAAGGCAGCCTTTTGCTCATCAAGTTTCCGACTCCCTTCAGCCTGTTCATCTCGCAACTTGGACAGTTCCGTGTTTGTCGTGTTAAGCTCGGATGATATGTCTTCGATGCGTTGCTCAAGCTCCTTGATTTGTGCATCCTTCTCAGCGAGGGTCGCTTCGGTCTCTTCCCGATATTGGTCGTTGGTCTCGCTGAGCTCTTGCAGACGTTCCTCACTCGACTGACTAATGTTCTTGTAGACTTCAATCTGCTCGTTTGCTCTCTCAAGTTCGGAGACCTTGAGCTCAAGATCCCGCTTGAGCTCAGATACCTCCACGGCCAACTCCTGCTCTCTGGTCAAAGAGGATTCAGCATCGCCGGAGGCATCCGTCGTGGGCTCTGGAGGTTTGGTCAAAACTTCTAGGCGCTCCTCGGCTGATCGAAGTTCGACGGTGAGCTCATCGACCCTAGCTTGGAGATGATCTCTGGCAGTCTTGGCCGATGCCAACTCCTCCTTAGTCGCACCCAAGCTGGTTACCAAGTCGTCAATTCTCTTTTGACTCTGCTCATGCTCATACTCTCTTCTTAACGAAGCCTTCTTGTTTTCTTCGATCTCTTCGTTGAGCTTCCTCTTGACGGATTGGAGCTCAGACTCAAGTGCTTCCGCTTGTGCCTGGACACGACGTCGGCTTTCAGCATCGGTTTGCTCTCGTTCATTGATCATTGACTGCAGGCTTGCATTCAGCTGGTCCAGTCGACTTCGTTCATTACGAAGCGACTCGTTGTCTTCAATCAATCTCCTCTCCACAGTCTTCCACAGATCTTTCTCGGCCTTGAGATTTGCAGAATCGCGACGCAAACTGTCAACAAGACCCCGGGCCTCAACAAGTTCTTCAGCCACCTGCTGAGTCTTCAGCTCTTGCTTCGTGGCATTTTCCATGGCAGCCCAAGATCTCTTCTGGATTTCACCATTTTCGGTCTTGAGGGAGTTGTAGTTCGCCTGCAGCATCTCGTAACGTTGATTAGCCGCCGTCAGTTGGCCTACTGTCCGACTGATCTCAGTCTGCAATTGCGAGTTCTTTTTGCTGAGTTCATCCACCTGAATCTTCAAGGCAGAGTGATCTGTGGATGCTTCTCGTCGATACGTGTCGAAGTGTTGCTGGAGGTCCTTGAGCAATTTTGCGTAATCAGACTCGCCACCAGCCGCAGATCCTGCCGGCGACTCTCCACTAGGCATAGGTAAAGATCTCGAAAAGTCCGTGGGCTGTATTTGACCACCTGACAGATGTCCTCGTCGCGTCAACATGTTCCTAAACATATCTCTTTCTTTCACGAAGCTTTTGGTTTGGGCGACCATAGTCCGAAGCTCGTCTTGATACGATGCGATTTGAGCCCGAGCCTGTTCCAACTCTTGAGTAAGAGCGAGATTCTGCTGCTCTTTCTCCTTGGCCACATTGCTCTCTAGTTCGCTCACCAGGTTGCGGATTGTCTTGAGTTGGTCTTCATTTTGTTGCTGGAGCTCGTTAATGTTCTTGAAGACAATCAAGCGCTGGTTGACTAGTTGCTGGGTTTCGGACAGATTCGCCATATCTTGGGACATGGCTTCCTGTGCTTGTCTCTCAAGATCATCGAATTCTTCTCGCGTCATAGCACCTCCTTGCTCACGAACATGCTGTTCGATGAGAAGGAAGCGGATCTGGGAACCAGTATCGCGCAGTTGTTGTGTGAGAACTTCGACCTCTCTCGACTTGCTCTCAAGGTCTCCTTGACATTGCCTCAATTCTTTGACAGCCGAGTCTCGCTCAGCATTGGATTTGTCCACAATGGTCGACATTTCGACAACTTCACTTTGCAGACGGTCATGATCGGTACGTAGCTCTTCAATCTCAGGCTTGTTGTTCTCGAGTTCCTCGACCATAGCGTCCAAATTTTCACGAAGTTGCTCGTTGGCACGTCGTTCCGTGGCCAATTCTCCCTCGAGCTTTTTGTATTCCGAAAATAGCTGAGTCATGGTCATCTGAGCCTTGGGTCTTGATATCGAGGAAGGCGAGAAGAAGCCACTAGGAGTGCCTGGTCGCATGGGAGTGGTGATGGCCGAGCCATTGGTAGCACGTTGCGGAGTGCTTGGTCTCGCGCGAGCCTGCTCGAGCTCATTGGACAGTTGCTCCAACGATCTCTCCAGCTCGATGATTCGTTCTTCTGCTGCGACACGGTCATTGTGCTCAGTTTCGATTTCAGCACGAATAGTCCCGATTTCCTCAGCAGCCTCCTCGCGAGCCTCCTCTAGAGCGACGGAAAGTTCCTGAACACGCTGTTTGGCTGTTTCCGCAGATGCAGCCTGTAGGTCAGCAAGCCGAGTGACACTCTCAACCTCGACTCGGTGTGATTCGTCTGCTGAAATTTTTTCTTCCCGCAATTTCTGCATCTCTTCTAAAGTCTCCTCAAACTTGGTGGTTTGCTCCTCGAGACGATGCTTGAGTGCAGATTCCGACCGCCGCAAACCCTCTGCTTCCGAGATGTATTGTTCATTGGATCTTGACAACTCCGAGATACGTGCATTTTTCTCCTTTCGAAAGTTGGTATGCTCATCGGCCTTGATCTTACGTTCATTTTCCAGCCACTCGTTGTTCTTCTTTAGCATATCCACCTCTTGTAGAAGGCTCTGCTCCTTGAACTTTGAGCTGGCAACCGTGGCATTGGCTGACTGTACAGACTGTTCGAGACCCGCAATCTGTTTACGAAGTTCTGCAGCCTTCTGGTGCTGTGCCGCTAGATCTTGTGACAAATTCTCATACGCTGTAGTCTTGGACTCGAGCAGGCCCAGAGTGTCGCGGTTCGAGGCCTCAAGCGAGGTGACTCTCGACTTCAGGGTATTGATCTCCGAGTTTTCGTTCGCTGTTGCAGAACGCAGCTGTTCCACCTCGGATTCCAATCTAGATTTTGCATTCTCTGTTCGGATGTCAGTCACAAATAACACGTACTTTCCTAACACAAGTTCTTACCAGTCGTCTGCAGCTCGACGCGAAGTTTGCTAGACTCCGCTAGGGCTTTGTCTCGGGAGTTTTGTAGGACTTTCGTCTTGGATTCATTTGTTCTGACAACAGTCTCCAGCTCAACCTCGATTTTGACTTGCTTGGACTTGGTTTGCTCGCATTCCTTGATCTTTGGTAGAATAGCGCGCAGGAAGTTCTCTACGGATTCGGTTGTAGGTGTTTCCCGTAAAGATGTCACGGCGCCCTCTGGCAAGGAAGAAAAGGCCGAAACGGCACGAACGTCGACCTCGGCCGCCATGGTGGAAGGAGAATGAGAGAGGTATAAGGGTGATCAGTGAACCGAAGGAATGCGATCGAGAACTGCGCGTCCCAAAAAGCCGATCGCAACGGAGGTCAAAGAGAAGTGAAAGAAAACTCAACGCCCGTAACCATGGTGCGCGCTGAGCACCATGTGAATAAGAGGGACGCAGAGGTGAGAGGGGTGGTGGGTAACGAGACTGAAAGAATGCTCGACTTTCAACACTTTGAATAAACAGACACAAGTGACGGCGCGGGTACCCAAGCGAAAGATGGAAAACGTGACTGGGGTCAATCATCAATGGTGACTGGTCCAGGCAGCCACAGGCCAATTAGTCCCGCTAAGTTTAAGCTTAAATTAGGTGAGTCGCTACACCTGCCCTGCCCAAGTCTTTTACTCAGCGGTCCTTCAAACGCATGTTCAACTCGACATCTGCCTCCTCGACAATACTCCGTTATTTCACATTCTACGGTTCAACCCTTCATAAAGGCGACGCTCTCCCAGAGCCGCGGTTGAGCACTGTTGTTCTCACTCTAGTCAACAGGTCTTGGTGTCCGCCGATCTTCTCGTTTTCCACACAATGAGATAAAACCTCGACTGCAACCGGAAGAGATCCTTTGACTAGGCCACCTCTTCCACCGACCTCTTTTGCGATTCTCCTCCTGCCATGTCTTCTTTGTACGGGAGCTCCATATCTCTCGCCGGAAGCGATGCTCGCACGAATGTCATCTACGCCCTCGACAGACTGAGGGACAAATTTCCGGAAAGCATCACCTGGGAAGAGCTGGTATCCTTCGTGCTGCCTGTCCACAAACGCACCGACGACCAGGTTAAGTATTTTCGCAAATTCTTATCAGTCAACCCGAAAGTCGTACATGAGAAAGACACAGACAGTTACAAGTTCAAACCGCTGCATAGTATCGCCTCAGCCGATGATCTGCTCAAGTTCCTGCAGAACCAAGATTCGGCTTTGGGCATCAATGTGCGAGACCTGAAAGATGGATGGAACGATGTAGAAGGAGCGATTGACAGACTTGAAGCCGAACACAAGCTCCTTGTGGTTCGCAACAAAAAAGACAACCATCCGCGCATGGTGTGGGCAGACGATCCTAGCCTTGACGCTCCACTAGATCAAGAGTTCAAAGATTTATGGTCGCAAATCGCTTTGCCGTCTGTGGAAGATACCATCAAAGAGCTGAGACGCATGAACCACAAAACTACTGGTGAACCAGCGCATGCGGACACAGGACTGAAGCCGAAAGAGAAGAAGAAGAAAGTCCGACGTGGTAACAAAGTCACAAACACTCATATGCAGGGTCTGTTTCGAGACTATTCAGACAAGAGGCCCCAAGGAGGGCGTTAGGCGAAGCCTTCCGAATGGGCCAAGGACAAAAGCGAGGACACGGAGAACAGGGATCCTCATAATTTTCTGGCATAACGAGGTCACGCATCAAGGTTGTGTCTCCTTGTGCAGGGCCCCTGGAGGCTGCAACATCCCCAAGCATTTGAATGGACTTTAAGGCGTCAGATGCTGACCGAAGAACGATGGAAACAGGATGGATCTATGAAAATGATACCCAGAAACCGGAAGGCGTTCAGGCCGAGACTCGAGGCTCGAGTTATATCACTATCAAAACGTGGTGAGAATTAGATACTTATTACCCTTCGCAAAGTGCGATGTCCAACAATCCGATACCAATCCAGACTCTGCCCGTCTTATGGTCTAATAGGAGAGTTCAACCCCAAATCCACCATTCCTTCCTCCCTGAACCTGGACATACTCCTTGCACGGTTTCCCCTTGCATCAACACTCAATCGCCGCTCTCTCGACACTGACCGTCCCCTCTCTCCTATATCCTGCTCTTCCCGACCGCCATCATCATAATATTTCGCAGCCTCGCCTTGCGCAAGCAACAACGGCCTCAATCCCGAATCGGACTGATGTCTTCCGTGGGTGAGACTCGGGCGTGCCGTGGCCTCTTCATACCGGGGTGGAGGCACACCGACACTTGCAGCACTCGCCGGCCTCTGAATGCCCATACCCATGCCATATTGGAATCCGTTCTGTATGCTACCTGCTTGTACGTGCT
The DNA here is from genome assembly GCF_022695815.1 of Exophiala viscosa. Lineage (NCBI taxonomy): Eukaryota > Fungi > Ascomycota > Eurotiomycetes > Chaetothyriales > Herpotrichiellaceae > Exophiala > Exophiala viscosa. The sequence continues at coordinate 337,458 of NW_026944358.1, read as the reverse complement.
CGGCGTCCCATGCCACGATGGCCGGCGGCGCAGGTGAGTTCTTGCCCAAGAGACCCATAGTATCTTCCTTCGAGGGCATCTGCGAGGGTGGTTCGACGTTGAATCCGCCCTGTGCGTTGGCGGGCTTGTATGAGTTCGCGTTGCGGCGTCGGCGGAAGCGTAGCAGGAAAAATGTTGCGATGGCCAACAGGATGATGCCCACTGTTACAGCGCCGCCGATGATCGCCGCCGATGATCGCCGCCTTTGTGGGATGATGGTTAGGGCCATTGGAATGGTTGTGATGCAGTGCTCCGTCGAATTGTTGGCGGTAGAACATGTTGCGAGGGTTGGGAGCCATGGTGGCTGACCGTGACGGGCAAGCAGCCTGCTGCTCTTGTGCCTAATGTACAGAACGCAGATTCCTTGTCAAGGACTCTTGGTAGGTCACAGAGATGACTGCAGCCAGGCTCTTGAAGGAAACAACTGTCGTCGATGGATCAAAGAAACGATATGCCAGCGAAAGTGGTTCGAAAAGGAGAGTTGTAAGCAGAATGGGAGTATGGAGGTACACTAAAGGAGAAGGAGCGGAACAGTATAAGCCACAAAAAGAGACTTCAAGACTCTCATCGGACTCCAGGACGCTCGCCGGTGGCCTCAATGACTGTCACTTGGTGATAGTATGAACAGAACAATGGTTCAAAGCCACAGAAATCCGAACAAAGAAGTAAACGAAAGTGACTTCGGTAGCAAAGTCATGGTCATATCAGGCGTCGTGCCTAAGAGGGGTGAGGCTGAGTGAGGCTTGCAGTGTCGGGAACCTTACTGGCAATCTTTCGGATCCTGTAATAGAAAAAGCCCGTCGAATCCTAGAGCGCGTCGTTTGGGATTGCGGTGAAGGGGGCCAAAAGTGAAAACGTGGAGGCCTAAACACAATCCTTTGCTTGACCTTGAATGGGTAGATTCGAATCATCGCGGCAGTCGGATCCTCACGTCTGGAAGATAGGACAATCGTGGATATTGACTGATGTTCGAGCATATGGATTGCATGGCTGGATTTTTATGAAGAACATTGGGAAGTGCTTCAATCAAGTCCAATCAGCGAGGCTGAGCCTAGGACTCCCTAAAGCGAAAAGCAGATCCCATACGAAGCTAGCGCTGATGTGAGGAACACCTGGCCCACCAGGCTGTGCAGGGTATGCACGAGCATACGATCACGGTCACTGGATGAGAGGCTGTTCAAGGAACTTGAATATGAATGTCAGAATGCGATAGTAACTGGTATGTGTCTTATGTAATCCCATTGATATATCGGCTCGTTGTCGCCACGGGATAACAGATTGATCTTACCGAGCCTGCTCTCCAGAGCATGATATATTCATTCTTTATGCCCATTGACACCATTCGCAAGCGCAGAATCTCCAACGCCCTTCTCCTTCTCGACGTAACCAACCAGATCCTCAATCGTGCAGACTTTAAGTCCCCATTTCCGCCCAAACTCCAAACAAGCATCCCGTCTCATCATACCAGGCTCGCGCATAATCGACTGCCCAGGAACCGACTCTCCATCATCCACCATCTCACAAATGATACCCACAGGCGTCTTGCCAGCCAATCGACAAAACTCCACCGCGGCCTCTGTATGTCCCGTCCTTTCCAAAACACCGCCATCCCGTGCTCTCAAAGGAAACACATGTCCCGGCCGTCTGAAGCTGCCGGCGCTGACCTTGGCACTCGCCAACGTTCTGCACGTTAGGGCGCGATCGTGTGCCGAAATTCCAGTCGTGACACTCTCGTCCTGGCTATCGATAGAAATCGTGTACGCTGTACGGTTCGGGTCCTCATTGTCCACGACCATTTGTGGCAGTGCTAGTTTCGTGGCAAGCTGCGAGCTAAGTGGCGCACAGATGAGTCCGCTCGTATATCGGACCATAAACGCCATCTTCTCGGTGGTGATGTCCTCGGCGGCAATGATCAGGTCTCCTTCGTTCTCGCGGTCTTCGTTGTCAAGTACCACGATGAACTCGCCATTGCGGAACGCCTCAATGGTGGACTCGATCGAGTCAAATCCCTTGGTTAAAGTGCTGTTGGACGACATTTTCGGGAGAGAACTCAAGTGTCTTCGTGGATTGGCTTATGTTCCAGACCTCGTAGTCGTAGATTCAATGCCAGACCACGAAATAGTCCCTAGAGTTTGCTCGCTTTGGCGAGACTTGTTTTCGACCGATGGGCTGATAGTCGAATGTACTTCACAATCCCAGCTGATTATCCCAATCACGCCGTGAACGATCGTATAATACGAATTCCTTGACTTTCACTGAATACGCAGACCCCGCAGAATGCCGAGAACACCAAATCGGCGATTCCGAAAGACTTCAATTCTAATGCAAGCCTTTGTAACTTTTGTATCGGATTGGCAGGCCGATGTCCTGTAGATAGTTAGAAAAGCAACAGTGTAGAGAAGTATGGTTTGATCGAGTTTATGGAAGCGATGTTAATGACATGAAGAAAGTGTGAGAGTCATGCGGATTGTCCCGGCCGATATAAGATTCTAGCGCAATCTTTTCCAGTCCGACATTGAATAGCCGCGGCCCATTTGTCATGTGGGTGCGAAAATTGGTCAGAGCACCAAAGAGTCTGGACCTGCGGAATTCATACGCCGCGACCGGGGACATTACCTGTACCCTCGGTCACCAACAACAGTCTTACACCTTGACTGTTGGACGATAGACACATCGTCAAAGGTAAAAAGTGATCTTCATCATATCAGTCTCCTACAGTCGAACACGAGGAATAGCCCACATCATCCATAAACGGTTCGCGATCAATGTTTGCACCTCCTCGAGGCAGTCGCGAAGAATGCATGTATACAGTACAGCGCAAACCCAGTGACCATTTTCCCAAAATATCCCCAAAACCTGCATCAATTGTACAATCGTGGTCGCGTTAATCAAAATTCTTACACATCCATTCGTACGAAAGCTCACCCGCTTGCCAGAACATTGATCTTTCGGCCTCGGGGCCCTTTTGATGGAGTCTCGACGTCAATCACATCACCGTCCTCCTCATCATGTGCCAATTCCTCCATCTCATCCATCTGCTTCGAATAGGGAAGTACTCTCTTCCCGGGTAGTCGTTGCCATACTTTGGCCACAAAGTTGGAGACTGGCGGTGTGTATGCTGTCCAATGCTTCTTGTCTTGCGTACCAGTCTCCGATGGAACTGGGGAGGACTCGGCCTCGAGGTCCGACTCTTCAATCACAGCCTCAAGTGCATTCCTGTTCTCCTCTTCCTCATCGTGGAACACTTCGATCCTCAATTTGCTGCCAGATAGAACTCCAGGGGTAAAGGGTGAGAATGCTGGCCTCTTAGGGGTCCCTCGTCCGACAGGAGTCAATTGTTCTCGGTAATCATCTCCTCGAACCGGACTCGACAATGGTGAGACTGGCGGGCGTCTAGCTTGTGCTAAAGGTGAAAGAATAGATCGGCCGGGGTAGTTGGGCGGTAGCTTGTACCTCTGCTGGCTCATTTTCTTGCCGGAAGGTGTGCTCGGTACAATCTTCGGTTTGGACGATGCGGCATTGGGTATTTCCACGGTGACTTTCGTCTTCTTTGTAGGTTTTGTTTCGGCGTCGCTCTCGTCATCCATCGATTTCCTCTTCCGCTTTGGTTGCGACGACTTTGTGACTTTCAAGTCAAGGTCGCCTTGTCGCAGCCAGATATCAGGACGCCGCCTCCTCACATCCTCCACCCACTCGTCGCAATCCATGGCCACAAAATCGTCAATGACACCGTCCCAAGTTGTTTCTGCAGGTCGCGTCCGATTCACGAAGATCACCCGCCCCTTTCCGTTCTTCTGAGCATGGATGGCTTTTGCGAACTCTCGGACAATCTTTTGCAGCCCAAACACTTTCAGGGATGTTCCCATGATGACCATTACCTCGGGTTGACAGTTGGCGTCGAAAGGTATCAAAGGAGTAAGTAAAGTGTTGGAAGGATGGTCTTCACCATACAAGACGATGTTTGGTCTGAGAGATCCCACTGCCAGTCCTCTCTTTCCGCTTGCTTGTCTTTCTTCACTCTTCATTCTGCAGCTCTGACAGCTAGGCGCTGCACCGTCAAGATAGATTTCAGTCTCTTCGTCTGTCCAATCCATTTGCTTCGCGCACATGGTGCAGCGCAGCTTTTCGAGGTCGCCATGAAGCTGCACCACTTCGCAACCTCCATCAAAATCTGTGCCTGCGGTATGTGCAGGGCGAGGTACCTCGTAGTGTTTCTTCATGAACCGTCGCTTGTTGCCCTTCCCACGGCTGAGATCAGTCACCAAACCCTCTCTTGCTTCTAGTCCATCAATATTCTGGGTATAACAGCGCATCAAGCGACCGCCGTCGCGTAGAACGCGGACAAACTTGTGAGTGGAACTCGTGGACCGCACTTCGTCGCGTATCCTCTGCCGCAGAGAAGCAATGAACTGGTAGAACATGGTTGTAGATGCTGCATTTTGAAACACCCGAGAATCGAACAGGTCCTGTCCTCTCAGCTTAGATGAAGGACTCGCAGACGATCGTTGACTTGAACGAGAGGAGTGTGAGGATTGCGAGGACAGGAAGCTATCGTCGTCGGCAATAGCGCACCTCGATGGTGTGGAAGGTCGCGACGGCGGTGGTGTTAGCAAAGCTTGTTCCGGGATAATGTTGTAAAGGCCATCCTTTGACCGGAAGTCCTATTCATGGTTAGCATTGAGACACAACTGTTGACGGTTTTGTTTACCGGGATGCCGCAGCTTGTGCTTATACCAGCACCCGTGACGAGCAGAACCTTGTGTGATCCTGCTAGGATATCTGCAATCTCTTGAAGCGGTCGCTCATCCCTGATCGTCAACTCTCGTAGTCCCATGCTGATAGCTCGTATTGTCCGCTTTCGGTCGTTGGTAGCCGTGGACGCGCTCACAGTTGTCGCTATGAATTGAAGCAAGTATGATGGAAAAAGCACCACCATATGAGGTTTTGGAGTCCACTGGCAGACCACCAGCGCGTCGAAGTCGCGTTAGAACGTTATGTGAAGCCGTAGTGGGTTTCTACGCGTCGGAGGATTGTGAGGATAGACGCGTAGAAATGCCAGCATCGCCAGCCCCCTCAGGACATTTCTTTATAAGGTGTATGTGAAGTATAGCAATAGCAATGAGATAACGTGAAGAGACATGGAGCTTGACCGCGACAGGCGAGGTCTTTGTGAACTGACGAACATCTCTGGGGTTGTTTATGCTTCGAGTCTGCGCTCCTCCAATCAAAAGTCGGGAGGGGATCGATCGACGGTTAAGGTCTTTAGCGGACGGTCCAACCCGAGCCAATAATTTATGGGCATGGCTTCCCCTAAGAGTCAGGATTGCAGAGAGATAGGGGTTGTTCACAGCGACTTCCATGGGTACAGACTGTTCAAACATCCTCAAGACTTTCGTGACCTAGCTTCCTTCTCTTCCTGCGTGAGCCAACCTCTGCAAATGCTTCTGCAGGCACAGTCCCATCACCGCCTTCCCATTGAGCCTGATACACGCCTGACCATCCCATACACTCCTCCACACTCTTCCTCAGCACTTTTGGGCGACGGCCTAATTCGAAGTCTTCTTCTTTCAAATCCTTCTCTTCAGGAAGACCAAGGGACTGCATCAGCCGTGCTTCCTCTTGTCTCCCAGCTTCTCGATCCAGTCGTTCCATGTATTCATCTTGTTCTTGTTCCAGCAGTTCGACCCTTTGCTGCTTTGACATTGGTATGGATGGCCTCTTTTCCGTCGGGAGGTCATGTTCATGTCCATCTCTGGAATCTGTGTCGCTTTCATCACTGTCGTCGTCATCTGACCGAGGAGCCTCCGAAGACTTCTCTTCATCCTCTTCGCTGGCCTCGTCATCGCTATAGCTGTCTTTCTCTTCGTCGTCCGAAGCCAGGGAATCTGCCGAGGAAACCTGACTCTGCAGCGACCTTGATCTTCCTCTCCTTGGGTTCAACAGTATTTCTTCGACGTCGTCATATGGCATCAGGGCTGTAGTACTGGCTCCCTTCCTATGACCGCCGTCCACGACCGACAGACCATTTCTCCTTGCCACTTTGGCCCAAAACTCTGTCGAGCTACTCGTGATCCCAAGAACAGCCAGAGCAGCTGACACATCTTCCGGCTTGACAAGACCACCAGGTCTGTAATGAGCCGACGCTGAGGACCGTATCCGGGACTTACCCAGAAAAATGCATGTTTGAACTAGCCTCCTGGTAAAACTCGTCACCAAATTGTAGAAATCCGACACGACTTCTATGGTCATCGCAGGCCCTTGATCATCCTCAACCTGTTCGGTTTCGCCAGTAGCTTGACTGGCGCTTTGGTTCATGAAGAATCGCTCGCTCAGGGTCAGGAAAGCTGAGAGGTGAAAGAACTGACAAGCCTCCACGGACAGTGTAACATCGGGTCCGCCCGCTTCCTCTGAGGTATTGCTTGCAAGTTCCTGCCCGTCGGTAGTCTGATCTACCCCAGAAGCTGTTGCAGCATCAATCAGCCACAAAGGGTTCATACGCTGACCAACAGCAAAGTCGAACTGCTCCTGGAACGCTGCCAGTGCTTCTGCGGCCTGATCAATTACAGCTTCGCATTCACGACTAATCTCAAACGTAGCGGGGATCTCAACATGCGAGACGTTTTTCGTCTGAGGTTTGAAGAGCTGCCTGTCGGTCTCCTGTTCGCGCAGCTGATCGATATAAGCCTTGACTTCGATTTCGGATTTTGACTGCACCGCCCCAGAGATAGCTCGCAAGTCATGTCGACCTTTTCTAGAAATCACGTCGAAGAACCGTGACTTTTCAGCTGGGTCCCAAACTACAGCTCCGAGCTGAGATTGATCAAAGTCGTCGACTGAGTATTCCTCCTCATTGCCCTCGAAAGTCTTCTTGAACAAGTCAAGATACTGGTCGCTATAATGCTTTCGAAGTCGGCTCCATTTCCGTTCATGAGATTGCATAGGTGTAGATGGTTTCCCGCGTACGTGGTTGAGTACGTCGTTGTTGCCCTCCATCAGGGTTGCCTGACCATGGGCGTCAGCCTGGTTGACATTGTCGTGAACGTCCATTGTTTATTTTTCTTCTTCGTGACATGGCCTGATGCTGTCGACCACACGATAACGACGTGATCCTGTTCCTTGCGGTACGATGAAAGTTGCTTCTGTGGCAGTATCGCGCGCCAAAAAAAAAACCGCCGAAAACAGAATGCAAATGCAGTGTTTCAAGGTGGAGGATACCTATAGGGGTAGAAGTCTCAAACATTTGAACCGGACTCGGCCCAGAAAATCCGACGCCAAGACATGAGAACAGACATCCAATCTTTGCAGCTCGGCAATGCAGGGCAACTGCGACCAGGTGGCCGCAGGAGGGCGCCTAAACAGCAATGTTTTTTCTAAACCAGCAAAACTTCATCTCTTGATAGATCTGAGATTTATTCATCCCAAAAAACAAAAACAATCAACATTACGGATTCGCTGGTGGTCACCCACCCAACTACTAACGTAACGGCATGTGGCTTAAGTACGGCTGAGCGAACGGGAAGCCCTGTTGTCCACATCCTATGGTCGATTGCGAAAGAAAATTTTCTGCTATATCAAATATACCCGTTAAAAGCGCATTCACCTTGCACCAGAAAACTTTCTTGGGAGTTTACAATCACAATGGCCTTCTCCCACATCTTAGACATTGCGTATCCACTGGTGATCATTGCTGTATTCGACTTCGTTCATGCTATACCACCAAGCTCAAGTGGAAAGCTCGACTGGGTTCGAGAGCCATTCGCCTCGTTCTCTCGTCTTCGAGTCTTGGCTGAGGACCAGCAAGAGGTCTTGATGACCCGAAGCCAAAGCTGTGTCGTAAGGCGTCTTGCCTTCTGCATCTGCTCGGAAAGGGTCCGCACCCCGTCTGCAGAGGAATGAAGCCACGCTGCTGCGCAGACACAAATCCCAAGTGTATGAACCGGTCCAAAAAGTGACAGCTTGATGAAGCACAGTTGCGCCCGAAGTCTCGAACGGCACATTCAAATCCCAACCGTGCTTGAGTAGAATTTCCAAGATCGCAATCATACGATTAGGGACAAGATCTTTCTCAGCCTCCGACATGGTTTTCCTCAACCATGAGCGGTTCATCAACTGTCCAGCCAAGGTCGACCATGAATCAGGTTCAGACGGCCTGGCGCCGTTTGCAACCAAAAACTCGACCATACCCACTTGCCGAGCGCCAATAGCAAATTTCAAGGGCGTGAGGCTTGCTGTGTATCCATGTGGGACTTCATTTATGTTGAAATTCGAGTCCAGGAGGCGCTGAGCCATATCGATCTTGCCAAAGAGGGCCGCGAAATGCAGCGCAGTTACGCGTTCTGGACGGACGCGTTTGCGAAACTTTGACCGCCAAAAATCCTTCTTGTTGTTAAGAAGATTCGCGAAAGCTGCATGATCACCATTGCAGACAGCATCTTCGATCCCATCTTTGGGATGACATCCGATCCTGTCCAAGATCTCTTTTCGAGACAGGGTTTTGCCCTGAGAAGTCCCATCAACCTTTGGCGCCTGGCCCGGGCTCACTGTCACAGGACTAAGTGCTCGCGGGTGTGCGTAAGTGATTCTCAGCTGCTCCCTCTCTCTCCGTGGCTCCAGACTCGCTTCTATCCTCTGCCGACGAAAGGATGTCACTGTTACGGACTGCGCATTCTCCCAACCCCCCTTGGTACTTGTGTTTTGATGGTCTGGGTGCCGAAGATCGGCAGCTGGCGATCTTGGGACTACCGCAAATACAGAGGGGCGGTTCCAAATGTCCAGGGGCTGCGTGGCAGAAGTTGCGGAAAGTCTGTTCTGAATGTGCTTTACTGCCGGATCTGAGTCTTCCGAAGTCGACTGAGTCACCAGCGACGACATATCATGATGTTCCTCCTTTGTGCCCAGGGACTCTTTCACAATTCTGAGAATGGCGTCTCTGCGTGCTTCTGGTACCATGGCAAGACATGACTTTGCACGGGCACGATTATTGAGCAAGACATATATGTGCGCCATCAGTGCTGTGGACTCCAACGAGGCGTCGTTTTGCTTGCCCAGTAATCGTCTCCGGGCCTGTAAAGCTTTCTCACATTCGACTCTTGCACGATCGATCCTGCCGATGCGGATCTACAAAAGGGACAGCAGGTGTGCCGCGTTGTGAATCAACATGCGTTGCTCATCGGAGATCGCTGGCTGTTGGGCCAGGGCTATCAGAGCTTCGCATCTGCGGGGTCTTGCGTATGATATGCACAGACAGCAAGCTTATAATGCAGGCCGAAGAAGTCACAGAATGCTCGTTGTCGCCTCGAAAGCTGCTGCAGTACTCGGAGCGCTTCTTGGAGCAGAGACTCGGCCTCCTCCCACTCTTGCGAATGAAAAGCTTAAAGAGCTATATAACTCTAGGTAAGTTAAGCTTATAGTTATTCTCGTCTATAAGTAAAGCAGACCTTTAGGTCTCGGCCTAGGCCTCTTTAATACTTATAACGGCGTTAAGGAAGTCGAGAACTAGTCTTATACCGTTTATCTTAGGGATTCTTACGTTTAAGGCGTTAGCGTAAGTGACCTCCTATAAGGGATGCGGTTCCGGGCTTATAACTATTAAACAGTGTTCATGATACGATACATTGATTACTCTATCTTTCTACCTAATGTTACGTACTTAACGCTTCTATATAGACGTCCTACGTACAACTAGGACCTCGCCGTCGTCACAGTAACTCGTCGTCGTTGGCGACGCTCGAATAGCTGGAGTCAGTGCGTAAATTGGCTCCCAACCCGTGGAATGACATGTCTGACCAAGATGCTGTTTGACAGAAAGTCTGTATTCCGAAACAACGGGATACCTGTATCCGGGGTATTGCCATATTCGCGGCCATGGCAGAGTCCTACAAACCTCGGCTTGCAGCAACGAGCCAAAAAAATGTCGCGGATCGTAACGACCTCAATTCAGCCGTGAATAGACCACCAACTCATCTGTGAAGCCAGCCTTTCTTGTTGGGAACAAACGCCCGTCCTTCCAGGCTGGCGATCTCATCTTTGCTGTCGAGGATGGTCTTCAGGCGCGGTTCGTAGCTTTCCAGCTCTTCGAGGCCTTCCCAAGTGCCATAACGTTGGAATACTCGCACTTCGTGGTCGTTGTCAAGGCTTTTGAGTACCATGAACGTCCACGTATCTTCAAGATGTAACTCAATTGATCGTGCCAATGCTGAGAGTCTTTGTACAACCACTTCCCGTCTGCCAGGATGACATTTGATACGGGAGTCGTAAATAACAGCCGCTTCTGTGCTATCCCGGGGCTTGTCCAGGAAGCTCCCGTCCACATCCTCATAGTGAGTCAAGTCGAGACCTGTGGTCATGGTCGGTGGGATTTTCTTCAAGAAGTTTCCCATAGCTTCGGAATGGAAGTGGGTCTTGTAAAGATCCTCCCGTTTCCCGTACATCTCAAAGGCGAGCATTTGATTCGAAGCCGACATGTTGCCTGCACACTCTGGGGGTACACCAAAGTAGTAGGTCAAAGTAGATGTAGATTCATTCTTCCACACATAGTCTCCTAGGGGCTCAAATGCAGCCTGCCACTTTTGCGCCGGTCATCAGCCACAGACTTTGATAAGAAATACCAAACCCACGTCGTCATATTTGCCAGGAGCAAAATTTAGGTTGCCGAAGATTACGAATACCATGATTGCGACGGTAGAGCCCACGCGCAGGTTCGTGGCTGATGAGAAGGAAAATCAAAGACTCCCCATATCAGAAGGTCAATGTGACAACTTGTACAACTCGAATTCCTGTATAACCCTGCCCTCTATCTACTATTATGCAACTACCACGAATTTATAGGTGAGGGCGAGATCGTTTACCCTTTTCCTACAGCGTGATTTACCCACTAATCGACGATCTCGTCGTCGCCCCTAAACGGGGCTAAAACAGGCCGTCGTCAGACGAGTAAGATAATGCCGGAAGCCATCGGGTATTCTTGCCGTTTGTCACAATGGCAGTTTTATGCTCTGATATCCTGATGCAAGAGCCCATGTCGGGCATTTCATGTGAGGCTTTTCCCTTGAGCGAATAACTCCACTCTATTCAACAACACAGTTGCAAAAGGACGCCCGCCCCTGGCGGAGGTCTCGTCTATAGCCAAAAGTTGCATTCCGGGGGATCCCCAAGACCTGGAGACATCAGCGGAGAACATTTTCCGGGCCTACCTACCAAGGGCGTATGCTCACCTCTAATGGCGTCTGAGATGCTGCGGGTCAATTCGGCAAGAAGCCGAGGATATCTGTGCATCAATTTGACCTCTGGTCTATGATTACAGTCTTGAGATATAGGATGAGTTAAATGTCCAGCAGCTCTCCCTGATATCCAATGTCCAAGGCTTTGGTCCAAGCTACTGTGTCGACGTCCGATATCATTTGACAGGGCAGAAAAGGGACTCCAACGTGAATAACACAAGATGAGCAAGACTTCAGCCAAGGTTGCCATTTTGACCGGCGCTGCGGTACGTCTTTCATGATTGACGATTTGAGCATGTTCCGTGGTGTTGTTCTGGTCATGGATCAGAGGCTGACTTGGACGACACAGTCAGGGATGGGCGAGGCCCTTGCCCGCGACTTAGTGAGCAAGGATTGGCACGTCGCATGTCTGGACGTCCAAAAGCAAGCCGGCGAGGCACTTGTAGCCGAATTGGGCAACAATTGCATCTTTATTCAATGTGATATCGCCGATTATGACCAACAAGCCAAGGCGTGTACAGAGGTATGGGATAAATATGGCCGCCTGGACGCGCTGCTCGCCAATGCGGGTATTGTCGACAAGAGCTCGATCTACATCCTGGATTGGCGAGGCAAGGATGAGTACGCTTGGTTATTGAATCCACGATATATGCAGTCTGACCGCCTCTTTCCAGGATACCGCCGAAGCCCAACACCGCGTGTACGGATATTGACTATAAGGCTATTTTGTATGGCGTCCAACTCGCCATTCACTTCATGCGAAAGAATCCTACACCAGGAGGACAGATCATCGCCACGTCCAGCATTGCTGCAGTTCATCCGCATCCGTCATACCCAGAGTATTGTGGTGCGAAGGCAGCTTTAATGGCCACCAACCCCAGGAATATGCAGACGCAGAAGCTGATATACCCTAGGTCGTGAACCTTGCACTTTGCATAGAGCCTATCCTTCGCATGGTAAGCTAGCCTGGCAGCTAGATTCTTTCCACAGGACTGAATACTGACCCGAGACCTTCTTCATCACATGTAGAAGGAGAACATTTCTATAAACGTGGTCCTTCCAGGAATCGTTCCTACCAAGATCATTCCCCAGTCGATGATCGATGCGGTCAGCTCAGAATGGTGAGGCACCTTTCGACAGGCTTTTTCATGTCTAACCAAGCTAACTCCCGGCGGCCAGCCTGACCCCGGCGTCGACAATTGTATCTGCTTACAATCACTTCTTAGACAACCCAACGGTTAGTGGACAGGTGGTGGAGTGTTCGACGGACAAGCACTTCTTCCTTCCTCGGCCAGAGCTGGCGAATGGCCGCTTTACGAAGAGAGCGATAACCGTGTGGGATCCTTTGTTCAAGATGTTGCACCACGAAGGTTCGGGACTTCCAGATGCCATTCCTTAGTTTCCACGAAGTCCGCAAAGCTGCTGGACGAGTAGATCATGGGAGCGGCGGGCAGTGTTAATCATCCCGAGTCCGTTACTCTGCATCTAAATACTAAGTTGGTAAAGCGAAAAAGGGTGTCTAGTGTTTTACTGGATGTCCTGAGATTTCCAGTACGGCTCCAGGTCACGGAAGAATGCCCATTTGAGCTTCTTTCCCCACCCTTTCTCCTTCCACTGGTTTAAAGTCTTTGGAAAGTGTTCAACACCGTCTCTGACGGTGGAATCGTGTGCAATGATGACAAAGACGTTCTCATCGCAATCCAGCTGCTGCAGGTGGCCTTTGGTTTTGTTCGCCAGAGGGATGTCACCGCCAAAGGTCATATCAAACAGGGAATCGGTGGATTTTCTCCCTCTGGACTTCTGCAACTCGTCGAAAGCGGTGCCTGGACATAGAGGCGTGCTGCTTTCAGGCCGGAAAGGGTGTGGAGAGATTGATGAGGGCACCGGGAGATGAGGTGAGGGCCGGAAAATGCCTGCATAGTGACATATGTCGCCTCCCATGAGAACAAAGGTGTCAGGATTTGTCGTTGTTCGCGCAAGTCCACAAAGATGCCCGATGGCATGTCCAGGGCTGTCTAGAAGGTAGAAAGATCCATCTCCGAAGTAGTCAAAGGCGCTGAACTCTCCAATACGCAGTTGTTCGGGACTGTCAAACTCGATTTCACGTAGTGTCCGACCCCTGAAAGAGGTAGAAGTCCAAGGGTCAGCATGATCATCGACAAAGAAATGTTCCCGAGCCACTGTCGTTGCGGACAACACTTACTCATAGTCGCTTTCACGAATTGGCGAGCTTGGGTTTGCTGGGTAGCCAGGCAACATGGCTTTCTTGAAGCCTGGCCCAACTATCAAGTCTGTAGAGGAGGGGAAACTAGATGGATCCCCAATATGATCCCAATGCCAGTGGCTGTTGCGTTGTAAGCACGGGGTCAGATCTCGCTGCTTCTGTTTGCACAAGACCTGCCTACCTCCATATGACGGCCTCAATATCAGATCCCGCGATCCCGTGTTCCTGGAGAACATCGATCACGTTCTTCGTCACCTGGATGTCGTATTTTGTGGTTGGAAGATAGTCGGTAATCGGCTTGGAATAATTGCCATAATCCTTCCGAATACCAAGATCAAAGACCAGCTTCCTGCCAGAGGGATGCTCCAAGAAGAATGTCAGAGAAGGTGAAGTCTTAAAAGTTTCCAGCCCGGGGACAGGCGGTGCCATGAAACGATTCAATATAGCCGGCCCAAAATTGACTGGATTAATCAACTTCACCGTCAACGTCGTGTTGCCCGGAGGCAATTGGACCCCAGGTGTTGTAGCAGTCATCTTTCCAGACGTCGAGCAATTTCCATGCCGGTAGACACCGCCGTGAGGGAGTAGATGAATCGCATTGGGAGACATTCAATTCCACGAAAGTCTGAATCTGGTGCAGCCGAAAGAAGCGGCCGAAGTGCCGGCTGTTCGGCCCACGCCTAAATGCTGCAACCGCTACACGCCTAGAATGGGGGGGAGCTTCACTGATGCATGTTATTGGCCTCGGCTACAGGCAATCTCCCAGGGTGCCTAAGGTGCCTTATCCGAAGGCGCTCGTCCCGCACTTTGACGACGCTCATTAACTTTTACGGACAACGTCTTGACCAGTCTTGAAATCGCCATTGGACGAAAGAGGGTACACAAGTCAATCGCCCCGAGTGAATACTAGTATTACCTTACCAAAGCCTCACCAACAAGCCCGTGTGTTGATAAGAAATAGTCATTGACGACAGCTACCTGTTGAGATGTCAACGGAAATCAGCAGCATCCCACCGTCAAGGTCACTGGCTGGCAAGGTGGCCATTGTGACCGGTGCCGGATGTGCAGGTAAAGGTATTGGAAACGGACGGGCGATTTCGATCCTCCTTGCGAGCGATGGCTGCAACGTAATATGTGTTGACCGCAATGAAGAATGGGCAACAAAGACTGTGGAGGTTGTGAATTCCAAACCAGGTCGAGGGAAAGCGGTAGTTGCCCAAGCAGATGTTACCAGTGCGACGGATTGTGAGCGTGTGGTCGATCTCGCCATCCAGGAGTTCGGTCACCTGGACATCTTAGTCAACAACGTCGGCATTGGAGGTGCTGCCGGCACAGTGGTGGAAGTCGACATGGAGCAGTGGGCGAAGGGTCTAGAGATCAACGTCTCGAGTATGGTACTGATGGCCAAATACGCTGTGCCAGCTATGAGAAAGAACGATGGCGAGATCAAGGGGTCAATAGTCAACATGGGTAGTGTGGCTGGACTTAAAGGTGGCACGCCTCATTTGTTGTATCCGACGTCCAAGGGCGCGGTCGTTAATATGACACGAGCAATGGCAGCACATCATGCCGAGGACGGGATCAGGGTCAACTGTGTCTGTCCAGGGGTAAGTCCTCATCACAGCATTCAAGCACGAGTCATTTGATGCTGACAGTTTTTACTAGATGCTTTACACACCGATGATGTATGCAGGTGGAATGAGCGAAGAGGCACGAGAAGCAAGGAAGAAGCGAAGCTTATTAGGTACAGAAGGCACAGGCTGGGATTGTGCTTGTGCAGTTGTATTCTTAGCTGGGCCTCATGCTCGATGGATGACTGGAGTCATTCTTCCAGTCGATGCCGGTGCCACTGCAGCTGTGGGCATAGGTCTACCAAAGAGCGCCAGTGTGAACGGCTCGAATTAGCACCCCCAAATTTTGTGTCTTGGGCATGTCTTTTGAGCGACAACAAGACCTGATGTCATCAGTCTTGCAGCAGAGCCACACGAGCCTTGATTTTCCCTTCACACAGTTCTTTAAGCACCCGCGGGAAATCCTCCAAGCGGCCCGTCTCGACCTGTGGGCGGAGGGCATCTTTAGAGATTAGGTCGAGCACTTCCTCAAGATCCCGTAGTTGTCCACCATATGAGAAGATAAAAGTCAATCTCTTCCTGATGCCCATCTTCATATGCACCGTATTTTCTAGATTCAGGGTGCCAATGCATACAATCTTGCCAGCGAGGCGCACTGTCGAGAATGTCAGAGACAGGACGTCCGGCGCATCAATTCGTGGGCTCCTGAACTTACCTATGTTTTGTGCGTCCTGGAATGTCTGGTTCGTACCAACGAAATCCAAGACCGTATCAATTTTGCCCTCTAGGCCCTTCTCCTTGACAAAGTCCTGTACCGACGACCCAGCAGGCACAAGGTCCTCCCTGGGAATTCCGAGCTTCGCTGCCGCATCGAGTCTTTCCTGTCGAATATCCGATACAATCACCCTGGCACCTATATGCTTGATGACTTGTAATGCGTTGAACCCAAGTCCTCCAAGCCCGAAGAGAAAGACAGTCTCAGTGGCTTTTACTTCTCCACGCCGCGTGATGGCATGGTATGCCGTCATCACAGCATCAGTGGCTACTGCACCTTCAGCAGCAGAGACGCCTGTGCGATATCAGTATCGATATGCATAATGCACGCGTCTGCCTATACCTGTGGGCAATTTTACTGCTCCTCTGGCGTCTATCACGGCATACGGGGCGAAGAAGCCATCCTGACCGATACCAGAATGGTGGCCAGACACACAAAGCTGTGCCAGGTCGCGCGAACATTCAGTGCATGTGTCCAAACCACAGCCTGGCACGGCCAATAGTGCAATCCGGTCACCCTGTGGACAGAGTTAGGACCTCTCCGACACTGCCAATGCCATATAATCCGACTCACCACTTTGAACCTCGAGTCTTTCACCTCACTGCCAATTTTGACAATTTCTCCGCATCCTTCGTGACCCTGAATTTCGGAAGTGTCAGGAACACACAAGCACGATCAAAGATCCATATTGTGCTGTGTGGTCTCAAGTACGTACCAGTGTATACTTCTCCTGGAACCACGGTCGTTGCTTCTCGTTCGTGAGCAAGCTGTCGTCACTATGGCATACTATTTAGATTGGCATGCGTCAGCAAGGCCTTATTTGTCATTGTCGAAGACCATAAAGTGCGGCCTGAGCATGATCCTCACCTCCTGAAGCAAGTAACTTGCAGAGAAACCCCGTCGGAGGTGTCTCAGGAACGGGTACCTCCTCCCAGACCTGAGTTGCATCGTCATGTCAGTATCCTTCCGCTGATATGGAAAAGCCGGCGTATGCCTTATGAACCGGCATCAATACGTACAGGCTCGGGGTTGCCCTTATGTTTTCGCCATGCGTGCATGGTCGCAGGAATACTCGTACTTGCTGCCATTCTTGAGTCTTGAGATCGTCGCCGGCTCTCTACTGAATCGCGGAGGAGAATAATCACAGAATCAAAGATAATACTAACAACACTACTGGAAAGAGTAAGTCACTCCGCTTTGAGCCTCGGGAGTCGGGATCATAGGGACCCTATGCTTAGTCGGGTCCGGGGCCGTCCCCTGCTACGACCAATCGGTCCACAGCCGGGCAATGTACCAACCACACTCAATGGTCAGACTATCTTCATCGATATTGGACCCTACGTATGGACACCCATTATGCTACTAGTAGGCGCTCCTGGATAGCGGCCTTAGCACATGATATATCGAAGTTTGTCATGACTCTGCGCGGTCCAGTGCTATGAGGGAGAGCATGGTTCGTGAGCTAGGCTTTTCGATTTCTCCCTTGGGGCTGTCACAGAGTGAGCCGCTGATACAACTCAGTCTTTGTACACTCTTACTTTGTAGTCATCCAGCCATTTGTCTTCGATAATGACCAACTGTGTCTCCTGGGTTTTCTTGAAATACCCTTGTTCTTTATAGTCGTCCATGTCTGCATCCTTGAATCCTTCTTTGGCCAATGAGCGTGGACAGATCATGAGAGAATGACCTATAGGGAAAGTCAGTCGACCGCGACGTGTTTCTTCCGTGTGAAGATCCGAACGTACCATTGATGGACTTGTCGCACGCTATTCTTATCATACACCCAGCACAGTCTTCGGTTTCTCCAAACTCGATACCATGATCGATGAGCCACTTTTCGTACTCAGCAGTCCGGATGGCACTCTTGATCCAGCATGGAGCAACATAGTTGATTCTGATGCCTTGCTCCCAGCTCGATCTGCGTGCCGTTCTCATGAAGCCTCGCAAAGCATATTTCGTGGCTGTGTATTCCCAGTTACCCTGAACACGTTACTATCAGCACGTTTCTCTAGATGTGGCAAGTCAAACTTACAGGCGAGTCAATCCATGTGACCATGCTTCCTGTGAAAATAAAACATCGATCCCGGTCTTCGGTGTCAGGTTGCTGTCGGAAGTAGTGCACAGCAAGCTTCCAGGTGTACAATGATCCGTCCAGATTGACCTTGACAATGTTGAGGTCAGGCTTGGTGGGTGGCCCTTTGGGATCTGGTAATCGTGGCAGAGTCAGTCACACAATCACAACCTCCAAGTGCTTTGTGTTATTACTTACCGTCCAGGTTCCAGAGACTATCGCCAGAGCTTCTGCTGATTCCAGCATTCGCAATCACCACATCGACACTACGACTTGGGCTCTTGGTCTTGGCCGTCTCGAATAGCTTGATCTGGTCCTCCCAGCTTCGAATGTCGCATTTAACAAAAGCCACTTTCTCCCCATCGGCGTTAAGCTCCTTCTCAAGTTCTGTACCGCGAGGGTGCATGTCTCCAATCGTCACGAAGGCCCCAGCAGCAGTGAACTGCCGCACCATGGCTTCGCCCATGCCATTGGCTCCGCCGGTGATGATGACCGATTTACCCTTGACCTGGGATTTGTCTGGCACCACAGTGTGGTCCACTGGACATGTGTATGTGTAGCGTGGTAGAGGCATTTTTTCTGATGCGCACAATCAAAGATTGATCCTGGAGTAAGGTTGAGTGTGGTAGAGCAAAACAGCCCAGGAAAGCGCGATCGAGGTCAACAAAGCGATCACGAGGCACTCATGCTACAGTCGATCATCAAACGCACCTCCTTCGCTCCACCATGTGCTGAGAGACCTGTCACTTGACCTGTTAGTTGCCAGGACTCTTCACAGAAGCCGGGGAGAAACTCAATGTGTGGTTGACTTGCTTTCGGCTTCATGAGCGGCATACCAAATCTGGACTACCGACATCAACCCCATGGCAGCCCCTACGCTCCGCATTTTCGGTAAAGCATCCGCATATCCGATGGATAAGCCGATGCGGGAGGTCTTTGTGCCTGGACCCTCGGCCACATCTCGAATGGGTCACTAACAGTTTCTACAAAGACCGACATCAACGACGAGTACTCTTTGCCCGATATTACAGTCGTGTCAAGCCAGTCATTCTGCCAGTAATAACTCCGATCATTCTTCCAAAAAAAATCTACAGCGCACAATCATGGGCAGCATTGGTACGCCGTCCTTTACGGACGAGAACGCGCATCTCGACCACGATGTCATCATAATTGGAGCTGGCCTCAGTGGAATATACTCACTATACCGCATGCGACAACTTGGCCTACGTGCCAAAGTCCTCGAAGCTGGCTCCGGAGAAGGTGGCACTTGGTTCTGGTAAGTGATCAGTGATTGTCCACTCATATCCATCATCAGTACTGACAACAGCCCTTTTGGGCACACAGGAACCGATATCCTGGAGCCAGATTTGATTCAGAGAGTTACTCATACAATTTTTCATTTTCACAAGAGGTTTTGGACGAATGGAACTGGACAGAGGTAAGCAACCACCCTCGTCTTCTTCGCCTCAAATATCCGCATTCTCTGACTTTTGGGCATCTAGCATTTCGCTCCCCAGTCGGAGACACTAAAGTACTGTCAATTTCTTACCGAGAAGTTTGATCTACGGCGAGATATGCAATTCAACACCAGAGTCAAGTCTGCACATTATCAAGAATCTGATCGATCATGGCTCTTCGTCGACTCGAATGGCCGCAAATATACCTCCAGGTTCCTGGTGACTTGCATGGGTATTCTGAACGAGCCAACATATCCTGACATCCCCGGCGTGTATGACTTCAAAGGCGAATCGTTCCACACTGCCCGATGGCCCGACAATGTCTCACTAGAAGGCAAGCGAGTAGGAATTATCGGCACTGGTGCGACTGGTATTCAGACCATTCAGGAGATCGTCAAGACAGTCGGTCATCTCACGGTGTTCCAGCGGACAGCAAACTGGTCAGCACCTCTTCACAACGCCAAGATTTCCCCAGAGGAAATGAATGAGATCCGTGCGCGATATCCTGAGATCTTTAAACTTTGCAACGAATCATATTCATGTTTCATTCACGGCGCCGACACACGAAAGACTCTCGACGTTCCTGAACCCGAGCGACTAGCTTTCTGGGAGCTCCTTTACTCCCGACCCGGTTTCGCCAAATGGCTCAGCAACTTCGGCGACATCAACACCGACAAGGACGCCAACAAGGCGTTCAGCGACTTTATCGCCAACAAGATCCGCCAGCGCGTCAAAGACCCCGCCACAGCGGAGAAGCTCATCCCAAAGAACCACGGGTTTGGGACAAGACGTGTACCTCTGGAGACATTCTACTTCGAAGTCTTTAATCAGCCAAACGTCCGACTAGTCGACATCACCGAAAATCCAATCCAGCAGATAAACGAGCACGGCATCAAAACCCGAGATGAGCAAGTCGATCTTGACGTCCTGATCTACGCCACTGGCTTCGATGCCGTCACTGGTGCGTTTACCGCAGTTGATTTCCAGGGAGTTGGCGGCCAAAAACTATCCGACACATGGGGCGAAGGACCGAAAACACAGTTGGGCTTGCTTGTGCACAATTTCCCCAACATGATGATGGTTATGGGTCCGCATCAGATGTTCGGCAATATCCCACGGAGTATCGAGTACGCTGTGGGCTGGATCTCCGAGTGCATTGGATACTGTGCGGATCACAACATCACGCGTATCGAAGCTACGGAAAATGGTGTCGAGCAGTGGACGGACCATGTACACCAATGTGGACAGGGTCTGCTGGCCAACGAGGTTGACTCGTGGATGACGGGTATCAACAAGAACCTCAAGCATAAGCAAAAGCGCATCATTGCGAGATATTGGGGTTCGGCACCAGGGTATCGGAAGATCTGCTCGGAGGTTGCTGCGGGCGGATATACAGAATTTAAGTTGAATTGATTGTGCCATGGCGTCTGGTAAATGGTATCTAGCATGGTCTTTGTGGTCGGCGGTGACAGGTCAATGTACTTGAATCTTATACTCCATCGAACGTGGCGGTCGCTTCAATGCTTGCCTTATTCCATCCTCCATCACATCATCCCACACGGCACATGCCGATAATTTCTCTCCGAATCGTCGAAAGCCATGCGGTAAGCCTTGAAATACGTGTATCGTGGTTGGCACACTACGAACGCAGACATCAGTATGCGTTCCGTTCTCGATCATGTCACACTTACCCATTCTCTGCAAGCAACTTGCCATAAAGTAACCCCTCGTCTCGCAAAGGGTCACTGCCAGCTATTCCCAGCGTCGTCGCAGGTAGACCACTGACGTCCACGGCCGTAGCGAGTCCAGGATTCAACCTTCTATCTTCAGGGTCCGGCTTTTCGACCTTCAACAGACTGTTGAACAACTGCATACGGCTGACTGGTAATATGGGAGCATGCTCGTTCTGCACGTACGATGACACAGCAGGATCTTTCAGCTGTGCAAGTTGAGTCTGGTAACACTCCTGATACACCAAGCAGGGTATCATGAGAACCTGGCCTAATATGTTGAATCTCTCGGCGGCAGGGGCTCTGTGATTCGTTTGCGTTAGGGCAGCAGAAAGCCAGGCTCCTGCAGATACGCCGCCGACAACTATTTTCCCGGCGTCGCCGCCAATTTCGGAGGCGTGCTTGGCCACCCATTGCAGCGCATCTTCCGAGTCATTCCATGCCACGGGATACCCATGCTCAGGAGTGTGGCGGTAATTGATGTTGACGACCAGAACTCCAGTGTTGATCGCAATGCGAGAACATATCGCGTCTTCGGAGGACAAGGTGCCGAACAGGAACCCACCGCCGTGGAAGTGCATGTATATTGGGAGGCTTTCACCAGGAGACGTTGAGGATGGACGGTATGTTCGTGCCTCTAACGCATACCCATCGCGAGTCGCGATTGTGTGGTCTTTGATCGAGACCTTGTCCGAAAGTGGTCCCATCTCTCGCCTTGCGACGTCTTCTCTCCCTTTATTCGTGGCGAGCTTCAAGTCTTCCACTGACTGGTCTCCTGCAACTGCCTTGGGCAGTCCGGCCCCAAGCGTTTTCCATTCTTCGCTTGGAATTCCATGCTCGGAGAAATCAGACATTATTTTGCAATTGGCCGGCCTTGTCCTCAGGTTGGCCCGTCTGGAAATTGTCACCTCAAAAAGCAGGTAAGTAGATGCTGGAGTGCCATATGGCGAAGCATATCAGTATCACAAGTACCACATCTCCAAATGGGCTCGCATCCCCACAAGGTTGAGCCTCGGCCTAGTGAGCCTCTCCCTCACGATGTTTGGGGGCAAGCAGGCTAGCAACAGCAACATGTGCAGCGGTTAATTGTCCTCCAGTGTTAGGCAGCCGCAGGACAAATCGCGTGGGGAGCTAGCCTGCAGCATTGCCGAACCGCCCGGCCTCGGGCATTGCGGCGACCTGCCGGAGCTCGTGCCCAGCCTTGTCCGTTATCCTGACCAGCCTTGCATCCCACTCCTTTTTGAGTGTTCCTATTCACTCATCGCCTACCAGCTACGGAAGTGGGATCTCGATGGCCGGGCTCTTGCCGACGGCAAGACTCATCGTGTTAGCACAGGCCGATAGCGCCACAGCTTAGATACCCCATATCAACATTTCTTCACTGGTTATACTCAGCCTTGGCCCGTTTGCAAAAGGGATTCTTGCTCGTCCTTGAAGTGCTCAATCCTTCCAACGAACAGTCTGTCCATGCATGATCGTTGAAAACCTAATTTCTGCGCAAACATGATCTTCAACGCACCAGACTTCCTGCCACCGCTGCCCGAAGTCCCTGACAATGTTCCGCTATGTGATTTCATGTTCGACGAGCAGTACGGCAGACGACCAATATCTCAGTCATTGGATGCGTATACCTGCGGCATCACCGGCAGAAGCATATCTGCGGAGGACCAGAAATCACGAGTCTCTTTCCTAGCGAGATCACTGGCCAACGAACTAGGATGGAAGGTGAACGTGGGCAGCGAGTATGACAAAGTCGTCGGTGTCTTTGCGCACAACACCATCGATATCATGACGGTCAACTGGGCGATCCATCGGGTCAACGGCATTTCGTCACCAGCAAACGCCGTGTACTCTGTCGACGAGCTCAAGTACCAGCTTAGCTACTCAAATTGCAAAGCCTTATTCACTGTCATGTCCCTGTTGCCGGTGGCTCTCGAAGCAGCTGCCAAGTCAGGGTTGCCTAAAAATCGCATCTATATCTGTGAGATGCCAGGAGATGGTTCAGTCCCGGCAGATTACAAAACCATCTCCCAATTGATAAAGGACGGTCAACGACTACCGGACCTGGAACAGATACGGTGGTCCGCGGGACAGGGTGCTCGCCAGACTGCATTTCTGTGCTATTCGAGTGGAACGTCAGGTCTTCCCGTAAGGTTACCCATGGACGATGGCAGGTAAAACACGAAGCTGACCGGAATGCTTAGAAAGCCGTGATGATTTCTCACCACAATGTCATAGCCAACACCATCCAAAGCTGTCTCTTTGAGAAAGGCAGCCGTGATAAGATATCGCCAGATTATCGGGATGTGGCTCTGGGCCTGTTACCACAATCTCATATTTATGGACTGGTCCTCATTGGTCACGCATCAACGTACCGAGGTGACCAAGTGATTGTCCTTCCCAAGTTCGAAACGCAGACCTATCTGAAAGCCATTGCGAAGTACAGGATCAACACATTGTACCTCGTTCCACCGATTATCCTTATGATGGCGAAAAACGAGGAGTTGCTGAACAAGTTTGATCTCGCCTCCGTGCGAGAGATCTATTCCGGAGCAGCACCACTGGCTAGAGAGATCCTTCAGGAGTTGACGAGACGTTATCCCGCGTGGAAGATCCGGCAAGCATATGGCCTCACAGAGTGCTCGCCCCTAGTCACAGCCACGATCTCGGAAGACGTATGGCCGGGTTCCTCAGGGTCTCTCATTCCAGGATGTGCCATCAAGCTTGTCGACGACGATGGGAATGAAGTAACAGGCTATGACGAGGCAGGTGAAGTTCTCGTCAGGTCGCCTGCGGTAGTCTTGGGGTATCTCAAAAACGAAAAGGCGACCAATGAGACCTTCATCGATCTTCCTGACGGTCGATTTTTGCGAACAGGAGACAAAGGGGAAATTCGGATATCCCCAGAGTCCGGTGTTGAGCATTTGTGGATCGTCGATCGCATCAAGGAGCTGATCAAGGTAAAGGTACGTGTCTTGAAGTCGTCCCCCTCCCTTCGAAACACATGCTGATTCTGCTTCATTATCGGTAGGGACACCAAGTTGCTCCTGCTGAATTGGAGGCTTATCTGCTTGACCATCCTGCAGTTGCAGACTGCGCTGTTATCTCTGTGCCGGACGAGGCGGCAGGAGAAGTCCCTAAGGCATTTGTTGTCCTGTCTCCCTCTGCTTCGCTTGGGTCCGACTCGAAAGAGACCATCGCAAGGAGCATCCAGCAATACGTGGAGAAGGGGAAAGCGCGCTACAAATGGATTTCTGGAGGAATCCAATTCGTCGACGTAATCCCGAAATCTGCGTCCGGCAAGATCTTGAGACGATTGCTCCGCGACTCTGAACGTGAGAATAGGAGGGCGGCTGGCGCCAAAATATGAGTTGGAGCTGTCAGGCGCCAAGATCAGTGCTCGTTGAAGATTCCTCCAACGGTCAAGACGCAATGTATGGAATTTCAGAACAAGTTCTTGTCATTCCAACTGTCGAACCCTTCGAAGACATCCTGGAAATTCAGCAGCGAGGTGTCGAAAAAGTTGTCGAATGGAAAGACCTGCATACTTTGCTGCGCAAGAAGCTTGTCGGCTACTGGGCTGGTCTGCGCTGAGACGAACGGAAAGTAATCCAGCCAATCGACCCCGTTGTGCATATTAGTGTCCACCGAATTCAAATTCTGACCAGCGGCATCATTGTTGGTCAGACTGGCCAGGAAGTCGTCCGACTGCGAGGATTTGGCGTTGGCACGAAGACGTTCAAAGCCTTGGTCGAAGACGTTTGCGGTGCCCCACATCGTCTTGAGTTGCTTGATCGCGAGCGTCAAGATGTCGAGATCGGCATCAGCACCTGGCTTCAACTCCTCGTTGGCCGAAGCTTGCAGAAGAGCGATGAATGCCATTCCCGAATACCAACAAGAGATCGCCATCAGGTACCTTGTTCCACCCCGTACCAAGATGTCCTTCATGATCCGTGCAAGACAAGTGGCAGCCAAGATGGACGGAGGTAAAGCATGTGGCAGCGACGATTGCGGAGACCTCTTCAGATACAAAACAATGATGATCGTGAGGTAAGGAAGGTGCAGTTGATGTGCGTCGCGGTTGAAGTTTGCAGTATAGCTCGCGCCTATAGGCAGCTGCAGATGAGGCGGAAGAGATCGAACCCACTCAATAAGCTCTTTGCCCAGGTGAGCGGGAAACGAGTTAGAAGAAGAATCGGAAGAGGTTTTGGACAAGTACTTGGCGACTCGCCCTATGATGGCGCAGAGACGGACCCAGTAGATGAAAACTTCGGCCTTGCTTTTGTCTGCAAGGTCTGGAGGAAAGTCGTCCAGGCTCGGCTCAGGGATATTGCAATCTTCTGGATCAATGATGCAAGGCTTGCCCTGGCAGATTGATGTAAGACGTTCTCGAGCGAAAGCAGTCCACCAAATTCGGCGTCGTATGCCCAGGTTTCGCTGTGGATCTGTGGTGTCGGACTCGGACTCATGGGAAAATCCTGCTTGCTGGCAGTGTCGGATGACCACTGAAGTCCACCACCAGGAGGAATGTCTGTGAACCATAGACGGAGGTCGCGGGGCCCACCAGTAGAACAACAAGACTGCCTTGAGATTTGTGATGAGATCCGCTTCCTCATCATCGTAGAACCTCCTTCTAGCTCGGTCATAATACGATTCAGGACCTGCATGAGGAATCATCGGCGGCTGGACGTGACTGCCGACAAGTGCCAGAGCATTATCAAGCAGCGGCGACTGTGCCAGGTCGCTTGCCAGAGACGACTTATCAAGGACGGGACACCAGGGATAGCAGTACTCAAAGTATGTCTCGGTGAAACTTTGCTGCAAGTCTGGCTGAGATACGTCCAGGAAGTTTGGCTGCTTTTTACTCGAAATGACTTGATTTCTGGCATCACTCTCGTTTTCAGGGCCGTAAACGTGCAAAAAGCCTGGGTCAACAGGATAGCGATCGGAACGCGTGCTTGGTGAAATGTCGTTGACAGATATCAATGCTGCTTGTGAGGGCATTCGATGCGGATTCTGCAACATAGATCCGCCGTTGGTAGAAGGGCGAGGAAGAAGGGCTTCCTGCTGTGGCGCCATCACTCCGGCGTTCGTGGTCAGGGCCGATGAGTCTATGTCGAGAAGCTCTGGGCTCCCAGCTGGAAGCACTGGGTCCAAAATATTGCTGCTGGTAGCCGACCTATCGCCGGGAGGTGTCAGGGGATGAGTCCTGCCGCCATCGGTCCCCTGTCGAATTTTGTCGCGTTTTGGTTGACGAACGCTGACGAGGTTCAAACATGAAGTGCGCAAATGAAGGACACCACTCACTGACAGTCTTTGGCCGACAAAGCGCAGTTCGTGCAGGTGTTATGACCCTGGGTGCTTCGTGTTTGGAGGTCACATCTTATCTGAGCGGATTGCGGTCAGTCTCAGCTTCTTCGATATTGGCTCATGTCACACCTTTTTCGAATGGCACACTTCACAGGCAAGAGCAGCTCGTTTTCGTTTTTGGCGCTGAGCGGAATAGTCGAACCACGCCGGGTTGGACATGATGACAATCACACGTAGCACATAGAACGGCAAATACGTGTGAAGTTGAGATAGAATACGAAGATTCAATGAAAGGCGTCATGGACTACGAATTGCTTGTCCGGAGTAATCCGTGCGATTTCTCTAAACATCAAGGTGAGAGTCGTAGAGGTGCGGGGTGGTTTACGTGGGGATCAAGCGCCTAACTAGGTGACCTAGAACATTTCGTAGAACCCCTAAATGGAGCACCTGGGGGTGACGCCTCCTAAGCCTCCCCTCAGGGCTCAATACCTACCCAACTAAGGAGCAGAATATCACTGCTGATCACATGAACAATCACTACGTAGGAGTTCCACAATCGTGGCCGGACTCTCTCCCTTTTTCACATTGCTGCGATCCGATTTCATGGCTTCGCACTTTTAAGTTGAGTGCAGATACCATCTCTTCAATTTTCTATGGAGACAGTGAGAAGAGTTCAACTTGGCCCAAGAGCTAAGAGAGACCCCAACATTGCCGGCACTGCTTCTTGCCGGACCCAAAGCACTACGAAACGGCACAGACGGCACATACAGACACGATGCCGGTCAGGATTACAGCCGGTAAGTTGAAATCAATACATCTCGGTTCGGCTGCGGCACCACGGCATTTCAAAAGTGGTAATCCGAAGCACATTAACCTTCTTCCGAGGTATGTTCTGCATTGGAGCTGGCCAGACATGGCCACCGGCAACCTCTGACCTGGGATGCCCACGAACCTCGCTCGAACCAACCTGACATGGCTGCGTTGGCCCCTCGGGAAGCTTTCGTGAGCTGTCGCGATCGTCCCTGGACTGACACTCCACACTCGGAGAATGGCCCGCTAAGACGATTCCAATATTGCCATTCATAAACTGGACTCTGTCTGAAAACCTAGAAGAGACCTTGATGGACACTTTGATCACTGATTCTTGATCACATTGGAAGACTTCTCCTGAATTGGGTTGTGGTAGCAGGGTCAACGGACATTGATATTCTTCCCTTTCCAACCTCGTCTTCGACATCCTCAACACCGTCAAAATGGCTCCCTACCTCGGAAACACCGGTGAGTTGGCACCGCCGGTCGTTGACGGAGAGGTCCCAGATGTTCCAAAAGAGCAGACTATCCCACTGCCCAAAACTGTGCCCCAGACGACCACTACAAATGGTCATTCGAGCATCGAAGGCGGCGCAAAGACGTCAGCACACGACTTCTCGCACCATGCGATCCCCATGAATCCTCAGTATGCATATACGCCACGAAAAATCCGGGTTTGCACCATTGGTGCTGGATTCTCTGGTCTACTCATGGCGCATAAATTTCAACACCGCTTTTCGGAACTTCAGGAGATTATCGACCATAAAATCTTTGAAGCCCGAGCAGATATTGGCGGAACTTGGTTCGTCAACACGTATCCAGGAGTCCAATGCGACGTACCAGCTCACATATACGTAAGTCCACGCCCAACTTTGTCAAAAAAATGACCTAACTCTCTCAGGCTTTCCCATTTGACCCCAATCCAGATTGGACAAGGTTTTTCTCAAGTGGTGCTGAGATCCAGGATTATATCAAACGCACTGCGAAGAAATGGGACCTCGAACGTGATGTGTACCTCAACACAAGAGTCGTTGCTGCCACATGGCAGGAGGACTCGGGTGTGTGGAAGGTCACTGTTGAGCATGAAGGCCAACAACGAGACGAATACTGCGAGATCTTGATCTCCGGTCAGGGTGTTCTGGTGAACCCATCGTGGCCCAAGGTCCCAGGCCTTTCCAATTTCAAAGGACATGTCACTCACTCCGCCAACTGGGACCATGACTACGACTATTCAAACAAGAGGATTGCTGTCATTGGCAATGGCTCATCCGGCATTCAAATTGTTCCTCAAATGGCCAAGCTACCAGGCAACACTGTGAAAAATTTCGCCAGAGGCCCCGCCTGGGTCTACTACCGAGTTCCCCCTTCAAAGCATTTGGGGAGAGAGGTCGACGACGTTAATCCCACTTACTTCGAAGAGGAGAAGCAGAGATTCCGGAACCCAGAGCAGCACAAAGATTACCGCAAAAGCATCATTTCGCGAACAAACAAAGCGTTCCGTCTTTTCATCAAAGGAGAACAAAACACCGAGGTCATGCGGCTTGCATCAGAGCAGATGGCCGAGAAGCTCAATCACGATCCTGTCTTATGCGAACAATTGATCCCCAAGTGGGAGCTAGGCTGTCGTCGCGTCACACCAGGTCCTGGATACCTTGAATCCTTTACGCAGCCCAATTGCAGCCTCACGACGAGCCCTATCACCAAGGTCACTGAGAAGGGCGTTCTCACTGCCGATGGCCAGGAATTTGAATGCGATGTCGTTATTTGTGCAACAGGATTTGACGTCTCCCATCGTCCTCAATATCCCCTGATCGGACTAAACGGCGCAAATCTCAGAGAGCGGTGGGCTGACGAGCCGGAATCGTACCTTTCGATCGCCACCAACGACTTTCCCAACTACTTCATGATGATGGGACCCAACTGCTTAGGTGGTCACGGATCATTGGTCGAGTCTCTCAACTGGACCGGCGACTACTTCGTCAAGATGATTAAGAAGATAGCCACCGAGGACATCAAGTATGTCGTCCCCAAGGTCTCAGCTGTTGATGCTTTCGTCAAGTATGGTGATGAGATCCACAAGACGCTGGTCTGGACTGGTTCGTGCAGTAGCTGGTACAAACGTGGCCGGGTCAATGGACGAGTCACTGCCTTGTTCGCTGGTGGTGCCGTTTTGTTCAACCGACTCATCAGCGAGATCCGTGGCGAAGATTACGACATTGTCTACAACAGCGGCAACCCCTTCAAATTCATGGGCAATGGCTTCACTGAATGGGAGATGCAGGAAGGCGTCGATCTGGCATGGTACGTTGAGGCGGCTGAGCCGGACCCGATTACCAAGAAAACGCGGCGCATGATGGATGATTGTGCTTTGGGTGGATGTTAAGACAATTTTACGGGCAGGGAGCATTGCTTAGGTGTTAGGACTCAGCAGAGAATCTGGTAGCCCACTGACTCGGTCAGGGGTGCTACCCAAGTTCAGTATGGATATTATGTGTACAAAGATTTCAAGGCGGTAGTGAGCAACCTTCACACTTGCCACATTCTAACATGCGCAAAATCCTCAGGGTTTAATGGAGTGCTTCACGACGTGCAGTGTTCCAGACTGGCCGGCTCGGGATTTCTGACAGTGCGAGTGTCTCTGTCTCTCTCAGCAAAGCATGCTCTCCATAAGGTAGGAGAAGCACGATCCTTAGCCGGCGAATGCTGGAGAGCCCACCCCGTGCCAGATTCCCGCCCAGATTATACCGGCCGCGCGTCTCGGTAGGTATGAAGATTCCTCACAGAGAAGAGCAACCGACCCCGGTATCGTCTCCTTCAAAAGGGAGGCTCGCGTAGGGGTAGCGGCTGGGGTTGAGGAGAAGACTGGCTCCAGAATCGGGCCCAAGGTATATACTTGATTGGCCGAACAGACAGGAGCCATTGATTTCATTTGGTTTCTCCAGAGTCGGGACCACCGGTGTACCAATCGGCAGCCTAAAACGTGGTCGGGTAGTCACTTTCTATCGGCTGACCAAACTCGGCCTAGTGAATTCATCTCCACGGGGAATACCTGTACTCCGTAGTAAGTGTGGAAAATCCTTCATAAGACCATCATGGTCCCCTCCCTGGGAGCATGGATATATCAGGCCACAAGAGCTGAGAGAACATCAGATCTTTTGCCAGAAATATCATTACCCCAGACACAAGTGGGCTCGCAGCTTAACAAGTCAAGATGCATCTCCCATCTGCTTATAATATATTGGTATGCAAGGCTCCCAGAGTCGTCTCTCATGCATATGCTGGCCACATGAGACTAATGGTGCTACGCAGATCTCGCTCACCGCTGCCCTGGGCAGTTTGACCTACGGATATGCGGCAGCAGTACTTGGGAATGTAAGTGCACCTGCTTACCTTGCAAGAACGCATCGCGTCGATAAGACCAGCGAAGGCTGATATGCTTTGGTGCAACCAGACGCTTGAAAAGGCTCCTTTCTATGCCTACATGAAGCTCGACCCCGAGGGTGCAGGATTGGCCCATGCGGACACCATCATCGCCGTGTGGAACACAATTCTCTACGCTGGCGGCATCGTTGCCTGCATGGCCTGCCCCATAATTGGAGACCGTTATGGTCGTAAAAAGGTCATCGGCCTAGGTGCCGTGACGTCCGTCATTGGTGCGGCGTTGCAGGCTGGGAGTGTCAATCCCGCCATGATGATCGTTGCGAGACTCGTGGTCGGAGCTGGCATGGGTATTCTCCTGGCAACAGTCCCTCTCTACCAGGCTGAGATCGCGCCTCCCTCCAACCGCGGTTTCATCGTCGGAATCCATGGTATGTTTTGATGAAGACAACCTTGTTGACCATGAGCTGTCACTGACCGTCAACAGCTTCACTGATCGGGTTCGGTTCAATGATATCCAACTGGATTGGTGTCGCTTTCTACTATGTTCCTGGCTCGGTAAGTGAGGCGGCAGCCATGTGTCGTTGTCTTACTCGAGCCCTGGTCGCTGACTTGAACAGGCCGGCTGGCGTGTCCCGTTGGCTCTCCAAGTGATTTTCCCTCTTGTTTTGTCCTGTGTGATCTTCTTCATCCCCGAGAGCCCGCGATGGCTTTACATGCACGATCGTGCAGATGAGGCTGAGAAGGTCCTGATCGCCCTCCACAAGCGCGCGGATGACCCAACCCACGCTTTCGCTCGAACAGAGATCCAGATCATCAGGAGCCAGATCGACTATGAGAGGGCAAACCGTTTGCCCGTGCTCGAGGCGTTCAAGAAGCGATCCCTTCAAAAGAGGTTCGCGCTCGGCTTCCTGGCCATGTGGGACACTCAGTGCAGTGGTTTGATCGTCGTGCTGGGTGAGTACTTATAGCATCACCCTCTGCGTCTGGTAGCTCACATCTTCTAGCATACCAAGCCACCATCTATGAATCTCTCGGCTATACTCCATTCATGGCCGGTATCCTAGGATCTGTCTGGTGCGTTTTGAATGGAACTGGCAACTTCCTTGGTGGTGTCATTGGCGACTATGTCGGCCGGAAGAGGCAAATCGGTAAGCTCGACACCACGATAATGACATTGATGAGGCTAATTTGCTCCAGCAACCGGCCTTGCAATGCTCCTGGTCCTGTTAGTCTTGCTTTGCGTTACCACGAAGCTGTACGCCGGCACGGATAACAAAGCTGGAAAGACTGCCGCCGCCGTCTTCACTTTCCTTATGATCGCAGTGTACGTTTTCTGTCCACGAACCGATCCATCTCATGCTGATATATCGAAATAGCTACGCCACTGGCGTTGACTGCCCGTCGTTGGTGTACAGCTCTGAGCTCTACCCAGGAGAATGGCGCGCCGTGGGAGTTGCCACTTCTCTCTCAGCTGTCCTGTGGGGTTGCCTTATCTTCACCGCCGCGGCTCCGGCAGCATTGACCAACATCGGTGCGCTGTACTATGTTGTCTTCATCGTCCTTACCTTTTTCCAACTTCTGCTCGTCATTTTCTTCTTCCCAGATGTAAGTGGCCCTGTCAACCATTCCGGCGCACTCGTGAACGATGCTGACTATTACCTAGACCAAGGGCTTCACCCTCGAGCAAATGTCTGCAGTCTTTGGCGATGCAGTCGTGGACATGCATGGCAACGTCGAGAAGGCCGAGGACTTCATGAAGGAAGATCACGACGTCGATCACATGGAAATGAGCGAAGACATCAGGATAGAGCAGGAATCACAGCAGAAGGTGTGAGACAGTGTCAAGCTTGCAAGGTCCGAAGCGACGATCAAAAACAAACCACTCCCACTGGGTAGAAGCATGGTCTTGCGGTCAATGTGTGAATAGACCAGACTCATCAACAACGTGTCATGCTGAACGTTATGATAATTCAATCTTCTTCTTCCAGAACCGTATTCTGTCTCAAATAGTCGAACGTCGAACCGCATGTAGTCGTAGGATATGCAATCGTCCCTATGTAGTTAAAGCGTGGTGATGATGTAATCCTCGGCGCAGCCTCGTCGGTCGCCGCCAGCCTTGCGCTGCATGGCCATTTCAGTATTGAGCATGCGCCTCCTAAACAAACCACTGTTCATACGCGATGCACGATAGGATAGCATGCTTCCATCGTTGTCATGGCTGACCAGAATCACGCGATCAGCACAATGTCTCCTACGACCTCAAGTTCGTCGGCGGACACTGGCAAGTGTTGTCAACTCCCCTTCGCCAGTGGTTCGTGAAGAGGCTATACGCCTCCGGGAGTACCAAGAAGAATGCATACAATCTGTGCTATCATACCTGCGCAAGGGACATAAGCGCCTGGGTATCTCCCTTGCCACAGGAAGTGGGAAGACGGTATGCGCCATACCTCAACATCATCCTCCAAGCCTCTGACTGTGACCAGGTCATATTCACCCAACTAATTGATCGCATCGAGCCGCCCACCCCGTTTGCGCAGCAGACCCTCATCCTCGCCCACCGGCGAGAACTGGTCGAGCAGGCGGCCCGCCACTGCGAAAGAGCGTACCCGGGAAAGAGCATAGAAATTGAGATGGGCGAAACACACGCTACAGGAGCCGCGGACATCACGATCGCATCAGTCCGCAGCATGGTCTCCGGGGACCGCCTGAGCAAATATCGCCCAGACAGATTCAAGCTCGTCCTCGTTGACGAAGCCCACCACATCGTCGCGCCAGGGTACTTGCAGGTGCTAGCGCACTTCGGTCTGGAAGAGAAGAAGGACACCAGTCCCGCACTGGTCGGCGTCTCTGCGACATTCTCGCGATTCGACGGTTTGCGGCTGGGCGCCGCGATCGACCACATCGTCTACCACAGGGATTACGTCGACATGATTGGCGAAAAGTGGTTGTCCGACGTGATGTTCACAACGGTCAAGTCCAAGGCCGACCTCTCCCGCGTCAAATCCGGCAGGGACGGCGACTTCCAGACAGGCCAGCTCTCAGACGCAGTCAACACAGAAATTACCAACGACATCACGGTCAAGGCATGGCTCTCTGAAGCCGCCGACAGGAAATCAACACTGGTATTCTGCGTAGATATCGCGCATGTCACAAGCCTGACGTCTACATTTCGCAAACACGGCATCGACGCACACTACATCACTGGCGCGACGAAGAAGAATGTACGCGCCGAGCGTCTCGAGGCGTTCAAGAACCGCGAGTACCCCGTACTGCTCAATTGCGGTGTTTTCACAGAGGGTACCGATATGCCTAGTATCGACTGCGTGCTGCTGGCACGACCGACGAAATCCCGCAACCTGCTCGTCCAGATGATCGGTCGGGGCATGCGTCTCTACCCAGGCAAGACAGACTGCCATGTCATCGACATGGTCGCGTCGCTTGAGACAGGGATAGTCACAGTGCCGACCCTCTTCGGCCTCGATCCATCTGAGATGGTTCAATCCGCTAAAATGAACGACATGAAGGACCTGAAAGAGAAACGGGAACGTGAGCCAGACACTGCTCCAGCATCTCAAGTCACAGGAGCGGTGAATGCAGCGGCCCTAGGTGACCACCGTCTCGACTTCACTCACTACGAAACAGTTCAAGATCTGATCGAAGACACTTCAGGCGAGCGGCACGTGCGCGCCATGTCGCCTAACGCCTGGGTCCAAGTCGATTCGCACAAGTACATCCTTGCAGCGAGGGGCGGGATTCTTACGCTCGAGCGCCGCTCACCCACTGCCTCCAGCTCATCAGAGAAGTCCAGTCCAAGTCATGTAGTCATATGGAAACATAGCATCCCCATGACCGAAGCGAGTAAATCCCCCTGGTCACGTCCGCGGACCGTTGTAACTGCGTCGACACTCTCCGACGCCCTCCACGCCGCAGATACATTCGCCAGCACCAAATTCGAGCGCATTTTCATCGCGACCAGCTCACCCTGGCGAAGGGGTCCCGCGTCAGAAGGACAGTTACAATTCCTCAATCGTCTGCGCGGGGTGACTGACGATGATGCACCGCCACTGACGGGAGAGGATATCACGAAGGGTCAGGCTGGAGATATGATCACGAAGATCAAGTTTGGGGCGAGAGGACGCTTTGAGAAGCTGCAGATGAAGAGGAGGAAAAGTGACAAGGAAGTCGAGAAGGGACGGAGACTCAAAGAGATGAGGGATCGCGAGACAGTTCAGGTCGGGCCCTTAGAGGCATGACCTCGGATTCAGATTCACTTCTCTATGCACGAGATTTGAACAATTTAGCGTATCTGCAATCAAGGACTCGCTGTGAGATGTTAGATAGTACATCAATAAAACTGCTCTCCTCCCTACTCGACTAACAATATGTTTGGCGCCCGCCTCATTCCAGCTTGCTTTGCTATCAGAAACAACCTAATTCAGTCCAAGATATCTACATCTGCCACATGCGATCATTTATAGGTGGTCAATGATAGCCTGTGCGTATTCGTGTGTCTTGGCCTTGCCGCCCAAATCACCCGTCAAAGCCTTGCCCTCGGCGAGCGCGGAAAAGATGGCGTTCTCGATCTTGTTCGCGTGGTCATTCAAGCTCATGTGACGCAACATCATGATACTGCTGAGAAGCAGGGCCGTAGGGTTGGCGAGACCCTTGCCTGCAATATCGGGAGCTGAACCGTGAACGGCCTCGAAAATGGAGCACTCGTCACCAATGTTGCCGGAAGGTGTAAGACCCAGACCACCGATCAATCCAGCGCACATATCGGAAAGAATGTCACCGTACAAGTTGGGCATGACCAGGACTTTGTCGGAGTATGGGCCTGGGTCGGTGGTGATCTTCAAGCAAGCGTTGTCCAGCAGCTCAACATCGAACTCGATATCAGGGAAGTCCTTTGCAACATCTCTTGCTGTACTAAGGAAGAGACCGTCGGACATTTTCATGATGGTTGCTTTGTGGACAACTCGGACCTTCTTCTTGTTGATATCACGAGCGTATTGGAACGCATATCTCAAAACTCGTTCCGAAGCAACACGGGTGATAAGCTTGATGGACTGCACCACACCGTCCACGACGACGTGCTCGATACCACTGTATTCTCCTTCGGTGTTTTCTCGAATCAGAACCGTGTCCACATTGTCGTAGGCGGTCTTGTAGCCCTCGATACTTCGGCAGGGACGGACGTTGGCGAAGAGGTTGAATGTTCGACGGAGGGTAAGGTTGAGGGAGACATGGCCCTTGCCGATTGGAGTTGCGAGAGGTCCCTTCAATGCGACATAGTTCTTTTCCACCGATTTAATAGCTTCATCTGGAATGGTGGTCTTGCCGTCCACCAAGCGAGGTGTGACGTCTACGGGCTCCCAAACAATAGGGACGCCGGCAGCTTTGTAGATATCCTTGACGGACTGTGAGATCTCGGGACCGATACCGTCTCCTTCTATTAATGTGACTGTGAAGTTGCCATCTGAACCTTTTGTACCCTTGAATTTGGCGACTTTATCCTCCTCCTTTGTGACTATAGATCGTCTAGGTTGGAACTGGGTCGGATATCAGTATACAGATCTGCAGGAAGCTTCACCAGGTTGCGGGCAGCGTACCTGGAAAGTCGCAGCAGCCCATGGCTTTTGTTGGCAAGCCCTTCGCAAGGACTGACGAGCTGGAGCCGCGAACAGTCTGGATGCAATCATGTTGGGCGGGTTTTACTGTAACGGCTGCGTGGGGGAGCAGACAATGTTCACTGCAGACTCCTGGTCACAGTACCCAGCATTGAACGAGTGGCTGGTACAAAGTGAAGCTGTGGGGGTTGAGGGCGCAGGTGGTGAAGCTGTTCAAGCAGCAATGCTTTTTTATCTGCGGAATTGCATCACATCCATCAAGCTTCAGATTCACGGCACCTGCAGCATGCGCTCATCGGCGAATGATCGGCTAAATTGAGCGACCATGCACGTGACTGCCGGAAATGTCTTGGCGTCTGAGACCTCCAGGTTCGGATGCCCCTGTAAACATCGGCTGACATACATATATCTAGGTACCCTCTGTCATATACAGCAGACGAACCAACGGAGATATGGAATGAGACCCTGTTGCATCGTCGTTTCTCCGCGGCAAATCAATCGACACAATGGGTGATCAAGAAAGGACCATCATCACTCATTACAACCTACCAACCGCGTTTCCAAAGGAATGGCCCAAGGAGCTAGATGAGAGTGACGACGACGATCTGCCGGATGCAGTCGGTGTCAGGCGCTCTAGATCGCGCTACTCAGCCTTGGAAAGGAGTGCGAGCGAACGAAAGAGTCTGCTTCCTGGTTCCCAACAGACTAGAGATGGCCGAGCGAACCTCGTCCAAAAAGACGAACCTGACCCCTTGGGAGCATATCCCAGTGTGGTCACTGTGTTGAGAAACTACAACATCCCTGCCGAGGATGCTCGTGCCCGGAACAGATTCATGCTGTCCTCCACCACCTTTTCTCCAGGCATGTTTTTGTCCTTGACTCATCGTGAAGCATCAACAGAAGATCTACTCCGTGGACTAGAATACCTGTCCAGATCCATCGATCAAAAGTCGGCTTCTTTGAAATCATTGGTTGAAACCAACTTCGAACGCTTTGTCCGAGCTAAGGCCACAATCGACAATGTATACACCGAGATGCGGAATCAAGGCGTGAACGAACCTGCTGCCGCGCCTGCAGCTGCATCGCCTCGACATTCACGCCGCACCAGCGGCATGCATTTCCGCAATGTCAGTAGCGGGAGTGCTGCTGGGTTGACGACACCAGCGCCGCCACCTCCAAGCAAAAATGCCCTTCGAAAGGAGACGGATTATGGCGTGCAAGGGATCAAAGCACCACTCTTGGAGGTCTCGCAAAAGGCTGAGGACGTCTGGGGTCCGGCTCTTGGTGGCAAAGAGCGTGAGGCCAACTTGAAAGCCATCGCCGAAGCCATTGCGAAGAATCGCGCATTATACGAGCTGGGCTCGAATCTGAGTTATGCGATTCGACAGAAAGACTATGATAGGGTTTTGGAGCTCTATGATGCTGCTCGACAATATGTGTCCGAAGCCAAGGAACTCAGCGAGAGTGTAGCACAGTACGGTCGCACGCTCTCGGACGATCAGGTCCACAGAATCCTGGCGATTGGGCGGATGTGGCACGATGCAGAAGAGCAAGCCAAGAGTCTGAAAAGGGATCTTTGGCGCCGATTGTCCAACGTTTCAGCCGCAATGCCACTTCCAGGAGCGTCCCAAGCAGAGGAACACATCGAACTCATTCGTGTGCTATTACATCTTGGTGTTGAGGAGAGCCCAATCTGGATCTTCCTTCTGGAACGGTACGACTATCTGAAAAATAAAATCGCGGCGGTGGTCGAAAGATCGAAAATTGAGATTGAGATCCTGCGTCGTCGACTTGCAGCCGGAGAGGCATCATCGTCTGAGACGGTCGCTGCATTCCTCCGACAAGCGTCCAAAGACCGCCCAGATGCTCTTGATAGCGAGGACGTCGTTGACTTCTGGAACTGCATTGTGACCTATTTGACAAAATTGCTTTCTCTCTCAAATGGACTGCTGGGCGAAGTCGTTGATTTCTGGGAGTCCGCCCAGTCCTTCATTGATGGTAGCAAACAGAAAACACTGCCATTGGGCTGGGAAGGCGAGAGCAGCAAACACCATCAGCTGGGCGAGTCTGAGGCCAATGACCTGCGTAAGGGGCTGGGCGAATTAGTCGCCCGTCTCAGAGATGCTGTGTTCTCTCTCTTCGCCGATCCTCCAACCGATGATATCTCCTCACTCTTCTCGCCACTCCCTGATTCTGCCGGTACTCCTGCAACTCCTCTCACAGCCGCTGCTTTCTCCCCGACAGACGGCCGCATCGGCAGATTGGATCCACAACAGTTGCCTGCAGCAGCCGCGAAAAAGGGTGAAGCCTGGGAAGACTTCGCTTTCTGGCCGCCACGATCCAACGCCCTCAGTGCTGTGCATTACCTCGAAAAGATCCTTGCCCTTGTCGGAGCAGCTGCCAGTGAGATGGTAGCTCTGGGTCCGGTGAGCAACAACAATGCGGTCTATGACAAGATCAAAGTCATGGTCAGTGGAGCTCGCGAAAGGTGCATGCGTGCGGTCTGTGAATCATGGAATAAGGATGCTGAAAGTTGCAAATCCCTCGAAGACTGGATCAGAACTCCGGAGAAAAGAGACCAGACACGTATGCCCATGTACTTTGAAGCATACGAGCGAAAAGTCTTGTTGGGAATGCAGCAAGTCTTGTACTTCTCGAACACGAACACCAAACCAGGAAGCCGAGAAATCATCACTCCACCGTCTTCCAAGCTTCTGCAGATGGTCCGCACACAGTTTGTCAGCAGTGTGTACAAAGCCGTCAGCGGCATGCTTGAAAATGCAGAAACATCGACACAAGGTGAGAACAATGATTGGGTCATCGTCACAAGTCTTGATTCCGTGGCCGAGGGTGCCGCACCAAGTGAGATGATAATGCAAGACGCAATCAATCCATCAAGCCGGAATACCAAGATGCTCTTGACGATGTCGAATCTCAAAGCACTGCGCAACGAGCATGTGCCGTCTCTCATCCAGCTTTTCGAGTCGTCCTTTTCCGTGAAGCTAGCGGAAGAGTCCAAGACGATCAGAGATGTCTTCGGCCAGATCGACGCGAAGCTTTTCCAATCATACACGCGGCCAATGGTTGCAACATTAGCCAAGATCATCAAAGACGGCATCAATGCGCCTGACTGGGCCCCGACTACAAGCCGACCAGATCAAGTCAGACCATATGTCTACGCTGCGTTGATGACTCTGGTCATGGTTCATACGGAAGTCTCTACAACCGTATCGAGTGCAGGTGGGAGCAGTCCTCTCCTGAGCGAGGTCCTGTCGTACCTACTAGAGAACATGTCCCAGGCTCTTCTGGATGGCTTTAAAGAGCGCAAGCCAAACACATACACCTTGCCAGCCCTGATGCAAGCCACCCTTGACACAGAGTTCATTGCGCAGACGATGACACACTATGCGACGGCCAAGGCTGGGGAGATTCAAGGACAGATTTACACCGAATTGGACAAGCGCACCACCAACGAAGCTAGGACAAGGCTGCAACAGGAACTGGGTGACATGAGAATCGTGTTGAAGAAACTTCGCGAAGGCAGCAGGAATAGCTTTTCTTGTTTTAAGCGACAGCGGACATCTGAGAAGGATAGAAGTGGTCGGCCAGAGCGGAAAGCCACTGGCACATGAATCGTCCATGAACACGAAGGGCCTAGATGAGCAATACCAATTTATTTCCGGCGTCCTCTTCTTCCTCTGCCCCTCCGTCCTCCCCGACCACCCCTCGCGGATGGTGTCTTCTTTTCTTCCTCTTCCTCTTCCTCGGGCTGCTCATCACTCTCTTCTTCCTCTTCCGTCTCCCGGTTTTCGTGCTCATCTGCTGCGTCATCGTGGTCTTCCTCGCCCGCATCTTCCATGACTTGATCCTCGTCCACCTCCGCCACACTATTCGCCTTACTTGTCCTCCTACTGCCTTTAGACTCCGTCTCGACCTCGTTCTGAAGTTGCGAAACTCGGCCGCTGCGCCTAGAGACTCTGCCTGGTCTGCTCGATTTGACCGATCCTGGGACAGGCGACGACCGGGGCTCATCCGTGTCTGCCACCGTGCTTTCTCTCCTAGACCAGTCTGGACTTTGCGTGCCATCTGGTGCCAGGCGTTTCTGCCACATCAGTTCCTCAAAGTCTTCGCGCGGAAGCTCAAAGTCTCGGAAAGTGTCGTCCCCGGCGTCAATGATTGAATCTTCTCGCTCGTCTAGCTTGGCTAGGTCGTATAGTGATTCGAGTTTCTTCCATATCTCTGTGGATGTCGTGCGAGGATCATCCGGCCCGATGATACCTTGAGCAAGTAGATGTTCTCTGATTGCGATCATGCGGAAGTGTTTGTGGAGGCCCACTGGTTTCCAGCGGACGATAGCTTGGAGTAGTGCTGATTCTTGGTCGTCGGTCCATTGCGAAAGGTCCGTTTTGGATTCGTCCACCTCTGTGGTGGTAGCCATGGCTTGATGATCCCTCGGTTGCTGACCAGATCTCGTCAAGCGTGGTGTCCAGGTCCGATAATCGTATGTGGTCCTATCTCAGATCGCCGTGTTCTGAACCGAACCAAATCCAGCACCTGCCGTGTGCAATGGCGTTGACCGACAACAGTGTCAACCCAGATTTCGTTGTTCCTGTTATACACTGACAACTCTTCTGCCTCATATCACAAAATGCTTCTCGGATGTCGATTGCTCGTCTCGAATCCTGAGGCCATCAAAAAGTCGCGGTTAAGTTGCCTGTTTCGGGTGGCTGTTAGGTATTGAACTCAACGCGCGATGCGATCATCGGCGCGTCGAAAAAATAAACACCAGCGTTGACATTTGCGTACCTTCCACGTCCGTAGCGGACTGACTATTAGAAACCGAGGCCGCGCAAAATGACACGCTGCGAGCGATCATCATGCTCCAGAAATCTACGCAATGTCATATTCCATCTTTGACGACCCCTTTCTAAGCGATGCGATCACGAACTTCCCATCACTCAGACTTGAACCCAGCATAACATGGGACGGCTTCCGCTTCAATAGCAGCCTCGAAAGCGGACTCTTCCGGCTGGATCAAACCGAGCAAAAGACATTGTCCGGTCTTGACACAGAAATTCTACATCTCAATCTCGAGGATGTCCCTCTGCCAGATCTCTCGGCCTCGGCCTCGATCACCGATTCTGATGTCGAGAACGAACCTCAGGATGGTTCAAAAGAGGAGAGTGGCCAGGACGAGGCTGCCAACATCTGGAAGTTGCCTGAGGTATTCCAGAAGAAACCTCAAACCGAATTGATAACCTGGGACACATTCTTGGACGAACGCCATTCGGAGCCGGTGTCAGGCTATGTCAGCGAAGCAGGCGCGAGAACATATCATGCTATCTTCCAGGTTGCAGGGGAGAATGTATCGACACGGTCAGTAAAGACTGATGCGCTCCTCAGCGCGCTTTTCGAGATGGCCATGGGAAGAAGCTCTGCAGTCTTTGTCTGGACTGAAAAAGAGAAAAGGTTCACAAAACACTTAACACAAATGGTGGCGGAAGATTATAGCGCGAGTATTCTTGAGGCCTTATTCGAGACCATCGCAAGAGTTGGCATAACTACCAAACTCCTGACTGAGCGAATCGAAATCTCAATCGACCACTTCTCCCCATCGAGGGTAGCCTTCTTCGGCGCCGCGAAGGCAGCCCTGTACACAATCCACAAGTACCTTGAGTCTTATAGACAACAGGTACTGTCATTGCTGCAATTAAAGGTCTTGATGGGAAAGATTGGAAAATTGGTTACCACAATGGGAGAATGTACTGAGACTGTCCGGTCTTGCAACACTGACAAGGCTATTATCTCTGTTTTGATGGCCAAGGCTGCAGATGTATCTATCAGACATCCTGGTGTCGGCAAAGTCATGCAAGCTATCTTCGGAAGGGTGTGTCGACCTCTGCTCGAACAGCTGAGTGAGGATATCGGTCTCAGTCCCTTACGAGATAGCGACTTATCTTCCGATATTGCTTCGGAAGCTCAGCCGTTTGTGGATGGACTTTTGAACCGAGACCATTCAGCAACAATCCTAGAAACGCAGCAGAGCTTGACATTACTGAGGTCACAAGCTTCTCAATGCCCTCTCCTGTTACCTTTGGTAGGCGACCGGACAAATACAACAACTCTCGAGCTTGGGTACACCTTTCATACCATCTCAGAACTTCAAAATCGAGCCAGTTCATACGAGACCGCGAGGGAATCACTGCTTGTCGCGGGAGCAAGGTCGGGTCCCGCCGTCCCAGGCACTATGCCGACCGTTCGAAATTTCAATGCGGACGACCCTGATGTTGAAGAAGCAAGGTATGGAGATCCGTTTCATCTTGATCTGGAGCTTTTTAAGTTCGACGTCGCCTCAGTGCCTGCCCTCGAACAAGACGACTTGCACGAACAGATTCTCTACTGCCTCGACAGTCCCAACGTCGACAATTCGCCATTCGATTTGGACATTGAGCAGGCGTTGCCATTGTCCATCACGCCCCTCATTTCGGCGCAACACCGGCTCCTATCCTACGCTGTCCTCGAGTTGTTGTTCCAACAGCACCACCTTCTCGAGCATATTAATCTCCAAAGGCATTTCCACTTCCTCGGCCACGCCTCCTTCAGCTCGAGATTAGGCATAGCTCTATTTGACCCTGACCAGACCAGTGGAGAAGGTCACAGACGGTCAGGTGCTTCGACAGGTCTTCGTCTTCAGGCCCGAGATACCTGGCCGCCCGCAAGCTCCGAGCTAAGGCTAGCGCTCATGGGAATATTGTCAGACAGCCTCGCGACAACAGCAAACCGCGCTCTGGAAGGTTCGATGTCCTTTGCCATCCGGGATATGACAACGGATGAGCTGGAGAAGTGTCGAGACGTCGACTCGATCTATGCCCTGGATTTCCTGCGCCTTCAATACAAGCCGCCAAATGACGTTCTGGGAAGTGTCTTTCCACCAGACATCCTAGATAAATATGATCGAGTATTTCAGCTGCTGCTGAGGATCCTGAGATTGCATAAGTTGACGCAAACTATGCTCAGAGAAGGTGACGGCGATCACAAAATCATGTTCGAAATGCACCACTTCGTCACAACTCTGGCAGGTTATTGCCATAACGTCGTGATAGATCTGCACTGGCGCAAGTTCGTAGACATCTTGCACAATGTCAAATTGCATATTGACAGGAAAGATTATGAGCGTACTCTGCGCACGGTCAAGAGTCAAGATTATCTGCGAGCGTTGCATGACAGAACCCTTGACAATATCCTTCATGGCATGTTTTTGAAGAAGAAGCAGTCCTCTCTTCGACGTTTGCTTCAAGACATTTTCTCTACAGTACTTCGGTTCGCTGCGGCAAGACGGAAAGAATCGCTCACATCCGAAGAAAGAGAACTGCCAGCTCAATTCAGAAATCAAGTCAGGCAATTTCTGAAGGGATTGCGAGTTGCAAGTCAGACAGACTCCGCGTCGTTTCAGGATGGTGTTAATGACGACGAGATGAATGAGCACGCGAATCTGTCCGAATACCTACATCTCAGGCTGGACATGTCTGGATACTGGAGTGGGAAGGTAACTGGTGCATTCGTCGCCGATGTGTTTGTATGAACATGTGTAAGACCAACGAGCCGCCGGGGCATCTTGTACGATAACGATTTGCTGCATAATTCATTATTAGCGTGTATGAGATACCCTGCAACAGAGCAATTGATGAATACAAATACTATTGTCTGAGGCAGGCAATCTACTACCTACCTAGGTAGAGGCTAAGTTAGCGCCAAACAAGCAAAAACAAGCACAAGACCAATGCTTATTTCTTGCCCCATCACTCGATCATAGGGTGAATTGGCCGGTAAGACGGGACACTCCCTGGTGACTGGGCAGAAGCCTGGAAAGCCGGTTGAGTCCAGACTCGGACCCTGCATTGCTACGCGCAAAGCATTCGTCATACTCCGACCCATGGCAAGCCTGAGGTCGTGTGAGGATGATAAGGACGAAGCTGAGGTAACGCGGGGTAAAGACTTCGTTGATAAGGTGTTGATGAATGGACTATTGCATCTTAGTAACTCCTCAGGTGTATTCATACCTCTGCTGGGGATAAGAACGAAATAACGTTACAATCAGCGTTGGATTGTGGCTAGGCGTGACTTACGGGTGAAGCAAGTGGACAGCGCATACGTGTGGACCTGAGATACTCGAGAGATTTTTGGTCGAGGCTTGATCAAGGCCTATAGCCAGCCATTTGTCAAGACGAAGTGAGGGGAGAAAGACGATTTGAATACCAAACACCAGGCGTCTACCAGCCGCGAAGCAACATACTCGACTCTACGGTACCTACCTAGGTATACATCGCTACCAACGATCTAGGAACAACCCCAGAGATACGATCCAGTCTGTGCTAATCGAGACACCACACCACAAACATTACATCCAAACATCCCTGACCACCGAGCGCCCACCAGT
This sequence comes from Exophiala viscosa, assembly GCF_022695815.1. Taxonomy (NCBI): domain Eukaryota; kingdom Fungi; phylum Ascomycota; class Eurotiomycetes; order Chaetothyriales; family Herpotrichiellaceae; genus Exophiala; species Exophiala viscosa. The sequence continues at coordinate 292,807 of NW_026944358.1, read as the reverse complement.
CTCAGATATCAAGCACAATGTGCCGCTCCTTCAGCTTAACATTCACATGCACACCATCCCACCCCTCGCATAAACGATCCTTCGACCAACCATGCCGCAAGTCCAAGAAGTCGCCACCACCGGAAGGGCGCTCATCAGGTCTCGGACTATCCTTATCGCGCTCGATCTCACGCGCACTGGAATCGAAGCCCGATCCTGCGGCACTACGCGGATACAGGTTCACTGCGAACCGGGCTTGTGAAGAATGTGATCCCGATCACACACCGGTGGGGAATCCGCCGACACTCGACGAGCTTGAAGGCGGGCTGGGCGAGAGGCATACTCTGAGCGTGGATGAGGGGCGGAAGGAATGTGAAAGTTTGGGAGTGTGGGTTCAGAAGTTGTAACCTCCTGATCACCGTGTTCATGGAAGCGGGTATATGCTTCGTGTGAATGTTTGATTACTTCGAAAATGGGTATTTCAGGCGTCGATGACGGTAGCGGTCGGAATGCGCGGTGATGTTGCTGACAAGAGTGTGGCACCTTTCTGTCGATACTGGGTGTTTAACTTGTATCTTCATTCTTATCTTTCACCTCCACACGATCCTCGAGACCAGCGCAGACGTAACCTTCACGCCCACATACCCGATGGCAACGAGGCAGCCCGACGCAATGAGCAATGTATTCAAATTCCGTCGCTCGATGCCGACTTCCTTCTTTGCAGCTTGTTCATCGCCACCTCTTGCCGTGGCCACATTAAAGTCGGGAATGTACTTGAAGTCAAAGACCGTCTCTTCTCCCAAGCCGAACTTGCCCTCAACGATGACTTGCCAAAACACCTGCCGTAGTGCCGCGACTTTCCGCTTGTCGAGCGCGGGAATTGACCGGTAAAGGTAGCAAATTGACATGAAGAATATGCACTGCCCCGCCATAAGAGCCCAATACCATGCTGACGGACGCCCAAGACCAAGAGCATCAGCCAATTCATTGCCGTTCAGCCAGCGGGCATTGACCTCGAGGAACGACCGAGAGGCGTACGTTGGTGGCTGAGCCTCGAGACACCGGATAATATTGGCCGCCAGGATCTTCGAAGTTTCAGTCGGATTAATCTCGTTCATGAGTAGTGACTCCATCATGGCTTTCGCCTTCTCGGGCGTTTCGAACCATTCTGTCGGTGTACCCACATAGTGTGCAATAAGTCGCCACAAGGCAATGTAGTCCAAGATCTCTTGCTCTCGTAACCATATGCCCTGCCGTGGGAGGGAGAGCCAGATGATGGTAGCAGAAAAAGTGCCGATCGTGGCGATGCAATCGAGGTCGTTGATGGGAATGCCGTATTTCTCCACGCTGTAGTACTCTGGTCGTGTCTTGGTCAGTTTCATGAGCCGCTGACGGACTGCGGCGTGTAATAATCTGACTCGGAGGCTGGATGCAAAGCCCGCACCTCCAGGCTTGATTGACTCGACCGAGCGTGTGCATTCGAGGATGTGCTGCGTCGTCTCGAAGAGTCGGTGTCTGGCGACTTTGACTGAGAACCCGCCTGTACGGGCAAGAACCTCGACGACTCGGTTTGCGCCCATGCCTCCGAGGAGTGATTGGTACGCCAGACCAGTCAGTGTCGCGCCTCCATAGCGGTAGAACACGTCTTGACCACGAGCGATCTGTTCCCAGTCCACCCAGTCAGGGACTGTGGTGACTTCGTCCCACAATTGCTTGAGCTTTTCGTGTTTGTCTTTGTTGTCTCTTAGGAGGATGTAAAGATCTCTCTTTGCTTTTAATTGAATTGGTCTTCCATTGTCGTCCAGACCTTGCAACGGGTCTTTTGCAGTCTCCACCGGCGGACTGATCTGGTTCAAAATCTCATAACACTCTTCTCCCAAGACATCATAAGTGTATTTCATGGGATGAGCCTGCTCGGGCGTGAGATGCTCTGGGGTCAATTGGAAGGTGTAACCCCAGCACGTCCGAGTATTCTCGTCTCGTCGCCGAAAAGGATTTGGCCATGCCATCTCCGTCTGAAACGAAAACTACGACCCCCGAAGTCGAAATCTGAATATAAGTAGGAAGGAGACATGTTTGGATGGCAAAAGTCATCAAGGCCATGGCCGGAGTCTTAGCGGCTGATGTTGATGTCAATGACATGACGAGTCAAGATTTGCCTGAGGTTGTCATTCGGCTAGTCATGAAGTTCTCCAAATTTTGTCTCTGCATCCGGAAGCCCGTTTATCTCTCATCTAACAACATACGCAGTTCTGCAGCCTGTGCACCGAAAAGCCGGGTTGAGTCTTCGTCATGTCTGTCCACGGGCGCTCATGTAGACTTGTCTGGGACGTGATCTGCAGGTCTCGACCATCATGCAACCCATCTCGTCTTGTGCAATCCTCCGCAAGAACGCCCCTGTCCAGTTCCTTTGCCTCGTTGAGCCTGGCATCTCGACCGACCCGAACAGCCATCTCTGCAGCCTCCAGTGAAAATCAAGACATACATCTTCGAAAACGTCGCAAATACACTTCGGCTTCCGGAACGGAGGCTGTCAACGACCGATTCGATGGATTCGAGAGGAGGCCTGCCCGACGCGGTACAGGCGAAGAAGTTCAGTCGTCTGACTCAACATTCGGGTCGACAAGCAGAAGGAGGGAAGGCAAAGCACGTTGGAACCCAAGAGATGCTATGTCGGTGAAGGATGATTCGAGGAACACCGAAGGAGAGAAAAGTCCGTCTCAGAGATGGAAAAAACGTGTAGAGTTGCAGGATTTGGCTGAACCCGTCAAGCACAAAAAGTCTGCACCATGGCAGATACAGAAGCAAGCGCTGGAACAGAAATTCGGCGACGATGGGTGGCAGCCTCGCAAGAAGTTATCTCCAGATACTATGGAGGGCATTCGCGCACTCCATGCGGAAGATCCGGACAGATATTCCACTCCACTGCTTGCGGAACACTTCAAAGTCTCACCAGAGGCTATACGGCGTATTCTGAAGAGTAAATGGAAGCCATCAGAAAATGAAATGGAACGAAGAAGGGAACGATGGGCAAAGCGTCACGATCGGATCTGGGATCAACAAGCAGAACTAGGGTTGAGGCCAAAGAGGGCGGAGGATAAATCGGTAGAAGATCCTGATCAGTTTGAAGAGGATCTGAGAGCGAAGGAGATATTGGACAATGCTCGGAATGCTTAATTCAGCAGTACATCCGGCTGTGTCATTGATGAGGAGCACAAATGCTAAAGACTGCAATGTCTAATGTCTGCTGTGAGTACAAGTACATTCATTTGAGCTCTTCTGCTCATTGTCAAGCCCTTCTTTCTGTTGACTTCGTAAGCCTTGTGTTTGTTAAGCATGCTGTGTTGTAAAGCACTCTGCACAGTCATTGCAATCACCACTGCAACAACATTGTCTTCCTTTCATTGTGATTCCTTGTTGTCAGCACCCTTGCTGATGGTTGATGTCGTCTCTTTTAAGACCGATATACTGATAGAAGTAAGCGGTGTTAGGGCGAAGCGTTGAAAAATGTGCCGTTGTTCTTGCCGAGAGGTTTTCTTCACTCAACCCCTGGAATATCGGTTCATCTCCTTGTCAATCGTCTTTCAAACCGCGCCAGCGCGAGTCGAAAGCCACAAGGTAGCAACTGTCATCAACAACCACATACGTCCGAGAGAGTGTGGGATCTCCAACCACCAACTGGCTCTGGTCCACTTGATTCCCTTGAATTCTGGTGCCGCACGCCAAAGTCTGGCTGGTTGCTCAAAGACCATGCAGCGACGTCTGGTTGGCATTGTTGGTGGATACATCATGTACTCCATGGGAGTAATGTGAAGAGGAAGATAAGCAATCAGAAAGTGACCAGTGAAACCGACACCAGCCATGATCCGAAGCCAGTAAGGGGTACCAGACACGAAACTGTAGTCGGTCCAGACGCACAAGATGATGGCGCAGAGAAAGACAAAGACAAGAGCACCGTGGTACATGATTCCTTCACGATGGTGAACAAGGGCGAGGCGGTCCCACATTCCTTCAGGACGATGCTTGAGGTATCTTTCCTTGATGGCTTTCTTTGGCACGGAGTCTGTACCGCTAACCTCGAAGCCAAGGCGAAGGCCACCCCAGGTCTTGGGCATCATACTGCCGATGACGTCTCTGGTGAAATGAATTCCAAGCCAGGCATTGGTTGCTTGACGACGTCGCAGGTTCCAAAACATGCCGCTCCAGATGGATTTGCAGTCTGCGTACATGCTGAAGACTTGTTGAACAGCGACAAACAAGACAATCTTCCAGAGGCCGTTGACGTCCGCAACAGGAACGACAGATCCCGGGATGATCAGAGCCAGGAGGATCAACATGAGAGCCATCAGCTTCCACACGGTGTACAGGTATGGGCGGCAACAGTGATGAAACATGGCGACTCGCTGGACGAGGGTTGCTCCCCAAAGACGTTTGTCAAAGGAGAAGTCCAGTGTGAAGCCATCACGAACGTGACCAGCCCACTAGCAGGTGTTAGTCGGCAGCATGACATTCATGAGGTACATGACTTACCCATCTGCGGCGTTGCTTCAAGTGTGACAAGAGACAATCTGGTTGAAGTCCCCATTGGAGATACTCATGGACGAGCACGATCTTCCAGCCTTTGCCATGTAACATCCAGCTGGTGATCAGGTCTTCTGTGATGGAGAAGGTAGGGAATTCACCGATCTCTTTCCAGGCAGTCTTTCTGATGATGAAGCCACTTCCTGGGCACCATGAGGCGTTAACCGAGTCTCGTATTCCATCATCGGCACCAGTGCCGGTGATGTTCGACTGGTACAAAGGATCGTTGTCTGGGATGTTGTAATGGTGCTACCACTGTTAGCACACGTCAAAGGGCGATGGTTTCTTACGACATACCTGTGCGCAGGTGACCATGCCAACCTTGTCATCAATCAACGCATGAGGAAGAAGTGCACGAAGGAAGCCAGGCTCTGGGATCATGTCTGCGTCAAAGCAAGCAAGGAACTCTGCTGATGTGCCGAGGGCCTTCCAGGTGACATTCAGGTTTCCTGCTTTGTATCCATGGTTGCCGTCGTCAGGCTTCTGGCGAGAGTAGTACACGAGGTTGGTGTACTTGTTGACGAGTTCTCCACACGCCTTCTTCAATCTGGGATTCTTGCCATCGTCGGCACAGATGACTCGGAACTTGCTGATTGGATAGTCCATTGCACACGCCGCCTTGAGAGTGTCGATGACTATGTCATTTTGTTCGCCACAGCAAGTCACAAAGACATCGACAATTGGGACTTTATGACCAAGGACACGGAGTGTTGGTCGTGGGGTTGTGCTCCGGATAGAATTGACAATAAGACGCCACACCCCATCACTGATGGTTGCACCTGCGACGATGTCAGTGAAGGTCTGTGATCACGATGAAAGGGCTTACTTACCATTTTCGAACACTTGAGATGCTGCAAACAACCAAGCTGGCACAAGGTAATCTTGTCCACGCTTCTTGGCTTCGATGGCATTGTCAAAAAGAGACTTGACGAAGCAGACTGTGGTAGCAAGGCTAGCGAAGGAGAGGCCGTTGGAGAGGTGGCTGACTGGGTTCTCAGACTTGTTGCCGAGCTGCACAATCTCATACAGAGGATGATTGAGTCTCTTGGTGATAGCCATCTTAAGGTTGTCACCTGAACTGACGTCAAAGTGACGGTCACCAGGAAGAGGTTTGACCATTGTGCTGATGTACTGTATAGGTATACAGACGCGTCGACAAGCTTGAATGAGTCTTTGAGAAGTTCTTTGAGGATGAAGAGATGATGGTTTGTGATCAGGTTGATGAGGAAGAGAGTGAAAGTGAAAAGGTTGTTCACCAACGCAGTCGATCTTGCAGTCGTTCATAGCGACACGCGAAGACGTTCAACGAAGATGTTCAACCGAAGAGTGTTCTTGAGGGATTGATCTTTGATGATTGTATACGAGATGAATGATGGTGTTGTGGGAGAGAGAAAGAAAGAGAAAGTTGGTTGTGAAGAAGGAAAAGAGAGTGAGAAGGTATTCACCTGCAGGACCAGCTCTGAACATCTACCTGCGGCCCACCAACGAGGAAGGACAGCCGGCCTTGCCTGCGTTCTCTGTTTGCATCAACATGGCAAAGCAATGCAACAACCAGGTCCTACTGGTGTGGTCTTTCCTTCTTGTCCTTCTTCGTTCATTCAGGATGTCTCTACCCAGCAAATCGACCCTGGCACCTTGTCCTGTCGCCCTTGTCATGGTGCACACCCCTACTCCATCCACCCCTGTCAGACCCCGGCCATCTCCACTTTGGCCACATTACAGACACTATCTTGCTGCAAGGCTGTGCCTTGTCAGCCATCATTTACCAGTGTGGGCTCTTCTCAAGACCGTTGAAGTTTGCTAGTGACTTTGAGATCGGTTGCTGTACGAGTAACCGGCTAGACAATCAACGACGGATGCATGAGCAGCACAGACAGCAACTTCCATGCCTGCAATGGTGTCGTTTCGTTCCTCATGTATTACTCTGCGTGGTTGCTAACATGATTCTGCTGCAGTATGCCCTTTGTTGGCCATCCCAGTCCAAGGCCCCAAGGTCATCACCTCGTTGCACTCCACCCTCAACCATCTTGACCCAACGTCAATGCCTAGGAGTAATACACAGACCACCACAGTCTTCATCGACGTGCGACCATGAGGTTTCTCCACCTCTAACGGTTGTTTGAGAAGTGCACAACTATCCGTCTCCTCTCTGGAACCAATAATGGCTCACGAATCCTGGCCATCCTCCTTCAGAGTTTGTGTCTGATTACTTCAAGAGCGGGTAAGTACAAGCGATAACAGGGTTCTAATGGTGATAAACAAGGGACAGCATTGATCTGCCCATCGGCCTCCAAGAACGAATCGGTTCGATGAGCGAGAGATGGTCAGGCTGTGTGACTAAGAGCAACAGGATATCTCCGTGGATTTTACAAGAGTACACATATCATACCATCTCCGATTGAAACACAAGAAGACAAGAGCATACTTTGTTGTAATGGCAGTTCGCAGGGGACAAGATGACAACGATCAAAGCCACCCGCTGATGGGATATCTGTGCCGAAAGTGCCGGGATTGGACTCCTTGACGCCCATAGTCTTTCGGTATTACCTCTTTGTTGACTTCAGGCTGTCCGCCATGGCTTGGAGCAATACGCAAATCCCAAGCAGATTGCACAATCATAGCAATATTGTCTGGGCAGCATAGAGCAGGGGCATCAGTATGACGTACTGTTGGTGAATGCAGGAAATACACCCGTTCTCCTCGGAACATGTCCGTCCCATGGACTTGTGTCGACACAATGAAGTCAGGCTACTTGTCAGCTCTTCTCTACTTCTTTGTGACCTGCAGACGGTGTTGTCGTCTTCATGGCCCAACTTACCCCTATTCGACGCGGCCTTGCCGAGACTGACGCTCCGCGTGGCTCCGCTCTTGTACAGCAAACACGCCGAGCCCACTAGCCCTCAGCCTTGTCTCGGCATGTTTGTTCCCAGAAATCCTGGGAGACCGGCGCAACCTTTGGACTGTCAGGACAATTGAGCCCAAGGCCGTGAATCCCATCCTTGTACGACTACATCCAACCCTCAGCCCTTGCGTTTGGTGCTGTCGGAGCGTGACCACCATTGAACTTGCATATACAATCCAAGCAATATGGTCAACCTAGCGAAGCGCATGCGGAATTTCCAGCCTGTAAGTTGCTATCCGTCCCCTAGCTACACTGCACTCATGCTAACAAGAAGCAGAAGGTGAGCAGTAGATGATCAAGGCTGTGGTGCTCCAATCTCACGTTTTCAGCTACTAGCAATTCAATATGGCAAGGGCGCAGCCACTCTCCCTCCGCCTCCATCACCACAGCTGACCCGACTGGTCATGCGGTATCCACGAACGAAATGGTCCCTCAGCAATCAAGCCCCGAGAACCTTCGCTAAAGACGCTCTACCACGATTAAAATTCCATAACCCCTCCCTACCGATTCGGGTGGAAGATGCAGAGCCAGCGCAGCTAGAGCTGACATTTGAGGCCAATGACAAAGGCTCACTACAAGCACTACAAAAGCCGCCACACGAGGGAGAAGACTTTGTCGAGCAATGGACCGAGATCGAGTCGAAACCACAACCTGCCGCTAGTGAAAGCGATCCTTCATCTACATCACCTCCTTCACCCATCTTCTCGAGAAATGCAAAGCTCAGCCTGGACCGAACACACGCCAGAGAAATTTGGAGATGGTTCCAGAGGACGACGAATGCCCAAAATGTGCCCGTTGCACCGCAGGACGAGGAACTTCGCCAGAAACTCGCTACATTCTTCCAACAATCCGAGGAAGACCGGAAGCTGGTCAAGATTGGTGTTGACGCTGTGAAGAAACAACAAGCAGACTTGAAGAGAGCGAGAGAGGCTGCGGAAAGATTGACGGCCGAGTCATAACGTCCTTCTTGACGTGTCTTTTCTGCCAAAATACGGTCCGGCATACGGTTGGACCTTGACTTTCGTGTACAATAATGCCACCCAAGCTTTTCGACACGCCAAACCTACAGCACGGTATCGCGACTCAGGCAGATGGGTGGAAGATTGACGGAAACTACCGTCCTTCAACGAGATGAGGCCGACCTCTCAAAGAAGATGGTCCCTTAAATAGTACTGGGTGCTGTACGTTATGGAGAGCAGCGCACCCCTCTTTGCGCCCTCGTCTGGTGTCCCCTGCTTCGAACGTGCAGATATCCTGATGGAGGATCCTTTCGACTATGAGATGGACAGACAACAATGAACAAAAATTGCTCGCCAGATATGGGCCCAGTTATTGCAGACACAGACGAAGAATTCCGCTTCGTGGTGTTATAATCGAGCCATTGCTCGAGAACCACATTTACGGGTGTCATACACTTGTGAACGATGCAGTTGTGCTCATTTTGCTATTGAGCAATGTCACTGTGCCGGTAGCAAGCATGAAGTTATCGTGCATTTGTCACGAATTCTCTGTAATGTATCAACATTTTCTTGAGATCATCCTCAATTTCATATTCAATGAAGACATTGTTCTCCCTATCATAGATTTACGGCTTTTAATCAGGTCAACGACTGAGTATTGTTTCTACTGTAATTTTTGACGGAGCCAGCCTCAGCGATGCTTTTACTACCAGATCATGAAAACAAGAATATAGGAAAAAGAGAATGTTCAGAAATATTAGATTACTATAATTATTCTCTGGAACCATGGTGCCGCACGTATGTAGGCTGGCTCATCCTTCGAGACATTTTCCTTCCCAACGCCTCGCTATGCAAACACACCAGAACCAAAATGAAAATCTTAACTTGCGCCCAAGATCTTAGCATAGGCGTCCTCGACCTCTCTCGCGATCTCCAGCAAGGAAATTATGGCAATCGAGTGCGTCGCCTCGGGCAATTTATCCCTGTGCAGACCAATCCACTCCAGCGGCGGCGTCGCCTCACCCATGTCACGCAACTGAGGCGTATCAATGATTGGGGGCTCCAGCGGAACATAGGTGAACTTTGACTGCGGAACATTGACCACAGCCGTGATTTTCTCCTGTCCACCCGTCTCCCCGTCGTGTGGTTCGGCCGTGACCTTGATCGCCGACGGTGGCAACGGCTTTCCGAGCCGTTGAGCTAGCGCTCGGGAATGTGTCTGCCACATGCCTCGGATGTAGCTAATGCGTGCGTAATTCCAACCGACGTCCACTTTGCCCTCGAATGTACTGCGGAAGACGTATTCGATGACATTCGTATCCGGCACTTGCCACGTCTCCATGGAGGAAACGAGTCGAGGCACCCTCACAATGGTACCGCCGCGTGATGACACTGCCCGGTCAATGACGTCTGGCACCGACACCTCGCTCAGTGCCTTCGTCGTCGTGCGATTAACGTTCGACAGGGCCACTCTTAATTGACCAAGGGTCATGCCTAACCCGCTATGAGTCTTGCCGTTGGTGGTTGCGACAGCAAATCTGGCCTGTACTTCGGTGGCATCCACCTTTAAAAGTTGGTTGTCAAAAAAGGTGTTGGGGAACGCGCCGATATCAACCTCCTCCAAGGTCACCACGACATCTGTATGCAGTTCAAATGTCCTTCTTGTCAGACTTTTATCCTTGACCTTCGGTGCTGGCGTTGGGGTAACCCAGTTGTTAGACGGGAAGACGGACTTGCGCCGCAGGAACTTGTCCAGGTCGAGTAAGGACGTTTGGTAAGCTTCTTGTTTCTCTTGTATCAACCTCTCGAATGCTTGAACAAGAGCAAAGCCTTGAGCTGCGGTCCCTGTAGTGCAGAAGACTTGCACCTTCCCACCATTCAGAATCCCCACAAGTCGATCACTATCGAATTCCTGGCCTTGACGCACATTGTACATCAAGAACTCAAAGAAGGAGATATCGGCAACTGCGAATGGCTGGTAGTCGAATGCGGCTTTGACTCGAAAATGCTCAAAACGGATCGACGCCTGTACGAGCGGAGCACGTTTCTCTGCAGAAGCATCTTCTGGCCATGTGATTGATGTACGAGCTCGCATGTTTTCCAGCTCAATGAATCCGCTCATTCTCCCGGTGCTGTCAATACCAATCCTGTCCAATCCAATGCAGAGATTTTGCTCCGAATCATTGTTCTTCTTTGAAGAAGCCCAAAGTCCTGAGATTGTGAACACCGACTTGCCTAGCCCTTGGCCTAGATCGACCGCAAGTTTCAGTTCCTGCATGGATATTATCGCATGCCAGGGCAAGGTACCTTTGGCAGAAAGTTCTTGATATCGTTGCATTGCATATGCCTGCTGATCTTGTGTGGTAGTAGCAGGAGCAGGCTTTGATCGAGCTCGAAGCTCCGCAGGGTACCATATCTCACGGAAGAGCAGGAAGTCTTGCAGCTGCTTAGCATTGATATCTGTGTTCATCGGACTGACGTTGAGAACGGCCGAGACGCCGGTAGTGGTACTGACATGCTTGCTGTTCATTAACGATAGGACAATCGAGTCTACTTCGAAGCTGGCGGTTGATTCTCGAGAATAAACATGTTGAACAGACGCCTCCAGTTTGTTGAACGTCGTCAATATGGCGAAGAAGCGCTCTTGGTCTGGTGCCGACACCGTACTGATCGTGACAAAGATGTCGGCAAACCTAGCAGTAGCTGCAACCCTCGCAATGGGCTGACAACTGAGAGTAAACTGTTGCCGTTGGATGTAGAGACAGGCATTGAGTTTGCAGCGCCCCAAAATGGCGGTCGGATTAGCATTGCTGATGCTTGCGTCCGAAAGATACGTCGTGGATCCTTGTTCTGCTTTGGCTTCTGTCTCCTCGGTCTCATCTTCACCTAAGATCTCCTTGATGCTGGATGAGATTTCCAAGATCAACGGCACCACCGTGGGATACAATGTGTTAGAGGACGCGGCCACTCTGACTTCAGTGCTGAGAGACGGATCTTCAGAGCCATTGTCTTTGTACTCAACTTTGAGAGCCACACCAGGAGCCTGTAGCTTCGCAGTAGAGACATTATCACCTTGTACAGCTTGCCCATATCGACCTGCCTTGGATCGTTTACTTCCTTTCAGGAAGCGGAAGGCCGAAGTTGGATGTTGCGTTTCGGCGCGAGGAGTGATGTGAACTACAGCGCCTGCGAAATCGGCATCGACCAATAAGGATGCCAATCGTTTCCCACCCAACAGGTCGATCTTGGCCGCTTGCGGCGTTTGAGGACTAGTCTCGTAAATGTTCTTCACATTGCGTAGCTCCTCGCTAGCATGTGCAACGGAGTCTTGCAGTGCGTGGGCAGGGATGACAAAATCGGTCGACAGGCGAAGATCCAGAGCTTTGCCCTTCGCCTGGAATGCAAAGCGACGATCATGTTTGGTTGCAAGGTAAGCTGTCCCAAACACAACTTCGGGAAGAAGAGCAGAATTGGGTGTCCGCTGCGTTGGATTATCATATTGAGCCCGAGGAACGATTTGCAGCTGTGTGTCCAGGATAGTAAGTCGAGCAGTTCCTTCTTGTCGTGTTTGCAGGTCGACTTTGCGGATCGAAAAGACCAGATCATGCAACTCCCGAGGTGCGGTAAGTACGGCACCCCTTGTCAAATTCCATCGAAGGCGAATGTTGTCCAGGTTTAGTGCAAAAATGGAACCGTAAAGATGCGATGAGGCGGATTCGACAGTCGAGGCGGTTTCTACGCTTGCCTCCAATTGTTCTTTTGGCTTTAAGCGGTCGGTGATACCAGCAGTTGTCAATCTTCGAAGTCGTTGAATGCTCTCAGGATTTTCAGCAAGTTTGATCGACTTGATGCGTTCCTGCAGGAATGCTGCGATATCAACTGCCATAGTCGCTGTTTCTTCGAAGAGCTCGATTGCTATACCGTCACTCCATGCCCTGTAGACGTGGACTCTCCCGCCTCTCCCGTCATCGTCAGTCTTTCCTGACGCTTTGAGGCCTATCATGCACTTGCCGACGTTGGTCTTCCCGTAGTCGGTCGCTCGATAGATGCCAAGCCCGACACCTTGAGAATTGAGGATGAATTGTGGTTGCTCATATATTGTGTCTGGGTTGGTGGTCTCGTTGTGGACAAATACAGAGGTTCGCTCTAGCTTCAATTCCATTTCCGCTCGATAATTCTGATCTTCACGGACAGCCGGGGCACTCGTATGAATTTTGATGCCGGCAAGTGCGCCATGGACAGCGAAACGTAGCAACAAGGTTGTATCAGCTGATTGTACCTTGCGGGGTTCCGGTTTTCTCCTTCTTTCCAGCTGATTCACCGATGCTTGGATGTCTTGAACCGCCCGTTTGGCATCAAGTATCAGCTGGACCACACCTGGCTGATTCAGGGCATCAAAGCAAGCTCTAATGCCGGCTGCTTCAAGGTTAATCTGCTCGGCAGTCACACGAGCTTGCACCGAGACGACACGCTCGGTCTGACTGACCGAGAGGCGACCATTAACGGGAGGCATCTTCAAGATACACAGTTTCCCCTGCCTTGCATCGTGGGGTGTTTCAAACAAGTGCTCGTGCTCTTTGATGTCGAAATTGATGTCAAGCCCGCCGTTCATCTGTGGCAAGATCGAAGCCCTGGCCACCTTTCCGGCGATTGCATAGTGTAGGGATGGTACAACAGCGAAACTCAATCTGTAGTCGTCCAGAAACATGGCCACATGCAGATCAACCTCGGCATCTATCTGGCTCGAAATTTGCTTCGAGTCGCTCTTTGTCTCGGTGGGGATTTGATCAATCAATCGAATGATAGCACTCACTTCGTCTTCGATGATTGAGTCTACCACTGCGAGCACGCGCACCACATCTTCTTTCATCTGGAACCGGAAACGGTGGGATGCCGCACAGAGCTGGACAACTTGTCTCGGACTTCGGGAATCTTCAAGCGATTGTGGCCAGACTGAACCGTGCATTTTCGGTGAGGTCAATCGCCACATAGAAAGAGTCCGAGAATGACTCTTAATCTTTGCTAAGCCCGTGTTTGCGGCAATTGTGAAAGAGGATATAGCTGGTTTTGAACCACCAACGTCGAAGGAAACGGCGCTTCGAAAACTCTCGGATGCCCACTTGAGCTTGAGATTCACCGTCGTAAGATATATGGACGCTGCATCAGATCCCACCACGACAGTGAATTGTCTTCTTGGTTGGGTATCCTCAAGCTTGATTTCAACAGGAGAACTCGTCTTTGAAGGCAACACTGCAAGAGGATTGCCGAGTTCAATGATCTGACGTGCCAGCTCCACCAGCGCCCAGTGAAGATGCAAGGATGTGTCTGCGAGGTAGGCCTGAAGGACAATCTTCTCATTGCTCTTTTCGACGCCCGGCGATGCACTTGGAGGACGGATAACGATGTTGAAGTCCAAGCCCAGGAGTGTAAAATCGCTCTGCCTCGGACCTGGGTCCAAGATAATATCTATCTTTCCAATGATGATCTCGGCTTGCATCGCACGCCTGCTTGTTGGTGTCTCTGATGGTTGACTGTCGTGGCCTGCAAACAGGGTACTCATAATAGGAACTGTGTCACGCCGATAGTCCCAGCCACGCCACTGTTCGAATGCCTGTAAGACTTGCTTCGTGGCCGGCCCTTTCAGCTCCAAGTCTTCGCAACCACAGTTGTCGACGAAATTGCAGGCGCTTTCCTTCTCTAAGGTAAAGTAGATAAACCTCAGTCGAGATATGATTTTCCAGGAGTCGGTTAAGCGTACGTGCTTATCAGCACTCCTCAAGACATAGGAGGGCTTGGTCAAAAAGACAGGATCGGATATCGAAGACCCTGCTTGTGTCAAGTGGTATATCAGATGCCTGGACTTGTAACTTTCGTCCATATTTGCAAAGGTATCCACAATACGATCGACCATCGAGACTGTTCTCTGTATCAAACCAGCCATACTGATCAAGTGTTCGGCCCCTAAATTGATTCCGATGTTGCTCAACTGGAATTTGGAGCTTATTTCTTGTTTCAAGCATAGCCAGAAACCGAAATTTGACAGGGATATTTCGGCCTGTGCGGCCGGCTTTGCAGTATTGAAAGCGTCGTCTCTCACAGATACAGAAAATTGTTCGATAGACCCGTATGTGAGTTGACTCGAGTTCGGGAGCCCGTTGTGCTTGGCCTCAACATGCGGATGCGCGAACCGGAACATAACCTGAGTGCCCAGAATCTTTACGTCGTATTGATCGACCGAAGGTGACCGCGGTTCTTCGCCACCTCGCTGGCTGTTTATCAAGCGTACATGAGCAAATGGGATCTGGATCGCGAAATCCAGGATATGTCCTCGATCATCGTGTCGCTGATTCTCTAGAATCTTTTTCATCAGCGTGATCTGTACTTTGTCTAGTTGGTCTATTGGTTGATCCTGTTGGAGCTCTTGCATCAGGCTGCCAATGCTAAGGAACAGGGCAGGAGTGCAAAAGCCGGTAAAGCCCTGTTCGACCATACAAAGAACGCCGTTGTGAGCTGTATCTTCAAACTCATCGGTCTGGTCAGCCGCATCGCTGCTGTCATGTAACAGAAGCTTCGTTGCTTGACCAAGCTCCGAATGAGATATCTGCGGCATATTGCTCGTATCTGGGTGAGCGTCATGTAACGTAAAGTGGGGAGGCGCCCAGGGACTGGCGAAAGTGACTAGTGCCGGATGAGAGTCCACATCATGCGATTTGTAGCTGTTATTCTGATCGTCAAACCTACCTTGGGCGTGCTCTGTGGGAGCCTTCACAGAAGATTCTGGCCGACTCGTGTGAGGGTGCTCCGGAACAGGAGCACTCATCGGCACGTGGAGCAAATCAGTCCGTGGAAGGGAGGATTGCCTCGACTGGGAGGACACCGAGGACAGGAACGAGCTCTTGTGGCCCGGAGCTCGTCTGCGGCCAAATCGATCACGCGTCCCAGTGAGATTTGCGCTCACGACTCCGCCAGAAGGTTCGGGCATCGCCGGCAATGGCATTGCAGCAGGCTCACGGGCCCATTCTGGTGTTTTGTGGTTGGGTGAATATTGCTTCTGAGCCACGAGCAGAAACTGGGAACGACGGGTTCGCTGATCGTGATATCGAACATGCTGTTGCTGTAAGGCTCGAGTACGTGAAAGATTGTCGCTTTTGTCCAAGGACCCAACCCGAACTGATGTTTCGAAGCATGCAAACGTCTCAATGTTATGCGAGGCCTTGCCATGGCCGCGGAGAGCACTTGTATGATCAACGGCCGCCAGCAGGATCCGCGGAACGTGAGCTTGAACAGTCTTTGCAAAGCTTGTATTGGCCAAGTCTCCAAAGGATACATCAGATTCGCAAAGCTCGAGCAAAAATCCAGTACCGCCAGTAAGTAGCCACAGTCGCACTCCAGCAACAGTCGCTCGCACAAACGTCACGTCGTGAACTACAGTGTTGTTGAGTGCCGGAAGCGCATTTTCGTCATCGTCCAAGGTGTAGACAAACGCCATGATAGCATTGATAAGCGTCCGGACAAATTTTGAGTTCACTTCTCCCGTCGCTTGTCCGACTTTGAAGTCCCAGTTGCAGACGTACGTAGGCTCTGAAGGCGGGGCTCCGAATAGGCGGTGGCCATACACTTCAATACCGTCGATAAAGAGTTGACAATTAGTAATGTCTTCAGATATCCCAGTTTCGGTCTTGGTTATCCCCTCGATCGATGTTTCGAGAGGACTTGAACTAACCTGCAGGTCCATATAGTAATTGGTGAAACGCATATCTGCTTCGATGAGAAGAATGTCTACGCGGACATTCTCTCTTTGAGAGTATATGTTGGCAGGCAAAAGCACGGATGAATTGTCCGCACGTACAGTCAGGATAACGTCAAGGTCGTTCTCTTTCTTCAGCGTGGGACGTGGAGTGTGGACATCATTCCCTGCCAGCATATCCTGGTACTCTTCTAGTGTCCTGAAGTGCAAGTGCTCGCCAAAGTAGTTTTCCTTGACATTCATGAAATACCGAATCAGGTACCCATGTAGGTAGAATTTTGGAGCATAGCCGGTGATGGTCATAAAGAGCGAGTCAGTCAACCTGGGTGAGACAGTAGGATAGTAGTTATAAGAGCCTTCAAGGTCCAGTCGTTTCAGCGTAGCCATCGTCGTGTCCTCAGCGAGCGTGTCCAGTGTGTTCCATGTAGGGGTTCTGAGTTCCAGAAAAGCATTGTGGCCTTCAGCCAGAAATTTGACACTGCTTTCGCGTGGTGAGAAATACTTCATGGGTATGTCGACGTTTCCATCAAGCTGCTGGAAGCCAAGAGTCAAGAACGTATTCTCCTCGGGATCACAGGGGCTGTCGATGATATTATAGTCATTTGCATTGAGGTAGAGCTTCAAGTTTGGAAACGTCAGGTGCATTTGATAGAGGAAAGGCACGAAGGTCATGTAGTCGGCTTTCTGGCCCTCGGTGAAATCACTGATCAGATCAGTTAGGAGGAACATGTGGTCCCTTAACAGAAACATCTCCATGGCATCGTTTTCGATGTCGAAAGCCCATGTATGAAGGCTGTTCCAAATCAGCGGATTTGACAGGTCGCATGACACCTTTTGCGACCGACAGCGCCACAGAAGAGCATGATTTACACTCGATAGTGCTTTGGTGTTCTTCAGATCAAGTCTGAGGGAGTTTCGATAACCTCCTTCTCGTGCGACCATATCCATGTCGTAGCGTACAGTGGAATCTTTCCCGGCGCATACTGTCAACCAGCCGAAAGGTCGTGTGTCAGGTCCGAGCTTGCTCTTGTGAGATCTTCGGAAACGAAAGTGCCTTCGTTCACGTTGCTTCCGGATTGCAGCAGCTTCCCTGACGGCATGCGCTCGACCCCTCCATTGCCAATCCTTTGAGCGTTCTCTCGTCGGCACTCGAAGGCTGACCTCATCCTCAAGGTCCACGCGGATCGTCATCACAGTATTCTGTCGTGCATCCCCAGGTTTGAGAGCCATTGCTGGGGACGTTGAGTGGTATGGGTTCGGAAAGAAGGCTGACTGAACTTCGATACGCAGCCGATCGGCCCACGGTCCGTAATTGACAGAACCACCCCTTACGGTCAAATCCAGACCATACGCTGGAGGCGTCGAGAGGTTGATATCTTCGATACCCGAATTTAATGATAAAGTGGCTTGTCCTTCTGTAATCTGGCCTGGCATATCCCAGTAGAATGTCAAGTGCACTGCAGGCGAATCCAAAATTTGTGAGAATCTTGCGTAGTCCACATGCGACCAACCCTCGTGGTCATCGCGTTCATCATCATCCATGTAGCGACCAAGGCCGTGCCACGATCGATCGTCCTCGTGGAACCCTTCGTACAAATAGTGCGGTCTCTTCTCATCATCTAAAGATGCAGTAGTACGCAAAGACCCTCTCGAGCTGCGAAAACCCGGGAGTAACCGTCTCAAACGGCGAATTGCTTTGGATATGCGACGTCCCAAGCCTAGGTTCAGTTGCCACCAGCGCCGGGGTGGTCTTGTCGATTCTGCAGCAGAGATAATCCTCTCGGCTGCTGCAAGCTGAGATCCTCGAAAGTCGGGGTTTGGTTTCATTTCCACTTTCGGCTGCCCGATCTCGAAATCAAAGACTTGCCGATATATATCTGAAGGGCGCGCAGCAGCACCGGCATCAATATGTCCTGTTGCTGTCGCGAACGTAGAGACGGCTATAGCCCTTGTTGTTTCATTGCCCAGACTGATAGCCCCTTTGGAGACTTCGACGGAGATCGGCAAGAATCTCAGGATGAAGGAATAGAAGGAGGGAACATCAGCTGCATCTGTAGATTGAATCGATGTGAGACTGGTGTCTGTTCTCATTCTCGAGATAGGCACAGGTTCGCCGTCACGGCTAAACGTCTGGGAGACCTTTCTTGCGGAGAGCCCGGCCGAACTGTCACTAGCACCTTCCTCGTCACCTGGCTGTCTTCTCGCATCCTTGCGATGATGGAGTTTCCCGGGCAGTGTTGCTGTAGTTCTGAAGCTGGCTCCATCGATTACAGAGTCCGTATCTTTGCTCGTGGCATCACCAATAATGGCGTCGTAGACTGGAGTCCGATTATAGACAAACCACTCCAATCCGGAGACATTGATTGCAATTCGAGCCTCTGCCGTGTCCGTTTTCTTTGCCCGTCCGAGTTCCTGATCTGAGGCGGGAGACGCGGCGCTCTCTGAGTCGCCTAGACTTGGTTCTTGCTTCTCTTTGGGATGGCCTCCATCAGCGTCGTCCGGCGCAGTAAGATCGATCTGACGAGAAGTTCGTTGCCAGTACCTCCAGGTAATATACCCACTGTGGATCAAGACGGTCTCGTTCTCCCCATGGTAGCGTATGTTCTTGAAGAATATCCGCCCGGCAAGGAAAGATAGTTGCAGGGCTTGAATATCAATCCATACTCGATATTTGTGCCAGGTCCATGCTCTCAGACCATAGGAGACAAGGGTCGCGAACAGGCGATTGAAGTAGAAGAGGAAGAACACTGCCAGGCAGGCACTGGTCGCGATTTCGATAAGCCATGTCCTTCCAACAGTCAGTACATTTCCCCCATGACAGCGAAGACTGCATTACCAATTGAAGGAAGTGTCCTTCGAGATAGATTGTCCGGTGAGTTCATCCAGACTTGACATTGTCAATGCCGCAGCTTCCCTGCGAAGACTCGTTCATGGCGCCTGCGACATGCCACGGGTACTTGTCGAGAACAGCATCCTCAGCATGTACAGCGGGCAGGATGGGTTCACGACGACCAAACTTGTGTTGATCGGATATCACGATGTGAAGTGTCGCTCGGAGTGCATCTCATCTCACATCAAAAGTACGAGATTCGGAGACGAGACTACTTACGCGGTGCTCGCCATGCAGCGTGACGCTCCAAATCGCATTGCAGCGCTGATTTACCCCACAGAAATCCGCAGGCTGCTCCCACGCATGTCATTGATCGTCGTCGTCACTTTTTCAACCATTACTGGATACATCGCCGCGTGTATCGCAACCTTTCTTTGGAATTTCTGCCACCAATTCGACCCCTCGACGATAGCTGCGTACCCTGCCCTGGTGTCTTGGTCAACCATCCTCGCGATATGTGCTTCTTGAACGACAGGCATGCTCATTAGTATTGGTGTACCTGATCCTCCTCGCCACGGTGCTTGAACTGGACACGACAATGATAACAACGCTCGCCGCTGGTGGCACGGGCGACAGGCTCACAAGGATAACCATTATCCTGGCCGGTGTTGCCGCGCTTGTCTCATCACTAATATCCTTCTTGTACGTTAAGTATGAGCTCCAGCAGGGACCCATTCTGACAGTGTCAATAGATCAATATGGCTACAAACGAAGAACTATCGGAAACCAATGCTGCAGCGATATGTGATTCGTATCCTACTCATGGTACCTATCTACGCAGCCTCGTCATGGGCGTCAATCATGTCCTTGACAGCCGCTTTCTACCTCGATCCTCTCCGAGACATATATGAAGCATTCACGATCTATACCTTCCTCCAACTCCTCATAAACTTTCTCGGAGGCGAACGTTCTCTCATTATCATGATGCATGGAAGACCACCTGTCTCGCATCCATGGCCCATCAACCTCTGTTGCTCCAAGGTCGACATTTCCGACCCGCATACATTCCTTGCGATCAAAAGAGGTATCCTACAATACGCATGGTTGAAGCCTATACTCGGCATTCTCACCATCGTGCTCAAGTCTACCGGGACATACCACGAAGGTTACATTGGCCTTAATTCGGGCTATCTGTGGTTGGGTATCCTGTACAACGCCAGCGTGACGTTGAGCTTGTACTCACTGGCCATGTTCTGGGTTTGCATGAACGACGACTTGAAGCCCTTTCGGCCCATGCCCAAGTTTCTCTGCATCAAGCTCATTATCTTTGCCTCCTACTGGCAAGGATTTTTCCTGTCCATTCTACAATTTCTGGGAGCTATCCCGAATAACGTCCCAGGTTACACTTCAGATAACCTGGCTGCTGCTATTCAAGACGCCTTGATCTGCTTCGAAATGCCGCTGTTTGCTATGTCACATTGGTACGCCTTCTCGTGGCATGATTACGCAGATATCACTATTTCTGCCGCTCGCATGCCGGTCAGATTTGCCCTGAGGGACGCATTCGGGCCTCGAGATCTGATTGAAGACACGAAAGAGACTTTTCGAGGCAATCACTATGATTATAGGCATTTTGACTCTAGTGACAACGCAATAGCTCATGAGGAGTCTCACTCCCGCGTAGCTAGGATGATGGACGGCATGCGATATGAAAGAGGAGGCAAAGGCAAATACTGGATACCCAAGCCACAACAAGTCAATGCTCGAACGCCTTTACTCCCTGAAAGAGGTTCTTCACGTGCTCCCGCTCCTGAAACAAGAGGGAAAGCGCACGAGTACCGGGCAGCCGACCCAGACTGGGAGATAGGTATAGATGCCGAAGATGAGCGACTCTTTACGAACGCGAGAGCTCTCGAATTTGGCGACTGGAATGTAAGTCACCAACTCATATATTCACCATCTCAAGCTAACATACCTTGCCTCCGTAGTATCCCGTCATAACAGCACATGAAGCTCGGCGGGAAGACTGGATGAACCACAATCCAAACATTCTCTCTACCTCCACCAATCGCAACCTCTTCCAACCCACCAAAGACCGCAAAGACCGCCGACGCAGCGAGATCCAGAAGAGCATCCAGAAAGGCAAGAATCGGAGCGGCTCGTCCTCCCAAGGCTCTTCCGACGACCCAGCCAATCGAGGCGCCATCGAATCCAAGCTGAAACGTGATCGGTCGCAGTCCGCCTCGGGCCAATCCGACCGTAGCCAGCTCGTCGACCTCATTGTGGAAGACACGGAGGCTGAAGAAGCTGAACGCGTCCGCGCCAGGAAGGAAGGTGGCGATGCCTGGAACCGTAACCAGGCCAAGCACTTTGTCAGAACGTATAGCATCGACGACGAAGCACGTGAGGGTCAGGAGATCCGTGAAGGATTCGATCCTAGTACAATACCGGCGAAAGCACCTCCTGAACACGCCGTTGAAGAAGAAGAGACAGAGGACGAGGAAGGAGAGGGCGGAGATGGCGACGGTCATGGTCAGGACTCTGGTCAGAAAGGGAGGTATGGCAGCCTTGTAGGAGAAGACAACGTATGGGGTCAGAGATGATGTTGGGTTGTTTTCGCTATCGTTCAATCGTTGGGCCTTGCCCGCGGGCTTCAATAGTACGCCTGGTGTCGTTTGGAGCACACGGATGTGGCTGGTATCGCGCTGAGTGCACCGTGCCTGGCTGGATAAGCTTTGGTTGTGTTCCCTCTCTAATCGAAGCGTTCAAGCGAGCAATACAATGCATTTGATTTTGGCGTTTGGCATCTGCAAGCTTGATCACATCTTCCGAAAGACAGCCCTGATTGCTTTCTACATGTTCACAGATTTAAAGGTCAAGCTTGATATGTGATCTTATTGTCTCATCATTCCCTAGAATTTTGATGGCGCATTATGCTTATTGGCTAGCAGCTATATGCTGAATCTTCAAACGCTCCGTGCTCGAGCGACGCTCAGAGCAATGCTTTACAACACCAGTTCAAATCTCACCAATAACTCCTAATCTCGCTCAAACATGTTCAGCTAATCCAAAAGGCTGTCTGGAAATCGCGAGGCACCCAAACCCTTCTTCAGATCTCGTCAAGTCTCACACCTTCTCAGCAGGCAGTGTGTCCGTCTCGTCATCCGCAAAAGCAAACTTCGAATGCTTTCTGATCGTCGCGCCTTTGAAGTAGAACACATACGGGATCAAACAGCACAGAAGCGCAATGAAGGCAAGCAAGGTACTGGCCCATCTGCTGTTCATCCTTGCATACATCTGTTCGGTAAAGAGCACCACAGAGGCACCCCAAAAGCTTCGAATGCAGGTCTTCGCGGCCAAAGCGCTGGCAGCTTGGTGTTGGTATGTGTCGACGAGGTAATTGTTGGCCGAATTGTAAAGGAAGATAAAGCCGAAACCGACTGGGAATCCTCCCATCATAGGTCCCCAGTAGGACATCTGTGGGTATGAGGTCCATGCAAAGATGAACAAACCGATTGGAATGAACCAGCAGGAGAACATCATGGGGATAAGTCGAGCCTCGGCAGGCGGTTTGCCATTGGGGTATTTGGCGCAAATGCTGAGGTAGTGCATGTTGACGAATGGTGCGCAGCAAGCCGATAAGATCACGCCGACGGCCAACGGGATGAACATCAACCCAGTGCTGCCTTCGGACCAGCCTTTGCCCTCGACGTAGACGATCGGGTAGGCGACGAAGAACATGTACAGAAGCCCATAGAGGACAGACATGTACAGACTGATCAGAAACACAATCGGCTCGAGGAACAAGAGTTGGAGAGGGCGGATAAGGAAGATGCGGGCTTGTTCGCCGAATGGTCGGCTGTCGATGTCTTTCTCGGTGACGTATCTGGCGTCTCCGGTTTCTTTGCGAAGCTTTTTCGCGCGCTTATCGAGGATGGCTGGTGCATAGGTCTCGGGAACGGTGAATGTAAGAACGCACCAGCAAAGTCCCGAGAGAATCAGCTGGATGTAATAGAGCCAGCGCCATCCCGCAGCGTCTCCGAGAAAGCCGCCTACCAGAGGACCGATGGCAGGGCCGATGAATGGAGCCGCGCTGAAGACCGCCATAGGAACACCTCGCTCTTCGTTTTTCCACAGATCGGCCAATGTGCCGCCGACGAGCGTCATAGGCGCGGAAAAGGCGATACCGTCGATAAGCCGGCAGACGAGGAGTGTGCCAATGTTCTGTGCGACAGCGCAAGGGATCTCGAAAATGACGGCCACGGCGATGGTGATGATGTAGACTGGTTTTCTGCCGAACAACTCTGAACCAGGCGCAAAGACGAGAGGGCCAACACCGAAACCGATGACAAACATGGTGATGGTAAGGAGTGCGACTTCGTTAGAGACATTGAAGGTCTCCGAGACGCCTTCAAGATCGGCTGTGATGACAGCACTGTTGAACGCGACGGTGAAGCAGGTGAATGCGACAACCATCGTGCACCACCATTTGTACGGTTTGGACCAGTTCTTTGGATTTTCAGGGTCGTTGATTTTGAAGGTAACGAGTTCGTGTTCTTCGAACTTGCCGCTGACACGCGAGAATGTCCTCTTGGGGATAACACCTTCGGCTGTCTCTTCGGTATATTCAGCCATATCAGCATCGTCGCTGAGGACATCGTACGGCAAGTCCAACACGTCGGCGGCATCTTGGGTCGGTCGCGTCTCGTATCGCTCGAGTGTCCGTCGGGTAGACATTCGCGTTAAATGAGTATCTTGTCTTTCGAGGCCAGGTTGAGCAGCCTCGTGCTCGGCCCTCGTATCACCTGGACGGGACGACATGGTGGTCTAGAGTAAAAGTAGTGATTTTGAGGAATGGGATAGGGGGTGACGATTTAATGTAAACGAAAGATCAAACAGTGGTTTCTCCGTTGATAGACACGAGGTCGTTGAGGTGGTGTATGGAGTCGAAGGGGCAGCAGTGAGTATGGGGCATGTACTTCCTTTATAGCATGATGTAAATATGAGGTCCAAGTTTTCCGGACTTATCTTGGACATTTGAGACGCCCACTGACACCCTTTTCTGGATCCCAAGCACGCGGTGACTGGGGACTATCTTATCTGTGGCATGTGAATCATAGTTCGGAAGCAACATAAAAGTTTTGAATTTGCCTCATTCGATCTGATAGTCGTTGAGCTCGGCCTAATCGCATAGCGAGATAATAGCGAGACTGGTGCCATGCGGTGGAAAGACCAGGAGCAAGAGCCCCATTGAGCAATTCGAGCCAATAAAGAGTTGTTGATGTACTTTAAGCATAAAAGCGCAATGGAAAAGTCGGCAGAGGCTGCGATCAAAGAGACAGGAAAAGTGGAGGATATGTAACTACATCACGATGCCGGATTGTATTCCGAAGGTGTGGAAGATACCGACACAGTGCCAGAAACTTCTCAATCAGCGGAAAGAAGTCAAAGCCGAGCAATTCCCGCTCTCTGCCAAGCCTCTTAGTCTCAATACAGACATACCTCAGCCTCATGAGACTTGACACGTGAGTCGGACTTTTGTCGGTCAGCCTTGCTGCCATCACAGACTTGTTTTGTTGAAATTTAACTTAGCGCGAACTCCATATGTGGTTGTCTTCGATCATATCTCTTTATCTGCTCGACCACTTCGACTGAACGAAAGCGACTCTTCTCGAAATGAGATACATATCACCACTCTTTGACTCCCCTTTACGGACACAGCCGCAACATGCGGGCCAGCCGATGGACTCTATGCCCTTTTACTGACCGGTATTTCCGCAGATGATATCGTCGGATGACGTTGGCTTCGCAGAAGCCATGCTTGTCAGTATTGCAGGTCAAATGAAGCCCATGCGTCGTGTCATCAAGGATGCCGTCAGGCCTTTACGCGAGCCTTCCCGCGCTGCCCGAAACGCCCGCCCCCGCGAGGTTGCGCAATATGACTAAGCCATGTAGCCGCATGTGGTAACAGCAGGTTATATTGATTGGGACATATTTCCATGCGCCTGTTTCTTTGCATTCTATCCTGTATATCATCAAGTCTTGCTTGTATGTTTTGCAATCGTGATCGCACGACAGTCTAAATGGCAGAATACTACAATCCTGGCGGTTATCCGCCTCCTCCGGCCCACACACAGAATACTTATCCACTTCCTCCTCGCCCGCAGCAGTATGAGGGGCAGCCTCAAGGTAATTCGGGCTACAGCTCGCCGGCTCCCCAGGTCAGTGTCGTTAGCGATGGTGTCG
This sequence comes from Exophiala viscosa, assembly GCF_022695815.1. Taxonomy (NCBI): domain Eukaryota; kingdom Fungi; phylum Ascomycota; class Eurotiomycetes; order Chaetothyriales; family Herpotrichiellaceae; genus Exophiala; species Exophiala viscosa. Next base: position 267,563 of record NW_026944358.1, on the reverse strand, counting down.
CGCGTGCTGTTAACTCGATCCAGAGCACATATGGGTATCAACCAGCCCGAGAAGACCAATATCAACACTCGCCGCGCTCTTCCGGTATGCAGGTCGGACAATATGGCGCACCAGACTATGAGTACGGACGAGAACGTCGCAACTCGGGCCCATATGCGGCCAGTCAATATCGCGGTAGCGAAGCCTCATACTATGCCCCTCCTCCACACGAGCATAGCGATCGTCCCAGTTCCAGAGGGTCGCGGAGAGGAAGAGAGAAGTCCCGGGACAGAGGCGAGAAACATGGACATCATGAAGCCGAGAAGGCTGTAGGTGCGACAGTGCTTGGTGGCGCTCTTGCTGGATGTAAGTTGCCTGCGATCGGTGTGGTTTGATCGACCCGACTGCTAATAGGAGCTAGGGGCCGGCCATGAGCTGGGTCATAGCAACAGTCTCGTCACTGTCGCTTCCACCTTGGTAGGAGCGTACGCCGGTCACAAGCTCGAATCCAAACATGAGAAAGATAAGGTGAAGAAACGTGAACACGAGCACAAGGAAGGCGAAAGCGTGGATTACAGCGAGTACCGTGCGGGCGGCGGTAGGCGCAGTCTGTCCCGCAGAAGGTCACGTAGCCGGAGAAGGGACGATAGGGAGGAGGACGCTGACAACTATGAGAGTGATGACAGCCGGCGCAGACGGCATCATCACCACCATTGAGCGGCACAGTCGAGCTCGATGACGATTTCATGACCCGATTTGCACTCTTTATTGATGCAGAGGACCCTGGGAGGTTTTGACAACACGTATAAGCGACTGAAGCATGTTGCTATTTGACTTGATCTTACTTGCCTCTGATATTTTCTCATGCTCGATGCTGACCTACCTCATGCAATCAATGTCATCCAAGCCTATTCATTTTCCGAACTCCCGGTAAACAAAATCCAGCATGGTTCAACGCCAAAAGTCCTTCCTTCATACGAGGCAGAGAGGCTAATGCAGTAATGATTTTTGCGAAGGACTCCTGATTGACAATGAGAAAACCTATCTATTTTGACATGAGGGACATCAGCGGTCGAAAACTGCCACCTTTTCTGAAGACCAGCCCATTACTTCTCACCCAGCAACAGATGCCGATGCACACCCCGACAGATAACAAGCAGGTATTCCTGCGCCGTGAAGTCGGCAAACTGGTCATTCTCACCTAGGTTACCACGATCAGCAACAAAGACAAACGTGCTGCTCCCAAAATAAGGAAAGCCCTCGTCGACTTTCTGCAAGGCACGCTTCATGGCTCGCACTTTTCGAAGCATGACTTTATCTCTCTTGACGTGTTGGAAATATAAGGCTGCAAAGGTCAAGGGGAGGACATGTTTGGTAAGGTTGTGGAAGTGAAATCTCCAGGTGTGGCGGGGCCCAAGGTAGGACCACGATGGTTTTTTCATTGTTTTTGTCTTGGGGGCGGTGGGGGTAGTGGTACTGGTGATTGGAATCTTTTCATTGATGATTGTGGTATTGGTGTTTCGAAGATCTGAGCATGAGGAGGAAGCTGAGCAGCTTTGTGGTTGGAGTTGCTGCGTGAAGTAGTCGAGACATGTTTGAATGATTGCTGTGCCACTGCAGAGTTCGGTGCATGTGGAGTGTACTATTCGCAAAGGGACGCTGGGGGTGTCTGGACTGAGATGTATCATCGGAGCAGTGTCTTCGTCTTCGGTTTCCTCGCCTTCATTTTCGTGAGGAAGAGAAGTGGCTGTCACTGTGATTGGTGACTTTGTCTTTGAGTCAAATGCTTCTCGGTGCAGGTTTGCCTGGTCATGTTGACGATGATAGGATGAAAGACGGACTTCTCGAATCAAGTCATTGGCGACCTGGTCGACGGGGACGATGTCAAGTCTTGTGTCCTTTCTCCCGTCCGAGACATGCAGGTATCCTGCTCCCAAAAGACCCACGAATCCGCCAACGGCTGCGCGACTATCGAGCCAGCCTGTGAAGGGATATCTCCATGCCGCGGAGATGATGCTCGGTCGAACGATCGTTACGGGCAAGGAGCCCGCCTTTCGAGATGAGATCAAATTCTCGGCTATGCATTTGGTCAGAGTGTATGTATTGGGTTGGCGACATGACTCCAACAGCTTCTTTTCGTCGACGGTATTGCTCTGGATCGCTCTGTATAGTGACTCCGCTGACTCGGGCAATGGAGTCAGTTCTGGTTTGATTGGAGAGGCGGTATGTGGTGTGACATACGCCGTGGACGTGGTAACCATCTGCTGAAGATGGGGACAGTTCTGGGCCAGGTTGAGTATGTTGAGACAGCTGTCGATATTGGCGCTTGCTGCTTTGGCAAGAGGCATGTCGAAATCTACTGAGGCCGCGCAGTGAATGATGTGCGTGACTTGACTGCAGATTGCTAGATAGCTGTCCAGTGGCAAGCCACAACGTGGAGCCTGGAGATCCCCCTCGACCAAGTGTATGTTTCCAGTCCATCTCTCATCCAGTAGAGAGAAGCAGAGAGATTGAGTCATATGATCAAATCGCTGCTGTATAGTCGTGCCAGCCTTGCTGCGAATCAACAGTAGGATCTTGTGGGTAGGAAGAGTGCCTTGGTTCTTTTGGCGACACAGTTCTTCGAGAACCACTTTTCCTAAGAAGCCTGTAGCACCAGTAAGCAGCACGCATGGTTGACACTCTGTTGCCATGTTCGCTTGCGTAATGAGTTGCCCGGGTGAAAGTAGCGCTGTGTGAAGATGTAGGATCTAATTAGTCGTCCAAGGGTTGAGGCTTCCACAAGATCTTATATCCTGTGGAAGGCTCAACGAAGCGCGCTAATACCATACAAAAATGACAGGCGGCACCTCGATGGCGCTTGTTCTTCCTGTTTAGGATATAGGAAGTTGAGAAGAGATCCTGCGCACTAGATTCGTGGGCCCAGGGATGCTGAGAGTCAACAGACCCTCTCATCCTCTCGCTTTTAAGTGTCTGCTGTGCAGTCATGGGTGTTCGAGACTATTGGAAATGATCCATGATCAGACTGGGCGATCAGGGGTACGACGGCACATACTCTGGATTCCTGCGCCATTGCTGCAAATGTGTTGCTTGCATGCTGCACTAAGAATACATCACACATATCCGAGCCACCGACTAATGGCTTAGTACAAATTGCCGTGACACTGCTGTGGGTTGAGGCCCGAGTGAAAGATAAGATCCAAAAGATCGAGATCTCAGCGAAAGACAGAATCCAGCAGGCTACACATAGAGTGGGGCGATGTAGAAACACACTTAATTGGGTAATTTGGCTATTCAGCCTCGGCCAGCCCTACCTATCAGCCCCCTTTGCTACCCGTGTTTGGAGGACATATCCGGCCCCTAGCCTGGACCCTACTACTGGTCGATCTCCACGTCTTAATTTAGCGAAAAGTACAAGCGACATTTGGCACAGCTTTTGCACATGCTTGCATGCTACAAACAACAGTAAAAGGCGACTTTTGGTGATTCACGCGCTTGATAAGGAGTGGCATGACGCGCGAGACGCCAATGGAGCTGGCCAGTGCAGGGACCCCAGAACGGCTTCTGTCCTCTTAACCGACCTGACAACAGAACCATTATTTTGGCTTGACCAATTCTCGTGTCAAAAGGACTGACCTGCAGAAGGTCATCACTCAGGTGAGCCATGTGGGAACGTGTAGGCCGCCAAATGATTCCACTGGACAATGCCGAATGAAAAAATTGCAAGCCCATTACGACAGTACGCACAGTGGTTGTTTCCGCTTCACCGATAGTGGGTCTAACGGTCAGTCTAGCCTCAGGACGAGGCGAGGTAGTCATTATGGCGAACCCTAGGGCTTCGTGACGGCCTCAGCGCTCCCGATCTGGAGCCTTTTGTGTCTAAAGATAACATCCCTCTCTGGCAAAAGGGTGTCGAAGGGGCGAACTGATAACATATGTGCCGAGGTTTGTGAAGTCGGATCTGAGCAAAGTCTTCAATATGTACGAGCCCCCATTTTCAGTTCATGTTTTCCGTATTGATTTGTTGGCCTCGAGCACATCTAGTGACCCATGTCTACAATATTGGGAACTTTTCACGATTCACCAGTCACAAGGCTCTTCAACTGGATAGGTCCTGGTGACGGCAGTACCTACCCGAATCATGAAGTGCCATCCCCTCCAAGCATCTATAGTGAGCAGGGAGGTGAAGAGCGGCATTCTCTCCAAGATCTGGGAGAGTCCCATGTATCCAGAACCGGGCCGGATTCACAAGGATCTGCAATACATTCTCCAGCTTTTAACTGGGTTCATGAACAACGACAGGAACATCACGACATCTACGAAGATCAAGACCAGTATCAGTGCACATAAGACTAACAACAATAACGACAATACAATCGTTGTTCAGTAGGGCCACGATCAGGATCCCGAGCACCCCAGGAATTGGACAGCGAAGAAAAAGTGCTTTATCGTCTTCGTCATCTGGTAAGTGTGCTTTTCATTAATGGCAGGACCTTTGCAATCGATGCCATGACTCGGATGATGCTAGTTTACTTCTACACAGTCTGTATACCTTCGTCGTCTACTGCGCATCAGCAATCTGTGTTCCCAGCATTCCGTAAGTACTCCTCTGTTTCGCCGCAAAAGGAGGACACCATCTGCAGCTGGAATGCTGACATCGTCGCGAATAGCTACCTGGTCGTCAAATACGATGTCTCCGAGATCACCGCCTCACTCGTGCTGGCCACTTACGTCCTTGGCTGTACGTACAGCACACCACTTCTCTTTACTATTGTACGTGACAAACACTGACCATGCGCCAGATGGCATCGGACCAATGTTCTTCTCGCCATTGAGTGAGATCGCCCTTGTTGACCGCGGTGCGCCTTACATCATCACATTCATCCTCTTCCTTATCATTTCGATCTGTACATCAGTCGTCGATGACTTCGCGGCCTCATAGTGCTACGTTTCTTGCAAGGCTTTTTCGCAGCCCGGCATTGGCTACTGGGGCTGCAACTCTCGAGGACATCTACGACGTCTCCCAGATCCCTTATGCCTTCATCTTCTGGGTTGCCGCAATGTATGGAGGTCCAGCTCTAGGACCCGCAATCTCAGGATACGCTGTTGCAAGCAACTGGCGATGGCCGATGTATGCAATCACAATCATGGCAGGTATTGTGCTGCCATTGCTAGCACTGTTACTCGAGACATCAGAACAGAATATCTTGCTTCGTCGAGCAGCTCGTCTGCGGCGATCGCAGGATGACCACAGATACAGAGCAGCCAGTGAGGTTGGACAACAGGTGGGCTTGAAAGCATTGTTCGCCAACTCGATGATCAAGCCCCTGGAAATCACGGTCAAGGATCCAGCCATTACATTCACGGCAGTCTACTCGGCCATCGTCTACAGCATCTACTACAGCTTTTTTGAAGCCTTCCCGATTGTGTACGAAGGACTCTACCAATTTTCTGTTGGAGCAGCAGGGCTGGTCTTTCTGGTCATCATAATCGCACTGGTCATCATCATTCCCGTGTACACGTGTTACCTCAGGTACGTATTTGCGCCCAAGGACAAAGCCGGACGGACGACCTTCGAGGACCGACTCTATCTGGCTCTTTATGCGACCTGGTTACCTCCGGCAGGACTGTTTTTGTTTGCCTGGACGGCTCGACAATCGGTGCACTGGATCTGGTCCACTGTTGGGATCGGCATCTACGCCGGTTCCAGCTTCGTCGTCTTCCAGTGTCTGATCTGCTACATTCCCTTGTCTTACCCTCGATATGTCGCCAGTTTACTCGCAGCCAACGACTTTTGCCGAAGCACAGTGGCAGCTGCTTTGGTCATGACATCGAGACAAATGTACCTCAAGATGGGCATTGCGCACGCCGTCAGCTTACTCGGTGGATTGAGTTTCACTGGTGTCATCGGCATGTTCATTCTGTACCATTACGGTCATGCGATGAGGGCTCGCAGTAAATTTGCTGAAAGCTAGGTTGGATGTCAAGCAAGATCAAACATGTTTCCGTAGATCAGGTTTACCTAAGCATAGAGGTTTATGGTGAAGCACCAACCAATGGCATCGTTCTGGAAATTCTAGGCCGCGAAAGGAGCACGACGTGGACCAGTCAGGATGTTTTCATAAGGCACAAGCCCACCTATCGGCCATCGGATGGCCACACCGGCAAAGGGACTCCGTCACTAAATAAAAGTCATCATCGTCCTTATCAGTGGTTTCTTCCCTATCGATAGTGGCGCGAAAATATTTTTTCCCTTCGTTTGGCTTCCCGGGCGACAACATTGCCCCTCCTTTTGCCACAACCCCGGACAATTTCGAAGGGGGCGCAGATGTGTTTAGACATCGACCGTGACGGTCTGTGAGGTAGACGGTGGGCTCAGCTCGACAGCGACGGCGACAGGGGCAATATTGTGGCTGCTTACACATTGCCGCCCCTTGCCCCTTAGACTCTTTGAGTGCGTGCCCGACGTCTCGATCTGACGTGGTAGGCGCATTGATGTAGCCCGTAGAATCGAGAGTCCTTCCAAGCATCCCGCATGATGATTGTCACAGAAAGCACTAGGGTCTGGGGGAAGAGGGCTCTTGTGGTTGCCCGTCTGAGGCTGACAGAAATAGATCTCCTTCGAGAAGCCCAAGAGTGACACTGCAGGTCAGGGGCAGCCACGGCAGAACATGTAACAGCGCCATACTCGTAGGACTATGGTGCGCTGTAGTCCGCCATGTCGTATGTCCAGCATGATAGTATTTTGGGTCCTTTTGGGCTCTTCGAGACACTTCGCCGAGGAAGAGAGATCGACGGCAAATTATTAATATTGAGATAGACTCGTTTGATTGGCAGGAAAGAGTATTCGTGGGTGATGGGAATTCTGAGTTCTGGTGCGTAGTTTGCTCTGGGATTCGGGACTGCGGCGGCGAGAGCGAGTGAGAGCGGTCAGGGCCTGGGAAACGATGGGGCGCTAGGGAAAAATTTTTGGGGGGTCCCTCGATCCAAATAAAATCTGCCACCGTTGCTGCCTCGACACTGACCTCTTTTTCTCCCTTCACATCCATCCATCTCTCCCTTCACCACCCTCTCCTCTTGCATTTACTCTTATCATAGAGTTCTTGCAACCGTTTTTTCTCTGTTCTAATAGACCGCCGGTTAGAGCAAGAATTGCCTACGAGCGCAGTCCGTGGGCACCAATTCACCCACAGACCGCTGTTTCTCAGCGCCCTCATTGAAAAATCCGATCTTGAAAAAGGTCGACCCTTAATCCTTTCCTTACCACCCTTCGAACCTCGAATCGAAAGTTTGCTGCGAAATGCCAGCAGTCGACAACATGACTTCCACACCAGTATCCTCCGCAAAGGAGACCAAGCAGTCCCTCGCCACCCTTGAGCAGATGTTGCAAAAATTGTCCGTGAGCAAGACTCAAGATGAGGCAAATGAATCCGCCAACAACCTCGCCACTCTCCTGAACGGCCCCATTGAGGAGCACGCTGTGCCCCAGAAGGCATTGGAAACCTTCAAGAAGCAACTTGCCAACAAGAAGGATGCTCTCGTCAGAGAGCGTGCCGTTGAGGGCATCAAGGCCATTGCCGCGCACTCCACCATTTCACCTGCGGTCGAGCCATATCTGATTTCCTTCCTCCCGCTCACCCTTGCCGCCGTCGGTGACAAGATGGTCTCTGTCAAGAACGCTGCGCAGGCCGCATCCCAAGCCATCGTCCGAGCCATCAACCCCAATGCCGTCCGGGCCGCCCTTCCTCACATCCGAAGTTCCATCATCACTGCCCAGAAATGGCCAGAAAAGATGAACGGCCTCGACTGCATCGAGACATTGGTCGAAACCGCGCCTACCCAACTTGCTTTCCTCGTTCCTACGCTGCTTCCGATCGTTTCCGAGTCGATGTGGGATACTAAGCCCGAAGTCAAGAAGAAGGCATACGGCACTATGGAAAAGATCTGCAAGTTGATTGAAAACAAGGATATCGAAAGATTCATCCCCGAGCTGATCAAGTGTATCGCTAAGCCTGAGAACGTTCCTGAAACCGTTCACTTGCTTGGTGCTACCACCTTTGTCACCGATGTCCATGAGCCTACACTGGCAATTATGGTTCCCCTGCTTGAGCGTGGTCTGGCTGAGCGTGAGACCGCCGTTCGAAGAAAGGCTGCTGTCATTGTCGACAACATGTGTAAACTTGTCGAGGATCCCCAGATTGTTGCCGCTTTCTTGCCCAAACTGATGCCTGCTCTTACCAAGAACTTCGAGACCATGGCCGACCCTGAGGCACGTGAGAAGACCAAACAAGGTCTTGACACTCTTTCACGTGTTGGTGCTGTTAAGGAAGATGGCAGCTTCCCTGAGGTTTCTAAGGCCGGTGAGATTTCCACCGTGTCCGAGATCCTCAAGTCCATCCTTGAGCAGAAGCACAAGGACGCAATTGCCAAGTCTGAGCAAGTTATTGAGTACGTCTCCGCCATTGCCGGTCAGTTAATCGACGAAAAGGCCACAGAAGCCATCGAGTGGGTTACCAACACCCAGGAGTTCCTCAAGACTATTGTTGGCGAGACTGATGCAGCGGCTGTTGCCGACTCACTCCGCAAGCGTGCCTCTCCAGGTATCGAGGAAGAGGCCGAGGCTGAACCTGATGACGAAGAGGGCGAGGATCTCTGCAATTGCACATTCAACTTGGCCTACGGTGCTAAGATTCTCCTCAACCAAACTCACCTCCGTCTAAAGCGTGGTCAGCGATATGGTCTTCTGGGACCCAACGGTTCCGGCAAATCCACTCTCATGCGTGCCATCAACAACGAACAGGTCGAAGGTTTCCCCAAGAAGAGCGAGGTCAAGACCGTCTTCGTCGAGCACGACCTTGACGCCGCCGATACCGAGCTTACCGTCATCGGCTGGACCATGATGAAATTGAAGCAAGTCGGTATTGAGACGTCAAAAGATGACATCGAGAAGCAGCTCCTTGAGTTTGGTTTCCTTCAATCACAATTCGAAGGTCTGATCACCTCACTCTCTGGCGGTTGGAAGATGAAGCTTGCCCTTGCCCGTGCCGTGTTCGAGAATCCGGATATCCTGCTGCTTGACGAGCCTACCAACCATCTGGACGTCAAGAACGTGGCTTGGCTCGAGGACTACCTCAAGAACTCTCCGTGCACTTCTATCATTGTCTCTCACGACTCCAAGTTCTTGAACAACGTCATCCAGCACGTTATTCACTACGAGCGTTTCAAGCTCCGCCGATACCGTGGTAACCTGACCGAGTTCGCCAAGAGAGTGCCATCTGCTCGGTCCTACTTTGAGCTTGGTGCTTCTGAGATGGAATTCAAATTCCCCGAGCCTGGTTTCCTCGAGGGTGTCAAGACCAAGGCCAAGGCCATCGTCCGTGTCAGCAAAATGACCTTCCAATATCCAGGTACCGACAAACCTCAGATTCAGGATATTACCTTCCAGGTCTCTCTTGGTTCTCGTATTGCCGTCATTGGCCCCAATGGTGCCGGCAAATCTACCCTGGTCAACGTTCTCACTGGTGAATTGATCCCCACGCAGGGTGAGGTCTACCAGCATGAGAACATCCGTATTGCTTACATCAAGCAACACGCTTTCGCTCACATCGATAACCATTTGGACAAGACTCCATCCGAGTACATCCAATGGCGTTTCCAGACTGGTGAAGATCGTGAGACCATGGATCGTGCCAACAAGATCGTCACTGAGGATGATGAAAAGGCCATGGACAAGATCTTCAGGGTTGAAGGAACCCAACGTCGTGTCATTGGTATCTCCTCCCGAAGAAAGTTCAAGAACTCCTATGAGTACGAGTGCTCGTTCGCCCTTGGTGAAAACGTCGGCATGAAGAACGAGAAGTGGACGCCTATGATGACTGCGGACAATGCCTGGCTTCCTCGAAACGAGCTTCTGGCTTCTCATCAAAAGATGGTCGCAGATGTTGATCAGAAGGAGGCTCTCGCCAGCGGTCAATTCCGACCCCTGGTCCGTCGCGAAATCGAGCAACACGGTGCCAACTTCGGTCTCGATACCGAACTCATCTCCCACTCCCGGATGCGTGGTCTCTCTGGTGGTCAACGTGTCAAGGTCGTGCTTGCTGCTTGCACGTGGCAACGTCCTCATTTGATTGTCCTGGACGAGCCTACCAACTACCTCGACCGTGACTCCCTCGGTGCTCTGTCCAAGGCTCTCAAGACCTTCGAGGGTGGTGTCGTCATCATCTCTCACAACGCTGAGTTCACTGAGAGCTTGACCAACGAAGTTTGGTCTGTCGTGAGCGGCCGAATGACGCCATCTGGACATAACTGGGTTACCGGACAAGGTGCTGGTCCTCGTCTAACCGACAAGGGAGACGATGAGGAAGACAAGTTTGATGCCATGGGTAACAAGATTGAAGGCAACAAGAAGGCCAAGAAGTTGACATCGTCTGAGCTCAGAAAGAAGAAGAAGGTTGGTGACAATTCTTCATATGCTCACAATGATATGTGCTAACATGATATCAATAGGACCGTATGGCTCGCCGCAAGAGAGGTGAAGAAGTGTTCTCCGATGAGGACGACTGAGCGACAGACATCCAGACCTTTTCACGCAATCACGGCTTCGAAGATGCATTCACCGGCGTTTATTACGACATGATATTCCTGGGCAAGTGTATTCGGCAATGTTTTTTTGAAATGCTTTGAGTTGTCTTTCGACTATTCAGGTCCAAAGAACAAAAGAAAAGAATGGCGATAGAGAGTCGTTGCATGATATCCTTGACGATAGACTAAGAGAGTCGATTGAGACGATCAGCCATCCATAGATAGTGGCATGTTGCCGAATGCAAAAATGTTGAACAAAGATTGAACAGTATTGTTTTCTTACATGGAATCTTGCACCTCATCTACACTGCCTCCTAACCTGATCATGCTGAACGTATCATCCTGTCGTGGATTTCACGTAACATTGGAAAGCGAATGCTACATTACAGGAATGGCCTTAGCGAACTTTCCGGTCCACCAGTCTTATTTAGTTTACAGCGCCATAGAAACTGGTTGCTGGTCTTCACGGAGAAATATGACTTCAGATTTTTGAGTACATAAAATGCATGCCTCTTCTCGAGAGTAAATGACGGGTATCATATCAAACAGCCTGATCCCCCTAGATTTTGAACGACATCAAACACAGCCACTTGGCTCAACGGTCAGATTTTGAACCGGGACAAATCGCCCTACGCCTCGCTAAAACCAAGAGAAAGAAAAGGACAAAATAAAGCTTATACTGGGCGACTCTTGCAGAGAATCACATGTTTTCCACGAATCGTCCACCACTGCGAGCACTGCTTCTGCTCACATGGCTGCCGTCGTGACTTGACAAGCTTCGGCCAACTCCATCTCTTTGACCAGGGACCAAGAGCCCAGTCGGTAGTGGTGGCGCGTCGTCGTCCAAAGCAGGTGCCTGCTGAATGGGCAATCTGATAAAACTGGCGGCGGGACTGAGAGTGACCGGAGTTCGAGCAGGACTTGGCCGCATCACAGCATATCCATCGGGCCGGCTAGGTGTGGTCAATGACACTTGACTGCTGTTCTGTTGTGCATCGGCAAAGTCTCTGGCACTTGATCCGGGCATTATTCCACGCGTTGCTGTTGTCGGTGAAGAGGGGAAAGTGGGCGAGTGACTACCCGCGCCGCCATAGAAGCCTGCGCTATCACGATAGAAGGTAGACCCAGCAAGGCCTCTGTCCGCGTTGCGCAGTGGATCCGAGGGACCAGCATGAGTGTCTTTCTCGAAGGCGCCATAGTTCCCCCCGTAAGGATCACCATTATTACCCAGCACCGGAGCGATCTTCCTCCCAGCTATCCGCCGAAATCCACGTTCCGACTCTCTCATGCTGGGGTCTGTGCCACCAGTGGCCGTGGTTTCGGTTGTTTGAATGCTGTTTGGTCGAAGTCGCTTCAAGCTGTTCGCAAAAACAGCAGCAAAGGGTACATTGGAGGATCGTTGGGACATGGCGTAGGAAGGGTTCGAGCCGGTGGTGAGCTCCCTTGCAGAAATCTGCTCGGGCAATTGACCGCGTGCTTTCAGTCGACGGCGATACCATCGAAGGATGACAAGCACAATAAGCAGCAAGATTGCGATCCCAGCAACGCCTCCAACCACTCCTCCCACCACTTGTTGTTGCGTAGGAGTCAAGCCCGTGCTGCTTCCACCTCCAGAGCCTGAAGTACCGGAGGCCGAACTCGACGTAGCCGCTGCACCAGATGATGCTGTTGTGGAGCCAGCAGCCCCCAGATCCGCAGAGCCTGATGAAGACTCGCTTGTAGAGGTCGCGGAAACACCAGATGTCTGGGAGGTCCCCGAGTAGACTGAGGGAGTACTTGTGAGCTCGCCAAATGTGAATGTAGCAGAGGTACTCGTCGTACCCCCATCGCTTGTCGTCTCGGTGATTGTGAGGCCATTTGAATTTGTGGTGGTAAAGACACTGTTGGTGGTAGACTCTGCCACAAAGAGAGTGCCATTTTGCAAGGATACTTCGTAAGTCGACGTGGCTGTGACCGTGACAGTGTTTTGTGCTGAAGTACTGCTCGATTCTCGAAATGATGTGGTGCTGTTGCTGAACGATTCGCTGATGATGGGCCCGGCAGAACTCGACGCAGTGTTTGTTGTGATGGCTGAGCCGTCAGTAGTCTGGCTTCCGGTTGCAGAAGTTGAAGCGGTCTGCGAACCGGAGGTGATTGTTTGTTGGGATGATTCGGCTGTACTGCCACTGGCTGCCGGGCTTGTGCCTGAAACCCCAGCTAACGTCACCGATACGGATGCGGAGGCTCCAGCAGACACTGCAACAACCGTAGCAGACGTCCCAGCAGTCACTTCTGTAAGTTTTGAGGTGGAGGTCCCATCATTGACATTGATCTCAACCACACTGGCGGTGACCGTGGCATCGGGTGCTCTTGGTCGGAGATAGATTCCAGCTTTGCCCCGCGGATGAATATGTCGAGGAACTCTTTCGTATTGACCGTAGATGTTTCTTCTTTGGAAATCCGACAGGCTGAGAGTGCGACTTGCGATAATAGGCGTGTCAGGGTCGCCTCCTCGGATACCCATTTCTGAAGTAAATAGACCTTCCGTCATTCTGGACCCAGTATCGCGTGGGTTTCGTATTTCTGGGTTTAATATTTTCACCCTTTTCGCAGGTCTTTCCATTTTCCCGGAGTGATCAATGTGTACATCAAGTAATGTGGTGGACTGGACTAGTTTTCAATTCGCTTTGGTCGGTTCGTATGGTTCGCAGAGACGATTTTTTTGGGTAGAGTGTTTCTCGACAGTGGTAATGGTGTGCGTTATCGGCGAACGACGGCGCGGTGAGCAAATGTAGGGCTTCGAGCGGATAAAATGAGTGACTGATTCAAAACGAACGGCAGCTGGCGAAAAGCTCAGCGAGGGCGAAGTTGGTAAAGGGAATGTCTGCGCCCGGCACGAAATACAGTGTTAGTGGTTGCATCTAAGACATTCTGACCGGGGTGGCTTTGGAGTGGGTATGCACCTCGAGAATAGCTATCGCATGTCGCAATATTGAGAGTCTCTCTCTACCAGCTTGCGTTCAGGTGTTGGCGACGGAGGTGGATAAGTGGTGAAGAAAATGTCTATGATCGTCGATTCATAGCAAATGGTTGTTGTCTTTCGAGCTCCGTCCTTCTCTTAAAATGCTCCCAGCCCCAGACAAAACACTGGGTGGAGTATCAAAGTCGTACTATTGGAGACAAATTGCTTAGGACGGGCAATGGCGATTAATGAAGGTAGCAGGTGTAACAATCGACACGCGACATTGTTGTGAAGACGACGAGGACGACGAAACCGAAAAGGGTCCTCCAGAGAAGACAAGGGGGGCTCGTATAGTTAATGGTGTGGAAGTGGCCGATTGAAGGGGATACGAACTTTCGAAGGAGAATAACTGATGAAAGGCGCAGCGCAGGCAGATGAGTGGCAGGGCAGAAAGACAGAGAGACAGAGACAGTCGACAGACAAGACAGACGCCTGTGGATAAACCCTAAGCCTAGTGCTCTAAGGCTCCCCAACCTAAAGGGCGGGCGCCATTTGGCAAAGTCCTAGTTCAAGGGGCGCAATGTCTTCTATTGGGTTGAACGAGTCCTAGCGACTGTTAGCGGCCATTAGCGCTCCGTAGCCCGCGTTTAGCCCGCACTGTCCACGACTGTTCCTGCAGCTGGCGCATCTGGTCGGAAATGAAGCCACCGACACTTGGTGGCATTGGGTCCATCAACTGTCGAATGAATCTCTTTTCTTCTTTTCATCCTCCTCCACTCTAGAAATTTGTTCATCAAAAACCTTTCCATCAAATTTCCTAGTCTCCTCAGCTCTACCTGTGCCATGGGAAGCTGCCCCCCACCGAGAGGAAAAGCCAACCAGCGCCTTGCATCTCGATGAGTTTGGGTGTAACGGTCTGAGGTCTCTTCGCGTGCAGCATCTCGGCGACGAGGGCCATCCCTGCCCATCTCCGTCTTTCAGAAGAAAAACCCCTGCTCGGACATGCATCCGGATGTTGTGCATTTCCTCTCACACGGCGCTTGGTCAGAGCCTTGTCCCTTTGAACCTCGCGTTTGCGGTGCTCTTCGCAGGCTTTACGTTTGCTTGGGCGGCTTCGAAAGATTATCCGCAAGCGCAGAACATCCAGTGCCTTCCACAATCGACCTCTCTTCAGCTTCATAACGTTGCACACACCTCTTTGAGAGCAGACAACCTAGGTGGTGTAAAGCGATTGCACAAGGTTGACCATGGTGATGTTGAAACTGTAGTGTTGATTGGCTCAAACATGGAGCATTCTCGCCATGCTACCAGGTCTGAGGTAAGCGGATCAGTCGCGTGCTTCTCGTTCACATCTTTTTCTTGAAACATGAACTCAATTTCTGGAGACAAGGCTGCCCTTGCTTGTTGACTCCGGCAAGGATGGTATGCCTTGACGAGCTGCTAGGTCAGCGGCTCCGTGGCTTGGATTTCCGCACTGCACACCTCAGCTCGATGCTACATTGCTCGAGGCCGAGTGATTGGCTTGAGAGATGGTAAGTTGCTCAGGCTCAGACTCATTTTTACAGCGGTTTCAGGAGATCGGTGGCGTCTACTCGTTTTCCATGAGTCGTCAATGGCAATCTCAACCCTTGGAGCCACTCGTCAACAGATTTCCTGACTCACGACTGAGGGAAAGGACCAACGGTGCTGAAGCTGCCCAGATCTTTCTGAGACTTGCTCTTCCGTAATAAACTGACAATCACCAACACATACACAGGACCAAGCGGGGTGAGTTCTCCAACTCTAAGTTGCCTACCGAGCAAGCCGAGCTACTTACTAGTTACCAAGGTACAGATCATTGCGGGTTTGAATGCTCACACATCAAATGCGGGGTGACAGCCAAGGTAGGCTGGAGAGCATGCGCTTTCATAACCCATGTTTGCCAGCCATTTCTTCTCATAGAGTTGATGTTCTGATCGGAACACCATGTCAGGAACATCAACCCCGTTTTCCTCCTTGACGGAGTCCGCCGTCTCGGACATCGAGACCACGATCAGTGACGATGCCCAATATCGAGCATGCTCGGTCGGCATCAGCCTATGCTTCCGGATCAGCTCTCACGACCAGGACGACCAGATAGTGTACGATATCAAGGAAGATGCCATCAAAGTCTACCTGCGATGTCCGCAGACCCTTGAACCTCGATTCACGCTACATGCAAAGTCTGAGCACTGGGACCTGTTCTTTGCTGCACAGCCCAAGCGTCCCTTTCAATCCTATTGGGGAATGCTAAGAATTCTGGGACAAGAATCGGGCGTCGAGGTGACTGGCGATTTCGCGTCGTTCCTTACTTACGCTTTGTTGTGGCGGACAATCCTCGACCGCACTCGTGATCAGATCCAGTCACATATAGCCAGTGCCTCTGACCAAAGCTATGCGTCCGACGACGAACTGGACGATGATTCGATCATCGGACATTATACCTGGATCAAGTTGTCCCGCTTGGGCAAATGCAAGATATTCTATGAGACTTCTGGAAGAGGAGATCAACAAATACTCTTCCTCCATACTGCTGGGGCAGATTCGCGCCAATTCCATTCTATGATGATGAACAGGAAGCTTCAGGAAATGTGTACCATGTATGCGTTTGACCTCCCAGGCCATGGTCGCTCGTTTCCCGGGAGCACTCAATATCCTTGGTCTTATGCAAATTCGGAGGAACTCTATGTCTCGGCAATAGCACAGATTATCGCAAAGCTTGACCTAAAACGTGTCATCGTGTCAGGTGCCAGTATGGGTGGCCAGGTATGCCTCGCTGTTGCACTACGAGCAGAAGAATTGAACGTCAGTGGTGTCATACCTTGCGAAGCCTGTGACTATCTCCCCAAACAGCGAGCTCAAACGATATATGGCCTGGCCGGCGATGAGTCTGTTCTCAATCCTGAGCGTGTATGCGGGATGATATCTCCCACCTCTCCGGAGATATACAAGAGATTGAATTGGTGGATTTACTCGGCTCAAGCGACCAGCATGTTTCCAAGTGACTTGTTGTTCTACTTTGAAGGCTGGGATGGTCGCGATCGAATGGCTCAAATTGATACCGAGGTGTGCCCAGTCTACATGCTGACAGGAGAATATGACTATAGTTGCACTCCTGACGCCAGCCGAGCCACCGCCGCAAAGATTAAAGGCGCGGTTTTCGAAGAGATGAAACGAATGGGCCACTTTCCATTCAGTGAGAATCCATCGGCGTTCTTACCATATTTCCTTCGAGCTTTAGAGCACGTTGTTAGTCGGCAAAGGTTGGACACGAAGCCGCACTGATTGTTGCACAGAGATGTATACGTATATACCAATGTTTCAAAGAATCACTTGTCCTCCATCTGCCCGGTAGATATCTCCGCCACTACTCGTATATATGATACACAAGCACGACAAGCAATCTGAGAGATCGATCAGGCCACCGGGCGTCGATCGGCGCCGCCTCATCGTCAGATCTCATGCAGGAACCCACACTCGTGCCTAGGAACTGTCCTAGCATGATCCGGCTTGGTACAAGGTGCATGTGCGTACTACCTCGTACATTATGGCTGCTTATTGCTCCTTATTTCTCTCTTCCTCCAGCCTTTGTTCTCAATCGCCTCGTTCGTGCTCAAAGTGAGAACTCTCACTACCGCAGTCTGGATCAATTGTCCAGAATTGCGACATCGAAATGACCCTGGCACTTTCGTTGGTCCACTCTCTCGAGAAGTCCTCGCTGGACTGCTAGCTAGGGCTAATTCAATGCCTGTGAACTCTGTTTTGAGTTTCCCAGTGAGGACTTTGGCTCCATAGCAGGATTATCTTCTTAGACCCAGAACAAGAATACCATCATCTCGACGAAGGATGAATGCTGCTCGAGAACCTAGCCAAGGCCGCAGAGCAACAGTGGGAACTACTTCGAGCAGGAAATACTCCCCTCCGAGCTTTCTTACACATTCTACTTGGCCGGTTACAAAGACTCCATCAGGGAAAGGACTATTTCCAAATGGGTGTCGAGTGCCGCAGTGCCCGAATAAGAACTGCAAGCTCACCAGTCATCGCCTCTACGACCACACAGCGCTGCGGCGCGTGGCGAACAGATTGGTGGTGAAGCGCGTCGAGTCGCCAGAGGCTCCGATCGGCCGAGAAGGAGTTGATGGGATAGGCCAGCTGCCTATCGACGGTGAATTGGACTCTCAGTTTCGGGCGTTGTTCCATCATTTCTTCGATTCGGTGTTTGACAGACTGGCCGACATATTTCGAGGGCCTCTGCTTGTACCGGGTTACAAGACACGCATGTTAGGTGTCGCGATGTCAAATCAGGCCTATTGCATGGGACTTATTACCCAGGCTCATACCGATATGGCGCTTTCGAGAGGCGCTTTTCATGAGACACGAGATTCCCTCGGATTGTACACGAAACTCATCGGAATATTCCGCACACAGCTCGCCGCAAGCACCGGTCAAAGTCGGCCTGACCCACTGCACATCGAGCTCGCTCTGCTCGTCCTGTGCATTCTGCTTTCATACAACGTGACACGAGGGCGAATCAGTGAGCTACGCATGAACTGGGCCGCTCTGCAACACCTCGTCAGTCTAAGAGGTGGTGTCCATTATCTCACCGTGTCACTCGCATATGTTGTACACGTTGACCGGTTGTGTGCTACTACGTCTGGCGTTTTACCGACTTATATGAGTTCGGGAGGCCGTCTACGACTCTTCAATCGTCCTCCGTGGTCGAAATATAGCCCGGGATTTTCCAAGCTTGAGACGTCGCCCACGCTGGCTGTGGATATTCCGGTACGGGAACAATGCCTAAGTACATGCGAATTGCTCGCCTTGTATGACGCTTTTCACTCTCCAAAAGGGAAAAATCGACACACCGTTTTATCACCTCCACCTAGTCCGGAGTATCTGTACTATCTCCGCGACCAAGTGGATGAGCAGTTTGCCATCCTCTATGCAAGTACTCTGAGGCAAGACACGCCTTCGAGGTGTATCTTGCTGGCAACCAGGATTGTCGAATATCCCGTGACGTGGGCCAATTATGTGCCCACAATGACCATGGACTTGTGCGGCGAGCTACGTGGTATGTTACGCCGGCAGGACCTGTTTGAGTGCTGGTCGGATTCGTTGGACGTCCTAAGCTGGATTCTCTTCGTTATGCTGGCAAGCCCATGGCCTTTTCAGGGGAGAGCATGGGCTGTCGTTCATCTACGCGGTATTATAGGGGCAAGATATGGGGCTGCGGCCTGGCCAGAAGAATGGAGGGCCGAGGAGCTCGGGAACTTGACGGCTTATGCCTGGAATGAGAGACATTATTCCTCAAGGCTTGAACAAGTCTTCACAGAGCTAGAGATGGGCGGCTTAGCCAGTGCGTCAAGAAGAGAAGCGATCATGGCGCATGATACGATTACTACTTCGATCAAGGCCGAACCTTGATAGTTATATTCATAGATCTATCCAGAGATTTGAACATATCTCCAAGGGCGAGGCCATCATCACGAGATGAAAAGACTGACATAGAACTCCACAGTGTTATGATGCCGAGACATTCCCATTGACATTCCCGCCGCATCCGTGCCTTTTTTTACGTTCCCCCACATTTTTCATCTTGCGGCAATTAAAGTCCCCATTGACTAAAGGAATGACACGCGTCACTAAAGGTGTATGCATTGGGTCTTGATCTTCGCGACCATCTCGATCCTTCTTCCCTCGAGGTGCAGACCCTGCTCTGTGTCTACAACGTGGACAGGAAAATGTCCGACACTACGTTGCTGTTTGGAAGAGCATCGTTCAGTCGTTGATATCGGCGATTTCTGCCTCAGTCGGCACTGAAGGTGGTGGACCATTGTTTGTGTCAGGGGTCTAGCGATGCAGCACGACTCCGGGGACAGGACCTCGCCCAGTTTGGGCAATCATGGCCACTCCAGCCGACATGGTCATCAGCAATACCAACATGAGATGACTGCGTATGGGCGTGCCGACAGGCGCACAAGGACGCCCAGTCCATTACCGCCTCCTGAAGACGTAATCAGGAAATCTCAAAATGAATCGACCTTCACAGGTCAAGGTCTCCAGGCGCCACCTCGCCTTCACTTTCCGGCAGAGTTGGCTCTACTGGAAGACGAGATTGAGCAACCTCACGAGAAAACGTTACCGAGGCCTGGCCAGGACAACGCCAATGATATCCAGGAATATCAACATCACGGCTTTTGGAAACACCTGCGAGAATTCTGGACCGACCTCAAAAGCGACTTTGGTGCTCCCGATTCTCATCATGAGCGGATCGACTCCATGGGCGACACTGGTATTGATGTTCAAGAACTGAAAAGGCTTCAGAAGCATGCCAGAGTCTCTAGCCTCGTCGGTTCTTCCTTGTTGCTCTCAGCACCAGGCTTTGGCCATGGAGTTTCAACTCCACATTCTCGATCCGGATCCGGCAGTGGTTCCAATACTCCATCGACGCCAATGAGACTGCATGACTTTGGTGTCGACGCTCACGACGTCACAAAAGCTTTGCACAAATTGAAAGACAAGATCGGCCATCCGAGCGGTGCAAAAGAGGCCAGGTATGTGCAAACCAAGAGCGAGATCGCCTCCCGCAGGTCTGTCGTGCTCCTCCTCACCTATGCATTCATGCTGTACGGAGCACCCTCGCATCGCATCGAAGAGTACGTCATGTACCTATTCAAAGTCTGTGGTCTCGATGGTAGAGTCAATTACATGGTCGGCTGTACGGAGATCTGCTTCATCAATGAACCAAACTCAGCAGACCCAACTAGCCGATACTCTTACACCACACTTGTCAAAGCTCAAGGTCTTGATGTCGGTAAATTGCATGGTGCCTTTCGCGCTTACAAGGACGTGATACACGGTGAGATTTCGATCGAGGAGGCCGAGAAAAGGCTCGTCCAGTTGATTGGGGCCCCGCCATACTACAAGCCGTGGATCCTGGTGCTGCTGTACGGCGTCGCGAGCGCCCTGGTCTGCGTGTGGGCCTTCAAGGGCTTCTGGACAGATATGGCTCCCGCATTTGTCCTCGGATCGGCTGTCGGCGTGCTGCAGATCATCGTCGTATCTCGAAATCCATTGTACACGAATGTCTTGGAAGTCACGGCCGCGGTGATTACTTCTTTCGGCGCACGAGCCTTTGCCTCGATCGGCGGATCCAGCCAGAAGTACTTTTGCTTTGGGGCCATTGCGGAAGGTTCAATCGCCATGCTTCTGCCCGGATATATCGTCTTGTGTGGAGCTCTGGAGTTGCAATCCAAGTCGGTGACGGCCGGGTCGACGAGACTGTTCTACGCCGTCATTTACTCGTTGTTCCTGGGTTATGGAATTGATGTCGGTTCACAGTTGTGGGCGCTCATTTACCCGAATGCGCCCACATCAACAACTTGCCCCCGCGCAGTGGATCCACATTGGAAGATCCTGCTGGTCCCTTGCTACCTGACTTTCCAGGCCATGATTCTCAGGAGTCGACCGATCCAAATTCCCTTGCAGGTGCTCTTCGGCTCCGCGGCGTACACGGTCAGCTACTTCGTCAGTCAACATGCGACGGCGCAGATTGCAGATACTGCATCTGCTTTCGTCCTGGGAGTCTTGGGACATTTGTATTCTCGGTCGCGGCACGGATTTGCGTTTGCCTCCATCATTGCCGGCATCATGGTGTTGGTGCCTGGTGGTATCTCCGCGCAGGGTGGTCTCGTCTCGGGCATTGCGGTTCCGCTGTTCAGCAACAGTACGGTCGATGCGCAGGAAAAGTACTCGCAGAATCTCTATCAGTCTTTTAGCGTGGGCGCTCAGATGATTCAGGTGGCTGTTGGACTGTCCGTCGGGCTGCTGCTCAGTGCCCTTTTTATTTATCCTCTTGGCCGGAAGAACAACGCCTTGTTTTCATTCTGAGCCACTACGAGGCTGTCTGGGATGATCCGGACTGTCGCCAGGCTAACGTCACCGCGCCACTATCACAACAATTGACCCCCAATCTAACGTGTTTCCAGATTGCAAGGGCACTCAAACACGAGTTCCAGACTGCCACGGACGAACAGAAAGAAGAGATCTGTCGGATCCTCCTGCGCTTTATCGAGTTCATGTCGGGCCAATACGGCGTCAGCAATACGGCGTCAGCTTCGATCCAGTCCAAATCCTCAACCTCAAGGTCGAGGACCTCAACCTCCAGGGGAGCGAGCAGCAAGAAGAGGGGGAGCAGGATAAAGAGGAGGAGGATGAAGAGGAGCAAGAGGAGGACGACGGCGACAAATACTATGATCCCAACGCCAATGATCTCAGCATCACGCTGACAGACCACACGCAAACCACCAAAACAAAGAAGGAGAAAGGTGCCGAAGGCACGTACGAATTGAACACCCTCCGACTAGCACTATCTCCTAATGTCGATGTTGCTCGGTTGGTCGGCCTCCGTGACCAGCTGATCGTTACTCTGTCGACGACGACTCGGAAGCGGCCTATTCTCGACCCCGAGGAGGGTAAACTCATTGCTCAGCCACCCGAGCCTCCGGTTCTCGACGACAAGAAGAAAGTCTACGCGGTAGCGAATTATCTCTTTCACAATGTCATCGGTCAGCCAGCCTATGGACGCCTGGTCACTCTTGTGAACTGGTAGAATTCTCTCACCGAAGGCGAGCCGAGTGTTGCACAGCGTGCTCTCCTTGCCAGCAAGGACCTCAGTTATCCCGAAATCGCACGAAATCTGTTCCAAGCATGGGCACTTACCGAGTCCTCTTCGGTCAAGACCAATACATTCCACCGTGTAATCATGGGTAATGTCGGCCGTGTCTAGGTCTACACCTACTATAGTCGCATAATCCTCGCGGCAATCAAAGACGAACGAGGTGTACGCCTGGCACTTAACCGTGCCGGCCTCTACACAAGACAAGGTTACCCATGGGGGTCGTGTGTCAAAGGGTCACCGAGCTCGTGCTGGGTATCACGAACCCCAACACTATTCCCAACCGCCTCTAAGAGGCCCAACATGTTGTTTCGTTTACCAAATTCTATGGCGACGGCTTCCTCCTGCTCATGCCTACAAGCTTCGTCGGAACGTAAGTGTCCCATAGTTCCCCTGCTTGCCGTCGTGTTTTGGACCTCGCTGACCAATCTTCCAGCTTCAAGCCATTCGGCATCAACAAGGTCGAGGCCATCGCCACCCGCTTTCACCAGATCCTGGGAGACAGTCCCTTGGTCGAGATGTGCACTGTGCTCAACGCCGTGATCCTCACCAAGCTTCGCGCCGGGGTCCACCTGAATGTCAAGCTCGCCGCCGGCCGCCATGAATCTTTCCAAACCCGACACTCAGCTTGCAAGAGATCGAAGTCCATCACCGCCTTCCTTGGCGATCGAGGCTCACTTTCTGCCAGTACCTTTTTATTCAAGGTTAATATACCAAAGTCCCTCAATTTTGGTCACCAATTCCTCACTGGCTCTGGGTCTCATCGAGGCTATCAAACTAGCACCGGGCTAGAAGGCGTGTCAGTGACGAATTTGGTCGCCAGTTCGATCCCCCCTCCGACCCGCACAAAAGTCGACTTTTCGATCAAAACTTCTCGACGACAAATTTCTAGATCTTATCTGGTCAAACTAGCACCGGGCTAGAAGGCGTTAAGAACTCGACTCGAAATCCCCTGATCCTGCGAACCAGGATCTCGACGACAACCGAATCGGAAAAAGCCTGCGAACCCGGCTTTCACTTACCATGACCCCTACTCAACAGGGTTCATGGCAAAGTTTTTGCTTCTTTTCATTGTGCTCTAGCTACAACTTTCCTCACAGTGTGTCTCGCAGAGACACAGTACGTCCCAGAATAACCGGGTGCTGGAACATGTGACCGCTCAAGCGAAAACACTTTGTCATCATCATGGTCGTCGCCATCGGATTCATGCCCATTTCAACGAAGACAGGATCCCCACTTTCAGGCGTTCTAGAACCCACAACTATACTCGTTTGAGCCACCAAGCCTATGCTTGGGCTGTTCGGCTTCCTCCTGAATGAACTGCTCGGTGTCCAAAAGGATCTGTCAATGAGAGTCCCTCTTCCTTACGCTGAACACCTCCGCCCTGTAATTTCGACTGTTTTGCTCGCAACCAACCCATATGGAAAAGAGGTATCGCCGAACAGTGTGGGCCCGTTGCGTTTTGGAACTCGAGAGGAAGTCGAGACAGAAAGCTATGAGACTGAGGCCACCTAGCTGCGCAGTGAATGACCAACTATATTATTCCCAGAACGACCCTTTCTTTGCAGTGCCATGCGTGAACATCTTTGATTTCCTTGCATTCTCCGGTCACATTTACCGTTTACAATGCTTCGATACAAAGGAATTTGCTCTGGTATTCCTCGTCCGCTTCGCCTTTGCCATTCAATCAGGTCTCGACGGCCAATCTACATGGGCAGTCGGTCAACCATTAAACACCTCGAGCGGCATCATGTTTGGCCACGCCGTCCCAAATGCAACGAATGTCTCACAGTGTCTGGATCCCTTATGCTCAATCACCAACACAGAACCTTCAATCTGCTCCTCCGGTTGCCTACAATAGCACCGCCATGTTCTACGTGACAAAGTTTGTACGTGCACCACAGAACACGAAGGTCACTACTGATCCTGGGCATCTAGAGTCATGCTTGTCCAGTGGTGCAACAAACGCCGCTTCCAGCTGGCAGTGCGAGGAAAACGTCGAATGTGAACTTGACCGCACCTGGACAATACGTGGCCGCAGCAAACGGCGAAATCGGCATTACCGTTGGCGAAGACTGCTTGTCTGTCAATGGCTGGACGAAGCCTCAGAACAGTTCATCACTCAAACCCGTGATGGTCTGGGTGTATGGAGCTGCTTTCACATCTGGCAACTCGAACAATCCCCTGTACAATGGTCAGTATCTGGCCGATCGAGAAGATGTGGTCGTGGTCAACTTCAAGTATTTTGGTAACAGTCATGGGATAAGGAGTGCCCCAGCTAAATCCAAACGCAGCTATCGGACCAATATATTCGGATTTCCTGGTATACCAGCCGGAACCGAGAGTCAAAACGTCGGTCTCCTCCACCAGCGACTTGCTACCGAATGAGTTCGTGACAAATTAAGTGCTGTGCACAATGAGTAAGATCCTGGTCGACACGCCTGCACCGTCCGCACCATGGTGAACGAAGCACTCCCCTCATGACATTTTTCTTAAGACCGAGTTCCGAAGACGATGGCTTGATGTCGGACTCCCACAGCATTCAGTTGGGACGGCTGTCGCTATCGATATTCCTACTCTTTGCAGGTAGGCGCTCCAAATCGGGTAAGGACCCTAGAACCCCACAGAGCCAAGTCTCACTACAATGGTGGGTGCACTTTAGGCGTCCAGTACCTGAACGACATTCAGCCATGGGTAGTTGGAATTGCCCATTCATAGACCAGGCGATTTCAACCTCCGGCAATCCTCAAAAAGAGGCTCCTGCGACGGCAATAACGAGGAAGTACTCTCATCAGGAGATCACCCGGAGCTCGTTGCAAGCCCAGCGTCACTGACATAAGGTTGTGTTGGTCAAAGGTCCTGTATGTCGATATGCCTGACAGTCACAGGGCCGTCGTCTAGGGTACAAGAAGTCCAAGAGAGGTTGCAATTCTTGTCGCAACAGAAGAGTCAAGGTGAGTGCCCCGCTGAGGATATGACTACACTCAAACTCGCACACACTTCGAAATGAAATGTGTTCTCTGTGGTCCAGGGCTGATGACAGTATCTCCAGTGTGATGAGAAACAGCCAAAGTGCTCCGCGTGTCAGCGTTTTGGCCTTGGGTGCCAATATAGCAGGGAATTCCGACATTTTGTTGTGGCGCAGTCCGGAGAAGGTACTTGTACTTCGCCAGCCGATGAGCGTGGGATCGTGCCTGTGATTCCTCTGCCCCTGATCTTGACACCGAAGAACGTGGGAATAACGCGTCCCCGGACCGAGGGTCCCTCCTTCTTGTTTGAGAAACACTTTGAGATGCGCCTGCTGCACCACTTTGTGTCACACACCTACAAATCCATGCCTGGAGGTGAAACACCAGTGATCAGCGAATGCTGGACATCACATATACCAACAATAGCCTTTGGACACGACACTCTCTTGTACGCGATCCTGGCAGCCGCATCAGCACATTTGAGTCTGCTGAGTCCAGCCCAGACCATGTATCATGTGGCTGCGAAGTATTACTTCGCGATCGTGCTCCAAGAACAAAACAAAGCTGTATCCAACATCACGACCGCAAATGCTGATTCAATTTGTCTCACTTCCCTCTTGGTAAACATCCTCGCGCTCCATTTCCAGAACGTGAGCGACAGTCATCCTCGGAATACACTGTCGGCGGCGGCGTTCAGAGGCATGGCCATCGGCCACAGCAGTGCTGATGTCATCAAGACAGCGTGGCCTTCGATCAACCATGATCCAACCTCGGAGGCAGCCAAGATCCTCAAAGCGACACCAACGTTTCGAGAGGTCCATTCAGGTGTTGCCGAATATCACAGCGCTCATGGCTTTGTCGTCAATCCACCAGGAAAGTCATATACCCATTAGATCAATCGATCACCTGTGCCCTGCGGGAGATTGAGGAACAACCTCCGGAACTCGAACGCGACAACGAAACCACCACCAAAGCAATTCGTGCGGGTATTGGTTATGTCCAAAGCATGAGAAAGGCAATTGAGAATGACGAGCCAAACACCACCTTTTGCCAGCGGGTTATAGGCTTCACCGGCACTATCCCCAAGCACTTTCTACAATTGGTGCTTACCAACCATCCGCGAGCGCTTTTGACGCTGGCATATTTCTTCGCCCTAGTCCATCATGCGAAAAGCATTTGGTGGTTGAGTGGGCTTGCCGAGCGAAGTGTCCGGGTGGATTCTGGAGACACTGCCAAAAGAGTGGAAACCTCTAATGCAGCGACCATTTGCCATGATATTGGCCAGGACACATACTAAACAGCAATAGCATAGCGGAAGACTGCTAGAATCCAAACTTGACAGCAGAATCCTCGACTATGCTCACGTGCTGCCCAAAGAGTCAAGATCACCGCGATGATGCAGTGCCGTGCGACATAGATCGAAGTCTACAACCTCTCAAAGTCAAGCACATATTGGGGTCGATAAGAAAAGGTGAAGGACAAAAGGACACTCGGCCCGAATCTGCCAACGAACGGGACAATGCAGCTTAACGGCGATTGGCACGCTTAAGGACTGCTGTGTATGGCCAGCCGTTATCTGATCGGGCTCGAATGTTTTCCCAAATTAGGCAGGAGGTTATGACTTTGCTAGGCTTCACACATCCCATGACGGTAGGTGGCCCCAAAGCTGGATGATTGTTGACGTCGTTGCCTTTTTTTGTCGACCTGCAGAAAAAATGTACAACTATTCTCTCGCTTCATGTTTACCGGGACCCTGCATCAGTCGTATCTGCAACCTCGAACCTCTATCACCAACGTCGCGCGCAACTAATCTATGGGGTCTTCCTCCTTTCACATCAACAGAGGGCAACACCACCTCAAATGGTCAAAATCAATACCTCCTGTCCTGACAGTCGACTCAGGGACCACTGTGACTTTTGATACAATCGATGGTGGCGGTGGACAAGTCACAAAGACTTCAGACTCCAGCGCCGTATCGAAATTCTCAGTCGAACTCGCTGACCCAGTTTTCGGCCCCGTCTATGTCAATGGCGCAGAGCCTGGAGACGCTTTGGAAATTGAGGTTTTGGACCTAGAGACTGCAGACTGGGGCTGGACGGCCATCGTGCCCGGATTTGGTTTGCTTGCTGCTGAGTTTCCCAACCCAGAGCTCAAGATATGGCAGTTATCAAGGTTCGAAGACAGGCCTTATGCTGTTTTCAAAGAGGGCGTTCATATACCCACACGACCTTTCCTGGGTGAGATGGGCGTCGCGCCAGAATCAGACGGCGAGTTTTCCACCATACCGCCATACAACACTGGCGGGAACATTGACTGCCGGCATATCACGGTAGGATCGAAGCTCTTTTTACCTGTCAAGACTCCTGGGGCTCTGTTCAGCTGCGGTGATGGACACGCTGCTCAAGGCGATGGTGAAGTGTGTGGCTCTGCGATCGAGACGCCTATGCATGCCACGCTCCGCTTGACAGTGCGAAAGAATCACGACTGGGTGGCATCTCCTCACTATTTCTCACCAGCGCCAAAGCAGATCCCTGAGTTCGAGGATAAGGGGTGCTATGCCGCACTGGGTATCGATCCGGATCTTCATGAGGCCACGCGCAAAGCTGTCAGGGGCATCATCAATTATCTGACAGCTAATAAGGGTTTGTCAAAGGTAGAAGCATATATGCTTGCCAGTGTGGCTGTGGACCTGAAGCTGGCCGAGGTGGTCGACATGCCGAACTTCGCGGTGGCAGCAAGCCTGCCATTGAATATATTTCAGAGCGCATAGTTGATGCGCATTATATCATGTTGTGGAATGGCAGCAGGGTCAGATCAGCAAAGCCGTACAATGGGCGTGTTCAGCAGGACTATGCATAAGCATGCCAGCTGTCGGGAGATATTGTCCGAGGCTTAGTGCTTGTCGGCGTCCATTTGTTATATAGAAATTCACCCAAAGCCGCTTATTGCAATCAAACTGCCCTCAAGGAGCTCCACAACTACGTAGCAAGTCTTGGGCGAGCCAAGCCGTATACACGCCTACACTGGCGCCTGATCTGCAGAGTGTGTCCAAACTGTAGAATGCTACAGGTGGGCAGCGACACCTTAACCTTTCTTTGCCAAATGATGCCTTGAATGGCAGGTGAGGACGCTGTGAAAAGGCCTGAGTGTGTCGTCCTAATGGTCTCCATTAGCACATCCTCGCCGACGAAGGCTGTTCATTCTTGGAGCTTGATCCTGTCAGGCTTGCAGCTCAGAAGCAGGAAAGTACCTTCAGTCAGAGGGCACTGGCAAAAATTACCACGTGCGGTGCTGAATCGACTGAATTTGTCAAAGGACGAGTACGAGTACCGTGGCATTGAAGGATTTCAAAACGCAAAGACGAGTCTGCCCGAGCTCCGTGACCGTGTCTAACGACCAACCGATGTTTCGCTTTAGCTAACCACGATCTTTTCAAGTATGGAAGCGCCGGGACAAAGCGCGATCTGAAGGCCGATCTCTGGACGATTCGACCTGCACTGTACATATATTGCGCGCGGTATGATCCGGCCATGGAAAAAGGACGTGAGTCGATAGTGTGACGTCTACTATCGACGATGAAGAGGTGTTGACTCGGAGCATTGATCCTCCACGGCACCGAGTGTCGAGCACGACTCGGGATTCAGGCCAATCAGGGCTGCGCGTCCAGCCTCCTCCACGGTCTATTCTTAATTCCGGGCGGTCCAGGCTCTAGGAATCCCTTATGCCCGCAGCAATATCCAGGCAGCCCGGGGTTTAAATTCCGATCCAGCCGGGCCTTGCGCCATAAGAGCGAGGCGGGCATTAGACGACACCGAGCAGCAGTCCAATATATGTATCACCCCAAGCCCCAGCTTTAACTCATCTTCAAGCTCGACCTACAATCAGACCGGAATCCCAGTTCAGGAACAAGAAAACTTATTCAATTGAGGACATACTATACAACCACTACGACTACCAGAATCTACACAGTCGCAGTCAGCAATGTCTTCCCGCACCTCCGTCTCCAGCACATACACCGACCTATCAGAAACAGCACGCACCATTTTGACAACACTATGCAATACGCGCGACTTCTCAGAGGTTGACCGCTACGTCTCTGAAGATGTGAGTGTGCAACACGAGGACGAACCCGCCGTGGCCTCGAGAGATGCGTTTGTACGCCGCTTCAGCCAGGCTCTGGAGCATATGCCCGAATTTCAAATCGATGTCAAGGAGGCGTGTGTCGACGAGTCGCAGCTCAAAGTCTGGGTGCGGAGCGAGATCACGGGGCTTCCGAACGGTGTTAAGAAGGAATCGATCGATATGATGACGTTTAATGAGGAGGGGATGTTGGTCAAGAGCGTCGACTGTCAGCGAGTGTTGGGTCGGAGAAGTGATGACGATTGAA
Source organism: Exophiala viscosa (assembly GCF_022695815.1). NCBI lineage: Eukaryota > Fungi > Ascomycota > Eurotiomycetes > Chaetothyriales > Herpotrichiellaceae > Exophiala > Exophiala viscosa. The sequence goes on along the minus strand of NW_026944358.1, from coordinate 238,011 downwards.
AATAGAGATGGTCCACTGCAAAGGCCACGCACTGAGGTGGATCATAGCCTTTAGAGGTGATGACTCAGGAACTCGTGCAGGTGCAATGCAGACATTGATGCACAAAGCAGAAATCCCAGATGACAGGGTTGTCGACGAGAACAGGAGGAGGTTCACGACAGAGGACCCGCCACAATGGCGCCCAGTCAAGGCGGCAACGTGATAATGGAGCTGGTGGATGTTCAGGAGGGTGTCTTTGTCCTGAAAGGGCGGCCTTGGACTGGACCGTTGCATGGAGTGTCTACACTCGATAATCGTGTCGGTGTTGACCCATGGCTTGCTGTGGTGGCTCAGAGGGAGCTGGAAAGTTGGAAGTTTTGTCGGGACCTTCGAATTGGCCTGGAAGGAGAACACTACTCGTTGGAGCAACTTTGCACTCAGGCTGGAGGTATATCTCCTACGAATGTTCGACACAGGTACAAATTTGACTGCCAACATAGCATGGATGAAACTGTCCATCGAAATATGACTTGTATAATCTCTTAATAAGCTCCATCAAGTAATCACGAGGCTACCACAACTATGCGGCATCTTCAATGCTCCAGACTGTAGCGTCCTCACCGTAAGGAAATGTCTCTCGCTCATAGGTCCGGTGTTTGGCCGTAGGTGCATTACATTTGTAATAAGCAATATATCGTTACGTGCCTGGAAGAAATCTTGGGCGCGGGCTCTTTGTGTGCACGTTCGTGTGGCCGGCTGTACAGAACGAGCATTGCAATCAATGGCCAGAGATATCCATCAACATCAACAAGTTAGCCGGTCTTGGTCCCGCAGAATCGGTAACATTGACAATGAGTATTCGATTTGCGCAGTACTGAAGGAAGATGAATGACGATAGGGGAAGTGTTTTCGAGGACTTGGAGTAAAATCACCGGCGGCATCTCTTGGCGGGGAGGGTTCGGGTGCCCGTGGGTGCCTCATTCAATTGAACGTCAGCCTCGATGTGTTCCATCACATTGACACTTCAGCTGCAGACATCGTACTATGCGTTACGTCAAGGTCCAGATTACAAATTATGGCGATGCGGTCGAACGAGAGCTCAATCGCCTATGACCATGTCAGGCATTTTCGCGAATCTGAGACGAAGGTTGGCCCTTCGCGGTCCTTGCCAACGACGGTCACTGCCAGTGAACGGACAGATGACGAATGCTGTTGACTAAACATGAAGATGTCTCGCTTTCTCAACGCCAGAGGTATCTTGCCTGGCGAGCATGACTTGTCGGTTGATGCCCCGGACCAAGATCTTTGGATGCCTCCACCTCCCAGACCGTACGAGACGTTCGGGAGATTCCTGCCTCGTCGAGTAATGCTCCGGACGAAGTTTCGGAGATTCTCCGTTGGGATGACTGCACCGGGATGGACACGCAGAATGCAGTTGACGACAAGGCTCAGTTGTCTGCTCACAGTGTCCGCTTGTTGTCGAATGCACATGGCTCGGCATACCTCCACACTCGACAATGGCTAGCTGCATTACACGGCCAGCAAGACGTATGTGACATGGACGTGCTTGCGCTGAGTGAGAGGCATACACGGTAAGCTATATAAAGGCTTGAGATTCGTCGTCCACGATGCTCTTCTCAAGCCTCAATTAGGTTTCTTTCTTTACTGAATCTCAGGAACATCCAACCATTTTCATTTCATCGCCATGGCGGCATCCACCATCCTCCTAACCGGAGCAACAGGCCTGGTCGGCGCCACAACACTCTTCCAACTCATGACCCAAACCAACCACACCGTCATAGCAGTCCTCCACTCCCGCGCCAAATCCGAAGCATCCCTCGCAACTAAATACACCTCCCAGATCTCCGCACGCCGCCTGTCCTTCCTCGAGATTCCCGACATGACACGTCCAGGCGTCTTCGACGATGCAGCCGCCCAATCCGACGCCATAATTCACATCGCCACACCCCTAGCCTACGACGATGTGATTGAAAAGATGGTTAAACCTTCCTGGACGATCGTGCATAATGTCCTCCTTGCCGCTGAAAAGTCCTCCCGTACCAAACGAGTCATCGTAACCGGGAGCATGGTCGCCACATTTCGATTGCCAAATGACTTGTTCTCAGGTAAGACCATTACCGCCAAGAGCTGGAACGACATCCCTTTCGAGGACGCTGGGCTCACTCCCGCGAATGCGTACCAGTACTCCAAGGTCCATTCCGAGCAGGAGGCGTGGAAGTTTATGGCCGAGAAGAATAGAAGCTTCGACCTGATCTACCTGCTCGCGCCTGCGATCACGGGCAAGAGTATTCATCCGGGCCTCGTGCCGTCGAAGGAGGCGTTGGGCGGACAGGCTGGGATTTATAGGGATTTGTTCGATAAGGAGACACCAGGGTTTGTGTTTCCTTATTTCATGTGAGTTTCTCACAACCTTCCTCCACACAAATGATTCTTATTGACGAATGTATGGTCTAGGGATATCGAGGATGTTGCCAAAGTGCATATCAGGTCTCTTTCGCCGTCAGTGCCAGGCAATGAGCGGTATCTGTTCCATGCGCGCGAGTTGATGACGGGCAACGATATGGCGAGAGCCATGCGCGAGGACTTTCCAGAATTGAGAAGCCGTGTTCCTGCTCCGGATGAGGCGGCGGGCGATACCTTGCCGCGGAACCTGGTGAAGACGGCCATTTCAAAGGCAGAGAAGGTCTTTGGGACCGAATGGAACTCGGCGAGGCAGACCACCCACGAGACAGTTGCAGATATCATTGCCTTTTGAGAACCGGAAGTAAGCTTGGGAATTGATTATGAAGAACATGGCACCCTCAGTGGAATATCCCTGGTAAGTGTAGGTAGAAACACGTCAGGCAAGTGTTGAGCAAACAATGTATCTGCTGTGATGTACAAAATAGGTATACAAAAAGGCCACTGGACACACAAGTGTGCATGGTCCTCTGGCGAATATACACGCACCCTCCCAATGCATCTCCGGCCCTTCGTGAAGAAAAACGTAGAACCAATGCTCTGACGCCGTCGCTATATGAGAACACAAAAACATAGACAGTTTCATTTTGTCTTCACGAAAGAGAACTCCTCCACTTTCTTTACAGCTTTCACACACCGACCCTCAACTTCTCTCGACCACACATCAGCCACACAGATGGCAACGGCAAGACTTATAGCCCAACCGACGAAAAGTACAGCCGTCCACGTATAATTATCCGTTTCTCTGCCCTGAACACCCATTGACCACCACATCCGCTGAGGGAGCATATACCCGAACGCATGCAGCACAGGTCCCTGGACCAAATACAACCCAAAACTGATCTTGCCCAAATACTGCGCCAGATCGCTATTGCACATCTGCCGCCACTTGGACGTGTCAGGGTCTGCACGTGCAAGGAGCAACAAAAGTATTGCGGTGCCGATGTTCGGGTAGAATTTGTCCTTTCGGTCCATCCACTCTGGAATGAGCTTGTTAAGCCAGATGTATCCCGGGGCATAGTCCCTAGAACCATCGATCGGGTATGAAAGAAAGTAAAAAGCGACACAGAACCCAAACACACGCAGCCAAGACCAGGCTGCCGTCCGGGCTGTTGGGCGATATTGCGTCCACCCGTATTCCTTTCGTTTGTGGTCGGCTTCAGCTGCTAGGGAGCGAGGCGGCGATGGTGGAAGGCCACTGGGTAAAATATGCTTGTTTCGTTCTTCGCGTTCGGTCAAGAGCAGGTCGACCTGTGCCACGATGGCGCCGAGTATGTATACCCATACCTCCCAGTGATTCCAGAGAAAGTACATGTAAGTCATGAGGCACATGACTGCCAGACGCACGTAGACCCGACACTGAGCCGTGGCGATGAGTATCATGTACAGAAACAAAGAACCCTTCATTTCCGCCAAAATGGACCATAAATGCTGATCGTGCCACGGGTAGACGGCGCCTCGTGAGCCCTGGTTGAAGATATTGCTCAGGTCAAACATCTCCCTCGCCCAAAAGGACATTTGTTCGTAATATGTCGCAAACATGGCTGGTTTAGGCTCCCTCCATTCTCCTGGGAAGAGCATTTCGTGATCCAACAGAAACGGTCGATTGCTTTCGTAGTATCCGAAGTAGATGTAATGAGCGGTGATAAGGGTGATGATAAGTGTTGGGAGGTACAGTCTCAAAGCGCGACGGAATAATGCGCCGGAGATATTGACGAGGACTTTCGCCTGGGAGGGCTGGTCGTGCTTGTCCATGAGTTTGAAGAGCCGAAGCGTGGTCAGGTAGCCGGCAATACCAAAGAATACATGAGCCGTGAATCCTGAGTAAAAGTATCGAATGATGGGTAATTCGAGGATGTACATATGATGTTCGTCGGTGCCCCAGGGCTGAAATCCGAAATCGCTGAAGGCCATGGTATAATGAAAGGTGAATACTTTGATTGCGGTAATGCCTCGTAAGCCATTGAGGTAGCTGGTGGGAAACTGCTTCGGTGCGGGTGCCATGTCGTCCCAAACGTGCGATCTGACGAATTGCGGCACGAAACAATAAGCGAATCGCTTGCTCAGTCTGTAGAGATGCGACGGTCGGGAAGCCATGACGGCTTTTGAGAGGAGGTCCGCCGATGTCCCACGAAGTGGTCGAAGTTGGTGATCATCGTCCAGCGATGCATTGGCAAGGGGTGCCTTCTCCTCGACGAAGGGTTGCCTCAGTACATCTGCATCGACACTTGTTCGCTTCATGGCGACAACCGCATCATGAAACGAGAGACAGGCTATGGGGAAGAGTCAAAATGCGACCGCGACAGAGGTGCCCAATATATCAAAACTCTCAGATCCAGTTTGAGTTTGAGGACACTGGGCGCCGCGCCTTGACAAGAAGTATAGCTCCCATTAAATAAGGATTCCAATGTGATTGACAGATCTTCCTGACTAAACTGTCTGTGCGATGCAGCATACGCTCAGAGACCCCGGATGCAGCGAGCGACAGGAGACACTTTCCAAAGAACGGCACGCAATCTGTCGGGATGTCAACGATAAAAAAGGAGAGGAGTTGGGACAAATATACAGACCATAAGTTATTAGCTCAAACACCAAAATGTCTGTGAGATCAGTAGCAGGATAGCAAGCGAAGAGAACAGGGATCAGTACCACCCTCACCCCCTGGGCATTTGATGGTGATTTGCTGCTCGCGTGCTCACTTTTGACACTGGTGATACATTCTTCCTATTTGTGGATAGGCTCCTTGCGTTAGCCATGATTAGCTTCTCGGGCGTTACCCTGGGTGGGCACTTGGTGGGGTGCATTGGTCTTCTGTCAGAGAGTCTTAGGCGATTTCCCAGGCAGAGGCCTCAATTCTCGGCGCCACTGAAACCCTGTCTTCCGGGGCAAGTGGAGGTTCCAATGGAACTTCTTTTCCAGCGGCCAAGAAGCCTGAAAGGAGTGTTGCAAGTATCCGTTGATCTTCGCCTATAGAAACAGAGCAAGGGTGATGTCGTGATTGTAGCCAAGTACGTTGACTGATATCAACGCGACTCCCAGGAAATGGCGTGCTCCCTGAAGACTCTCCTAAAGAAACAGGTTGGGTGAGAAAGCGCGTTGCAACGGCCTGGCCTGCAACTGGGCAAAGTCCTCCCGCCACTTTCCGCCGGACGCTCGTATTCCGGCTCCTTATCTGATAACCTGAAACCCATTTTCTGGTTAGGGTTTCGTGTTCTGAGAGCGTCAATAATCGTGGAAGTACAGCACTGCTATTATTGCTGATTCTGCTGCTCCTCGATCTCGCGCCTAAGCATTGTGAGGCTCGCTGCATACTCAGCGGGCACGATAAGCCTGCACCAGTAGGAAATTGGCCCCTACAGTTCGATTCTTGGGACATTTACCGGGTCTTCCAGGGTTAATGTTGCAGCAATTCACTACACATGACTAGCCAAATGTCGGCTTCCTGACTCGTCTTGAGTCAATTGCCGCAAGACATTCACGAAGCCATGTTCTTCCTCTAGCAGTCGCGACCGGGCGAAGAGATAGAAAAGGTGCATACCACAGCAAATCAGTGATGGCTCCTCCCCTCGCAAGTCCAGCTTGTCCTTTCCAGGGTATGGTGAACCACCATAATGTGAGTACAGTTCTGTGACCGAGGTGTACATTCATCTGATGAGCTTGCTTGAATTGTTTGCCAACCACATGTCCATGATTACAACCCAGATGTTGATGAGGGCGGGTTCCAGCGAATACACGACGAGTGCGACCACTCAGACAACATGGAAATCCATGTCAAGATCAGATCGAGACTGCTCTCGCCAGTCACAGCCAGGTGTTTAGCCATGCATTGAGATCGTTATCGATAAAGCCCGCCTGCAAAAAAATCTGTGTCAACCCCCACCTGGCTTGCACTATTTTTCTCTATCCATCCACTCACAGGCGATCGCCGACGCCGAGGGACGATGATAAAATGCAACATTCACCTTCCATCCAACATGGATTTCTTTCTTTTCCCTCTCTGCAATTTCAATCAAGGTTCTCACCTCTACCACAGTGAGCGACTTCAGGAGTTTTGCGCTCACTAATCCTCAGAAAGCTCCAATTCACACATCCCACCGATCAACATCGGTGGAATTGATCAATATCGTCTTTTTCTCTCTGCGCGCGAAACTACGTCATTATGGGTAACACCAAAGACGTTAACACAGCCGTTCGAGCTACGAGTGTCGACCTTGGGCGCGATGTTTACGGCACCGCGGGCTCGAGCTCGAAATCGCCTATCGACGAGCACGGAAACCCCCAAATCGTCGAAGCCAGCCCCGAACGTCCTGCCGCCGTCGAGAAACAGACATGGCGCCAGAAGCTTGCATTCTTCAAGACAAGAGATTTTTGGTTCATCTTGGCCTTAGGTCAGGTACTGGCTATCTGCATCACGGGTACAAACACTTTGACCACTCTCTTGGCCGAGGAGGGAAACAGCATCCCCGCCTTCCAGACCCTCTTCAACTACATATTGCTTAATATCATCTACACGAGCTATACGATTTACAAATATGGGTTCAAGAAGTGGTTGCACCTCTGCATTCATGATGGCTGGAAATGTGCGTTGACAAGGCCCTTCCCCTTAGGCATCCTTGATCGCTAATGCTGCACAGATATCATCCTCGCTTTCATGGATGTCGAAGGCAACTATTTCACGGTCTTGGCGTATCGGTACACCACGATCTTGTCAGCCCAACTGATCAACTTTTGGGCCATCGTCATTGTCGTAGTTGTCTCCTTCATCTTCCTCCGCGTCCGCTACCACTGGGCTCAGGTACTCGGCATCTTCGTTTGCGTTGCCGGTATGGGTCTCCTGCTTGCATCCGACCACATCACAGGCTCCAACGGCGGTGATGTGTCTTCTGGCAACCAGCTGAAGGGAGATCTGTTCGCTCTCTTGGGTGCAACTTTCTACGGATTCGACAATGTCTATGAGGAATGGTTCGTGTCTGGTCGTCCACTCTACGAGGTCATTGGACAATTGGGATTCTGGGCCACACTTATCAACGGTGCCCAGGCCGGCATTTTCGATCGCCATAGTTTCCGGACCGCAACCTGGAACGGTGCTGTCGGAGGCTATCTGGTCGGATACACCTTGATTCTGACCATTTTCTACACATTGGTTCCGATTCTGTATCGTTTCGCCAGCGCCGCCTTCCAGAACATTTCGCTCTTGACGGGCAATTTCTGGGGTGTCATCATTGGACTTCACGTGTTCCATCTGCATGTACACTGGATGTACCCTATCGCTTTCACACTCATTATGGTCGGTCATTTTGTTTACTACTTTGGAAAGGGTGTGATGGGAGAAGCCCAAAAGGCGTGGTTGGGAGAAGATCAGGAGCGAGGTATCGATGGATTCGGTTCCGCCAAGAGAAGGATGAAATTGGCACAGCAGGGTTCTGCTGGTGTCAGGAGAGGCGATGAAGGAACAGAGAGCATGGGAGTGGTGTAATCGAAGAGACGTCAAAAGCGTGCATATTCCGACGACCACCATACTACGATTCAGCATCTCGAATGCAGAGGAGGCACCTCTGGGAGATATCGTTACGGTGTCGCCATGCGGCTTTTGAATAATGGACTGAGGAGATCACGACGTTACGGCCACTTTACGATCCGATCATGAAGGCCGGCAGATGTTTTTTGAGACGGACGTCGCAACTTTGCGCGCCATTTTGTGCATACTACCTATACGATCGTTACCATAATTGCAACATACATACAAAGGCAAACGAGATAATTCGGATCATGATGTTGAAATACCTTATCTACGAAATTCCACCTGAGTGTTTTGGGTACATGAGGCATCTGGAAGGAGAGTTGACGAAGCGACGAGTAGAAGTCCCCAAAAGACGGGATGCACGGTGAGACCTGCGCCGTCGTAGAGCTAAAGGGAGGGTGAAAATGATGTCTTGATTTGTTTGAATTTTTTTCCGCAAGCCTTCATGGGGACATTGCCCGAATCCCTCCATATGCAAGCAACACAGATCATTGATAGACGATCTGGCCATGCATCAACATCAATCACCCACCCCGTGTCCACCACCATCGATTCAACGCAGATTTACCGCTGCTGAAGAGCATGACAATGAACCTCCTTCTACACTCCTTCTTCGAGTCGACCCCTTGTCGCCCCATCCACGATGATGGAATCCCTTTTTCGATGTTTTTTTCCTTGCCCGATGCCCATGCTATGCCTTTCAAGTTGTCGTGGATCGGTCGAAGTAGTGCGAAACACCTCCATGACACCGAGCCCAGAAATCTAGTGTAGACCAGAAATCTAATGCTCAGTCTGGAAGTAGTTGAGCAGAACACTGCGCTCCTGGCTCTCCTCACCCCAATCCCGCACAACCACGCAAGAGCAGTTAACAACCTTCCTGGCATTTCCTTCGCGGTCCAACACGCACAAACCAGCCCACTCGCCCAACATCTTTCCGTCGGGGACCTTGATCAGCGGGATCTTGTGTTCCGAGCACAGCGCGATCACGAGCTTCTTGTAGGCTTCTTCCTCGCAGGCCTCGTTGAGCACGCACATGTGCGCCTGGCGACGATCGAGAGCCTTGGAGGCTTCGCGCAGACCTCGGGCCAGACCGTCGTGGATGAGTGCGATGCGGAGGACACCTGCAACACAATCCAAGTCAGCACCCACGCACCTCAAATATACGAGGACCAGAATGCTCCGCAAGCTCCGATGCTCTGCATCAAACATACCTTTCAGCGCATCAAGGACAGACATGCTGCCAGAAGAGGCGGCGGCATCGCCAGAGACTTCGACCTCATCGGCCGCAGGAACGGGGGAAGTGGGCTCTTCTCCGTCCGACTATCACACACACACACAAAGGTCAGTGAAATGCTCTTTCTCATTTTCCCATTCAAATGCTTTCACGACGTAGCGAGTACACCTCGGCCACCCGCTACCGCTAATTGAGTCGGAGTTGGTGGTCAAAACGTACCATATTGGCGATTCGCTACTTGTGTTGCAAGTACAAGATATCAGCAATGTCGGATGATCCTCAAAGAGTCTTTTGTAGAGAACGTATATTGATTTGAGAATGAAACCCGAAGTCGAATTCGAAATCGTCAAAAGTCAAGGTGGAAATTGCGCAGTTCGCGGCTTGGCATTGTGCGGGTTTGGATGGGCGGGTCGAGTCACGTGCATTGTCACTTCAACTGCCAGCCTCGCCTATGAGGTGCCCAGTCTAGTTGCAAACCATACCTACCTCTAGTCAAAAGTGCAAAAAATGAGTCAGAGGTGGTTGTTCATCTCTGTTGACTGTCATGACAGACATTTAAACCATGCGACGACTGCATTTACAGTAGCCTCTCACAGGCAAGTAACCATACTCAACCAAGCCTGTTAAGGTTGTCCTATCACGAATGTTCTAGCCCACAATTGATCCTCAGTCATAAGTCATCATGTTATCTTCTTGACAAACAGATCCAGGGCCTTAGAAAGCCCATCAACGAGAGTATCCATTGCTATAGCCCACAGGGGAATGATGAGGGCTCACACCATTAGTGAGTTTGTGTAGAGGTTGAAAAAGTCCATTAGGCTGAGGCGCTGGTTCTGTTGGAGAGTGAAGGCCAATAAGACGCAGAGATATTGGCTGTTTCTTTAGTGGCTGGAGATTGGCCAGATGAGGATGTCGAAAGATTTGGTCTTCGAAATCGGAGAGCTGTTTCTGTTAGTGACTTGATCAAATGATTTCCAGCGTCGACGTACCTTGACCCAAGAGAGTTCCTCCATGGCAAAGAACTTTGGTCTCTCTTCCTCTTCTCTTTCTCTAGCCTTCTGAATCGAGGTGTTGATCGCATTTGCCTCGTATTCAAAGGATAGCATGTTTCGAGACACTTTCCACAGACATTGGCGCTGCGCAGGCGTCACCAGCCGTTTCTCAAAAGAGGTATAGTTGCGAAGGTTCAGATCCTTGGTCAAAAGGAGGGAGGCGACTTGGAAGTTGGGCACCCACAACTCATCCTGGCCCAATGTGGCAACAGTTGGATCCAGCTGGGCGGTCTTGACGGTGAATAGAGGGAAGAATTTTGACAGCCACGCTTGACCTCTGACCATGGGATCATTGTTGTCAATCATCAGTGCTGTACAGCTGAGGACAATGGGCAACGCCTCCCTACGACGTCGTTCATATTCGAGGCGTTGTTGACGAAGCTGTTCCTTGTGTCTCCGTTGCCTCTCCTCAAGCTCACGTTTGATGCGTTCCTGACGTTCTTCTTCCTCTTTCTTGCGCTGCGCTGCTTCTTCCTCTGCTTTTCTGCGACGTTCTTCTTCTTCGGCAGCCTTGCGTTCTTCCTCGGCTTTGACAGCAGCTAATCTTTCCTCCTCCAGTCGTTTTGCCTCTTCTGCTTTTCGTTCCTCCTCCTTTCTCTGAAGCTCTGCCTCCTCTTTTCTCTGCTGCTCAAGTTCAGCTTCACTTGGTCCGACTTCAACTGGCTCTGTTTTTATCGGCTCAGCTTGTTCGGTGTGTTGAACGGGGAATTGCTCGCTGGATTCAGGCACTTCGTCTATTTCTGCCTCCGCATCATTGTCAAGGTCCATCTTTTCCGCAGCTTCACCCTCAAGGGGTTTGTCAGGCATCAGGATCGTTTGAGGTTTCGCTTCCTGGTTCTCGGACGAAGGTTTCTCGACATTGTCTTGGCGTACCGGAGTTGGTGAGTGATCGCTTCTTCTCTTGGGACCAGATCTTGGTTCCTCGGGACTGCTATCGATCACCGTCCTGCGCTTCTTCGCAAAGGCACGGGTATTCCCTTCCTCATGCGAGACAGGCACCGGAGAGCGGCTTTCTCTTGTCCTCTTAAGGGCAACATTAGAGCGGCTTTCTGTCTGTACAGCAACCATGGAGTCTTCCACATCCGAGGACTCTTCGGCCACCACCATGCTCTTGCGTTGTCGATGCTCTTTCCCAGACACTAACCTTCTGCGACGGTGTGCAGCTTCGGAGTCTAGGTGTGGCGGCTGTGGAAGGTCGCTCTGGCTCCTTCGCTTAACGTGACCTTGCCTGGGAGCGGAAACAGTCTGATCTTGGTCTGAGGAGACCGCAACGGACGAATCAGCGCCCTCCGTTCGTGCTTTCCGCCGCTCGCTCCCTTCGACTGGCATCAGATCTCGATCAACATCTTTATGCGATGTTTGAGGTGATTTGTTTGGAAGTGACTTGTGTGTCATGGTAGGACTTGATGAATTGCGCAATTTCGTAGACAGTGGTGACTGTGAACGGCGCAATGTTCGTACCTTCAGCTTGTCGGAGTCTCGTGTCGCTCGTGGCGATGTGGTTTTCCTCGTTTTCCCACTAGCATACTTGTCATACGCATTCTTCAAGATCTCGTACTCTTTCTGCCAATGCTCACCACGTCGCTCAGTCGCAATCTCGAAGTAAGTCCTTCCTTTAAAAAGCTTCCTTGTCGGATTGAACCCAGACTGCTCCACCAAGAGCTTGACTACCTCAGGATGGCCCCTACCAATCGCTGCTAGCATTGGGGTATTGAATCCAGGCTTGTATTGTCGAACGGGTTCGGGATCGGAATCTGGCTGGCCCATACCCAGCAGATACTGCAAGACCTCCTCATGTCCAGCTTTTGCCGCGGCTATCAAAGATTCTGTATCCGCCTTTGTCAACACGTTAAGTATGTTGACCACGCCTTGAACATCGCCCTTTGCAGCCAAGCGCGTCAGGTTTTCTTGAGTGTTAGCCTGCCAAAGTAGATCGTTCCTGGTTGACTCGCTGCGACCCGTCCTACGCCTGGACCCAACTGCAGAACCAAAGGCTGGCGGACTCTTCGGGCCTATTATTGGGGGCGAATCCCGAGGACTTGCAGCAGAAGCAGCCCTGGAAGAATGGTTGTCGCGCGGTGCATCGGTCTGGTCAACTGAGATCCGGCGGCTGACAGGCTTGTCTTTGGCTTCGGCTATCAATCTGCGAATCACGGCGTAGTTTTCATCGGATTCCTTGACAAGTTCATATGGCTCCTCACCCTTCGCATTACCCAGTCGTGGATTTGCTCCATGTTCCAGTAAAAGCCGGATAACTTCCAGGTGCCCATTTTCCACAGAGTCAATAAGAGGTGTTTCCTTATCAATATTCAGTGTATCGATTTCGCAACCCTTTTGCAACAGAAATTGAACAATCTCTATGTGGCCTTCCAGCGCCGCTATCTGGAGCGGTGTATTTCCCGCGTTGTCAGCCACATTCAGATCCTCCGGTCGTTCGTCGAACTTCAATTTGGCCAGCTCCAAGTCGTTGTTGTTACAAGCTCTTGCAAGGAATGTCCGGCCATTCCTATCCCGGAATTTGCGAGGGCCCGGAGCTGCTCCCACTGTCTTTGCTGGTGACATGGTATCATGGTCGGCGGATGAATATTTGGTCAATGAGGGTCTTAGTCGCCGTGGTGAATCTGAATCGTCCGATGAGACTGAATCTCTTCTTTGATCGGCCGAACCGCTTCTTCTGGTATGGATAGCCGGAGGTCGCCCACGCTTCTTCCTTTCTACGTCGCCAAGAGTCAACTGCGTTGATGCGCCACGCCTGTGCTCCTTGCGCAGGGGCGGACGAGGTGAAGGGGAACGTTCGTGAGAAGAATGGCGAGGATAAGTTGCGGATCGTGTTTCGCGCCGTTCGGGAGCTGCAGGATCTATACCGCCAGAATTATTCTTTGTGCGTTGTTTGCTTATCGACGGGAGTAGATCGCTCGGGCGACGTCTGCGAGTTTCATTCTCGACTGGTTGCTCCTCCGCATCGTCCGAATCTCCTGTGTGGTCCACACGCTTCCGCCGCGTAGGTTGGCTTCGAAGAGATGCAATATTGCTGGATACGTCTGAATCACTATCTGCGGAATGGGTGTCTAATCTGGGAGATGATAAAGGTGAACTGTGCCGACTCGAGGTGGAAAAGGTGGTTTCGTCTGGGACATCTTCGATACTACGCTTGCGCTTTCTGCCGTTACTGTCGACAGTGATCGCAGCTGCACCATTGATTGATCCAGCTGCTGTGACTGTTGCGATTGTCACAGATCCTGCCGCAGACGCGTTATTGTTGGTGGCTCTTCGCTTCTCGGGCGACTGGATCAACGTTTCCGCCTCGGAATCGCCCTCTGCATCAGCGTCTGCATCTGCGTCAGTACCATCGTCCATGACATGGTCGACGACGCTGGCAATTGGCGGCGCAGGCTCGGAAACCATCTCTTCTGGTCGTGGTGTTACAACAGTTTCGGTCGGCCCATTGGTGGTTGCCTTATCGACATCCTTTCCAGCGTCGACACGTTCGACATCCGCTGGACCGACCGATTCGCTCATTACTGTCTCCGCCTTCTCTTCATTGTTCTTTTGTTCGATTATGTCTGCCGTTTTGGAGGGAAATGGACGTGATCGTAGTGGAGGAAACGGGAGGCTGGGTACCAAGTGCAGTTGGCTTGTATGACAGTGAGGCGGCCGTCGTCACGAAGAAGGGCGGTAGGCACCCAAGTAAGGTTGTCTGTTGAAGATGACGGACTCCTCAACCAGATAGACAGGTTTGCAGCGATGCGCTCGATTGTCGATGGTGCTGATTTGATGATTGTTTCGATGAATTCAGTTGTTTCACTCACATCATCGAAGAAGCCTCGAATCGATACGACCTTGGATCACGTGCACGGACCCTCGTTCCCTTCATTTTCCCTCCCAACAGCCAACTTCAAACATGATCTCCAACCCCTGAATCTAATCTTGATCTACATCTGATCAATTTCAATTTCACATGGACCATCACCCGATCTCAGACCTATAGGGAACACCTGTTCTCGATAATTAGGTGGTGCTGAGTCTCAGCTGTTCAGAGGAATTTTCCACCTCCCGTTCATCACCACGTCCGAGCTTTACACGAACAAAAGCCAAAGCACCTAAATATATTGATGTGATCCAGCAAATGAAAGCTAGCAGCCAGATCTTCACGCCTTCCGAGCCGCAAATCTTGTGAAGATGACAATGCTCGATTTCGCTACCTGGACAATCCGAGCATTCTACACCTTTAGCAGCATTACGATCATCGTTGTTCGATTTACTCCGGCGCTCAGAGACCGTTTCCTGCCATATGGCGCGCGAGACGTGACTGCTCACAGGGCAGGTCAATTCGCAAAGCAGCCGGCGTGGTCGGTCCAGGTACTTGACTATGCCGCGACTTGGAAAGTCCCACATTCATGGTTCATCCATTTCTACATTGTCTCTGTCACCGCCTCGACGATGGGATTGTGCTTCTTCTATCCTAGCAACTCGATCGATCGGCCCGACACCACCACAATATGCGGCACCTTGATGCTTGTCCAAGGCATTCGAAGACTCCTGGAGTGCTTCTTCCTGACCAAACCAAGTCAGTCACGCATGTGGATAGGTCACTACGCCATTGGGGTAGCGTTCTATATCGCAACCAATATCGCCATATGGACTGCAAGACCGGACGAAAGAGAACTGGACTTCAATCGTGTGTCTGGACGCAAAGTCCTTGCTGGAGGCTTATGGACGTTCAACGTCTTAGCTTACGTCTTTTTGTTCTTCTACGCTTCGTGGATGCAGAATCTATTCCATCGACACCTTGCCGGACTGCGAAAGTACACGTTGCCAGACATTGGGATGTTTCGGACTATAATAGCACCTCATTATACGGCAGAATGTGCCATCTATCTGTCCCTCGCATTCTGTCGAGACGCACACCAAGGCGGATTGGTCGACTTGACGCTTTTCTGCGCCCTGATATTCGTTGTGGTAAATCTGGGTGTCACAGCAGACGGGACCAGAGAGTGGATGTTAGCAAAGTTTCCCGAAAAGAACAGCGAGATCGAGCGACGATGGACAATGCTTCCACCAGTCTGGTAACGGGCGTCGATTTTTGCTCTACTGGACCACTGCAGTCTATTCATATTGACCTGGGACCCTCCTGCAGCTCGCTAGGTGTGTTCATGGCACGGGCTGCAGAGTCTTCGGCTGCCCTTTCTAGACACCAGTTGTGGTGCAACCGACTATGTCCGTTTTCATCTGGATCGGCAACATTGGTCTCACCTCGCATTGCAGCCCGCATCGGGAAGACAGGGCGCTTGGCTGACACCATCTTGGGATGTCCACAATGACAGACGCTCAGGACGGTGGCTTTCGTTCAAGGTGCGTCCTTTTTCGTGGCATGCTCGCTCTTTGTGTTGCCGGCTTTTCCCTTATCTGCTTGGCCATCGTCCTCCGTCTCTTTTACTGCGGCCTTGATCTCCTCCCTCAGTTTTCTCCTCTCCTCGAGCTTGGCTTCTTTCTTCAACTCCCGTTCGACCTCTTTCTCCTCTTCCTTTCGCTGTCTCTCTTCATGCGCCTCTTCCATCCACTTTGGCAGTTCATCTATGGCCTTCTCAGCATTCTTCTTGTGAATGAGCAAATAATCCTGCAAGTCCGCGGGCGAGAAATCGAAGTCCGGAATCAAGGACCCAAATTGCTTTGCCAGATCGCGAAGACGCTCCTCGGTCGAGCTTTCTGCTTGGCTCTTTTTCTCCATCTCGTCCTGTACGCCTGCTGTCGTAGTCGTACTCGGCAAATCTACATACATCCTCAAGAAGATCTCCTCGGCCTGCTTTTTGGATGCGTTCTTGAAGCCAACACGGACGCTGATTCTCCCAGCCCGGACCAAGGCGTCGTCCAGCTCGTCTGGCTTGTTGGTCGTCATGATCAAAACATGTCCCTCGGGCGCAGCCACGCCGTCGATTGCGTTAAGCAGGCCGCTGAGAGTAACGCGGCTGGTCGTCGCCGAATCAGCTTCATCATCACTTAGTTCAACAGCATCCGCGTCGTCCTTCTTGGTGCTTGCCACGGCGCCCATTGGGCCTCCAGGACCTCGCATACGTCGATTCCTGCGCCGAGACGTGGTTGACTTGCCTTTGCGGTTCAAGCCTGCCGTGTCTATGTCCTCAAGAAGCAACAAGGATCGGCCCGGTAGCTGATTCAGAAGTGAGATGAGGTCTGAGTCCGTGAGATTATGGTCGAGCAGTGTCAGGTTGTACACATCCAGGTTGAACTTTGATGCCAGAGCCAATGCGAAGGAGGTCTTGCCGACTCCTGGAGGACCATGGAACAGGTACCCTCTTCTGTATGGTATGCCATGGCTGGCGTAGAAGTTCATAGTCGTTTCGTCCATGTACTCTTCCACGTCGGCAAGCACCTGCTCTTTCTTGCCGGCGTCGAGAATCACCGTGTCCAAACCGCGGCGGGGTTTCGACGTGAGACGTGACCAGGTTGATTTCCCTCCGTATCCGCCATCATACGGCCGACGAATGATTGTCAGCGAGCGCTCTTTCTCTTTGTTCATGCGGTAAACGTGCTCAACGAATTCTTTTATGGGGATGGTCGAGCGGCCGAGGCACGACAGACTCAGGGTTTCGATTCGCTTGTACCGGTTCCCAGCGTACGTATGGCCCTCACCAAATTTCCTGGAGATGAAGAACAGGCGCTTCTGGTAGATGAAAAGCTGCACCCCCTGTCCTTGCTCGTACTTGATTTTGGGGTTTTCATTCAGACGACGAGCGGATTCTTCGACTTCCGGGTCGTGCCGACCGCGACGTCGAGGTTGAAAATCATGAGGTGTGTTGAGTGTGGCGTTGAGTAGTTGATCCGCTCTAAGGGTCTTGACTTCAGCGATGTGTGTCGTGAGGTAACTGAAGAGGTCTTCATCCGAAGAGACGTTGACGGTTGCCACGATCAGTGAGGAAAAGCGACTCCATAGTGATTGCAGCCGTGCTACTGGGTTCAAGTAGAATAGTGCGAGTACGACGCCGAAGAAGCGGAATAGTGCTGGATGTTTGTCGATGAGAGGTCGTGCTGCTGGGAAGAAGGTCGTGATGATGTATTCGGGCAATTCGATGAGGCTGCTGGTACCGGTGGCGGCGGTGCGGCGAAGTCTTTGTAGATCCATTCTGAGTATTTGAATGTAGTCTCTGCAAAAGAGGAGGAATTTAGAGATGGTACAGCCCGTTCAGTCCCTCAAATCTGTTCTGTTGCAGTGTTCCACAGAGACGTTGCAATGAGAGTCGGGCAAAGGGTGGCAGCACAAGACGACGGCACAGCATATGTCTGCGCAAACTTGAAAAAGCAGTGTTAGGTTCTCTCGTTGTCGGTGTCTATGAATGGGGATAATATAAATGTTCGAGAACCGATAAAGCAGACGAGTCTGATGTTCTCAGTTCTGCCTGGCTGATTCGCCTCGTCATGATCCTTCTCAGACCTATTATATAAGTTTTCCCCAATCAGCGACCCATGACCATCCACTGACAGCGGTTGACTGCAGGTGCGACTACTAAGTTATTCTTACTACTGTATGTACAGAAACCCTGCATCCATTGCCAGGCAGACACTGGGTCAACATGCACGATTGGGCGTTGTCCTTGTCATCAGTGGAACCTGCTAATAGGAATCAGGCCCACGAGGCGGAATTTGCAGGCTGTGCTCTGCAAGGACGAATAGTCAATCTCAGATGTCAAGGGCATTTTGCCGTGGTCGCCCAATGTACAGATGTGCAATCGGATACATGGGAGCCGCATCTATGGTACCCTCGTCGCGGGCTGGAGAGACATATGGGCGGGGCAACGGGTGAAGGTGCAGCCCTAGATAGATCACAGTCCGACATGCACAAGAGATCATCATACTCTGCTTCTATGCCCTGCTTATCACACTGCGCATGGCTATACCTCTTCATTGGTGCATGCAAATTAACCAAGGTCGAAGTTGTCCTTTCTTGCCCCGAGAGGCTTCGCTGCCTACTCTTTCCTGATCAGTCCACCTCTTGAAACATCGCTGCAAGACTTCCGCAGCTGGCGGCCGTAGCACTACTGATGAGGTCTGGATGGGCACGGCATGGGCTGCACCACAGAAAGCAAAAGTAAGTAAACAATCTGAAGCGAAAACCGAGGGGAGATTGCAGATAGCACGATGAGGGTATTGAAGCGTCGTGGCAAGATCAGCAGTTTGTGGTTCGATCCATAAGCATAAAGTAAGATGTCTTCCTCGTTCAAGGCGTTGTAGCAAGATAGAATGGTGAGCTAGGATCAGATATCTAAAGTAGTGTATGAGTACAAGCCAAATGACAACGAGAGATGATTGTTTCTTCTTGGGCGAGGCGGTGACGAACATTAATACGTCATTTGCTTGTAACAGCGAAAACCGCATGCGTCCAAATCTGGCTGCATGATTCTCTTTCTCGTTGCTTCTTTTTTTGCCTCTACAATACGAACACCTCTCATCTTTCCGTTTACATAGAAACCCGGGAGCATGCCGAGCTGCAGCTGACGGGGCCTCACCTTTCCAATCAACTTGCCATTTTTGACTCGCAAACATGCCTGCGGTTCTGCGCAACGGGCGCACCGTTGGTCAACAGGACGAGAAGCCCGAGTCGTCCAAGACCGAGACCAGGTTCACGACGCCGACCACCATGTCAAGACCTTCCACATATCTCCTCCTCATCTACCCTGTCATACTTGCGATTGGCTCCCTCTATTCTGTCCTTTCACCGATCGCGGCACCACCTGTTGCTCCGCTGGCACCTGGAGTTACTTCTGAGGCCAATACTCCCTCAACAGCCCCCGTCAACTATTTCTCGACCAAAAGGAACATCTTCAACGTGTATTTTGTCAAGCGTGGCTGGTTCTGGATGACACTAGCTTTCGTTCTGCTCCAGATAACAACTCGACCACCTCCAGCCATCAAACAAAAGCACTACCTCCAAGCCGCATTACGCTACACGCTAGCAACCTTCTCCTGGTTCTTGACAACACAATGGTGCTTCGGTCCCGCTCTCATCGACCGCAGCTTTACCATCACAGGCGGTCGCTGCGAACCTCACATCCTGAACACCAATGGCATTGGAGAAGTCATTGGTATGACCCAAATTAACTCCGGACCTGTCTGCAAGGCTGTTGGCGGGCGCTGGAAGGGTGGTCACGATATCTCTGGTCACGTCTTCATCCTTACGTTAGCCTCGGCTTTCCTCATCTACGAACTGTATATTTCCGATCGGGATTCCTCCCATCCGCACGTTTCTCCCAGGGCTGCAGCGGCAGTTGCGCATGACATGACGGAAGAAGAACGCAAAGCAGTGGGAGGATGGGAAAGCGAGACCGTCGCCAAGGTCCGAATGTGGTCGCGATACATATTGTATGGGGTTGTTGTGTTGGATTTCTGGATGCTGATGATGACGGCGATTTGGTTCCATACATGGCAAGAAAAGCTCAGTGGATTGCTGATCGCTGGATCGACCTTGTACGGCATTTACTTTTTGGGACACCATGTGCCCGAGTGGAGGTCAATCGCTGGAGGGTTATAAGCACACGCAGAAGAGGATGATAAGGGCGAATGGACAACAGGGCTCGATCAGCATCCAGGATTACGACACAGCATAGCGCATGGCAATGGCGACGAATTAGTGTTTCTAAGTAATGCATCACAGTGTAAAATACTTCTCTCTGAGCTCATTTTGGACTTTTGCTTCCACCAAGTATGAATTTACAGTCATAACACCGTCCCTATTTATCAGCAAGAAGAATCGTCCACTACAACTATATCACACAACTCCACACAGCAAACATAGCTGTATCTACCAGGTACCCGAAAGACCGTCCTGTGCACAGAGCACATATAATACCCTCCATTGACCACATGGAATCTGATATACAACACCAACAAGCAGGTCAGCATCAGACTTTATCCAACTTGGCCAACCGTTTAGCCTGCTCCTCACGTTCCGCGTTTTTGTTTACACGCTCTCCATCCCCAGCGGCACCCTCAGCATCACTATCCGAAAACTCATCATCATCATCGCCTGCCAGCTGGAAATACTCTTCCGCTTCATCCGCGCCAATCGGCACAGCCTTTTGCGTGGCAGCAGGCCTTCTTGTCCTCGCACGCCCAACGACCAACGTAAGAACAATCAATTCGACCGCCGCCAACGCCACAGTCAAACTAACGGTCAACCATCCGTATTGGCGCAAAAGGAGTCCAGACGCAACATTCAGCATGGCCATCGGCAACACCACCCTTCCAAGCCATACATGCACGGCTCCCATCCAGGTTCGTCGACCGCCGTGGGGAGAAATGTAGATGACATGGTGGCGCCAGCCGAGAACCGTTTGAACGGCCAGAGCACAAATGATCAGGATGCCGAGGTACTGATGCCAGATGGAGATGGAGCGGCTGTTGACGAAGCCGATTAGAGCGCCGACGGACACGGATACGCTGGAGAGTGAGTTGATGGTCCAGTGGAGGTTGAAGGCTGTAGCCCGGGGAGACCTCAAGAAGTAGACGCCCAATGGGTACAGCACCAAGAAGGAGAGGGTCATAAGGAAGCCGTGGATGTGCCTGTGACCATATCAGTCAGTCAACTGTGTCAAGGGGTTACGCAGGGAGGGGGAGTGGGTATGAGGACATACCACATCAATGAACGGATGTTGAATTGCTTGACTGTCTTGACCGGCTCTTCAACCTTGGAGCCGTTGTCGGCACCAGACTTGTCGGTACCGTCCGAGACTTCCTTGTCAGAATCCGATGTTGATTTGTCGCTATCGCTGGTACTTCCACCACCGAGGGCATCCTTGTGCTGCGAAATGAGGTTCTCTCCAGCGTCCAATTCCTCTGTCGTCGGTACGAGCGGGTCTCCAATCTCATTGACACCCTTGTGGCTTTCCATATCGTTAATAGGACCGAAGAATGCCACAGGAGACAATGCGTTTTTAAGATCAGCCCAGAGAAATCCAAACCCTAGTCCGAATTGATGCATGTCGATGCCACGCTCGGCCGAAAAGTCGCTGCCGAAATCTTGTTTGAAGTTACTGCTCCAGATCATGGACTGTTTCGTCGTGTCGTTGTGCACGCCCAACTCGCAGGCCGTCCACTTGTCGTAGCCTCTGACGATGAACTCGGCGACACCAAGGTGTGAGGGCTTCGCCTGGAGTTTCTCTTGGTAGAATTGCCCGGTGTACTCCTCGAAGCGGGTCGAGACGACGTCGACAGTCGGCACTTCGCCGGAGTAGAAATCCTTCATTTCTGGGATGGGTCGTGGTGGATGGTGGCCATCGACAGTGCGTACGGTCAGGGTAAGCGTGTTGCTTGCTGGGTCGCCGTACGTGATGAACATCAACGCGCCTTTCATTTGGGGGCCTAACGCTAGAGACGCCCATCCTTTGGCGCTGGACGCATAGCGGAATGCCCACATGCGGACGTACAGATCTGATTGCTGTGTGGTTTCATTGTAGTAATTTACCAAGCTGAATGCCTGGTCCGCGCGGCCGGATTCGCCGGTGTGCTTGACGAATTGGACTGGTCGGTAAGCTGAGACGATGCTGAGGAGCGCGAGCAGCAGCGCTGACAGCGAAGATATGTTGTACATGATTGAATGTTGTAGTGATCAATTAGTGTATCGCGTTCAGAAGGGAAGCGAAGCAGAAGCGCGTTCGTGAGAAGGCGTCAAGTCAAGTCGTGTAGCCTTTTCGACACTAAATTGGAAATCCCCTGATATCGATTTGTCGGAATAGGGGGATTGCGCGTACCCCGCCAAATCTCGAAATTGTCCGCTTCACTACCCGAGCAGAACAACAGTATTTCTCTTGATCGATCCAAGAGATATAAGAAGTGTCGAACAAGATAAGAATACAATTAAAATGATACTGAATCCCAGAAAACGGGTGAAAACGTGTCTGGTGGAGAGAAGCTCGCAATTGGGAAAAGGACAATTCGTTGAAAAAAGAAGGGCCGCCAATATTAGACGGCACTAAGCCCGATGGGGACATGGCCTTGATTGACCACGTTTCTCCAGGGGTAAAGAGAGTAGAGAGTAAGCATTGCTATCAGTACTCGTAGACAGGTAGACTGATCAGTGGTCTGATTCCAATATCTATTTCATTGCAAGACGTCCACAGTATCGCCTCCTTGCTGATTCTATACCATACATTCTCGATCTGGGTATCTATCCCTTGACAAGAACTCTCTTTTCAAGAGGCTCAAACGTCTTCTCAGCCGGTCCTCCAGTAGGCTTGCCAAAAACAAGTTGAGCCTTGAGCTTCCACGACTCGGGCAGCCCATAAGTCGAAAGGACATCAGCTGTAATACCAGGATGGAAGTTGAAATGTTGAAGGTTGGCACCTGAAATGAGTTAGACATCATCATTGCGTTGACCACAATTTCCGATCAATACATACCGAGCCCTACTGCTTCAAGAGCAGTCCAGGCTAACAAGTCACTGTCAGCTACTCTCCTTGCAACAGCCCCGAGTGGAAACTTACCGATGAATTGATGGATCCCAGAAGAGTGGTCCGACCCTGAGACTCCGTCAGCATCACTTCACAAATTGAAAGAACACTGGAGGCCTACATTCGGTCAATAGGGGCTTGGTCATAGGATGCTTCTCGCCCAGACCGTGCAGTGCGTCCTGGTCTTCAAACCACATGACAGTGCCGTAACTCTCGTTGAATCCCTTGATGCGGCCGGCCATGTAGGTCTTCATGCCCTCGTCCAAGGGAACCTGGTCCATGTGTTTTTTGACAATGGCCCAGAGTTTGTCGTGCTCACCTTTGAGCAAGACGACAGCACGGGCGGATTGGACGTTGTACGTCGATGGCGACCATTTGATGGCCTCCTTGACGATTTCTTCCACGCGTGAGTCGGGAATGGTCGACTCTTTGGACAAGGTGTAGATGGAGCGACGGTTCTGGACCAGCTCGAAGAAGGTGTCTACTGGAGCCATGGTTGCGTCTGAAACTGGTCGGTGGGTTGTGTGCGTCTAGTGAAGCGCTGGTCAGGACAATCTGTAAGTCACCGAGAAAATGTTAGCGTAGAGGAGAAGCAGGCCGACCATTGCGTACGTCCGTTTCTTTATATTCTGAACGGCAGCCCTCCCCTCCATCAGGCCCCCATTCTGCCGTCTTAACAATCAACTTGGTCTCACAACCCTCATTCCACGCCATGTCAACAAGATCATTCAGCCTCACCGCTGTTCAAATTTCATGCCTGTGCCATCCAATAGCATAGGGTCCAGGGAGGGTCTCGCCATTTTGGAGTACTGCCTGAGGACCAATGGTTGTAATTCTGAAGGTCCATATCGTCTCTCGGGCGAGAAGTTGACTTTGGGATCACAAATCATGTGACAGCGAGCGAGCCTTATTGCAATTGAGAAACAGACTTCCACTGAAAGCGCGTTGTTGGTAAGCAGGTGGAGTATATGCGGAATGAAGCCTTGCTTGCATAACATATGTGATGTCTGATTCCACAAGCAGCTGAAATTACCACATTCGCTCACTATCTGAACCTGGGATTGCACGGTTTAGCACCAACGACCAAAACATTGTCTCACTAGGCGAAAAGGTGGTCAGTATGTCAACGACGAGGAATCAGAGGAAATAAGAAGAAACATTGAGCAACAATTAAAGACGTTCATTCTGGAAAAAGCAACGGTGCTGACCCGGTCAGGAAGCATATGTTACACGATTCCAAGCTTGCATCTTGTCTTGCCTGCTTGAGATTGTAGAACAGATTCCCTCCTTATTCCTGGCCGTTGCCTCAATAATGCTTTTGAATTGCACAGCATTTTGCAAAGACTTTCACTGTAACCGATCTTTCCCATGCAAATGCCTGCTCGTGCCTCAAGATCGCCAGGTATGACCTTCCGAAACAATGAGTGTGCCCTTCACTAGTACAAAGTCGATGATGGATTTGATTCTGATGGTGGTGTCGAATTGCATGTGTGTAGATTCGGTAGGTAGATTGATCATGGGTCAATCTACTTTCCGCCGAGGCTGGGGAAGGCGCTTTCGTCGTTAACAGCAACACCTGGGCCATCGCTGCTGCCGCCACGTCCACGTCCACGGCCACGGAACTCGCCGCGATCTCCTCCACGATCTCCACGGCCACGACCGCGACCACGACCACGGAACTCACCACGATCGCCACCGAAGTCGCCACGGTCACCTCGGTCACCACGGTCGGGACGCTCTCGGCGCTCACCACCGAAGTCACCACGCTCACCGCGACCACGACCGCCACGGCCACGGCCACGGCCACCGGCCTCGCGTGGCTGCTCCTTGAACGAGTAGTCGATGTCGAGGAAGTTCTTCTTCGTAGCACGCTCGCGCTCACGTCTGGCCTTTTCTTCTCCCTTGAAGTAGTCGGCGCGCTCTTCCTTGGTCAGCTCTTTGGCCGACTTCCACTTCTTGTCCTCCTTTGCGCCCTCGTTTGGTGCACGAGCTTCCTTGAGACCAAGTTCCTCAAGCTTCTTAGCGGCCTTCTCAGCCAAGTAGTCGGCATAAGACTTGCTGTTGTCCTCGGGCTCCTCTTCGCCTGCTGGAGCGGTCTCACCACCCTCGGCTGTTGTTACTGGCTCAGCATTCTCGTTCCAAACTTGATTCGCACCAGCGTCCCAACCACCTTCCTTTTCCTCCTTTTTGGCAATGGCCTCGCCAGCTTTCTCGTCAGCGAATTCGCCATCGGCGGTGGCTTCACCCCAACCGTGTCCCTCTTGCTTGGGATGTTCACTACGAGGATTAGCAAAGAACAATCACCGTATAGTCTTGAAGACTCACGCAATGCCGGTACGGTTGACATGTCGATCACCACCTCGACGGGGTCGGTCACCACCACGGCCACCTCGTCGAGTACCAGCAGCGCCTTCTGTGCGACCTGGTTTGTTTCCGAAACCATCAGCGCCTTCACCTTCGGTAGGCTTGTCGCGGTTGTAGGTTCGGCCAGTAGCTCGGTCACGGAATGCTGTCGCGCTCGTCAGAGATATGGTTGTTTTGAATATCATGTTCCAAATCCGTACCTGCTTCGCTTCCACTGAACCCACCTCCTCTTCGACCTCCACGGCCGCGAGTCGCTACGTTGCCGAGGGGATCAGCAGCTGGTGCCTCCTTTGGAGCATCGCGTTTGCCAGCTCGAGCAACTGGCTTTTCGATGGCCTTGGTAGGTGGTTCAGGTTCGCGATCGGAATCCTGGTCAGAGGTGTTGCCTGAAGTGCCAAGTTAGCACATTTCCAGGGTCAGTATTTGGCGGGTAACATACCCAACAGCTCGTAGAGGTTCTAAATATGTCAGCTAATGTTCGCGACAACAAATCGACATCCATTTGATTGTATAGTGTCCAATGGTGTTGATGCTCACCTTGCTCTTGACGTCCGCCATGACGTTTTCCTCTCGAGCGCCTTCCGTGAAGGCCTACTTTTATTGAAACTCCAACTCGATCGGTAGAAGGAGAGACGCCCGACCAAGACAAGTTCCCAAAGATAAGGACCTTGTCAGTGCCGAGAGGAGAATGATGTCTGGTTGGAGGCAAGTCGTGAGGTTACAGCCGCATTCGTGTGCTCAATGATGAAATTCACCCAGCTATTGAAAATCGATCGTGTGGTGGCTTGGCGGTCGATAGCACGTGCCTCGGTCTTGCCCTTGTGCACGTGATGCATCACCAATAAGTCCCCCAGTAGACTCCTCATCAAGAGCAGAGTAAATATACAATTGATTGTGAATTAAGTATGTTCAACCTAAGGCTGAGAGGGCCCAGGGGCCGTAGAACTGGGTATCAACTACGAAACTTCCCTTCTGCTGACAGAGTGTCCTATCATCCGTCAAAGAATAACAAAACACGGACGCCATCGCTAGCATGCAACTTTTGAATACCTCAAGGTTGATTCAAAATTCAAACTCCAGCCGCCCAATGCAAACGTGTCGGTATCCTCATAAGTCTTATCTCCGTTGTTGCGTCGGAGGATACGTGAACGGGTTCGGAAAGTGCATAGACGCCGTGAGTCCGAAAGGATCTGCATCCAACATTGGGTCATAAGGATCGATCATGAGATTGCCACTTCCATCGCTGGCAGCACTCGTGGTCATGGGTGGTGATGCTTGCATTCCCATTCGCATGCCAGAATCTACAGTGGTCGGGGGAAGACGGAAGTTCGGAATGAAGCTGTCCGTGTCGACGTCTTCTGCGTCGAAATCGTCCATGATGTCTTGTTGTGCATCGTACTCCTGTTCTGTAACACGCAATCAGTCTAGGACGAACAGAGCTCCACATGCAGAGGGGGCGGGTCAGCTTGCCGAGTTGAGAATAATGCTTCTGGAATGAAGCCGGATAATAATTATCCTGCATAGTAGGATTGGCTTGAGCTCGTGGGGGAAACGCTTGGGCGGTGGCCTGGTTCGGAAAGGTTCTTGCTGCTGGGACTCTACGCTGCGGCGCAAATACATGGTGCTGTAAAGGTGGCAACGGCCGTCCCTGCTGCTGCTGTTGAGGTTGCTGAGTTGCTATATCAGTTGCAGGTGAGGTCATCCCACCTTGCAAGGCAAAGCCAGGTGATCTTGCCGTCGAAGGGGACGAGTTCTGCGACGGGGGAGTGGGCTGTACTGTGGGTGAGTCTGCGAAACTGCGTTGTCCACCACTCTGGGAAGATGAATTTACTGTCTGAATAGGGGGAGCCATGGCAGGTCGATGCCTGGCTTGCTGTTGTCGACTGAGCATTGCCTTCTGCATTGGCGATGCCTGACCAGTGACCGGAGGCACGCGGTGTGGCCGTAGATTTGGACTGCCTTTGAGGGCTAGTTCAGCTTGAACATCGATACCTAGAGTCGTGAGCTTTGAGATAAGTGGATGAAGCAGCGGCATTACCTTTCTCTAGTAAGACTCGTTCCAGCAATGAATTCTTGTATCGTAGCATTAGGCATTCGTCGGCAGCGGCACGGTGGCTCTGTTGAAGGTTTTGGAGAGTCTCTTCATGTTGCTGAATAGTCGTTTCGAGCTGCTTGATGTATTCGGTCCTACGCTCACGAAAGGCAGCTTGAGCTTGACGGTTTCTTTGCTTTCGTTCTTCTGAGGTGGCATATATCTGGATATCTGTTAAACGTGTGCCATGATAGTCAGCAGAGTCCAGAACATACCGGCTTCCGCCCTCCTTTGCGTTTCGGCGCTGGGGCTGGATCTTGAGTTTGTTTCTCGGAGCCAACCCCAGTGCTGTCATCAGGCTCTGGCGACTCGCCGTCTAGAGAGGAACCATATTCGTCGATACTAGGCTCGCGCTTTGGCACCACAGATTCCGGTAGGATAACGTCGGGATTCGCGACTGAGCCCATGCCTTCTCCACGCAACCGAGTCTAATGCAATGTCCCTGGCATAAGCGCCCGCTGATAGGTTCAGGTTGACCTTAGAATAGCCGCGAATAGACGCGAGCGCCCCTGAATGATCTGATACCCAAAACGTAAACACTCAGATGGGTGACAATTGGAAACAGAGATAAGAAATGGTAGAGCAATAAGCATGCCCACAAAAGAAATGTGGTGAGGTAATAGAATAAGACAACAGAATTTTATCAAAGAGGGGTTAAAGGTCGGCTCGTGCGGCTTCGGAGGAAGGAACAGGGCTTATTGAGAGCCCAGTCTGCAGTTTCTGCAATGGCGCGTGGCTTTCAACCTGAGCTTTTGTTGGTTGGAGTCTCGAAGCTGAAAGAGTGCAGTATTCCCTGTCGGATGTATGGGAAGGAGCAGGCAAGCAACAAGCTAAACATTCAAGTGTGGTTTGATGAGGATCAAGAGGAAAGTTACGAAGCCGATCATGGCGCCTTCTCACGCAACAGATTTTTTCCTCCTTTGTAAATGAGGCGGTCAAAGCGTAGAGTGTGCCTGGAAGTGGATGGTATGAAAAGCTCTTCCCTCCAGGTTCATTCCGCACTCGGCTTTCACATTGGAAAATCATGACTGGAGGCCTCTCTCTTTCCAGAACCGTGAAAATTTCTTCATTGGCAGGTCGGAAAAAGGACGTGAAAAAATACAAGCCACGTGGGGGAAAAAATTTTCAGCGTCGGGCTGCAAGCTACAAATGTGCGGGAACCAATAAGGTCGATGTTGACCGCGTCCAATGCCTCGATTCGCTCTAGAAGGTCACAATAGATCAACACTGATCCAACGTCAGGCGAACGCCGGCTGCGTCAGATGAAACGCACCAAGACGCTTGACGCCAACTTGGACCCTTTGAAGTAGGCCATCCATGCCATCCCCGCTTCATCGTGTCGCCTTTCTCCGTGGAACCATCTCGCCGCCAGCCTTCCCCCTGACTTCTCCCTGCCATCGCGGCCCATAATCTGGTCGGCTTCTTTTGATAGACGGAACATGCCCGTAGATCACTTCCAGCCCGTTTCTACCCCAGTTTCGACCCCAGACCACTGACATCTGTTGGTCCGAAGTTGTAGGAGATCACGGATCGGGTACAGAATATGGCATCTGTACAGGTGGGGAAGACCGCGTTGCATCGAGTGGTGCACTCCGATACGCCAGAAGTGACATGATCTGTAGTCCGGCACATCCACTGATCGCTGACGACAACCTTCGCCAGACCTGTCCTAGATTGCTCTTGCTTAGAGCCAATGGAGTCTGCACACAAGACATTCACATGACCCTGATCATCCGATTTGGAAGGTGAACGTCAGGATTAAGACCTTCAACTCCTAGCAGTCACCCTTGAGATTGGTGTCAGAATGAAGCAGTAGCGGCGCTGGCAAAGGATGTTGCGCAGTTGTTATGCTCGTCGTCGAATGACCTGGGGAGATGGCACCTGTAACCCTGCTGTTGAGGGTGTTTGCATATTCGGTTCCATGGTCAAAAGTTGAATATTTGCAACATGTCTCCTTGTGAGGCGCTTTGGACAACATGGACCAGGCAGGTTGAGTGAGGCTTGATTCCGGTTTGAACCCAGTTGCGACAAGTATCCGACGCTCCTGACGCAACGAGAAATAATAAGAGTGCACAGCTTGAAGCTTCTGAGCTTCTAAGGGAAAGAGCCTGTTCGTTGAGTATGTGATCGCTCTTTCTTCCGGTAAGGAAGTCTATGTGGTCAGGCACAATTGATGGCTGGCATGTCCTTGCACAAGTCGAGTTGCGGTTTTCACCCGATTTGCTTCGCCATTGACCCTCGTTTCGTTGACACTTGCTGTGGATAAGACTTCATGATCATACGTGTGCAAATTGTACTGTACATCACCGCTTGAGCAGCCCTAGGAAATTGAGCCGTACGCAGTTGCGATGCGTGCGGCTGTCAACGTTCAATGGAGCAGTGGGCACTAAGAGGTGAGATTCTTTCGAAATGTGAGGTTTCAAACACTGACCCAGATCAGACCCTCCAAAGAAATATCAATTAGGAAAGCGAGCATCACCTGAGGATGGAAATCATATCCGAAGACCCTTTTCCTCACGCCTTGAGACCTTTACAAGACCTATTTCAGCTCTAGCCAGACACCGCGTACACCAATTATCGGAAATACGTGAAGCATCAACGTCCTCGAAAACAGGTACTATCACGAAGGCAACCTCAGGATGGACCGATGGTGGTGATAACAGACCAAAGACACCAGTACCTCCAGGAGACGCCCTCTCTCATTCCACTTCTTCAGAGTGCCCAACTCCAAATGCACTACGCCCGGTGCCACGAAATGGTTCTGCAGCCTTAGGCAATAAAACAGCAAGTGCTATCAGTCTCCCTCACGGACGCATCCCCGAACGGAGGTCCTCGGCCAGCATCTTCTCCCGCAGTCTGGCAGGTTCGGCTCCAGGTTCATTGCAAGAGCTGCACACATGGAAAGTACCAGGGTTGGACGATACAAGAAAAATAATCCCAGACAGGGGACGCGCAGATTCACCTGTCCGTCGTGCTATGGCGTCCAGCGCTCAATCCTCGGAGGTCTTTCGACCGTCTCTTGCACGAACCTTCATTCGAACCACTCCTCCTCATGAAGTCTTGGACAATGGCAGTGCTCGACATTCCCGAGTCGAATTATCCGTCCGCTTGCCTGCCCCACTCTTCGTCGGAGGTGGTACCGTCGAAGGCCAAATGACAATCGAGGTCGACGGTGGAGCATCAAGAAGACCCAAATTGCAGCCAATATACATCTCCAGGGCTTCTGTGGACGTTATTGGGGTCGAAGAGATCAGTGATGGGCGGCGATGGGTGTTTCTCTCGCTAGCAACGGAATTGTTTGACCACGAAAATCCACCTCCTCCAGCCCTGGTCAAGTCTCAGCTGCCTCAACCGAGTCCAGATCTTTGGTGGGAGATGAAGACTGCGACAGCTAGCATCCCCTTCTGCATCAATCTACCTCTGAAACTTGGCCCTCCTCCTTACGCCTCGAAACAGGCGTCCATACGCTATTTGCTGTGCCCTTCACTTTCTATCAAAGTAGGAGGCAAGAGAAGTATTGTCAGGCAAACATGGAACATTCAGATGCTCACTGTGCACGATCCAGAAAAGGCTTTGGCCAGTCTTCCCAGCCCACTGCTCGCAGCAGACACATTGTACCTCGCACGAGAACCAGAGATGCAGACGGTGAAGCTTACTGCGGGGCTTCACCGACAGACATGGGTGAATGGTGCCAAGATCTTCATCGATGTCCATATCGCAAACAACACGCCAAAGACGGTCAAGAAAATCGAGGTCCAGCTCGAGAAGACAACGTTGTGGTATACGCACGCTGCGGCAGGGACTTTTGACAAAAGCGCAAACCACCTGCGACTCCCCAAACGTACTGACTCCGGCATCATTAGCAGTACCACGCTGAAAAAGTCTGATACATGGCAAGGTGTCACTTCTCACTCATCGGAGGTCAAGACAATCGAATTGGAAGCTCCTCGTGGCCATGTCACCATCAGCACAGGCAGGTACTTTGAGGTCAGATACTTTGTCAATGTGGTGGTTACCGTGAAGTTGTTCAAAACCGTTGCAGTCCAGCTTCCGGTTACCATCATACCAATCAACTCTCTGGACATACTACCAAATTCGCTTGCACAAGTGGCTGCCTCTATTGAAGCCAAACGGGCGAAGACAGTACCAGTCCCATCGAGTGGCCCAAGCCGGGCATCGTATCATCAAGGCCAAGTCTTCACCATCCCACTACGACCCTCGTTGGAGAATGCGAGCCGGGAAGAAGGCCCGATGCCACTTGCAGATCTAGACAACCTAAAGCAAGACCTGGACAAGTCTCCAAGAAAGGTTCACGGTCAGGCAGGCGTTGCCAATGATGGGACAAACGAGAACAAGCCTCCTGAACGTGCGAGCATGGCATCATCGTCGCATCACCATATGGAGCGGCATCCAAGTTGTTATCATTGTCATGTTGCCGAGAATCAGGATACACCCATGGGCAAAGGTCCACGACTGCCTAGACTTCAAGTCTCTACTTCAGGACTTGGCTTTTCCGAAACAGAATTCGAAGTGTCTGCGGACTCACCTCCTCGAAAGGTGATGTTGAGTGAGCGGGAGCGAAACATGATCAATCAAGACAGAGAACTGCGCAAGCGGCAAGAGCGGAAAGACATGAACCAAAACAGACCCAGTGGGGACATAAAACGCGGACATGAACTACGGCAATCCAGAGACCAGCCAAGCTACAGAAATGTGGTAGCAAACCCCAACGCGGCACCCAGGCCGCCGGCCCTGGGAAGCCTCAGCCCGAGTGGTGTGAGATGGCGAAGCAACAGTGGCAATCTGCATGCGCCACCAAAAGCTGCAAGATCTAGGTCTAAGACGAATCCTGAAAGATTATCTAGAGCAGTGTCAACGCACAAGCCACGAAGAAAGTCCAGTAGCGCTCGACTTCCTGTCGACGGACCAGCATATGCCGGAGCGCATCGAAGACTGAGCAAGGACGTCGGTTACAAAGGTAGTCTGGACCGGCTCTTTTGAAGAACGAAAAGAGGTTGATTATGTCGAACGGGTTATCGAGTAAGATCCATCTGCAGAGTAAGATCCATCTGCATAGCGTATGCACACGCTCAGAATACGCGAAATCAGATGGTTCAGTCCTGAATATGATAGCAGACATAGCGCTGAGCTGTAAGATAGCTGTCTATAGTTTCTTGAAGAACAATATATGCCAGCGAAGCAAGGGGGACGTTCGGGACCTTAGTATCATTGGTCAACGGATTCCGTGACGAGAACCAGACTTGCACCAATTCCCTCACTGTCTAGAGGTCGTTCATCTACCTCACTCTCACCCTTGGCGGGAACAAATATTCTGACCTCTCTGATCCCGACACCACGTTCCTTCAACCAAGTTTCGTCTTCGGCATCCCTCGGGGCGTGGATATCAATACCCACTCTACCCTCAAGGCCTTTCATAGCTTCCGGGTTAGGCGCGCTGAGCAAGAAACTCACGCTCGTGCTCGGCTTATACCGAAATCCACCGTGCGTTTTGGGTTCCGCACCAGTCACAGCGCTGTACAGTTTCACGTAATGTTCGATATGCGACTCCGGCACAACGACTTCGACGGATAAAATGCCCTTGGCGCCACAAGGGTGTGTTGTTAGCGTTTTGTCGTTGGACGGCACACGTAGTTCTCGAGGTGTCTCGTCGTGGCAGAAGAACGGGGTGTCGAGACGTGTCGTGGGGAAGAATGTCTCTGTTGATTTAGGCACGTTCGGGCCGTCGGAGTATGATGGTTTTGTGACGAACCATTTGCAGTGTTGGCCGTCTTTGCGTTGTCGGCCGCCGCCGGAGGGTTGGCTGAAGGTTACGCCTAGACCGTCGTCTGAGCCCTCGAGGCGTTGAGTGACGGCGGCATAAGTGTCGTGTGCGGATTGAGGGGATGTTAAGGCAAAGTCGATTAGGCCTGCGGGTTTGCTGGCCCAATCGAGGAATTCGACTGGAGGTGCGATCCAGTTTAGGAGTTCGATGAGGGTGCCGTCGGAGAAGATGATGAGTTTGTTGCGGGAGGAACCACCCTTGTGAGTGCCGCCCTCGATGATGTGGAAGTTATCGCTTAGCCAGGCTGGGAGGTTCTCAAAGTCGGGGGTGTCGAGGAGTAGGACGATGTGGTCGTGCGAGATGTCGGATACAGATGCTAGTGATGGGGCCATAGTTGGGACGTCGAGGTCGAGCTTGCTAGATCTCGAGGACGGAGTCCACTTTCGCAGTAGGTGTTTCTAGTAAGAGAAGGGTTTCAGATCAGGCTGGCAGATAGACGGGGCTTCTGGTTGACGCTGATTTGTTTTCGACGTTCGTAGAGGTTGCTTGTTGAGGCCGAAACTCCTGCTGCTGATATCCTTTACTTGCCTTGGAGGGCGGTAGATATCAGAAGAAAGAGTGGGGGAGCAAGGTACAAGGATGGTGCATTGCGGAGGATACCGCAGAATTGCGGACAGTAGGAGGGAGTCAATGATGAACCCGTCCGGTAACTCGATGGCGCAACGTGTGGGTAAGGGAGTGCAGCTGACTCATCTACAGGTAATCGAAGAAGGCCAGACCATGTAATACCTAGGTACCTGGGTAAATATATCTTGGTACATTGTCTTCTGTTCGTGAATCAAGTCCTATGTAGCAAGTATGGGCACATAATTGTAGGTATGATGGCACGGTTCATGCACATTTTCTCATTGAATTTATCTTCATAAGACATTTTTGCCCAGGGCAGCAGCACGTATGCTGGCATGGCAGACAGCAGCCCATCAAATTGAGAGCTCTGCCTCCGTCGAACTACAGAGTCTTCGTCTCTGTCCCATTGAGCAAAGGAAGCCGTCCTCGCCAATTGGCAGAGTCTGCTCAAAGCAGCGTGCACTCCCAAAGGATGACATAAGAGTTTCATGTCTCTTGGTAAAACATCTCCCAAAATGCGCATTCGAGTCATGCTCCAGTCACCATGGCATACTCATTGAGTCGAGGACTCATCTAAACGCCATCATGCCTGGTGCAGGTCAAAGATATCAAGTCTTGGATGCTCCAAGTATCCCCATCCCCTTGATTTGTATGGTACAGAATTCGACTCCACAACACCAACGCAATAACGAGCATATGTCGGAAGCTCCAATGCCTCTAATTCTGTTCTTTGGTCGCATTGGCCTTTTTGCCCTGCGACTTTGCGTTCGTTGGCGAATCATCAGGTTTATTCGTAACGTTGGAAAGGCTGATAGCAATCTTGCGCGGCTTCCGCCCTTCGACATGGTTCTCTCTGTCCACACTGCTCGACAATGTAGGTTGGTCACTAGCCTGCTTTGACCGTAGGAACCCTTTTTTGCGTCTCAGGGAGCCTGATGATGCAAGACTTGATGCACTGGAAGTCGAATTCCTTCGTTTGGGACCACCAGATAGTTTGCCCAACTCATCCTCATCGTCGTCATCTTGTCTCCGTCGCTTTTCCGTCAGACGCTCTGGAGGATTTTGCAGCTCTGACTCTGCGGACGACTTGATCTCGGGCGATGGTTGTAATCTCTTCTCAGGGGTGGCCCGGTTGTCGGGTGTTGATGCCTCTTTTCCACTTTCAGGAGTCAGAGGAGTTTGCGGCGTGGACAATGCCTTGGAATCCATATTTTCGTCCTCGTCATCGTCAGGGTAGTCGACTAGTGGTTTAGTGATCGGAGAAGCACTTCCATTCAACATTTCTGACTTCATCCTTCTGCGATGCCATTGCATACGCTCGGATACGTCTTTGACATCCTCACGCTCTGCATCCTCATCGTGCTCTTCTTCATCGTCGTCAGAGGTGTTGAAATAGTCTTCTTCGTTCGCGTCCATTTCCTGAAGCCCTTGCCATCTGCCATTGATGTGAACGCGGTTCATTGGAGGTGTTGCATCGTCCTGGCTGTACAGCGTGTGTTCGGGTTCAGGATGAGTGGTGGTCATGTGTTCATATTTGACAGTGAGGTCTTCGAAAGTGTCCACGTAGGTAATGTCTTGCAGCTTCTCACGATAATTCTCACCCAGATGCAGAATGATCGGCTTGATCTCTTCCCTTCGGATAAACTCGAAGAGTTCCAGACACGCCGAATTCAGGAGATTATCCCTCGGCATTGTGTCAATAACGATTCCCAATAGAGCTCCAAATGCACCACTCTTGATGACCTGAGCAGCATAGAATTGATCTTGCAACGATATGCATGTGCGGAAGAATTTGAGTGCTGTCAATTTGAGTGGTTTCTGGGGCACTTTTATCAGCATAGCCACTCGAGGTGCTGGATTTTCAGCAAGGATGAAAGACCGGCTTCCCATGGAATGCTGGCGGATAAAGAAGGTCAGGATCTCCACCAAATATGAAAACAACGAGACTTCCTGGTAGCTGAAGTTGCGCAATGACTCTCTTGAATCAAGATCTCTCAATGGCTTGAACAGCTTCCGGCAAGATCGATCGAAGTTCTCTTGGGCAAAATCCTCTCTTTTCTGTTGCGCATCCGTCATCTGCGGTGGGCGAGAGAGTTTCGTCATATACTCGGAGTTCTGTCGATTTTGCATGGGATCATTCGAAGGAGGCTGAGGATCCAAAAGAATCTTAATAGCGTCTGCCAATTGGTTCTTGACTCCCAAATCCGTCTCCGCGTGCAAGAGGTCGATAAGTGTGTCGGTTAGAGGAGTCTTCTTCTCGTGCACAGCTTTGAGCATGTAACCTCGCATCATATTAGGATCGTGATCCAGCAAAGCCACAAGGATGTCGATGCCAGTTGTTCTCATCGTTGGTTCGGGGTGCTTTACAGCAAAGGTGATGACCGAGAAGAGGCCATGAGCGATGAAATTGTTGAGCAAATTTGCGCGCGCTTGCATTTGCAGGGTCTTCGCGATGGCAGCGCATTGCTGCAAGAAATGCACCGCTTGCTCCTTACGCTTGACGTCGGTGTTGTCGGGATTGAATATCGCAAAAAGCTCTTTCAAGAAAGTGGTGTTGTTCTGAAGATGTTGTACAATGTCGACCTGGTTAAAGAAGATAAGGGAATTCAATACGCCAAAGGTGGGATCATCCAGTATTCGGGCCAAAACGACATCCTTCAAATACTGTAGTCGCCAGGTTTGCCGGATCTTCCTTTTGATGTTTGGATCCTTAATCTCAACCACCTCTTTATATCTCGATTCGTCCGATAGATATTGTCGGTGATTGGCCTTGTGGGTAGGGAAATCAGGATCATACTCCAGGGCGCCCACAACACCGATGATTATGTCGTCCGTGACAAGGTGTTCGATGACAGCGTTATCGTTCATCAAAATCAGCGCTTTCATGATATTGCATAACCTGTGCAAATCCGATAGACTCTCAAGGTCTTCTGCGATCTCCACCAAGGGTATTAGTTTGGAAACATAGTCCTCTTTCAGTAGAAATTTTGCCAGCGCTTCGCGACCTCCTTGGGTGATGCTTGCTTGTCGAATGTTCTGCTCGATTTCGTCTAGGTTGCTCAGTTCGGGAGGGTTAAGGGTGAATGATGTCGAAATGTTGTCGAGCGCGTCATCCGAGAGGCCATCGTCTTCCAACTTGTCAGTATCTTATCTCATTTTAGATTCGCGCAGCCTTTACCTGGAAGTGCCAACAGTTGTTGCTGGACTTGGTGGACAAATTCCCTGCCCCATGGTTAGACTCCACGCTTCGGCGAAAGGCGCGCTGGACTTACCATATAACTGCGCAACCGTCCGCCTCTTGGAAACTGAGCGCCATATCGACGCCATTGGTTTCAGTCCACACGATCAACGTGTCTGTCACGCGTCAGTTGTTTTTCATCCAGCACTTGGGTGTTGTAAGATTCCGACCTTGTTGTTTCTGATACCCATCATCCTTGACGATTTTCGTCTCGAGCAGCATACGATCGGGTTGGTCCTCGGACTCGACGTAGATACGTGGTTCATCCTACAAGACGGTAGTTAGGGCATGCTCTCCACATTGCAGGCGCGCGACATGCGATCGCGCCCAGTCGGCGTGTAGAACGTACATTGATGACCTGCCCGGTGCAAAACCCGGTACCTCGATCAAACCAATCATTGTCGCGCAACTCGTACACCTTCACTCTTTTCTTGTCGTTGGCAAGCGGCACCTGCGGCGCCTGCATTGCCATGACGAAGAAAATGGGATGGACGAATGGACATCAGCAGGCTGGAGATTGATAACCGTGACCGTGTGCCAACTTTGTTTTGCAGGTGTGGCAAGGTGCGCAAGTGACGCTGGCTATCGATATTCCCACCGAATGAGGTTTAGTCGTCCCCGCCGCAGTTAGAAAGTCTTAGGCTCCGGAGCCGGATAATCAAGCCCCCGAATGAGATAATCTTTCTGCCTCAGGCACCTAAACGCACCTAGAGGCAGGGTTACAGGGTACCTACCTAGGTATTGGTCTATGGCCCACGGAAAGCTTCGATCATTTCTCGTATTAACAAGCCTTCAATTGAGGGGATTTTCTTCGGCTGCAGCATGTGCCTAATAAGTCAAGCGTGGTTAATTTAGAGGGACCCTGCCCTTTGTAACTCCGTACAGAGTTAGACCAGGGTGTTAATTTGCAAGCCCCAACAGCCTAACAAGAACTGGTGGTCCATTCGTCAATAGACGATGCACTATGGGTTGTCACAGGCTTACTTAGGCTTAGGCTTAGCCTTTTGGTGCCCGGCACGAAGCTAAATTGTCCTATGAATACGCAGCCTTTCGTGGGCGTGCATTGTCCCACCAAGATCGGAATTTGGCCGCCCCAGTCACAGGCCCAACAATGGGCATCAAGATGCACTACAACTCTGCTTTTCAATGGTGCTCTCTCATACTCCCAAATGCAGAACACGGTGCTCAAAGTCCACAATAACTGCATGTAGTTTCCACCTGGCGTACTGTCAAACTCCAATGACGGAATACTTGTATCCAACATTCAAGGGCCCAAGGATGATCTTCCAACATTGTCCTCGATTGACTCAATAAACGGCCTTAGGAAGTAAGGGACATTTGGAGCGCGACATCGGTGGCTCTTATCCTATTCCTGTCTTCGTTATTGGCCTAAATCCATCGTACGCTTGCTTCGTACCACCAACTCTTTCCAATAATGCATACATCATTTTCTACCCCCAGCGAGAACTGCTGTAACGTTCGTCCAGTCCATTAATTCACTATCTGAATCCTTCCTTATTCATTCCTTTCTTATTATTTCCAAGAATCTGCCAGCTTGAACTGCGGGGTTACTTTTCCGCCGCGACGCCATCAACACCTGGCACACATTCCGAGGACAGTCCCTTTGGCCCTTAGTTACGTGTTGTATGCGTCACCGAATTCGGACCATTTCAAAGCGAATCTCGGACCTGGGAACTAATGACCGCACTGACGCCCTTTGACGCCTTTCATATTTTGTCTCTTTGTTATTGACGTTAACAACCCTTGATGGGTGACGCCGTCATGGCGACGCCCAAATCCATGGACAATCCGTCTGATGAGGCTTTGCGGCAAGAGCCATTGACTCCCACAGCCGGAATTTCAGGCGGGTCACGACCAGAATCACCATCAGATGAGACACCCATAGACGAAAACGGCGATAGAGGGCCAGCACCAATTCAGAAAAGGCGAAGAGTAACCAGAGCGTGCGATGAGTGTCGTCGGAAGAAGATCAAATGCGACGGCAAACAGCCCTGTACGCACTGTACTGTGTACAGTTATGGTGTGTGACTGCCTTCCATTATTAAATTG
This sequence comes from Exophiala viscosa, assembly GCF_022695815.1. NCBI lineage: Eukaryota > Fungi > Ascomycota > Eurotiomycetes > Chaetothyriales > Herpotrichiellaceae > Exophiala > Exophiala viscosa. Next base: position 199,113 of record NW_026944358.1, on the reverse strand, counting down.
CTTATCTTCCCTTGCAGTTGTACTTACCTTGAGTTGCAGAATGTACTTATGATCAACCCTCGAATCGGCGGCGGAACCCCGCGCCGCAGTATATCGAAGCACTTGAACAGAGGCTGCAAAAAGCAGAAGCGATCCTGCGCTCTGTGCTCCCAGGTCTTGACCTCGACGATCCCAAATTCGACGCGCGAAGTGTAGAACAAATAATCGAAAGCTCGCGAGTAAGTGCTCCCACTAATATCGTCGATGGCCCTGTCGTACCACAAACGGATCCGCCGAAACCAGACGATGATGCACAGCTTCAGTCAATGGTTGATCGTACAGGCGCTTTGGATTTGGACGACTCTGGGCATTGGGACTTTCATGGTCATTCGTCTGGATACGTTTTCATGCGTAAGTTCCGCGCTCAGTTTGGAGACCAGTATTTGGCCGAGTACCGTCATCCGAACAAGAATCGAATCATATCTCAGTTCCTTGAATCCCCGAGATCTGCCAATTCGTCACCATTCGAATTCAATCTACCTGCTGCCGGCGTGGATCTACCACTCAAAGAAAAGGCAATCGAACTTTCACTAAACACACTCGATGATTGCTGTGCTATGATGCGGCCTATACACAAGCCGACCTTTTTCCAACGTCTACATGCTGTCTACGATACGGATCCTGAGCAGTGGAACAACGGTCATGTTCAATTCCTGCCCTTGCTGTACGTGGTGATGGCAGTAGGCTGCTTGTTTTCAAAGTCTGGGGCCGACACCACACTGGATATCAAAGGCTACAAAGAGGCCATGGAGCAAGGGTAGGTCGATGCGTGCCATGAACGTATCTATATTGACATCTGCAGGTACCAGTACTTCAACACAGCCAAGCAGATGTTGGACATCACCGACTGCAGGGACTTGGTCACGATCCAAGCCATCGCCTTCATGATCATGTTCCTTCAGTCTTCCGCTAGACTACCCGTATGCTACGCGTACATTGGCATTGCTCTGAGGGCATGCTGCCGGCTAGGTCTGCATCGAAACATCCCCAAAACATTTACTCCTTTGGAGTCGGAAGAACGAAAGCGAATATTCTGGGTGATCCGGAAGATGGATTCGTATGTTGGAGCGGTGCTGGGCCTTCCCCAAATGCTGAGTGACGACGATATCGACCAAGAACTACCGACTGAGGTCGATGACGATTACATAACAACGGAGGGCATTCGGCCCATGCCTGCGGGCAGCTTCCCTCTCCAAAAGGCATCCAATGCGCACGGCAAATTGACAAACATTCTCAGGAAAGTCGTTCGATATATTTACCCGGTGAGGGGCGCGATGTATAATGGACAAGCAGACTCCAGGTACTCTATCAGTCACAAGCGGATTCGTGAGCTTGAAAGAGATCTTCAAACTTGGATGGACCAGCTACCAACGGAGTTGAGACCTTCGGACAACGCTGAAAACGAGCTGTCCAGGTGAGAAAGATACCAAATTTTAGTTGGCGAAATTCTGCTGACACGGTGTAGGGTTCAACAGCTTCTTCGAATGTCATACGCACATGTACAGATGATGGTGTATCGACCATTTATTCACTATGTGTCACAGGCCTGCCAGGCCAGGAACATAGACAAGAGGAGCTTTGCCTGTGCAGCGGCATGTATTAGCGTGGCTCGAAACATTGTTCATATCACAACCGAGATGAAGAAACGTGGGTTGCTGGTAGGATCGTACTGGTTCGTCATGTATACGACATATTTCGCAATCTTGTCTTTGGTGTTCTTTGTCATTGAGAATCCAAACAGCCCTACGAGTCAGGACATTCTCAAAGACGCGGTAGAAGGAAGAGACACATTGGCCGCCCTTGCGAAAAGAAGCTTGGCAGCGGACCGGTGTACTGGGAGTTTGACCGTAGGTAATCCCAAACAGGGCGTGTTTGTGATGCTGATCGCTACGATTATAGGGTTTATTCGATGTTCTGCCCGAGAAATTGAAGGAAAGGCGCAGTTCTCTCGGTACCGCCCCAGCAACATCTCGCAAACGACCGCCACCTGTTTTCACTGAGACGGGGTCAGCGAATGAGAGGCAGACTGCTCCAACCGTGACCACGCCCACCAGCTTGAGGGAAGCCTCAGGCACGCCCAGCCGAGCGAGGACCCTGCCATCAGATTTTCTTGCTAAGCTGGCGAAGCGAAACTCGATGCCAGATCCGCATGCACTTTCAAACCTCTCGGAGGGATCTTTGCAAATGTCAAATCCTCCTCCAACTATGGCATATCAAAGTCCAGCCACGGAATCTCCTATATCCAGCCACTTTGACTTTACTACACCTCACATGGCCAATGCCCAGATCCCTGACTTGAAGAACGTCATGTTCCCTAGCGACAATCCGTTCGCGTATCCAAACCAGCCCATCAGCACCCTGGAATCGACGGATGGGCCATACTCGTTTTCGGACCACAATTTTGGCTCAACCGATGAAAGCATATTTGGCACGCCGACTGGCGGTAGCACGAGCACGCAGATGCCGCTGCCAACCCCACACTATGGCACCTACGACTTTTCTTTCCAGCAGGCGCTCAACGAGAATTCTTGGCTTGGTGGACAAAATCTGGCTGGAGGCCATGGACCACCATATAGTGCACCGATAACGGATATTCTGATGCAGAATGCAATAGGAGGGGATCATGTTGATCTCAGTGGAATGCCTATGCCGATGGGCAGTAACAATGCGTCTGCTGACTCGACAGGAACAAATCGTGGCTCAGCACACGGGTTTCAGTCGAGTATGGACGATTATTTCAACTCGGAAGGTTGGAACCCGAACCCGAGTTCGACCTGGGGAGATCAACACTACAGCAGTAACCCGCAGTGAGCAGTCGAGAATGACGGGGTCACGAGATGAGTGTAACGTTCGGTCTGGGAGTCATCATCAATGAAGAGCGTGCATGGTGTTTTTCTGGGCTTCACATTGGGACGATACCATGGGAATGAAGATTATTGCATTAAACTACGATTTGCTGGCGTTTTCTGAGGGCCCCATCCGCATGGTTCGCAATTACTCGTGCATGAGCTGGAACAGACGTTCAGAGATTGCATGCAAGGGTTTAGGGAATGCTCAATAACACGGTCGTTGAGAGAATACAGAAGATTATTCCGTTCGGCCAGAAGAAAGGGAGACTGTTCGAATATATGCATCGAGTTGACGGATATGATCGCAAATACCTTCTCTGTACACTGTTTTGCATGTGGTTCATATTCATCGTTCCGCTGCCCAGACTTGGATTTCCGCTTTGCCTTCCAAGAAATTATTTGCATCTTGGTACTTGGCAAGGAGGGATGTCGTGGCAAGGCTGGGCATGGAGAGGAATCGACTTGGTGCCAAGGCAATCCCGCAAGCGAGATACTTGAGTCAGGACACCCAATGCTGGACCGTCACGGTCACCTTAAGCAGAATATGGAGACCTGCAGATGAGTGTTACACCCTCGGCAGATGCAACAGCCAAGATGGCAGAGTAGCTTCTGAGGATGTTGAAACGATATGGCTGTGACTCGTGAAAAGTACTCATGAAAATGATACCGGACACCGCCTCGGCTGCCGACTCAACGGAGTTAAAATGACAACCTGGATGAGTAACACAACCGTGTGCCCGAATACATCGATGCGATTGTACAAGATTCATGGACCGTGACAAGACAATGGTGGGCCAGGCTATGTCAAGTTGTCACCAGAGATTTGCCACGCCGGCCTTTCCATATACGGCGCTCAGAAAATGAGAGGCCAGACATTCTTTGGCCCCTCCGGGTCTTGTCCCGCTCCCAAGAAACTTCCAAGACATTCCAAGAAAACCAAGACTTCGGAAAGTAGAGGAGACCAAGTCGGCTACTAGACAGAATGAGCAATCGCAACAAGCCCTACGTTTCGCAAGAATGATATTTGAAGCATTGCGAGATCTAGTCTGCCACCATTTCTTTGTCCACCTCGTCAACTCATCGTTTCAAGCGACGGCCCTTCGTATCAGGCTGACGTTTAGTAACGAAGGGGAAGAAGCAGCGGTGGGGCGGTTGCATTTCCTCGCGGAATTAGTGGCTTGGCAGAGCGTATCAGGTGCCAGTGCCAAGGCCGCTGACGAAAAAAGAGCTGAAAGTGCAGCCAAAGAGGCAGATTCGTTGTTTGGCTGCTGCTGGTTAATCGATGTCGCTGCTTCTGGCTTCTGCCACCACTACTGACCAGTCCATCACCTCGTACTGCGCCGGGTCCCCCCCTAACGAGAGCGAACCCTTCCCTGCGCTCCTTCCGCCAGTAACGCCTAAAATGACCAGGACTTGATCGTTAACCTGACCACGATCCCCCCCTCCAATCGTCCTCCCCGTAATAAGAGTGGTTCCCCGTCTCCTCCCTTTTCTTCTTCTGCCTCACAAACCTCCTTGTAATCATACTGACCAGAGGACGTTATTGACCTTTGCATCACTGATTGTGTATCTCGAGAGTCAACTGTTGCGACAAGTTCCGGAGGCTTCCCATAGTATTGTCCTCACTGCACCCTCGTTGCCTGTGGTCGGTTACTCAGGGCGAAATCTTCTTCACTACCCGATTTTCACCATTACTTTTCGCTGACTCTCACCTTTCTTTTCTTCCGCCTTCCATCACCACCAACTTTTGTCATCGATTGTTGTCGATTTCCTTCGCGTCGGTTGCCAGAATACATCGGCAGCCTCGTTTGGTCGTCTCATTACTTTGCCAAGGTCGACCTCGATATCTCTTGGCTCGAAACCGCGACTCAAGCTTGGCAAAAATCGCAGCGACGAAACCACCATGTCTGAACTTGGCGAGACCAACAACACCTCGAATCCTCCTGCGGTTCCTGATGTCCTCCAACAACAAGGCCAACTCCAAGGACAACTTCAGCAGCCCTTGATTCAGAATCAACCTGCTCCCAGCATCAACGCCGCAGGTGAAAACCTGCAGTGTCAGTGGCAGGGATGCGGCGAGCGATGCACGTCTGCAGAAGCCCTCTATGTGAGTTCACTCATCACAAACCCGATCTACCTGTCGAGTTTTGACTGATATAATCGTGTAGGAACATGTCTGCGAACGCCATGTCGGTCGCAAGTCGACTAACAATCTCAACCTGACCTGTGCATGGGGCCAGTGTCGTACTACCACCGTCAAACGCGACCACATCACCTCCCACATCCGAGTCCACGTACCTTTAAAGCCTCACAAGTGCGAATTCTGTGGAAAGGCGTTCAAGCGTCCTCAAGATCTGAAGAAACATGTCAAGACTCACGCAGATGACAGCGTCATCATGCGCTCTCCAAACATGGACGCAAATGGAGGCCAGCGCGGACAAAACGGCATGCCTTCAGGTGACTACAACGCCTCGTACTACGGTCAGGCTCTGACAGGTCAAGTCGGTCAAAGTTACTATGCTCCTGCGCTGCAAGGCATCCAAGATTATGGTGGCCAACATCATCCTAACCAATACTACCAACCACAACCACCTCAGGTGAGCATGTTGTTGACCGCATCCATTTATCACTGCTGACAGATTTAACAGCAAGGACAGCATCCTGGCTATGGTCCGGTCACGTACTACAGCACTGCACCTCAGACATCCTACGACTATGAGACTCGCAAGCGGGGTTATGATGCTCTTGACGCCTTCTTCGGCCAGGTCAAGCGCAGAGAGCTTGACCCTGCCAACTTCCAAAACATCAGTCATCGTCTCTTCGAACTTCAAGGTCTTCAGCTTCCTCAAATCATACCGTCCAATGTCTCTGTTCCTGCGTACCAGCCTGTTTCGGTTGGTGGAGGCTACGAGTCTGAAGATCCTATTCAGGCTTACAGCCTGCCCCCGATGGGCAACGCAAAGACTCGTGGTGATTTGACCTCGATCGACCAGATCCTTGAACAAATGCAAGCCACAATCTACGAGAACGATACACATCTTGCCTCCACCGCCGTCGGACAGGCAGGTTCTGGTTATGTTGCATACCGCACGAGCGACAGCCCACCTAACGCCACCCAGCTTCCATCTACCCGCGCCCACTCTAACCCCGTTGCTCTGCTTCAGCATCAACCTCAATCAAACATCGCCACTGGTACCGAAGCCAGCACTCCAGGTCTTACTCCGCCATCGTCTGCTCACAGTTACACTTCTGGTCAGAGCCCGTCTCAAGGTCAATCAGCCCCAACGAGCAGTGCCTTGTATCCCAGCCTGCCTTCCAATGCCACCGATATCGCGTTTGCTGCTGCCAACGCCGCCACCCTCAGCGGTCTCTTTGATGAAGACGAGCGTCGCCGCTATGGTGGTGGTATGCTTCAGCGGGCAGCTCCGGCAAAAGACAAGGTTGATTTGGACATCGGCAGCGATGGTTCAGTCACGCCACCTGCATCAGCGATCAACAAGCAAGCCAAGGGCAAGAAGAAGGCCGACTCTCCTCAAGATAGTGTCATTGACCCTGCCCTATCTGCTGCAGAGCTTGAAGCTCCCAAAGACGAGGCTAAGGACCCCGAGCCTGGTGAGGTCTGGGTGCAGAACATGCGTTTGATCGAATGGATGCGCGATCTGATCAAGAAGAAACTTCAAAATGCCGAATATGACGAAGAGAACAGGGTTTCGACGCCAAAGGCAGAGGGTGGCATGGACACCGACATGACTGGCACTGATGACAAGGACAAGACTGAAGAGGAACAACTCTATCCTGTTCTCCGACATGTTGAGGAAGCCGCATGAATGTTTTCAAGCATGATGATATGACCAAATCGGGTGTTTGCGAGACTGGTTGTCCGCTGGACTGGAGTATGGGTGGGCATGATAGCTGCAGCATGTGCTGAACTGGGCTGAATGGGGTTGGGGTTGTCGTTTACTAGAAAATATCCTCTACTACGATGTTTTGAGGTGGAAGCTCCTGCAGTAGTTAATATCAAGCACAGCATGGCATCCTCTATGATACCAAATCCAGTATTGCTCGAAGATTTTCCATTCATGCATGTGCGTGACACACAACATGTTCACAGCATGGAAGGGTCGTTGCATTTCGTCTTGCACACTTCTCCAAAGCTCGTCAGTGTCATAAAAAATGCACAGTTGACTGGGGGTATGCGAGGATGCTTGAGAGAACTCTGATGCAGGCCCACAAATTTACAAATAGAATCCAGACCCCGAGATTAATTTGACTACCTTATTTTGTTGCTTCACCAGGTCGCCTCCGTGCTTTTCACCAAATTTGAATGTTGTTGATAGCAGGTCTGAAGGTGCTTCTTCGGCATACACAAGTGCCGTCCACATGAAAACTGCCATTGACGGGATGACGGTGTTGTGGCTGACTTCTATCCAAGAAAAGGCGGTCGCCTTAACTTGACACAGCCGCAGACATGGTGCCCCTGCTTGACCAGACCTTTTGTTGTGGCTGTCCGCACCTGGGGTCGAATATGTGGTGAGTATCATCAAGGTGATGCGCTTGATAGAACTTACATGGATGCCCTGCACCAAAAGTCTGCGAGGCAGTGTAAGACTATCGACCAAAGTCTAGCAGTAGCGAGGCCGACACTAGCCATTTCATTGGTAGGCATGCAAGACGGCTATTGCCTGTCCTTCACCACAGCCTCATCTCAATCTATCTTCTTTCGACCTTTACGACCAAGCATGCAACAAGAAATACAAGGTTTGGATACGCAGACGCATCACAGACATAGCTTCATTATTGATCAGCCAGCACTCGTGGCTGCATTCAATCGCTGGCAGTCGCGCCAAATGTGCTTGATGACTTGCAAAGCGCCTTAGTCCTTGCGATTCATCTGAGTCTTGTTCTTTCACTACCACGCGACGAGCTTGAAGCTTCTTCCATGCGCAGCGATTTCGCTCTCCATTCAGTCTCCCTGTGGATCTGGGCCAGCTCGTCCAACGGCTGACACAGAGGCCGAGCATTTTGGGGGGGGCATTCTGAGTTCTTTCACGACAGGTGCAACAGGAATTAAAACCAGCAATGAGACTCCTTCATACAACAGATTTGGTTCTAAAAGAGTTCTTTGACAATGCAATCCCTAGATATGCGATACTCTCGCATCGATGGGAGGAAGAAGAGGTCAACCTGCAGGACTTTGTCGCGATCAGAAACATGACGAAACCTGAGTACCAGCCTTTTGCAGACCTTTTCAAGCTTTCTATGAGTGCATCTGAGAATAGCGCCGGATATCGCAAGATCTTGAGATGCTGCAAATATGCAGCGTCATGTGGCTGCGACTGGGCATGGATCGATACTTGCTGTATCGACAAAACCAGCAGTGCGGAGCTCTCCGAAGCAATCAATTCCATGTATCGCTGGTACAGGCGCGCCACCGTGTGCTTCGTCTACCTGTCAGATGTCAGGCTGACTTGCGAAGTCCCAAAAGGCGGCCTCAAAGAAAGTGAGCTTTCGTGGACGGAGCGAGATCAACTCAAAGCAAGCCGGTGGTTTTCTCGCGGGTGGACATTACAGGAGCTCTTAGCTCCAACGGGCCCCGTCCTGTTGCTCGACCGCGACTGGCGTGGAATCTCCACGAAGCGAAGAATGAGTGACCTGCTAGCGGACATCACCCAGGTTCCAGCGTCACTTCTCAAGGGTACGACAGACCTGGCAGAGTTCAGCGTGGCTCAGAAGATGTCATGGGCAGCTCGCAGAAGGACCAGTCGTATTGAAGATGCTGCCTACTGTTTGCTGGGAATCTTCGGTGTCAATATGCCGCTGTTGTACGGGGAAGGTTGGAAGGCATTTGCGAGACTCCAAGAAGAGATCTTGAGAGTTTCCGAAGACCGATCGATTATCCTCTGGCATGAAGAGACTGAATTGGCTGACCGGTACGGGCTTTGTACTGGGCTCCTTGCACCTTCACCGGCTTGTTTCGAACGCTGTGGTCTCCAAGGCATTGAGGACGATTTCACAGGAACGCGGCCCTATAGACTCACCAACCAAGGGCTGGAGTGGGACGTTTCCCTGCTCAAAATCCCACCAGGCGGCTTAACACGCTGGCCAAGTCCACATGGATCCCCGCAGCAAACTAATGGAGGTCTATACCTACTGCCAAACCTTTCAACTCCCGGTCTCGTGCTGGTTGTCGAGCGCTTAGTCTACGGGGATCCTCATCCTGGGTCAGTCGTTGACTACCAATCTTTCCGCAGACACTCCCTGAGGGACTCTGACGATGCAGTGTTTCGGCACTTCAATTCCAGTACAATCCCACGAAAACGGACGGTATTGTTTCGTCTGCATGACCCGGGCCCATTATGTTGACCATGTTGTTTCACTTGGAGGATATAGTTGAACCTCCCAGTACTAGCTTAGCAGTCTAGTATCTCAGGTCATAAGCATTGCAAGCAATCAGGTCAACATATACGCATCATCACCAAGCAGCAAATTTACGTCTTGCAAGATGCATGCTTGGCTCTGGTCTGAGATATCCAGTACCTCATACTGCCTAAATTGTTCATCATCGATCAAAGCCATGTCGTATCGTGCGTAATACACACTCGCCAGCCTCGTGCATATGCATACGCAACTTTCATTGACACTACCTATGAGCATCCCTCATCCATGCTCATGTTGAGATAGTGGCAATGCCTCGACCTCGATTCTCCCACGCCCTCACCATACCCCGTTCCCTAATCTGCTTCTCCTGAGCCTCGCACCGTGCCAGCCCTCGGCGCACCAAATCCTGCTCGAACCTCAACTCGGCAAGCTGATTCTTAGCCCAATTGCGATGTCGCGAGCACCGGTTCTTGATGCAAACCCCACCCTTCTTGGGCATGGTGCCATCTTCCACCTCATCTTCATCAGCAATACCATTCACAACAGAACCATCATGCTCGTCAGGCGGTCCGACCTTGGCCTTGACTCCAACATCCAAGATCTCCTTCCCACCCTTGGTGTTGTACCATACCACAAATTCCTCGTCGGACCATGCCATGCGTGGATCGAACCCGCACAGGTCTTTCATCTTGGGATGCGTCTTACGGACCTCATCCGTGATACTGGTCGATCTTGCCTTGACCAGGTCCAACAATAGCTCGCGCGCATTGTACATGTCGTTGCGCTCTTCAAGTTTACGCTTCTCTTCCTGAATATTTGCCATCTTCGCTGTCTCCAGCTCGTCAAACTCCGGAGGCGTTGCAGGCTTGGATTCGGCTTCGGTCCCAGCTTCGATTTTGGTGTCGGGCATGTCCACTTCACGTGGAGGAGTGTCTGGTTTGCGTCCTAGAGATCGCCATTTTTCGATATCCGCGCACTTCTCTAGCAGGGCCTTGACTTCACCTGCTCTCAGGGCGGCCCCACGATTCGGAAGCATGTCATCGTCTAAACTGCTGTCGGTTTCGTATTCGGTCTTATCTTCCTCACTGTAGGCGGGTGTCGCAAGTCGGCTTTCACCATCCACAAGGTCTGCCACGTCACCATTGACGGCACCATTCGTAAGTGGCTTTGAAGTTTTTGGATGACCATCTGCCCGCTTCTGTTTTCTGCGATGTTTCTTGCGCTGGCCTGGCTCAACGACATACTGACCGTCTTTGCTGGTCTGCGCGGCGGGATCGCCTCGTTGCACCAACTCCACGAAGAACATCCGCCCACATGCATCGGAACAATATTTGCTGGGAGGGTTCTGGGTCACTCTCGCCGGCTTTCTACAATCCCTTCGTCTGCACATTCGTTTCCAGGTGGTGATCAACCCCGGCTTCGTACACGTTGGACATATGTATTTGTCAATGAGGTCGCCATCTCGTTCTCGAATATTCACGCAATTGCCGTGAAACCACTCATCGCAGCCGCCGTCACACGCGATCATCCAAGTATGATTGTCACCTTTTCTACAGATGCAAAATACTTCTCCATCGTCGTTGGAGCTGGTTGGCGTGGCAGCCACCGAGCTTGAGCCGGAGTCGACTTCGTGTGATCCGGCGCGCGAGGAAGCCGGTGTAGGGGAGGATCTGACACTTGCGGTGGATGTTTGTTTCTTGAGCTTTGAAGGTATGGGTTTCAGCTGGGTTGAGGATGGAGCGGCACTAGGCGATCGGTAGGCCGATCGTGCAGAAGGACTAGGTTCGGCTGCGCTCAGCTTGGATCGCTTGTTCGGCCCGGTAGAGCTCTTGACTTTGGCTGTGCCCTTCTTCTTTGCAGCTGTGGAGGACTTTGCGGAGTCTTCTGGAGCAGGTCGCTTCTTACCCGCAACAGGTGCAGGTGTCGCGAACGGCTCGGTGGAGGACGCTCGAGATCCTGCGACTGATGGTTCTTTCTTCAAGGTCGCAACTGTGCTCGGAGGCGGAGGAGTTGATGCTTGTGCGCGCTGTGGCTCAGGAAGAGGAGTGCGTACCGCTTCGTATGCTGTAGCGATCTCTTCCACGGTAGGCTGCTCTCCTGGCGCCTCTTGAACATCCTGAGCCTCTTGTCGTTCCTCGCTGTCTTCCTGCTTAGTGCTTTTCTCGGCTTTTGGTGCTTTGGGCGCTTTGGGAGGCGGCGGCGGTGGCCCTCTTGCAATGATCTCTTCCAACGGCTCGATAGGCTCTCCGGAAATGGGATCTACAATGACTTCCAAACTGCGAACTGGCTCCCATGTTTTGGTATTGTGTATTTTTGAGATGTGGTCTCTGACCGACCGTCGTCTTGTAAACAGCTTGTTACATAGGTAACAGAGGTATCTTCGATCTGTGTGTTGCCCTTCGTTCTTGGACGAGTGTATCGATGACTTGGGCAGCCCATCTGAATCGGACTTTCTTGACTTGCCAGGATGTTTGGGTCGCGGCTTTGTACTATCTTCGGGCGAGTCTCGAATGGACGAATTGTCGGCAAGCAGACTCCCATCCACCATATCCATGATGGATGAATCGCCAACATGTAAATTTTCGTCCTCGAATGGCGGGTATACGTTGTCGATGACCTCCTGTTTGACCGGGTCCACGTCGGCCATCTCGTTTTCGATTAATGTTTGGTGCATGTTGTGGACATCGTCCTCCATAGTCATCTCGACATCATGCGACAATGAAATAAGGCCGTCTTGAGCGAGAGGCGCGTCGCTTTGGGGTTGGAAGAGTTCAGGCGCGAAGAAGGAGGAAGCGGAGGGATCCATCGCGTCGGTACTGAATTAAAGAGTCAGCAACAAGATTCGTCGCAGCCTCTAGAAGAGTGAAGTGATAGGCTTTACTTGTCGACATTTGCTGATTCTTGGATGGACGCGGGTTGAGGGTTCAGTAATTCGGAAAGTCCAAAGGCCATAATGTTGTAATCTGCGGTGAGAGCCGTGGCCGGGGTAAGATTTGCCTTCACTACTCCGTAGGGTGTGGAGACTTCACACCATCAACGTCTGTCTGCAGGAACAGGAGGGACGATCATCTAGAAGTGAGCCTGAAAGAAGGATGTATTGTATGTTTGGCCTGCATGCGAACAGTCGCAGAGAATGTCTTGTAGGAAGATAAGTGTGGTTGTTTCTACGCGCCTGCGCCTGCGCCTGCGCCAGGGATACGCATCGAGTGGGAATTTCGGGCTGCAGGTTGGCTTGTCGAGTCACTTTACTGGCTCTGAACTGGGCAACGAAGAATCACCAACGAGCCACATCATGTTCCGTTTCAGAGGTACTCAATTATTGCAAGCTCGAAACCCTTGTCTACGATTCATCCCATCCTGCGCGCATCTGCAGTCAAGTCACGTTACTGCGGTGTATGCCCGCGCAGTAAACCCTCTCTTCAAGCACCATTCTCTGCACTCGCAAACACCTGGAGGACAACGCGACAATCGCTATATACTCGTAGAAGGGCATGGGACGGGCATTGTGACTTCCGAGGCCACTCGATTTCTCCGTGTTCGTAGTCTGCGGGTAGTATCGAGGAGAGTAGATGTGAGAAAGACGGCTCGGGATGGCATCTCTGTGAAGAAGATGATTGACGAGGGACAAATCGACGTCATTTGATCGTGCGACCCTTGACGACGTAACAACTGAACTATCGACTCTCCCGCTACATCTGTGCCGCTTCGGATTGCATGTCGTTATTTCCTGAGCATGGTGATGATATTTCGTGATTTTGCAGTTGTGGGAGTGCCTAACGCCTCTTGAATGGACAAGTCCTTTAACGAAGACCCAACCTGAGAACTCTCCAGCCGAGCCATTTCCCTCATTTCGCCCATCTTGGGGCTAATTCCATGCCGCCTGCAAACTCACCCTCGGTAAGAGAACTCTCTATCTTTCTCAAAAGGACAGCACCGTCTTGCGAAGTAAACAAATCATGACTGTCAGGCGAGATCAACTGGGACAAAGGAGATCTCTTCCAGTGGCCGCATTCACCCTCACCAAATACCTGCGCTTGTTCCAAATACTGTCTTACCAATCTGTCGCCGACCATTGACTGACCTTGTCACTTTGTAGCACACGCGCCCTTCAACACCTCCTACGAACAATCTTGACGCAGAAACCTACCTCCGCCAGCTCGAAGAAGCCATCTCCACACCTGTCCCAGACCTTGCCTCTACTCTCAATCTTAGCGATATCGAGCCGGCCTCACGAGGAGAGCAAGACCATCACCCGGGCGCCACTTCTGGTCCTGCCACCACACGAAGAGCAAATTCATGGGAAAGGCAGCCACCTACTAATCGAGGGGCTGTGGAGACCAATCAGAGCCTTGCTCTACCAGTCCCCGTGGAGATCTTCGCACCAGCACGGCATCCTGCCGACGCCGCAATCCCCACCTGGGCCAGAGCAAACAGACCTCAAGAGGGCATGCAAAGTCATAGATCATCCCGGATGGTACAAGGCCAGACATACGCGACGACTGGTGGTGGGCCGGTCAGGGAAAGCCTCTACGACTGGGCAGTGTCAGCAGCGCCTGGCCGTGACGAGCAAGCCTCGTACTCAGGTGATGAGAGCGACGAAGATATGGAACACATGAGCACCGCCGCTCCTAACGATGACATCAACGCTCGACGAGACTTACAACGCCTGGAAAGAGCCCTACAGAGTTACCGTTCTGCAAGGAATGCTCTCAGGACTGGAAGGACAGCCGATCTCTTAGGAAGTGTGCCTACTGCCAGCGCCCTGCGAGCGTACTGGAACGAGGATTCCAACGACAGCTCGGCCACGACGTCTGGATTTCAAAGTCAGTACAGGTTCGAGAGGCAACGACGACATGCAGAATACGCCCGCATAAATGCCGAGGCCAACGCTATCTACACGGATGCTCGTTCCCGAGTGCGAAAGGAACCAAAACGGTCCGAAGCTTTTGATCGAGTACGAAACTCCATTCGATACCTTTCTCAGCTCAGACATACCGGCGTGGAAGGGGGTCTGAAATTAGCCAGAGACCTTGACCTCGACTATCTCTACGAGGATGAAAAAGCCAACACTCCCAGCGATCTGCCGATGCATGTCAACAGCCTGCCGCTGCCACAATACAGCTCTTGGCTAGCACCAGGCATGGTGTGGCACGGCCTGCAATCAACTGATCGGGAGCCCGTCCGTGCCAACTTGAATTGGGGCTCTCAAGCTCGTCGCGAACGACATCGAGAATTGTTCCGCCGGACTCTTGCACGACGACGGGAAATGGTGCTCGGGAATGACGTGGCGGAAGAGTTTTCTGGCTCGCTCTTGGACGCTGAGCGCTATCTGTCCGATTTACTACAGGATGGCAATGGTCGATGGGGCTTTGCTCGTTCTTCGACTCCTCCGTTTTCCCACTCCAACACATCTTCGATTCCACCCACCGAGACTGATCACTGGCCAGTCAAGGTAGCCATCCATTCGGTCGACTACAATACCATGACCATGACTGGCACAATGTCGGCAAGCCATATGCCTGAGAAGGTGTCTCCTGCGCAACAACCTACCTCCCAGTCAAATACCGCAAGCACGAGTATGTCCTCGTATTTTACAGGAGAGATCATCGACTTCCGGCAACACCCCTTAGAAACCGAGGCAGAAGACCGCGATTACAGGGTGGGCGGGGTAGATATCGATGCAAGCTATTGGGCTCGTCTTGGGCCTTTTAGGAAGGAGATCGAAAAGGCCAGGAGTTTGAGGGGAAAGAGGAGGAGCGAATACCAACGAGACAGCCCTCTATGGGAAGCCTTTCGAAAAGCAGCCAGTGGCGAGGGCGATAATAAGGAAGTCAACAACACCGCTGGCAATGAGCAAGCCGATGGAGACGTGAACATGTCAGGAGGCAACGAGAATTCGACTGATGACCCGACCAGTAATGCCGCTATTGAGGCCGAAGAGAGTCAGGAGATTGAAGATGACAAGGTCATGGCCCGATGTCTTGGAAGTGCTAAATGGCTCGACGAAAAGATAGGCAAGGAATGGATATTGATGCGATGGAAAGAGCGGTGCTTTGTCGATTCCCCTTCGAATTCGAATCAGACAAGAACGATTGTCACCGCACCTTACACATACTCAACGTCGCCTACAAGTCTGAGTCGCCCGTCCGAACCTGGTACCAACGGCACTTCATGGGGTCTCACCATATCGGGTTTCTACTACATTGCGCTGAATAGGCTGACTGGAGAGGTCGATGGACTGTACTATGATCCTGGCTCACAGCCATACCAGGCTCTCAAGATGGCACCAGAGGGTATGTCAGTGCAGGGAGTCGAAGCAAGTGCGAGAAGCCAGCAGGACATTAGTCCTTCCATTGCAGGATGCACTTGTGGATGCGGCGAGGAAAGCTGTAAAGACAGGGTCGGGCTCAAGAGATGGTTTCCTTCTATGGAACTGCGGTGAAAAGGGCAGTTGAACTACAGGTATGGACGGTGTCGGTCCTGTATCTTTCCTATCCTCTATCACTACTTGATGTTTGGTGCATTGTATAGCGAGCTTGGGTCCATCGAGGACGGGGCAAAATTGGGTATAGGGGTCAGGTATTGAACCTCAGCCATCACGTCACATTCGTCCTGAGTGCACTTCCTATCCTACCACCCTTTTGTCCTAAAATAAGGTAGATAATTCATATTCTTCCCCAACTATCCAACCGCAGCTGGCGGAGTTCAGTCCACTTTGGTTACGAGACAGTGACATCCACACTGTGGCCTCACTGGTGGGGAGAAGTGCATGAGGATCACCCATAGGTACGCAGTTGCGGCTCGAATTACTCCGCCTATCGCGACTTGCGTCGACGGAGATTGTACTGCATGTTCTGTACAACATTGTTCCCCCACCCCACGCACCAGGTTGTTGACGACTGCCAGACAGAAAAGATTGATCGACGAATTGTGGCATGTCCCTGTGTTGCTGCTCTACGGGACTTTGGATCCAGAGAACGACATCGTGTTCCCCACGCGGGACCTCGTCAAGGAATGGCAGACGATTGCATCTGTGGCACAGAGACTGACGGTGCAGGAGGTAAAGGGTCACACCCATGTGCAGGCGCTGGGGACGGGAATACCTGCTGAAGAAAAATGGGGGAGGCAGGTGGTCGAATCTGTGGCGACGAGCTCCGAAGGAGCTGATGTCCGGCCCTCACTTTGATGAGGCACGCGAGAAAGGATGTAAGGAAGAGTGAGAGGATAATCGTCTTTTAAAAAGTACAATTGGAGGACCAGCCCGCGAAATCCTGATGCGAACTTCTCAGACTTGCGCTATGCTAAAAACGCTGGTATGAACTGTCGTTGTCATCACTTCGTTAGCTCGTCAATGAGTACTTCATGCCCTCTCAGCCTGTCCTCTTCCAGAGCAGTCGGCTGTATCCGATGATCTGTGAGAAGACCAAATCACGCTCAACCAAGTGCGCGACGTCATGCGTTGTTCCATTTAGCTTCGTAAAGATGAGGCCAGCTTCTTCGCCGCTCTTGACCTGTACGGTGATCTGGCATACATCAGCATACAGATACCTCTGTTGTACACGGTCATAAATACCTTTTGTATTCCTATCAACTCCCGGAAGGGCAGGTCCCAGCCTGAGTTGGCTGATTTCTTCGGAGAAAAGGAAATTGATGCGGTCGTTACTACAAGCTCGCCGTATGCATCTCCGTCTCTGCATTTGTAACGGCCGATCATCTGAGGGCCTTCTGGCGTATCTCGGATGCCGGTTTTCGATGGCATGTCCGTGTTGCGTGCGTCGTCATTGTCAATATCGCCGAGCTTGCCATGCTGTTCTAAGTATTTCTCAGCTTCTGCCTGGAGTCGTGCGATAGCCCAGTCCGCTATTGATGCTCATGTTAGCCATTATTTCGACGAATCAAGCGCCAAACCTACCGTGTGTGGGAATCTCCCATAACAACCATGTCCAGGGCGAAACAAGCAGCCGATATTGCGGATAGCGAACGCCGAGAGGCGTCAAAACGAAGAAGTCGAACCCTACAAAGATGAAGGTCACTTGCACAAGCAGCCAGGTCGGTGTCAGTGTTATTAACGACCACCAGGCGAACAACAAGCCGAGTGTGAAGCCGGTGCGCCGTGGGACTCGCCACTCATAGAAACTAAGACGACATCAGTGAATGCGCGCAAAAGGGGCAGAACAGTACCGACTTCCGTAGCGTTTCCAGAATGTCCGCCGCACGTTCAAGCGAGTCGAATAATACAGGACCTGCAAGCTCAATAGCACGATCCACCCAACCTCGTGTGCCGTATTGCGTCACCAGTTCTATCAGGTCTTGTGCGATTGCGTCTCGATTCTCAGCATGTTCGATAGTATCTCGCCTCTCTTTCATGGTAGGAGGGTGCCATCGTCGATACAGCGTTCCCAGCAGAACGGAAAGAATCTATGAGAAGGTCAGCGAAAGACGTAGCTTGTACGTTAAAGACAACCGTACGATCATCCGCGTAATTTGGCTAAACATCAGTAGCGAGAAGTATAGCACCATATAACCGGCACTCTCCCGAGGATTGACCCAATGAGAAATGTTCCGTAGTCTCATGAAGGTGTTCTGCACAGGTACTGACGCGATGATGACTCTTTCGAGTGCCGAGGCCAACAACTTCCTGTCTACCTCTGGAAGATCCGAGCCATTGTCGATATAAAACTCTGCACGCTTGTGCAGCTCGTATTTTGCCCTCTAGAGATTTTGTTAGTTGCTACACTGCAGATTCCAGATTGCCATACTGACCGCTTTGCTGTACTCGGCCCACGACTGCAACGGATCTTTCTTGGACAGTGGCGGTGGCTGCGGAGGCCTGTCTGGCACATGTGTCCGTGCGACTTTCCTCACATGTCGGTCGATAGACCAGCGAACCATTTCATCTTGCCTGGCCTGCTTCAATTGCATGAGAGTCTTGAGTTCATCCTCTTTTTCCGACGGGGTCACAGCGTTGTCGACCTTCTCGGCTTGGCGTACAAGCTGGACTTCTGCTCCGTGTGCAACTTCTGACGTCGCCATATTCTCAGCCCAGTCGCTGCCTCGTTGATCCTGGACGGTTGACTGTAACGAATTCATGGGATGTTTGATGAACTCCTTGACTGGTGGAAATTTCGGTTTGTCGTCCAGGTTGTGCACGAGCCTTTCATGCACGAGAGAACCTGTTGGCGGAGCAGGGGCGAGAGTAGGTGCATGATCAGGATCCTTTTGATGTACACGATTTTCATTGGCGATGGCTTCATGTTTCTCACTGATTGCGGCCTTGATCTTATTGACGCCATATCGAGGATGGACCACCACTGAAAGTAGGTTGTCCTTAACAGCACGGCGTATGGAGGGTTTACGATAGTTCAGTGCGTCCGGAGGTGGTCGTGGATCAGTGTGTGCGTCGACTGGTGGGGCAACATCAAGTTGCGCCCGATCGAGGCCGTCGGAGGCTGCACCGAAGTTATTGATAACTGATGCCATGTCGAAGGAGATCAGCGGTTTCGGCTCATTTGAAGAAAGTCATGCTGAATAGGATGATACCGATGGCATATCAATAGTGAGGTTCGGTCACTTCGTATAATTGCACAGTATGGGTAGTTGTTCGCTATGACGTCCACAAGGGAGGAGTAATAGTAAAGTGAAAGAGGCAGGTCATACAGCCTCGTGGTGACGCTATCAATGGACGGAAGTAGCTTCCGACGGTGTGTCTTGTGATAGACTTAATGCGTCTTTGCCCGAAAGTTAATCGAATATCGCAACAGTAGTCTTTTGCAGTAATACAACAACAGGAAGAGAAAAAGCAAAGACAAACGCAATATCATATTCAGCGTCAGTGACGATTGAGGGTGCTACTTAGTGGGAGCGACCATTCTGTGGTCTGTGACGTAGGGATGAGCGGGCAAACCATGCGTCCACCAGCGCCTGCCATCTGGGTTAGGGAGGGACTGTCGGAGCGTGTCTTCATCGAGCATGTTCATGAGGCTCGTGTATGGACTCCTCGGCCATGGGAACTTCCTCGTATATGTATGTCGTCCATTACTGTTACGTTCACAGGTTTCAGGGACATATACGGAGTATCTCGCCAGAAAAGCCAAGCGTCTAGATCTGTCTCGGATTCATTCTCCAGCGACAAGGCTACTAGTCACGTGGATACGAGGCTGAGCCTTTCCTGATCCAGAATCGGTTTGTTTGTTAGTCAGTTCTCGCTTCGACCTTCTTCTCATCTCAACTATCACCTTACTTGCTCCGCAATTCACGCATTATCTATTTTCACAGCCTCTTCATCAGCCAATGCAGAATGGAGGGGCAGAGCACATTGTGAAGTATCTCGAACTTCTACCCCACCAGCTCGCCCGGTTGCTGTGCATCATTATGCAGCTGCGGAGAAATTTTCATTCCGGCTGGCCTGTGGCAAAAGCCCTCAATTATCCGGCCATGGAACCTCAATTCCACCCATTGGCGGCTAAATTACTGTGCCCTGAACAACCCAACCGGCTGCTGGATCGGTAGCAGATCTTTGACGTCGTGCTCGATGATGATATATATTTGAAAGAATTTCCTCTCCAGTCTTGCCTCGAATGTCTGAAATATCTTCACGAGCATCTCAACTTTTCCACCATCTCAAAACCGTCAATACAAACAACATGACTGTCGATACCGTTACTCTGGCCTCGGGCCACAAGATGCCATTGGTCGGTTTCGGTCTGTGGAAAGTCCCGGCCGACAAGGCTTCTGATATCGTCTACAACGCCATTAAGGTCGGCTACCGTCTTTTCGACGGTGCGTATGACTACCAAAACGAAAAGGAGGCCGGTCAGGGCATCAAGCGTGCCATTGACGATGGTCTCGTCAAGCGAGAGGACATATTCGTCACCACCAAGCTATGGAACAACTACCACAAGAAAGAGGACGCCCTTAAGATGGCCAAGGCCCAAAATGAAGCCTGGGGTCTCGACTACATCGATCTCTACTTGATTCACTTCCCCATCGCTCTTCCTTTCATTGAGCCTGACAAGCTCCGGTACCCTGTAAGTCATTCCGCTCGTATACGCCTGGTCGCTTTTGCTAACGCCGTTTCAGGGTTGGTGGATGGACGCTGATATGAAGACCATCGAGACCGCAAAAGTCCCCATGTCAGAAACCTGGAAAGCACTAGAGGAGGTCGTTGACTCAGGCATTGCCAAGTCCATCGGCATCTCCAACTCCCAAGGCCAAACCATCTACGACATCTTGACCTACAACAAGCACCCCATCTCGGTCCTCCAAGTCGAGCACCACCCATACCTCGTCCAGCCAGGTCTCATCGATCTTGCCCAGGAACAAAAGATCGCCGTCACGGCATACTCGTCCTTCGGCCCACAGAGCTTCTTGGAGTTGCCACCCGCGTTCCGTGAGCGACCGCAACAAGTCCCACTGCTCTTCGAGGTCGACCCAGTCAAGAAGGCCGCCCAGCGAGTCGGCAAGACCCCTGCACAAGTCCTCCTCCGATGGTCAACCCAGAGGAAGATCGCCGTCATTCCCAAGTCAAACAACGTCGACCGTCTCAAGCAGAACCTTGAGGTGACAGATTTCGACTTGACCGATGATGAGATTAAGGCCATCAGCGCGCTTGACAAGGATTTGCGCTTCAACGACCCTGGATTCTACCTGCACAAGCCTCTTCGCATTTTCGCATAGAGATGCTGAGAAAGTGGTTTGAGCGTTTGAGATAGTAAAATAAAATTTGAAACTTCCTCAACCTTCCATATTCATAATTACGCATCCAATTATCCTCGCTTTTTCATGTACATGTCTTTAGTACCAAACCTGTCCTCGCCGTCTTCTACTGAGTGATTGTTATCTAGCTACCCGAACACAACCCCGGAATTTTCGCCCCCTTAACCCCAGCCAATCCATCAATATAACTCAAAAACGTTTGGACTGGAATCATGTCCACCAGTCCCAAACTCGGATTCGAGCTGCGCAGGACCTGTCCACCCCACAGGATCCTGAGGTAGTAGCATCCGCCTTTACTATACAATTCAAACACGACTTCGGACCCCATGCCCGGCCAGACCATCACGTCGACCTGCAGGATCGACAAGAGCCTCGACACCGACCCGTCATGAGCGACATTGTGTCTGTAAATCGTGCTGTTGGTCCCATTGATCGCCGCCCTCAAATTGCTGGCCAGTTCGGCGGTCCAGATACCGAAACTGCCTGTCGACATTGGCAGCGAAGACGGAGAGTCGCGATATATGAACGAATACTCGTACTGGCCGCGGCGGAACACAGCATCCGCATCAGCCTGCGTGATACAGTTGCTGGAATTCCCAATCTGACAAGGCAGTGGCTTCTGATGACACAGTCTCGCTGACAGATTGTCGAAATAGTGGTCAAACCAATTATGCCAGCCTGAGTCACTTGTGTTCACGCCTGACACAGAATCGAGCTTCGCGTACAGTGCCACCGAGTCGTTCAGATGCAATGTCCAATTCGCAGCGGAACTGCCCACGCTATAACTCGCGTACAGGTTCGTAGAGGCGGTGCAGGTATACGCCGGTTCCAAGGAGTCGATGCTGTCGGGCTGTATGGCCACGCCGACATTTTGGTCCGTGAGTGTCGGGTACTGCGCCTCGATGACCTGTCCGACAACTTGGGAGGTGATGACATTGTTGGTTACCCTGTAAGTGATCTTTGAGGCGTCGTACGAGGACGGTAAAAAGCCCAGGAGGTCATGGTACACTCCATACAAGTCCTTGCCGTGCTGGCGGGAATCGTTGAGGCCGGCGCCGCTGATCTGGGGGAATTGGCATGTACCGTTGAAGCCTTGCGGGGCTAGGGGGTTGGAGTCCGTCGTGTAGACTTGCCATGCGACTTGAGCGGATGTGCCGTCTGGTCTGGGGGCGCCGTAGAAGAACAACGCCTCGTTGTCGCAGTACCATGCGTATGTCTCGTGCGGGAATGTGTTGGATGCGTAGGGGGTGCGCTTGTGATGGCGGTGGATCAGTTCAACGTATACCAAGTCATAGCCTGACGGAGCTGTGGGATACTCTTGGCGACGGACATGAGGCATGTTGCACCAGTTGTATGTGCTATATGCTGTAGTTGCCGGCGTGATGGAAGTATTGTACACGCCTTCTGAACCTGTGCCGTTGACGACAAAGCTCAGATTGTTGATATTGGTCTGGTTGGGAGCATGCCAGGTTAGGTCGACATTGGAGGCTTGAGAGCATTGTGCCGCGGCTTGATGGGCCACAGCCCCCAAGAAGAGGGCGTTTCGGATTCTGATGACCATGTTGTTCTGCCACAGTTGTCCCAGGAAGATGTCGAAGGATGTTAGGAAGTCGGTAATGAAGCCGGCAAGGGCAGTATTTGAGGTCCGCATGTCGGAGGCATCTTCGGATGACTCCCCCTATGACTAGCCACTTGGAGGGTAGAATCTGCAAGCACGTTGTTGATGAGACTTGTGAGAATAGGAAGGTCTACAAGACGATGTCTTGGTGTTGATGCAGGAGGACTTAGGCGAAGCATATGATTGGTTGGCTGAAAACGTGGTCGAGAGAATGCCATTGAGAGGCGCCGAGTGTGGAAAGTAGGGATTCCACCCGTCAGCAATGATGCCACTAACAATGAGCCTCGCTTAATCTCAAGCAAGGTACCAAGCGAGCTAGGGAGGTAGATATCTCATCTAATTCCCAAAGGAGACCAAGTCTTAGAACATTACTAGGAGCCGATAAAGGTCCCATTCAGTAGTAAACATAGCGAGATCCCACCTGCCTAACCTCCCCCGTACTATCACTGTTACAGTGCCGCTGATGTTTTCTAATGTACTCTTTGCGATGAAAGCACTTACCACAATCATGACACTGGTGCGGTTTGATTTGCAGGTGAACTTGCCTCCAGTGTCGGTTGAAGGTAGCCCTGTCCGCATAGAAGCGATTGCAGGGTTTGCAAAGATTGGGGTGCCGACGAGAGCGCGGCCGTTGTGGTCGATCTAGGTAGGCTGAAACATCTGGCTCATGGTCCCCCGACACTGGGTGCCGACGAGAGCGCGGCCGTTGTGGTCGATCTAGGTAGGCTGAAATATCTGCCTCATGTTCCTCCGACACTGCGTGTGAACTAGAGACATTGTTTTCGAGGGGTTCTGGAGTCGCAACAGCGGAAACCATTCCTTCAACATTCAAGTCAATTATACCAGGGCCTTCTGGCGTGGCGATCATGGACATTGTGCCTCCAACATCCGAGGCATCTTCTCATAGGGTTCCGGTATGACGAGCGTGGACTCGGTCCGTTCGGTAATCGGGCCACAGACTCGGAGGTGGCTTTCCAACCTACTGCGACGATCAAATTGCAACCCACAAGTGGTACACAAACCATGTCGCCGGGGATGGGCTTTTTTGTAGTGCCGCAGCATGGAGCATCTGTGGGCGAAACTCTGGTGACAAACGATGCACACAGTAGGTCCTGCAGGATCAAAGGGAAAAAAAGCTGGTCGTCCTGGGCCCCGACGACCCGAACTCGGGTAAAGAGCCATGAGAGATGCATCCGGGTAGGACGTGTCCGACGCGAGCGGCTGGTGGTCGAGATCGGCTTCTATATTGGACTGTGTCGGTTCTTCTTTGACCGCAACATCGTCCTCATCGTCTGATATTTCAATCCATTCGGGCGGGTTATCTCTTCTCCGTTCTTGTTTGTGCTTCCCACCTCCAGCATATTCACTCAATCCTTCTAGTAACATGCCATTGAGTGACGTAGGGTCACTTGTCACCGATGATTTGTAGGAGGACGTAGGTAGGCCCGAGAGTTCATTTGCGCTGGCTGTAGTGGAAGACCGGTCTCCGCCTGCGGCAATTGGTTCCTCTGGCATTGGAGCTGGAGTTCTCTCATGCCGAGATTTCTCTTCTATTTTGCGTTTCTTCCTGACGGACTCGTCAACATCCGACCACTCATCTGCATATTCTGGCCACTCGTCCGCAAAGTCTCGGTAGTGAGGCATCGAATCTTCGTCCGGCAGTGGGCATGCCGTCCGTATGCTCGGCGCGAATGCGGGCGACCCAGGACGCTCATGCCGATATTCTTGCCAATGGACAAATTGAAGAGGTCAGGCCCTGGGGACACCAAGGGGTCACAACTGGATAGATCAAATTGGGCTGGCGGAGCCATGTGATCAGCCGAACTCGAGATCTTGTTAAAAAG
The DNA here is from genome assembly GCF_022695815.1 of Exophiala viscosa. Lineage (NCBI taxonomy): Eukaryota > Fungi > Ascomycota > Eurotiomycetes > Chaetothyriales > Herpotrichiellaceae > Exophiala > Exophiala viscosa. The sequence continues at coordinate 174,670 of NW_026944358.1, read as the reverse complement.
CTCTGTCAATGACAACTCACCTATGTCTGTCTAACGTATACTTTTTCCTCGGACTTGGAGGAGACATTGCGTGCAGCCTCGCATACGGATCAATGGCAGAATGTTTAGGGCTACTCTGTACTGGACTTTCCAATCTACTGGTAGCTGCCGAGGTGGGACAGCCTCGTAGATTGCGCTATTCCCGATTGAGACCCCACCATTCCGCGACGGATCTTTCCTAACACTGACTTGGATTAACTAGCCTGATACCACAAGACAAATGTCAATGAATGCCATCAATATCCATCATCTGGAGTTTCTACACCGTTGCTTCTCGACGGGAAAAGCAAGAAAGAAAGTTCTTCTCACCGATCGTAGCCCACAGCGTGCCCGCTTTGACCATTTTACGGCCGTCTCAGCGTCCCCGTCGATGGAATAAATATGTTGTTTGCCGCATCAGGCTTAGGAGACTTCGATCTTGAGACAGGGCAGTGCTCGCGCAAAGGATTCTGCATTGTAATGCACCAAGATCCGCTTCGCCAAACCTGAGTGCTGCGCTATAAATTTACCGTGCCAGGCCAAGTCTGTCGTTGATGGCACGGACTGACTAGGCCCAGATACACCAACTTCTAGGTGCTTAATCCATTTCCCTCACATATTGCTAGAGATTGGACCGCGATCATTTTCGCTCCTTGTGTCAATAACCTTTCCCCTGCACTTCTGGCTCTACCATGTCTACCACGTCCAAGTTCGTCGACCGGAATGGATCGGCGTATACTTTGCGGAATTTGCGAGCACTGACCTTCTGCTCGAACAGAACGTCAATTTCTGCGGGAGCAAGACCCTTTGGCTCAGGCAGTCTGAAGAAGCACCAGATCGTGGAGACCGCGCAGAATCCTGCCCACACAAAGCCACCCTTTCCTCTCAGGTTCCAGGCTGTTGGATTGAGGATAGGAGGGTTGAGGAAATTGGCCACGATGCTGGCAACATTGTATGCATTCCGTGCCAACACAACTGTCTTGACCCGAAGCCGGGTGGAGGGAATCTCGGAGACCAGACAGTAGCAGACTGGGCCAACGGTGAGATCGTATGTGAAGACGAAAAGCATGAGGAAGGTCCCAGAAGCGTAGGGCAGATCGTCACTGATGTGAGGGATGCCCATAAAGCCGACGGTCAACAAAATGGTGAACATGGTGGCGAGCCCATAGAGGTATAGAGTGCGTCGCCCAAGTCGAGGCATTAGCCACCACGAAGCGACGGTGCCACAAAATGCGAGGGCGTTGGTGCCCAGACTGAAATCGAACGCTTTGGAAGGATCGAACCCAGCTTGCTCTAGGAAATAGGTGACATTGCCGCCGAACCAGATACCAGTCCACACCTGGATGACCCACGTTGCGCATGCGATCTCGGTTCGGCGAAGGTTGGTCCCTTTGAAGCAGTCGAGGTATGTCGTGCCTTGGGTGACCTGGCGTTCGTGTTCATTTGTCAGGACCATCATACTAAGTGTATTGTCGAGCTGGTCGTCGGTGACGATGGAGGAAGTCAGCCGTCTCAGTGACCTTCTAGCCTGCTCGAGGCGACCTTTTCGTACAAGCCACCTGCATGGAGAGTATTAGATACATAGTCATCACCCTTACGAAAGTCGACCTCACCATGGAGACTCAGGTGCAAATATCATGCCAATGATAATGGGTACAGGCCACACCCATTGAACTGCGTATGGTCTGCGCCATGCCCATTGGTCTGGACGGTTAAGAATACCCCGTAGGACACCTGTTTAGTAGGATATTAGCAAGGCCTCGATGCGGAGATGGAAGAAAGTCTGCCTACCAGCGGAAATAAATTGCCCTATTACCCAGCAAAGGTTGACGTAAGTTGTCAAGATTGGGCGCAGCTTGATTGGAGTGACGTCGGCGGCGTAGGTCGTCGTGAGGGTCTGAAAAGCACCCCAAGGTAAGCCACATAGGACTTCGCCTGCGAAGAGCATACCGATGCTCTGTGCAAAGAAGAGAAGAAAGATGCAGGCAATAACCATGATGAGGGCACCAAGGATGACGGGCTTGTATCCGAAACGATCGGCCAGCTGGCCAGCGGCCAACAAACCTGCGACATTAACGGTGTTCGAAATGGTCAAGGAAGGAATCTTACCCATGATCTCGCGTACTGCGGCGCCATTCTGAAGTCCCGACTGGCACGGGGATGACACCTGGTAGGAACCGTCTGGCAATTGATGGCCAAAACGCTGGTTGAATTGGGGAAGGCCGTAACACGACCCGAGTAGGGCTGTGTCCTACCCCTCCATAACAATGGCAAGGGACATGATCAGCGAGAAGCAGATCGCCTTGGGATAGGATCTGACTGCTTCCCAATGTGTCATGTTGTGCTCCCGATCGGTAGCTTCTTTGGCAAGTCCAGTAACTTGGTTCAAGTTGGGAATTGCCATCGACATCTTACGGAAGACTTCATCATCCAGTGCGGCCATGTTATCTGAAATATGGGCGACTCCAACGACGGAGCTCCGCCTGCGGCCGTTGAGCTCATCGGCGTGCTCCCGATGGTCAGCAGTATCAGGTGCCATTGCAGTCAGGATGGCGTGGGTCGGGGCTTCTTTCAGGATCTTTTTGGTCGAAGGGAAGAAGGGAGTGGTGGAGGTTGTGGAACAGAGCTAACAAGTGCATGTAGGACTCTTGCTGAATTATAGACGAACAAGTGAGGTTGTAAAGGCCTCTTATATATTCAATTGTAACAATCACAGCGCCCATGAGTCTGCTCAGACCACGACGTAGCGTGACAAGATACCACTCAGCGGCAATGAAGCACTTTGATAGGCTCAAGACCGCCTTACCCCGTGTCTGCGGAAGTGGGTCGAAAGGAGAAGTATGCGGAGGGCCTTTGGTGGGTGCGGAAAACAGAACTTGAACCCTGGTGCGCATGACTGTTTCTCGAGATGATTTTACGTCCACGAAATTAGAATTGCGGACCCAGTTGCATCCATTCTGCCACCGAAAATCGAACGATCCAGAGTGGTAGAAGACGAGCTGAAAGGATTAATTGGGGAAGAGTCACACTGTATGTCTGTAAATCACAAGACCAGCTAATGTGTTCCAGTCCTGGTCGATCCAATCCTCGACTAGGTTTGCCGTATCGCTACGAGTGGGTTGCGGAGGTATGCTGTCAAGCGCATCACCTAAGAAGAGCTGGCATGATTCAATTGTCGAAGCTTTGCCATTTTATCAGTGAAAAAGAGGACGACTTGTCGCGGCGCCGTGGTCGGTCGAATCAAGCACAATTCTTTCGTGGTATATGTACTTCTGGTGATTACTGACTTAGGCCTATTGCATGTATGGACATATACTATGTAACCCATATGCTTCAGCAACGGGTGGCTAGCCTTCATTCAGAGCGTGGGACAGTGGTTGGCTTAGGAAAGTCGCTCCCCAATGTACACTCTCGCCTCCCATGGCCCCAGACGTTCCCCAGGGTCAGTCTCGTTGCTAACCAGAGAACCCAGTTTCAAGCCTTCGACGGTGTCAGGAATAACAATATCCTGCTCCTCAGTGCTAAAGTTCAACATCACATAAGCCTGATAGTCCCTAGCCTTCTTGGTAAAAGTGAATGTCAATGGATTGTCAAAATCATGAATCTCAAAATGACCGTGGATGAAGACGTCTGCATATTCCTTTCGGATCTTCAGCATGCGCTTCCACATCGCGAGGATGCCGTTGGAGTCGTCCTGCTCGTGAACCATGTTTATTTTGGTGTAATTCTCGTTGACAGGCATCCACGGAGTTGCATCTTCAGCTGTGAAGTCTGCATTGGGACGTTCAGTCCACTGCATTGGAGTTCGTGCATTGTCGCGACCAACTCGACAAAGAGCATCCTGGGCTTTCTGCAACATGCTCTCATCGGATGGATACCGTTGCTGGATATCTTTGAGGTAATTTAACGAGCAGACGTCCTGGAAGTACTTCGATCCTTCACCCCGAGGCACATTCATCATGCCGATTTCCTGGCCTTGATAGACGAACAGAGTGCCTGATAGAGTGGCGAAGAGGATTGCAAGTAGTTGCGTGGACTTGATACGATATTTAGGACCCTCCGTGCCGAGCGTGGACAGATTCCGTGGCTGATCGTGATTCTCGGCGAAAACTGTCGCCCACGTATGGGGAAAGTCTAGCAAGCTTTGAGTCTTTTGGATTGCTGCCTTGAGCTCAGGCAAGCTATGCTGCCACGTCTCATGAGGCGGCCTTCCGTAACGGCCACCAAGTTCACAGATGCCAAAGTCAAAGACGCAGTCAAGCTCCCGCTGCGTGGCTGAGATATACTTGATGACCTCGTCACTTTTAGTGCTTGGAAGTTCTCCAACGAGAAATATATCTCCGTACTTGTCGAGGATGTCGCGCCGCTGCTCTCTGAGCCACTCGTGCATCCTGGGTCCGTCGATATAGAGCAGTTCTGCATTCTGGTATACTTCTGCAGGATCTGTGATCGATGCATCAGGAAAGTTGACATTATTGGAGTAGAGATTGACTGTGTCCACACGAAAGCCGTCGATACCTCGTTTGAGCCAGAACTCGATGGCGCTTGCATATATCGCTTGTCGTGTTGCAGCATTTTCCCAATTCAGGTCCGGCTGCTGGGGGGCGAATAGGTGTAAAAAATACTGGTCTCTCTCGGGCACGTATTGCCAGGCACTCCCACCAAATGCTGCCCTCCAGTTAGTTGGGGGTCGTCGTATGCCGTTCGCATACTTTGGATCACGCCAAATATACCAATCACTATATTTGTTGTCCCTGCTTTTTCTGCTTTCTCGAAACCATTCATGTTCATCGCTTGTGTGGTTTACCACCAGGTCTAGGATCAACCGCAATCCACGCGCATGCGCTTGTTGGATGAGGCAATCCATGTCGGCAAGTGTACCATATTTTGACCATACGTCCTCGTAGTTTGATATGTCGTAGCCCATATCATGTTGAGGAGAATCATACATAGGACAGAGCCAAATGGCATCAGCTCCAAGACCCTTGATGTAATCCAATGTCGAGATCACACCCTGGAGATCGCCCATACCGTCCTCATTGGAGTCTTTGTACGATGCTGGCCAGATCTGATAGAAGGTGGCATTTTTCCACCAAACGGCCTTGATATCACGCATAGCTGGTCGGATGGCGACAGCGTCGAAGTTGTGCAAATTGGGTCGGGGTTTTTTGTCGACGAGTATGCCTTGAAAAAGCGGCACGACAAGAAGTTTCGATGCGGCTGCGAGGAGTATGCCTAGTATAAGGAAGAAGTTCAGGCATGTCAAAAACCGCGCGCTCGTGGCGGTACTGGCGTGTCATACATGCAAACCGCCATCAGGACTAGGCCTATGAGAGAGTGAAAATGTGAATTCGCTCCGTCAACTTCCAGGAAACGCTGACTTGATCCACACCATCATCTGAGCGGAGAATGGTGGGTCTTTGGGTCAGACCTCTCTTCTTCTGCAGAAGAGATATCATGCATCGTATATTTGCATTCTGATCGAGCTCTACCGTGGTTTGTACAGCAATAACAAGAAGCGGAGCCCCAAGGTCGAGGAGGTAACGCTAGTGCTGGCTGTGTCCTCGATTAGTTTAGACCGACGACTTGCGGCGGCGGCATTGATTGGCTTCAAAGCCACCGTCTCCGCCGGCGGCATCCACTGGCAGTTGAGGTGACCATTTCCGCCGACGGCATTGACTGGCAGTTGAGGTGGCCATTTCCGATGGCGGCATTGATTAGCAGAGCGTTGAATATGCTCTGTATGGCGCGGCGACTTGACCTTCCCGTCACCTGTCCTGCTCCGCACATATTGACATGCCAGCAAGCGATCTCATCCTGGACCCACGCTCGGCGGGGTAAAGGAAATGAACAACCCTGCAGGCATGAAAGCTACTGAGGCAAGAATTGTCTACCGGCCTGAAAACTTAAGGTAACCCGCTTGTTTGATATGAATGAGTGAGACAGATAACCGTTCGCTAAAAGAAATCCCGGAGAATGTTGCGAGCCCCAATCTCCGTGCTCCTGCCCGGTTCCAATTCTCGGGATGGATGAGCCGCACAAGTTGCACCACCAGGTGAGAGGGCAGTAATAGTGATGATATCCTCACCACTTTCACTATCTTTTCCAAGGCCCATGAAACGGTCCCCAGCTGGCGAGGCGTATTGTTGGAGGAAATGTAGCATCCACTGATCCATATCGAAGCTTTGATCCATGCTTTCTTCGCAGGCACGATGAAACGCCTTCAGTCGGGACATCGACAAGTAAAGGCAAGGCCAGTATCTTTGCAGCTGCAACAGCATCTTGAAATTCTGTTCCAGCAGCTCCTTCGCTTCTCGCCGAGAGGCTTCATTTCCCTCAAATAGAAGGGTGTGTAGATGGGTGGACGACGCAATGACAAGCAAATGCCCGTTGATCGCCCATAGGCATTCAAGTCCGGCAGTAGTATTCGTTTTCCACATCAACTTACTAAGTTCCAATGCGTGGTACTTGCATCGACTCGCATAGTTTTGAGCCACATGCTCATACAAGAAAGCTGTCGAGAAGGGTTGTTGGTGACTGTTCTCCCCAGCGTGGCGTAGAAATCGATAACACAGGACTTGGGAGTGATGGTGATACCCAAAATGTAGCGCAGCAAATACCCTTCCAAGTCCTCGATCCGCATAAGCCTGCAAGTTTGCTGGGGTACTCTCAAGGTGGTCCGGAAGACGGGATCGCCAAAGGTCGAGCTGGAAAGAGAGCTGTTCTACTTCCTCCAATATCTGTGCCCCACTAGCCACATCTTTCATAGCTTTAGTGTTCAGCGTATGAATCTTAGCCATGATCTGGGTCAAGGGTATCATTTGAGTCCACAGGCCCGATTCTCGTTCATGCGCGGTGCTAGCAGGGGCATCAGGGCTCCTGTCAGACCTCAAATTTGTGAATGCAGCCTCCTCCATTGGCGGCGGATAAGCAGGCTCGACAATCAATTGCGGCGGGATGGCAAGGCTCGTTGAAGTCCAGGCATCCGTCATCCATACCGTCCACCAGACTATAGCACGTGAGCATATTTTGTGCACCATATCAACACGGCACATACTTCGAATCTCCGTCTCTTGTTGAACTGAATCGGCACTTAGGCGCCGCGGAAGGTCCAGTAATTGGACCATCCGGATTGCCTGAGCAGCGTAAAGTGACTCCATCATTGCATCGCCCTCGATAAAAGCCAGATTGGCCAACAAGGCGCAACCTTGGATAGCCGTGACAGAAACGGCCTCAGTCCGAGAATCAAAACATCGCTTGCTCTGAGTAGCCCAATCTCGGCCGCGATCACATGGCTCGATGTGGTTGATCGATGTGGTTGAAGCAGACATTCGTTGAAAACCTGCAACCGCGGTCAACAGCTTGTTCCGGCTGGTAAAGGTCACCACAGACCTTGCCGCCAGAGCCATCATCGCTAGCACCAGGAACTCTGGCGCTTTTCCATCTCTATGCATGGAAACAAACGAAGGCTGATGGAAGAGCGCATGCTGTTTGTCGTGCATGAAGTCGAAGTACAGGTCGACGAGCTCATTCCGGAGCTCATTGTCCCTCAATGATTTCGATTTGGATCTAGGGATGGCCTTCGGCGCCATCGGATCTCTTCGTTTGTGTAGCCTGTAGGTCGCAGTCAGCTTCTGTACCACCTAACCTGGAGGGCGGTAGTTATGGACCCGTGTTTGACGTTACGTTGACGCCTTGGATTGATTCGGCTTCAGAATTATTACCCGAGACTTTAATTTCGTTATACCATGGCAACCTTTGACGAGCAGATACTATGAAGATAAAGGAATAATGGTAATCAATGAGAAGAGACAACATATAAGGCTGCTATCATTATCAGTCACGTCGTAAAGCTACTCCTTCCTACGTGTTGTACCTCCCTATGGCTATTCTTGTGGCTAACGGTATCGAAATTAGGTATACCTTGGCGAGTCGATTTTGGCAGATAATTAGTGCTTTGCGATGACGGAGAATATACGTAAAGCCTTGGCTTGTCTCGCGACCCGTCTACATCTAGGTCCCGAAACCCGGAAAAATAGTATATAACGTAGGACGGGTAATACGATACCGAGAGTAGCAGGCTTAGCAGAAAGGCAAAGGCGTCAAACGATCGGCTATGAGTGGGATAGATTCTGGCAGTTCTGATCGCCCCGTCCCTAGCAAAGAGACAAAGAAAAGACACGACTCCACACGGCCAAGGGTGCCCTTAGATCCTACGAGACCACAATATTCCGCCTTCTAAGTACTCTCCTCGTGCGCTTAAGCGCTTACTGGCCCCAGACCCAGAAACCGAAAAGCTTAGGGAGAGCCCTCTATCGGCCAAGACTAGACTACCATAGGTTAGGCATTTGGTCATGATACCGAAACGAATTAATAGGGACGCGTTAAATTACCGCGAAGTGAGACAGGAGACGCGGTTACTTAAAGGATCGACGATGGTAATCTCCACGCCGGAATAGGTTAAATAGGCGAAGAGAACGAGATGAGAAAAGGAGGGGGAAGAAAGAGGAGCAAGCCTGGTTCTAAAGCAAGTAGCAGTATTTAGCGGCAAGAGCTTAACGGCTTTATATGGCCTCCCTTTAAAGACATATTAATATAGGTCCGTACTTAACTGTCAGTATACGGACCAAGCCTCTCCCGATCAGGGTCGAAAGCGACTATCTTACACTAGATACTTTAGATAGTCTTCGAATAGTTTAGGGCTATATTTTAGTTGTAGCCTAGGCCAGACTTTCCATATCGACTTGTTAGCTCCTATACTACTATCTATAAACTTTCGTCTTGCCGCTCGATAACGACGCCTAAAATAACGGCGCTACCTATCGTCTAATATACGTCCGGTAAAGAAAAACCTTCTTAGCTAGTTTTAATCTCGTGCGGGGCGATAAACTTTATGGAGGCTCGGGTCGTAACGAGGGACGAACCTTTCGGATACTAAGTGAGTTAAGGTATAGGTTCTTTCTTAGTTGAAGGCTACGGAGCTATCTAATCTCCGAAGGTCGCCTTAACCAGCTTGTATTAATATTATTTATTAATTAATATACGACGAGATAATGTATAGTATCGCGGAACTCGAATGAAGTCGTAAGTTTACACAAGAGGGAAGAGATTACCATGAACGTCCTGATATCGGTTATGCTTAGGATTAGGATCTAGTAAAAAGGGTTATCCTATACTATGAAGCCTAACGCATTTACCTCGAAGATATAAATATATTTAGCTTATAGTAGAAATACTTCTTCGTGGTGATATAGTCCTCGCGGCAGGTGGTTAAGATAGCCAGCTAAACAGGCTTCCACTGATAGTTAGGTATCTGTTAGGAATCCCACCTAACAGAGTACAGAGCAGGTCACGTGCGAGTCACGTGCGGAGACCGGTGCATTGGGTAGGCGCCAAGGCGCCATTGACAGAGCTTTCCATAGCTGCGAGCTCCGTTGGGATTCAGGAGTCTTTCCTTCTCCAACGCTCGACTCGCTGTCCTTCCGATACCTAGATAGATAGCTAGGCATACATTCCACTGTGCATTGTCCTTCCTCGCATTCCTGACAGTATCTCTTTTAGATACTATTAAATATCGAAATGTAGGAGCGAGATAGTAGTCTATATTGAATAATATAGTTAATTAATATTATGTAATCTCTCTCGAGATAATATAGGTAGTATATCAGGTAGAGAAGGGTAGTCAAGAAGTATTGAAAGGGATTAGGCATAGAATTTCAGTGGGTCGTCGAAGCTAGTATCTTGCGAGCGGTATATACATATTTTAGCTTAATCCTCGGTTCTTATATCTCGTGGCTAGGACGAAATGTATCTCCCGTATTGTATACTTCGATGTGCGCTTGGATGTGGTGGACGTAGGTGTGTGACGATGTGACACGAATAGACTACTTACCAGGCTCAGACGTGCACACAGATCCAAGTCGCAGGTAAAGACCTTGGTAGCGCTACTTGCATGGCTGGTATCCATTAATGACCAATAAGGACAGCCTTCAAGGGCTCTAAAGGAGTGTAAGGACGGGCTACATTCCCTATGTACTTAGTGTGCGTGCTAGAATCCTTGGTACACTACTAATGCACTTGAAGCGCTCTTGGTACACCACCAAAGCCCACATTGGCAGACCTGTTGAGGTCTGAATCCTGTTTCTGAGACCACGCCCCTTGGCAGGATGAAGCCGCCTGGCATCTGGGCACCGCTCTAACTCACCACACATCGTCCCACGGTACTCGATGAACTGCTATTCTAATATTGGTCTTCTCGCTAGCGTTCCCCGACTCACTTGACCTCGATATGGCTAGCGGGCTCCTCTTGAGCCTCTGTTCGCTTCACCAAAATGATGCTTCCCCTCGATCCAGGCACAATTTCCGGGTGAAGAATCATGCTTTCCCGTCGGCCATATGTCTTGCGAGCTTGAACCATATTCAGAGACTTCTTGACGGCACTGTCTCCACCATCCAGGAAGACCAGGTCGACCTCTTCGAGAGTCAGTTGTGCAGTTTCAGGATAGAAGAAATAGACCACTGGGATAAAGGCCAGGTTGGTGACGGTGAAGATTAGATAGGCTTTCCATTGTAAGTGTTCGATGATGGTCGGGGTGATTTCCACGACCACAAAGTTCCATAGCCAGTTGCTCGAGATGCCGATGGCTCCTCCCTTGGCACGAGCGTGGAGTGGCAGGATTTCAGGCCCGTAGCACCATGGAATGCAGTTGAGAGACATACCAAATGCCAGCATATAGGAGAAAAAAAACGCCACGGCGGCGGAAGAAGTCGCATGCTCGTTCGCATGGCCATTGAAGCTGAGAAGCACAGCAATCAACAGCATAGATATACCGAGCCCGCCGAAACCCCACATCAAAGGTCTTCGGCGACCGTATCGGTCGATAAAAAAGGTCGGAAACAAGGAGCCGATCATGAATGTGAGGTTGATGCATCCACCCAGCACTAGAGATAGCTGGCGACTCAATCCAACATTGACCTGAAGGACAGTGCTGATGAAGTACACAACGATGTTGATCCCAGTCCACTGCTGCATGAATTGAATTCCGTACGCAAGAAGCACTCGTCGTCCAGTCTTCACCTTGTCGGCTTTGAAAATGTTTCTCCACTTGTATTGGCCGTGTTCAGTTTCCATGGCGATGACTTCCAAGACATCTTGCTGTGCCTGGACAATCATTGGGTCATCAGGTGACTTTTCATATACTTCGCATAGGATCCGAAGGGCCTCTTCGTTTCGACCGAGTTTGTAGCAGTACCGAGGACTTTCTGGAAGGCCAAACACGAGCACTACAACCACCTATATGAACGTTTTGGGAGATGATCCGGGCCACAAGGTTATACGTACTTACGAGCGCGAACGTAATCTGAAATCCCACGGGCAGTTGCCAGGGTTTTCTTTACCGACATATGCCATTCCGTAATTGAAGAAATAGGCGACGACGATTCCAAAGGCCACGAAAAAGACCTCGGAGCAGAGTAGGCGACCTCTTTTGCTGGCTTCACAGAGCTCTGCTTGGTACATTGGGACTGTCGAGGTTTCGATGCCTGTAAATCTATGCTTTAGCAAGGGGCCAGTCAAAAAGAAATCCGTCCACGACATACCAGTTCCAATTCCCGTGATGTATCTTCCAATCATCATGTGGGGTGTACTCTTCGCGCTGGTCTGTAGCGCAGCACCTACCTTCACCGAGATTCAGAACAATATTAGCTGAGTTGTAGCCAGGATACTCACAATGATCCAAGCCATTGCAAAAGTGTTCATTGCTGACGACGCCGCCAAACACACCTTGGTCGTAGCCTGGAGGACGGACGGTGAGTATTCGCCTTGACTTGCAACAAGTCCATCAGAACTCACCGAAAAGGATAAAAGCCATGTCGCAAGCCACGGAGATGGCCAGCCGAAGACTGTGTCCAGTCCCAAACATCTTGTAAGACGGCATGTTTGTGATTGCTGCAGAGTCGAGTGCTGTTATAGACTACAGGATTGATTCGCTGAGCTGCAAGTCATGGTCTTATATATCAAGTGTGAGAACGTGGGTGCCCCGTAATCTCCAGAGAAACCGTTGATCGGAAAACGTTTTACATACATCACCCACAGCTACTTGAGAAGGAAGCGGTGGGTAAGCGAATGGGCTGGGGAAGTATACCTGGACTACTCCGTACAATTGAACAGAGCGGGTTAACTGGGGATCCCGCAGATCAACCGCAGTCGACCTCCTTGAAGGCGCTCTGAGTCCCCCAGTAGTGCTCGGAAAATAGCTTCCGTACGTTGTACCTCCTAATTAGGCTGGTCAGCTGCGCGGATACGTAAAGTTATGACGACCGTCACCCCTGAAGGTAGAGCCGTGAAGAAATGGCCCATGGCTGGCGATATCTCGGGCTGGTTGAGAGATGCAGTCGCGGCCGACACAGCTTCTTGTCAAAGATTAGGAGGCCTGATAAGTATGAAAAGATCTCTATCACGCTACCTAGGTTGCTGGGGATCGTACGCTGCACCTTATACCTAGATATAAGGGTGTTGGTGTCACCCTTCACTTCAGAAGCGATACGTATACGGGTTCGGCAGATTAACCGAGGCTGCGCACCACAACTACGCGCCTGGGGCTGCACTCTTTTCCATATAATCTCATACAGTAATTCTATCAATGATACGCACCTTGAGGTCGTGATAGTTGGAAATGCCAAGGTGTACTACCTCTGAGTCAATTATGACTAAAGAGATATTAGCGAATTGACGGACCAATCTTTGAATTTTTTAATGTTGCTAATGCTCAATTACATGTCGTGTTTTGCGCCTGTAGTCCTAAAATGGCAAAGAGCTTCCATCCCAGGCCAGGAATTGTCCAGAGCTGGTCTGCCTTGAAGCTTCGTCTATTCGAGCTAATAGCCCACTGACACTATCGTCGATGGGAACTGCAGCTGCGTTGACTCCGCCTTGTATCTCCGCATATTTACCCATATCAGTCTTGACATAGCCAGGGTGCAGCGATAAGCAAGTAATCCCGGGATGTTCGAAATGAAGCCGGCGCACAGCATAGTTGAGGGCTGCCTTCGACATCCCGTACGCGATTGCCTTCTCGGCGTAATGCTCCATGCCGCCGATTTTCAATGTTTGAAATGTACTAGAAACGCGGATATATCCTGCTCGTGCTTAAACGAGAATAATGCTCTTGTTCTCCCACTCAACGAAATCATCATCCACGACTTCCAGCCAGCCTATTCTGCGGTAGATTTCTCCCTTATTGTCAACCTGAGATAGAATTAGAGCACCACTCACCTTGGAATAACGTGTTTCGTTTCCAACGGTCGAATGTCGGAGATGATCTTCCCATTTCATCCATTGGAGGCACCTAATAGTTCCGCCCTCTTCAGGAAGTGCGTCCGCAAGCGTATCCAGCACTGCAACATCTGTGGTCGTCTTATGCAAGTCCTGGTCTTGTTGGGCTTTGAGTGGCTGGAATGTGCACCGAGTAGGATGATACACCAGCTCATATGACAATGGAATCTTGGTTCTGATCTTCCTAACACGTAATTCTCCTAGACGGCCGCGAACTTGAAGTAATTGTGTATCGACCGAAACGCTTGGAACGGACACTAAGTCGATTTTGACCAGTTCTTCGCACTCCCAACCATGGCGTCCAGGCTTGAAGTGCACCTTCTGGTTTATTGATGCCCATGACCATGATGGCGTGTTGGGTAACCGATCTGCTTGCGGGTCGACAGCAATATCATTTCCCAATAAAGAAAAATCCGCAACCCAAGCGAGTTCTTGCACCAAATTGTGCCTCCAGACACCCATCATAAACTCCTGCCTGGTAAGTATTGAGAGTTCAACCCCTAATCCCGTGACAGCTGGCAGTTTGTCCGTCACCACCGTAAGCGCTTTCTGAGAAAACTCCTCCAAAACGTTGGTCCAGACCTTCTGTTCATACCTGCTGTTGCGCTTATATCCCGCAACGCTCTCGGCTAGTTCATGCAGTATTGGAAACGTCCTGTTGGAGTACAGCACCCTTGCCTCATATTCGGAGGCCTTTGACTCGCTGCATTCCCAAAAGAGACCATCTTCGGTCCAGAACAGCGTCCGTGATGCGAGCATACGTTCTTGCAAGACCCATCCACGCTTAGCAAGTTCCGAGTGCTCCACTGCGATGTTCCAGTTTGGTAGGGTAGCTTCCAGCATCACAGGATTGTCTGGCCCACGTGCTCTATTCTCGTCGAAGAGGGAGTAATTTTGGACTGGCCAACGGGATTTTTGACTCCGGTGAAAACATCCCACACTGCTATCCTTCGCACCACTTGCTGCGATTGTGAATAGCGAGTGCCTATATACCTTTCCCATAGTGGGAAATTCGCGTTGCCAGTCTTCATTCACCCCTTCCTTGACCTGTATAATGCAAAGTGCATCAATCCACAAATACCTTATACGCAAGGCACGAGTGATTTCAATAGCATCTTGTAGCGTTTGGGGCAATGATGCCGTGGAGAATCCATTCTGAAGTCTAGCTGCCAGGTTCTTTTCTGTGGTACAAGCTGCGTTCTTTGCTTCACCCCAACAGTAGCTGAGGGTGGCATACTCAATCTTTCTGCTCTTTGGGAGATCTTCGGAAAGGACTAGCTGTATTGCCTGCTCCCCAGGCTGGCCAACATCCAAGAGTCTTGTTGGAAGGAAAACAGGAACATCTTTAGCTTGAGGACCACAATTCTTGTGATCGGTGGTACAAGTCGTAAGCCACTTACGGGACAAGAACAGCTGCCGATCGACGCCAAGATTTTCTCCTAGGATCCGCTGCTGACTTAACGACCTGTCCTTCACGTGATTGTTATGGGCCTGGAAATGGGAAGGCCCTGGCCGTCGTCCAAGAAAAAACTGCCACAACCTGTTTTCTATCTTCGTGCGATCTTCAAGTACTTTCCGATCAAATAGGAAGAGGTTGACGTTTATATCGTTGTGGATATCCTGAAGATCCTCGCTATTGAAACTATAAGTTTCATAGTCACTTGAGTAGTAGCTGAATTCGCGGCGGATATACTTGCACAAATCACAAGAGGTGTCTGCACAATTTGACAACTCCGCAAAGTTCTTGTGAATGACAATATGGCCTTCTTGTAAGGGCTTCGGGTCGAAAAGGCGATTCCTGAAGCCTTGACATCCTTTACAGATGGTCATCGCTGGATCTTTATGATAGCCTAAGCAATTCTGTGTATCGTCCACGGAGTGTGAACGACTAATATTGGCCTCAAAGCAGTACTAAACTGTGGTCGTGAATCTTGTGTCATCAATAAGTTGTTTGAAATGGGAATGTCAATTATCATTGAGGGAAAAGGTGTGGTTGGCTTTGGCGAGTAATTTTGAATCCTCCATGCTTGGTGCTTCGCCCACAGCGTCTAGCGCCAGCGCGTCAATAGGACCATCAAGTCAGCCTGAAGGCAAGAGTCAGCCCCGAATTCAGCCCCAAAGTCAGCCTTGAAGTCAGGGAGCGCCCCAACACCACCACCAACCTCAGATCCCGTCCCGACGCCTGTACTAGCGCCCAAACCTGCCCTGGAGTACCATCCCAAAAACCGGTAGCGAATGCGGGTTACGAATGTTTGATCTCGAAGGCTATTCTGCGCAGTGCGGGGCATAGGCGCTTTCTAGCTGCGGGTCTCTGGCGAATAGCAGGATTTGGTCTTACGAAGCACCTTCACAGTGTCAAAGCCACGAGCTTTGCCATTAAACAACATTGCTGCTGTTGCCGTAGACTTCGCTGGGTAGTGGCCTGAGTCCGATCTGCCTTACACATGATGGTTGCTGATCAACCATATCACTTTCACATACTGCCGGCAATGCCTCGCACAGATCGTATGCTCAGCCGCAGCTGAGAATTCTCGATGCCTTCCAGGTGATGCAACTTGGCATTAGAGTTTCCCAATGAATCCGGCACACATTCCGGTTCCTCCCAGCGACTGAATGAAAGATGGTCGATAGAGCTGTGCGGCTGACCATACGAATGCCGCAGAAGAATGTCCAGGGAATCCTGACCGCGACATGCGGCTTGAAAGTCTGTCTAACCCAGTTCAGCCCATGGATAAATTCCTAGCCACGAAATGCCCTGTAACTCGCAATGGTTGTCACCTCGTCACGCGTTACATACTTAGTCAGCCAAATATACTCAGAACCAATGGAATTACGGAAACCGTCTTTGAGCTCCGGGACCTAACCATTCGTATGGTTGATGTTGGAGGACCAAGATCAGCGCATAAGAAGTGGGATCCTAGCGCTAACCAAATGGGAGAGGCTTTGGTGCTTTTTGACTCACTGGTAAATGGGACGTGGTTCAAGGACAAGCCTATCATCCTGTTCCTTAACAAGATTGGTCTCTTCCGGAAGAAGTTGTGTAGGAGTGATTGTAGGCTATGGGCTGGAGCCTCCAGCCCGACTATTTGTCCGAGGTGGCTTCGAGGCGACCGGTCTAGGCCCTTCCCATGAGTGGAACGCCACCAATGAAGGTCCGGTCGAGCTGGGTGCCCAGTAGGAACAAGAAATTCGTATTGCAACTCGTATAAGTGGGGTCCGGAGTCCGGACTCTATTAAACTAACAAGCTGTTCAGCCTCACGCTACCCACTATTTCGGGGTTGATGGTTACACTAGTCTCAATACGTGCGAGAGGCTTAATATTCACTCGGCCTACTCGTATTAATTATTGTGTTCTAGCCGAATCTAGATCCGATAGACCTTGGTGTCCGATAGTGCGAGTTTCTGGGATCGAGCTGCAACTTAGTAGTTTCGCTGCCATGCAAGAAATCGTAGCGCTTCCCGCGCGTAGTTCGTGTGAAAGGACATTATAGGTAGCCCATATAGCATCGCTACAACCCTTCTTAGTTCCTTTAAATTCTCTTTTGGCTGCACAAGGCCGCATTTTGTACTAAACAGATAGTAATTAAAAGCTACCCAGATCAAGAATGAGTGTTATGAATCTGTCGTTCCTTTGCTTGCTGGTCTTTCCTCTACTGTCTTCGTCGTAAACAGTGGTTTTCACGACTGAAAGCGATGGGTCTGAATCTAGCTCCACTATCTACGACGCTACGGCAACGATCTCGTCTGGACCCTTAAGCTCATCATACCTAGGCAGCACACTCTATAGGTCATAAGCGCGTGTACGAGGTTGGATAGTATGATGATGTAGAAGATTGGCCGTTGGTGATATAGGACTGCTGTTCTAGCTGAAGGAACGGTGTGAGGGATGACGTCGGAGGTGTCACTGCTGAGGTAATCCTTTCTGCCGCATGACTGACGGAAGGGGCAGGGGTTGGACTTTGAGCGACGACGTTACCATGCGCATCGATTGCCACGGTTTTCCGTTCTCGTAGAAGCCAGATGGAAAGACCGGGAATTGTGAACATAATGCCGGCGAATATGAGGAGGCTAACCTTTAAGCCATACTCTTATAGAAAGGCTTGGGCAAGAAAAGTTAAGGCAAATCCGAACAGGTCAGTTGCGCCGAACATAAGGCCGTAGGCCAATCCTCGCCCCCCCAGGAACCATGTATTCACGATCAAAAGAACGGGAATATCGATAATGAATAGGCCGACGTCATATGAAAATCCTTGTGTCGCGGCTAAGGAGGCGAACGATGTGCAAAACGCGGCTGCCACGAAGCCGCCGATGCTTAGCATTCAACCAAAGACTGCATAATACCACGGCCTGACAGTTTCATACCTCTGGCAGAGGTATGACGGCGGACGTGTGGCACCTTACCATAGAGCGTAGGTACAAATAGAATGCTGTCGGATGGTATAATGTCAGCGTTAATGATATGGTTCGCATTTAGCACAACACTTCTCTAGATACACATTTTTACGTCGGGAGACTGTGCGTCTGAGGACAAATGTTGCTTGACAGGTGTCGCAATAACCTGGATGTTGCACATCCGCTATTGCCTGCTCATAGCGCCTTTGATCTTCGCACACCGTTTCCTTCAAGAGATCAACACAGAAGGAACTAGTTCCAGCCAGAGCCCCATGAAACTCTATTTGTCGTAGCCAGTACTAAATTTCTGAGTAGACTTTGGAGAGAACGATATCTCGTAGGCCCCGATCACTGTCCGGTGTGGAAAAATAGATCTCCTCCACGACTGGAAATAGACGTGTTTAACATCGACCTTCTCGAGAGCCCTTTGAAACTTTTCCCGGGCTAGAATCATGAGTGCCTTCATTGCATACTTTTCTGCTAGTGCGTACACCTGACAGTGCAGTCTTAATTCGTCGAAGACTCGATTTTCAACTTCAGCGGTCTGGTTAGCGCCTGCTAGATGACTAACTATATCACTCGCCTACGTATCTCCTGTCTCTGAGTCGAGAGGAAGCGCAATCTCTTCAATAAGAGTTCGATGATCCCTAACCTCGGGGTCGGTATTGGCTTGTTGATTAGTTCTTCCGCTATGCTTTGTCCATCGAGTCTAAATATTACCTCCGGCTCGTAGACCAGAGTATATAAGTAGCGGATCATACAGTCCACAGCGTCTAGATAGTCACTCAACAATTCAATCATCTAAGACTATCCTTCCTATATTAACAACTATCAAGATCTTTCCTCCGGTTGGAAGTATGGCCTCGGCTTACCTTGAAAGGTGACAAACACATGCGGGACAAAACATCTGATTGGCAACAGATAATAGCGCGGTGAACTTCATAGTGTTTCGCTTGCGTGCGTATAGTGAGGTCCGTGAAATCTCCCGACTCGAAGATTCTGCACTCATTAATGACTAGCTATCTACTATTATATGTCACTTCCCTCGAAAGACCCTTCAAAAGCTCGTGCGTACACTACGTTTCGGCGTTCATCTTGATTATAAGATCAACCAGATATCGAAATGTAATCACAAATCTCGGTGTAGCCCTAATTAATACCCTTGTATCGTCGAAAGTCTCTAGGCACAGCGGTAAGCAACGATGG
This sequence comes from Exophiala viscosa, assembly GCF_022695815.1. NCBI lineage: Eukaryota > Fungi > Ascomycota > Eurotiomycetes > Chaetothyriales > Herpotrichiellaceae > Exophiala > Exophiala viscosa. The sequence continues at coordinate 155,720 of NW_026944358.1, read as the reverse complement.
GCATTCAGCGACAAACATAAGCCATATGTTTGCACGAGCTGCTAAGGCATCTAGAAAACTATTGGCAGCCTCACTTGAGTCTGGTGGTCATCACTCGATCCACTTTGCCCAATAGCGATCGTCCACGATTTCTGACTGATGGGATAACAGGGGATACACATGAAAAGACAGAGACGAGAGAGATTAAGCGATGACAAGTCGAGCTAGAGCAGCATTTAGCCCCTAAGAAGAAAGAGGCAAAGCGAAAGCAAGTCAAAGTGTAGTGGCGGGAGGTGCAGGACAAAAAGCAAGTGAGGGGGGATCCTGTCAGTGTTTCCACGATCATCAATACTGTATGGAAGCAGAGACATGTGTGAAAACAATAAGAGCACGTGAAGCTTTATGGGATACCAGATTGAGTAAAGTTGAGTTAGCTCGATGGACTAATCACCTCTGGTGTGACCTCTATAACCTTGCAGCTCATCCAGACCACAAGATACGGTGGTGCCGGGTCAGGTCTACTTTCCTGGCTGGTACCAAGTGGAATCACCAGGACCCCTGCAGGTCGAACAATCAAACTTGGACGCCGGTGTCCCACGCCGATACCTACCAGGTTCCGGGCCAAGGTGACGCGGTGCACCGGGTAGACTCTGGTCAGGTCCAGAAATGAAAAGCGTTGCCTCCATGCGGCAACACCGAATCCGGCAAATTCTTAGTAGCCGTGCATGATGCACAGATACGGAAGATCCGGCCGACGTTCTTGACTTGGGTCCTCGATCCACTTGCTTGAGGCAGAAGTTTGGGGACGCCTGTAAGCGCAAACTTTCTTGTCAATACGATGTTTCTTTAGACGTACTGCGGTACAAAGGCTTCTCTAAACCTTATTGCGACATTATCCTAACGATGGATTAACGACCCTTCGCCGGAACATGACGTGATCCACGATTTGTCTATGGTAGTGTCCTGGCAAGCGAAACACGGCGTGATAAGGCAGATCCTATCGTGGAGGACTTCTAGCATAACAACGCCAACATCAACTTTCTTGGCTACTTTGGACATGGAGTCGTGTGTACGTCACGTTTCTTGCCGCAACATCCAATTTTTCAGCCCGTATTGATCATGATCGATCAGCGCATAAGCTTCCCAAAATTGACAGTCCGCCTCTGCCCTTTGCGACCACCAGCTTTTGAAGTTTGGGCAAACAAGGCGACAGCGACTGTCTGCCAAAGCTTTGCGCCTCAGTCGATCGGTCTTGATATGGGGATACATCCAGGGATACACTCTGTTTGACCAGGTACCATCTCGATACAGCTGGTTGAAGGCCCGTCGTCCTTTGCGCAGGGCAATCTCATGAGCCGCACGATCGAACTCCTCGAGAGAGCCCGCGCAACGGGTACTAAGGAGCTTGTCGATAGAGTCGAACTCGCGCGTAACGCGATAGCCTATTTTGGAGCCCAGAAGGAACATATATATTTGTCTGGTGGTCAGGCAGGATGGAGACATTCCGAGTTTGGTCAGAGATGTCGCCAGCTTTTGAGTTGGGAAATCGTCGAATGGACTGAAACATCTCCCGCGAATACTATCTACCGAGCTATACCTGCCGTCTTTGTGCAAAAAAGGCAAGCAACGGAAGATACCGCTTCTTTCGAGGGATGGCCATGTCCATTCAGCAATGACAGCCGCACTTGGAATTTGTTCCCAAATTAATACCTCCGTCTCATATTTCGGGTCGTAGTCAAGGCCACATGCTTCCCGCAGATCGTTGCATTTTACAAAGCTGCCCTCGATAAGCCGCCAAGAGTCGATTACCAGGATGCTCACACCTCTGTTTGCAGCGCAGACTTTACGGCCGGCTAGAGCGAATGCTCGCAAGAGGTCGGGTGTGGTGGATATGAACGGAGTGGCAACAGTATTGTGCAACTTTGAGTGGTCGTCCAAGAACACAGTCATCTTTTGTCGCCCGATATTGGTAAGTGAGGTGCTGGGAAAGATTCTCGCAACCGATGCCCGATCACCTTCAGGGTGTGGACTTTGTGAGTCAATGACTCGAAAGAACATCCTTCTCTCGAAAACATTTATGGGATACTCCCGATGCCACTTGTAGTTCTGGCACCCCTGATCAGTCTACGGTTCACAAACTCCCATAATGAGAAGCGGCGTACAGATTCAGTGAAAGTTTCAAGGCCATCACTGTCTTCGCTTGACGTCTCATCTTTGACTTCGTGACAGGCGTCATCCACGATCGCGTCAGTTCGAAAGCCTTCGTCAGATTCGAGAGTAAAGGCTTCGAAAAGTCGACCCAGCTCGTCGGTCACGTCGGAGAACATCACTGAGAAGGTACCGGGATGATCGCACACTTGTGAAGGGTCAGCGCCTCTATCATAGATAAAGCTCCAGAAGCGCACTTTCGAGATTATTGCTGAGATATCGAGGTTGAAGAACTCTACGGATGCATGAGCCGCAATTACGACGAAAAAGAACAGCTGTAGCATCAAAGTTCCGATTAAGTGCCACGTAGTACTCTGGCGCTTAGGGGACGGCCGGCAGACCTTTTGAAAATGACAGTCGGCTCAGGCAGACTCAAAGTCTTGGCATATGGTGAACCGCATTCCCTCCGTCTATCTTATTTCTTCGTTCGAATCTCGATAGCCGCTGCAATGATTCACCTAAACCACTATTGATGCATCGCAAGATAGGTCCGACAATCATGAAAGGAAGCAATTACGACCTTGCTGCTTCATCCTTCGGACCACGACCACGTCGCCTCGCACCATCAGCCCGGGTCTCGCAGGTTCTTGCAGAACAGAATATCAAAGCCAAAGCGATAAGCGAAGGTGCGCTGCAAAGTGCGATGCCAACTCTGGAGCGGAGTCGAGAGAGTGCCGCGAAACGATTAATATACGACTAATCCCTAAAGCCGAGAGGGGTTTTAGAACTCCTTAAAATACTAGTAGCGTATAAGATAGACTAGTTCTAAGTATGATTAGAGAGTTATTATCTTTTCGATAAGCCTATATAATTAATAATAAACTAACTTTCTTAATACTATACGAATACTACCCTTACTATATATACTATCCTTATTATCGTCCCTATAGCTAAGTTACTAACTATCGCAAAATACGTCGCCTAGTACCCGGCTAATTATTACTATACTTATTACCTATATAGATACTCGTGTTTAGATCGGTTAATCGACGTATTAGAGGTATTCTATTTTCATTAGCTATTGCTATATCTATATATTATACTAATATATAGTTCAGTAGCGAAGTTAAAAGGGCTATTTCGAAGGAATTCTATATTATACTTTTCTTTTTCGTAACTACCTTAAATCGTCCTAGCGTAGATATTTATATTCCTAACCTAGTTTCCATGATAACGTCCTCTATACTAAACATAGAGTATAATAAACGATAAAGGGACGACGTAATCGACCGCTTCCAAAAGTCAAAGAGTACCAGCCATAGAAGCCAGGCTAAAAGAAAGCGATGAAGAAAGGACCGGCGTAGACGACCTATTGTCGCTAGTGTAGCGATAAGAGTACGGTATTTATCCTTATTCTTCTTACGCTAGGGCTTTTCCTCGATAATAATAACATATATAGCTCGCGCCAGGTTAATAAGTCCAATCCCCATTGGGATCAGTTGACCGGGACCGGTGAGACCCCTTATCCCTACAACATCGTCGATGTGATTCAAATTGAGGGTGAACTCGATTTGTACCATGGAGAATAGGAGTCAAAATACGGGGAATCAGGGGAATGCATGCCAAACGCCCACTATTCCCCAGAATTCGATTTCGCACCTTGGGCGCTTCAGTATCGCAGGTCCCAGGTCCCGACATAGCCCCGCAGTCGTCTAGCCATCCCCATGAAATACCCGGCCAAGAGTAGCCTCGGTATAAAATTGCTTGGAGGCCCCGTGGGACATCCCCGGCGCCACTTTGCAGGCACCAATCAAATGGGTACCGAGAAAGACGATACGAGTCGGTCAAACTCTTCTCTCTGAGCATCTCGGGCCACGATTTTTGGGCCATTGCTTGGAATCTCGGTGCAGGACGGCCATACTGTCCAACAAAGCAATTAATACTATCATCAGCCTACAATTCCATCGCATGTAGCTGGCACAGCAGGCATGTCGTCTCCCCGATGACTTGGAATTCCTCGGTTTGTCAGTAGGGACAGCTCACAAAGGTAGGTGACTTGTCACCAACTCAGTACTAGCAACGATATCAAACGCTACTGCACATTCGAGTCTGCAGAACCACTGGCTAAAGCAGTCGGACGGTTTGCAACCTGGTCAAGCTTGGCTAGATGTCCCAGATGTCCCACAAGTCACAGCATACCATGACCGAAGCGTCCCATCACTTCCCCGGAGTCACGCTAGACTCCAGGACCCCGCACACCATGTAGCGCCTGTGCACTCATGGCTTGCTATAGCCGACCTATCAACACCCAGTAGCATGGCAACGCGGTAACGTCGGACGGGGTCTCGATCTTCTACAAATCCCAGACACCACCCGCATTATCAGGAGATCTCAAAAGAGCCTTGCGTTACACACGTCGCCAGTGTCCCCCAACCGAAATCATGGCCTCCAATACCAATCCAGATGCAGTGACCGCAGACACTGCTCGATCCTACGAACTGGAAAAAGTGCACACAGCCGACGGAAAGACCGACTCAATGGTCGATGAACAGCACATGGAGAAAGTCGATACCAACGAGGGAAATCTGGTCTACAACGATGTCGATGAAGAACCCGAACTTCACGCCCGTACCTACATAGCCCTTCTTTCCATGTTCGCCCTCAACCTCGTCCAAGTATTTGCGCTACAATCACCACCCGCAGTCGTAAGTGACCAGCTTCCCCGCGACGTCGTCTCCTACTAAGAACTTCCAGCTATCGTACATTGGAAAGAGCCTCAACAATACAGAGGCAGATACATGGGTCCCCAATTCGTTGTCCCTTGTCCAAGCAGTGCTCGGCCCAGTCATCTCCGGCGCCTCAGATACCTTTCAAGCCAGAAAGACCATTCTCGTCGGGTCATCCCTCATCTCCCTCATTGGAGCTGCCATCGCCCCAGGCTCCGGCAATATCTACAGATTGATTGCCGCCCAGACACTTATCGGTGTCGGATTTGCTGCCGTCCCTCTCGCCTACGCCGTGCCGAGTGAGATCTTGCCCAGAAAATGGAGACCGAGTACGTCTTTTCCGTCGACTGAGTCAAGTCTCCAGTGCTGACCTGTAGACAGTGGCTCAAGCCTGCATGAACATCGCAGCAGCTATAGGCGCGATCAGCGGTCCCTTGGTCATCGGCGCACTCGTCAAAGGCAACGAGAAAGATGGCTGGCGCAAGTTCTACGTAAGCATCATCCCACGGGCTCATCAGCACACTGACCGACTCGCGCACAGTGGATTCAAATGGGTCTCTGGGGCCTCACAGCACTAGGAATCTTCGTCGGCTACCGTCCGCCCAAACGCCACACCCGTCTCGACCATCTCTCCTTCTGGCAGAAGCTCACACACCTCGACCTACCAGGCTGCGGCTTATTGACGGTCGGTCTAACACTCTTCCTGACCGGGCTCAACCTGGGCGGCGGCCTATTTAGCTGGGTCAACGTACGCACGCTAGTAACCCTAATCCTGGGCATCGTAATCCTCATCGCTTTCGGTGTATACGAATGGAAAGGCACACGAACAGGCATTCTCCACCACGATCTGTTCAAAGGAGGCGCCGCCCAAGGCCGCACATTCGCCATTTGCGTCGGCCTCATCTTCATCGAAGGCATCATGCTTTTCTCCTATATCGTCTTTTTCCCCGTCATGTAAGAGAACCCCACCCCTAGCCCAACCCAAACATCCCTCGAACCATACTAACGAGCCCAAAAAGGACGAACGCGCTCTTCACCAGCGACCCATTCAAGACCGTCGCACGCTCCCAGCCGTATTGGATCGCCGGCCTCATATCAACGGTGATTTGGGGCTACTCGGCAACACGCTTCCGCACGATCCGCGAGCCCCTGTTCCTAGGCTACCTGTTCTTCACAGCCGGTATCATAGGATGGTGCACGATCCAACCAGGCGACGACTTCAGCCAGCTTGCATTCGCCGCCGTCGCCGGTTTCGGTTTCGGAGCACCCCTGATCCTCATCATAAGTGGCGTCCAGCTCTCCACGCCGCATCGCTTGATCGCAACAGCGACCGCAGTCACGACGTCTTCCCGCGCTGTCGCCGCGACGGTATTCACGGCGATCTTCTCTGCTGCTTTGAATACGAAGCTCGACACGAACCTGCCTAATGACATTGGCAAGGCTGCGCTCAAAGCAGGACTACCAACGACCTCGCTCAAAGCGTTCATCACGGCTTTGGCTGGTGGAGATACCGCTGCTCTGCCTACAATTCCCGGCGTGACTCCCGCGATCATCGGCGCCGGGGTGGTGGCGTTGAAGCAGGCTTTTGCCGATTCTATCCGGGTAGTGTACATTATTGCTGCGCCATTTGGAGCATTGGCGTGCATTATGTGCTTGTTCCTGGGTGATTTGCGGAAGACGATGAATTACCAGGTCGATGCTCCTGTTGAAGACCTTCATGCTAAGCACCATCATGAGCAGACTGCTGAGAGGGTAGCATGATATGTCATTAACGCCGAGAAGAATTTGAAATGTTTGATAGCTGCGTTGTTGAATGATGTAGTCATATATCTCGCAACATTATCACTGTTCTTGAAATATGAGATATGGTGCCACTGTGGGAACAGGCCTTGCTACGCGCCGTGAACTAATGTTGATGCGAATGCTAAACAGGAGCTGGGGCACTTTGCCTTCCTTCGAGATGTTTTCCACCGAAACCCAATATCCTGATCCGGTTTGACCATGCGTGAGCCTTGTGACCGTAGTTGGGCTCTCGGAATTGCAAGCTCGATCCCCACCTCGAACTCCGAGTCTTGATGAAAGACGTCGATGTTGACCGACTAGCACAGCCCGTGATGAAATCATGACACTCGGTCCAGCTGGTGGTCGTGTATATGATGAAATTACCAAAGCCATGCAAGGGTATACATGCCGCCGACGCAAGATATAGGCCGTATATTTGGTGATTTGGGTTGATAAAGCTGTTGTACACACGGTTGACACTGATCGGGATCTGGGAGGGGGTCAGAGAATAGCCACGGACGTTGTCATGGTCATAGATGTGGATATGACCTACCCAAGTGATGAACAATACAACAGTGCAAAGAAACGCAAATTTGGCGTATTTCCAATGGATCTTGTCGAATCTGGAAGCAGTCCTGTTGCGCGTCCGACTCTGTTTGGAGGTCTCTCGATTCAATATTGGAGACTGTGGTGCCGTCTGGGGCTCGACGGTGGAAGTATCGAGCTTCTCATGTGAGTGGATTGGTCCAAGTGGTTCGAGACCTTTCAGATCTGGCTGCGCCTTTGTCGTGCTTTGACCAATATTGGGCGAAGGACCCGAGTCACTAGTCGTCGTACGTGACATGAATGATCGTGCGAAGGTGGAGAAGTGGCGTTCGCGAGTCGGGCTGGTCGGACGGTCCTCATCCGCTGAATTGAGTTGGGACGACTGTGCGCTCTTGAGCTTCTTGCGAACCCGGAGAACCCGTTTGCCGCTCAGGGCGAACAGAAAGATTGAGATGAATATCATGGTCCATATAGGCACATAGAACTCGACCAGTCGAAGGATGTTTGATTCCTTCGCTATCCAACACCATAAAGTTGCATCTCCGTACACTGTCCGTCCATCCGGTCTCCAGCACAGAAACACCAAGGCTGGAATGAATGGAGCCACAAATGCAAACCCGATGCCATAAAAGTCGATCTTTTTCAGCTCATGAGCGTTGCGTTTGGTTCGGACTGTGAGCAGAACGTTGAACGCTAAAACCATGACCTGGAGTACAGATGAGCCATGTGCAGATGTTATCAACGGGGGGGTGCATACCAGTATTGGATCAGTCATGACAAACCAGGTAATGAACATGCCTTGCGTCTGGCACCATGCTGAATTCCGTCCGGCATTGATGGGGTGCCTTCCCCAGCTGTACGCCAGACACCCGAATATATTCGATATCGCTATCGAGAATGCTAGTCGATTGACGGGTTTTCGAAGTGGTGGATAGCTAACGAAGCTGATGATGGTGAACGAAGCACCTGTGAGGGACAGACATGCTGACGTTCTGGCTACAACGTCCAGAGATCGAAGCTGTGAAGGGGTGAATGATTTGTGATATTCGGTCATTGTAACTCAGCATTGTCAATGAGGTGCTTGTGGCAGGGCATCCGAGGCCGTCAATGGTGTGGGTTGTCGCGAGTAAAGGGCGTTTGAGTAGGCATTTGCTCGCCTATGCGCACGAGGCGCTACTGCCGTGCGAAATAGCCTCAGCACAGGGTTGCTGATGTCGCTTTGAAGGGAAGTTAAGCCTTGAATGAATGAAAACGCCGAAGGGAAGGGAGGGGAAAGTGCTTCCAGATGATGCTCATGATTTCAACTTGGCATGGGCAGGAATGGAAAATGTCGGACAACGTCTAGCCAATTGACAATGAAGGAGTCATTGCCCAGGTCTTCAGGGTCTGATGCTAGCGATGCTAACAGCTCCTCCCGTTCCCGCCATGATTGGGCGCTCTGCTTGTGTAAGATCGGGTTCTCGTAATCGCGTAGTCAGTGGCTGCATGCAGGATTGGTCGTTGTACAAGGGATAGTTTTCGAAGGGAGGCAGATGCAGCAAGGGGTCAATGTCACCATTTTGAGCCTCGAGAAGTCGTAAGCAGGTTTCTTCGCCCTATCGGAAGCACATACGGAGTGTGCTTCAAGACTGTGGGAGGACGTCCATACAGTAAGCTACCTCTGCGGCTAGGGAAGAAAGACAATTCTGGGTTCGCAAATCATAGCCTGGGTTTAAGCAGGGGTGTGTATAGGGGCATCCAGGACAGGGAATAATTCATAGGCGCTCGGGGAGGGCCTTACGCGCCAAAGAGTTCAGACAAAATTTGCTACTCCATGCGGTACGTGGTGTTTATACATAAATAGTCCTTGGCATCATTATCTCATGGCGGCATTCGCTTCTGGTTGAGTGTCGCTTTGCCTTCCTTCAGACGATTTCAGATGTGGGCATGTTTATCACGGGTACGAGTATCTGACCTCACGGCAAAGATGCGGTCTCGCAACGGTGCGAAGGAGCATGCGCTTACAGTGCCTCGATTGCTGTGTTTGTTGCGTCCTCCGCCGAGCCAGCGGTAGTAGAAGCATCAACCAAAAGCAGTCCATGCATACCGTTGGACACAAGCAGCGGCCGCTTGATGATGGACGAATCGAGAGCCCTTCAAGTCTCATAGACCTGTAAGTTGCCCGGACGGCTGAAATCATCTTGGGGTTGCTTCCTCTCTGCTCATAGCGTCAGGTGGTAAGACGTTGGCGCTCGGTCGTAATCATTGAGATCTTGCAATCAAGTGTACGAGCTCGTATAGCGTGGTGTTGAGACATTCATGGTCGCTATGCACATGTCCCAGATAGAGCAGGTGTTATGACCTTTTTGCCATGAATTTCAGAGCACCACCAAGCTTCGCAACCTTCGTGACATCCCGAAGGGTCAAACTGATTCTTGTTGAGCGCTCGACGGTGCCGGACGCATAGTCGTCTTTGTGCTCGACAAGATCCCAGTTCGCAATGGTCTCAGAGTTGAGGTTCTCATCAGTCTGTGTCTCGGAAATCCCATGCAAAGTTTCGACATACATCTCCCCAGTTGTGACAAGTAAACTTCGAGGTTCTTGAAAGATCCGCCAGCTAGGATTAGCTTGCCTTTCCCCGTTTTCATTCTTCTTGTATATCTCCAGGACCGTGTGGCTGCCCAAGCTCACAGTAGCCGTGATTGGGTTGTACGCCGGCCCATCTTCATGTGGCATGATGCCCTCTCCAGATTTGTATTCATTGATCAAAACATGGTTCGGACTTTGATGTGTAGAAGTCTTAAAGTATCCGCCCTGTTTCAGTCGGGCGACGATTGAGTCGAGGAAGGGTGGCAGTGGTGCGTCAATCAACTTGTCACGCGCAGGTCCAGTCAAGACTGACGGTAGAGACAGTAGTCGTCGGTGGCTCAGAACAGTCCATCTTGCTTCTGGCAGCTTCTGAATCTCGTATGTGATATGGACTTCTTCGGCGGCAGTAATGAAACTGGGAATGTAGTAGCATGAGGGTGGGAGACCACCTACCGGTGGGACGTTCATCAAGGTAGGGAATGAACGGCAGGGCGATGACTGAAGATGATAGACGTTGTGCCGTACGGTCAAGACTCTTTCCTTCGCAGTCAGGGCAGCTTCTCATCTAGCTGTTCGTCAAGTGTGGCTTCCTTGACTACGGCCTGTTTGGAGCCGAGATGCGTTAATGGCGAGCAAGATTCACGACAGAACAAAATGAATCTGGGGAAGTGCGCTTGCAGTCTCCGAGGTCCGCCGGTACTCAAAGAACGGTGAACCATTAGGCTCTACATGCGTACAACGCTTTGAGTTACAACCGTCACCAACCGTTAATGTCTTCTTGCAAGGAGTCTGGACTTATAAACCGACCAGATCTTGTGGAATGTATTGTACGATGATAATGCTTGAGCAAGAATTTCGATGCTTTCTCATTTTGTGCAATACATTGCTTGATATAAAGGCCTCAGGTTGCTGACCGACCACGTCATGACTTCGAGTGTCCACTTCAGTCTCGCCTTCTTTCCTATTACTCTCCTGTTTGAACTGCGGCGTCTCAAACATACAGACATACACCAATGATGGCGCGAGAGTATGTGTCTCTGTACCGGCAGACACTGGCCGAGCGTCAGCGACTATACGATGCAGCCATTGCAGCACAAGAATACACTCCTTTCCTCTATCCATGGGACATGCTGCCCGCCACATACCTCTTGCTCGCCATCATGATCACACCACGTCTTCCGCCGAGGCTGGCGAGACCGATCAGATTTGCCATATTCGCTCTCATACTATGCCACAGTCTCTATCTCAATGTTCGTCGGCGGACGCTATGGTTCGCAGGCGGCTACGGCATTGGTCTGGCAACGGACTGGGGAATCATCATGTCTGCGGCTTTGCTTGTCTTCAACGATCCAGCACGCGACTTTCAGAGGTTGGAAACCAGGCCAGCGAAACTAAAGGCTGACACCGATATTGTGGCGAACGGCCATGCGCGAATGTTGAAACCAGCGAAGGTGAAGCTTGACACTGATGTCGTGGCAAATGGCTCTGCACGAATGCTGGAGACTCCAAATGCAGATGCATCTGCAAGCATTGACTTGACCCGTCGCCAGGTACCGGGAGTCTACACCTCGACCGATACAAAGCAACCATCCTTCCCTGGGTCTGAGCAGGCAGCATCTCAGCCATACAACTTGGTATGGCAAGGATTTCCATACGGCCAAGGCCTGCTGCATCTCGTTGACTGGACCGTGGATTTGACCACGAGTTTTCGAGGACCCAACTGGAACCACCGCATCTCGACGCTCGGCGCCATCGATGCGCCTATTCCTCCGGAGCCTTCTGCGGATGGTCCCCAAAACAGTCCAAGCAAACCAACTGCAGTGCCCAAGCAATCTTTACGAGCTCTGCAACTCCGCGCCCTGCAAGACTTTGCCGTAAGCTACCTCTTGCTTGACCTTCTGAAGACGACAATGATCACAGATGCCTACTTCCTAGGTCTGTCCGCGCTCGACTCGCCAACACCCTGGTCCTGGCTTGCCCGACTCAATGAGGTGCTACCTTTTGCAACGCGCCTTATTCGGCTTTTAATATCCATGACAGGCGTGATCACAGCTTTGACATTCATCTTCAGCCTGAGTCCACTGTTCTTCACTTTGATACTCCCTCGGCTTGTGGATGTTACTATACTCACAAAGTCACCTCTACTCGAGCCGTGGATGTACGCACCGTTCTGGTACCCTGTTACTACATCAATACTGCAATCCGGTCTGGCTGGATTTTGGGGTAAATTCTGGCATCAAATGTTTCGATTCGGCATTTCAGAACCTTCGAGGGTCTTGACCGAATGGCTCAAGATTGACAAACGAGGACATGTAGCACGTATGATTCAACTTTGCCTTGCGTTCGGTCTCTCGGGTTCGATCCATGCAGCTGGTAGTTACACGACTTTCTCCCTTACACCGTCACACCCATTCTCGGGGGCCTTGAGTTTCTTTTTCACTCAAGGCGCCGGTGTTCTCCTACAGTCGACCGTGGCCAAACTCTTACAAAAGTACGTCCCACAGACAAAGTCGCTGCCTCGATTTGTCAAGCAGTCGACGAATCTTGCGTTTGTCTTGGTTTATCTTTATTTCACGGGTCCACTGCTTGCAGACGATTTTGCACGCTGTGGGATCTGGTTGTTTGAGCCTGTACCCTTCAGCATTCTTCGTGGAATTGGTCTTGGTCCAGGTGGTAAAGATGAGGGTTGGTGGACATGGTATCAGGAAGGATCGAAGTGGGTGGGATGGTACCGAGGCGATCGGTGGTGGGAATCCGGCTTCGCAATTTATTAGAGCTATTGAAAGAGCCCGCAGCTAAGCCCTGGAGAAAGGATGGTTTATTGTTGTTGTTGATATGAAGTTGGTCCACAACGCCTATGTCAGACACGGACGCTGTACTGTAGTTTGCGAAGGGCTCTGGATTGACAATCAGGATCAATATATCTGGACCTATGGAGCAAAAGAAGTCAAACAGGTGCCACTCTTCCTGGAAATCAGCTTGACGGCAAGGCTACACCAGGCGGAAGCCACAACTACAAGTACCGTGGCGCCGGCGAAATCATATTTGCGGATATCGAAGTTAAGACGATGGAGAACCCTGTCGTCGCCCGGGTAGGCTCAACGAGACGATGACCCCTACGCACAGATGAAGACGCTGTGATAGAGTCAGTCAATAAGGAACACCTTGTTTAGTGGCTGAAGGTATTGACTACGCTTTAGTGCTGTTTTCGTCCACGGGCTCTGTTGGCATCCGTACGATACGTAGACTTGCAAAGTCACGTCTCAGAATCCTCCCGGTGGACAATTCTTGGCGGAACACAAGTCGACAGGATGGAAGAGAATAAGAAGACGGATCCTCCTGCACCAATCAGCAAAGGCCTCTTCCCATACTACGGCGGTGCCGCAAGAGGACAACGGCCAATAGGGCACAGATATGCACTCTGGTGGTGCTGATGCCCGCTCCATACCAGGTACAGTACTGCGATGTGGCAAGCGATGCCCGCTTCTGGTTGTTGAAACGTGTTCTGCTGCGCGGCTACCAGAACTGCAATTACGCGGCACCATAATGCTGAGGGCCACTCGTACAGCTTCAAGTACTTTCTTTTGGATGAGGCAGTATGACATGGCTTCGAGGCGACCGGTAATGGGAGTTGTATCTTGCAATCTCCTGGAGCTATGAAAAATGTTTTATCGTTGATGCCTACCTTGCTTGAAGCATCTAATAGATGTCGTAACCTCTCAATCCTGATGCCGAAGCGTTGAAGGCGTAGAACTCCGAGGTGTTACTGTTGTAGAAGGGAAGAGAAGGGTAGGGATACAGCGGTCGCATGAAGTTCACCACGCCGTCGTCAAGGTGGGATGCCATGATGGTCCCGGGAGCCTCACCACGTTTCACCCAGGCTGCTATGAGGCCAATCTCGTCCCACGTATCCGCGCCAGGACCTCCACTGACGTGGTTGACGCCTGTTTTTCTCGTTGTTAGCACGTGCCGCAACTTCATATCAAGGGGCGGATGGGGTGGATCAGACATACCGGGCATTTCGTAGTATTTGAAGAAGTCGACCGTACTCTCATACCCACCCATCGTGGTTATGACTCTCTGGTAGTAATCCCTCGCGAACCACGGTGGCACAGCGTAATCTCTCAACCCCTGCGACATGATCAGTCGACCGCCAAGCTCCTTGAACTTGAACAAATCAGAAATTCCTCCGTATTCGAAGTTTTCGGTGTAGGCCGTCTCTGAATCGGCGTGTCCATGCTGAAATCATAGGCTTCGATACCCCCCACGGCGTCCGGGTTGAAGACATAGTACGAGAAATACTGGGTGGCAAAGGTATAAAACCCGGCAGTTTCCTCCTCAGTTGGGCACAATGGACCACTCCAGGCGCCTTCAGAACCGGGAAGAAGACCTTCCAGGGTAAGATAGGTGCCGTTGGAGTTTTGCGGCCCAACGTAGATGCTGCGCGCCGCGGCTACGGCGGCTGCACTGAGACATTGAGATGAATTCGAAATTAATCCCGACGAGCAAGCCAGGGCAGTGAGATTGAAGGAGCAAGCACGGGGATTGGATAAGATCCCGTCCACAAAGCTGTCTTCCCCATCGCAAGCATCTAGAACGGCGTCGGTGATAAAAGTCAGCTGGTCGGCCGTCAGTATCGGGTCGGTGGTGTCTGTGTCATTCGATATACAAGCGGCCGTGTTCCAGGACATTTGGTACGTTGTGATACCAGTCTCATTATACGCTGGCGCGACTGAGACAATGCCATCAAAATCCCCTGGAAATCTTTGTGCTTCGACAAGGCCTTGGCGACCGCCGGTTGAGCTCCCGATAAAGTAAGCATATGATGGAGCACTGCCATAGTATGCTTTGACGAGGAGTTTGGAGAAGACGGCCGTGGCATGCGTGGCTTGGTAACCCCAATCGATCTTGCACTGCAGGTTGTTGAAGAATGGGAAGAAGGAACCGTCGCCGGAGTTGCCCATGTCGGTTGTCGTAAGGGCGTAACCTTCAACAAGAGCCGTGGTTTGATTGTCCTGATCACTGTCGAAAGGGTTGATCCCACAGGCACCGCCACAGCCCCATTGAACAAATCTGCCATTATAGTCGGAGGTAGCAGGCAGCTTGGCCCAGGCATTGATCCGGCCGCCGATCACAGCTTGGATATAGCAATACTCTGGAAGTTGAGCAGTCTCATTGGCGGGTATCGTGGTGGCATTGACAACGTAAAATGATTCCTTCGTACAGAGTCACATTCTCGCACGTGTAGCTTGAGTCGGCTAGCACGAGGCTGGCAAGAGCAGGGAGACCTGCAGCAAGATAAGAACGCACCCGCATTGTTCGGTGTCAGAGGATGTGATGCAATAGTAGCCTGAATCTCGGTCTTCGGTCTGACCATGGTCGGCACATCTTCTTGAATTTGTACTTGCCGCCGAAGGATCCAACAGGGCATGAGAAACGTCGTCAGAGAGACTCACCATCGCCGAGAATGGGGGGTTATATCGCCAAGCGACCTTGAGGTATATTTTCTCATTATCTTGAGATGGTAAGCTAGTGTAGTAGAGAGTTTGCCCATATCGTCCCCATCTAGAGACAATCAGAGGAACGCCTGGAATCAGATAAATTAGGTCTCGAAAAAGTGGACTATACCAAGACCGGGCTTTCAGGTACGAGGAGCAGTTCTTCGCCAGAGTTGTGACGACTAGCACAGTACCTACACACAACCCATTGCTGATGAGGTAACAGCAAGAGCTCTGGGCTTCTGTACCTCGTAGCCTCGTAGAGGTACTCATTCCGCCCAAAGTTAGTCGATGGGAAGTGGGTGAGGCAGACTGATATCCAATCTTCTGGCATGTGCGGTGTCGGTGGATACTGTCAGTATAATGTCACGTTGAGTGTCTCCAGTACGATAGACGATCAGCGGTATCCCAAAATGGAGTGCTGTTGGGCCAGTGGATCCGCAAAAAGACAATCCAACGCGTGGCGTGTTGTCGAAGTGCGATAAGCGAGAGAGACAGAGAGACAGAAAGGGAAACGGGGATTGGGATTGATATGTCGTCCCTCTTGAGATAGCGCCGCCGAAGTATTACCGACATCAGTCCCCAATACCAGTACCCGACTGTGCCGAGATATGAGATATCGTTCCTGGGTCATGTCCCAGAATAAATCTCGGCGGCGCCGAGTTCGGTGCCATGTTCGCTGCCTAGCCAAACGTGACCTTCACTGCCTGCACGACATTAGGATGATTCGTAAAGGTAACGACCAGCGTCCGTCCCGACTCATCGAAATAAGGATGCGGCACCGCAGCGTAGATCGAGCTTCCCTCGGTAAGAGGCGTGGCCTGATACAATGTCGTAGGGTCTGACCAAGGTCCTTCGGGTCGTTGCGCTGTCTTCATCAGAACTTTCGAGTTCATCCAGTTATCTAGTCACCACGTTAGCATCCATCCAACTGATCCGATCGGACATTGCGGGCGAGTGGAATACATACCACAATAAACGAAGATAAAGCATCCGAAGTAACTTGACCAAACGACCTGACCCTGATTGATCTGCCAGAAGATACTCTCCTTCTCGCCAAGCGACTTTGTTTGCAAGCTCTCAGTCTGCCAACCTTCACCGTTCCAGTACTCGTAGCCAGAGAGATCCGTGGCGTTCTCGACAGCCACTCTCACAAGGTACACATATGGATTGCCCTCGCCGCCGTGACCGTACGCGTAGACATAAGCCCCAGAACGCAGAGCGCAGATATCGCCGTACCATGGCTCACATGTGGCGTCCCACCAGTACTTCGCCAGGCGCTGGATACTCGGTGTGGGTGGATAGACCGAAGTGTCAAGACTCACAGTCGCAACACCTGCGCCAACAAGATTGTTCGTGCCGTTGGGGCGGTGATTGAGCAGGAAGAACATAACCCATTATCGTTGGTGGTCTCGACGGCGTTGGTGATGCCCAGAGCGCAGTCCGCTGGATCTTCGTCAAAGGACGACACTATAGGGCAGAATTGTGGTGGATATCCGTCGTTGTTGAGAACTGGGTCGACGACGACCAACGGGTCGTGAGTGGCTAGGGCGAGAGAGTCGCTTGTCATTCCGCGCCAGGTGTCGCTGTTGTTGGCGTCCGAGTACATTGTGTCGCCGTAGCTGAGCAGGACGTACTCGCCTATCTGGCCTTGAAAGCCTAGATCGCGTTTGACGCATGTTGTCGCGCTTTGGACGTCGCCTAGGAAATCGACGCAGGTGATTGTGATGTTTGGAGGGTAGGGCTTTGATGACGCTGTCTTGTGGCTTGCTCCGGGTATGCCAGTGTTGTGGGGTAGGGGCGATGCCTGGAGAAGGATGGTCAGATGAGAACAAATGAAAAGAGTAGGTAGCAGGTGGAAATGCATTTTTTTGAGCTGGGGTTGGAAGATTGTGGCATTGCGGTGATACTGCAGCCATGAGATGTCTCTTGCAGCGTGGGAAGAGAGCAAGGGCTGCAAGAGGGTCTCTCTTGGGAACTCCATCGTCGATGAATCGCACCCGCGACAATCAGAGATATGGGGTGAGTAATTGACCTGATTGACAATTGCTGTGACAATGGGCAGAACAAAGGGGTGAGGTAGAAATTGTGTTTCTGGGTGACAGGGTGGTCGTTTGAACTTGTATCTTCAGGCGGGCAGTCAACGCTCAAAGTGTGAAGGTAACGTACCTTGAATCGCATTTGAACATGATCATGCGATGGCTGTGGAATGGCAAATTGACCGTGTCCGCTTCCGTGGTGACGAACGACGGTCTCGGTTGAGGGTGTCGTCAAAATGCCTGCATGATGAGTCGACGTGGCGGATGGCTTGGTGCCGTTGTCACTTTCTAGCAGCTGTTTGACCTTTCGTCCTGCCCAAAACGCGAAGCGTTTGCGCAAGCCGCGAGGCTGTCGAGGGCCCTCGTCGCCTGGCTCCATTGCATCGACTCTTCAATAGCTGAGAAAGAGTGTCGTAACTGTATTGAGTTGCACAACTGTTTGGATAATGTACCACTGTGGCGGCGCCAAGAGGACGTGAGTTGAGTCGGTTGCAATGTGGAAGTGAAGTGAAGAATGCTGGTGGGCAACCCGTGAGCATCATATGTATCTCCATCTGTACTGTCACTGAAGCGTGTCGTTCCCATCGCACTTGTTGCAAGTGAAAATATCCTCAAACGCATGGAAGCCTCGATTACGCTGCAAACGGAGTACATGCTGTTCGTAGATTGAACATGTCTCCTGGCGCAAACGAGGTGGCCAGCACAACAAACATATGACTCTGCTTCCTAGCACCAAAACAATTCAAGGCGAGGTGCTCATTCTGCCCTCTTCCCAACTCGAGGTAGTAATGCCCAACCCACTGTCATAAGAGCGAAAGAGATCAAGACAATCGGATGAAGCACGACCGTACTCAAGCTCTGGGACATCAGCCCTGTGATCAAGGGCACGATAGCGCCTCCCGATGAGCCCATTGATGCGGCGAATGACAGACTAACGATCTGGATACTTCTGGGTAGTAGTTTTGAGAAGATTGCCATGGCGCAGGGATAGACGGGACCTAGGAAGACTCCGACAATCGCCTCGGCGACAGCGTTGCCGATGATGTTTGGAACGAGCCAGACTAGAAGTTGAAAGGCAGCAGCTCCAGCTATCAGGATGAAGACCGCCAACCTTTCTCCCATCTTGTGAGCGAAATGCGTAAGCACAAATCTTCCTACGGTGATGCCACCCCAAAATCCCGAAGTGACATTACCGACCTGAGAAGGATCGCCCTTTCGATAGTAGATGAGATACGAGATGACCCAACCTGATATGGCCACCTCGGCTCCTTGATAGAAACTGCATGAGACTCAGCCACCGTTGCAATACTATCAATGCGAATAGAGTGGACTCACAATATGAAAGTAGCTCCAAGCAGGGTGGTCCGGCTCTTGAGCGCTCTCTTGAACAATTGGAATTTTGTCGGCTCGCCAGCTTGACGTGAAGCTGTACGCTCGAGGTTTGTGAGAAGCTGTACAGCGGCATCATCCTCATAGCCTCGGTAGGACCATCCTAAGAAAAAGATCGACATGATCGATATCACAAGTGGAATGAAGTAGTAATACGACCAACGAACACCTCTGGAGACTATTGCCGTGGCCACGAGAGGTGAAATCACTCCTCCAACCTCAAACGAGTCAGTGTCTCTGCTGATATAAAACTAGGGGCGGCTTACTCCATATATGCCGTGACAGAATCCCAAAATGACTGTGCCGTTCATCAGATTGACAAGAAATGCGTTGGTCATCCCAAGAAACAACGCCATCCCCAGTCCGAGGACAAAAAAGCTGAGCACAACGACCGGGAACGGTGGTGCGCAGACCAACGCAATATAACCAATGCTCATAAGAGTGGTTGCGACAATGTATGATCGCGCTCGGCCAACACGGTGCTCAATCATTTGAGATATTGGTGCCATCAGGATCCAACCAACGGCATTGGTAACGAATATCAGAGATACCACGGCATATCCAATGTCGTAGTGTCGTTCCAGGTAAGGGATCAAAGCACCAGTAGCAGCATCATTCAGACCCATCAAAAAGAAAAACACAGTGGCAGAAGCGACTCTCCAGCGATTTTTGGGCGGGTTCGAGAACGACTGAAGAAGCGCATCGACAGTTGGAGCCCTGTAAGGCGTGGGAGGTTGACTTTGCTCCAGCTCTCCCGGGGTTGGCGGGATTGATGAATCAAGAGGTTCAGAGATAACTTGCGACTGTTCTTTCGTCGGTCCGTTCAGACGTTGACCCCATTGCAACTCGCGTAGCTCGTATTCCGTAGGAGCGGGTGCATATATCCGGTCTCGGTGTAGGACAGGAGCAGGCCCAGAGAGTGATGGGGATGAATCACTCTCATGGGTGATGAATGCTCCAAACGCCGCAGACATTTTCTAGGTTAGCAGAAGTGATAGGGACAGTGTACATGGATGCGAAAAAAAGTCAGATGCATGGTTGATATATCTTTGGCGACAGAGTCATGGCATGAGAGTCTCCACCTAACTTGACGACATCTGCTGATAAGCGCACGTTCATGGGATATGGTAAAGGTTGAGATGCTGTCTCTAAGGCAATGTGGACACATTGGTGGGTCTGACAAAGCGTTGATGACCAGATCTTGATGTCGCAAGGATTTCGAGAATAGGTACATTAGCCACATTCCTGCCCACAAATTCATGCTGATGGAAGCACGAGATAGGACGATGCCAAAAGACTGATAGAGCAACCAAGGGTTGAAGTTTTGCGGCAAGGCGGCAATTGGCGGTAACATTTCCTCATCTGAAAGACTTCCGTTATTTAGCCGCAAAGTGACATGGAAAGTTCCCCGCTGCCAAATATTTTTCAATCCTTATGCTTTGATACGTTCATCATCACTTTCTGCAACGGTGTCGTGCTGCGCCATGTCTCGCCGCAAGATCCGCAATACTGCGGAAGAGACCCTGAGCCCTCCTGATGCATTGTCTCCAGGTCAGACGATCGCTCGCGTCATCAAAGCCCAGGGCAAGGACCTGTATTCTGTCCAGACCCCGGACGGAACCGATCTCCTGGTCGAACTCGAGGCGAGGTTTCGGGGCACCATCTTTGTCAAAAGAGGCGGATATGTCCTTATTGATACCAACCCCACGACCGACCGAGCGAACAAGATCCAGGGAGAAATCATAAATATTGTCCGGGACGAAAAGACATGGAGGAAAGAGTCGTATTGGCCTGCGCAGTTTGTAAAAAAGACAGTCCCCGTGGACAGTGACGAAGAGGAGTCGCTGGTCGGAAAGATGCCTCCCTCGGACGATGAAGACGATTGAACAATATGTCTTAGGCACTGTCTGCAGCACTCTCCATGCTCATGTAGTCCTTGCTTGCACTTTTGCAGGCGGACTGATGTGATCCACGGGCGGAGCAACAAGTGCACACATGACCTGCAATGCCATCTCAGCAACCACCACTGCAGAGCTCAGGTCAGTGCTCGGGAAGACAAGCCAACAGTACTCCTGAACAGCCCAGTTGACCAGGACCCAGATGGGTCCTCCTCCTGCCCTCCACAACAGATATGGGGTGGCCCATCCAAGATACGCGAAGAATTGGTAGTGCAAGCTTCGAGCACACAGCATCCCGATCACCATGCTTCCCAGCATCGTGTCCATCACGAATGTCGGGGTGATTTTCTTCGAGATACTCGCATGCTCACTTGCCGGCGTCCCTTCAACGCATTTCTTCGCAAAGTCGAGCAGATTCGAAGCACTAGGCTTGATCCATTTGGCTTGGAAGAAGAGCAGGAGTAAGGTGACATGAATGATGAGGAGGCTGATGGCAAATTGGCGAGAGAGAAAGACTTCTTCGCCCACGAATCTCCAGTTGACTGTCCATTTGAACAAAAACTGTCGAGTCAACTCGAATGCTCGATGGAGATATTGGAACCCTGCTCCGGAAGTGGTGAATGGTACAGCCAGAAGAATGTGCAGAGCAACGACGGTAACACCACAGAAGATACCGTCTTTAGTCCCTGCTCCTTGCAAGATGATGACTCCTATAGCCGGGGCAGCTAGTAGAATTGTCATCTTCACACCGAGTCCGATTCCCCACAGAACTGCAGCAGGTTCCCATTTCCTTCTTTGTAGCAGATATATTGATGTCCATAATGCGAGGCTGGCCCAACAGTCATTGAACAGCCTTAGGAGAAATATAGAGTGCATTCTCTTGCTCAATGCCAGCGGGACCAACAGCCACGGAGGAGCACCGACTCGTCTGTAGCATGCGAGCACCATAGCCAAGGTGACCAGATATAGTCCTGCGAAGATGACTTGTGCTCGGAGGATGTTCGTGCCTTCGTCGGTGAGGTAGTACAGCGCCGTGTATATGTAGACATGGAGGGCTGGGTAGACCAGAGGACCTGTTGGCCCTGTGATCTTGTCGTAATTTCGTTCACCGTCTAAGAACATGCGGACTTGGACCATGTAGGTCGCCCAGTCGATCTCAGTGTCTGTAAGCGTCCTTGTCAGTTGGATCGTCAGAGATACCGATTGGCATCGACGTACATGGGATCCTCCAAATGATCAGCCCACACAGCACCGCTTCTCCGAGCAGCATCAGAGGTGCAATCCATCTTGTATGCTTTTGATTTGTGAGGAGATCTTTCAGAGTCGAGATGGACAAGCTCATGGTGTCTAACAGCTGTGGTGTCCGTCAACGTCTGTTGCTCACCGAAGCAGGATTACAAGACTCAAGCACCTCAGAAAAGCTGCATCATGGAGGGCATCCTCCTGCGCACAACCGCCGCGTCGTTGGACGATCTGTCAACTACTCTATAATGTTTCTCCAACTGCAAACACTTTGTCGCGTACAGGAATTGCGCCTGCTCCCGCTTCCCCACACCAATTACTACTTAAGTAGTACCATCTCCTCGGCGCGGACGTCATCAATGATCATCCTAATGCAGTAGGTGTTGATCATCAATTGATACATCAAAGACCTTCGTCCGAGTTCGGAGCGTCATGGATATGAGGAGACCTCCATCAGCATCCTTTCGTGCGGCCTTCGAAACCACAAGGCAAGTCTAGGTCAAGTACACCGTTGCTCCCTCTCCCGGTGCTGCTCCCACCTGCGGCGCATGACCTTGAGTTGCACGTCCCATAACCCATCACCACTACAGTCCAAGAAACCTCTCACGCGAGCAATCACGACCCAGTCCTCAGACCAACTCACGCGAGCAACCACAGCAACTATGCCTGCCTCCGCTCCGTCCTCCGAAGGGCCCAGTCCCCACGACCTCAACTGTCTGACCATCAAAGAGCTTGAAGCCCTCGCATACGAACGCATGGACAAGCAAACTCGCGACTATT
Organism: Exophiala viscosa; assembly: GCF_022695815.1. NCBI lineage: Eukaryota > Fungi > Ascomycota > Eurotiomycetes > Chaetothyriales > Herpotrichiellaceae > Exophiala > Exophiala viscosa. The sequence continues at coordinate 133,125 of NW_026944358.1, read as the reverse complement.
ACAACGAGGGCGCCGACTCAGGCAGCACCCTCGCCGCAAACCTATCCGCATACCAGAAATACCGCATCCGCCCTCGCGTCCTCCGCGACATATCCAAGATCGACACCACAACCTCTGTCTTCGGACAGACCAACGCCGCACCCATCGGCGTCGCTCCCACAGCAATGCAACGCCTCGCCCACTCGGACGGCGAGATAGCCACAGCCAGAGCATGCCGCGCTAGCGGCATAGTAATGGGCCTCAGCTCCTTCTCGACGTCTACCCTCGAGGACGTCGCCGAAGCCAACGGACCCAATCCCCACGCTTTACAACTATACCTGTTCGAAGAGCGCGAGCACTCCCGCAAACTCATCAACCGCGCCAAAAAGGCAGGGTACAAAGCGGTCCTCCTGACAGTGGATACACCAATGTTGGGAAGGCGTAACCTCGAGATCCGCAACCAATTCAAATTACCTTCCCACCTGTCCATTCCCAATTTCGCAGAACAAGGCGAGGACACCGATTCAGCCGTGTCCAATACCGACGCCAACACCGCTTCCGTGGAGCGCAAGCCGACGTCCAAACCTTCAGCCAAGACAAAGGCAAACACAAAAGAACGTCGAGCCAGCACAGCGGGCCGACTTGACGCAGACAGTAAGAAGCGCGTCTTGCCTTCGGGACCCATCACATTCCACACCCACGCCGCCAATCCGACACTGAGCTGGGAAGAGTCGATACCTTGGCTCAAGAAAGTCTGCGCGCCGATGGAAGTATGGGTCAAAGGTATTGCGACCTCTGAAGACGCGCTACTGGCTGTTCACCATGGCGTCGACGGGATCATCGTATCGAATCACGGCGGAAGGCAACTCAATGGTGCGCTTGCCACCCTTGACGCACTGCCCGAAGTCGTCGCTGCTGTTCAGAAAAAGGTTCCCCTACACGTCGACGGCGGGATCCGCCATGGTACAGATATATTCAAGGCGCTGGCTCTTGGCGCTGACTTCTGCTGGGTCGGACGGCCTGTACTGTGGGGTCTCGCATATAAAGGTGAGCAGGGCGTGGAGTTGTGCTTGAAGTTACTGCTGGACGAGTTTAGGCTGTGTATGGGTCTAGCGGGCGTGACGTGCGTCAAGGATATCACGAAGGAATTTCTGTGTAGGATCGATCGAGATGGGTTTGCGAGTCGGCTGTAGTATCGTCGAGCGCTAGGTCATAATTACTCGGATGTGCTTGGTCTAATCATGGTCATAAAAATCGTCTATCATAGCTCATATGGAATTGTACATTTTTCCCTTTTTGGAGGATAGCAGCCCCGTCATTGCACCTCCATTGCTGTAATCTTGTAGTGTCAGCAGCCTTGGAAATATGCCTGCCCAGCTCGCATCACTCAACTCCTTCCGCTGGCCATGTCATATCGTTGCACACCAGTACACCGTTTCCAGGTTTCATCGCTTTACCACTCCTGAATCTTAGGTGCGACATACTGCACGCTCCCATCATCCATGAACCCCCGCGTCCCCAACACACCTCCCGTAATCTCACGTATCACATTGTTGAAGTCACTGCTATTCCGGATATCGCACTTCTTACTCGCAGATTCGCAATGCGCCACCCACGCCGTCGTCGTCGCGAACCGCTTCAGACACGAAGGACAAACGACCTGTCCGCCGACATGTGCAGACGAGAGTAAGTGCTTCTGGAAATCCAATCTGCTTTTGAAAGTGCGACGACATTTCTCGCCTGGACAGATGTACTCTTGACGAATGGCGTCCCAGAACCGCTCCATGTCCAACGACGAGGTGGTGGTGATGATACTGTGTGCTGGCATGCTGATGACGTGCTTGTGTCCGGCCGCTGGATCGGGGTCGGCGGGGCGGAGGACGCTGGGTGGCGGAACGTTCTCGGACATGATTGACTCGGACGTCTTGCGGTTGTAGATCGACGCGACTTCGCTGTGATTGTCGGATGGTGGATTGGTGGCAGTGGACTTGACTGACGCGAGCCAGCCATTGACGTCGGGGTTGTCACGTTTGGGACTGGCGTTAACAAGACCGCCGTCTAGAAGACCTGTACTGCGTTCTGTGCCGAGATTTGTACGGTTTTCCCAGCCACGAGCGGATGGGTTGATGTTGAATGGATCTGTTTCAGCTACCCAGGCATCTTTCTGGATCTGCTTCTCAGCTCTTTGCATTTGGAAGTCTTGCAGTCTGATGATTGAGCATTCGTCGTTTTCGATGTGGCTCATCAGGCTTGCTGCGGAGCGGAATTTCATGTTGCATCCTGCACACTCCAGGGATTGGGCTGCTCGATGGTCCTGATACGATTGTGAGCTAGGTCCTGTACAGGTATAATTCGAAAGGGCTTACCTGTTCGACGTGTCGATCTCTGCCGGAAGTACTTTTGAACTAATCTTGTCAGGTTTCATGCTTGTCGTCTCGGTGATGATTCTCTTACCTCTTGAGCACAGACTGGACAGCAAACTAGAAAACTGTTAGCACTCATGCCGATCTGAATGACGACCAGGACTTACTGTGAGCGGGAGTTCCGAGTTGATGGATGAAGAGATGCATGTCATCTTCGCAGTCGACATCGCACAGCTTGCAGTAGCTGTGTACTGGGTCTTTGGTTTTGTGTGCGATCATAGCATCTTGGGAGTTGAAGTGCTTGAAGCAATCTTTGTAAGTACACTTGATCTTCATCTTGAGAGCGATGAAGGGACGCAAGGAAAGCGAGGAAGAGTGTTGAGGAAATGGCAAAGAGAAAGCGAAGGTGAGATGAGAAGGAGGAAGAGAAGAGAAGTAAAGTGAGGAAAGAGTTAATTAACTTGAATGGTAGTGAGGACCGAGAAGGAGGTCAAGCTTTGGGACGTGATGGACGCTGAGGGCGAAGACTGGTTCGACCACCGATCGGATCTGGGTCACCCTCGGACACATTTAGTTGGCTTTCATTGTCTGGTCGTGGGCATCAACTGGATATAAAATTAAGGAGAGAAGCGTTGAGGTCGGAGCACTTCAGAGGATACAAGGCGAAAATGGGTGGTCTTTACACGCTACCGTAACTGATGTACGGGCAAGCATTACTGCACACTTTGGCAGCCCCTTTTTCTCTGTCTGTCCAGTCTGCCGCCCGCCAGGTCCATATATGGCTGGTAGTCAACCTTATGAAATCTACAATGCAATCTAGTTCATTCATCATCCAGTCATCACTACATCATCCAAGCACCTTCTAGCCATTATACGATGTCATCGCTTCTATCTGCTCAAGTATAGATCTCTTCCGTCAAGGGATTCAAGGTCAATCCTTCTTTAGCAATATCCTCGTCTGTAGTCCAGGTCAGTATGGGCATATAGGCACATTTCTTTGTCACTTACGCTGCAAGAAACACAAGGGCATTTCCACCAGTGTCCCTTTGACTTGGCTTAATAGCTCTTTCAACTCGTGAACTCCACCAGGGAATTCGTCTCTAACCACATGGCCATACTCAACCCTCGGCGGCAAAGTGTGGCCAGGTTTTCCTTGAGCTTGCGCGTCACTGTTGTGAAAGTAATATTCGTAAAACTCCTTATAGTCCTCCCAGGTGGTCACGTTGTCGTCGGGCACTGCTCGGAACGCCTGGCGGAACACATCGGTATTCGTTCGTGCTCGACTATTCCACAAGCTCTGGAAAGTATCGCTCAAAGGATCGGAGACGATGTTGTCCTCCGGCGTGTCCCAGACATATGCATTAGGCACACCCACTCGTTCGAAATTGGCATCAGGTCTCTGCATGTTTTGCGGACGAATCAATCCGAGGTGTTTGCGGAACAATTGTCGTCTTAGAGAGGCTGCAAAGCGGTTCGCTGTGTACGGTTGCCCGCCCATGTATGTCTGTACAGGAGTAGAGTCGTGTATGAATAGTGCGATTTCGCTATCATGCGAGCCGAGTTGACTGCGATCGTTCAAGTTTGCGGAGCCACAAATGACGAAACGGTCATCCGCAATAAGACACTGTTCCAGGTCAGCGAAACTCGAGTTTATTAAATGAACAACTTACCTTTGTATGGATGTACAGTTCTTCGCTGACGAAGGCATCAAGCTCTGCTTCGGGCGGGCCGTCCCAAGGGACAGTCCGAATGTCGTGACCGCCGAGCATGTAACACTCCGACACAGTATCCCAGCGACTGCCTGCAGATTGCGTAACATTCTGAGCGGCTGCTTGATATTGTTGGTATTGTGGCGCCTGCGAAGGTTGATATGCACCAGTCCCTCCGTAAGTCCCATAGCCAGCACCCACCATGTCACCATGTTGCTTTCGTGCATCTTCATAGCTTACACCGCTTGCCTGTTCGGCTTGTCTCATAGCGTTGCCGCTGTTGATACGATCATAGTTTCTCAGATTGTAGAACCGGATGTAGTCCATGGGATTGTACCCGGCCTGAGCAATCTTCTCCATGATTGAATGACCGCCACGATTGATGCTGTTGTATTGGAATTCCATAATAGCCCGGGTACCCAACGAGGAATCAGCCCGTAAGTCTCCCGCAAATGCTGGCACGGCCGGGATGACAACCATGACCTTATACTTCTGTCCGCTTCTGGCAGCTCGTAAAATTCGCTCGACGATAGCCTGACCAATCAGGTTTTGAACTGGTTTCTGCTGCTCACCCGTAGCTGTGATAAAGAATTGATTCTCGATGTAGACGAAGTGTTGGCTATTCCGAATGACGTCGATGTAAGCGTTCTGGATGGAGTGTTCGAGGGGACTGCCATTGCTCCATTTGGTGCAACTCCTCAGCATTTGACAGATCATGGGGCCTTGAGGTTGATTGTATGGGCGTCCATACTTGTCCGTGCCTCCCATGTATTTGCCTTGCAGTTGATTGAACCTGGCGCCAACTCCGCCCGATACCATGTTGCCGACGGATGAGAGTTCCTGGCCCAATCTCCGTCCATCGTTCTTGTATTGGTCGATTCTGCCACCAAGACCTCGTTCACTACCGTATCCTCCGTCGTTTTCGTTGCCATAACCGTAGCTCTCACTGCCTCGAGTTTGCTCGCCTTCATAGCCTTCAAGGCCTCGACTTTGCTCCGTCCCGGATTGTTGATATGCCGGTGGCTGGTAAGGCTGGCTGGGTGGTGACTGGTAGGGTTGACTGACTGGTTGATGAGAGGAGAGCTCAGTTGGTGCTTGACTATACGATGAGTATGTTTGAGTAGGATTCGGGCTTGGGCTGGGAGCTGGGTGATATCCTGTGGAGCCTTGGGCTGGACCGGGAGATGGCTGTGGAGCGGGTATTGGAGGTGGAGGTGGGTAGTTCTGCTGATAACCTTGACTCGGCGCAGAACTATATCCACCAGTGGTGTCAACGGGCTGAGCTTGTGTCCCCTGGTATGAAGGGCTTGGACCTTGACCGTATCCGCTGGTGATCCCCGCGGCTGCAGTTTGTGATGGTGGTGGAGGGCTCGCGACCTGATCATAGCCAGTATACGAGCCTGTTGTGCTTTGTGGTTGATTCTGTACTGGCTGCGTGTACGGACTTGCTGTGGCTGCGTAAGGTGGAGGATTTGCGGCTGCTTGACCGTGGTAGGGATCTGTGTTCGGTGTATGTGGTCTGCTGGTGCTCTGCCAGGCTGGTTGACTGTATGGTTGACTTCCGGGTGGCGGCAGGAAAGCGGTGCCTGTTGCGGGAGCTTGAAGATAGTTCTGGGTTTGCTGTTGTGGACGTGGTTGGGCTTGAGGTCGCTGTGCGAGGCCGGTAGATGCGTGAGGATAGTCATCTATGATTCTGTAGTAGCGTGGGTCTTTTTGGTCATTGTATTTCTCATCGAAGATGAAATTCCATCTGTCAATAAAATGGTGACCAAGATCTGGTACTGTCGGCCCTTGGATACATAAACTGATATCGGACCAACCCATTCTAGAGCTCTTTGTCCTGTCGAGTTTGTTCTGGAACGGATTGGCAACATCACTAAAGTCCGCGACCCTAGCGTTGTTGTAGTCTTGACCCGGAAAGACAGTCTCATTGATGTTAAGAGGATGGGCGTCGGCAATTGCATGTTGATTGGTGTCCCATCTACCAAAGCATAAATCTAGACCACCCAAGAAAGCAATATTGCTGTCGATGATGCACAGCTTTTCATGGTGCGCCCAGTACAAAATGACGTCGTCAGTGATGCCATAGATGCCTTTCAGAGCTTCAGCTCCAAGTCTCGAGGCACCAGCAGCATCAAGCTTGAGACCTTCGAAGGAGGATATCAGGGACGACTGTCCTGTCTGAAAATCAGGGAGATGGTCCGGGTGGCGAAATACGGAGATGTTAGGTGACAACTTCTCGAGTTCGTGTTTGGTGTGCGCGGAAGACAAAGTCAAAGCCTGTGTCACTTCTTTGTACACGATGATGTGCACTCTGACACCGCGTTGTGCAGCTCGTTGGAGTGTACGATCGAGTCTCCATTGTTCGTTTTGAGATGGGGGTCGACGCAGGTACAGCTCTGGAGACAACCACCAATCCAAGATCCAGATAGAATGCTTCGCTGCCTCAAGTGCTTGACTAACGGCCCAAAAGTATCCGCAGCCATCAACATACCACTTGACATCGTTTCCGGGCTTCTCAGATGCGAAGCTGTCAAAACGGTTCTGCACAGGCGGTTGAGCAGGTTGACCAGGCGTACTGGCATAGGAAGGGTAGCCCGTCTGCCCGGGAGGTTGAGACCCATACTGCGATGAAGGCCTATAGTTGGGGTCTACCAAGCTGGCTACATCGGTACCGATGTTATGGACAGTACTTTGCAGAGTGCCGAAAAGCTTTCCGACCATGTCTGGCTTTCCATGATAGTTTGGATTTTCTCCATAAGGGGACTGTCCAGTCTGGGAGTAGTTTCCGGTATTCTGATTCTGGGCTGGTTGATTATAGTATGATTGTTGCGTCGTATTTGTACTGGGATTCTGAGGTTGTTGGCTATAAAAGGGCTGCTGAGAAGGTGTTGAACTTGTGCCTATGATTTGTGGTTGTTGACCAGAGTATGTCGATTGGGATCCGAACGTGCTGCTGGTATTGGGACCCTGAGTACCGTAGTAGGCTTGATTGGATGCATACGGCTGGGAGGAGGAGGACGACGAAGAAGTCTTAAACCTGTCTAGATCGGACTTGATCTTTTGAAAGGTACCTCCCAGAAGTGATCGATTGGAAGCACCTTGTCCACCGCTTCCTCGAGACTGAGAATAGTCGTTGCCATAGGCGAGGCCGTCGTCTTCCGGCGGTGGTTGGTGAGACATGATGAATTCTACTCGAGAGACGAAGCTATTGCAGACGCTTGAAGGAAAGAACGATCTTCCTGCATCAAGAAGATACAATTGAGGGGTGCCTGGCGATGCGTAAGTGAAGGAGTGATTTTGCTCATCGAGTGATGTTTCAGCTGAGCTGGTTCATCAAACACCTGCATTTAGGCCTCGTAATACCATTTCATTGGAGTGAAGCTGCTAAGCCTTATGCAGGCAGGCCCCAATCGGAACATTCATTAGGCAGCTGCGCCTCATTATCACCCCCGCCAAATGCCCCCGAGAACCCACCTTGAGGTCAAAGGGCAGCTTCCAATATTTTGGACTGCTTGAGGACGGCTATAACAGTCGTCAACTAAAGAGACAATGCTACCATTCACATCGACATCTACTCATTCCGATCTCGGTGTCTTGACGATTTCCCTTATCCGCGATCAGTCAGCGTATCTCGCTCCGGGGCAAGCCGAGACCCAGTCGATCAATATGATCTCCGGGTTATCTGCGATCATGATGATGCATGGCGGCTAAGGGTTTATCACTTCCACTGCCGGAGCTCAATGATGCAGTCATGCGGGGCCAATGTTCAATGACGCCCCTCCGCAAGAGCGAACAAAATACAAATACTACAGGTAAAAAGTATACATCTCCACGGTACCTGAGGTTTGGTCGTTAGCCTATATATACTATCCTCTAGTGCCGCCAAAATGTCTTCTCGTCTGCGACCTTTACAACGTCTTACTACTACACCTCTCAGTCCAAGACAAGTTGCGCTTCGATCCTCACGAATCACTCCATTGCAATTGAACAGAATGGCGTCCAACAGTACCTCTCTAGCAACCCTCGATGTACGTATGGCTCTGCTAGGATCTTGCGACTGGCATCTGACATGGACAGATTCAACAACACCCCGGCCTCCGCTCCTCTTCCGCGACCCTGTTCGAGGCAAAGGCAAAGAAGCAGGTTACATTTGAAGAGATTAGCAAGAAGTTGGGCAGAGATGAAGTTGCAGTAGCAGCTCTGTTCTATGGACAGGCAAAGGCCTCGCCCGAGGACATCAAGAACTTGTCGGAGTACTTTGATATTGATCACGCGACACTGGAGCAGCAGATGAGCGGGTTCCCAGACCGCGGAAAGAGCGTTGAGATGCCTCCCAAGGAGCCATTGATCTACCGTTTGTACGAGATTGTGCAAAACTACGGCTATGCATACAAGGCGGTCTTGAACGAGAAGTTTGGTGATGGTATTATGAGTGCCATCTCATTCTCCACGCATGTTGAGAAAGAGGTGGACAAGGATGGCAACACATGGGTAAGTGACATAGGCGCCACAAAGGGATTCCGACGGCTAACATGCTACAGGTCAACATCAACCTCCGAGGAAAGTGGTTGCCATTTACCCGATTTTAGATACAGCTTGTACAGAATTCAGGAGCGAATAATGAGACTATGCCTGCTTCATTCAATCGACCTGCGCTCAGTGACCGAACCCATGGCAAGCCACATGCTCTGTCGGCTCTTCTTTGCTCGTTTTGTTGCCATCTTGGGATCTTCTTCAACATCTCTTTCATCCTTTGAGGCGATGATCTTATGGCACGTTTCTTCAATGACATACATGGTTAATATTGGTGCGCCTGAAAGCTTTAAGCTGAATGCTTTGTGGAGGGAAGAACAATATTAAGCAAGAACAATACTAAGTCGAACCCCCTTTCCCTCAGCCTCGTCCACCCGCTTGTCTTTTTCTTTGTTCTCGGAATGTCCTGCACAACATCAATGCCGCCATCTGAGTACACTGATGGCTCTACTCCATGTGCTCATTGTCGAATGCCGAACATAAAGCTGGCTTATCCTGGTGTCGACAGTTGAATACTGCTCATACAGAACATATTATTTCTAGACCAATTCTTACACGCTCCTTTCCAACCACCCCAACCTCACCACAATACTCGCTATAATGGCACGATCTTCTCAACAAGCACCACGCAACTTCAAGGACGGCATCGTCTTTGCCTGTGTCATCCAGAAGCAGACTCGTGGAGCCAGGAAAGACGGCATCGTTTTCGCATGCAATGTCATGCGCAGATAGGGCATCCACCGACTAAAGCATGCAGGACGTGCTTTTTACATCACCCGCCTTTTCATCGTCAAATTCGCTGATTGTCGATGCCATGCTGGACAATGGCTTCTGGCATCAAAAAGCAGGGATCCTTGAATATATACCAGCACCTCGAAACTATGTGAGAACAACACCCAACTTGTTACTTTCTAGCCTGAAAAGCCCTGCCGTGTCTTTCATGGCTGAACAGCGACCAATATTTCTAGTCAGTGTTGAAACTCGAGGAACGTTTTGTATCTATAATGCATATAATATATCACTCATTCCTATCACCACCAGTTGACAGGCCATCGCCCCCACTCTTTGCGCCTCCCGCCGATCGCTGAATCTCTGGTCCCTCATCCCATTTTATCAATGGAGCAAAAAAGAAAGGACAAAAAGAAACACGACAGCTACAGGATTTGAACCTGTGCGCTAATGATAGAGTCAGTATACAATTCTTTTACTATAAGAATAGATGGTACCCACGGCGAACCCAGCAGATTACGACAACGCCTAGGAATAGACCATTCGAGTCTGCCGCCTTAACCACTCGGCCAACGATAGGGAAGTTAGTTAAATAAATCCAGTTGAAAAGATAAGTGGCAACATACACTGTCATCTCTGTGCATTTTCTCACATAATTTGCGTGGCTCCAAGATCTATAGCACAAATTTGATGGCTGTCAGACGTGTCCTCTTTTGTGGGCATCGGGCGGCATCTCCCGCAGTGGTGCAACCTCGGCATCTCGAATCATTTGTTCTTCCTGATCATCGCGTACCCAGCAATGTGCACGCCTATCCTCCCTCGCAATCCCAAAACGCGAGCAGCGATCTTGTCAAGACGAGAAAGTATGCGGCACAGAGTCTCATCGCCAATGACACGATAACGTGAACCGTATACGATGGAGTACCTCAATGCGCTCCAGTCCCCCGTGGACGACCACAAGCCATCTCTCTTTGAACTGCTCTCCGAACAGCAACTTGCAGCACTTCTCCCTCCGACTTTACGATATCTCCTCGCCGTCGCAACTCACAGATACCCCCGTTATCTTTTGCGGATACTCAATAACTACAATGAAGTATACGCCCTCCTCAATTTGACGGTGGAGAGATACTACCTGCGGACATTCGGCGGCAGTTTCACCGAGAACTTCTACGGCTTGAAGAGGGAGAAAGTCTTAAGCATAAATGGCGGCGAGATCAAGCGCACACAGCTGGCTGTCCCAGACGAGGTCCGCGAAAGACTAAAATTGGGCGGCGCGGATATCTGGAGGAATCTGGCTGTCCTTGTTGGCATACCCTATTTGAAGAGGAAGTTGGACGAAAGCTATGACATCCACATTGCGCCGACCGCAAGCCTGCTCATGAGCAGCAGTATAGGAGGGCCACGGTATCTGAACAGAGACGAACTCCCCCCGAATCCAACGATCAAGCAAAGAATAATGTATTACTATAAGTGGTTCTTACGGAACGTCTACCCGAGTCTAAACGCGGCGTACTATTTCAGCATACTGGCATTCAGCCTAGGCTACCTCTTCGACGGGACGAAATATTCAAGTCCTTTCCTTTGGATGATCGGAACGAGGATGAGGAGAATGGGAGCCGCCGACTATCGAGCACTCGATGCTGCGAGCGAAGTAGCAGCAAAGGCTTCGACGATACCGGGGAGACCAGGTCAAGGCCTGAGTGGTATGCTGCATCCTCGAACAATGTATCCTAGACTCTTGTCCAGTCTAAAAATTCTCCTGCCGACCAGCATATTTGCGTTGAAATTCCTGGAGTGGTGGCACGCCAGTGATTTCTCTCGACAGCTTAGCAGGAAAGCAGCGGAAGGCTTGGAATTGCCGCCACCAATCGTATCGGGCATGGAGCTTGCAAAGAAATTCAAAGCAGGACCGAACGCTTCCACGCAGAGTGATGCGAAGCGCGACCCGCCGATCTCCAGTATCACATATCTACCTATTTTCACAGTCCCGCCGCCACCATCAAGCGACCTTTGCCCAATTTGTCTTCATCCTATTTCAACAGCCGCAGCTTGTCAGACAGGCTATGTTTATGATTATAAATGTATATTCCAATGGATTGAAGGCACCCACGAAAGACAAGAAGCATTCATGAAGGCAGAGAAGATGAGCGAATGGGAGGATGACGAACGAGAAGATGATACTGGCGACGAGAAACAAGACCAGTCACAATCGAAAGCGCCGAAGAGCAGAGAAAGGAGCTGGGAAAGCGGAAAAGATCGATGTGCGGTCACAGGTCGACGAGTCCTTGGTGGCACAAGTGGGCTACGCAGGATCATGGTGTGATAATGGGATGAAATTCTCTTTTCATATCTACGATTGTCTACACAAGATACAGTAATGACCAATGCTGTCGTCAAGAGCAGTGCCACTGAAGGCAGTTCAACATCGAAGTTCCGATGCATATTGGTTTCGCCCATCTCCTTGAATACTTCTTTCATGCCAAACTTCTGCAAGAGCTGCCAACAAAGCTTTCAGGCAGCACTCTAAGAGATGCAAGTGGTAGATTGCGCCGCACGATAACCTCGCATTTCAACTCGCCCATAACGAGTTCTTCTTCCTGGTTCCAGGATATACAGGCGAGTTCACGCTGATGACCTTCCCGCGCCTGGTCTTCAGGCGTGTCCTCCACATCCCTGAAAGTCCTCATGATCATAGGCACCTCGAACATTCTTATCGTGCGAACATGAAAATTCGCATTCTCCACAGAGCCACACCACTTTCTCTGAGGACCGGTATAGTGGCCTTAGACAGCTCCAAGCCTACTAAGTAGTCCCCATCGGCAGAAGTCAAGTCCGTCCTCATGTGACCGTTGCTGAGGTTCCCCGACGCAACGATGAGAAGTACACGTTGCAGTTCCTCAGTTCTTTCGGCATCTTGAGACCCTCCCGGTAAGACTCTTAGTATCCCGTTACCTTCCAGTACCACGCAAAGACGAGCTCTCTTGCTACAGTCGTTGCATGATCGACCATTTCTATCGCTGAATGTGGTTCATTTGCGACTTAGTGCCTGCGACGAGACGCATCCTTCGCCACCTGGGTGGACGGCGTGCCACGATTCCTGCAGACGAGATCAATGTGGAAGCCGTTTCATGGTGTCTGCAACCGTCTTCTGACAACGGCACCACCGAAGCTCGCGCTTGTCCTTCGAGCCACCGCTTTGGAACCACTCATCGAAGTTGGCTATGAGGTGCAAGAGATCATTGTTGAGATTGTGGTCCGTCCCAAGATTGTATCAAAGAACTCATCGTCACTGGGATGACGGATGGCAATATTGCGATCTGCTTCTGGCTTGGAGTCAAAGCAGACTCAATCAGAGTGGTATCTTCTGACTGACTGGACTTAATGTTCGATGATGGCGGCTCTTCAGCCAAGGGTCTGGGTCCCGACCATCGGCCCAAGTTCGAGTTCTTTGTTTGATCCATCTGTATCAGGTCCACTCTGGGTTCGTCGTTCCGCTGGTGTGTTGCTCCCACCCAGGTGTCTTCGAGAACAGGAGGTACTCAATAGGCAGCGTTTCTCTGATGTGGCGACGCTACATGCAGGGCGTGATCTGCCTCTTGCTCTTGAGCACTGGCTGGATCACTGGCCTTGTTGGTGGGCCGGCTTGGGCGCCCGAGAGACATACTATCGCACACGTCGCCAGAGGCTTGATGACGAGATGTCTCTCACCAAAACGCTTGCTAGCGCAGTGTGCTTCATCGTGTACAACTCGTTTCCATGGGCGTCGTATGACCCGCCACAAAGGGGAGAATAGCGCTGAAGTAGGGCTCTTCGGAAATCGAGGGCCGCGGTCGCCATTGTTAAATCCAAACGCTGGTGTCAAATGAACACTCGGGCGCGCGATAATCAACGTCGAAGATCAGACCAAATTTGACCCAAACAAAATCAAACGCGGGGATGTACTCTAGGATGGAACTCCCGAATCTCTTCTCCAGAAAAGACCCGCCGGGTCCTCTGATAGATGCTTCGGCAAGGCTGTGCTCTGTACACTCTACCGGTCCCTTCTCAGCGTACGGGCCACCAAGTGGGCCGATCAGCGTTCCGTTCTCGTCTGGAATGACACGAACAAACGTGTCATTATGGACTTTTCGCGATCCAATCTCCCTTGGCCCTCTTTCTCGACTGAGTATCAGAGTATATATAGTTCAGATATCGAACGACACTTGTCTCGAGAAGTCGATAAGAAAACCCATGAGAAGTAGTGTCAGACACGTCCTTCAGCTGTGATTAATCAAACGCTGCTCGGTCATCGCGGCAGTGGACGATTGCTGCACCTCCTCTGGGAGTTCTTTTTTCGGCGTTCGCAGCCGAATTCTGTCTCTTCCGGCCTCCCCTCCCACTTCCTTTGCCAGCCTTGGTATTGCCATTTGCAGGCCATGCTTCCTGATTGAGCTGACAGAGAACGTGCCTGTCTTTGCGCAGGCCTTGCTAAGCGGACCGCTTGGACCCCATAAGCCTGGTTCCACATCTTCGCTGTCGCCTTTTGAAGCTGATTCAACGTGAGTGACCAACCGCTTTATGGTCAGAGACGACCGGCGGCTGATAGGGTGTTCCAGCGGCAGATGTCCGCTCTGGCTGCAGTGCGAGTTTCCTCTAATCAGGAGGGACATGAGAGTTGATCGACGAGGCCGAAAACGTGCCGTTTGTGGCAAATCGTATGATGGCATCCAACACATCTGGATCCGTCGATTGGCTGGCTTCCTCAACCAGACTTTTGGTCTATGGCCGGAATTCAAGCTCTCTGCCACATTTTCGTTTGGTGTGCATGTTGCCCATATGCATTGCAGGCTGGTCGCATTGTACAAAGTCGGATTGACGAACTTGGGACAAGTAAAGAATTTGTCACATCGTTCACCGCACCACGAGAAAAGTCGATATGCATTGTGGTTGATGTTGTGGGCACATGTTGACAAAAGAGCCGTTCCGTAATCACTGGAGATATTTGGCGCCTGACTTCTCAAAAGGCTCGGGTCGTCCTGCAGGTATCATCTGTTTGAGGAGGGTCGCGAGCGCCGAGCCATATGCCTCGGAAAGTAGTTGGTGCGCGGCTGCCAGGGTCATCGTCACCAAACGTGGCAATTCTCGACACAAGAGGTTTTCTTCATTGACAAGTTTGGTGACCGCGTCATTATGTTCCCCAAGCTCTTCGGCAATGAGTGGCGAGTCATGCTCATCTAGAACCTTTCTAGCTGTTTCCAGTCCACTTCTGATAGCAACACAAAGTTCCAGTTTGTTATGACAATGCACTCGCACTGCTCGATGGTCTTCGTCTCGGGTTGTTTCTCTTACGCCGAGCAGCTGGTTGTCCGTGAATTGGACTGGAGCGAACTTGCGTCCCAGACTCGACGATACCATCGTTGACGTCAGTATGGTGGGGAGTGTCTCTTGGTTGCCGTTGGCTCTCTCCTTATGCCGGGGTGCTGTCGGGCTCGAGCCGTCTTGGAAAGGGAACCGCTGCCGCATTGTATCCGGATCTGGTAGGGATCCTGGGACGAACCACTCGAAAACTTGGTACAGAGCTTCGTGGTTGTTACTCATGGGCGTGCCGGTGAGCGACATGCGACGTTGGATCAGCCGAAGCTTGTGTTCGAACCACACGATGGCGCGCTGGGCAGCGGCCGAAGCAGATACTCGGAGTGCATTATGATGCCATCCCAAGTCCACTGAGGCCGGTTAAGCCAGATGCTCGGAGCCTGCGGTAAGCGGCACATACCAAAATGCTTGAGCATGTCCTTCGGGTCGCCCTCCTGTCCCATCAGGTCTCGTGGCTTGAGACTAGGGGAACAAAGTTCCTAGGCTTTGAAGACCTCCATCAGACATGGTACATGGCAGCCGCCATTGGCTTTTGCAGCCAGCAGAATGCTCAGGGCATGCAGGTTGAACAGCTGCTTTCGGTGGCTGGCATGTGAAGATCGAACTGCCGTGCCCATCCAGCAGCCAGTGATTGAGTATGTAGGTCAGTACTGCAAGACAAGGTGGAGGGACATCTCGATTGTGTCATCTGCCATCATGTTGATGGAGCGAGCCATTGTTGTCCAACATGCTCCAATATGCGGGATCTCTCTGGGTTGTGACCACCGTTGTTCCAGATGAAGGGTGAAAGAGATCATTTTGGTCCATGCACCAGTTTCAACACTGGGCTGACCGAGCAACCACACCCGATCCAGGAAGGCACATCCTTTATTCTTCTGTTTCAGCAAACCTCAAGGACACCGATATTGAGTAAAAGGTGTGCAATCCTCCGTAGTCTGGCGCGCCCTTCCAGTCCGCCTCGTGCATTGACCCGACGAGCAATTTGGAAATCGTCGTCGCCTGTTGGACCCTTGTCCAGCAACATGCATTGCATGTACCGGGATGTACTGCACGAAGTCCGGCAGCAGAGTGTATACCACCACCTCCGCTGTTCATCAAATGTGCTGCCTCAGGATTGAAATGGATCGGACGATCGTTGGTAAGTAAGATTGGGGATCTTTCCAGTCATCAAGTAGCGTTTCTCACTCGGACTCCCGGAATATAGAGGCTGTAGCCGTAAAGCCGTGCACCCGCACATCGCTCAATGCTGCTCTTGAGCTAGATTCAGGTCGCCTTTGACGCACCACAAGGCAACTACCCTGAGATGCTATTGTTCACTTCTTGGCTGACGGCCGCTCTCCGGTTCGGACGCTAGAGGAAGTCCTCCTTAGGCATCGTTCTATGCGGACCGTTGTCCACCGACGCATCCACAACTCCATCTCGCGCCGTAGATTCCGCACCATATCTTCAGTGGATGCTTCGGTGTCTTGGCATACCTTCAGCACAGCCTCCATTTTGGCATCCTGAATGCGCCTGCCAGCGACGTACTTCTTGACACTTGCTTCCAGGGCACTTCTTGTCACATCGGTACGCTCTCCAGTCTTCCTGTCTGCCGTGTCCAGCGCGATTGGAACCGCCTCACGCTTTCCTATCTCGTTTAGGGCGCACATAAACCTCGCCGGTTGAACTTTTCAGTCCATTCTTCTAGGTCGCTTTGTGCTTCTTGTGTCACATTGAGATGCCACATTTGCACCACCTTCATGGAGTTCAATGTTCCGGGAGTATAGAACGATCACCAGGTGGAGTGGGAGAGTAGCAGCTACTGGAATAGCGTGCGCCTTTCAAGTGGCGCAGGCCGGACACCCGAGCTTGACGTTCTTTCCCTGAAAAGTCTTTTTGAAAAGCGCATTCTGGTCAACTGTCGGGAACAACAAGTGAACCCGAACATCTCAACCTCACGTATCATCACGTCTTCCAGGAGCTTCGTTGGCCCTACAAGTACCAGTCAGCATAGGATCGGCGCCATATGGAGCGATCACTCACGATGGCCAAGGGTTCTGAGTTCCGACAGGTTGTGTCCACTTGAAACCCTCCTGTTGTGTGATCTCACCACTCTCCGCGCACCACCTTTGATATCGACCGATTCCGTGACACCTTCAGCCTTCATGACCAGGAGCCGATCGGCCGGTAGTGGTATGTTTGCATGAATCAGCGGCCAACGGCTCTGTCCACAAAACATGAGGAAACTCTTGGGCAATTCTACTGAGCAATTCTTCTGGCTCGTCCGAAATCTTCGACCATGTCGCCAATTTTGCAACTTCCTCAGAAGACTGACGCAGCCAATGCAACGGAAGAGACATCCTGGGCTGTCTTGTGGGTGGCAACATCCATCGGAATCTCCTCCCAAATGACCAAGCCATTAGACATGATCTGGACCCAAGGCCGCGGCCGTATGACTTCATGCAGGCTTCCGAATAAGCTTGTGAGGAACTTTCCCGATGAACCTTGATCTCGACTGACTGCAGTGATTCAGGACGTCTTTCTGGAGCAGTTGAAAGAGCAGAAGCCTTGAAGAAGAATCCTGCATGGTTTTTGGCGCTTGGTGGTACGTTTGATCGGAGTGAAAGCGGACTCGCGGTCCTCTTTTCTTGTCCTGACATAGACATGCAAGGGATTTAAGCTCTTCCCCTGATGACCGACCGGTTGTCACGCAAGCTTCTTGATGCTGCATGCTGCAACATGTCATCGAACGACGAGATTGTGGGACCTCCCAACCTCGAAGCTGTGCTCCTGTCTTCAGCATGGTAATCGCAAAGCCATGAAGCATTGACGGCCGCTGTAAGGGCATGTAAGAGGTCGTGTCCTTGCACAATGAAATCGTGATACCTGGGGAAGCTCACACAAGCCAAACACATAGATCTGGAAAGCAAGGCTGATGCACAACTGGCATGATCAATATATATATTTGAAAGTCGAAGGCATGAAGGATGGGATCAAGGACAACAGAGCAGAGAGAAGTGGGTATATATACCTTGATGCAGACTGGCAAATTGAAGACAAACCCGTCCCTCATGGGACATATACCATCATGTTTCATGCATTCAACCATTGAAACCGAGTTGACTCAATGACCGAGTCATACCTTCGAGACATCTGTAGCTCCGATCATGCACGCAACAAAATTCATACGCACCATTCCATGCACATTCAACCATCATTCATTCAACTCAATTGCACGGCCTCCCCATTCTTCAACGGGCCGAAACATTTCTTCCACAAATCATTCTCTTCTCCGACAAAGTACATCAAATCCACACCATCCATTCCCGCCTCCTCGTCACCTTTCACACACTCCAACTGCGAAATGATATTCCCCAGACCAAACGCCTTCCCGACACTCTGCGTCGTGCCAGCTTCCAGCATGACATGCACCGCGTGAATATGGAAATGGTAATACGTTGGCTGGTAGTGGACGTAGCACTTGACTTCATCGGCATCGATTTCACGGGGAAACACCTTTGTCGCTGCACTCACGACTTGATCGCGCACGGCCTTGAGCCAGGGGATATGTTTCTTCCGGAGATCTCGCAAAGACCATATATCGCGCCGCTGGACCAAAGCTAGTAAGTGCATGCCCTGCACGGTCTTACGGTCCCAGTTGAGATCGGGGAGGAGGAGGAAGCCTGAATTTGAGGGAGAGTCCCAATCGTGTCGAGCAATGACATCTTCTTGCTCGGTCCGGCCTTCGAGGATGTTGAAGACCCAATCAAGGCGTCCGGCCGCTCTTTGGCGGGCGATGTACGGCTTGATATGCGTTTCGTAGATTTCTGGCGTTTCGGTGACCATCCGGACTCGCTGCGCCGAGTATTTCCGTATATGTTGAGCGGTGCATGGGTAGATGAGGTTGATTTTCAGGTCGGGAATCTGTGTGTTTTGCGATATTGATGTCGCGTTCAAGGGGTCTGCTGTAGATGTCGACGATGATTCGATGGAACGGTTTGCCATGTACCATCTGTAGATGTCGTTGGCGCCGAGATTGGTGGTATTGGTCAGTGAACTTAGTAGCTGCGATACCAGTGCTGGATCAGATGGGAATGCGGCTCGCTCCAATGTGATCAGTGCTTGCTCCGAAGAGATTGTCCCGAGTAGGGATATGCGACGGCCATTCTGATCTGTCCACATTGCTACCTGTCAAATAAGCTGTTGACAGCAAGATGGTAGAGTCCTACCTTGATTAAGCACTTTTTCAAGGCGAAATTGAGGGATCAAAGACTCGGCCTGAGCCTTAGTCTCTGGTGCGGTAGACATCGGACTTGCGAGGGATGGTTGGCGGGAGATTTTCAGGGGTTCAGGCAAGGCTGAGAAGCTCGTTCAGATATTGTTGTGCTTGTGTAATGGACTCACATCTGCAACGCAGACTTGGAGCAGGGCGAAGTGCTTTCAATCTTGCGGAGTTGCGGCTAGTTCCATCATGACGCATACGGAGCCAGGTATCATGTGTATCATCATTCGACAAGGGTGAAGCTGGCACTCGGGGGCAGATTTGATGCATCTCAATTCCCCAGAAACAAAGACCCCAATTTTCCCGCGACACGTGACGTCATCTGATATACATTAATGTGGGTGTCATTCTGTTATCCCTTATCGCGTTGACCTTGTCTTCGACATACCTTTATGAAGCACTCGATCTGAACTAAGACACTGAAGGGTCTCTCAAGCATAGCGGACATGTGAGTACGCCATGGCTGAATGCCACCAGGAGACCGGCTACTTCCCCATCGACAGTCTGCCTCTCGAAGTGATAGAGCTGATCCGGGCCCAATGCGACCCCGCTACGCTGCTATCATGGAGTTCAACGTGCCACTTTTACAGAGGCCTTCTGAGGCTGCACGTCTTCGAACAGATCACAATCGGCCCCAAAATCCCGCCAACACGCGTAGTCGAGGCTCTGTCTGGAAATTTCCACGTTCTATCACTGGAATTTACCTGTGAGGCGGATCGACACTCGCATCAAGCAAAAGAGGACTCAAAAGCTGGAGGGAACGTTGGCGGCCAACGTTCGCCCAAAGATCTGATCAGCTCTGAGATGCTAGGCCAGGTGTTGAGACAGTTTCCCGAGGACCTGGCAAACCTCACATTACGGTTCCCAGAGAAATGGATCGCAAAGGACAACCTCTGCTGGCCACGGGAATTTGCATTCGAAGAGGAGCAGCCGTTAACAGACATAGAACGAAACAACTTGCACAATGACCTTCTTTGGACCACATTGGATTCCATGGCCAAGAACAACATTAGCAGCCAGCGAGTCTTCCGGCTGCAACTCCTCAACATAAGCCCCCATGTGTCTGGGGTATATCATCAGCCGTGTTTCCGCAACTTTCTACGTAAAATCACCTCTTTCGTTCTCGAATTATGTCGCTTTGAAAGGCACTGGCGTCATCGACCCCTAGAGAGGACCTGGTACCGATACCTTCTCAGCGGGTGGTTTTACGATCAATTGCAGAGGGTGGAGGACTTCTCGTTCTTCGCAACGCCAATCTGGTCGGACACTCTGCTGTCTGATTCAAGACACGTGTACTCGAGTAAGTACGCGGTAAAGAGTTTGCCTAGTCCATGGCTGATACCTACCTGAAGCACTCTCGCCCAAAGCGGAACAGTTGCCCAACCTCAAACATCTCACCCTCTCGACTGTAATGATTGATCCTGACTTGATCGCTTTCCTGACCTCAAAGTGTCATGCCCAAAATATCGAGAGCATTTCTTTGCACGATTGCTTCTGTCACGCCACCATACACGATTATGGAACTCCGCTGGGGGACGCTGAATATGATGCCTCGGAATGTCCGACTTGGGCCACCTTGTTCGACAGGTTGGTCGCCCAGAGACCACCGAACTTGACATCTTTCACAATCTCATACGGGCCCTGGCAACTTGAGGAAAAGATGGCGTGCTATTATCAGGAGGGACATGAAACGAAACACTGTAGTCTGGCGTCGACGATGAACCCCCAAATGTGTAAGACACTCATGGCTGCGGCTGTTCTCGACGCCGACTGTCAAGAGCGTTCACGCCTCACAAGGGTTCCATGCGACCAGCACTTTCATCGGTCACTCATGCTCTTGTATAGCAGACTTTGTCCCATGGTCTCGCGACTTTCAACCGCATGTTTCGGCGGGGGGGCGACGGAAACCTGCACGAGGTTCCTTGAGGGATCCGATCTGCAGGCCTGGAAGAGCCTAGCAGAATTGATGGTTACCAATGGTGGCCGAAACGTCCAGATGCATTGACGCTGATAACAGATTACGTCATCCCGCTGCATTTCACTGATGACCGCGTCATTTTGGCGTTGGACATATTGTCTGCTTCAATGAACCTCACCAATGCTGGCCTATGGAGACAGCGCGCTCTCTTCTCGAGGATGGTAGGGCGCAAGGCAACAGAGAAAGTTCTGGTGCCTCCGGATTCACCACTAGCTGCTCCAGCATTGAAAGACCATTCGCTATGCTTCTCATATGAAGTTGCGCGAGGGGAGATGGGTGTGCTCTCATTCGAGCCATATAAAGGTCTCATCTTGCCATACTGGGGCTTTCGGACAGTTCCAGTTGCCGAAAAATCAGCTGAAATATTATGGACAATCTTCGAATCTTATGTCGAGCGTGGTGATCTGGTCGGAGCAGACATGACGCGAAAATTCATCCAGATGGGCATGACACGTGCGCGACGGTATGCCAACCACAAAGGAGGTCGCAAGTATGGCGAAGACGGCAAGCAACTTGAGAAGTGGACGGAAGATGATGTTGACGGGAAGAGGAAGGAGAAAGAAGAAGCCAGCGAAGTTTTCAAGGCGTATTGGAGAAGGTGCATTGCTTCAGAGGCGTATGTCCAGTTGAAGAAGGACTGGTCAAAAGCCAAGAAGGAGTATCTCGAAGCTAGAGGTTGATGTGGCGATGGAACTTCGTCTTGCTCGTCCTGTATCTTATCATGGCGTCGTGGTGGTGGTCGAATTCCGAATTCGAAGTTGGCTTGGCGATTCCAGCCGGCTGCATAGGGCATGGAGTTTGAAGAGGTCGTTCAGCATGCTCGTTCGGACACTGTTTCTTTAAGATGTCGACCCATCTTGAGTCTGCTGTAGTGGGATATTCTGCGCTGGCTTTCCGTGAATGGCTTCAGCAAAGGATATCCATTCTTCAATGCCCTTCACAAAGGGGTCATCTGAGCTGGGGAGTTGATCATGACCCCAGACAAGCACTTCATCAAATGCTGAGACCTGCTCAAGTATTCTGACTGGTTCCGGAGGCTCCTCCTCTTCTTCCTCAATCTCAATATCTTCATCGACGGCGGTAAACGTGGGGCCTGACTGGGACTTGGTTGATTGTGGTAGGTACCGATCCGTCGACTTTGCTACTACGCCTAGGTAGCTGTCAGCAATTCCATAGACTCTACAACTTTAGCGGTGCAGTGTATACCCTGGTAGTCGGCGGGCAATTTAATGACTCTACCACGTAGTCTTCGTCCTCGAAAATGGGATGTTTTTGTCCCATCTACGTGAAGTCAGTCAATCGTATCGAGCGCTCCTCGACGGTGCTGATACCTTTGTCGTCCGCGGGTGACCAGTATCTTTTTGTCACCTTGGTTGGTCCATCATGGTGTATGCGGCATGGTAGGATATTGGCTGTGCTTTTGTGTGCTGACGACTGTTGGAGAGCAAGCATGGTGACCTGGGGTAAAGCACGAGGATCGAGTAGGACAAGCTGCACTGATATTTTGTATGCTTGTAAACGATGGGCAGACTTCGAGTGAACTCGTACGAACAACGAATCGAGAAAGATGTGACGCGAGGGAGACGCGAGCTGCCGTAGACGCGCCGAAAATCTGGAGGAGTTCAACGCGGTTTGCAATTATCTTATCAGCTGCAGCCCTTTCACCACAGTAAAGTCCTCTATGTATTTGCCTTTTGACCGCACTTGCGATTGTGAATAGTAGGTTGGCTGATGGATGAGCTGTTGACGATGCTTTGTATGTTCTATCGTTGATGCTTACTTGCCATCGGAGCACATCGCTGCAAGCAGTATGCATTTTATATTGACTACGACGAAAGGCATCAAGCTGGTGCACTTACGCCTACATTACCGGAACTGCAGGTCAATCAGCATGGCGATCATCAACTGCTCCTGCCTCTCCAAAGGAAATGAGAGATGAGCGGTATCCTTTTCGCCAATGTGACCTTGAATTGCTCCGGCTCAAGTATCATTTCACCTACTGCGAGGCTGGACTCAATAAGAGGGCGTAGGGTGATGTGATCATCGCCGTAATAAGAGATAGAAGACGGAGATGATGGATTACGTACCCCTGCAGCCATGCAGCCATTGCAGATGACTTGCGACTATCTCAATTCGTGGATGGACTCTTGTGTCTTACCAGTCACTTTTTCTTCTTTGGTTTCTTTTTCTTGGTTGGCTTTCGGTCTTGCCCTTCGGCGTTTCTGTCTTCGCGCGGTGCGGTGGTTACTTGTTTCGCCCATCTTTTCGAGTGCTCCCTCTCGAATGCCGTCTTATCCTTCCGAAAGAGCAACATACAGGCACGAGCATCCTCGATGCTGGAATGTTCTCCTTCCTGGATCTCGAATCCCAGCAATTCCGAGGCCAATATTTTCAATCGAGGATACCCGCCCCCGGTTGTCTTGCGGTAGGGATGGTGACGGGCTGTATCGCGGATATCACGCTGAGGATGGCTGATCATCAGAGCATCGAGATCGTGTCGTATATGATGGCCAATGAGTATTCTGTCCTTGATAATGTTTGACACATCCGCTTGCACCTCTTGAAAAGACCTGGCATATTTCATATGTTTTGGTTCCACGCCGCTGACATGTGTCCTCCAGTCCGTGACATCTTCTTGAGGTAGAACGTAGGAGTCGTAGATTTGGTCGCCGTTGTAATTGACAATACTGACTCGAGCAAGGGCGGATTCACGGTCGGGATGTGGTCCGACACCCACCATCTCACAATCTACGGCGACATATCTGCCCACCTCAACTCTGGAACACTGTTTAGTTGCAACTTAATTCCATTGAGCAAGGGCACTGACGAAGTACAGAGTCCTGCGTTAACCTGGTCTGAAACTGCACGATCAGCTGGCCGAGGACGCACTCCTGCGTCGGATGCCTCCAGGTCCCGTATTGAGCCTGTCTTGGTTGATACTGTGCTATTCTGAGACATGCCCTTGCGCACCCTCTTTCTCGGTAGCGAGCCCTGGGAGGGTCTATTCGAGGTACCTAAAGACTGGCCGCGTTTGCGCTTCAAGCCATTTTGTGCTGCAGTCTTTGCGGATGACGGATTAGGCTTGGGTTTTGGAAGGGTCGACTGTAACTTCTTCCAATTTGAGGACAGATTGAGCAAGTCCATCGCCTATGGAGCGATCAATCGTGTGCAGAAAACATTCGTCACTGGAAACCGACGAGTGAGCGTTGGTAAAGAATGATAGTGGCAGCGAGATCCGAAGTTTAGCCACCAACCATGGGGCAATGTTTCTGCTGTTCAACCTTCGATTAACAACATCACTTCTGGAGGTGTGGACTTTGGATCCTAGCTTGGACATTGTATATCACCTTCACGTTTTTACATTGCATGTTATCGGCGTTGATCTTTCTCTTATCTCAGCAGGTTAGTCTTGATTATCACTGCAAAATTGTCAAGGACTTGGGATATCTCTCTCTTGCTGTTTATGCTCCTGGATACAAGCGCACATTTCATGATCCTGGAATGATCTTGACGGAGGCCAAGCTCTTCGCATGAAAACAAAGTCTGCAGCATGTCAGGAGCGGTAGATTTTGTGAAGCTGTCAGCCATGGCATCACCCTCACAAGGAAGTGTGACCTCAGAGGTTCAGGATGCACATTACTCTCCGCCATGGGCTGACATGAGCATCATTGGGGTGGCCGGTTCTTCAGGATCTGGAAAGACAAGCTTAGCAGTGGAGATCGTCGAGTCTTTGAATCTGCCTTGGGTCATCATTCTCTCCATCGACTCGTTCTACAAATCCTTGACACCGGAGGAAAATGCACTGGCACATCAGAACAACTATGATCTTGACTCACCGAGCTCCATCGACTTCGACCTTTTGGTGGAAAAACTGCATGACTTGAAACAAGGGAAGAGGACTGACATTCCGATTTATTCTTTCCAGCAACATCAGAGGCTCGATAAGACTCTTTCGATATATTCTCCACATGTGATCATACTGGAGGGTATCCTGGCATTGAACGATCCTAGGGTCCTGGATTTACTCGACATGAAAATCTACGTCGAAGCGGATGCAGATTTATGTCTGTCACGCCGGATTGTCCGCGATGTCAGAGAGCGAGGTCGAACTATCGAGGGGGTCATCAAGCAATGGTTCAAATATGTCAAGCCGGTCTTCCAACGTTACGTCGAACCTCAAAGGGAGGTTGCCGATCTTATTGTTCCTAGAGGGATGCAGAATAAGATGGCCATACAGATGATTGTCAATCAACTACGGCAGACTCTCAAGGAGAAGTCCTTCAAGCACAACGCGGCATTGGAAAGGCTAGGCCAGCAAGTTGACGATTACACTCTTTCGGAAAATGCTATCATTCTGGAGGGAAAGCCACAGATAACGGGAGTTTCCACGATACTACGAAATCCCGTAACATCCCAGGTTGATTTCATTTTCTACTTCGATCGACTGACAGCTTTGCTGATCGAAAAAGCACTTGATTGCCACAACTATGTTTCTTCCGAAGTAACCACCACTCAAGGTTACAAATATACGGGCCTGAAGTCGGCTGGAAAGGTGTCTGCGGTTGTCATACTCCGAGGAGGAAGCTGTATGGAGACTGGCCTCAAGCGGACGATTCCTGATTGCTTGACGGGTCGACTGCTGATCCAGTCCAACTATCGAAGTGGTGAACCGGAGCTACACTATCTAAAGCTATTCCCAGACATTGCCGAGCATGAAACCGTGATGCTCTTGGATCCGCAAATGTCGAGTGGTGGTGCTGCTCTGATGGCCGTCAAAATCCTCGTGGATCATGGTGTCGCCGAGAAGAAAATTGTCTTCGTCACCTGCCTGGCAGGTCGACGAGGTCTAAAGAGACTGATGACTGTGTTCCCGAAGATTAAAGTGGTTGCTGCAAATATGACCGAAGATGGTGCCAAGAGATGGGTCGAGGAGCGGTATCTGGGCTGTTGATTGCACAAAGACTGCCACATTAAGCCATACTTGGCTCAACTTGACATGCAATGAGCACGCGAAGTGCAGACCGACATCGAATTGTCCACCTTCAAGAGCGCAGTCAGAGTCCCGGTCGCCGAACGAGCTGGGCGGGTGCCTGTTGCGACCAAGAATCTTCACAAGCCTTGCGAAGCCCCGAGTTTTCTCAGATCCTCGGCTTTGGGCCAGGCCCCGATATTCTCAGGCCTCTTGAAGCCCTGAATCAACTCAGACCTAGCGAACCCTTGGTTTCGGATCGTCGAATGCGATGCAAGAGTACTCATGGCCAACAGTGAACCCTCTCACAGACCCTCTGAATGATCACGTCAAGAGCCTCCATGGTGCTGCAACAAGCAAGTCCTCTGGAAACACAGCGCGGGCAGGTCGGGCAGAAGACTCTCAAAAGGACTCTCGCTTCAGAGCCTGATGCTACCGAGACGTGCGCCGGACAGACATCGCGTCCTTGACCCTCCAAATAGGACGGACATATGCAGAAAATTGTGGTGGCAGTGGGAGGCGACAAAGACAGATAGCAAGGCCTCATCATATTCCAGCCATCGGAGTGAAGAAGTGAGAAATCTTGAAAAGGCACTAGGGTTGATACAGTGAGGATTGTAGATATGAAGCTGGGTCAATTGCAGGTGGAAATCATTGTTATCGTCACTATTCATTTCACCTTGATACCACCATTGTACCACGAAGTGATACAGCACTTTGGGGATAACCGCTCCGCCGTACTACATGGGTCTGTGGAGCGGAGTATTGAGCCAATTGTGCACGTGCAGACGCGACAGCCTTCATTGCCTGCCGAACCTCCATTTCTAATATACTTCACTTCCATCTACAACGTAGTCCAAACACCATCCCTCACGATCCATTCAACACTCTCTGTCCCTCGACCTTACTTTGGAATCGTTGTCTCGGAAAACCAAGCAGTCCACTTCAGCTCAGTGCAGGCGAATCGTCGTCAGCTCCCGCATACCCTACAATCTTCGTACTCTCTCATCATGGTACTATAGACACCCATCCCAAGCTCATCTGTGTTCGTCCTACTAACAGTCATCAGTCATTACGAGTTGCACCCCCGTCCTCCCACCCGACCAGCACAACCAACACAGCTACCCACAAACTCTCCTCCCAGAAAACACAATCCATCGAGCGCGGCGCTCCTTCAGCACCAGGCCTCCACGACACCCTTCGCTCTTCGCTCAACCCTTCAATTGACTCTCAAAGCTCTGCGCACCCACTGGAATCCCGGCTGGCGAACTGGGCGGCAACACAAGAATCCACACGCATGAATCTGCTCCGGCGCAACTTTGGCATCGCCGAGCCACTCCGCCGCAGCATGGAGCTTAAGATGGTTCGCGAGGCGGACTCTTTCCGACCCAGCGTACTCGGCACCCCCTCAGGCTTACACGAGGATATTCTTACAGGCAGAGATGACAGCATGACATGGGAAGACGTGTACCAGGGTCAGGACGGGCTCAAGTTGGGCTTGAACGCTGGTGGTGATGGACATGACGTGAAATGGACGGAAGAGATGGAGAAGAAGGTGGGAATGGGCAAGTGGTGAGATGGCTGTTAAATATCTAGGGCATTACGCACACGGGCATTCAAGGTGTTCTAACCGGATGGCGATAGGGTTGGCGCTGGAACACTTCGACTGTCTGCTGTCGAGAGGTCAGTAGGGGACATCTGGACTGGCACAGGGAGCGTTTCCGGAAGGCGGGATCCAAGCGTATCACCCTTTCGACTTGGTTTGCGGATCACGCAGAATACGGTTTCATCGGACGGGTACGATGGAGTCAGACCATTCCAAGCACTTCGGTCTGTCTGCTTTGGTATCGACATGCTACGAATGACCTGCAAGAGGATGGGAACGTCCTCGAGCAACTTTATATGCAGGTGATGTATATATTAAACTATCCATGGCAGTCATTGGCAGTCAAACTGCAAATGCTGAACCATTCTCAACCTAACGGTGGCTAGTGCGACCGAATCAAATGAGCAGAACTTGATGGCGGTAACATAAGGCATGATTGTATTAGCACCATGATTCCGTGCTCACCGCCTTTCTTCCGGCGCTGTGCAGAGCTAGGCAGACCATTTCAATCTCTGAAGCGCGTATAGAGTCTACTTGAAGCGCGTATAGGTCTTACTTGATTACTAACAACCAAAACAGGCGTATAAGGTAGGAAGTTATACTGAGGCCGGATGTCCTACCAAATGTCTCTCCATAGACGAGTCTTCTGGTCTACTAACCTCAAGGCTCGATCTTTCACATAGAAACTACTTCACATGTACCCTTTGATTCCGATTTTGACGTAAAAGACAAACCACTTACGATAGACTTACATTGCTTACAGCCGTCTCTGGATTCCAGGACATCAAGTCAGGGGATATGCCGTCGAGCGTGGAGAACCTCTTCACAACTGACCCAAACTGGGCAGCCTTCGCCAAAGAGCATGGCCATCTCAGGCCATTACCACCCCCCAGTGACCCGGTAGCCCTCGACCTCGCAACCGAGCGAGCAAACCAAACCATCAGCGAAGCAGCATGGGCCGAAACTCACCCGCTCTCATCAGTGGGATATACCTCGTGCCTGACCACCATCAAAGTCCGCGACGGGACCGACATCAGCGTCAAGCTATCCCATCCCACCCATCAGCAGAGTCAGACCAAACTTCCCGTCCTATTCGTCACCCATGGCGGCGGCTGGGTCCAAGGAACGCATATCACCGAAGAAGTCTGGCATCTGTGGCCACTGTACTCTCACTTCGACCTGGCAATCATCAGCGTCGAGTATCGTCTTGCTCCTGAACACAAATTCCCCACATGGATGAATGATAGTTGGGACGTCCTCGAGCAATTGCTGTCCGACCCAGAGGCACTCGTCGCCAGCTTTGGCCCGCAAGCGAATATCTCGATCGACACCCAGAAGGTCATCCTGTCGGGCTCTTCCGCTGGGGCCGGCACAGCGGCATATCTCTCGCAGACATGCCGGGACAAGAACATTTCTATCTTCGGCCTCGCACTCAACGTTCCCCTCCTATGCGACTATCGCCACTTACCGCCAGACTGCACGACGTCTTACGAGCAATGTACCGACTCACTCCTCTCGTCTGGCGAAATGCGCGCAGTCTGGGATCTCATCATCCCGTCGCCCACGGTCGGTGCTGATCCCAAGGCGTCGCCTCTTTTCGGGGCCGTGGCACGCCTACCCAAACATTTAATCTTTGTGGCGGGACAAGATCCTCTGCGTGATGAGGGGCTCGCGTACGCGAGGAAATTACAGAGCGCGGGCGTCAATGTCAAGTTGCATGTTTATCCGGGCGTTCCGCATAACTTCGCCGAGTTCTGGGAGTTGGATGCGACGCAAAAGTTCTGGAATGATATTCGGACGGGATTGAAAGAGTGGCTGACGTGAATGACGAATGAGACGTATATAAGCTACGCCGCACCAACATGAAGAACAACAAAGTAGAGCTAGAGTGCCCTTCAACAGGCAAACATTAAACACCCGTGGGATGTATCTACCAGGACCTTACAAATAATCACATCTTTCATTGTTTTGCCGTTAGCAGAGCCCTCTTCCATACATCGTGCAACTGACGCCAACTGCGCCTACGCCTACTTTAACCCTATATCAGCGCCTTTCCCTATCTTCCAAACCCAGCTAACT
Organism: Exophiala viscosa; assembly: GCF_022695815.1. Classification (NCBI taxonomy): domain Eukaryota; kingdom Fungi; phylum Ascomycota; class Eurotiomycetes; order Chaetothyriales; family Herpotrichiellaceae; genus Exophiala; species Exophiala viscosa. The sequence goes on along the minus strand of NW_026944358.1, from coordinate 103,564 downwards.
TGCCAGCGCCAGAGAGCATATTCCCGCCCTTTTGCACGGCACCTTTCCCAGCATCACTCACCGTCCCAGCAGCTTGCGATGCCGTGGAACTCGCAACCTGAGCCGCGCCTTTCCCAGCATTAACCGCCTGGCCGGCACCCTGAGCAGCCGTCTCGCCCACACCTTGCGCCACTCCCTTTCCAGCATCAGCGGCCTTCCCAGCACCCTGAGACGCCGTAGAAGTCACAGCCTGCGCCGCGCCCTTCCCGGCATCAGTCGCCATCTGAGCACCTCCAGAAGCCGTGGCGGTCACAGCCTCCGCAGCGCCTCCACCAGTCTCAACTGCAGCATCAACTCCTGCATCTTGAGACTTCTGATCTCCCTTTTCTTCAGCCTTCTTCCCTTCCTCCGCTATAGGACTCTTCACGCCAGACACAGCACTCTTCCCCTTCTCGCCGACACCTTTCGCCGCGCCCGTAGCATCTGACGGAATACTCGCTAATCTCTCACCAATCGATGCCGCAGACGGCACGCCCACACCAGCACTAGCCTGCTGACTAGACGTTCTCCTCGGCCCAAGTTTCGGTGGCGGGGATTTGACTCCTGAGGGCACTCTGTCCAGCTTGGTGGGAAGGGCGGGAGACTTGACTCCTGAGGGCACTCTGTCCAGCTTGGTGGGAAGGGCGGGAGACTTGACCCCCGACGGCACTCTGTCCAATTTCGTGGGAAGAGCGGGCGACTTCACTCCCGATGGCGCTCTGTCAAGCTTCGGTGGTTTTGCCTTCTCCACAGTCCCAGACGGCACCTTGTCGATTGATGGCCGCTGCACATTCTTCGCCGAGGACTTGCGTTTCTCCAGTTTCGGCGGCGCAGGTTTCTTTTCGCCCTTTGCACCGCCGAACCCGAATCTCGGCACACTCGGCAGATACGACGCAGCGCGCGAAGAATAAGTCTGCCCGGCTTTCGTTGCGTCTTGAGCAGACTGTGTGGCAATCTTACCCGCATCACCAGCCTTCTCTGTGACCGCCGCGCCAGCGCCTTGGGCGACCTGAGTACCAGCCTTGCCCGCATCTTGGGCAGACTGTATGCCGGCCTTTCCTGCTCCGCCAGCCTTCTCAGTGGCGGCGTTACCCACCTCTTGAGCCGCTTGTGTGCCAGCTTTGCCAGCATCTTGAGCCGACTGCACGCCGGCCTTACCTGCATCACCAGCCTTCTCAGTCGTAGTATCAAGCCCCTTCTGAACAGTCTGCCCGGTATTTTGGACCGTAGTCTCCACCGCACCCTCGACCTCGCCTGCCCTCTCCTTGACAGGAGCTGGAGTTCTGTCCTTGGCTTGATGTATAATGGGCGCATTGTCAGCCACCTTTTTCGTTGACTTCACGGCAGGATTGTCCTCTGGGTTTAGTGTGTTCTTCACAGTCACGCCGACTGTATCTTGAGCAATGCCGGCGGCTCCCTTGGCCGCCGATGCCCCAGTATTGGCTGCCTTGGACGCTGATTCTGTCGCTTTTTCCGTTGGTGGCAACTTCGGCGGCTTTTTTGTCTGGTTCTGATCACTTCCCCTGAGCGAAGATATATACGAAGAGGCCTGTGAGATGTAACCTTCCTTCTGATCTGCGGCCCCCTTTGCCGGCCCTCCAACTTGATTTGTGAGCCCCATTGCCGTCTTACCAGCCTCATCCGTGACCCCTTTCGTCGTCTTACCAGCTTGATCCGTCGCAGCCCCGGCAGGTGTCGACCTATTGACATACGGCATGCTTGGCAGACTCTTGTACAGTCTCGTCCCAAGGCTGTCGATCGACGCCGATGCCTGTGCATCTTGCGCAACGTCACCAACCTTTGTGGGATCCTTGGCCACATTCTGCACATTTCCGGCCATCTTGTCCACATCCTTGGTCCCTGGAAGATTAGGCATGTAGAAATACTCAATCGCCCTGGTGACGAGGGTCTTCTTCGTCTGTTCCTGCACCATCTTCTCCAAGTCGTTCGCCTCGGCCTCAGCTTCAGCCTCTTCGTCTTCCTTTCCACCCGCCGACTCCCGTCTCATCAACCACTTCTGCTGCGAGGCCAGACTCTGTTTCTGCTCCTCCTTCTCTATCTCCACCAGCGCTTCGCGTTCCCGCTCAACAGCGTCCATATCGATATCCTCAAACCCAATCGTCTTAAGGATCGCGCCAATCAAATAGCGGTAGCGCTGATGACTGCTGACATCCTCGGACACATCGAAGTTCTCGACACCCTTCAGGCCCTCGACCTTCTGCAGCCCAGCAACGCCAAATTGTATGGCACTCGTGCGATACATGAACCCCAAAACATAATCGTTCACCGAGTACACATTGACCAGTCGTCCCGCGACCACACTCCTCAAGATTCGCCAATCGCTCGTATCGCTTGGTGTCGGACTTCCAATCAGCACCGCATGCTCCACGATCCCAAACTGTTTGCGTCGTGCAAGGCTCATCAGACAAGTATATATGACCCTCGCTCCAAGCGAGTACCCGATCAACGTGACCGGTCTCTCCCCCTGCGCGCGATTTATCAACGCATCAGCAAGGACCTCACCCGCTTTCTCAGCACGACTCTTCGCCACACTGAACGGGTTATCGATAACTCTGGCCACCTTCATCAGCGCCATAGGCCACAGCGCACTCGCCAACTCGGCAAAGATCGTGCGCTGTATGATCTCCTTTTGCGCGTACCCCCAGGCAGCAGATTGCGCCACCCCATTCATAGCATTGCCCAAGTTTAACAACGCCTCGAGTTCGTACTTCAGCGCGAACACTTCAGCACCCACGCCAAGAACCCGCCAGGGCTTCACGACTTCCTCCTTCTCCGTCAACCAACCGCTCAGTCCGATCGTGACACGTAACTTGTGATCATGCTCAGTCGCCTCAATCGCACCCTTGCCTTCCTCTTCCGAGGTCTTCTTATCGTGACTCCCATGAACAGGAAGGAACTGAAAATCTTCGACTTCCCGTGCATACCGATCCATCATCTGGCCCGTCATTCGGCCACCATACGCTCCGAACAGTCCGCCCACAACAACCGTACTGCCAGCCACACTTCCCAGATACGCAGCGGCAGTGGTCGCGCCGAGTCCCAAACCACCCATAACAGATCCCACACCAGCAGCGACAAGAGGCGCCGCGAGACCACCACTTACGCCAAGTATAGCAGCGCCCGCGGCCGCAGCGATTCGGACTTTACGTTTGCGCAACTCTTTATTCTCCTCGACGCGTTTCCTAGTCTCTTCGTCCGCGCTCATTTCGTTCTCTTTCGCTGCTTCCAAGAGGCCCTTGCCGGTAGTATACTCATCCTGCTCGAACGTTTTGAGCGGCAATTTCAAGCTGGCCGTGACATTGAGCAACAGAATGCGCGAATACGCGCTGTAATGCTCCAGACTCAAGAACAGCAATAGCAATGAATGCAAGATAAGCGTTCTTTGAGTCATAGGGATTCTCGTGAGCGGAGTCTTTTGCGCTGGGAAGAGGTCCTTGAATTTGACATTCACCGCTGTATTGCCTGCCTCGATCACTTTCCCTGCGCTGCTGGAAATATCGGCGGCAGCATTCGGTTTCGCTTTGGCATTGCTGTCGGCTTTCTCGCGTTTAGTATTGACAACTTCCCCAACGCGTCCGATGACTTGCTCGCGCCACTCGTCGTACGCCTTCAATGCGTCCTTCTTGAGGGTTTTCATTTTAGGAGAAGCCAAGTCTTTGTCGTATTGTTCTTTGAGTTTTCGCTCGCGCTCGAACTCGCTGACGTCGGCGTTTGGGTCGGCGGCCAGCATCTTTTCATCGGAGGACATGCCTTCGCGCAAGAGGCTTTTGTTGAGGCCGGCTGATGAGTCGAAGTTGTCGATGATCAACTTGCGCATGGATTCGGTGAGGTTGGCGATTAGCAGGGTGAGCTCCACTCTTTGCTCTTCGTTGAGGACGCTTGTTAGGTCGACTTGATCTTCTGGCTTGTCATCGGCCTTGCCGGATGGCTTTGAGGATTCTTGTTCTGGCGTTTGCTCCGCTAGGTTCTCGTCGTCCTTCGTGCCGGGCTTTGAAGGTTGCTGTTCCGATGACTGGTCTGTTTTCTTCTCATCGCTCTTGGGGCCGAGCTTCGGTGGCTTCTTCTTTGATGGCTCTTGCGGCTCCTTCTCATCGCTCTTCTCGGTTGGCTTTGAAGGGTTCTGTTCTGTCACTTGGTCGGCATTCTTCTCGGCATCCTTACCACCGCCCTTCTCGGTTGGCTCTGAAGGTTTGTATTCTGTCAATTGGTCGACATCATTGTCATCGCCCTTTGCGGCTAGCTCTGATGGTTTTTGTTGTGCCACACCATCGGCATCCTGATCATCGCCCTTGTCAGTCGGCTCTGGAGGCTTCTGTTCTGCCACTGGCTCTGTTTTCTTGTCATCGCCCTTGTCAGTAAGGTCTGACGGTTTCTGCTCGGCCACCTGTTCGGTGTCCTGATTATCGCCCTTGCCAGCGAGTTCTGGAGGTTGCTGTGCCGATGTCTGCTCTGTTCCTTTCACATCGCGCCTGGGGCCGAGCTTTGGGGGCTTCTTTGCTGCCACTTTTTCTGTTCCGGCCACATCAGCCTTGCCAGCAGGCTCTGAAGGTTTGGGGACTGCTGTTTGTCCTGTTTGATTTCGAGTTTTCCGAGGACCAAGCTTTGGTGGCTTCCGTTTCTGATCTGCCATCTCGCAACAGCCACAGGCTAGGCGATGATTCCTGCAAGGCTGACGATTCACTACTGGCAGATTATACCACAACAAGAACTGTGCTGCACATTAGTCGACGTGAGTGATCCGTTGCAACAATCAGGCGCTTCAATGCCAAAACAATTGTTCAGCCTGAGCAAAAAGGAATCAATAGGTTAGGCATGAAGGAAAATCGAAAGGGTGGATGAGGAGGTGTGGCGGTGCTCCGAATGCTGGAACGTGGAACTGGAGCATTTGCAATGACGTTATTTTTCCTGTACCTGAGCCCCTGATCCCTGTAAAGCAAAACCCATGCCACGAGTTCGATCAAGGAAACCCTGAAACAAAAAACAGATGATGACAGAGGCATTCGCGTTCATCGGTACCATAGTAGTAGTACTCATAGTATTTTGGACATTTTTCATTTCATTCGTCTCTGCGTGAGCACGTCTTTTGATTTCGACTCAAGAAAATACCTAGAAGTGGGACGACATGAGATATGCAACCCGGGCCATTTTTTGATCGACTCCTATTGATGCATTGCATAAACTTGATGCCATCTAGAGAAACGTTCCAAAGCTGCGCGTTTCGGTTAGCACAGGATCGACAGGGGAATTGGACCGAGAAAACGCACCCAAAGGTCTGCTTGATACTGCGCACATAATAACCCTCCCAATTCCGTTGTACAACTTCTTCTTGTCCGACAGGTACTCCGGTCCAAGTCACTCTCATGTTGGTCACTCGGTCCACGTCGTTTTGGTCAAAGAAGATTTCCTGGGTACTCGTATGTCCTTCAGGCCACTGCGCTAATCTCCATTTCTGAATGAGCTTCTTCGGAGGTTCCAATGTAACAAACTCTCCTGTCACGTTCCCATCGAAGATTGCAAATTTGGCGCCTGGCTTGGCTCCTTCAAAGACTCTAGGTGGTGCGCGCGTAAATGCGGCAAGGCGTTGAGGATCTGTAAATGTCTGGTACATTTCATCTGCCGTTGTTCGGAATTCATCATTCGCTGTTACTGTGGTTGTGTTGACTGATGATTTGCCGGTGGTGGTTGTGGTTGTTTTGTTGGTCTGGATCGGTGTGCGCTCGCTACCTGGATGCCATGTAGGTGTCGCAAATCCGCTTGAAGGGTTTGAACCAGGTTCGTGTTGTAGGTCCTTTCCGTGCTCATTAATCAAGGCAGGACTGAGACCTGCAAAGACCTTTCGAAGCTCAGGCGTCAGTTTCGATCGCACGAGATCTTTGACGGGCTGTTTTTCCTTCGTTTCAGAGTAGATGTCTATCTCAAACTGCCTGGCGTCAGTAAAGCGTGGCTCGTATTGCATCGGGTGAGTCAGCACTCGAAACATACAACGTACTCGTCTAGTTCGGTGTCATATGCGCATTCTGGAACACGAATGCTGCCACTGACATCCGTCCCGTCTTCTGTCTTGCCTACACACAAATCGTGAGTCTTCTGAAGGCGCACGTCGGAGTCGAGTCTGCTCATACCTTCGTACTCCAGTTGTAGCACCACATCGTATATGGTTATAACCTTGCCCTTTCTCTGGCTCACCTCCACATCACCGTCCATGGAAATCAGTTTTGAGATTTTTGCAGACACTCCATTCTCCTCAGCAGCGACCTTCTTGCTTTCGGCGTCTAGGTAGTCTTTGGCCCACTGTCCCGCATCTTTCATCACCCAGTGCCAGTTGTTGGGGTTATGGAGGACCATGTTTGTGGAGTTTTAGAAAGAGGTGATTTGGAGGTAGAGCCAGGAATCCTTTGCGGCATGAGTCAGCAAACGTGTCTGATACCATCGTATGTGCAATAGATCCGAGGGAAGAAGTATTCAGATTGTAGGCAAAGTGCCATTAGGAAAGCTGATCCGCATTTAAAGAGTACAAGTCTTCTCAGACTGGTGCCAGCTGTAATCTCATCACAAAAACCAAAGAAGGAAATGGCATTGACGACATACCTTTCGAGCTGTTCAACGTGTACCGGTGTCGACCCGAATGAGCATCCTTTCGGAGTCGTGAGTTGATTTTCGAGAAATGAAGCGCGGGCCTTTTGAACCGCCAGAAACATCTAGAAATTTGAGCCCAAGCGAGAAATTCCCCGCCAAGAATCGTTAATAATATTGTATCGGTAAGCTGCGCTCCGGCGAGGCTGTGAGACCGTGAACTCCGTAACTTTAGCTGCAAGGCTGCTGGAGGAGACTGACGCAGGTCCTCACAATAAGGCTGGCACTGAAACGACAGTGGGATGTGCTATGGTTGAGAATCAAGCTCGTTTATCCTGATTGATGAGCTCCAATAAGCTCTCTAGTTCGTGAGAGGAGCGCGGGCTGTATGACCTTTCTTGAATATCTGACTCGGGAACATATCTTTCAACTGCTTCCAATAGCAATTGAGGGCGCACCAAAGCGCGGAGCTCTGCCTGCCTTCCAACCGGCTCCAATACTCCTGACATGAGACAAGAGTGATGCTAATAATCATTCGAGTAATGAGCTCGCTCTCAGCCCGTGCATGAAACACGTCCTTTCAATGCTCCTCCAGCTTTTGGGTATTTGTGATGCACTTCGTTGGTCAAACCTCATTGAATGACTCTTCCTGATTCATATCGTCGAGAGACCCAACCCTTGGTCCCTTAACGAGCATTCTCGAGATACTCGGCACTCGGCTTCTCGTATTTGGCGCAGAAAAAGCGCTTGCTATTGATCGATAACCACACGCCGAACTTGCCCACCTCAGTCTTCAACCTCGCAACCTGCTTGTCATCCATGTTGGTCTGCGCAGTGAGTTCTCCCATATTCGCTGTGAGCAGTTAGCGTAAAGGTCATCGTCCAGAAGGAAAAGCGGACTTACTGAGCATCCGAGCAACGAACTCAGCTCCATAGCAATCGCCTGGGCCACAACCTTCCCACTCCTTGTACTTTCCAGATTCCCAGAGCTTGCGAACCTGTAAAGTCGTCATGTCAGTAAAATCCAATGCGTCTTCGCGTGTTTCTGAACTTACGTCTTGCCATTGAGGACGCTCGAAGCGATACAATAGGAGTTTGCCGACGGTAGCCTCAAAATACTGCTTCATACCCACGACGAATTCCTCTAGTACCTCGTATTCGGCAGATCCAGGGATTCTGTTGACCTTCTCTTGTTGAAAGTATTCGTCGAAGATGAAGTTCGCGGGAGCCTTGCTCGGGAGAGGGACAAGCGTCATCGACTTTGTAACGTTCTCCCAGTCATCAACGAGCAGGTTCTTGAGGTTGTCTGGCATCGGCATGCGAATGGTTGAGCGAGCATTGAACGAATCTTCCTGTTCAGATCTCGATTTAGTAGGGTCCTCATGATCATGTAAAGGACGGGCAATAAACAAGTCAAAGTCATTCTCCTCGTTATCCTCCTGGTCGGTTTCCCACTCATCCTCGTCCTGGTGTCCAGCATGGGTCTCTGGGTGTGCTCCTGGTGATTTTGGTTCCTTTCCATCATAATCCGGTTCCGTGTCTGTATCCAGCTTGGGCGACTTCCATACGGGAGTCTCCCAATCAAAAGGATGCTTCAAGGTTTCTCGCAATGTAGACTCTGGAAAAGTGCGGTCGTCCGGAGTATCAGTATTGGTTTCGAATTTAGCGAGGTCTTTTCCGCTGGGCCCTCCACTGGTTTTGCCACGTTCGCGAAAACTGACATAGGTTGGATGATACTTCCGGCCGGCTTCAGCAGCAGCTTCCATCTCATTCTCGATCATGTTTCGCTCGGCTAACGTCGTTCCGCCGATGAGAGGAGCATTGATGGTCGGTGGTCGCTGTCTCGCTGTAGCGTTGCTGATTTGTTCGGGCTCATCAAGAGGTACCGGTAAGGCAAGGATTTGGTCCGTGGACAGGTTCATGTCGGCTATGAGCGCGTCCAGCTCGGTCGGAGTGAATCTTCGACCAGACTGCAGTAGTCTGTCGAATGCCGCATCATTGCCACCGCTGGAGCGGGTACGACGAGAGGACGAGGTAGACTGTCGAGACATTCTTGAGCTGCGAGTCAATGGTCTTCCAATGCGCGTCGATGTGTTTGGTGTGTCGAGAGACGGAGAAATGGATTCTTCTTGAATTGAGGATCGTTTTGGAATGCGGATCGTGGGTGTGGCACTTCCTCGCGCGGTTTTGCCCTTTGCGCTCCTCTGTAACGACGTGACGATTTCTTCATCGCTGTCTGGCACCTCTGCGTCTTCATCATAGTTCGTGACCTGTCTCGGTCGCAAGCCAAGAGAAATGCGACGAGTCTTTGGCGTGATCTTTAGACGAATTATGGGCGTGGTCTTCAGACCACTACCAGCTCCGACATTTTCAGACCCAGACTCCGTATCAGACGAGACAGGCTTTCTCACTTTTGTTGGCTTTGACTGTTTTGCCGTAGTCTTCTGCTTTTTCTGCATAGGCTTTGCCTTTGTCTTCTTGACTGGTTTGTCGACATCACTGTCTGTGAGTGGTCTTCTCTTTGATGAAGTACCCGACATGAGGTTTGTTGCCTTCACAGCGGCGCGCCGCGGAACATATGGTCTGAGATCCAAATCCAGATCCAGCTCTCGATCCAGACCTAAGAGTGTCTTGCTGCCTTTGCGTCCTTTTGGCCGTGGAGCATGGTCGTCGCCAGCTTCCGTGTCCGACTCCAGGTTGTTATCCGGCAAATTCATGGATTGGTTTCCGATTCGAGTTCCCGAATTGCCTTTGGTGGCTGGTGTGAAAGAGTCGACATCCATTTCCTGACCAGAAAGGGGTCCAAGAGCATCCGGGGTATCCAAGACGGTAGGTGCAGTATCCAAAAAAGGGCTCATCATTGGGGAAAAGGGAGAAATATCACGGGTAGGTGTACGGGGTATGGGACCACGAACCTTTTCAATATCGTTATCTCTTGCGCGCTTCGAACCTCTACCACCGGCGGCAGGGACGGATGATGTACGTTCTTCGCTGCCACGGCCAGAACCGAATTCTGAGCCTTGACCACGTCGGGTTTTGCCTGTGAATTTTGGGGCGACTTTGGGGGCGTTTGCTGCGGCCAGCTCTTTCTTCAAATTGGCTGCGAGTTCTCGATTCTCATCTGTGAGCTTGCGCAGTCGATCTTGGGGCACCCAATCATCCCAACTAGACGAGGTTTGGTCAGCCATGGTGTCTTTCAAGGTCTCCAGGGAAGATATCGGTGGTTACGATCATTGCAGTCGGGTTGTGTTGGCAGCTAGCCTTTGTTGAAGACGCGACAGTGAGAATGATCACTTTTAGAGCCTCGTTTATTCATTGCAACGTCCGACCACCGACACCGGCCTATATGATCGGTCGCTCATTGGATCACTTCAGAGGTGCGGCGAGCTGAGCACCGCAGTCCACAAACAACAGGTTTCCCGGACTCAAAAGCATCAAGAAGCCGGAGAAGTGAATGAGACGGGGGATTGAGGAGACTCACGTATTCTTCCACCCTTTGTAGTGGACTCGATATTCGTGAGCGCTGGTCTTGTCTTTTGGATCGGTCCTCCGGACTTCGAGCACCTTGGCTTCGTACAGCAACTCGCCGTGGAAGCACAGTGCTCTCTCGTCCTTCTGGTACATCGGCTTGCTCTCCGTCGCCTGAGGCGCCATGGCGAGTCGTCGATGTGGTTTCGGTCGCGCGACTCAAAATGTTAAAGTTCCTCACGCGTGATGTGGTAGAGATCAAGGAAGACAAGAAATGGCTGTGAACCAACCAGCGTGAGTGCGTCTGGTCCTCCAATGTCGCAAGCCGGTCATGAACAAAGAGACTCTAGGAAAGATGAAGTGAGAAAAGGAGGCTTGGTGTGCAAAGTGAAGAAGACGGTCGAAGGCAGTTGTCGCATTTGCACGTGATCTTGTATCACCCCTGTGCATCGCCCGCTGATTGGCGGGCGGCAACGCGTCCAAAAGACCAAGGGCATAACAGGCCTTCCACTCCTCCATCCTCTGTCGATGATCAGCCCGCGTTGGAGAGAAGCAGTGGAGGGCCAAGTGCCAAGGACCTCGCCGGCAGATTCGACACAGATCCTGACCAGCCAGATAACCGCGAGGCGTTGTACGAGAGACTCTCTTGATATCTTTCCGAATGGGAGGCCGCTTGTATGGGATTCCATCATCGATAGCGACCGAATTGCAGAACGCCGGTGCCAGACGACCCAAGGCCAGTGGACTGAGGAGTCTCCTCAAACGTGAGCGGCGAGATCCAGCCAGCGGGCCGACCTAGGACAGCACCTACTTGAGCCAATCGAGGGATCCTCGTTGTTCTTGACACACTCCCTCGCAGATCTGCCCCAACCGGAGGGTGGACCTTGTTGACGCAGCAGGAGTTGAGTTGTTGACGAAGGCGTTCGCCCTGAAAGGAACCAGTCCAAAGGACGTACTTTTCCAACCGACCTCCCTACACATCCGTCACGCCACTGGCGTTCAACGAGACTACAATATAGAGCTTGTTACCCACGACCCCCTCTTTACGGCATTCCTACTACGCGCGACTGGTTACACAGGATCATCCCTCGACAATCTAGGAGAGCAAAGTCCCTGCAGGAGAAGGACCAGCAACCGGCTCGCGAGCATATCGAGCAGTAACCTTGTGACTTACAAGACCAGCTCATCTCCTTTCCGATTTGATACCAGACTCCGGCCATCACATAGAGTCCTCCAAGTCATCAATTGTACCAGACCGGAAAGCATCTGCTCATATCTCGATCGCGCCTTCCATCAATCTCGACCACACTAACACCTTCCTCATCAACGCTCGACAGCTCTACTCACCAATACTACCTTCTTCCACATCCCAAACATGGCACCCTCACCACCAACCGAAGCCGAGATCCTACGATCATACCTCCTTCACCCTTCTCCTCTATCAACCATTCTGCCATACTCCGCCTTCCAAGCCCTTATCCCAGCCTCATCCCGCCAAAATCTCTCCCTCAAACGTCTATACCGCGATCTCCAATTCCAGCGGAACATCACCATCGACGACATCCGCCGGCGTATCGAAGACGAATGCCGACGCAGCACAACGCTAACAGCCCGTCTCGCACGCCAAATCCGCCGAGAAGAAGATGAACGGGAACGGCTACGCTCATCACGCGCCCAACAACGCAACACCAATACACTTAAGGGGAAACGAACTGCCACCGCCACAGGATCCACCACGGACATACACACGAACGAGGGAATTCCCAGTGGAGTTTCGACACGTAACGCATACCACGACGATAATCAGAACGCCAACAACGATGATAGTCACGACAACGACCACCACGATCACGACGACGACTCCGGACCAGACGCATACGAACACAACGATGGGTCATCATTTACCGACGCAGGCATAGATATTCACATCGACGGAACCCTGCACGGCCCGCTGGGAAGTACGTTGCCGAACAAGAGTCAAAACAGTCATACGACGGAGTCGCTTCTCAAAGGCATGAAGACGGCAAAAGAAGACTTACAGTCTGAAATCGAAGCGTTGGAAGCACAGATTGCCAGCGTCTACAAAGACTGTGAGGAGCGTGTAGGCGGTTTGAGTGATTTGCGGTATGGACGGTTTGCGCAGAATAGAACTAGCACCGAAAGTGCAAACGGGGAAACGAGTATTGAGGACGAGGTTGTTGGCGCGCTTGAGGAATTGAGGGCACGTCTACAGCCTGCTAACAGCTGAGAGGGCAAAGGAGAGACGAAATGTCAGGTTGTATGTCTTATATCGATGGATGGTCCACGAGCAACATGATAAACGACATTGTGGCCAGAGTCGCAAGCAGGGTATGGATCGCGACTGTAGGACTAACATAGACTCGTTCTGATATGCAACATTTTGCAGCCTCATATGTCATCAGAGTAAAACTTGTCAAACAGTGAAACCCCTCAACTCGTGTTTATATATCATCCCACATGAACAATATCACACTCACGCTTCCCGCCTTGATATACTCATATACTCGGCTGCTCAACTGGTGCAACTCCACGGCCATTCCTTACTTGTGCGCCTCCAGGACCTTATCCATCTCCTCAGCACTGCCCATAAAAATACCCGACCGATCGTGAATAGTCGTAGGCTTGACCTCCAGCATCCGGTTCATATTACTGTCCACAGCCTTTCCGCCTGCATTCTCCATGACCATAGCCATAGGCGCACACTCGTACAAAATTCTCAGCTTGCCTTTGGGCGACTTCTTGTCGGCTGGGTATGCGAAGATGCCGCCATACAACAACGTGCGGTACGCGTCTGCGACCATTGATCCGATGTATCGACTCGAGTAGGGTTTGCCGCCTTCTTGCTTGGGGTACTTGAGCGACTCGAAGTATGCTTTTGTCTTGTCGGTCCAGTACATCGAGTTACCTTCGTTGACGGAGTAGATGCCGCGTTTCTTGGGAATTCGCATGTCTGGGTGGGTTAAGATGAACTCGCCCAGGGCGTTGTCCTGTTACAAAAACAATCAGTCATCATGCATACCCCTGGGAGACTTGGAGGTTGGAGGCTCGGCGGGTCATTCTTACCAATGTGAAACCATTGACTGAGCCACCCTTCATGGTAATGACTAGTTGGGCGGAGGCGCCGTACATGGTGAATCTGTAGAGTCAGTCAGTCATTTTGGCGGGGAAATAGTGGTCTTGATATGCATACCCAGAGGCAAGCAGTTCGGAACCGGGCATCAGCAGATCCTCGGCCGTAGGCTTACGGCCAACGACACTGTCTGGGAGCTTGAAAACGCCAAAGATTGTGCCAACGCTAACTCCCGCGTCCAAGTTGCTCGAGCCGTCAATCGGGTCGCATGCAACTACGTATCTGGCATCCGGGCTATCGTCAAAGTATATGATCTCGTCTTCCTCTTCCGAGACGACTGCTCGACACTTCCCGGATCCTCGCATGGCCGCAACAAATAGGTCATTTCCAATCACATCGAGCTTCTTCTGGTCGTCGCCAGTAATATTGGACGAACCGGCCAGACCGGTCAGGTTGATCAGCGTGGCTCGTCGAATGTAGTAGGCGATAGATTTGAAGGAGAATTGCAGGGCGTGGCATAGGAGTCTGTGATCTGTGTCAGTGTGTTGCCTCTGAATCGTCGGATAGAATATACTGACGTGAAATCACCGGTGGCTTCCGTGTGCTTTGCTTGTTCTTCAGTCAGGAACCGGGTGAGGGTGACGATGTCGGTGTTGATCTTCTCCGTGCCAGTGCCACTTGAGTAGCCATTGGAACCTCCATTGGTGGCCATCTTGGACGATATTCAGCCCGAAAAAGTGTCTACGCAGACAGAGGATAGAGGCAGGAGGTGGGCACGCGATGGACAGAGTCGGACTGGCCTCGGTGGAATGGAGGAGGACGACGTCAGATGCAGCGAACCGAGCTTCGTTGGAGTAGGTCGTCCAATTGAGGAATCTGGGGTAAGAATGCAGCAAACACAAACACAGAGAGAATAAAGTGCTTGGAAGTAAAGGTATGGTTCTCAATCAGGGGAGCAAGATAGAAAGATCAACTGTTCAAATAGAAGGTGTTTGAAATCCCGAAAGCCCCATCCTCGGGTGGTCGAGGCATTTGGCTTCATCACAGCCCAGCCCATGGACAGGCCTTCGGGAGATGTTGCAGGCCAAATTGTGGGATGGATACTCCGCATGCCACCAGGAGACGACGATCCGAAAGAAGATGCAGAGGACTGGATTCGATTCGTTCCGCGTTCTGGTTGATTTGGAGAGAGACATGGGAAGAGAAAGTGGATGGAGGGGCAAACATGCCACTTGCTACTCGTAGAGAAAAGTCGATCCGAATTCTTCCGGCGGGCTTCCTCGGCAAAGATACACCGAGCAATTCCAGGCGCCGGGTAGATGCGGAATCTTTCCTACCCACGCAAGACGGCTTTCTTCACAATGTTCGAGTGTGTAGGTAAGCAGAACTTATCCGATCACTGTGCGATCAGAAATCTGAATCACGGTACATGGGATTGGTAACTTGTTATCTGATATTGGTCAGGTTCTCCCGATATGTTGCGCCTCATCTTCCCCAAGCATTACATGACAGGGGGCACGATCGTTGTCCTGACATTGTCCAACATATCTGCCTCACTCACGCCTCGTTGAGTTTTTCCGCCCGTCGATAGAACGGAGGCAGTGGTTCAAGCTTCTGTCTCAAAACGCAGACGCGGAAATGCCAAATAGCATTCTTCATCTGGTAGCTCATGTGCTTCCGAGTACTCACTCCAAAGACTTGGTCAAGCTCTTCGAGGGTAAGGGCCTATTGAGCCATCAGCAAACAAGGAACAAGAAAGCAATGCGTGAGGCAACGTACCTTGGTCTCAGGAACGAAAAGTAGAATGAGTACCCAAAGGATAAGGCACCATGCACCATACCAAGCAAATGCACCTTGCGCCTTGAAGGCACTCAGGAGATGCGGCCAGCTGAAGCTCAAGATGAAGTTGAAACACCATGTTGTCGCTGTTGCAAAGCTCATGCCCACATCACGGTGCGTCACAGGGAACGCTTCGGCCGAGTATGTAAACGGCACAGGACCTTCGCCAGGACTGTAGAAGCACTCAAAGAGATACATGCCGGTAGTGACCATTCCGACCTTGGCTTTGTTGTTCTTGATCCAGAAACTGAATCCCGTCCACAAAAGAGTGATGCAAAGGAATGGAAACGTGAACAGTAGGAGGACACGACGACCCCAGCGATCGATGGTGAAAACGGCGGGCAGCGCAAAGACCCAGTTCAAGATACCGGTACCCATCGATGCCAGCAATGCGTCTGTTGTAGAGTATCCAGAGTCGATGAAGATGGTGGTACTATAGTACGCAATCACATTTACACCACAGAACTATTGTCCCCTTGTCACACGATGTCTTGATAGCAGACAACTAGGGGCCAGGGGTTGATATACTCACTTGTTGACCAAACATGACAATCCAACTAGCCAAGGCGGCACGACGATTGCGAGGGATAGTGAAGAGCTCGACGAATTGAGTGAACAGATTCTTCCCCTTCAGAGCATGGCGCTCCAATTCCACTCCGACGTAGGTATAGTATGTATCTCTTGCCGCCTGTAGATCGCAGTGTCGGAGACGTTGGAATGACCGGAAAGCCTTTTCAGGGTGGTTGTGCTGGATATACCATCTACGCCTTGTCAGCAAGATCCTCGTTGCACATACTGACAGACAAGTGACATGCCTTGGACTTTCTGGACATAAGTAGACCTGTGCACAAACGATGATGGGAAGGACCACAGTGCTTCCCAGCATGAGTCTCCAGCCGAGATCTTCGCTCAATCCGCCAAAGGCGACGCCCATGATGTTTCCTAACATGATGCCTGGGAATGTTGTTAGAAAACATGTGGTGTACTACTGGAATAAGCTTACCAAAAGCCGTCCACATCTGCCACATCATGACGAGAGCGCCGCGGATAGGAGCTGGGGCGCATTCGGCAGAGTAGACAGGGACAGTCGAAGACTTGGGACCGATACCCAGGCCTGATGGACTCGATTAGCTGTTGATTTTAGGTTGAAAGGTGCAGTCATTAGCTTACCAAGTACGAACCGAGCCAAGAACAGGTTGACCCAGGAGTTTGCGACTCCTTCCCAGATTGAAGCAACGGCGGCAATGAAGCAGGAGATGAAGATCGTGCCTCGTCGAGCAAAGAGTTTGTTCATAGGCTCGGTCAACCAGCAACCAAGTATGGCGCAACAAAGGTATGGTGCGCCGACAACCAACCCAGTGAGATTGTCTTGCATCTAACGCACAGTTGTCAGCACCGTTCTCACTTCAGAACAATTTCGACAGCGCACAAAGTGCACGCATCATTTCCTCCATGCAATGCGTGAAGTAGATATAGACATGGGAGATACTCACGTTTGTCGAGAAGCGGTTTGTGTCTGTTAAACCAAGCTGTTTGAGATAGAGAGCCTGAGCGCCATTGTTGACAGTCTCATCCATACCTTGCACCGCGGCCGCGAGACTGCACATCACTACGAGATAATAGAGAGTCCAAGGCTGATGCCATCGATGGGTATGCTCACGGGTCAGTATATCGCGATCCTCCTGCGTCAATTCAGGGATAGAGTTGGCTTCGTGAGGACGCTGCGCAATCAAGGCGCCCTTTTTGAAGGAGTCGAGGTAGTCCATGAGGTTGTGCTTGGAGCAGAAGGTCTCGACATCCTGCAGCAGCTGTTCCCTGGGAATATCGCTCAACGGATTCTCGAAGGCCGCGCTCAGGTTGTTGAAGTCAGCGTCGACGACTGAACTTCTTTGGCGTTTTCCAGCGTGCTCGACATTGGCTGCACTGGCACCAATGGCGGTTCTGTCGCTGGACTGCGATCTCTTCTCATGTGGTTTCTCACTCTCAGCCATGGTGGCGGTGTATAAAACAGGTGTCAGGGGTGAGGATTTCCTGGTATGAGTTCACCTTGCAAGGCAATAGAACCAGGACAGAAAGAATCCGAGGAAAGGAACAGGATCGGTGAGGGTTTCATCCCGCCTTTTGTATATCCTTTTACTCTCCATCTGGGCATGCTAGACATGCCCCAGCGTGGGCCTTGGGGTCTCCGCATGTCAAGGTGCAACTGCACAGACAACGAGGACGACGTCATCGTATAGACTTCAACGACTACGATTGGTATCAATAGTGCCCTAAGAGTATAGTAGTGGTACCCGTATAGGATATACTGTGTACTCATCGAGCTCGATCCTAATACAGGGATAGGCTGTGGTCCGAGGCCAGTGAGAATATTCTGTCACTAGATGGCTAAGACTTGCCTATACCAGCCCGAGTTTAGCACAGTATTCAGGCCAAACACTGCGGAGAAAATACCCATCGTTTGAACATCTTGGCCATCCAAATCGTCCGATGAGGGTTTTGCTTGCGCGGTCAGGTGAGACGTCGGTGGAGGTTTGGATCGACGGTGACATTGCAACGTGGGGATAGAACTGTTGATCGTGATCGACGTCCAGTCATCTGAACAATTGGCATTCTGCCCAGAACGCCTCACCCGTCTGCCGAGAAGATCAGAAGGCATGAAACTTCCGGACAGTTCACGTAAAGACGAATAGAAAGCCATGGAAAGGGCTTCCGGTCGCCCGTGTTGCAAGAGTACTCGTAACATAAAATGTTAATACTGCGATAGTGCAAAGTTATACACGCGAGACCTGTATGTGTCTTTAACAGCCGGGCTTATGACGTATCACAATGGGACCTTGACAAGGCTTGCACCGGCGCATCAGTCGTTCTTTCGGTAAGGTGAAGAGAAAGGCTGGAAGTCTCTGTTCGGCAAGTCGGCACTCTGCCACGCATTGCACGTTCCGGGTACACCAGAACGCATGCACGAGGGAGATCAGCGAATGCAAAAGGTTGTATTCGTTCATTCAGTCGTTAATCGTCCGATTCATTCACATCCTTGTATGGATTCGTCCCATCCTCCCATGATCTCCAAGAAGGATTTGACTTGTCTCTTCTTGCTCTGCAGTGCGCCGCCCAGGGCTTCCAACCATTGTTCCTCAATCATGCTCACTTGCTGCTTCAACTCAGCCGTAGCCGACTCAGCTCGCTTCACCTGCATTTCTCTGGGATCAGTACCTGATACTCGACCATCAAGTTCAGCGCGTGCCCGGCTCGCTTCCGCAGCTCTACATTCGGCTCCAAGTAGACCACTCTTGACCTCGTGAAGCAGGCATTGTAGGTTGATTTGTGATTCAATGAACTGATAGGTCGACTTCTCGGTGTGGTCGAGCAGTGAGTACAGATATTGTTGTGGGTATTCATGATATACTGGATTTTCCAAGTACTCTGCCTCAGGAATGGCAATTGGACCCAAATGATCGACTTCTCCGGGAATCCTTTGGACCAAGTCCAGCAAGCCCGGAGCAATGTCCCAAAATGCTGATGATTGGAGCTCGACTTCCTGTCCGACGTTTTCCGCAACAAGGTTGACGAAAGCTCGATACCGTCCTGATGCCTCTTTTTCGAACTCGTTGCGCCGCTGGAAGCTGTCTCGTGCGAAGAAGTCCTCAGTGTCTCGGATCTTGTCTACATTGTTGACTTGATGATATGGCAACAAGACAATGGCTTTGTATTTGTCGTTGCGTTCGCGGAGAAGATGGAAGATTTCTTTGTGAATGTTCTCTCGACTCTCAAAGAGCCACTTGAGCTGCGTGAGATATTCGAGCGTCTCTGGCATAGCGTCACCTTCTTGTTGTGGTCGATCCAGGTCCAAAGTATGCATGTCATCAACCAGCTTCTCGCTCAACTCGTTGATATGGGTACTCAACTGCGAGGCACGGTCGTTGAGCATATCGTGCATAGGGTTTATCACTGTGTCTTGAAGGACGTCAAATTCGGCTTGCAAGCATGCCTTCTCGGCCGCATTTTCTTCCATTCGTAGGGCTTGCTCAGCTTCGGCGGCCTCTGCGTAAGTGATGCTACCCTCGGCAACTTGCACCTGAATATTAGCCTTGAAAGCTTTCTGGCCCTCGGTCACTCTTTGCTTGTGCTCTTGTCTCAATTCATCTACGCTGAGTCGATGCTGGGATCTTCGTTGTTCGATTTCACTCAGGTCACTCAACTTCCTGACCGCGTGTCGATACGAAGACAGGGTGGGATGACTGTTGTTGACAGCAGGATAGTGTCTCGGATACGGTGGAGGGAGCGTGATGAATCTGGAAATGTCCAGTCCAGGTGGCTCATGCCTTTGCCGAGGGGTGTTGTTGGCGAGTTGATTGTCCCCGTCTTCGTCGTAAATACCGAATGTTGCTGGATCAGCCTTTTCTTCAGGATAGGTCTCCTCGGCATCAAAAACCTCATCAATATGCGTAGGTGTTGCAGTCTCAGAGAGTACTTCTTCAAGAGAGAGTGAGGGCAAGCCCATGTACTTAGATTCCCGCTTTGTGCGTTTCATCATTTTCACTGCTCCATCCTTCTCTGATCCGCTCTGGGACTGCCACCATCGACTGGCAGTACGTCCACGAGAACTCAATCCGTCGTTACTCATGCTGGCAATTGGGGATAGAGCCGGCCGGTAGTCTTTCCACCATCCAGCCTCAGTAGTCTGGGGTGACTCTCCACTCCTCCTTGCATGTGTGCTTCGATCCCTGCTAAGCCGCGTGGGCAGCGTTGTGCCATCTGCCATCTGCGAAAACAAGCGATCCTTGATCTGGGCGGTGTCGAAGCTGCCATCCTCAAAGGGCTTGGGGTACCGCGTCCTGCGGATCTGGAACTCCGCCGTCACGAACTCCATGAAGAATTCCAAACGCTCCAGGTCTGTGTCTGCCCGACTCTCGCGGTCGAGAAACTCGCGATGCCGGCGTGCAGCTTCCTCGATGAAGCGATCAGGCTCTCCCATAGCCATCTCGAATACCGAAGGTGCATTGGAGGGGAGGGCGCTGTGGGCAGAGGCTGGGTTGCGATGGCTCGAGGGAGGTGTTGGTGAAGCTTTGACAGGGAACATGGGTGTTAGAGGCCTCTTGTTCGCACCACGGAAGCCCCTTCTGTCGGTCGTGGGACTGGAGGGTCCCGTCAAGAGCGACTCGAGAGTTGGTGAGCGGTCAAAGCTCATGCTCGACGGACTCCTGGTCTCCGACCATGGCTCAGTCTCGATGGTCAAAGCACTCAATTCCGCTGCAGACTGGTCTTCCTGAGAGCTTCGCCTATTCTTTCTTCGCTCGAGCAGACCTTTTGCCGAAGATACCCGCATTGCAGCACTACGACTCAATCCAGCTGTCGCGCGACCTTGTCGATCGAGATTGCTTGTATCTATGTGAAGCGCTATTGGCGTCCTATGATTGGCACGAGAGCTGGATTCCTCTCGCCAGTTGGCAGGAGTAGGTGGTAGAGGGCTAAGAATTGGTGCGCGATACGAAGTGCGATGTTGTTGAGGTCGACCGGACGGTCCTGGCACTTGTGTCACAGGAAGTATGCGGTCGCCTGTTGCACTCTGAGATCTGGTTGAGGATGGCGGAGGTCCTGGAGGCGGACCAGGCAATGGCATTCCAGGTTGCCAACTAGGTTGTCTTGAAGATGACCGAGACGACGACCCACCTTGGTTCGTACTGAAAGCCGCCTGGGAGGAAACTGCTCCCGTCGAAGCAGCTCTTTTCGCTGCAGGAGGACCTGGTATTGACCTGGTGTCGTACTGGTCCTGCCGCGAGATAGACGACGCGAAACTTTGTTGAGCTGCTGCTGTGTTTATAGAAAGAGATATGACAGAGGCAGGTCTGGTTGCACTAATGGACGACGCCGGTCTCGACCGAGCATGATTCCCACGGGGAGCGGAGTGTCCACTGCTGAATCGCAGAGCATTGTCGTCAACACTTTGGGAAGCGGGATTCAATGGCGATAACACGCTTGTAGGTGTATCTGATCGTGACGGGCCACCCGCAGTAAATGTCGAATCAGCTGGAGATATCGTTGATCCTGCGCTGGGGAGTGCAGCAGCTTCGGACGGAGGGGCGGAGTATGGAGGAGGAGGGCTCGCAACGCCATCTAGAGAAGCAACGACTTAGATGTACCATTCACATTACAGGATCCGACCCACACATACCCTCAGGCCTTGAACCGACATCTCGACTTTCTAGCAATGTCGAGGATTGTCGGCTTCCCCCAGCCCATTGTCTGGGGTCATAAGGCAAACTGTATTGTCCTGATGACCTGCCGGCCATAGGTAGCCGAGTATGTGGGCTCAAACCCGGCGAAGGGACATAAGATGGAGAGTACTGGCCACGCAATGAAGTTGCAGAAATGGGAGTTTCGGTCAATATTCCATGAGGGCTGGACGTGTCGACGCTGAAGGATGACAGGCCCAGGACACTCGCAGGTCGCGCTGGAGAGACCGCAGGTCGGCCATCCCTTCGTGGTGGTGGAGGAGGGAGAAAGGTTATGGGGGAGTTTGGGGAATATTGTGCCCTTTCAATTGCGGACCATGGTCGGCTTTCGAAACATTAGTCCAACAAAAGGACACAAAATGGTCGTAGAACAACGTACTTGGACATGTTAGAACTCGTGCCTCTAGGCACATTTCTTCACCAACCAGGGTCATAACATTGGTGGATTAAGCGCCCAAGCGACTCATGTCACGTTCGAATGGGAGCACCACAGGGCACCATATCGCTTGGGCAATGGTGGCCATGGTATTCACACTTTGTGGGGTGTGATATAGTGACTCGGAAAAAAGCGTAGGGTCCAAGGATTGAGGGAAAATAAGGCTGATGATAACGCAAGTCGTGTACTTAGCATGAGGATTGTCAACACAGAGTTCACAGTGGTGTTTCTATTCTTTGCCACGGATGCTGCAGCTAGACCGAGAAATGGCTAGCCGAGCTCGCGACGTGAACAAGCTGCATGCGGGGCCGGAAAATATTGACATCCTAGCCCTCCTTTGAAGAGAGGAAGAGAATTGGATTGGATGCATGAGTGTGCTGACGAGACGAGAGGTGCATAAAAGTCTAGATGCATGTGGGATGGTGTTGGAAAGAGAGGCATTCCAAGGCGGCTATTTACGAGGCGAGGAACCAATGGATGAAGCGGTGAGAATGTGCCTGAACACTTTCTAAGTTTCTATCCCGTTGCTTTTGATAGAAATGAGCGCTAGCTCACAAGAAGATTAGCGTTGAGCATAATTGCCAAGACTACACTTGTCCTTTTTCATTCTTGCAACTTCGGTTCATCTGCGGCGCCTGGAGAAAAACATCGAGTTTTGTTTTTGTGCTGCCACTTCACACTTGTAAAATTTCAGACCAAATGCTCGCACAATGAGGCCAAATTCTCTCAAGTGCTTGATGTGCCGCTCATGCCTCTGAGATGACCACTGAAAGCTACGGCGTCTTTGTTATATCACGGCACTGTGCAGAGCTGATGATGCCGGGACAAACAATGCACAGACTAAACTGACATGCACAAGGACTTCGCCCACGCGATATGCTGACCAGACAGGAACCGGGTTGCCTATACAGCAAACGAGACAGACTCGACAGCTTCACACACCGACACAAATGGATCAATGGTACGGAAAGAGAAAGCCGGCGAGAAAAGCAAGTCGGTCGCATGCTGCTCAAGTGAAAAACACATTCATGGTTAGTTCGCGCCATTCCACCTCTCCCACCACAAGGATGAATCTGCATACCGTATACAAACTAGAGTCTTTGACCTTCTTGGGAATGAAACTCAAATCGCATTGCACGTCAGTCTGATTTCTCGGATTGTTATGACAAAGCACTTTTACGAACGTATGAGATCCTGGGCTAACTCAGACACAGCGTATCTTCCCATGACAGACCTCAACCGATCATCCTCTTGTACAGACTTTGGTATGTCGATCTCCTTTCCTACAGCACCAACACTTCAATATGATGATTTTTTTCTCAAATATATACGCTGGAAATTACCGGCTGAGACTTTCGAGTCGTGGAAGATATCAAATGGCTATATCTGATTGCACATGCTCCCTGCCACATCCAAACAACCAAAAGTCGTGCAAGACAATTGCTGACTGCCTGAACGACAACAGATAGATGCAGGTATGGCTCTCCGCATGCCACTATTTCCAGCCCGCAGTTTCCTTGATGAATGGCACTGGGCTCCGACAGTCACAAAACTGGCTGGTCTTGATGGATATGCCCTATTGTGGCAGGCCTAGAAAACCTCGCCCACTGATCGAAATTCATACTTGCTATATCCTCGACGTTCTTGCTGGAGGAGGCTAAAGTTTTCAACACAGGGGATCTAGCTCGATAGAACTAAACATGCGGCAGGTAGGGATCCAATTTTCTTTCTGTCCTTTGCTTTCTATGATGAACCTTTTAGATGACGAGTCTGATCCAGTTTGACTGATGCAGACAAACACTATTTTACCATTCATGCATTTCCTGACCACTCCTGTTATCACCAGAATCCTGCAGTGCGTGTAACGTCCCAATGCTAATGGTCGACCAGGTCTTGTGCAAGCTCTTTCAGGGTATGTCACTTCTCTCAAGTCTTTCTGCACCTCAACATGATGAATCGACATTTCAAAGACAAGCATATGTCCAAGCTGGCCTTGGTCAGCTAAGACGAGACTGTCATTCCTGATCTTCACGCCATCAACCTGTTCATTACACACATTGGAGTTGTTTCGATAGGCACTGACATTGTGCTTCCAGGGTCATACAATAATGATCTCTTTCTCTGTAAGTGATCCCGGTGCTGCCCCGTACTTGTTCAATGATGATTTACTCTATTATCACGACGGTCAACGTAGCCTAGGCTTTGACGACCACAGCCTGTGACAGGGCTTAGATCTGATTGGATATATTCCCTCAGTTTTCTCGCGCGCACTATGTTAGTACATCGCTGACCTATTGTGAACAGATATCTTTCATAGCCAGCATATATGCCTGCACATCAAAAAGTAATCAGTGGAACAATCTTCGATTTCTTGTTTGGGTTGTGCACATGTCTCTAGTTGTCACCCGCGTTGTTCAACTTTCACCCTTCTTTTTCACCGCTTCATGCATTCCACCTCACCCTTCTCTTTCTTTTATAAACATCCCAATCACGCTGCTTTAACGATTCTTTGCATCATTGCTTCGCTCCATCACGGCGTGATTCCAGATGGCATACACCAGAGACAAGCTCGAACATATCCTCAATGTCTACCGGGAGGCTGAGCTTGGGCAACCAAAGCCACAAAGCCAACGTCATCTCCGCGAAGATTACAATCTTCGTCAGCTGAAGACCACCAATCTCAATCATGCCGCTGCTTACCAGGACGACGCCAACTCCTCCGCCGATGAATACGACCCGAACACTCCCATCAAGCGTCGCAGCATTGGCAACGGCGCCAAACAAACTCCCAAACGACTTGAGCCTGATCAGCCCTCCTTTACCACAAGAGGTCGGACCTACGTTGCAGTCAAAGATAAGGATGATGTTGCTGGGTTCGTCACCCTCAGATACAACGGCGAAGGATCGAAGGCCAAGCTTGAAGAGCTAGCAGAAGAATATGGTGATGGTGGCGACAGCGACCCCGAACCATACGGTGGATTGTTCATGGCGGCTGGCGGATTTGGCCCTGCTGCCGAACTGCCGCCTCACGAACAGGAGAGGTGGCATCTCAAGTATCTGGAGAGGCTTGATCTGGAGTCTGCGCAGATCGATAACACAAATGGGCGAGCGCTTCGCAACCGCAAAATCCCGGACCGAGATCCCAAGATCGACAAATGCACCGCTTGCAAGAAGGCCCGTGCAAGATGCTCACTGAAGAATAATGGGCAATTCCCATGCACACGATGTCAAAAGAGAGAGATTGAATGTGTCAGAGCGAATATCGATCGGGAACTGGCTACGGAAGCGACACCTGCTCATCCCCATCAACAGGAAGCGGGCAAGAGGAATAGCTTACAGACCGATCTCGAGCCACTTATTGCGGCCAACACTACCAAGCCTCCTTCATCTGTCCCAACTTCTACTCCAGGTGAACGTTCATTAGGCGAGAACAGCCCCTGTGCGTCCAAGACACCTCCATCTTCAGCTGACACGAAGCAATGGCACACGAAAGTCCAGCCATCACCAGCACCAGGACAGAGCCAGATTATTGATTGGTCGGATACGAAGAGAGCAAGTCAGATCATCAGATCGCACGTACTCGCCCAACAGTGTCCCTTCACGACACCAGTCGGCGGTTCCAAAATAAATCCCATCGTCATTGGATCACCGCCAGCCTCCCCACCCCCACCTCAGTCATCAGGAGATGCTAAGCTACTAAGGATCAAAACATTCTGGGCACATCCCATCGACTTCAAATTTCAACCTAGCCCGACCGAGCTGTGCCACTTCTGTTCCGACTTTAGGTACGGAATCTATGGATACGGCGAACTTGATGTTGAGGTAATCCGATATCCGGGTGCCATCGGCGTCGAAGAGACTGGAGATGGACATCGTGCAAGAGGCAGAGAAGCCACACGTATGTGTGTCTTGTGTGCTTTGGCTCGACTTTACATCCTCAAATGCGCAGTGCACCGTTTCCGAAAGCTGGATGTCTTGTTGTCGCAGAAAATCTTTGACTTGTACACGACGCAAGTGCTCGCTGAGACGTGGGATCCACCTCTCAAGAAGGGAGCGTATTCGACATGCTCACTGTGCCCGCATCCTGCATCCTGGAACTGCTGTGCTGATCAAACACACGATCCGTTTCGCCGAAAGCTAACACCGATCGCTGGCGAGGACAGAGGTTGTGGATTGCTCATTTGTGATGACTGTCACGTCAAAGTGGTCACGGATGGCGGCCGCTTGAAGGCCAAAACTGTTGTACCGGCTGAAAAAGGCAGTGTCCGAGCAGATATCGAATTTCTTTTTCCTGGAAGTGGACTTCACCAAGCATATCGTAAGTTGAGCATGTAACCCATCGCATCGCTGTCAAAGGATTCACTGACCTTACCGTAGGGTAGAACCAGGGTCAGTCAGCATTGTGCATGCGGTGGAGACTAGACGCAGTGGGCATGGACAGGGAGGAGCTTTTCATGAGAGCCTCAAGCTGATTTTGGAGCATTGGATCGATGCATGCGCAAATCATTGCGAGTTGTCGAGCACAAAAGGCCCAACATGTGGCTGGATTATTAAAGCATGCTCAGAAAAGAGGATGCTAGTTGGCTTCAGTGAAGAATCCTAAAAGGGAAGAATGCCTCGAGCATAGCAAAAGTTGGTCTCTAGACTCGATATGATGTTTCCATGCTTTACCTAAATCACAAGATTCGTGGAGTTGTGAATTGATAAGAAATCAGTATCTCCGCGATAAGGGAAAGCACGGAAGCTTTTAATTTAATCATTTCACCATGACCAACAGAAGACACTCTGTTTTATACCTATATAGAAATTGGTCGCAAGTCCCCATCTCCAAGAGCTCTTTGTTGACTCTGTGGTTCCAGTCGACTTCAGCGCCTGGACCCAGAGCAAAAGCACGTCCTTTAGAGCCGATCGGTTTCTGGATCACAATACTTCGGTGCTGAATGACGGACGACAATCTCCAGCCGCAAAATCTGACAACACGTTGTACCGTCTTCATTCTGCTCGATACGAAAACAGTGCCTTGATGCGTATTCCAGGCTTCGAACGCACAACTCATTTCAACAGACACTCAATCTGCGACGTATTGACTTACTCCCTACTGCCATACCACATCAGCGAGTCAGGTTCGCCACATCACCGAGCAACAAGCCACAGCATAAAGCCCCACAACGATCTCTGCAAAGTTGAAGACGAGCACCAACAGAGCGAATCGTGGGTGAGAAACAGGCATAAGAAGTCACGATCATGAGTTTCGTGCAATCCAGCCCTCTCGCTCTTATGAGCAGGAGTTCCTTCAACAGAATACAACAGTCGCCTGATGTGAGTGGAACGAATTTCTATTATGCTTGTCATTCCTTGTATTTGTCCTTTTTATGCACTTGTCATCGAGCCTCAAATTGGAGATTGCAAGACCAGTCCCACAAAGGATAATTGGACTCTTTGGATCACATGAGACACTTGATCAACGTCTTCGAGTGGTGTTCGTCGTTCGGCATCGCCCACGAGGTGCGGTGATTCAAACGTCTTTTTCAGCCGAGGCAATGCGGGCATCACGCGGAGAACGGTCCGTTTCGTCAAAGGGATACCTTTTTTGGGCCGCCACACAGAAGACAATCATGAATGAGGCTGAAAGGGGCTCTCGGGCGGTCGACAGGTCATGACATCTTTGCTCCGGTCAACCGACATATTCTTTTTCTGGAAAACTTAGCCCTGGAAAACCAAGTCAACCACTTTCGGCGGAGAAAAGAAAAATAGGAGATCGGCGGGTGGGCACAGGCCAGGTTCCTCATTTTTCCGAAAGGGCAAAATCCCAGTGTCAGGACGCCGAAAACTCGTGTCGACAAATCGAAGCAGATTACGCACTTCGCATATCCACGGTCCAGGGCCGCATCGTTGCACAAGCAAACCATCCGCACAAAACCACAGCGATATACCGAGGAGATGTGGTGTGATTAAAGTCGATATTTTAAGCCAGGGTTGCATGTGACGTGCGCGCTCTTTGTTTCCGATTTCTGGCGAGCACTGTGCGGGCTGCTGTCTCTCAATTGTCTTCGACCTCGCATACTCGAAAATCTCGACGCTAGTGGTCGACAAGTGTATTGCACCCTGACAAACTTACGCCACTCTTGTGTTCTTGGGAGACCGATTGATAACTCACTGGTCGGACGTGGCTCCTGTACACTCTCTACAACCGCTCACAATGTCCAGAAACGTGAGCATCCCCGACCTTTCCTATTGAGACTCCGCATTTCGGCAAAGTCATTGGAACCGAGACTGGGGGTGAAGTCCTTTAGCAAGACCTCCACACTACATCTAGGTCCCGCGACCAATCACTCGACACATATTTGAGATTCCACTGGACGGCGGCCATACATGCGACTCGGCCAACCATGGGGTTCTGCCTTCCTAACAGTGATCGTGTATGCTTTCTGTTGTTGCTGGCTTTCATTGCTTTTTGGAGTTGTGAATGGGAACGCTACTAACTGTTGGTGTATAGTCCGATGTCACGCAGATCGTCGTGGTCATGGTCGGCTTGCCGGCACGTGGCAAAAGTCTGATAGCCGGCAAGGGTAGGAGATATCCCTTGCCCACGGCCTGCACAGTCTGACAGTGTACAGTCAAGCGATATCTACGGTGGACGTCAGTCAAAGCCGAAGTCTTCAACGTTGGCAAATATCGACGGACAGACAATCCCCATCCAGATGCCAATTTTTTCGATGTCAACAACACCGAAGGTGAGAAGGCTCGGAAAGCGGCGGCTGAAGCTGCTGTAGCCGACATGCTCAAGTGGTTCCAAGACAAAGACAATAAGGTCGCCATCCTAGATGCCACGAACTCAACGAAGTCGCGACGGAAATGGATTTACGATAAGATCGTAGAAGCTAATCTCCTCCACCTATTCGTCGAAAGCAAATGTGACGATGAGGACCTGATCATGTCGAATATTCTTGAAGTCAAAACGACGTCCCCGGACTACGTTGGGCAAGATCCCGAAGAAGCAGCCAAGGACTTCCGCGACAGAATTCGCAACTACGAGAAGGTCTATCAGACCATCGACGAATCCGAGAAGAACTTGACCTACGTCAAGATCATCAACATTGGTGCTCGCGTGGTCATCAACCTGATCCAGGACTACCTGCAGTCGAGGCTCGTATACTACCTCACCAATTTACACATCAAACCCCGCAGCATCTGGCTATCACGGGTAAGTTTTCCTAGTCCCGCTGCTCCTACGGACGCGCCTCTTTGGGGGTCAAATTGCTGACATGTTGCGACAAAGCACGGCGAATCCGAATTCAATCTCTCCGGCCAAATCGGTGGCGATGCCAATCTGTCTGAACGCGGCCAGCGATACGCGAAAATGCTACCAGACCTCGTCAAGCGCTCTGGTTTGCCCAAGGACGCGCCCTTGACGATCTGGACGTCGACACTGAAACGCACGAGCCAGACGGCACAACATCTGCAAAAGGAACTGGGCTGGGAGAAACTGCAATGGAAGGCGCTCGACGAGCTTGACAGCGGCATGTGTGATGGCATGACGGTACCACGTACTGATACCCTTTCCCCTGACCGCATACTGACGGTAATGTTCTGATTGTAGTATCAAGAAATTGCCGAAAAGTTCCCCGAGGATTTCCAGGCCCGCGACGACGACAAGTATAATTATCGGTATCGAGGCGGCGAGTCGTACCGTGACGTTGTTATTCGATTGGAGCCTATCATCATGGAGCTCGAACGGAGTGAGAACATTATTATCATTACGTATGTGTCACCCTCCCCATTGCTTCTGGGCTTCGGACTTCGGGCGTTGCAGCTAACGGGGATGCAGACATCAAGCGATTGTTCGCTGTATATTTGCGTATTTCATGGAGATCCCGCAAGAAAAGTCGCCGTGGATGGAAGTGCCGTTGCATACGCTGATGAAACTTACGCCCAAGGCGTACGGGACTGAAGTCGAGCGGTTCAAGGCTGATATACCGGCCGTGAGCACGTGGAGGCCGAAAGGGTCGACGGCGAAACACCATGACAGTATTAGTGAGGGGACGCCGGAGGATGTGGTCGGTGAGGTGAAGAAGGTGGGTGCTGCGGCAAATGCACAAGCGAGTGAGAAATAGAAAGTGCCGGGGCATTAAAACGCCTGGGCTGCCGTTGCGTGGAAGGAAAGTGATTAATATAACGAAGTGAGGCCTTGGAAGGCATGCGAGGAGAAGCTATGGACGATGAAATGCTGTCATGAGCTGTCATGAAATGCAGGTGGTAGATAAACCCGTCTAAATTTAGGCGAGATAAAACGCTGGTGCTATATAACTCCGTATCATCAATTGAAGGAGTGGCTCATCTTGAAGCGGACATAAGATCGTCTAAACATAATTGCGTACAGGATCGTGCATCTCTCAGCACGCGAACGGTGCACCGACACTGCCACTGTTATATGCATCGATGATGAGCTTGATGGAAACATATGTTCCTATAGAATCAGTCAGCTCGACGACTCCGCAGCAGCAGAACACATGATGTGACCGAAAGTCGCAGGAGGATAGGGTCACAGGAAAGTGATATGATACGTACCTGCCACACAGATGAACGCCCCAGCAAAAAAAGTCGCGATGTTCGCCACCGCCTTGATTGGAGACTTCTTCCAAGCCGCAAAGCCATATACGCCGCGGAGTGGACCTTTATCGAAACCGTGGTAGGCATCGTAAAGCCAGAACGCGCCGGCAATGCCGTAGGTGTACCAGCTTGCGAAGAGACTCGCAGCGATAGACACTAGGTACGCAAAAATGGGAACCCCAACGGCGAGGACAAAGGCGGCGCCATTGGCTAGGATGATTAGAATGGTCCATGTTCCCCAGCCAAGAAAGGTGTGTTGGTGCAGATGGCGGGTCCGTCGGAACATGCGGATGAAGAATAATTTCGCGGCGGTGTGTGAGTACAGGCTCCCGGCTATGAGGAAGTTGGGTAGTGCAATCCCGTATGTGGCTTTGGCCCATTTCGTGGGCAGGGAGGAGAACGCTGGTGATTGCACTGACGGCCCAAGATAAATGTACATTACGATCGTGAAGACGATGTAGAAAGATGTGGCGAACGTTTGTAGGACCCAGGCAGCCTTCTTCGCGTCTTTGGGAGAATGCATTTCCGAGATGAGAATGAAGAACATGAAATGTCCGGCGTACGCGAACACTGGATTCGTGATGGCCACGAATGCGTCGTAGAAGCTCGCTGACTGAGCGATGACGATATGTCGGTCAGGAGCCGGATATGCGCCAGCAGCTGCCATGCCAACGATGCCTGCGACCAAAATGCAGAGACATGAGGGGATGCACAGCCATGAGAGCTGGTCCAGCGTTCGTGGGAAGGAGAGCAGGAGTGTGGGGATGGCGAAGATGCCCGTATACCACATCAAGCAGAGTTTGCCGTCGGAGAGGACGTTCAGGGTGATTTGACCGGCCAGCAATTGTGAACCGGTTGCAAACACTGCGAAGATTACGGTACCTCCTGCAAGGATTTCTCGCAAGATCGGGCCGCCCATAATTAGTCCCGCATCGCCCATGTTGTGGACCTCGCCATGATTCATCTTGAAGTCGATCAGGATGAGAGACGTATACAATGCAAATACGCCTGGTAAAATCTGTGGTAAGCAAGGTAGAGTGGGGCCGATCAATGCATTGCAGCCTTACCGAGAAAGGCGATCAGGATCACACCAGGGACGATGCCAACCACAGCCGTGGCTGCCGGAAGGGATAGCATGCCGTTAGACACAATCTCGGCGATCATGAGCAAGGCTACCATTGGCCATGATAGCGTTTTGTAGCGGATTGCGGCATTTGCTTCGTCGCCGAAGACATCGTGGTCTCAATGAGATGTCAATTGCGTTTTCCAACACCAAATGCAGAGGCTCTCAGCAGCAGTAGACTCACCTTGGTAGCCTGCACCGTCAGTTGGTGAATCATCGCCAACGCGAGTCGATGAGAGACCGTCAGGCCCGGCACCATCAGCCTCGCCGGGGCCTCTGTATCGGTATTTCTCGTAATCTGTCGACATTGTCAGAGTCTTTGCACAAAGACACTTTCTCAAAGGGGTTGAGGAAGAAGGAGAGAAGTCAGTCTGGAGGGAGGAAAGAGCTTGACCTGTAGGTCATATTGATTTGTCTGTTCATGGTTCGCCTATCTATGCACGCCTGTCCTCAAAGAGGAAGGTCGTTGTTGGTTCGAGGACGGTGGCTGAAGTTGGAGTAATGGAAAAGAAGTATCACGTGACAATCTACACGTGACTAGGTGGTAGACTCACATGCACCTTCGTCATAGTCCGTGCTGTTGCACTAGTAGCATCGTCCCAAAACCTGCAGGTGGTGGACTCACTTGGCTATCCTTTCCAGCTTGCTTTCTCCGTACCTTCTTCATCCATTCACACCGTCGCCCGTCGCAAGTTCATCGCTGCCCTGCCCAACCGCCGACCTCTTCATCTCCCCCTCCTCCACGTCTTCTCAAACGGTCATTCAAGATGAGTTACGCAGACATTGCTGCCAAGGGCCCCAAGCAGTCTCCAGAAGAGGTTGGTTGCTGCATCTCTCCACTGATCATGTGCCAATGGCTAACATTCGCTAGGCGTACGTGGAATACATCGCCGACTCGATAGAATAACAACTGCTAACAAGATCGTATAGTCGCGCTGCTCCCGTCCCCTCCATCGAGCACTCGGAAGAATCTTCCAGCCTGGTCGACGTCGATTCCCCACATGTCAGCTCTGTCAACTCCGACTACAAGGAACAGGAAATCAAGACCGACACTCAGGCCGAGAGAATCGAGCATGAGGCAGAGGACAAAGCCCGTGCTGCGGAGCAAAAGACGGAAGCTGCCGCTGCTGAGACCAAGAAGAAGGCCGCAACCAAGGGCAAACAAGTCAAGGATTCCTTGAAGAAGGATGGCCAGAAATTGAGCGAGAACAGAGACAACCCGGTTGTCATTGGCAATGCCCTGATATGGGGTCTTGCTACCGTCACTATCGGATACGGCGCCTACAAGAAGCAGAGCGAAGGTAAATTGGACTGGCAACTCGCAGGAACAGTGGCTGGATGTGTTGGTGCCTTTGCTGTGGCCGACTATTTCGGCAGCAAGTAAGTTTGAACTCCCATGGCTGTCAAACCATTGACTGACGATCCTCCCAGGTGGCTGCTTGAGAACAAGTATCCTCCCAAATAGACGGTGATCAGACCAGGCTGATACCCTTTAACGGTTGGAGAACGCACTCTGTATTTTTTTCCTTGACCTCTCTCTACTCGGTTGGCAGGGCGGCTTAGGCGCGAGTCTTGCAGGTTCATACATGTCCTTGCTCAGAAATATGATATCCCCTTGAACTTTCGCAACTTGACATCAGGGTTGTTTGTACGATGCTGATACCTCTTCCGTGGGTCCTACTTCCTGGACAAGGCCTGTGAGAGGTGCGCATCCTTGTCTGCATTGTTTCGAGCATCTTCTGTCCCTCGATAGTATATCGCTAACTGCAGGGCGACCACAATGACAGTGAAGGCTCTGCAGAATTTGTCGTCGGCATGGACGTCGAAATGCGCCATGATCCAGGTGTCAAAGATGGAGACGCTCATGTTGCTGGGATTCAGGAAGCTAAGAAGGCAATTCGTGGCGTGCAAAATCAGCACTGGGTTGCTCAACAATGCTGAGTAGGAGAGGAAGGGACAATCATCCTTGACGGCCTGCCAGTTCTTCTGCATGCCAGGGAACATGCTTGACGCTGTTAACTTGAATCGCTGCTGTAAATTGGTTTTCTGCTTGGAGAGTCGGTTATGGAGCGACCCTAAGTCGTTGGAGGGTGGTTTACTGAGGTGTCAGGGTCGATCTTTCTGTTGGTTCTGTTATTGAGAAGAGTTCAAGGTTACGGGTGGTAGGTATTAACGATGGCGTGTATGTTTTGGGAGTCGACGAGCAGAGAAGTACAAAGACAATCTGAGACAGCAGCGACTTCCTTGGTCACAATGCGGTAGAAATCAGACTTTCATAGCTTGAAAGTGACAATCGTCTACGCCTGGACCAGGCCTTTTGGACGCACATATGAATGTAGAATGCCACCTGTATCACGGTACCTGTGAGAATTGAACTCGATTTATGTATGCCCTCACCTCAACAACGACCTCCGAAGAACCTTTCAATGTGCGATCTACTGGGCCGCATACTGCCATAGTCCGTTTGTAACCAGTTTCATTGCGTGACACAGCACTGATGCTGGGTCTCATGAAGACGCGGCCATAGAGTGCGGAGTTGATGGTGGTTGAAAGGCAAAGAAGTTGATTGGTACGAGATAGATTTACAAACCGTGTTCTTGGAGTAAACTACGTATGTTGACACCTTGCGGCTGCATTTCTTTGGATGCGAGCCACTGCTGCAATCCATGACCTCGCGACACATTTACTCTGCTGAAATTCCCGCGGTCAAAGGGCTTGGAGCGCAGTTTTCGCAGGTCGGTCGTATACTTATCCTGCTGAGCACGAGCAGGATGGTAATTATGGCCCGCGTCTTTTCACATGCTCCGTTGCTGATCCGGGGTAGAACGCCCTTTTCAACTCAGCACTGAAGCAGTCGACCGCCGTACGCCGCGATCTCGAAACCTTTGCAGATGCCCCGGCTGCTGCGTCACCCGCTCTACAAGGTCAAATCTCGACCACCCTGACGAGTTTCTCGAGAACACTAGAAGACTACCAAAACCTGTCACGGAACGAGCCAAATGAAGAGAAGAAAGAGAAGGCTGTCGAGAGACTGAAGAACTTCCGAGCAGATCTGGCTTCCTACCGCACACAGTTTGATCAATTGAAAAGGGAGCGGGAGGCTTCAGTCTCGGCAAACAATAGAAGCGAGCTTTTGGGACGCCGGCCTCACCACGCTGCAACCCCTGAGAACCCGTATGCACACGCGTCGAGCCAAAGCGCATTCGCGCCAGCACATCGCAATGCACAAGAGGGTCTATCCTTCGGTGGCGGTCCGGAAACCTTCACGCGCGAGGACCACGCACTCCGGGAGCAGAACTTCTTCAGCACTGCCAATGCCCAATTGGACGAATTCCTCGACCGAGGCCGAGCCGTTTTGGGAGATTTGGGCCAACAACGCGAAATCCTGAAGGGCACGCAAAAGAGGCTGTACAGCGTTGCAAACACTCTTGGTGTGAGCGGCGACACCATCCGAATGGTCGAAAGGAGAGCCAAGCAAGACAAATGGATCTTCTGGGCCGGTGTCGTGGTCTTTTTCCTCTTCTGCTGGTTGGTGATACACTTCCTCAGATGAGAAATTTACCAATCTACGCGGCACAACCGCTGCGGTTTGCTCAGATGATCGTCTGTTGCCCGTCGACTTCAGTTGGCATGATCCGCTCAGTCTGTGTCAGAGGCTTCAGTGAGGTGCTGAAGAACTTCCGCGTGAACGTTGTGTCGCATCCCAAAGTATTCACGGAGTACCATATCGGATCAGACGGAATTTGATATGACTAGCTTAACCGACGAAGAGCGTTTGTGCCAAAGTGCGCCTCTCGGAACCTCAGGAGCTAGTAAGGCTGTTTCAGCGTGTGAAACATGGCACTGTTCATGGATCTACGAATCCATGGACTTTATGAGAGGTGGGGGCGATACCGTCCCAAAGCGGCTTTGAGGGAATGATCCTGCCACTGTGTCGCTGCACCAATAATGGCGCCCCAGATGTGGCGTGTCATGTGTGTTGACACAGTTTCCAATGGTCATGGCAATGGTGGTCTGGCGAAGTCAGGGAATGCGAGTCAAGAATCCCATTTGGAGCTTGATCCCCGGCGGAATTTGTGGTGAAATGGAGATGCTCTGGATGATTTCCCCGCATTTCGGCAATCATCTTCCAACCTCATTGGTACGTCGTCATGGCAAACATCCACTCTCCCTCGACATGGGGCATCTTCTCATCGGCGATGGGCGCGGGCGGCAGATGAAGGACTGCGACGACCTCGGACAAACAATCGCGTCGAGAAAGTCTACATGACTGGCGACGCACCATATATAATCCCGGGCCCGGTCCACCGTGTTCTCGCTAAGTATAGAGTATCCTGCCACTCCATACCAAACGTTAGAACTGCTTCGTTTCTAAAGTACCGCTTCTCACATCGTCGCGAAATAAGATGGGGGGTGACGCGGGTGATATGCCCTGGCCACAGGTGGTCGTGGGCAACAAAAATCATACAGAGGCAGCCGTCGTCATAATAGGGGGTGGCATTAGTGGCATGTGCACGGCCATTGACCTGATTAAGAGAAACAATTGCCGGAACTTCATTATCCTCGAGAAGAGTGGCGGGCTGGGTGGTACATGGCGAGACAACAAGTACCCTGGGTGCTGTTGTGACGGTAAGGAGTTCCAATCCAAGAACCGTTCACAATCGTCTCTTACCCCTGAACAGTCTTCTCGCACTTATACAGCTTGTCTTTTGAGCAGAACTCGGATTGGACGAGGGAGTATCCCGGCCAGGAGGAAATCTTGCAGTATCTTATGGAAGTCGCAAGGAAGTATGACCTATACCGCTACGTCCGCTTCAATACCGCTGTTGATTCTGCGAAGTGGGATGATGCGGACAAGAAATGGAAGACCACAGTGTCGGTCCAAGGGGCAAAGGACGCCGAGTTTGGCAGCACATACACCATCGCGTCCGATTTCTTGGTTTCTGCAGTTGGCCAGCTAAATGTGCCTCAACTGCCAGACATTCCCGGCCTGAATCAGTTCAAAGGCAAAATCATGCACAGTGCTCGCTGGGATTGGAGCTACGATATCCGTGGGAAGAAAGTCGCCATCATAGGGAATGGAGCCACAGCTGCGCAGATTATCCCCGAGATCGCGAAAGAAGTCGGGCATCTGACCATCCATCAACGGACGCCGAACTGGATCGTCCCTCGGCTTGATGCCCCCATTGCTCCATGGAGAAGAAACATGTATAAATACGTCCCCATGATTAGATGGCGGAAAAGGGCGGAGATGATGGATTTCCGTGAAAGCGTCTATGATGCCGTTTTCGACAACGCATCGTCTGTCGCACAGGATTTTGAAACATTGAGCAAGGGTCATATGCATACCCAGCTTCCCGACAGACCAGATCTGTGGGAGAAGCTGCAGCCTAACTACTCAATCGGCTGCAAACGGATCATCATTTCCGACGACTATTTCCCGGTCTTCCAACGCGACAATGTCAAATTAGAGACGGGCAGGATAGACAACATTACCGCCAATGGCATTGTCACGGAGGGCAAGGAAGAAGATTACGATCTGATTGTCCTTGCAACCGGCTTCCGTACGCTCGAATTTATGCACCCCATTGACGTTACAGGGAGCGCAGGGCGTCCGCTTTCCAGTATTTGGAAAGATGGCGGGCAAGCTCTTTACGGTGTTACAGTCGAGAGCCTGCCCAATTTTGCTATGCTTTATGGGCCCAACACCAATCTGGGGCACAATTCGATCATTCTGATGATAGAGGCTCAAAGCAGATACATTAATGCGTTGATCAGAGAAGTCCTCACAGCGCGAGGTCGTGGTCACAGTTTAGTCATCCAACCGAAAGCAGCCCGAATCGAAGAATTCAACGATGGGATCCAAGGTCAACTGCGAAAAAGCAGTTTTGCGGATCCCAACTGCAACAGCTGGTACAAGAAAGGGGACGGCAAAATCACGAACAACTGGAGTGGGACCGTGATCGAGTATCAGAAGGTAGGCCACTGTAGCATGATGCAGCAGACCGCGGCCATTTGCTGACCTTTCGATAGCTCCTTAGCGATGTTAATTGGTCCGACTTTGACCTCTCTGGTAATGAGGCGGATGAAGTGGCAGGTCGACAAAAGACTCACATTGGACGAGTTGTGGAAGAGTCCGTGGTCAGTTATCAAACGATGGCCTTGACAGCACTGAGCTTGGCCGCGGTTGGCGCTGGTATCGCTCTTCGCAATGCAGGTAGACTGCGGCTGCGATGAAGTCTTCCCTGCAGAGGAGGATAGCTGTGGCGTTGTCTGGCAGAATTTCAATTTGGTGAAGGTTCGGACGACTTACGGTAAACCATTCGTGGACTATTCTGATATAACCCTAGGATACCCAAGAAAAGAGATAATATAGAGTACTGCACCCTGTGAGAGACGTCGTTCGTAGGTTGCGGGCCACGAAGGGCCTTTTCGTCTCCGAAGGAGCAGGGGATAATAAATGCGTTGATCGACGTGGAATGGAGATGGCGTGGCATATTCAGGAGAAGTTGATAAACAGGGGCTCCATCACGTAAGTTTATAGTCCACAGGACACTTTTAGTTGTGAATTTGCACTTCGGGGTGCCTATACTCCTTCACAGCCTGTGTTTTTTAAGCTGTCGTAGCTGTCTCCAGTTAAGCGACTGCGGGCCCTGGTGCTTCTTTCGCCTCTGACTGGCTGCTTTGCACTTGGGTCTCTGCATCTCTTCGGGGCTCGACTTCTTCTTCTTCCTCGCACGCATACATTTTTATTGCTCTATCGAAACAAGACAACTTACAGTCGCATATCCCGTTATTGTAGACACGACCGTTTTCCGCCATTTAACCAATTCTTCGCTACTCGGCCCAGTCCGCCACTCGAACAGAAAAGTCGTTAACCCACAACCCACGCACGCGCTCAAATACCTTTTTTTCGTTCTCAATTCCTCCACAGCTATTCCCGTCTCCGCGCTACAAGAAGCCGCAATCCTCTTGTACATTGATACGCGATGGCTCCTCCGTTTTCTTCGACCTTTGCTTCGGCTGCTGCAAGCATGAATGGTGAAAATGCGGGAAACAGGAGGGACAATGCCACAAATGAATGGTATGGACACTCGACCCCAAAATCCACTGCCCACGACGACTTGGCCTCAGACATGCACGAAAGGATGTGTCTGTGACTTGCTTCGAATGCTTCCAGCCATGTCATAGCATTGCTAACGCTCGCTCTACTTGCAGGTCTAGGAATCGCGTTAATGGCGCTGCTCAAACCTTCCGCAGAACTTCAACCACGACACCTTCACAAACACAGCAACGCGAAAGCGCCGCCACGTCCAACACTGGCAATGAAGGCGTTTATATCCCTCCGCACCTGAACCCCAGCAACTCTTCACGGAACCTCCCTCTCGGTGACACGCGGTACGGCAAAGAACAAATGCTTAGCATATACCAGACGCTG
The DNA here is from genome assembly GCF_022695815.1 of Exophiala viscosa. Classification (NCBI taxonomy): domain Eukaryota; kingdom Fungi; phylum Ascomycota; class Eurotiomycetes; order Chaetothyriales; family Herpotrichiellaceae; genus Exophiala; species Exophiala viscosa. Next base: position 64,714 of record NW_026944358.1, on the reverse strand, counting down.
AAGGAGACGTCGGCACTTGATCGACACCTAGACGAGATATTTCTGGGCGGGTGGGAACCTTTGGACGGCAAGAATGGAGCACCAAGTCAAGGTGGTCGTGGCGATGGAAAAGATGCGGTACCTGGACCAGAAGTTTGTTGGAACTACAATACCGATTCAGCGCCATTGGGTTTGACGAGCACGAGTGAGGAGGAGAAGCAGGTGAGAAAGACACTTCCGGTTTGTGCGACAATCTGCATCGCTGACCTTTCGTGACAGCTCTTTTCTACCTCGGTCAACTCGCCAATCAAGTTGCAGCAAAATCCTAAGGAGACTTCAGGTCCCGGTGTAATAGGTGGTCGCAAGGCTTCTTTGTCCACTTACAACAATACTGCGAGTGGCTCCAGACCAGGCACTCGGCGTAGAGACACCAGCGACTCTTTCATGGCCAATGGCCCTTTATCTCCCACCGAGAACAAGACTTTTCCACGAACAGAAACGAACACGGCAACCCCTCCGCCTGCACTGCTACGACGACGAACAGACTACAAGGAGGACGATCCGGCCCCCAGTGCTAAAGAGTATCTTGACGCGGACGATGGTGCGGAGTCGCAGCCTACCTTCCCTGGCTTACGGAGAGCGGGCACTGGCCCTTTGAGTGCTGGATTGAACCCCCCTTCAGCTTCGCCTTGGTCGGCAGGTCCGCAATCTTCTGCATTTGGGTCAATGGGAAGTTTCGGCAGTTTTGCAATCGGCTCTGCGACTACCCCTATCGAATCCAGCGACAAGAGACCTGGTTTTGGCAGCGCGCGTGGTGGCAGCCGTTTCAAGGATCTCCTGTCTAAGACAAGCTCGGAAGACATTTCTCAGAGTATCAGAGACAAGACTTCCTTTGGCGCATTGGAGAAGCTGCCTGAGGAGGACGCCGACAACATTCAATCAAGGCTACGCGACGAGCTCAGAACGCGCCCAGGTCGGAGTGAGACCAATCCATATGAGGAAGCTTCTATGCGATCTGGCAGCGCCGCTTTGAGCAGTGCCCAAGAAAATTTGCCACCACCTGGAGGCATTGAGCAGATGGGGATGTCCGCCTTTGGTCCTCCTGGCAATATAGGAGCTCGGGACTTCGGCCATGATGATCCTTATCAGCAGGCATCTCAAGGAAGGTTCAATCCACCTGATCCGATGAGCCCAACCAACACCAATCCCTATCATAGTCCCCATGGCCGCCCTGAGGATGATGAACGAGACAACAACCCCATCTCGCAAGCTCCAGGTCTCCCACCGTTTGGCGCAAACCGTCGCAACATGTTTGGAAGTTCCGAAGATAGAGGTCCACCAGCCAGCAACACGCGCACCGCAACCGGTTTCGGCGGTCTTTCTGGCTTTGGTGGATTGGGTGGCGGTTCTGGCTGGCCTTCCAACCCCCTGGGATCGAACAAACCTCCCATGGGTCCTGGTTTAGGATCTGCGTTTGCCGATCCCATCTTCAGTCCCCTGACGGATTTGCAATCACCCAGTGCCAGCGGCTTCGGAGGTGGCTTCTTTGGTTCCGGCGGGTTTGGTAGCGCTGGACGTGCGAGTCGTCTAGGTGCAATGTTCCCACCAGCCATGCAAGAGCAGATGCGAGGGGACAGTCGAAACGAAATGCGGCACACTCTCGACTCGCGTCCGGAGAGCGCACAGCAACAGTCTATCCGCGATGCTTTTGACAACACCAACCGTCGAAGTGAGGGATTCGGTCGTGGCTCTAGCCTCTTTGACGAGTCTCCATCCATGAGAAGTGTGGAAGAAGCGACTAATGCCAGTCAAGCCGGTCAATTTGGAGCTCCACCTTCTGGACCACCTCCCTCCTCTCTTACCGCCCCCCAACCTGAAGGCCAACGACCTGAAAGCTACCAGTCTGGTCATGGCTTGAGCCAGTCCAGTGGCAGCAACTCCGACAATCAACTTCCAGCAACCCAACAGCGCCAGATGGTGATGCCAGATCGGATGCGTTGGATTTATCGCGATCCTCAAGGCAATACGCAGGGACCATTTTCGGGCCTTGAGATGCATGATTGGTTCAAGGCTGGGTTCTTTACTGCAGAGTTACAGGTCAAGAAACTTGAAGATGTTGAATACGAACCATTGGCCCAGCTTGTTCGGCGCATAGGCAACTCCAGGGAGCCTTTCCTGGTACCACAAATTGGAGTACCGCATGGACCACCTTCAGCAGCACAAGGCAATCACTGGGCGAATGCCCCAGTCAGTGGAGTTGGCGGTTCAGTTCAGCCACCTTTCGCAAGTAGTTTCCCAAGCTTTGGTACGACCTTGACCGCGGAGCAGCAGAATGCATTGGAGAGACGAAAGCAAGAAGAACAATTTCTCATGGCTCGGCAGAAGGAGCACCTTGCTCAACAGCAGATGGCAATGAAGCACATGCAGATGCAGAACGGCATGCAGCCCTTGCAGCATCAACCCAGTGCGCAGTCACTTCACAGTCAGCCCAGTTTCAGCAGCATGACTTCCCCAACGGGATATCAGCCCGCAGCACCAGGACCTATCCAACCTCCACAGCTCGGGATGCCTTTCGGCCAGCAAGGTGGACCTACAAGCGCGGGGCCTGCTTTCGGCGCAGGCCGCGAGGAAGATCTTCCTAACATGATGGACCGCATGAGCTTCGGGCAACGAGCTGGTCCCTTCGCGGGCGGCCCTTCAGGTCCTCCGCCAGAGGGTCCCTCTCCACAACAACTCAACTCGATGCTGCAAGATAGAGCTCGGGTACAACAGCAACAGCAACAGGCCGATATGCGAGGACATCAGGACGCTTTTTTAGGGCCACAGGGCCGCAACGACCGACTGGACGAGTTCCACGAACTTCGTGGACAAGCGGACCTGCCGGCTGGTCGTCTCGGCCCTGAGGAAACTCGACCACAGCCTATTGGAACTCAACGCCATGCTGATGAACAATTGCCACAGAAGGTCCATGCGCCAATCGGACATCCAGCAGTCGTCTCCAAGCTAGACCACGAACCACTTTCTTTGGCCCAACAGGTGCAAATTGCGGCAGCAAGTCAAATGGCAGCGGCCGAAGAGCATGCGCGCGGGAAACAGGATACTTTTATCGAACCACCGCCTGTCTCGATCTCTCCACTGCCGGCACCTGCAGCTCAACGCAATCGACAACATGTCGCTGACGCTCTTGCAGCAGAGTCAAGGTCGGCAACGCAGACACCTATTGAAACTCCTTCGGTCTCAATCGCACCGTGGGCGGAACGGACGGCAGAGCATCCCAAAGGGCCTTCGTTGAGAGAAATCCAAGAGGCAGAAGCGAAGCGTGCGGCGGAGCAGGAGGAACTTGCTGCTGCTGCACGTCGTGCGCAGCAAGCGGAACAAGAGAAGCTGAGTCAAGTCCTTGGCTCGGCTCCAGCTCCAGCTCCGGGTCTTCCATCAACCTCGACTTGGGGAAGTCCTGCTTCACCAGTCACTCCTGGATCTCAGTCTTCATCGGTTTGGGCCAAGCCGACAGTTGCCAAAGCTGGTAGTGCTGCAACTGTGACTAGCAAGAAGACGCTTGCTCAGATCCAGAAGGAGGAAGAATCTCGCAAACAGCGTGCAGCTGCTGTGGCTGTGGCTGCCAGTGCCCAGAATGCGGCGGCATCCCCAGTGTCAGCTGCTGCCGTCGGGAAGCGGTACGCCGAATTAGCCAGCAAAGTTGCACCAACCACACCAACCACGTCCAGTGCATGGACGACAGTCGGATCTGGCGGTAAAACCAAAGCTCCTCCTGCTGTTGTAGCTTCACCACAGCCAGCCACACGTACCGTCAGCAGCTCTACAGTCACCACTGCCAAACCACGCCCTACGCTTCAGACTTCTCGAAGCACCATCTCGAGCCAAAGCAAGGCCAACGAAGAGTTTACGAAATGGATCAAAGGTTCTCTCGGGAAAGGGCTGAACAGTAACATCAATGGTGAGTTTCACTGAGTCGAAGTTCCAGTCAAAGCTAACCTTTTTGCAGTCGATAGTTTCGTGCAAGATTTACTGCAGCTCCCACCCGAGATCGAAATCATTTCTGACAGTGTGTATGCCAGTTCGCAAACTCTAGACGGTCGCCGCTTTGCTGAAGAATTTGTTCGACGCCGCAAACTCGCAGACAAGGGCATTGTCGAGCCGGCAACGAATGGAGCCGGCGGTGTTGATGGCAAGAGCGCTGGTGGTTGGAGTGAAGTAGCGAAGAAGGGTCCTGCTGCCGCTCCCAAAGAGGAGAATAATGCATCCTTCAAGGTTGTGGCGACCAAAAAGAAGGGCAAGCGGTGAATGTGAGAGGCTGGACCAACGTATGACTGGACTGATGTAACGAGCCAGAGAGATTAGTGTATGGATCATGCGACGCAAAGTTGGGTACGACTCTCAGCAAGTGCTGACCTGTGATGAGTTTGGACTCGACGATCTTATCTAGCTCGTGAGGCAGACCATGTGAAGTAGCGTTATGCATGATGAATAACATGTATGGTGCCTAACTTGACCGTTTGCTGTGATCCTCAGTAGAGTCTCTCGGAGAGATGTTCACTCGTGCACTAAGGCTGGTAAAGTTCGAGATGTAAGCACTTGGATTGTTGACTTTCCACCGGATATGATGCTATAGGACACGCACTTAGGATATGTAACCGCGGCTGTTGGTTTGGCAGTAGTCGTTTCCCCGCATGCACTGTAAGAGGTAGGGTGGTTGGATAATCGAATAAGCGTGCTGACCTGCGGACTTTCTCCGTAGAAATACCAAGGTATGTATATATGTGAACGGGGAGTTCTTGCGATTAGGAGGTTTAAGCAGTAGATAAAGTTCGATTGAGTGTCAGACCAGGCAAAGGCAGACACGGGCAGGGTACGGTACCTTGGTGCAAGAACAGACCATACCGAAGAATCTAAAACATGCCCCTTCCACCATATGAGAACCATGGACCGGTCGATTGTTCTGTCGAGCCTGATACGAGTATAGTGAAGGGAAAGAGTGTTTTGATTACAGGTGGTGAGTACAATCCAAAGTCGGTGTTTTCATCCTGCAAGGAGAAGAAAGGAGAGGGGAGGTCGAGGTCGAGGTCGAGGTCGAGGTCGAGGTCGATTTACTGAGACAGGCGCTGACGAGATACGATGTATAGGTGCGAACGGCTTCGGCGAAGCTCATGTGCGGGCTTTCGCTGCTGCCGGGTGAGTTTGACTTGGTCTGACTCAATTTGGGATCTATGTTGGCTGATATGAACGCAATGCAGGGCATTCGTGACATTTGGTGATGTTGATGAGAAGAAGGGGAGGAGTCTTGCTCAGGAACTCGGGAGTAACGTCCAATTCGTCAAGTGCGATGCTACGGTCTGGGAGGACCAATTGAACATGTTCAAGCGGGCGGTGGCCGAATCTCCTGCTAAGAGTTGCGATATTGTCGTTGCGAATGCTGGGATCACTGGGCCAGATGAGGTCTTTGCTCTGGAAGGTATGGAAAGGCTGACTTCATCCTGACCCTGGGAAAACACTTGCTGTGACTGACTCCTGGACGATAGATGTCGCTGGAGAACCCACCAAGCCGACACTCCCAATCCTCCAGGTGAACTTGATTGGCGCAATCTACACGTTTAAGCTGGGTCAGCATTATATGCGTGTCCAACCTGAAAGTGCGGACCGAGATCGGTGCTTCATATTCAAGGGCAGCGTTGCAGGGTTACTTGATCAGCCTGGCTCGTTCCAGTACTCGGTGTCCAAGTTCGGGTTGAGAGGGTTGATGAGAAGTGCTCGGCGTACGTCGTGGCAGGAGGGCATTCGTGTCAACTATATTGGTCCCTGGTAAGTCAAATTACTCCATTGCATATACGCTCAGCTGTGAGCTTGGGACACTCTTGCCTGATGTCGACTATGAATAGGTATACGAAGACGACGATATTGAAACCTCAGGTCATTGAGAGGTTGGTATCCAAGGGTGTTGAGTTCGCTGAGGTGGCTGATTGCACGACTGCTGTCGTGCGGATTGCTTGCGATAAGACGATCAATGGTATGTTGACTTGTATTGAAAGCACTGACAAGATACTGATTTGGGTTCAGGACGATCCTTTGCGATTCTTCCTCGCTCCGTGACGCCTCAGGGGTATCGTGATGCGGAGCTTGATGACTTGGAGAGTGAGCCGTGGAAGAGTCTTCAGACGGTGGTCCTGGCTGCTGCAATCAGGACCATGTCTGCTGCCGTTCAGACGGCCAAGTAGATACTGATTTTGATTCCTGTATCTTGGTGTAGTGTTTGAGGACGAAAGAGAAAATTGCTTCGATTCAATTGACGCGGGAATGCTCCTCAAATCCGTTCTCTGTCTGGTGAAACCTAAAGACTGCCCCGAGACCTACCTGAAGATACATCTTCTCATGCTGCCAGGGCACAAGCAAAGAGGACGTTCATCAGACTGTTCTTATCGAACATTGATGTTTGATGCGTAAGACGAGTGAGATATGGATTTGTCGAAAATAGAAGTTTTTCTCGTACTAGTAGTTCATGACGTGCAAGGCTGGCGGGTTAAGCTCCTGCTGCAAGAGCTACCGGCTAACGTGTGAGGTGCATAACTGTACAGTAAGCTACACTTCAGGCGTGCCATAATGATACACTGTAACCTCTCCATCCGGCCCAAGTAATTTCCCATGCATGATCTCAGAATGGCGGTCTCCAGAAGCTACATAGCTTCCCCTTACCTGCCAACAATGGGATATATCATGCCCAGCCGGTTCACGCGTCATTATGAGCTTGGAGAAATCCCGCCCTTACATGGAGTCTCTCTCAAGACTGAGGGATCGGTTTCCCTATCTTTATTTTCTGGAGAAAGCTCGGCGGGAATGGAAAGATAACGCTGAAAGTTGCAAAGCCACAGTCCTCGAGCTTCACGGGGACCATTTCTTGCGGAGAGATGTCGGAAATGCCAGAGAACTGAAAGATCATTTGGAAGCTCGATCGAGGCCGGATCAGCCACAAGAGAAGAAAACCGGTCAAGGAGCATCTTCCTGCAGGCACCGCATCTACATCGTCCAAGATCTATCCAACGCATTTCTCGAAACACTGGGATCTCATTTTCAGGTCGACCCATACGTCTTTGCTTCCCAGGCCTGGGTCTCTCATTGGTCAAGCCATAGAAGCGACTTTGGAATGCCACAGAGGCTTCCTTCTCTTCACTCGAGAACAACTCACTCCACCCTCCGCTATTACGAGCTGAATAACCTTCATGACGAAACTGAGACAGGTCGTAGCCACTCCACAGATTCGAAGTACAAATTGATGTCTAATCTTCTACGTCGCGTCGAAAAACAGTCCGGAGTCGACCGATCCGAACCGCCTGTCTTCTTCGTCAGACGCAATGTGTCATCGTGGGTGAGACGAGACGGAAATGATTGGGATGGTATGTCAATGACTCCTACCTCTCACACAGGGAAAGGAATCCCGCGAGCTGATGTCGGTTAGTGGTCATTTTGACAGAACCACCCATCCGCTTCGAAAATGAACACCACAAAAGCGAACCTTACCGGCATGGGTATCCAGACTTTGTACCATGGTCTGCTGCTGCTGCCGTGGCCCAATCTCCTCCCATGACGGCGATGTCCATGTTAGAGGCGATTGCCACATATTGGACGAATGTTGCCAGCCCAGATGAGATTGAGGCCCTACGAGCAGATCCCTCAAAGGCTAGAGACTTACTTGAAACAATATGCTCATCCCACTGGATGGTAATGTTCGACTACATGTGGACGAAGCTGAATGACTCCGAAATGGGCTTGAAGGAAATCACAGACCACCACGGGTGGCCCGAAGACAAAAGCAAACTGATCAAGAATGTCAAGAAGACGTTAATGCAAGGTATTGCATGGAAAAGACGGCTCAACTGGATTTGTGGAGAGATGGACGCCAGCCTGAAAAACCTTGGTGTACACCCAGGAGCTTCAGCCTCGCCGCTTACAGGCACTGACGAACATGTCGACTTCCGATATATGCGCTCCCAGTTCGAGATGCTGAAGTCAGAGTATCGACAGTTCAGCGAGTACTTGGCCAGCATTTTGGAAGTTTTCCAGGGAGAGACAGCGTTGGAAGAAGCCAAAATGTCCACCAAGATTGGCTCGGCCTCAGAAGCACTCACACGTCTGTCCGTCCAGCTTGCAGAAAAGTCATATGAGGAAGGTCGACGATCCGCAGAGTTCGCCCAGATATCCGTCATACTCACAGCGGTTGGTATCGTGTTCATCCCGCTTACGTACACAGCAAGCATATTTAGTATGGCGAATGACTATGGACCTAATGGTGGTCGATTCTGGGTTTATTGGGCTGTTGCGGCTCCGTTGGCCACGGTCAGTATACTTCTGTTTGCCCTGGTGTCCAGGACTCAAAGTCTGTACAATTCACTGGCTTGGGCACTGTTTGGGCCTCATGCAAAGAAGGAAACTGGAGTAAATGAGGCAATCCCTCATGAAAACATCTCACCGAGCCATGGTGCATCCGCGGTACAGGTACGCAATGACCAGGAGCACAAATAGTTCGTATTACTGCAACCAGACCACCGAGCTGTCAAGGGTTCAAAAACCAATGCTCGTATACTTATCCCACATGAAAGTCATAGACCATACTCTTGTCGCCAACCTGGCACAGCAAGAAGACTCGTGAGCCTTGTGGCAAGTCAGTCTGCCCTGTTCAAGACCAACCTCCAAGCTCGCGGCGCCACCGTGGTTACTGTGTCGTTCGCATGCTCGGTAAACACAAAGTAGTCCAATGCCTGTAGACCATATGTCGTCAGATCCATTTCGGACCAACTCTGACAACTCCCCTGCGGAAAGAAAAGCTGGGCGTCAACGTCTGCCAACTCCTCAGCCGAATTGGGGTTATAAACCGCACGCCACGCGGACTCATTTCCTGACGACAAACCCGTCGGATACAAACGAATCGAAGTGTTGCCCGTATCCGCTCCCTCCATCGCAGCATACCCGACAAGAACATCCGCGCCATTAGCCGTGAAAGCAGACACGAAAAGCCCGCCGTCGTCAACGGCGAACGTGATGCTTGACATGCCTGCCGCCACATAAGTACCAGAGTACTTCTGAGCAGCTGTCGCTTTAGCGACGTCGTCGACAGCCGGCACAAGAGCTGTGGCCACAGACGAAAGCAGTATTTGTATCGCCGTGAGCGAATTATCCGGGCCCGCCATATTGATGGCAAAGACCAAGTCGTAGTCCGGGACCAGGGCGATGAACCCCGGTGTAGTCTCCTATACTACCTCCCTTTGTGTGAAAGTCAATGGCCCGACCATCGGACGTGAGGTTCGTGCCGCGTGCGATCTCCCATACTTCGCATACTGAGACTCCGGAAGAGGGTGTGAATGTCTTCGGCTTCATCCATGTTCGTGTTGCGGCGGGGGTGAGAAGTTGTGATGAGAGTAGTGCTGTGCCGAAGGACGAAAGGTCGTTGTTGCTGGCGTAGATACCGCCGGAACTGTGCTGCTGTTTAGAACTCGTGTCCAAGGGGGAAATGGAGGAAGTATGAAAGGGGGTCGCTTTACCTGTTTTCGAAGCCGAAGGGCGTACCCCACCAATTTGTTTCCGCTGGGATGAAACCGATGCTGGAGTTCAGAGGGGCACCAACAGAGGTGCAGTTCATGTTTGATGGGTGCAGGATGTTCTCTTGGAGGTAATCAGCGTATGTCTTGCCGCTAACGTTCTCAATGACAAGGCCTAGGAGTGCGTAGCCGACGTTCGAATAAACCGGTGTCGTCCATGGTGCATACACTGGAGGTCGTATGCCGATGTTGACGAAGGAAATCTAGGTGAGGTCAACTTCAAGGTCACAAGACCTGAGGCTGTGAGGCTCACCATCCCATGAGCAGCCTGTGCTTCCGGCAAAGCCACCGCATGTAAGAGACGCCTGGGCTGCGCTCAATTGAGAGGGGGCAAGCTCTTGTCCCAGCTCCGCCAAGTAGAAGAGTGCACTGTTCGTTACTTGTCTCCAAGTCAGCGTTGTTGTTTCCAGAAGTAGGTCATCTCACGTACGGTCTGCCGGTATGCCACCCAGATGAGCCGGCAGTGCTTCTATGGTGACGGCACCCAAGTCAACTGTCGTGAGATTGTTGTTGTTTTGTGGTAGATTGTTCAGCCTCCGAATGTATTTCCGTGACTGGGTCGGAAAGGTTGAGATCTCCTGCGCCATGTAGTTGAAGAATGGCCAGCGCGGTGTACAACTTTGTGGCACTGCCGATCATGTATACGGTATCTCCGGTGACGTTGTGGGTTCCGCTTGTGTTCAAGGAGTCTGGAGTGTAGTAGTAGCTCAAGAGTGGTTGGGCCTCGTGGATGCTGCGTACCCCAACTGAGACGGCGGATTCGTTGAGCTGGGAACTGGCGTTCTGGAGGCCGAGATTGATTTGTGCGATTACCTGCTGGAAAGTTGTACCCGCTCAGGCTGGTCGGTGCTGGAAAAATTGGACCCAATGGTGGACACAAGAATTGAGCCTGGATATGGACATAATTCAGGGACATGATGAGAAAAAGGGTGCGCCATGGGACGGCCATGGTGAGACGTAGTATCCGAAAGATCTTGCAGCATGTGACAAACGAAGCGTCTTCGAGATTAGGTACTTTGCTGTATGGTGAAGGAAAAGCAATTTCAGCGCTTGAAAGTCACAAATCGGGCGCAACAGGTCTGCTTTATACCAGTCACATCATCTATACATCGTAGTGATGTAGCAGAAGCACTCCCATGGGGGTCAGGCTGCAGCATTCGCAGAGAGGTTCAGCATGCATGATGCCTTCCAGACGAATATAATGTCATCATATCCCCTGAAACCTTTTGTCCTAGCTTGCCCGCAACTGGAGGGGAATCCGAGGACGAGAAGAGAAGCAATCTTGCGAGGCGTACATGAGACATCGTCAAGACTTAGCTTCTTTCGACTGACTTCCGTCACTCAAAACACCGCTCCGAGCGTGCGGGATGCGGAGAGTGAGCCAACGCCTGAAAGTACAACAGTTCAGGTTCAGGTGGATATATCAGGAAGTGGTCGGTCATATCGTTCTGTGAGTCGGAAAGTTGACCTGATGGGGTAAAGCTAAGGGATGCCTGACGAGGCTGCGGACACGTAGGCACCGTCTGATTCGTCATTGAGGGGCCACAAAACTGCCTCTCTTTGGGAGCTGCACTGCGCATTACGGAGCGTCATGGACCTTTCCACAGCAAGCAAGAGCACGAATGCATCAATACCCAGCAAAATGCCGCAAAAAGAATGCGGACCATTCGACGTGAACTGGACATGCCCCCAGCAGAGTCAGCACTCAGTGGAGGAGTTATTTGCACCGAGTCCTGCAAGCCAGATATTGTAAAGTACTTTGCAAGCAACGGTATTTCGTAGCACAATAGTCAAGGCGCATGCTAGTCGAGCATGCATATTCGAGCATCAAGTACTTTGTCCCCGTACGTAGAAGTGCCTCTCACTCATTGACTACCAGTGTCTCTTTCATATACCGCCACGAACGTCCCTCGCAAGGACGGTATAGAACATAAGTAACGTCGACCATGGTCTTTCCCTCGCTCCGGTAGTTCAGTTCAGCCATCACATCATGGAAGTGAATGAACGCGCCCGAGGACCTGAAGTCGTCATCTGCGGAGATAAATTCTGAGCGGCCTTGTTCCAATTCCATCACTCGTGTAGCAACTCGAATGCATTCTGACCGATGCCAGAGACCTTCTTTCGCCTTTGTAAAGTGCATATAATGCAGCATCAGATTACGTAAGATCGGCTCTCGACATTTTAGCGCACCAAGATAAAGTGGTGTCAGGAAGCATGCTTCGAACGAGAAGCTAGCAGTCTTTGTTTCCTCAAGCATTTGAGGGAGACCATTTTTCGCAGCCTCCACAATTTCTTCAAATGTCTCGTGGTGATCAGCATAACACTCTTGCGAGAGGCCAAGGCTTGTCTCAGTATAGACTTTTGCTATCGAAAAGTGTGCCCATAGGACCGATGCAGGGAAACAAGAACACCATAGCTGAGGACCGAGTGACCCTTGAATCCTTCTGAATGCTATCTTCCAAGCTTCAAGTTTGAGCACTATCTGGTCCCTGTCATGTCGGAGCGATTCCAATGACGTTACGGCCGTATTCGCGGGCGACGACCCGACCAGAGCGCGAAAAGCACACACTCGTAAAGCTCGCGTGGCTGCCATGATTTGGTGCAACGAGTCTCGAGCTATCTCGAGCCGGTCGAAGATTTGACGTCGTAGATATTCAGCATGCACACTTTGACTCATTGTGGGCTCAGACAAAGGGAAGCCGAATGCTGCTGAAGAGACGTGCAGTCGTTGAAACAAGGTCAGAATTCTCGGGTCTATGCCTCGTTGCTCCGTATCAGAGGCCCTTTAGAGGTATTCCAAAAGTAGATTTGATCATTTGTCGATCAAAGCGATACCACTACCGTCGTGCATTCGGTAGACTTCGAACATGATGAACAGAGCACACGATGCCAGGGCAACATTGACCGAGGCTGGACCATCCTGGGCTCGGTGCTTCGAGAATGATGATATTGATTTATTGTATGATCGGAGTGCTTGAAGACAATGCGTACATGAACATGCGGAGATATGAGGGTTGTTGGAATCGTTCCAGGAATGCTTGAAGAGATTGCCCAGGGCAAAAATGGCGTTCCGGACCGTGGCATCGGTATGCGCCATTTGGATGATGAGTTTCTTCCAGATGTCGGCATTGAAAGCGCCGGCATTCAGAGGTTCGGCCTTTTGGATGTAAACACCGTATGCTTGCCAGTCATGTTCGGTTGCACGAAAAGCTGATAATAACGTGTCGGAGCTGCTCAAGGTCAAAGGATTGGTTTTTTGGTTGAATACTGAGCATGTTCCATCAACCACAAGAAGTTGGTATCCCTCGCAGGGTCTGCCTGCCTTGATGCATCTTTGACAGTGTGGTCGCTCTTCGCCGCATTTGACTCGCCTGTTTTTGCAGGTGATGCAGGCGGTCCGAGTTTTGGAACGGCGTCGGCCCTGATTTTGACCTTCCATGGCTATTGACAATAGAGGGTTTTAAAACAGTTCCATGAATGGAAGAAATGAGTAAAGGGGTGCAGGCAACAGGATGACCTTGGCAGGACGCCTAATCATGAGGTTCGAAGATGCACGAAAGTGCATTGATCGCAGTATTCTGACCATGGCCACAATGTCAAGATCACTGCAACACCATGATCGATTGATCATCTTCATAGCCACAGCAGTGCTATAAGTGAGTTGCTCACAGACCAACAGCTTTTGTTCTCATCAAGAGGTCGACTCAATCAAGTTTCAGGCACGCCGTAAACTCGACAATCCTATTGGCGGAGTCAATATCGCAGGCACAAGCAAAAACAATCACCAGGGAGCGATGAATGCTGCTGACACGGCTGCGAAGACGAGCGCCTCTTGTCTTGATCGGATGTCTACTTTGACTTCCAACACCTCAGGCACAACTAAGACGGCAGAGGGGAGGTGGATGGTAATCTCTGACAGGTATGTTCATTGGCTGAGCAGCGGATATACAGCCGAATGGCTCCCCTGAATCAACGTTAAGAAGTGGGGCGGGGTATTCATAGTACTGCGCCTCGATCCACGAGACCTCCTAGAACCCATCACGGGCGCTGCGCTCAAGCTCGCATATGAGTCAAAGTAGACAGGTCCACATCTTGCAGGCGTTCACATGATCTACATTTTCTATGCTGAATACATGATCGTGTTATCAATGTAGCAAGCAAACACTGCAGGCCACACAGAGAAAGTCACCATCTCATACACCATGTACGTGGCCTACGCTATCGGCATTATCATCGGTTGTCAGGCGTTTATCGCATCAGGCTCCGAAGTATACTGATGGCATTGTCGCCATGCTTCTGTTCTACTGCGTTTGCATTTGTCTGGCCCTGTTGCTTGTAGCTTCTTACTTCACAAACGATATACGACGAGCACCGGACATGATTGGCGCCGAACACTCTGAATCAGAGGCTCTAGACCCTACCAACAAAGAGAACAAGTCGTCCAAATACACTAGCTGAGCATATCACAAGTGGACAATGTTGTAAGCGTGATTAGAGAGACAAAGGATGAATTGTGTGGTGGACTTTGATATCGTCAAGGAGCCTTGTGAATCCCACGAAGAGTCACTCAATCACACTTCAGTGAGACTAGTCAATGAGCGGCTAGCAAAGTCAACAGGCGTTCCGGTGTGGCCGTTAAATCGAAAACCGCACAGATTTTTGCTAAAATTCGATCACAAAGGTGTAGTGACAGCTTGAGTAGAAATGTCACACTATCAATTCACAAGAAATGACAAAAAGATCATGAGGGCTCAGGGGACAGTCAAGATTTATGGTCATCCATATCTCTCCGTTGCTGGAGTAGACATATCGGTTTAGCGAAACCCTTTTTTTGTTCATCATCATTGTCCTCTACATAGATTTGAACTATGCTTCATTGTATGTACGGCACGCAGCTACATGCCTAAGCCGCACAGGGAGTGCTTTCTTGACGAAATTACGACTTTTCACTTCTTATTGCGGCGCTTCTGCTGGGGATTGTACCTCCCCTCCGCCTTGTTCCGGTGTAGTGAAGTGAGAGCCCCTGGGACTTTGTATGGACGTCGCTTCAGTCTCATACATACGGGGAATATTCATTCATAAGAGAAACTCCTCCCCCCTTTGTCGTCTACCATACGTCCCCACCCATCAAACTAAACCCGATGGCCAATCTTTTGGCGATAGACCCAGGACTGGCCATGGCCAGTTGTCTTTTTGTACGTCTGGCCCTGAGCCTGACAAGGTGTCTCGCAGAACCCGGTTCTTCCAAGCCTTCATGAGCTTGAGTCGATCACTGGCATGATATGGTTCATGCTTACTCCGAAAGAGCCCCTGTCTTCCAAGTTCCTCAACATAGCCAGGTATTGTTAGTCTGTCATGTTCAGTTGAGAACAGGTCTGCCACAGAGGCTAAAGCAATGGGGTCATGCCCCAACGTGGAAGACCGTCTAATCAAGCGGACTCTATATCTTCCTTGTCATATCCGTTGTCTTCAGTCCAGTTGTCACGAGGCTGGGTACACCTGACGTCGATCCGCCTGAATACCTGGTTGTATCCTTCCGCATCATACTTCTCTATACCTGATCTCGTCTTCACACTCAATGGGCGGGACTCGGGAAAAGGGTACACGTGGGCTGGCATTGCAGTCATCCTGATTCTGAAGACTTTCGCGGCAGCATTCACCTTCACGGGACCGCGCCAATCTTGATTCAAAATGCACAAAAGGACAAGTCGGACCTCGGACTAGTGAATGGCATTGCACAGGTGCGTCCCTTGATGGCAAAGCTCCCCTGAACGTGAAGCTAATACTTGCAAAAGACAGCTGCTGCTGGCGCTCAGGCTGTGGGACCACTTCTGATGGGATTGATGGGGATAGTGGGGGAGAAGTATGGCATTGGAGGTATGGAATTTTGGTCTCTGACCTTGGTAGCTGCCGTAGGTGTAGGACAGGGCCACCTTCTGAGTGAGCCGTAAGGCGACGTGGTATAGCCTCATCAAGGAGATTTTCTTCCATCTCAAGGACTGCAGCAAACATTGCAAGGAGATATATATTTCGATCACCCTATCGTAGATATCCGAAAAGTGGACAAGGCTCCCCAGGAGTCGGAAATGTCCGTTGGGAATTAGTGATGCTTTCCTCGACCACAAAACCATTCTTCATTCACAAGCGACAGCCTTCTCTTGAGAATAGTGAGGTGATCAGTACTGGAGCAAAGAGTCGAACTTGCAACTCCAGCATAATACAGCGGTAATGGCAGCTCAATTGTCTGCAGAAGAACGCCTCAAGGCGAGAAAGCCGCTCCCTACTCCGCAACCAGGGTATTTGGCAACAGCAGGGTCGCCGTTGACAGTCGATCAAGACTTGTACTCATCTATTCAGCAAGGATCAAGAGAGCTCATCGAATCTTTCACACTTTCCATCCGTTCCGGAAAAGCATGGAAGGCCCCAGCCGGAACTATCGTCAGAATCAGCACCCCTGAAGGACCGCAAGTTGGTATGAAATCTATCGTTCCTATGCCCATGTCCAGTACGCCATGCTAATCAGCTATAGGTGACTTGAACATCTGGAATGCACACAACCCCCGTGAGCGCTTCTGGGCGTCTCGAACGAAGCAACTCCACTGCTCTCACGTCACGACCTACGACCGTCTATGGTCCTGCCTTCCGTATATGCGACCCTTATGCACTATCGTCGCCGACACCCTGTCCTGGTACGGTCAAGACAACACCGGCGGCCGAGTCCACGACCTCCTCGGCACCAGATGCGATCCATATATCAACACTCTGCTCTCCGGGCCCGAAGCATCCTACGATTTCCACTGTCACTCCAACCTCACCCGTGCTGTGGTGCCTTTTGGTCTCAATGAGTCTGATGTCCACGACGTGATCAACTTGTTCCAGGTGACCGGTCTGGACCACGAGGGCAGGTACTTCATGAATCCTTGTCCGGCACAGGCGGGTGATTATATCGAGTTCTTCGCGGAGCAGGATCTGCTGATGGCGTTGTCGACGTGTCCGGGAGGTGATCTCTCCTTGTGGGGTTTTGGTAGTGACAGTGAGAAGGAGATGATCAAGTGCTGTCGCCCTCTCAAGGTGGAAGTCTTCAAATTGAAGGATGAAGAGAGCATCCTGGCGGGAAAATGGACGCCGGCTCAACGTCCGGACTATCGTGGCACCCATGGTATGACAGTGCCGCTTGGTGAAAAGCGGTCGTAGTTTGGTCGAGTTCGTCCTGCCTTCGAATATATTGAGCAAGCTCAAGCCGTGCTAGTGTCCAGCCATTTCCTGTTGGCCTTTCGTGTCCTTGACGTCTTCAGGCTTGTTGAAAACAACGTCCATTGCTTGCTCCAATATCGCCAGTCCTTGATTGATCTCTTCGTACGAAATGGTAAGAGGAGGCACAATCCTGACGACACCGTCGCCAGCGGTGATAACGAGTAGTCCTCTTTCTCGAGCCGCCGTGATGATTTCTGTAGCTTTGCCTTTGGCCTCGTCACTCAATTGGTAGCCAACAATCAAGCCTCGGCCCCTGACCTCTGAGATGATACCAGGAAATTTCTCCTTCAGGGTTTCATATGCACTAAAGAACAGTGTCGACTTGAGTCTGACCTCTTCTTGCAACTGGGGCTTTGCCAGACGGCCAAAGACGTGATGAGCTACTCGGCATGCAAGTGGGTTTCCTCCGAATGTGGTTCCGTGATCCCCCGTCTTGATGAAGGGTGCGACGGTCTCGCCCGATACAAGTGTGGCTCCGATGGGAATGCCATTGCCAAGCGCCTTCGCGGTGGTCAGGATGTCGGGGTGGACCCCAGAAGCAGTATAGGCCCAAAGGTCACCAGTACGAGACAGGCCGCACTGAATCTCATCAAAGATCAGTACTGCACCAACCTCGTCGCATCTTTGGCGAAGAGCCTTGAGAAACTCCGGGGTAGCCACATTGATGCCTCCCTCACCCTGAATTGGCTCAACGATCACACCTGCAGTATTCTCATTGACCAGCTCTTTGACCCCCTCCACATCGTTGTATGTGCCGTAGCGGAACCCAGGTAGCATGGGCCCAAATGGAGTCTGGTACTTCGGATTCGGCGTCGCTGAAAGTGATCCGTAGGTACGACCATGGAACGAGCCGTGAAATGACACAATCTCCCTCTGTTTCGTGTCGGGATCTTTCGCATAGGTCACCTTTCTGGCAAACTTAATTGCTGCTTCATTGGCTTCTGAACCAGAGTTCGCAATAAAGACTTGGTCGAGGGGCGAGCCGGGTGACTGCTTCTTAGTTTCCTCGATAAGAAGCTTGGATAATGTCGGTGTCCAGGGATTGTGGTAAAGGTTTGAAGCATGAATTAGTGTTTGTGCTTGGTTGGCAATGATTCTTGTGATTTCGGGGTCTGCGTGACCTAGAGAGTTGACTGCTATGCCTGCAGTAAAGTCGAGATATCGTCTGTTCTCGTTGTCGTACAGGACCGAACCTTCACCCTGAACCATCATAGGAGGTGGGCGGACGTAGGTAGGAATCATAAAGGGTGCGGACTGGTCGAGGAATGTCGTCGTTGGAGAGTCTGCGGAGGGATCTGGGTTTGGCAAGGAGGCATCTCGTCTGATCTGTGTCTGATCCTTTGCTGGTATGGTCGACGAAGTCGGGACTGCAGCAGCACTTGCATAACATCGCTGGCTTATTCGGCTCGGTGTGCTTGCAACTCTTACCAGCTGTCTGAAACCAGCCTTTCGGCTCAGGGAAGACGCCATGAGGTTGAAGTCAACAAAATGAGCAACGAGTCGCAGTCCGGGACGTATTTTATCTTTATAGACGACGGCTAATGGAAAAATCTCTGTTGCTGCATGGCGCATGTGGAAGTGATGCACGAGCGACATTGGAGAAGTTGATTGAGTCACTCCTCCGCTAGAAAATTTGTTTGCGGAGAAATGCGATAACGATGATAAACTCGCAGATTAGATTAGATCGGATGCTCGCCATCCGACGAGGCCCTCATCCGAGGAATTTCCCTTCGATGAGGTCGTAGAACACCCTTCTCACTCTATCTTTCCGCCCCATCGTCGATCGTTACGTCTCCGACCACTTTCTGTGTTGCCTTGAGAGATTTTCGTTTATCATTCAGGAAGTACACGGCCTCTATTCGTCCTAATACACCATGAAGCCCGCCACCGTTTCTCTTCGAGCAATCGCCTCCGCGCCTCGAGCGCACCTCTTCACATACTCTGCCTCCGCCATCCGGCGTCTGAGTACTTCTGTTGCCGTCCGAAGCAAGGGAGACCCGTCCTCGTCCAGTCCCTTCGCTTTTGGTGGTCCTGCGCCACCTCGGCTCCCAAAGGAAGATCAAGAGATCTTCGAATCGTTGCAGCGAGCATCAACCGGTGCATTTTCCACACCAAGAACGCCGCCATCGATAAACCAGTCCCCAGATTCTACTTCCTCTGAGGTCTCAGATGCGCAAGCCGCGATACGGGCAAGACTCGAGAAGATACAGTCCGAAGCCACGCCTTCGAGCTCAGAAGAACCGTCAAAGTTCAAACAGCAGTACGACCGGGTAATCGAGGCACGGGGTAAGGGTGAGGAGCTACATCCCAATCTCCGCAGAGGAGCCCAGCCCGAATTTGATGGCGATGTCAACCCCAAGACGGGAGAAGTGGGAGGACCGAAGAACGAGCCGTTGAGGTGGGGAGCAGCAGGAGAATGGAGTTACAATGGGAGGACGACAGATTTTTGAGGTCATCACGGAGTTTATATGTTCAATCATTGGAAGTTAGAACTTTCGAATGCTCAAGGTTGCGGTCTAACGGCTCTTTAATCGTGCTCTTGATGAGTCTGCGTGCTTAGCCTCAACAAATCGTGTCCAGAGGCCCCAAGCGCCCTGCGCAATGCTTGCGTCGTCAAATCCCTGATTGTTCCCTGTAAGTGGTCATTCCCTCACGATGATGAAAGCTCAACATCAAGCTCTAGGGTGGATCGGTCGTTGCAAGATCATGATAACGTGTCCCATATGCCTAGTTTGTCTCTACTGTGTCTTGACTTCGCCATCCTGTTCGACATGGATATGCTCGTTGGTCTGAAGGACACCGACTTTGTCTTCTGGGAACTCGACGCTATGATCTCGAAGTCAGTACTGGAGCCTTTGTAGAGGAGCAACGGTGGTGACTTACGTGAAACCCTTAATCAAGGTGAACTCATGCTTGATTGAGCCGCCGTCTGACTTGGCCTTGTCCTTTGCTTTGGTGAGTTCCTCAGGCGAGGCATTCTCCTTCAGGGTGACCTGCCAATGTTAAGCATGATTACCACATGGAGTTGAGGAGCGGGTCGTACGTTGTAAAGAGGCATCTTGTTCGAGGTGGATGAACTGAAGGACTGGTGCCTAGATAGATTGGATAGGACAGAAGGGCGGTGAAATCTGGCTGACAATCGAAGTCTAGGAGGAGTCGGAATCGTGAAATGCAAGACAACTGTGAAAGACTTGGGGTTTATAAGACGATAAGAACAATTGAAGAGCAGGTTGGTTCATGTGCCAGTGTTGCGTCTCCCATCTGCAGGGCTGGTCACAAGGAGTCAAGTGCCCATCTGTGCCCATCCCGCGCCGAATGACGCAATCACGCCTATCTGATGGCTTCAATTGTCTTCAACTTGTCCTCCATCGGTCATCGCCGTCTCGCCTTTTCCAACCTCTCCAATCTCGGATCCAAATGGCTGGGAATACTGTCGCTACTGTACGTGGATCTCAACTGCCTTGGTGCCTTGGACCCATCGCACCTAGCTGCGAGGATATCATGGGTGCCATTGACACGAATTGATGAGCAAGTGCCGCTGTCAACGACTTGCCTCTCCACCCTCTATCGGAAACTCTCAGAGGTGCAAAGGAGATTACCCTATCCTCGGCCAGAGCCCATGTGTCCCATGCATGTATTTTCTCATGGTATAGCTCTGGTCAAGCATCCGGAGATCTGTCATCCAAGGTCAAATAAGAGCGCCTGACCAGATCTGACATTATATCTGAGCTCGCCTTCTGGTTATCGTCCTTTGGAACCCGCCCCGTGGGGGTTCTGTGCGTTGGAAACGAGAGCACACCGCTCGAGACCTTCCGTCTCATTTCGTGGTCTATGTGAACAAGCAAAAGCCCGTCGCATTTGATTTTATGTTCTACTACTCCGTGCCCGCCATGAACATTGTTGATAATGGCAGACACAAGGCTGTGCGCGCCTGCTAACGACCTACCTGATTCACCATTGCTATGGAGTTCGGCAGTGTACCTTCGTGAGGGGTACATGATGAGCGCTAAGCATGACCTACGGAATAGTGTTTGGGGTCTTTTACTTAGTTTGCATCTTCAGATATCTTGTCTTGCTACCTACCTGGTAGCATACCTAGGTACCTAGTAGTCAGTGAACACCACACACTCTCTCTGCCTTACATTATGTCCTGAACTCTTACTGTGCAGCATGCTCGCTGCTACCCAACCCACATCGACACAGCCTCAATGTCCCTAAGGGTTCCCACCCATTCCCAAATCAACGATGACCTCGACCTGACCATCCGCTTCTCCGCGTCGCTCCCTGACCTGCTACTCACGATCCCTGGATCTCGCAATGCCAACACAGCCACGTTGAAGCAATTGATTCGCACGCAGCTTCCCAAACAATATGCCAAACACCGCATTCGGCTCATCTACGCCGGCAAAGCGCTCGTCGACAATGTCCCGCTCACTGTGTCGCTGAAACGCAACGTCTCCCGCCCTCCAAGTAGAATTGGCACGCCTGGGCCATACGACACCGAAGCGCATGTTGGGGCGGGCAAGAATGGAAAAGACACTGTCAAGGGAAAAGCACCTGTTCGCGACCAGACGCAGCGCATCTACATCCACTGCTCAATAGGCGATATCGTCCTGACGCCGACAGAACTCGCGGAAGAAGCGGCGACAGCTGCAGCCCAGAGTGACACGGTAAAAGATGGCGACGACAATGATGAGCATGGTGATAAACCGCAGTCGCAGACTACTACTACAACGCCCGCGCCACGAGGATTTGACCGATTGTTGAACGCGGGCTTCACGTCCGCAGAAGTCCAATCCCTACGCCTCCAATTCCTGTCTATCCAAGCACACACGCACACGCCAGATACTATGCCCAGCCCTAATTCGTTACGAAACATGGAGGACCAATGGCTTGACAACTCCAACAGTGGCTCGGATCCAGATGGCCTTGCTGGAGCTGCCGGTGCTGGCGCGGGATTCGGTGGGAGCGATGACGAACAATCAGGTGCGCTGGACGACATGATTTTCGGGACGGCCATGGGCTTCTTCTGGCCCATTGGCTGTTTGCTGTGGGGTGTACGGGAGGAAGGAATCTGGAGTCAAAGGCGCAAGGTGGCTGTTGTGGTTGGGTTCATGTTGAATGTTGGGTTGGGGCTTATTAGGTACACAGGGTGAATTCCGAGGGGATCATCCTGGAGAGACGAGACGCCATACGATCAGGGACAATGAAAAATCACGAACAGTGCGCAGCTGGATATTTCCTCAAGGGATATCTTTGCATTTTAAACTGAGACCGCTCGCTATTTTGTTAACACAACCTGTCCCAACCAGCCCCTCGGGCCTGGATACCCAACAACGCCGTATGCTTATTGAGTCCTATCCTCAGGCTCTGCTGTACAATACATCAAAAGATCAATTGCTGCTGCATCAACGCGTCACTTGAATTTGCTGTAAATGACTCCGACGATGAGCAGAACTAACACGGTGATGATAGCGATGGTGATTATCCGATTGGTAGCCATCCTAGAATGATGTCTCGTCAGTCTCTTGCTCTGAAAAAGGTAAAGATTCGTGCCTTAATTCAGTGCAGCGATGAGAAGTAGCAAGGAATGAGTCTCACCTACGTGCCATCCCCCTCAGCGTCTTGACACTCCTGTCCACGTAGCCCTCACTCTGCAGTAGATTGCGGTGCGTGTTCTCAATGACATTCCTCTGCCCATGCAGATCAGCCAGCGTCGACGCGCCTATCTGTTCTGTCTCGAGGGCAATGCGCTGCGACTCCTGCAGTCTTTGGCTACTGCGGCCTAACCGCTCCGTGCCCGAGAGAAGTTGCTGGCGCTGTTCGAGTTGGGGGTCGTGCGGACCAGACTCTGGATCGTCCGTGTATCGATCGCCGAATAGTTGTTTTCTGTCATCACTAAGCGACTTCAGTTTGCGTGCTAGGCCGTCGATGTCGGATTGGTGGTTGCGGAAGCGCGAGTTGACTTTGGAGCGGGCGGAGGTTGGGATGTTGGATTTCTCGAGATTCATTTGGTCCAGCTGTTCCTGGATGTTAGCATTGTGTATTGTACCTTTGCGCATCTACATGCGCATGCGCAGATATACCATACCAATTCTTTCGCCTCATCCAGGGCTCTTTCTGCGCCCCGGATGGCGGCTTTGCGCTGTTCGCCTGCAAATTCGGGAATCTGATCCAGTTTTTGGTTTACGTCTGCTTCGACAAGTTTGAGCTCAGCTTCATAAGTGCTGAACAGCTCGGAGCCGGCGTCTGTGTCGAGAGGGTTGGCCATCGTTGTTGAACTTGCTGGCCGGTAGTAGTTCGATTCAGTGGCGCCTGATTGCGCGGTCGGTCACTGTCTTGAGGGAATAAGTCTAGTCAAGACAGAGGACTCGCTGGTGGTGTGTTGGTTGACAGTGTGTCCTTCTCTGAGAAGTGGTTGTGCAGGATACAGGTGACAATGGGGGATGCAATTCATGAAACGATGTCATGCAAGGTCCAAGTTGTTCGTTGGAGGCTGGAACAATGGAGCCAGGAAAGCCTACGTAGTCCGCCCACTGCAGTCTCCGACGCCAGTTCACGCCGTTTTGAGAACGTCGAGAAGAGTAGGCTGCGCCGCTTTAACCCTGATTAGGGGGCGAGAGACTCGAACGGCCACCGAAGTAATTTTGACTTCCTTGGACCTCAAGGTAGCCGAAAGAATGCTCCTCAACTGTCAACACATATATATTCTATGCCTCGGACATACTGACATACTGCACTGCTAACGTGGTCACAACAGGTCTACGGCCATGATATTGCTTAGCTTGATCGCAGGTAAAACTGCCCCTATTATTCTCCAAATCCCTCCCGGCCATGGGTAAACGGGTTGCAATCGTGGGCAGTGGAAGTTCGGGCATGGGTGCATTATGGGCACTCAACACCAGCACAGATCATGAAGTCCATCTATTTGAGGTATCATCACGCCTTGGTGGCGACACCAATTCCGTCACATTCGAAGGACCAAACGGTGATGAGATCGAGGTCGATGTCGGGCTCACTATGATGAACACCGCTACGTATCCCAACTTTCTCGCATTTCTCGGGCACTTGGGTTTATCGATCCAGAAAGGAGACCTGACATTCAGCGTCTCTCGCGATCAGGGAACACTCGAGTGGGCCACGACATCCCTCAAATCCATTTTCTCGCAATGGGGAAATCTCATCGATCTTGGGATTTGGAGAATGCTCTTCGACATTGTCCGCTTCAATGAGTTTGCACCAGATCTGCTGCGGAGCGAAAGTGAGAGCAAGGCCGATCCTCAAACCCAACCCAACAACAAGGGTATCCCCAATGAACCTGCCCAGGGCAGCATCGGTGAATATCTTGACAAGAAAAACTACTCCCAAGAGTTCCAAGACAACTACCTTCTCCCAATGACTGCCGCACTCTGGAGGACAAATCCCAATATCTGTCTGCAGTTTCCAGCCATCACACTAGTACGCTTCATGTACCAATACCACCTATTGAATACCACCGCCGAGAGGTCCAGTTTGTTAAGCATTCCAGGAGGTTCGAAAGGGTACATAGACGCTGTGCTGAGAGCTTTTCCTCAATCTCGAATGCATGTCAAGTCGAGAGTGACCGCACTAGAGCCCACGGAAACGGGGTCAATCGTGCTGACAGCCAACGGCAAAGACCAAGAGTTTGACCATGTGATACTCGCAATTCCTGCAGATCAAGCACTAAAAATCTTGCAGCCTACAGCCAAGAAGGAGGAAGTCGAGATCCTCGGCGGTTTCCAGACGACGAGAAACGTTGTAGTCCTGCATTCAGACCTCACACTGATGCCGAAAAGGCGAGTGCTATGGTCTGCCTTGAACTATATCATGGAAACTCCGTTCCCACCGACCAAGAGTCAAAACATCTCACAGATGTGTCTGACTTATTGCATGAACATGATTCAAGGTGTACCGGAGGATAAGTTCGGTCCGATCCTTGTCACCCTGAATCCATTGAACATTCCGGATCCTCGTTTGGCACAGGGAATCTGGGAGTATGCTCATCCATTGTACAACGCTGCCGCTATCAGATTTCAAGGACTGTTGCCGAGGATTCAGGCCACCAGGAACATCAGTTACTGTGGATCCTGGACCAGGTTTGGATTCCTCGAAGATGGTTTCAGCAGCGGTTTGTCGGTAGCTGTCGACCATTTGGGAGCTCATTTGCCATTTGGGATCGTGGATCCAGCGTACTCTCGAGAGAAACGGCCAACACCAACCATCAAGAATCATCTGCTCAGAGTGATCATTCTGATGGTACAGATAATGATACTTCTCATGGAAAGAGCATGGTTCTTTTTGGAATCGACTCTGGCGGGAAATTCGACAAGGCAAAGGAAGATTGCCTGATGACTAGACTTCATCCGGCACTGATGGCAAGGTCGGCCACCTGCCTCATCAAGGTGGTGGATCCCTCCTCGTCTTCTATGCTGACTTCGATACTGTTTCGAGGTCGGCTCTTGTTGAGACCCTCGAGAAGAGAGCAAGCTTTACAAATCTTTTGACTTGATAGATAACCACATCTCTCGCATTGACCCATCACCTGCTTGACAATCTTTCGACGCCCTCTTGGCTTCTTGTCGTGGATCTTTGGTGCAGACATCTTTGTGCTTGAGCCTGTTTGGGCTCCATGGGTCAACTCAATTTCAGTCTCTCGGTCGGCGGCTGCCTCGTTTGCGGCCAAGGTTCTTTCCATCTGAGTCATGGAGCCACCGTCGGCGTTTCGCGTGCCGCAGCCGTTGACTTCTTCGTCGCCATTTACACCACAGGAGACAGAGCTGCTCAGTTCTGGTGGCACCAGAGCAGCCATGTCTTCTCCACTCTTGACAATATCCAAGATACTGCTCGGCCGGATCTTTTCCAAGTCTTTGATCAATGTCCGGGCACTGCCTCGAAAGGCCTCTGGCGAGTATATGCATTCCGTGCTGAAGTAGTCCAGTTTCTTGTGGTGCGCATAAAGCACAATTTCCTTTTCGTAGGCATACTTGAGCGGCTTACTGCGTTTAGTCTCGCTAGCTGCACTTGAGGTCATAATGGAGGTTGCCCTAGCCAGTCGAGGAAGATCGCCCCGTAATAGATTCATCATGACGGTCTCTGCAACGTCGTCCGCATTATGTCCCGTGACAACGTGCTTGATGCCCAACTTTGAGGCTCCTCTGTCCAACGCTTGCCTCCGAAACACTCCACAGTACGTGCAATTACCCTTCTTGCCCACCTGCGCCACAACCTGGTCCATGGTCCAGCCGTATAGTTGATCGTAACCCACAATTTCGAGGGGCATTCCATACTGCGTTGCATTTCTCTTCACCGTTTCAAGGCTGTCGTCTCGGTACCCTTTGATACCCTCATCGATGGACAACAGGACCAGGTCCAATCCGTAATCATGACGCTCATTCAATGTCTTGAGGACAGAAGCAAGAACGGTAGAGTCTTTCCCGCCCGAAGCACCGATTGCAACTCGTTCGCCCCGTTGAAATAGCTGATTACTCACGATTGTCTCGTGGAT
The DNA here is from genome assembly GCF_022695815.1 of Exophiala viscosa. Lineage (NCBI taxonomy): Eukaryota > Fungi > Ascomycota > Eurotiomycetes > Chaetothyriales > Herpotrichiellaceae > Exophiala > Exophiala viscosa. Next base: position 38,353 of record NW_026944358.1, on the reverse strand, counting down.
TTCGATTTCAAAGACTGACAAGAAACACTGCTTGCAGATTTTTTGCGAGTTCTTCGGTCGGATGACCGCTGCTCGTGCTTCCTTGCACACCTCACATACCACTGGCGGCATTCTTTAGAATGTTGTGCAAAGTATTTAGTTTTCAGAGTCAGAACAAAAAATGCGGCGAAAGTGATATATACGGTACGGCGGAGTACGAAATGAAATTTCTCCTCGATGCTGTGGAGTGTTAGAGCCTCGCATGCAGCCCTCTTGCGCATCCCATCAATGTTTATTAATTTTTGGTGGCCGCTCGACTGCTCAGCGCTCGTTGCAGAGTAGTAGAGCGACACTGGCCCTCACGCTCCGATGCGCTCGGCATTGCAAGCGGAACTTAGGTTCTCGCAGATCCTCACGTCCACCTGCCGACACTGCGCTCGAAGACAAGCCAGCAAACCACGCTCCTTTCATACCACCCCACGATTTCGTGCTCCTCAAGAGCCTCCGAATAATTCCAGCTCCGGAGTAGACCATGGTGTGGGTATTGATAAAAGCAGCCACAGTGTTCGGACAGGGATAGCGCCTGAAAGTGCTTCAGAGGAAAAGAGCGCTCTATCAAGTCAGTCAACCTCGAAACAGGATGAGCCTGCCCCGTCGGACGATGGTGCGTCAGCAGAGTCCCGGGACTTGTATCGCTCAGCAGGCAGAGGGCGAATGCGACGTCGCATGAGCAAAGCATCAGGCGATGTGCAAACTCTGTCAAATTGGTTCCTCGACAACAACATTACCCTATATGGCGAAGAACCTCTTGTCCCAAGTTGGGACGGCCCGAGGGTACAAAAGGTTCCGGCAGATTTGGTGACGGGTGAACCGCTCGAAGTCAAGGAATCCGACGATCTACGGCCCCCGCCACAGTGCCCGCAGTTCGAGCGTCCAGGGCCGCCGACAGACAATCGTGACAGCACCAACGCAGGCCATCAGCCTGATAGTCGCAATGAGGAAGATTCACAATCGATGAGACTGGCGGAAAATGCGTTTTCCCTTCTTTGCTCCTCTCAGACGATAAGTGATCCGAGATATCACATAATAGCCGAGCAGTTCGAGGAGGCTGAACGGACGGCCAGAGGACTCTTGCTAATGCCGGAGGTAAAGGGAAGTCTTGTCCACGACTCGGAGTCCATCAAAGAACATCTGCTCCTACAGTTCGCGGGCAAAGATGGCGATTTGTTGCTGGATCGTGTTGTCGAGGATTTGGCTCGTCACCTAGCCTGCGATCTATTAGTGTTGGATGCGCATGATATTGCAAACCTCATCACTCGACCAGGGCTCGAAGGTCGCATTATGAAAGAAGGTCGTAACCTAAGTTATGATGTGTACAACGCCGCATTCTCCGATTCATCCAAAACCCCACAGATCGAAGCAACCGAGAACGAGGACGACGAGGAAGAAGATGTCCTAGACGATTTGTTCGGCGGTTCATCCGAAGGTCCTCCCCGTAAGGGCATGCCTGTAATGATCGGTAAGTTGGACCTCAAGACGATGTTCGGTGTCCCAGGCGAGCGGAGACGCTTGCGGTCTGGCTCTTCGCGATCACGGCCTATGGGGGATATGGTTTCGTACAGGACCGAAGGGGACTTCAAAACTGCTGTTCAGAGTCTGTTCACCAGTTTGGCAGAGCGACAGAATATCACGAAGCGAAAACCTCGAGCAGCAAATGAGATGGTGCCAGAATTAGGGCGATTCCGTGAATCTGCGGCGAAGATGGTTGGAGTACCCAAAGGCGCAGCAATCATCCATGTCAAGGATCTTGAGTCCATTCAAGAGACCAGCATTGGCCTAGCTTTTTTGCAGGATCTCTATCAAGGAGTCTCAAAGCGGAGAAAACTTGGTGAGCCATTGCTACTCATCGGCACTGACAGTGTCCGTGAAGGCGAGGAACCCTTCACGAAAGAACGAATTGAGGAACTTCAGAAGGGCTACAGAGACGAAATATCGCAGAACATTGTCATCACTCCAGTGTTGCCAAACACGACATCGAAGCTTGCACTTCTCGATGATCGAAAACAACGTATTGCTACAATCAATATGAGACACCTCTGGGAGATGATGGAGCAGCGGAAACCATCTGTTTTCGCACATCTCGAACCCGGGTTTTGGCACCGGGATTTCCTCCAACAAGTTGATTTCCCTGACCGATTCTCACTTGAAGCCAAAATTTGGAGTTACTCGTACGTCCAGCGACTTGCAAACTACTTGGCAGGTTCCGCCTTTCCTCTCCATGAGAACACAATTCCAGGTATCACAGATAAGAAAGAACTTCAAGAGTCTTTGCGTGCGGTTCATGGTGATTCGGACCACGTTATCGCTGCAGCCACAGCCAGTCTCCGACACAGTGACAAGACCAAGGCGAGATGGGCCGAGAAAGAGAAGGTGTCGAAAGAAGCCATGGCCGATGTTTCAGAGAAGCCCAAATCGCCAGGACAGCGGCGGATAGCATCAATCCACGCATCTGCATCAAGATACGAGAAGCGGTTGATGGGTGGCATCGTTGAAGCAAACAACATCAACACCACGTTCAACGACGTGCATATGCCTGCCGAGACCATTGACACTTTGCAGACTTTGACGACGTTGTCTCTTATTCGACCAGATGCTTTCAAATATGGTGTTCTTGCGTCGGACAAGATTCCTGGTCTTTTGCTCTATGGTCCGCCGGGCACTGGCAAAACACTTGCGGCCAAAGCAGTGGCCAAGGAGTCCGGCGCAACCATGCTTGAAGTCAGTGCGGCCGATATCAATAATATGTATGTGGGAGAAGGCGAGAAGAATGTCAAGGCTCTCTTCAGTCTAGCCAAGAAACTATCGCCATGCGTAGTTTTCCTGGACGAGGCCGATGCCATGTTCAGCGCACGCAGTACCCAAGGCCGACGGGCGAGTCATCGTGAATTGCTGAATCAGTTTTTGCGGGAGTGGGATGGGATGAGTAACGATTCAGGCAGCGCGTTCATCATGGTAGCCACCAACCGACCCATGGACCTTGATGATGCTGTTCTTCGTCGGCTTCCGCGCCGACTTCTCGTCGATTTGCCAACTGAGTCGGACAGATTGGAGATTTTGAAGATTCATCTTCGACAGGAACAGCTAGCAAACGACGTTGATGTCCCGGAACTTGCCAAACGGACGCCATTCTATTCTGGCTCGGACTTGAAGAACGTTGCCGTCGCTGCTGCACTCAATTGTGTGCGTGAGGAGAATGACCTCGCCAAAAAGCATCAGGGCGAGGAACCATATCAGCATGCTGAACGCCGGACTCTGCACAAACGACATTTCGATCAGGCTTTGGAGGACATTTCTGCCAGTATTTCGGAGGATATGAGTTCGTTGAAAGATATCAAGAAGTTTGACGAGCAATTTGGTGACAAGCGTGGGAAGTCGAAAAAGACGCCTAGATTGGGGTTCCCAACACAACATGATGACCGGAAGCGCGATACGAAAAGGGTTAGGGCTTGATCTCTCGAACTCATGAGTTTGATTGCGTCTGGGAGAGGATCCAGGAAAAAAGCGTGATGCTACATGAGCTTTGCCGCCGTCGAGCGAGCTACATCAATAGGGAATAGACTGTAACAATACGGAGTACCATCCGACGATGTCAGTGCCATATGCGGCGGAATAAGACTGTCGTCCGCTCCATGAAATTTATGTCCTCAAGGCCACTCTGAGTACTCTATACAATTACTTCCCGTGCAATCAGTCCATCAACATGGTCGAGCACCATTTACTCATTCCGTGAGCCTGAAAGCCGTTTCTCAACAGCCATCTTGACCTCATTCACTCCCCAGGTAAGACACTCCTTCATGGGTAACGTGCCCTGTCCAGGACACACAACGACCCCCTCGCGTTCCTGGCAAATCTTCTCATCAAAGACTCCCCCATCAGCGTTATTGTCAGTGTACATCCAGCTATGTGTCCGCTCGTAGTTCGGCCAGACCACATCCTCGACATACCCTGGCGGATCAACCCAGAAGCCCTCGAGCGTCACGTACCCACTTCTCGCGAGCCGGCGGTTCACCATCTGCTCGCGACTGCATGGCAGGAACAGTCTTGGCGACAACAAAGCGTGCGAAAGATCGTATAAATGTTTTAATTCCGCGGCCTCGGTCTCAGATCGTGCATTGGGGACTGATGGAGCCGGCGGGTATAAGAGGAAGCCATCTAGGATGCATATCCTCATCTCTTTCGGCAACTCACTTCTGGTGGTGCCGGTGGTGGAGAGGAGGTGGTCATGTAGGAGTTGTTGAAACCACGATTTGACTTCGCCTTGAAAGTCCTGAACTTCGGCATCGCTGACATGTACGTCCCCCACGGAATTCTGGTCCTCTTTGCTCACTGTGTCTGGAGGCAGAGCGCCGTGGTCTTTGACGTACTGGAGCGTGTGCTCGAAGAGGTCCAAGTCCAAGGACTCGACGCAGTCCCAGTCCTGGAGAGAGCGGGTGCCGTGTTGGGAGGATGAGAATGTTACTATCGGCACGCTGTACACGGTATCAGAACCTGGGAATCCGCATGGCAAGCAGGAAGAAGAAGAATAGCATGCAGAACCAACGCATGAGGCAACGCTCACATGTTGATTCTTGAGTAGTATCTGAGAGTGAACCAACACGCAAAAAGGGACAATGAGAAATCGGAAATGATGGGCTGCAGAAGGGGGTTGAAGGAGGGAAACCGGTTAGAAACGTACTCTTTATCAACCTTGTAAAAATCATCTTCATGTAAAACGAACAAGCTCAACTTATACTCCTTCCCGCCCTCCACGACCGATAGATTGACCACGCTTCTCAACAGTCTAGCAAGAGTGGTCTTGCCGCTACTCGAAGGTCCAGATAGGCCTATCAGGATGGTGGTCGGAGCTGATGACGGTGTAGAGGACATTTTCGATTTCACCAGTAAGGTGCTGCTCTCTGATGCATCCACAAACGTTCAGGGTTCAGGACCAGTGTACTCAATCATTCTCATGAAAAACATATGCTGAGACTCGTACTCATCATGAATCGAAGGAAAGAATCTGCAGCACTCAAGCCAAAGAGGGATCTCTGGGTAATGTCATACGATGTCGAGAAAGAATATTGATGTCCGGAAGACTAAGCTTCGGAAATATATTCCTCCGATAACACCTGGTACACCGTATAATATGCTTATGATCCCTACCTAGTTACAGCCTTGTACTATATATGTTTGATAGATGGATCATGAGCTTTCCGGAGCCTCACAAGGTATTCATGCGTGCATGGGGGAGTATTACAAGGACGTTTCGGCAACGGTTCAAGCGTGTAGGAGGATCGAAATCTACCGCTCTGGGATAGCGCAAATACTGAAACAAAAGCCATCGATTCCATCTGCGTGCGATCAGGCTGAATATTGACGAGACATGTCCACACCCCATCACGATTCTACCCGGGCAAGTGCTGGTACTTCCATCCAGGCCGTAACCGTGCAGAACGCGATTCAATTACTTGAACTCATGCCTGCCTGCTATTAACGTTACTCTGCATCACCTCCACACCTCGCCACATTATTTCCAAAAGACAAACACAAACATATGCTGCAAAAAAAGGCTCTAGTATTAGACCCTCTTGGGTCCCCAGAGATCATGAAATGTCGTATGATACAAGTACCCGCAGTAGACAAGAATGTGTCTGCCACCCAAATTGCGCAGTCCACCCTTCTCTATTCCTCTCACCGAAACTGTTCGAACCAGACACCTTGTGATTCTCCTTGGAACATCAAGGATGTGGCAAGGCATTCGAGGAAGGGTCCTTCTTTCGCCGTTGTCGTTGATCACCGGCCCCAAGTCTTTCGGAAGGCATCCGAAGGACCATATGCAAAACACCCAAAACATCACACAATTCTAACGCCACGCTCGAGATGTCGTGTCCCGGTCCCAAGTAATCCCAGCAGAACGCACACAGGCCTTCGCATGGCAACAGCCAGGCCCTTTTGAGACACCCTAACATAAATCACCAACTCCTCGTTGACTGCAGTCATTCCCCGACAGAACTCTGCCCCTATGCACCTTTTTGCCTTTTGCCGCCGATCTTGGGGCTTGGTTTGACTTTGTTGGCGCCGCTTGTCTCCACAGCATTGTCGTCCTCCATCTTCACGGCACTGGCACGCCTCCTTTTGTTGGAAACGTTGGGGCTGGTATTGGTACTGGGACCTTGACTACCGCTGAGATTCGAGCCTTGCGCGCTCATCTGGTGCATCATTGCAACACCGCCCGCGGCCGGGTTCTGTGCAGGGCTCGGTGTATGGACGGGACCGCCCATCATCGGCGAACCTTGAGCTTGTGGAACTGCAAGATGTCCCATGGCCGGGGAGTTCATCATTGTAGGACCATTCATGCCAGGATTCATCTGATTGGGAAATGGCACTTGCCCGTTGGCGGCTCTTGCCATCTGGTTTTGTAATCGGGCATTGTTCACTTGAGCCATATTCTGTGCGTTTTCCTGGGTGACCCGTATCAATGATTCTTTCGGACCGACACCAGGATGCATGTGAAAGTATTCCATCAGTGGTCCCATAGCTGTCATAACTTCTGCAATCTATTCTCAAATATTAGTCACCGTACTCAATACACATCCGAAGCGAAGCTTACCTCCAGAAACTGGAAAATATGGTTCGGGACCCCCCATTCGCCCACGCCTGAACTAGGGATGATGGGTTGCGTTACTCCGGCAGCTTTGCCTTGGGCACGCTTGACGTTCTTGTTGATCTTCGGGCTCTGCTTCTCTTCGAGGGACGGAGATTGCAGTAAGGCATTTCGTGGTATGTATTCTTGCCACCCAGACGTACTAATGTTTAGATGGTCAATTTTCTGATATTCATCAAATATCACACGAAGTTGCCCTGTCGTGGTCACTCGAATATCATTCGCAAAGACGTAGGTCAAGCTTGCGTTGGTGCTCCAAATGTGGACGCCGCCATTTGGTAGTTTGTTTTGATTGTGGTCGTATGACTGTAGCAGGATCTGTCTCACTCCGCTTGCAAAATGCGTGTGATAGTAACGCGCTAGAGAGGGAAATTGCAACTGGAATGATTTGTCGACACCGTTCTTGTTGCTAAACAGTTGTTGCCTCATGGATCCAAACTGCGAAAAGTATCTCGCAATGGTCTGCTCCCAATATTCTAACTCGTAAGGCCGTTCGGGATTTGCAAGATTGTCCTGATACATGATCAATTGCAGAATACACTGACCCCCGAGGAAATCCTGTTTTGGTGCGTCGGCCATCATCATGGTGGCAGGCAAATCCGGCTGTTGTTTGATTTGCGGCTCCTCTTCAGGTTCACTAGTTTTCACCGGCTGACTGCTTGGTTGACTTTGCTGTTGATTGTTTTGAGGTGGCGCTTGCGGTGGTTGAGGTTTAGGCTGGGGAGCCTGTTGCTGAGGCTGTGATGTCGGAGGAGCTTGTACCGGCGCTGGAGGTTGAGGGGCTGGGGTGGGTTGAGATTGAGGCGGTTGAGTTGTTTGCTCCTGTGACCTCGACATCTGCATCTGCTGGGCGGCGGCGCGGTGGCTCTGCGCGGCAGCCATTTGAGCGGCATGTTGAGCTGCCTGAGCTTGTTGAGCCTGCATCAAGCGTTGTTGATGCTGTTGTTGTTGGTAATTTTGCATATGGGGATTGTTCGGGTTCATCTGCATTTGCATCTGAGGGTGCATGTTCATTTTCATTTGTGCCAACTGCGCTTGATTAAAGCCTGCTGGCCCATTTGGCATGGCCATTGGCATACCCTGTTGTTGCTGAGCTTGCATCTGCATCATTCGTTGCCGAGCGAGTATCTGCTGGGTTTGTGGCGTCATCTGCATCTGTCCGAAATTCATCTGAGGATTATGTTGCTGAAACATGGCTTGTTGCGGTCCCAAATGCGCCATGGCCATGGTGCCATTATGCATGGGTCCTGGCGCCGGTGTTCCTGCACCTGGGGGCATACCAGTCACCATTGGGCCTTGGGTAACCTGAGGACCTGATACACCTGGATGCATCCCTTGCATCATGCCGGGCGCTGGTTGACCTCCCATATGACCGCCAGGGTGCTGCATACCTGCCATGGGATGACCATGTGGCATACCCGGGTGCCCAGGAGCCATTCCCGCATGGGCGGGAAAAGGCTGGGCCATCATCTTTCGCAGCGCTCACCAGTACTTTGTAGATATTCCGGCGACGAAACTTCTTGTCATGCAAAGACTGTGCGCTGATTATGGTAGCAGCTTGTTGATTACACGACAAGTCCACCTCTTCTTGAAACCTCCGAATCCACGAACCCCACTATTGCCGGAATCGTTGTCTGTGATCGCAATACCGTGAACGGAGTCACATCTGAGAGACAGAAAAGTCTGAGCCTCGAGATAAGTGGTGGATCGAGGTTTGGCTGCGAACCCGACTGGTGGTGCCGCAGAACTGCTCTAGAGCTGTGGTTGGAACTCTCGAGGCGTAACGTTGGGTCGGGTCAGCGTCGCGACCGGATGCGATGCAGATTCATTTATGGAGTGTATCATAGACAAATGTCGCGCAGAGGCCTCATATTCGAAAAACTCGATGACAGGCAGGAATCAGGTGAGGGAGTAGGTCGAGTGTCGTGGTGCGGCGGCGTTATCGGGCTGTCCCTGTTGCGTGGGTGCCCCGGGGGTCAGAGGACGGCAGCAGGGGCCGGCTGTTGGTTTCGCGTGAATGATCTGACCAGATAATGAGGGTAACAGCAGTGGGAGAGAAAGAGAGAAGACGATGCCCACGGGTTGACGATGAGGTCGAGGTTGGGTATGCGATGCGATTAACAGATGTACCTCGTGGTGCAGTGATGCGATGATGGGTCGAGGGACACAGTTCAGGGCAAAAGGTGAAGTTGCAGCAAGATCGGCGAAAAGAGTGCTTGGGGTGGGAAAGCGCGAGGTGCAGGTTTCGGAAGGCCAGCGGTGCGGCGAGAGGGAGAAGCCTCAGACCCCAGAGTTGATCCGGCACCATCAGCCTCTCACCTCACAGGCATCATCAGGGCCACTGCACTTGCATCTCGTGATCGTCGATTCCGATGCCAAGCCCGAACGCCGCAGTCTTTCTGCTTTTGGCGCTAGTGGTTTCTCTCTTGATGTTTTTATTTTGCTTCTGGTTCTGCGCTTTGCATTCATTTATTCTTGTTCAACTACAAAGTTTTCGTTGCTTGTACGCGTGCTCACACAGTTGAGTGTTGGAAGACCATGATGCCGATCCTGATGCTAATGGTCTCGTTGTCACTGACGTTGAAAGCCCCCAGGCCGTTGCAAAGGGTGAGTTCTCCAGTCCTGCCTTCAGTCTACACATCTGCCAGCTTAAAAGATGACACCAAACATCAACTTCTTTCTTTTTTCTCTGAGTCGCCCTTGAAGAAACCTCCGGATCGTCATCGCTGGACGGTCTGTTACTAGCCAGTATTACATGTCTGATTATGAATACCACAATATCGTCCATGGGATTGCAGTTGGAACTGAACATTGCTAATTCTCAAACAGAAGGTACACTGCACGACCCTATACCTCATGCTCCGATGATGCCTCTGGGCTCGCAACACTCCGCTGTTTTCAGCATATGAAAAAGTACGTACAGCTCCTCTACATTCTCCGCAGCACATTTCTCTTCCTATGATCGAAAATCTTTTCCACATTCGCAGTTTCCACGCAAGCCCTGGCATGAACCTATTTAAGTCCAGGTGTCGGTGAGCGGCCAATCTTCCTTGGATGTCTGATGGAACCTGTTATTTCAGCTTAACTCTACATTGTCACACTAGCAAGTTCTTATGCTGACATGGTGGCTGTCCAGGTTAGGTCCCGTGTGCCCGGAAGACGTCCCCCGTCGATACGTTGGAAGGAACTATCTGAAGCAAGCGTAAGCTTCTGAGTACAAGACACAAACTGCACATGGATTCACACATCAAGGTTAGAGACAAAATTTTATTGCCGCCGTTTGCCTTTGGGCCTGGTACACATAGTATCGTATTACACAAAATAACCTCTCGGACACCCGAAGCTCTCGCATCTGTCCTAGTGGTCGTCGTACTCTGTCTGCCATCCCGTCATTGTAGATGCTTCCAATCGCCTTTGTCGCCTCTCAACGTCCGAAGAGCGAACGACACCGGTGGTCACAGCGGCGGCGTAGCCTTGATAGTGTGACAACATCAATCTGGTGTGGTGGTCGTCCATCCGAGCACAGTAACAGCGACGACCTTGTCGACCTCCATCCAGACTGAATGCAGCAGGCCAACGCTCGGTGTCTCCTATTCCTGGTGCAGGTGCTATTTCTCAGACACCATCTTCGTGTCATTTCAGCTGATGAATGCCCCACCTCCAGCTTCCACAACCTTCGCACTCCGCCTGGCATCGATGAACAAATCTTCACACTCCGCCACATCCTCAGGAGCGATTTCTTGTCTCCCATTGACCTTGGCCAATATGCTGCTGGGCGTCAACAACTGCAAGGCGTAGCGTAATGAGACATTCGTGCCATGCTGGGAAACTTTCTGCAGAGCAGCGTCCGAAATTGAGAGTCCTTCGGTCTTTGCGCGGAGACGAATGATCGTCTGGACTTCAGACGCATTGTACGGATGCGTGGGAATGATGAGCAAGCGGGCCAATAGATCCGGCGGCACTCCGTGAGCGCCCGTAATGTCCTGGGTGCCGCGAATGACGGTGTTTCCTCTGTTCGAAGCCAGAATGACGATTGGAGAGATGGGAGATTCGAGAGCGCGGTTGAGGTAGGTGAAGCATTCAATGTCGAGCATGTGGACCTATTTCTAGAAGTCAGTCTCAAGTTCGCGACCGTTGTGCGTCGGTGACCTACCTCGTCGATGAAGAGTACACCAGGGACGAGCTCCGCGACGCCCTGGTCAATATATTTGCTGACCACCTTGTTGATCTCGGCCCTCAGTTTGTCTGTGATTTCCGTCTTCTTCGGCTTCATCAGCTGGCCCATCATACTCATAACATCCTGACCACCCTGAGGCCGCGCGTTGGCGATATCGAGATCATGTAACGTCACGTCTTGCACGACTTCTTTCTTCTTGTGTACCTCTCCTTTGGGGACTGGCACGTATTCTTCAGCCTCTAGGTCGAACTCGGTCGCATACGCATCGGATCGACCGACTCGTTTGCATGCGCCGGTGTTTGCTTCGATGTAGACTACGTCCCCCACAGTAACTCTCTCTTTCTGAATGGCCTCGTATATGCTGGGATCTAACCGCAATTTCTTCGTTCCTTTGGCGGATTTGAGTGTGATTATGAGGTGGGAAATAGTGCGGCCGTAGCCTCCTAGTGGATTCTCTGCTTCTTCGGGAATGAGTTCTGTGACTTCGCCTTCGTAGACTTCTTTCATTTCGCGAACGCGCAGGCCTTCGGATTCGTTAGCACTTCAAGAGGCGCGTCTTTGTGTCTCAGTACATACCGATTGCTCTTCTGAAATTTTCCATCAACGCTTCTGTCTTCTTAACCTCGGTGGAATATACTTCGCTGCCAACAATCGGACAGAATGGCACTTTCGTCCCAAGTTCTTGCGATACTGCCAGTGCCAATGCTGTCTTTCCAGTGCCTGGGCCGCCCGCTAACAGTACTGCTCGTCCCGACATCTTTTTGGCCTTGATGAGGTCGACGACAACACCACAAGCCTACATCGCCATTAGCATTTACCTTCAGAGCGAGCACGCAATCACGTACCTCACGCGCGGCCATTTGGCCAACGAAGCCATGTCCAGAGGTCTCAGCAGTGCCATCAGACCGTAATCCCAGACCCTTGATATGTGTATGCGCCGCGGTCCTGTTGTCGCGCGTGTTTCCTTTCACCTCGCTAAGATTGACCATCGTCGCTCCAACGTGCAAGCACGACTGGAACAGTAGAACTTGAGATTGTTTAAGTGCTGCTGTGGTCACTTGGGAATTGCAGGGTACATCAGTTGCATGGGATAAAATGGGCGTATTGTAAAATATATGGAGACTCCGCGACTTGTCCACAAATTTCGCGCTAAAAATGTTCAAGAAGCTCGAATTGGCACATACACTCTCCCCATTCAATACTATTCAAGCACTTCGCCCTGCGCCACAAGGGTTGTGTTTCCTTTCGCCTTTCAGACTCGTACTCCGCGCTCCTCTCCCATACATGCGACAGATATGTCGACGACGGCTATCACCAGATTGCCAATTGTACGGCGCAGTCCGGCCACCCTCCAATATGTAGACTACCGGCACAAGGACCCCCATCCCGAAAAGCCCTACTTCAAGCCTCGATTCACGTTCAAGAGCGAGGATCGCAAGCAAACATTTGGTCGCCTTGACTTCCGATTTACCGATCCATTGATGCCCTCGTATCCTTACGGCAAGAACCATGCATTCCAGGAAGCAAACTTTGGTTTATATGGAGGTACCGTGCTGCAATCTGGGAACAAAATTTCAAAAGGCCGAAATAAGGGCAAAACACTACGCAAATGGTTTCCCAACGTTAGAGTTGAGACATTCAAGAGCGAAACGCTGGACGCAGACTTCAAACTACCAGTCACAGCTCGCGTGCTACGGACGATCCGAAAGTGCGGAGGACTTGACAATTATGTTCTGGGCACGAAGCCCGCACGGATAAAGGAGCTTGGTTTGCTGGGATGGAAGCTTCGATGGCTGGTCATGACCTCTCCCAAGATGTTGGCTAAGCATGAGCAAGAAAGGCGAGAACTCGGTCTGCCGGAGTCTAACTCGCTAAGGGCGGCTTTCGAAGACTCTTGGAACGACGAGGAGAAACGAGCGCAATTAGTTGCGCAACAAGAGTCCGCTTGGGAGGACTTGCGCGACGCGGCGTCGAGGTTTGAGAACCACGTGCTCAAGAATTGGGTGGAGAATGGAGAGAAAGAACCATACAACATCCCTAAGTTGGAGACCCTCCAAAGAACCGGCCCTAGTTTGCTGGGTCTTCCTGAACACTTGGAGCGTGTCCAGCTAGGGGCTGGACGTGAGACCGCCAAGGGAGGTTCTGAAGAGTCTGAAGTTGCCCGCCGACAGACCAGAGTCGGAGACCAGACTATCAGAATAGCACAAGCCCGGTTGAGGAAGCTCCAAGGAAAGGGAGCAACGGGGTCGGAACCGAAGCGACAGAAGGTGCGCACCTTGAGGCGGAAAGACGCGACTATAGCGTGAGTAACGATTGGTGGCCGATGCCACTACGAGGTCAACGTCAGCTGCACAAAGAACTCGTCGACGTCAACGTCAGAATCCAGCACGACGTGATTGCATCAGAACTTTCATGCCATTGCACTGCAGGAGCAGGAACCTTGTACAATATGAGGAGTGCCTCAACTATTTATAAGATGGGCGTTGGACATCAAGGACATTTTCCCTCCACCTCCCTACCAGCAAATGGCGAAAAGTCATTACGCATCCCATATCAAACTCGTGCCCAAATCTGTCCAGAAGTTCGCTCCGGAGCACGCATGGTGGATTTTCTCGTTCAATGCCTATCGTAGGTACTGATACTGCTCACAAACATCCATTGCCCTTGACAGACTGTGCAGCAGGACTGGAGACCTGCCCTTTAGCCTCCAAGTCCTTCCATCTCACGAACAATTTCCTGAAAGCGAGAGGATCTTGCGCACCAGAAACCTCCCAATGATCATTGATCTCGTAATGAGGGACGCCGCTGATACCCTTGAGCCTCGCCTCCTCCGCAATCCTATCGACTTCCTCCCCATCTTTTCCGCTCTCCAGGTACGCTTTGATTTCATCTTTGGTGCCGAGGCCAGCCTCGAGACCAATCTCAATGAGCGTGTCGAGCGTGGTGATGTCGACTTCCTGCTCGAAATAGCGCCGCCACAGCCCCAGCATGACTTCGTTCTGCGATTCTTCGCCGCCGTGGTTCTGCGCCCAATGCACTAATCGGTGACCGTTGCGGCTGATGCCAGTTTTCCCGCCGAAACTGAAATTCAAGCCTTCGCCAGCGGCAGTCTGGATCATCATGGCTTCAATCTGTTTGGCGCGTTCGGGTCCGAATTTGGCGGCATAATAATCTCGTCGGTTTCGAGATTCGACGGGGAAAGGGGGGGGGATTGGGCCATTGGTGGTTGTAAGTTGAGGTGGTGGGTTCAGGTAGAATGGCATATATTTGAGATGGAACTTGTCGTTTGGATATGTCTTTCTGTGTTCGGCAATGGCTTTGGACAGTCTCGAATGCCCAACGTAGCACCATGGACATACAATGTCGCTAGTGCACGTGATGTTGTAGTTCGTCATCGATGCGAAGAGGCGGCTGCTGGGCTTGAAGAGCATATATTTGGAAGAGATATGAAGAAGAATTGTTTCTTGATTCTTGTATGCCTCAATTCGGTCGCTTGTGGTAACGTTATGCCGAGGAGTAGAATAGCCATCAAGAAATGGCGAGACGGTCGAGATGGATTGATTAAGCCGTATTTGTCAGCCGGCGAAGACTCCAGGAAATTCCGGCATTGGCGGCAACGTATACACGTTCGTGAACATCTGCCTGTATTGACATGGAATAAAGATACACACTCCAGGTCCATGACTGGTTGGGACATTCATTGAAATCGACAGCTTCCATGCCGTTGTCAATGTCTGTGTGCAATACAAGGGTGAAGTGTGCAGAAACGTAGCCACAAGGCTGGCTCAATGGCAGTCTCAAAGTCGCATGCGGTCATTGAAGTACATATTATTGTTAGTCGGCGCATCTTCAAGTCATTATGTTACTTGAGTATCCCAGGTAGGTAAGTGAGTAAATAGACCAATCTTGTAATAGGTCATGACTTCTATATCTTGACAGGGCTGCCTAGACAAAAGTGGTTCAGTCTGACCAGCAGACTGATAGTGAAACGACCCATATTCACAGTCAGACGGCATCAAACATGTGATATCGAGACCTGTCTTCCGCTTCACACATACTTGTCTGTCTACCTTGTACTTATGCCTCAACATTCATCGGGATTTCAGACATTCACTTCCCTCGGATCAATGCCTGTCCCGAACCTGGGGGTCAGTCAGCCCGTAGATGATGGCGAGCGTTTCGATGTCGACGATTTCTACGTCGGACCTGCAAGCATTGACAGTGACTCCTCAATCGAAGACGATGTGCCTGAGACTTCAGACTCGGAGAAGCATTCAAGAGTACTATTCCCTCGACCACTATAAAGTTACCTACTGACACTGATTGCATCTAGGAACCCCAGCCAAGATTGACACACTTCTGGACAAACTCCAAAGGCTTACAAATGGATGATCGATACGAGATGAAAGATCATCAACGATCAGACGCGAATATCACCGACTATGTAGCCCTTGGCGCTATCAGATTGATTCGGCTCGTCCAACATGTTGACAACAGCGGATGGGTCATGCTCGGTCCTCGACGTGAGACGATGTACCCAAATCCGCTGATCTCACTTGGTGAGAAGCGGCACTGGCTGAGAATCCAGCTATACTGTCACACTAATGACACACGGCGCGCTTGTCTAAGAGTCTACGCCCTTCCAGAAGATGTTAAGCGAGGCAGTCGCGGATCAATAAAGGACCTTAGAAAGGTGCTGAAATTGGTTACCGAGTTCGTCGATACTTCCACCGAAGCCTGGGAGGGCACTTACGATCCAGATACTCCGATTCGCACCTACGCAGAACCACCTACATCTCAAGAAGAATCTCTCTTCTATATTTTCAACACTCTCTCATCGCCACAACCATCGATGGATGGTGCCGGAACATGTCATTTCAGCCACCAGTCCATGGTAGCGATCTTCGAAGACGCCATTGATGGTCTCAAGACACCTCTGTACCCATATCAGAAACGTTCGGTGGCGACGATGCTGCAGAAAGAGGCCAATCCTGCCAAGCTGCTCGATCCCAGGAAACTTCGGTTCCACGACATCCACGGCAAAGATTTCTACTTTGATGCCCTTGAAGGCAGTCTTTGCCTCAGGCCGCATCTGTACAGCGAATCTTGTGGCGGGATCCTGGCAGAAACTATGGGATACGGGAAGACACTGATATGTATCGCACTCATCTTGGCAACTCGAGGGCACTACCCCAAACTTCCTGAGGGCCGGATCGATACTCTGGCCAAAACGACAAGCCAGCGAACCCCAAGTCTGCTTGAGTTGACCGCGAAGAAACTCAAACATGCAGGTGTACCCTGGAAATCACACTTTGCTTCACTTCAACGTGAAGGCTATCATGTTCCCCATTTGACTGAGGCGATCGAGAGATTTGACGCTGAGTTTGCGGAGCCAATCTTCCATCCCATAACGCCGAGTCGGAAACTCAAAACACGAGAAGATTTCAGAGTCCTCCGCTTGTGCTATGCTACCCTGCTTATTGTGCCTCCCAACCTCCTGGTGCAATGGCAACATGAGATTGAGAAGCATACCGAGGAACGTTGTCTCGATATCCTTGTGCTGGATTCGACTACAAAGGACATACCAAGCTACAAAACTCTTATGAAATATGACGTTGTCTTGATCACCAAGGCTCGATTCGATCAGGAATATCGGGACGATGATCTCCATCAAGGCAAACGCATGCGCGGCCAAGAAAAGTTCCGTTCCCCTTTAACGGAGGTTCGATGGCTGCGAGTAATCTGCGATGAAGGTCACGGGTTTGCGGGTTCCAGTTACAAAACTCACGCAATGGCAATGCTGGACAAGATGTCAGTTGAAAGACGATGGGTCGTCTCCGGTACACCTTCACAATCGCTTCATGGTGTTGAGGTGAATCTTGCCCTTGATGAACATATCCCTGATGGAGGATGGTCACGAAGAGAATCGATACAGACGGCCTTGAAACAGAGAAAGACGAAAGACCCGGATTTGGAAGAGATCAAAGACCTGGAGCGACTTCGTGTCATGGTGGTCAAATTTCTCAAACTGCAACCATGGGCCAACCAGAAAGGTGACGACTACGCCGACTGGAAGAAATATCTCTCACCCTTGGACGGTGCTGGCACAAGACGCTTTGCACCCGCCTTGCGAGGAGTGCTTCAATCTCTCATCATACGCCATCGCATCGAAGATATCGATATGGACCTGTGTCTCCCACCCCTACATAATCGTACTGTATTCTTGGATCCAAGTTATTACGATAAGATAAGCATGAATCTGTTTCGAATGTCGCTGAGCGCGAACGCGGTGACCTCGGAACGCGTAGACGAAGATTACATGTTTCATCCCAGGAATCGGAAATCCCTTGACGACTTGGTCAGCAATCTACGCCATGCAAGTTTCCACTGGGTGGGATGGACTCATCATGAAGTTACGGAGACTCTGCGAGTCAGCAACACCTATCTAGACAACAACATCGATAACATTTCTGATGACGATGGCCGCCTATTGACTGAGGCTATCATGAATGGTGACCGTGCTCTGAAAGACCCAGGCTGGTGCGCATTGTCCTTCTTCCATGAGATGGGAGTGTATGTCAAAGGGTTTCCAGACCATGCAGCACCGGCCTGGGCTCTGTCTGGCAAAACAACCACGCCTCTTCTTCTTGGGACAGTGCAAGCACGCGAAGCACAACAATACGTCTTGAAGAACCTTGAGTCACCAGATCCTGCGGACGGCTTGACAGGCGCCGGTTTACGAGCGATGCTCGCTTCGCGTGACCGTGCCACCCAGGAAGAGCAAGCAAGGCAGAAGGCTGCAGCTACTTCCAACGGCAAATCACTCACAGCTGGTGCAAATGAGCAACCAAAGGTCAAGAATCAATCAACCTTCTCGTCAACTTCACCAATGGCTCCACTCCGTTCCTCCAGCAAAGGCGCTGCGCCCGAATTCTTGACTTCCGCCAACAAACGACCCCGATCAACGTCGTTCACTGCAATCCCAGCGCATCTCACAGAAGCCACAATCATTGGCTTCATTTCTGCGAAGCTGAACTATCTCTGCTCGAGGATATTGTCATTGCAAGAAACCGAGAAGATCATCATCTTTTACGACTCGAACAACATTGCCTTCTGGATTGCTGAAGCGCTGGAGCTGCTTTCAGTCAAATTCCTCATCTACGCCAACACTCTCTCCGTCGGTAGACGGGCGGCCTATCTTGCCACATTCAACCAGTCCGAAGCCTTCCGTGTTTTGCTGATGGATCTGAAACAGGCTTCGCATGGTCTCCACGTGGCATCAGCGAGTCGCGTCTTCATTGTGTCGCCAATCTGGCAACCAAGCATTGAGTCGCAAGCCATCAAGCGAGCTCATCGTATTGGTCAAACCAAGCCTGTCTATGTCGAGACGCTGGTTTTGAAAGGGACCTTGGAACAGAAGATCCTTAAGCGAAGGCGGCAGATGAGTAATGCCGAATTAGTCAAGGCAGAGAAAAGTCTTCTAGACGATGGTACAATGAACGGCATCATACGTGCAGAAGGATTCTTGAATATCGCAGATGGAGAGGACAAGCAGCTCATCGGCGGCAAGCTGGATTCGCCCATACCCTTGTTTGTTAGGAGCCATCTCCGAGATGCGCAAACTCAAGCTGACGACGATTTGATCCTCGCATTGGAGCCCGAGCAATTTGCCAAGAAGGTAAAGAAGGGGAAGCAAAAGGCCATGACGGTGGCTCTCAGTGCCCGCGAGAACGTTGCAACCTTACGTGCTGCCTCACCAACGACTCCAACAGTTGGTGGGCATCAGTCCATATTCGGTGGTGGCAGCGATAATCCAAACGATAGACCGCAGAAGAGCGTCAGGATTTCGGTTGAGATTCCGGGAAGCGCTTGAGGTATTCTCATACACTGGCCCCGGATGCAATGGTGGCACTGGGTTGGCAGCTTGTGACTGGGACAGCCCTGACCTGTGTCATTTGTGCGATGGTCGAGAACAATGCAGCCGAAGATGCGGCTCAAGCTAAAGTCTCAGATCATGGGAGTGCGTCCGCATTCCGCATCCTCTATGCATGGACATTGCTAGAAGTCTCAAGCAAGGGTGCAACGATCTGATAGATACATAAGCAATCTTACTTGTATTTACCTGACATTATCATTGACCCTATCCGAATTCAAATTAACATACAAACTCCCAACTCCATTCATAGTTACACTGGGGTGCATAAGTAACTGTAGCATGGCTGCGAACAAACTAGATGGACACAAAGAAGCTCTTCTCCCCCTCCCTCGGCTCGACGAGACACCGCTTCAGGATCGGATCCGCACACGAAATCCTGATCCGTTCAGGTGTCGCCGGCGACCTCAAATTCAGAACACTCTCCTCCCCATATTCTTTCCGCGCCGCCTTCAACGCATCACGAATCGCAAAGAACACCGCACTCCCCATGAACAAAGGCGGCTCGCCGACACCTCTGCTCCGCTGAATCGTCCTCAGATTCTTCCACTCGACATCCTTGAGCAACTGCACATTGAACACCTGCGGAATATCGCGGAAGCCCGGGATTTTATACGCGCCCGGTCCCCTGGTGAAAATCTGGCCACTTGCCCGGTGCCACAGACTCTCCTCCGTAGTAAACAACCCCTGGCCCTGAACATACGCGCCCTCGATCTGCCCATAGTCAATGGCCGGGTTGATACTCCTCCCAACATCCATCTCGATATCCGTCCTCAAACAAGTCCAGTCTCCCGTCAATGTATCGATGAGCACCTCGCTCGCAGTCACACCCTGGGTGAAATAGAAGAACATCTTCCCCGTGTTCTCGAGACTCGGGTCCGGCGGATTCGGACCCCATGTATATCCTATCTCGGGCGTCTTGTAGAACCCGTTTGCACTGAGATTCACACGGTCAAAGTACGCGGCATGCGCCAGTTGTTTCATCGTGGCATCTTTCCCAAGTTTCTCCCGGTACGGCGCGAGGCGCTCATTGATCTGTGCGCACGCGTTGTACGCTGCGTAACCGTTGAGATCCGAAGAAGCGGACGCCGCGGTACTTGATGTGTTGGCGACAGTGTTGGTAGCGGTTTCTGAGATGTGCACGTCCGACAGGGGCACTTCCAGCGCTTCGGCGACGATCATGCAGATCTTGGTGTGGAGACCTTGGCCCATTTCTGTGCCGCCGTGGGCGACGAGCACGGAACCGTCGTGGTAGATGTGCACGAGAGCGCCTGCTTGGTTGAGGAACAGCGCTGTGAAGGAGATGCCGAATTTGGTCGGAATCAATGCTAGACCTTTTTTCTGCCATTTGTGGGTGGCGTTAAATTCGTCGACCGCTTTGCGTCGTGCGTCGTAGTCTGACGACTGTTTGATCTGCTTCCACATGAGTGGTACGTGCCAGTCGTCGAGCGCTTGGTGGAAATGTGTCGTCTCATTGTCTTTGTAGAAGTTGATCTCGCGGAGTTTCTCCACCGGCATGTTGAGGTGGTCTGCAACTTCTGACATGTAGGTTTCTGCGATGAACATGCCTTGAGGCCCACCAAAGCCACGGAACGCGCTGTTGGACACGGTGTTGGTCTTGCAAATACGACCGTCAACATCCACATTTGGAATGTTGTAACAACCGTCGATATGGGAAAGGGCGCGATCTACCACCGCGGCAGAAAGATCTTGTGACCATCCGCCGTTGTTGAAGACGTTGGCTTTGAGTGCTTTGATCTTGCCGTCTTTGTTGACACCCACCTTCCAGATCCCCAGGAAAGGATGCCTCTGGCCTGATGTCATGATATCTTCGTCCCTGTTCAGCATGCATCTTACTGGACGCTTTGTTTTGCGTGCAGCCACAGCGCATATTGTGGAAAGCTGAATCGACCGAGTTTCTTTGCCACCAAATCCACCTCCCAGGCGCTTGACCTTGGACACGATTTTGTTGTTCTGTACTCCGATGGCTTTGGCGACGTATGCTTGTGTCTCCGTTGGGTTCTGTGTACTCGACCAGACTTCCATCTCGCCATCTTCTGGCTTTGGAATTGCAAGACAGGCCATAGTCTCCAGATAGAAATGCTCTTGGCCGCCCATTCTTGCAGTGCCTTCCAAGACATAATCACATTCCTCGAAGGCCTTGTCGACATCACCCTTGTGGATGTATCTGTAGTGCTCAAAGAAACTCTGCTTCTCAATAGCCTCTTCAATTGTGAATATTGCTGGCAATTCCTCGTATTGCACCAGAACAGCACGGGCACCGGCAGAAGCTTGCTGTGCCGTTTTCGCCAGGACCATACCAATGGGCTGACCTGCCGTGAATACTTCATCTTCTGCAAAGAAGACTTCGTCACAAACAGGGGCGCCCCATGCATTCTCGTCAATGTCGTTCCTATCGACCCAAGATACAACCCCGGGCATGTCCAAAGCAGGCGTTGCATCAACCTTGATTTTGGCGTGGGCTTTCGTCGACAATACGAGGCAGCCGATCAGTTCATGTTGCTGCACGGGAATATCGTCCGTATACTGAGCTTCACCAGTACATTGCTTCAGTGCAGCGAGATGTGGATTTCCTTTACCAAGGACCTTTTGAGCATAGGCAACGGATGCGTCAAGGTCTTTGTGGCCACGGGATATCTCTCGTTCTATCTCCAAAGAAGCTTCCTTGTCAGCTTGTTTGCTAGCCGCCTCGATGTTCGTGAGCACATCTTGATAATATCGATAGAAAAAACCGAGAGCAAGGGACTTTCTGTATGTTGCCATTCCACCAGGGACACCGAATGGCAGGCTGAAGTCCTTCTCCAAGGCATTCATGACACCTTCCAAAGTATTTGGATCGGCGAAAGCTTTGCCCACGATATACTCTGAAGCATTCTTGGCGAGTGTAGTGATCGGAGCCATGCCTCCGTAGACCAAGGAAGCACTTTTGACCCTGTAAGAGTCATCGAGCGCAACACGCAGACACGCGTTGACAATAGCAATGTCGTCGTCTTTTCTCTTTGATTGTTTATATGTTCTGATGTATTCTCCCTCTTCAGCCGCAACAGGGACTCTCATTGCTGCAATAACAGCATCTTCTGGTAGCGCGGTCACTCTGTAGCGTTTGAAAAAGGTTGACATGGGAATCTCGGTAGTCTTCGTCAGAGATTTAGCGATCATTGTCGAGTTTGTTGCAACAAAGACGGGATTGAGATCGGAGATGGGCGAAGCAGTTGCAAGGTTACCAGCGGGAGTACCAACATTCCTGATTTGTCGGCCCGCGAAATACCGGATAGCTTTCTTGATGGCTATGAAAGGTTGTGACTTGACGGGTCCGTAATGGTTGACCGCCTCATCACAGATGTTTTCGAGATCCGTCAAAGCCACATTACCGCCAATTTCCAGATAGTCTTCGTGAAAAGAATACTGGCGAAGTTCTGCAATGTCACCCACGTAGACTGACGCCGAGTACTGCATGGCTTTGAATTTGATTTCGATCTGAGTTTCAGTGCTGCCGCCGATGAGTTTAACTCCAGGAAAAGCATTCTTGATGTCCAGCAATTGCTCGAGCGTGACTGGTCTGTACCACTTCTTCCTCTTGTTGCCAAATGCGAGGGGCTTGAATTGATGCTTCCTGAGGGCAGGAGGATATATCAGTTCTGTCGATTTGTCGTAGTGGATGAATGACGGCGTGGTAAACTTCTTTTCTGGCTCGCCGTCGGCGACACCATTCGTAGCGACACCATTCGTAGAGCCGTTACATGAACCGCCATTGTCCATGCAGCAGCCAGAACCGCCATTAGCGATTGATTTGCCACATTTCTTGGTGAAGCTTTGGGCCGCGTCAAGAATGGGTCTGTAACCGGTGCAACGGCACAAGTTGCCATCAAAGGCCTCCTCAACCTCCTCTTCCGATGGCTCTTCGCTGTTGTTTCTCAAGAGAGCGTATAGACTCATGACTATGCCAGGTGTACAGAACCCGCACTGGCTGCCACTGGCCATGGCAATTCGTTGCTGCGCGGGGTGTGGAGTTTTGCTGGATCCGATACCCTCGATCGTGACCACATGCTTGCCATCGACGCTGACTAGAGGAGCCAGACATGCATTGACAGAAGCATGATAGATCTTGCCAGTAGTCGGGTTCCGCTGCGAAACCACGACCGTGCAGGCGCCGCATCCTCCTTCTGCGCAACCCAATTTGGTACCAGTCAATCCAATCCCCCTCAAGTATTCTAGCAATGTTATCTCTGGGTCAACAGCATCCAGCTCGACTTTGGTGCCGTTGAGATAGAAGCGGATCGTATCATCATAACTTTCGGTCAAGGAGGATAGCAATACGACCTTTTCGGCCGTCGCCACTGGCTCAAGAAGTCCCGGTGCCATTGCGAGAGAGGATGCCTGATTGATGCGCTCTTCAGAAACACGGAGAAAGGAAAGGGATCTATAAAATCAGCATCGCAGGTTCACTTCTGTGGCGACCGCCGAATCTGAAAACACTGGTGGGGATCAAAGCAGCACAAAGTCGTACATCTGGGGAACAATGCCCTTATCGATCGTTTACCTGGATTTCAGCTCATCATTGACAGAAGAAATTGTCCTCGATACTTATCAGCGTGGAATGCACGAATCAGAAGCAGGTCATCGCGGCAAGGCCATAGAGATAATGATTGATCTTGTGGATGGAGGCACCATGAGGGGGTAACGAAGGCGAGCCATTCGAATTGGATGCACGGTCAGCTCCACTCACATCGCTCACTTCCAGCGTATCAAGTCGATGCCTATCACGTGCACATCGGAGACTACCGATAGACATGCCATGCGAACACGGAGCACGACGAAAGCATTCTACGTAGCAATGTTGTACGAGGTCAATTATGTATCATTGGCCCTCTCTCGGCCATCGTATCGATTCTTGATTCAAGACCTTATCCCCCCCAGGCGCCTTCGTGCCCTAATCCAACAGCACCACTACTCCGACATCACCAACGAACCACCCACCAACAACCCCCTCATCACAACGGTGGTGGGATTCGGTGCGCATGCCAGAGGACGTTCACGTCATTGACGTTGTAGAACGCCTCTGGAACACGGAAACCGCCCCACTCACCGGCCAACTGCAGGCAAAGGCAGTCCAGGACCTCCTCGGTCCAATTGGTCCCCAATACCAGTGACTCCCGCAGCAGACTCAACGCTGCCACACAGCTTGCGTAGCACAGGGGAGTGCCGAACATCAAACACAGTTCGACGTGGTGGTCGAACTGCAGGCGCCTGGAAGCCATACTCCCGTCGTCTGGGAAGACGACCGAGAGAACGCACTTGCCAGTGCCACGTTTGATGCTCCACTCCTCCTGGCTGGGCTCGGAGCCACCCTCGAACAAGCCAGCGTCGTCGAAGAGGAAGAAGTCGGCGTCCTCCAGCGCCCGGTAGACGGCTTGTCGATGGCGCTCGACAAGGTTGTGGCCGAAGCCCAGGATGTATGGACGCTTGAGGTGCTGACCAGGTCTAACCGTGTTGCGATCAACAGGTCCCTTGATCACGTGCTCGCCGCAGTCTTCTAGCCAGTGGCGTTGAATATCCTCGTAGAGGTGCTCTTTCGAGCAATATCGCACGTAGCTATTGGTTCCGCAGGCAGGGCAGATGACAACCTGATTGTCCCAGCAGCTGGTCATTTTGCGGCAATCTGGCTTGTTGCAGCGGAGCTGGGGGTCCAGACTGTCGAATTTGGAGGCATTGATTGTAGTATGGACTGGTGGTTTGATAGTCTTGTCAGAGTCTTGAGAAGCTTCTGAAGCCAGATCACCTGTGGTAGTCTCTGATGCCAGAGGGCCAGCAAGAGCTTGTGTGTCCTGAATTATGGTAGACGAGGGGGCGGGAGGTGTGCCTTCAGGTATGGTTACTTCAGAGAGATCATCTGTAGGAACAGAGACGTTTCGCTCGTGAGCAGGTTCGGGCTCAACATTCTGAGCAGCGTGATCTGTGGCAGTCGACGAGGAGGCAGTGGTTCCTTGAGAATGCGTGAGTTTCGAGGGGTCGTCTGTGTAAGAAGAGACATTTTCCGTCTGAGATTCTCTATCTCCTGCTCTCTCAGGGCTCTGAATGCCTTTGTTCTTCTTGTTCTTCTTCTTCTTCTTCTTTGATCTGTTCTTCTTGTTCGACATACTTGGTTGCTCAGGGTGGCTGTCAGTAGTGGTTGTGTCTGCATTCGTTTCATTCAGGGTTGAGGGAAGTGTCGAAGAGATTGAGTCGTCTGTAAGTGAGAATTCGCGCTGTGAAGGTGCGTCGAAATTCTCTGCATCCGCCATGGACTGTGTCGCCGAGCCTTGCTCATCGCCTTCCTCATTGCCTTGCTCATCATTACTTGCGGGATCCGTGATTGGTTGAGTACTGGCCATTGTGTCGCTCTTGACGACCGAATTTCTGTAAAAGTCCGCACGTCTGATCTCTTCCCTGAGTAGCACCTCTTCCGGCTGGTCAGAGCGAGTCTTGACGTGTTCTCGAGCTTCTGCAAAGATTCTGCACACTAATGGTGCTATATGAGCCACCACTTCCTGGAAATCGTCAGCAAGGAGTCTTCGACCAGTGGCCCACAGAATCACTCACAACTTCTCCTTCGTCGAGCTGAATGAACATCTGGAACGAGAAATTCTTTGTGGGCAGTCCAACATCGAAACTATGCACGCGGTATTTCCACTGGAGCTCGTTGAGTCTGTCCATCACAACAATGAATTCGTCCCTGTCACCCATGCACAGATATTGCTGTTTACTGGTAGGATCAAAGTGAGCAATGGGTTCTGGTGCCAGAGTCCAAATTTGTCGGCGGCGGCGAAAGTCATCTCGGAGTGGGCCAAGCTCTGTATTCCCTTGTTCCCAATTCCGTTCCTGCACCCCCAACATACCCTGGCTCAAGAGTTCTCGTGGGAATATGTTCCTTCCGTCATATGCTCGAAACAGAGGCCGTGCCAGGACATATGCTGTCACTAGGTGCGATCCTGTTGCTGTATAATCCAGAGCGACTCTCTGACAAAAGCCACCAAGCACGTCCTGAGTGTCTGACTCCTGAAGATGACCTGTAAGTACTCGGGTTTCTTTCGCAATCCTGTCATCTCGCACTACCAGAACGATGATCTCTTTCGAGTGGTCGTGCGACGGGAACATCAGGAGGCACTCTTTGAGCGTGGCTGACTGGTGCGCTATGTAAGCTTCACGGTAATTTGGCAAAACCATGTCCCAGCGGGGCGGCCGAGCCTCTGCAGAATCTTCAGTCTCTGCTCTGCGTGTTGATGTTAGTGGACGAATGTCGCTATGCAGATAAACCAAGGCTGCTTACCCCTGAGACATCGTGGTATGATCGTCGCGACTGTAGGAGAGTCGATGGTGTGACGACGCTTTGATGATTTTGGCAGAGTCTCAGACATCGAGACAAGCTTCTGCCGCGAAATCATGTTTGTGTACAAGCAATGGCGGGTTGTTCACTGAGCGGTACAAAGCACAGCACAGTCTATTCACTCACCTCACCAAAGAATCTCCGGTGGCGCAGATGCTGATCAGCGTCATGCTATACAGACGTTCTCCAGAAGCATATGGGCATCGACACAACGGCGAGCCTCTTGTTCAGTGTACAACATCTGGCTGGGAAGGGGGTTCGTCGCGCTGACGACCACCAGTCACGACAAGACCTGCTCATGTTGACATGGACGATAGGGCAGACTTTGTCCCAAGGAACCTTTGACATGTTGAAGCCTATGTTTCATGTTGTATACCATGATAGGGATATTTGTTTGCACGCCCTTGACAACACCCCTCATATATTGACCACCATAGTCCCCATCCTTCAAATAAAGACCGGTGCGAATGGACCCAAGATGATGCTTTGAGGCTTAGCGACATACGGGGCTGAATCCGGAGCGTTTTCTAGATACAAGCACCGTTGTACTCACATCAACATATTCCCACACTGTTCCTGAAGGTAACTGTGGAAGGCCGAAACCTGGTGGACTGGCCGACATCTTCCATCGAAGTCGACTGATTCAGGCTATCGATGTTGCTTTGTGGTGTCATATGGCGGCAAGACAGAGGCTCTGCCAGCATAGGAAAGAGGATTCACGCCTTGACGACGGAAGTGTGGCATTGTCAAAAGCAAAGGAGACTAGGCCGGACGCGGTTAAACAGTCGGTCACGTGCTCTCCGCAGCTGTCAGATTTTCCAGCGCAGGGTCTACTCAGACCTGCGACTTGCACTTGCGCCATGTTTGAAAAGCCCAACACCAGCTTGTCCCTCAGATTTGATTCGGTGTCTCTCGACCTTTGTCAATCGCATTTCACCGTCAACTTACCCTTCTCTTGCTTGGATAAACTGTCTCTTGATGGCGGACTTGAGCAACATCCTTGCTGCGCTGGCCGCTCAGCGTCAAGGAGGCACGCCTTCACAAGGTCCTCCACCACCCGTTCCAGGCGCTCCCTTCCCTCCTCCGCAGTATGCAGCTCCTCCAGGCAATGCATTACCCTACGGTCTTCCTCAACCCATTAGCTCCGGTAGTGTTGATCTGGCCAACATCCAGCCCGTTAGCTCTGGCTCTGTGAGCATTGCAGACGCTATTGCCAAAGCCCGTGGCATCGCTGCGGAAAAGGGTATTTCTTACGATCCTAGCAGACGTATGTGCGCCCGGTTTTCTACATCTTGAATGTGTTTGCTGACTATAGGTACAGTGCCCATGAACCCAGACCCACGTAGCGGCGGTCGAGGCTACAGACGCTCAAGATCACCCTCCCATTCGCCCCCACGTACGAGGCAAGATGGTTACCAGGACGCCTACAACCCTTACCGAGACGAGCGACGCGGCAATGATCGTGGATACGGCCGGGAGCGTTCCCTCTCACCAAGACGTGGTCATTTTTCGCCACCCAGATTTCGCGATGACAGATCACCTGGCCAAGACCGAGGTGGCAGTGTTGAAGGTGAATCTGAGGTAGTTCCTCTCGACAAAGGTGTCGTAGGGTTGGTCATTGGCAGATCCGGAGAAAATCTTCGGAGGATCGAAAGTACCACTGGTGCTCGTGTACAGTTTCTCGATGGTCCAGAAGTCGCTGGCACACAGAGACATTGCAGAATCTCGGGCAATCGCTCCTCACGGTCGGCAGCGAAAGCGGAGATCTTCAAAGTCATTGACGACAACGAAACGACCAAAAGAGGTGCCGAAAAGCCGCGCAGCCAGATCAAAACCACGACTATCTCAACAAAAGATGGAGACAGCCTCCAGATGATGGTTCCCGATCGGACAGTTGGATTGATTATTGGAAGAGGTGGTGAAACCATTCGTGATCTACAAGACAAGAGCGGTTGTCATGTCAACATTCTGGGAGAGAACAAAAGTGTCAATGGGTTGCGCCCCGTCAATCTCATTGGTAGCGCATCCGCTCAGCAGTATGCGCGCGATCTGATTCTAGAAATCGTGGAGAGTGATCAGAAGGGTATCAGCATCAAAGACCTTCACCGTGAGCGAGAAGAGACTCAAGGCAAAATCAACGATCACATTGTGGTACCGGGCGAGGCAGTCGGCATGATAATTGGTAAAGGTATGCTTGTGCAGAGATCCGCCGCTGGATGCAGCTATTCTAACTGAATCTGTAGGGGGTGAGTCGATTCGTGACATGCAAAACCAGACAGGGTGCAAGATCAACGTCTCGCCTGCTAGCGGACGAGACGTCGAACGCGAAATTGGATTGATAGGCACAAGGCACGCCATTGACGCTGCCAAACGTGCCATCATGGACAAGGTCGAAACAGTGGTGAGTTGCAGTATGTGGAAGTAGTTTGATCAAGTGTACTGACTTTACTTAGCGTGCTCGATCTCAGGGGCGTGACAATCGAGACGACTACACCGAGCGATACGCATCACAACCGTCCAGCTATGCACCGCCGAGTGGAGCACCTGCGCCTCAAGCGGCTGCACCGCCTTCTGAGGGAGCGGCGGATCCTTATGCTGCTTATGGTGGCTACCAGAACTACTTGCAGATGTGGTACGCCGCCATGGCAGCACAGCAACAACAAAGTGGCCCAGGTCAAGGTGAGCAACGATAAGACGCGTTGAAGGTGACCGTGACCTGGCTCGTGTGGCTTGATACTTTTGCTGGATGATCCGAGACTGCGCGCCGACTTGACCTGCCTACGTTCAACGCTTTCGATGCATCGCTGAACCACCGCTCGCCAGTGTGAATGCTGTGACCTGCCGAAATTGACTCGAGGCTGAGATGTCGAATCATTGCTCGTTGCTGGCGTACGATACGCACGACTACCGACGTGACACGGATCGCGTTTTGTCGCCTTTTCCGTCGTGCTGCTCTGAGAACATGGATTCGTCAACATGAACGTTTATCACCACGAGCCTGCAGACAGAAAGCTTGAAGTATGATGCAGTGGGACTCGGTGCTCGCTCTGAAATGGTCAAAGTACCTCTAAAAGTTGTCGTGTGTGCATTGAATTACTTGTACGTGCGTGGTTCAAGGATTGGGACATTGGAGATTGGGCAACCGCATTCGCTGCTTGCAGAGTGACATGCTATGACTTCTTTCACAAATGCCAACTCGTAATCTACTCTCTTTTCTTGCAATGGTCAGATGGAGGTGGCTTCGCCTGGGGGACTGTGGTGCTCCGCACTGTGGTAACTACACTGTGGCAACTACACTGTGGTAACTACACTGTGGTAACTACACTGTGGTAACTACACTGTGGTAACTACACTGTGGTACTCATAGTCTGCTAGAAAGGCAACGATGCATGAAATGCCATTAGTGCTAGACTAGTCCCAAAACAGGGCGCTAAATAAAATTAATACTGGGCTTTTCTTGCATGGATTAAATCAAGGAATGACGAAACTGCTTGCAGCTTATTTCCAAGTCCTTTTCTCCTCTATTTCGACGCCACACGGTGGAGTCGTCGGTGGCTAACAAACTCTTCTTAAAAGTCCTGCCTCGTCACCTGCCACCTCGTCGTCGTTTCTGTTTACTTGTAGGCACAATCGAGGAGACATCGTGTTACTTCACTGTGTCTGCCTTCTCAGCTTCTCCATGTCTTGTTTCCGGCCCCTGCCCTCGCTCGGTGAATACCATTTCTACGTGCTTGGTTCGTTGTTCTTGACGGGCGCCGGGTTGCGTCACCTGCCGACGGGTTCTTGCAGTGGGCGGACAAACTTGGGGAAGCTGAGAGGATGGAAGCAACCTGAAGAGTGGCCACTATGCTGTCTCGACCCGTTTCAATCTGATCTGATCGTTCCACGTGAGAGCGCGTGTCTCACGTGCGAATACTTGGGAAGAGATGGCTGGTGGGCGCTTCTTCAGCCTGGTGGCGCCTATTTCTGGATTACGCGCCAGAAGGTCTGGAAACATCACCACCAGCCGATGTCTTCGCTCCCCAACTTTGTACAGCTCCCCTGAAACATTTCAATCTTGTTTCGATCTCAAAAAGGGCCTCATACAATGTTGTGGGAGCATCTGCGGCGTGGGACAGAGGTCGGTCGGAAAGGCGGTACGTACAGCACAATTTTTTTCTTATTGTCGATTTTCATTGCTCTTATTGTCGCGGCCTTGCTCACACTACTTTGTTCACTGCCTTGTTCACTCCATCGCTGTTGTCGACTTTTTGTCCATTGTTGTCGAGTGACAATTCTCCTTTGTTTGCTGCAGAAATAGCCTTTTCCTTGACAAAGTCTTGATGACTTGACGACTTACTTTCTTTGTCACCTACCTGCCTGTACCACCAGCACCTGATAACTCCTGCAACTGTTTACACTGTACCGAGAGACACCCTGATCTTGCTATACTATTGATCTACGGAAAACTAATGCGACTCTAATTCAGACAATTTCCTGCCGACTTCTCCACCATGTCCGCCCCGTCAGCCTTCGCGGCTGGCCTTCCTCCATCCATGCCTGCCGGCAGCCATGAGGTACAAGACTACTACTCCAATCAAGGCCCACCTCGGTCGTTGCCACACACTGCACCATCCATCACACCCTACCTTGGCCTCCGGGCTCGTCTTTCACAAATATGGCTCAATCGATGGACCATCCTCCTCCTACTTGTTCTTGCTCGCACCCTTATCGCCGTTTCCGGGCTCAACAATGATCTGGCTTCAGCACGACGTGAAGCTCTCTCCGCATGTTCAGACGTTGAATCGATGGGTTCCACCATGGCATCCATGCCACATTACATGTCTCAAGGCTTGAATGAGCTGGCTGCTACTGGCGTTGAGAAATCGGTCAACGGTTTGATGGATATGACGACTCTGAGTGTCACAGCGGTCGAAGAAATTGTGGTGTTTGTGATCGGGATGATGACAAACACCTATCTCTGCCTCATCACTTTTGCCGTCAGCGGAAGTCTGCACACAGTCATCGGTACCCTCGAATCTGCGCAAACTGCACTCAATACCTTGACCAAAGGTGTTGGCAATGACATGTCTGGGGCGGTAAGCGATTTTCAGTCCGCGTACAACACATTTTTGGACGCTCTGAGCGGCTTTACGGCATTCGGGAAATCAATCCCAACACCACCTCCGTTGAATCTTTCCACGGAAGTGACCACACTCGAAGGCCTAAAGTTGCCAGCCAACCTTACTGCCGATCTGCAAACCCTCAACAATTCAATCCCCACATTTGCCCAAGTCAAGAATTTTACAGAAGGCGTCATCCGACTTCCCTTTGAAGAAGTCAAGCAGCTGATCAATGGATCTTTGGGAAACTACACATTCAACCGGTCGTTGTTTCCTGTGCCGCAGAAAGAGCAACTCACCTTCTGCAGCGACAATGACGGGATCAATGACTTTTTCGACGACCTGGTCCACCTGGCTGACATCGCACGGAAAGCCTTCATTGGAGTCCTCCTAATTTTGGCCATCCTGGCCACGATTCCGATGGCATGGCGCGAGATCAGACGATATCGAAAAATGCAAGAACGCAGTCAGCTTGTCAATTCTGATGCGCGCGATCCCATGGATGTGGTTTACATTGTCAGCCGACCGTACACCGCCTCTGCTGGACTCAGATTGTCTCATCGGTATGAGTCGCAGCGCAAAAAGAGCCTGATCCGTTGGGTCGTTGCGTATGCCACAACTGATGCTGCATTATTCGTCCTTGCTCTAGCTTTGACCGGTCTGTTCTCCTGCGCTTGTCAGGCTATCCTCCTCCGATCCATCGAAAAGGAAGTCCCCAACCTAACCAATGAAGTCAGCTCGTTCTCCGACAAGGTCGTGGCGTCACTCAACAATGCTTCGGAGCAATGGGCCGTCGGTACAAATGCGGCCATTGCCTCCGTCAGCCACGACATCAATCAGAATATGCTGGGTTGGGTCAATACCACCACGACTGCAGTCAATGATACACTCAATGCATTCGTGGACCAGACTACAGATGTGCTCAACACTACTTTCGGTGGCACGCCTCTGTACGAGCCAATCATGGAAGTTCTGAACTGTCTGCTATTATTGAAGATTGCAGGCATTGAGAATGGCTTGACCTGGGTTCAAGACAATGCGCACGTCGACTTCCCCAGTCTGCCGAACGATACTTTCACCTTAGGTGCCGCCTCTAGTCTCGCCTCAAGTAATCCCGATGACTCGTTCCTTGCGAGTCCCGGAGATGCTGCGAGCGATCAGATCTCAAGCGCCGTGGCCAGAGTGGTCAATGAGCTGGAGGAGACCATCCGCACCGAAGCACTTGTCTCAACTGTCCTTTTGCTCATCTGGATCCTCGTCGTGTTGATCGGCGTTATCCGCGCATTGACACACTGGGCGAGACGAGAAAAGGTCAGAGGTGACGGTGGTGTTGCTCCAGCGTTCGCTTCCTCGACTATGCCAAACATGGACTTTCGCTCGGACGACCAGGATCGGTATATGGTGAATGTGCCATTGGACAATGTCAACACTAGCAGGCCAATGTCGCCTGCACCACGGTATACGCCTGCTAAAGAGGTCGAAGTTCTGGTCGAAGAGCAACCAGACTCCAAGCTAGGGCACGTTGATCGTCGAGTGTACCAAGAGACACCATCAGCAGTTGACAGCAAGCGGGGAAGTACTTGGAAAGGGGATTGAAGATACATCTCATCATTGCGGATTTGAAAAATCATTGAACACGATATGCAACCAGATTTACGCCAAGCACATGCGCAAACAACGTGCTGGGAGCTGGGCTTACACAAAAAGGTGCCCGGGAATTGCCATAGAGCGGAAAGGCAATGAAAACATTTGTGGAGGAGATAATGGAATTCCGATTGGAATAGACAAGAGTGATGGACGATGTCAACGGGTGGCGTCGTGTATTGTGTGTGTGCATGTTGTATGATGACATGCTTTGTGGAGGGTTTTCGTTTGTCGTGTGGAATCAAAGGTCAATCGGTTTGGACTGCGCGTTAATCCCCGGTCTTTTCGACGTCCTCTTTGATGACCCGCGGCACAACAGAAATTCCTCAAGGAAAACGACTGAGGGACTAGAGTTCCTTCCCTGCCCCTTCTCTGGTGGCGCAGACAGTTTCTCGTGAGAGAGA
This sequence comes from Exophiala viscosa, assembly GCF_022695815.1. Classification (NCBI taxonomy): domain Eukaryota; kingdom Fungi; phylum Ascomycota; class Eurotiomycetes; order Chaetothyriales; family Herpotrichiellaceae; genus Exophiala; species Exophiala viscosa. The sequence goes on along the minus strand of NW_026944358.1, from coordinate 5,027 downwards.
CTAATTGCTATTTTTCCGCCATTCTTTCGACGGCCCTCGATCCCAACAGTGGCTATCGCGCTCTTTCTTTACAAAGAGTGTCAAGCGAGAACTGGTGTTGAGATGTGGCACTGCGCCAACTATCGCAACCGGAGATGCGTGATGGAGTGGAATCATAAATCCTATCGATCTATATACCCACTGGTTGGGTATCTCGGGGATGAAGCAGGTCTTGTCTTTTTATCGTTTGGAATCAGTTGGTTTGAGCCCCCTTCATCTCTGTTCGGGATGTTGCTGTGTAGGCTCTCCAACCCAAACATTTGTTTGTTGTTGAGTGGTGGTCTTGAGGGATATCTCATGGCAGCTGTTGATGTGTGCTTGGGTGTTGAGGCCCTCGTTCGTTTGCTGCTGTGTCCCTTGGAGTCACATCTTCTGGGACTCAAGTCTCAGCCGGCATTCGCTGTCTCTTCACTGATCTTCGGAGAGGATGAAAGTGGTAGGTGCCGGTGAATTGTTGCTCCCGGGGTAGCCGGTTTCAACACGCACGAGTTAACCTTCGAAGAGGACCTGGTGTTGGTGCTTCGGACGACTCCGGCTCGATTGTCAACTTGTTGGTTTGCGGCCAATGCATGTTCATCACAGAAACAAATCACAAGTCGGAGGAGATCTGGTGACATGAATGCTGCGGTCCTCTTCGGAGAAGCGTCCTTTTTCCACACGCCTCTGGTGACTTGGTGCTAAGCATGCAGGTACCAAGGAACCGGTATGCAGAGGCAGCGTGGATTAGTGGGCGGACTTGTGTAGCTTTGCTCCGAGTCAAAACCTCTTATACCTAAAAAGCCATGGGCTGGGTCTGTTTCGTTGCCGGTACGCGAGTGCGTTTTGTCTACGTTTTGCCCGTCTTTCCTTGGGTTCTAGAGGGAGAGGGGCAGAGGTAAAGTCTATAGCTAGATGATTCTACTCGACGTAGATATGGAATGAAGATCTGGCCTGACAACTTGACGTTTTGTTCGAGATTCACTCTGCCTCAGGCATCTGCTGCTGTACATGCCCAGTTGGGTGCAATGCTTCAAAGAACTCCTGCTTTGTCTCAGGTTGAGACCCCGTCCAGATCCTCGAGATACTCTGCAGAAGGCCTGAGTGCTGAACCGTGTGGTGGCCGCTGATTCCCTGTCATGTCCTTTGTTCCTCTCAGTCCAGAGCACCAAGTAAGGCCTCAGACACTTTCACAGAGATCATTCTTGCGTTTGTGTGGGAGGTCTGAATAAAGAGACAACTTGTGCCCAGTGCAGACTGAAGTGCCATACCTGACGTAAGTGGCCTGACCTCGTAAAGCACACATGCTTGGGGAAGGGCGGAGAGCCCGAAGAGAGACTCTGATATGACTAAGATAATAGATTAGGGCCGGCCACCAGACTTCTTCTTATTTCAATTTCTTTGGATCCGTTTGTATGGATACGTTCTCTTTCCTCCGCGGTGCTCGTCCGAACCTCACATCAGGATGACATTTGCATTACATTGATGCATCCACGCCCCATTAATGTTCGGACCCATTCGGCTATGCAAAAGTCAAGCCAGACGCGATACCGTAGCGATGCAATCATAAGGTCATGCTTTCAGTACCTCGCCCAAGCTCCATTCCTAGGGAGAGGACGATGCCTATCATAAGTGCCGCCCTCAGCCCGCCCGCACATCATCCTCGGGCTAAGCTGACACACCCATGGCATGTCAATACTCCGTACCATGCCACGGTCCTGGCGGGACGGGGCAGCTTCGCAGGGCAACAAGGTTTCAGAGACGATCGCGCAGTTGAAGACAACTCATAGCAGAGCACCAGTCTCGTTCGCTCAGCCGAAAACGAGCCACCTCAGGCTCCAAAGTCTGCGCGATATAACAAACACAATTCCGCACTGATGCTACCACGAAGTCACCCTCCAGTGCACTATCGAAATATTTCTCAACCAGCAAGGCGTCACCAATCCCAGGCACCTCTCTGCTTCCGCCCATACTGTGCTTGGTCATGACTCAGGCTCATATTCGTCTGGGTTGTCACAACGTGAATCTCAGCCATATGCCTATCTCTCGCTATGAATGACATTACCACGGTTGATGTGTTCTGATGCACCTTCTCAAACCACACAAATATTGCAGATGTCCATACCGTTCAAAACCATAACACACCTGCTGGCTTTGAGGTTTCTCTTTTCCGTTGCACTTGGAAAGCAAAACTTTTCGTTTTGCGGTCTGGGCCAGCACGAACCTTGACTCTTCATGGAAAGAACGACTACATTACTATCAAGATTGCAAGATGGTCGAAAGGCGCGTTTCAGTGGGGCGTTGACCTGTCTGTTGATTGAGGCAGCCTTGTTAATTGCTATGCTCAAACTCGATGAAGGTCAAGATGTGATCTTTCGCGGTGATTGTCAGAGGACTAAACCAATCAACATAGCAACGATAACTTCAATGAAGATCATTGGCACTACTTTTCTCGGAACGAGCACGTATTTTATGAAATGCCTGAATCCACCTAATCGTTGGGAGCGATAGGGCACAAGCTAATGGTCGATACCTAAACATTGTAACCTCATCAGTCAACAGCTTTCGGTACCTCAGTCTTACAAAGCTGTGTATGTGGTCGGTCTTACGGTTTTCATCGATTTCCATACACTTGCTGACGAACTCCTCGATTTTCGCTATTTCTACCAGTCATAAATTTATGGGGTGACGCGAGTGAGCTTGGACTTCCATGATGATTCGTCATGGGATTTGTGCTCTTCTCACACTCTGCGCATCGCCGCACAGTTTACCTGCAACATGTAGCGTGCCGCGACAGAGGGCTACCCGAGTCCAAGCCAGAAGCAAGCACCCAAGCAATACATACAACAATACTCCGGTGTTATTGATAACGTCGGCCCCAATGTGCTGTTGGTGGCAAAGAATACTACACAACAGAAGTGCTGGGCCCTGTTCACAACTCCAGCGATAGACTCAAACTCGTTCACCATGTGAAATGGCAGCTGTCTTCACGATATTTCAAATGCTTACTCGCTGCAAGATAGCCTTCTCCTGGAAACCACTGATCCGTTGTGGATTGTGAGCACCGTCTTCGGAGTGTGGAACTCTTTGGACTATCAGTACTTCATCTCGGTACAATTACGCGCACTTCAACACTTTGGATCCCAGGGTAGAGGCCACAAACCGATGGGAGCCACGGACCTGGCTTTGTGACCCTGGTCAATATGGTCCGTTCGGAGATTGCAATGTTACCACTCCTGTTAGGGATAGCCTTGGTTGAATAGGCAGAGTATAGCGATAGGTTTAACTAATAGGTATTCCTTTGATCTATGTCGATACAAGACTCAAAGCATGAGGGAACACAAGTCCCTCAGGGGCAGAGCAAGCTACTTGAAGGGGAGGCGCATACTACCAGCATGCGAGCGACATCGCTGCTTGGATGCAGCGTGGCTCTCCGTTATCTTCCGTTATCCGGTGCAACACTCCCGTGAGTTGTGTAGTGCTCGTGCTGTGCCGTAGCTGTCTCGGGATTCGTGACAACTCCTTTCCAAAGTGCGAACCAATGGAGGATGAGGCCACGTTCAGTCAAAATCGGTTACTGCCTGTTCCAACCCGGACATGCCCAAGACTGCACAGTCCACTACAATATCGCTCTCCTCTCTATCGTGATAGGCTGGGATTTTGTTGAAGTTGCTGTGCTTCGCATTGAGGTCCAAGGGTAGTGAACGACTCCCATTACAAAGATAGACGTGGCCAGCTGGTGAGCACATGGAGTGCCGTCGGAATTTATCTTGTTGGGAAGAGACTTTCGGTCCCTCTTTACTGTTCCACTTCGTTGGCCTAAGGTGTATAGGCTGTGGTAAAGAAACTCGCATGGACATCTTGTAGTATAGGTAGTGATAATAGTGATAAAAGAAGAGGAAAAGGCAAGTACGTACCTTCGGTCCTCATAGGTCGGAAGAAGATTCCTGGTATATTGGACATGCTGCTGTTCACTTGCATGGACCTCAAGAGGAAGCATGTAACACGGGAGACCAGCAGGCTCTTCCATAAACGGGGAATGCCTCATATCGACTTACGTACACGGGCTACTCACACGCCTGATGTGTGCCTTCGAGTTCAGCAGATTCTACAAGTAGCCGAGGACATTGTGCGTCAGTATCCCGTCTGGAGAACAGCGGTCGACTTACTGGCTCTCTCTGCCCTGAAGATTCATTTTCCTTTCTCTTACTCTCTGTGACATTGCACTGGCTGACGTCTCGGAATTTGTTCCAGGTGGAAATATGGATTCTCGACTGGGATAGTACGGCTCAAACTGATAAGAATAAGCCGACCTCAGTACCTTGGCAATTCTAGTGCTGGCTGTCGTCCTTTTAGCCATGATTCTGGTGCTTGTTGAACTTAGATATACACCGGTCCCGCTTGAAATGCCAATCATTGGGACTAATTCAGAGATCAGTTACGAGAATCGCAGCGAGATTAGGCACTGTTCGGTCTCGAGTCAGATAGTTACGACGTCTACGCTAGATCGTACTAGTATATATATTTGAGATAGATAACGTAAAATAGACTAAAGTCATCAGAATTCTTTAGAACGACCAGTTGACCAGTGCGGAGTTAGTCCAGGGCAAAATCTCGACCAGTTGACCCAGCTCTAAAATCTCGACCAGTTGACCCAGCTCTAAAATCTCGACCAGTTGACCCAGCTTGACTGGGGGACCTCAGCAGGGGACCCCTCGATCACGGCAGTATCGTGCATCAAAGTATCAGGGGACCCGGGTCTGTGAAATTTGGGTCTCATATATTGCGGGCCCGCAATCGACGTTTTTTTCCGGATCCCCCATACAAATGAGTCCCCCTTTTCGACCTGTTTTGAACACGGAACATATTTTCACGAAAAAAAAGTCGATTTGAGCGTGGTGAGTATGTATGAGAGGGGGTTGTCGGCCAGACAGTCGGTGGCCCCTTCTCAAGTCGATTGTGGGAGAAAATTTGCTTGGGGGTAGATGGACAAGCTGGGGGGCATGGGTGAC